>NC_137078.1:28143366-29597993 GCF_951640355.1 Cnephaeus nilssonii
AGAAACAAGAAAACAATAATAACCCCAAAAGAATACAAATGAGTAAAGGGGTCACTGTTTAATGAATATTATTGGGATAACAAGATATCAATATCAAGAATTATGTGAATTATTACTTTATTTGTACAATAAAATACAAAGCCTGTTTTACAAACGTGAAGCTTTGAAAGTATTACAGCCAAGGATGGTTGGTGGTCACTACTGTCCATCAAAGGTAAGATATCAAAGAAGCATGAAAAAATACAACAAAACAACATATACAAAATTCACAGGCTAACCATTCATTATAGAAATCAAAATGTAAATAACTCTATGTTCCACCTTTTAAATGAGGTAAAATTGATTTATATAATAGAAATCCAATACACTGGGACTGTGTACAGATTGGCACACTAACGATAATTGTTAAACTATGAAATAGTATGTCTTTCCAGAAAGCAATCTGACAATATTTTAAAGCATTATTAAATTGGTTTGCATGTTGACAAAATAGCCTTAACTAGTAGATATAGTCTTATTCCCCTCAAAACTCCAAATTTTATTTATTTACTTATTTTGTTAATCCTCACCCGAGGATATTTTTCTATTGATTTTTAGGGAGAGTGGAGGAGGGACGGAAAGACAGAGAGAAACATCAATGTGAGAGAAACACATCGATTGGTTGCCTCCTGCCTGAGCCTTGATCAGGGCGGAGGAGCCTGCAACCCAGGTACGTGCCTTGACCGGAATCGAACCCAGGACCCTTTGGTCCAAGGGTGACACTCTATCCCTTGAGCCAAACCAGCTAGGGCAAAACTCCAAATTTTAAAAATGTCAATTTATATACAAACTAGAGGCCCGGTGCACAAAATTCATGCAGAGGGGGGTATCCCTCAGCCCAGCCTGCACCCTCTCCAATCTGGGACCCCTTGAGGGTAGGATTGGGCCTAAACAGGCAGTCGGACATCCCTCTCACAATCCAGGACTGCTGGCTCCCAACTGCTCGCCTGCCTGCCTTCCTGATTGCCCTTAACCGCTTCTGCCTGCTAGCCTGATCACCCCCTAACCACTCTGCTGCCAGCCTGATTGATGCTTAACTGCTCCCCTGCCAGCCTGTTTGCCCCTAACTGCCCTCCCCTGCAGGCCTGGTCATCCCTAACTACCCTCCCCTGCAAGCCTGGTCCCTCCCAACTGCTCTCCCCTGCTGGCCATCTTGTGGTGGCCATCTTGTGTCCACATGGGGGCAACCATCTTTGACCACATGGGGGCAGCCATCTTGTGTGTTGGAGTGATGGTCAATCTGCATATTACTCTTTTATTAGATAGGGTAGAGGCTTAGTGCATGGGTGGGGGCCGGCTGGTTTGCCCTGAAGGGTGTCCCGGATCAGGGTGGGGGTCCCCTTGGGGTGTGGGGCGGCCTGGGCGAAGGGCCTGTGGTGGTTTGCAGGCCGGCCACGCCCCCCAGCGACCCAAGCAGAGGCCCTGGTATCTGGGGTTTATTTATCTTCTACAATTGAAACTTTGTAGCCTGGAGTGGAGCCAAGCCTTCAGCTTGCTCCATGGTGGCAGCCATTTCTGTTGGGATTTATGTATCTTCTATAATTGAAACTTTGTAGCCTTAAGCGGAGGCCTGGGCCAGCAAGGGTGTGCGGAAAGCTTGGCTTCCTCCATCGCCGGGGGCAACCCTAGCCTCCTGCTCTTTCCAGCTCCGTAGCTGCCGCCATTTCTGTTTGGATTTATGTATCTTCTATCATTGAAACTTTGTAGTCTTGAGTGGAGGCCTAAGCCGGCAAGGACAGGCAGAAAGCTTGGCTTCCTCCATTGCCAGGGAAACCCAAGCCTGCTCTCTGTGGCCATAGCCTCTTGGATGGGTTTATTTGCATATTTGCTCCTGATTGGCTGGCGGGTGTGGCTGGTGGGCATGGCTAGTGGGTGTAGCTGAGTTATGGTTAATTTACATATTACTCTTTTATTCGATAGGCTGTTCAACAGCAGCACTTTAATGGCAAGATATTACACATAGCCCAAATTCTCTACAGTAAGTAATGGCTTAAGCAGATGGTGGTGAATGTCCTGTGAAGCACCTTCTTTCCCTTTCACGCCCTCTCTCAGTGAATGACAGCATCACCACATGGTAACCCAACAGAGAAACCTAAGATTTCCTTCTATACCTCATTCCAGCCCTTCTCCCATCTGTTAGCTTTTTAAATGGTCTTAGCCTCCAATGTCCTAGTTTTCCAACTCATTGTTTTTAATTTATTGATTGGAGAGAGAGATTGAGAGAAAGAAACATCAATATATTGTTCCACTTATTTATGCATTCATTCTTTGATTCTTGTATGTACCCTGGCCAGGGATGGAATCTGCAATGTTAGTGTATTGGGATGATGCTCTTAACCAACTGAGCTACTCATTTTCTGTAGTGGTGCCAGGGTGCGAATTCTGAAACTTGAATCTACTTAAAATCCTATCAGGCCCACCTGTCTCTGCACAATTGCCCAGAAACATAAAATCCAAATAGCCTGTCATCCAAGACCTGACCCTACTTACCAGCTTATTTCCACCCTCCTAGCCCAACCCCTCACACATGCTATTCTCTAACCATCTGGACAATTTTCAACTCAAGTCCATCATTGTGTTGACAACCCTATGTCTTTGCCTAAAATGTCCTCCCCTGCTCTCTTATAACACTCCTCATCTTGTAACCTAACTCAAGCTTCACTTCCTAATAAATCCTTCCAGATATAGCAGAGTTAAAATGCATGCACTTCATCTCAGATATGCAAAAATATATTACTGTATTTATTTTCTCTATATTGTATTATTCTTGCTAACGATAGGAGCTGTGGAGTAGGAGCACCCCTACTTGCCAATTAAAGGCAATCCAGTCTCTTTAGATTTAAAACTGTTGCTTTCAGGAAGATAGGGAAGATTCCAACTCTTCATGAGACCATTTCTTCCCTTGCAAAGGAACTCATGCACACACCCCCGCCCCGCCCCCATTTCCCAGGAGAGCAGCTGGATGCAGGGAAATACACATCTTCAACTGAGGTGAGGTGACACACCTCAGTCTCCTCCCTGGACTTGCTGAGATACCATTTTCCTAATAAGGTTTCTGAAGGTACTAAACTGGTGGCTGCTGAGACATGGCTTGTCCAAGTTGGTTTCTGGACATTGTGATGATACCAGCTGCAAACATGTGTGACCTCTGGCCTCATCCCCAATGAGGAAGCCTCCTCCTGCTGAGCCCAGGGATCTTTCCAGTCCCCTAGTTTTTCAGCCCTTTAACAGCCTGCTCTGAGGCACATGGAGCTTCTGGGGGTCCTGTGCTCTGTGAGGCTGCAGGCACCTGGAACAGTGTCTCAGACTCACCAGTTTAGACTCATCCTCAGCCAGTGCTCGTCTACTGTTCTGGTGACATGCCGGATGTGACGGTGCGATGACTTGATCCTGAATAACACCCAAAGAAACAAGGAACTGCCCCAACGTTCTTGGTGGCTACAAAACTACCTGGCTGTTTCGACACCCTTTCCAACCCTGAAGAGAGTCCAATACTCATGGCTAAACTCTTGCCCTTCTCCTCCTCTCTCCTCAGCACCTTCTCCTAGTGCTGGAAGGGGTTTCTAATTCACATCAGTGCTTCTCCAAGTTGATGTGGATATAAATCACCTGGGGGTGCTATTCAAATGCAGACTAATTCAATCGTTGTGGAATGGGGCCTGAGAGTCTGCATTTCTGACAAGCTCCCGGGTGCCGCCAATCAATGACCCCCTTTGAGAAATAAGGCTGATCCAGTCTCTCTCACTGAATTTTATTTGCTTCACCCACTCCACTCCCTTGGGACAATAATAGCAGACAAGGTACAGGGAAAGGAAAGAGGTGAGCGATGGGAAAAGAGGTCGGAGGTACTCCATAAATATCAGTCACCCTGACGGCCACCACCTTTCCTTCTCCCACGGGAGCCCCATGCTCCTTTGAAACTCCTTATGCGCTGGACAAATTTCAGTCACGGCTCCTGTATCTGATTATATATGTTTCTCCCTAACTGTACTGTAATTGCCCTGAAAGTGTAGAACAGAATCCCCAAACTGGTGGCGACAGGCTGCATATGGCCCCACAGATGTTTTGTGTTACCATCACAGTGTTTTTAAAATATATGAATTGGTTGCCAAATGCAAAGCACTGGTTCTCAGTCCCAAATGCACATTAAAATCACCTGGAAAATTTTCCCAAAATGTCAGTGCCCGACCCTCTTAGTGATAAGGTTTTAATTTGTCTGGGAAGGGTCCTGGACACGACTCTTGGTTTTTATTTTGTTTTCAGGATTCTAAGCATGAATTTTATTATTTCTCACAAGTAAATCTATACTTCAAGTTCTACCTAAATTAATGAAATTACTATTTAGTCAGTCTATAAAGCTAAAAACAGCAACAACGATAACAACAAAAACATCCCCCCCAAAAAAAACACAAAAAAAACTTGGGCCCTTAATCCACTCTGTCTGTTTTCTATCATCAGTTTATTCTCTTATCTTTCCCACAAAATATTCATATGAAGTTGTGCAGTCACGAATAAAGTGGCTAACACATGTTGAATACTTTTGATCATCATTGTTTGTTTTTAATAAATGTTTTAATTCTAGGACAGTTTGAGATTTACATTATGACGATAGTACTGAGTATTTTCCTACTCCCACACTCAGTTTCCCTCTTGACATCTTACATTACTATTGTACATTTGTAACTTAATGAACCATATGTGATACATTATTTTTTTATTAGTGATTTTTAGAGTCAAAGAGAAATATCAATGTGAGGGTAGAATATGGATCGACTGCCTCCTGCATGTCCCCTACTGGAAATTGAACCCAACCCGGGCCTGTGTCCAGACGGGAATTGACCAGCAACTTTTTGGTGCACGGGATGATGCCCAGCCAACTGAGCCACACCAGCCAGGGCTTGATACATTATTATTAACTAACTAGAGGCCCGATGCATGAAATTCGTGCAAGGGGCTTAGCTAGCCCCTACCACCGCCAGCTGTGGCAGCTGCCTCCTCTACCTCAGCCCTCACCCACGTGGTGGCCGCCGCCCTTGCAGCCCCAGCTTCGTCCAGAAGGTCTAATTAGCATATTACACTTTTATTATTATAGATATCATACTTTATACAGACTTCTGTGGTTTTCCTCTAATGTTCTTTTCTACTCCAGGATCTCACCCAGGTTACTTTATATTTAGTTGTCATGTCTCTTTAGGCTCCTCTTAGTCACCAACCCTGGTTGGTGCAGAGGCAGGTGGTTCTGGGGCCTGGAAGCGGGCGGGTCCTACTGTGTGGGTCTGGGGGTTGCTCCTTCAGCCCAGCCTCATCAAGTCTGCTCTTCCATCCTCCCAACAACTTCTCCATAAGTTTACAGGATGGATTCTGTTATCTTCATTTACTCATCTTGAGTGATGCGATAATTGGTCGGAACCTGCTAATTGCCTGCCCAGTTTTTTCCTCGCGAACTTCTATATTTGGGAGGTGTAAACATGTCAGGCTCTAAAAGCATATGCTCTGTTTCCATCTTCCCTTGCAGAGGTGACATGGAAGACTTGGGACAGGGCTTCGGGAAAGCTTGCTAAGGGGCCTGCTCAGCTGACCTCCTCTGCCCACTTGGGTGGGAGGTTTCAGCAGCAGTGGCTGCTGGTGACGGTGGAAGCCATGTGCTAAGCATGGCGCAGAAGAGAGCCAGGGAGGCTGGATATGGATGCCCCTGTGGGGCCATCTCAGCAACCCTGACTACCTGCCTCCAGCCTTCTTATGTGAGACAAAAAGAAAATTGTCTTGCTTAAGCTACTGATATTTTGGGATTTCAGTTCCTTAATGATATAATATAATGTAACACAATATCCAGCTGGAAATTAACTTTTTTATGTTTTTCTTAGCCCTTGGGAAAGGGGCCAACTTGGCCATTTCGCCTGCCCCGTCTAATCTCCTTTGAACCATCAGAAGTCTCCGCCTTCACCTTCAGAGTCAGTGTAAGGCTCCGGATGCTTGTCAGAGTAGTCAAGGCTCGGAGGGTAAAGGCTAGCCGTAGTATCCGGCAGGGCATTCAAATCAGCCCCTGCACGTTTTCACAAATGCAGGCAGAGCCCTCAGGAGAGACTGAGGAAAGAATGATGGTCAGCGCTCTGGTCTCATTGCTCAGACAGTGCTTCCTAAAGAGCCAGACTGCATGCCAGGCACTGACTAGGCACTGAGGCCCAGCAGTGAATGGAAGGAGCATGCACTCTAGGGGGGGTCTCTGCAAAGAAGCTGAGCTGTTACAGAATCAGCCTCGTGGCGGTGACTGTGCAGGTGAAAAAGGGAGAAGAAATCTGCCACCTGCCCTCAGCCATGAAGGCTCTGCGGCCTGGGATGGAGCCGCTGATCCTTTTAGGTGGGCTCCTCTCAGGCCAGCTGTCATTCTCTAATCTGCCCTCCCCACTGTGATCCTAGCTAGACATATGGCTCACCAGTTTCCCTGATAGTTTTCAAGTTAGGGTTAGGAACTCCAGCCCTCCTGCTCTGGGAATGGAAGAGAGTAAGCTGGGGTACACTGAGCTTAGAGAAGGGGAAGTAGAGAAATGGCTAAATATTTAGAAAACCTTGTGTTTTTTTTTAGAGACAGAAGACAATTAAAATATACACTGACTATAACCATTCTTTTTATAATGAACATAGAATGTGAACAGCAATGTGCAAAGGACTTGATCTTACTTTTCACAGAAATGCTGGAAGTGGGGTACTATTATTGTCATTTTACAAAAAGATCAATGTTCAGAGAAGTTAATTATCTTGATGGGGTGCAGTAAGAAATCCAAGTAGATCTATCTGACTCTAAGGCCACGCTCTTTCCCTTCACTGTTCTGCCTCTTCCATGCCAGCCTGCAACTCAAAATAGTTTACCTAGAGAATAGTATCAATCTTTATCAAGCAAACCTTGCAAATTCAAAACATAGCCACAGCGGTCATCCCACAAGAACTGTTGCCGACGGCTGAAGTAGGCTGTCTAGCTTGAAAGAGAGCACAGGAGTCCTAGGATATAGGATTTTAATGTTTTTCAGTATTTTTCTCCAGAGTATATCCAGCCATAAGAAATATTTTTGTAATTTATATGAACTAGTCTTCTTATGAAGGGGGTTTAATGCCAATTACTGATTCCCTAAAGAGAGAAAAAAATATTTCTCTTGACATTTTCACCTGTTCAGTCTTTAACTAAGACTATATATATATATATATATATATATATATATACACACACACACTAGAGGCCCGATGCACGAAGATTCATGCAAGAATGGGCCTTCCTTCCCCTGGCTGCCGGCACCGCCTTCACTCCAGCCAGAGCTGCCTTTTCGCTCCGGCCCGGAACCGCCTTTCCACCTTCCCACGCTGTCCAGAGGCCCAGAGTGGCTAGGGCGATGCGGAATGCCTGTGTTGTCACCATGGTGACGACGCAAGTGTCTGGCCCTGCCCCCGGCTGCTTGGTGCCTGCATATGCAAATTAACCCACCATCTTTGTTGTGTTAATTTGCATATTCATTCCTGATTGGCTGGTGGGCGTCACGAAGGTACGGTCAATTTGAATCTTACTCTTTTATTAGTGTAGATATATATTAAAGCCCTGGTTGGTGTGGTTCAATTCCAGTCAGGGCACATGCTTGATCCTAGTGTAGGAGGCAGCCAATCGTGGATGTCTCTCTCTCTCTCTTTCTTTCTCTCTCTCTCTCTCTCTCTCTCTCTCTCTCTCTCTCTCCCTCTCCTTCTCTCTTTCCCTCTAAAATCAATAAAAACATTTTTTTTTTAAAATACTGTAGGGTCCTCAGCAATATCCACCACTTAATGTAGATGCGAGACTAGGGGAAATGGGAGAAAGAAAGGAGTTGCCAGAAATTTTTTCCAGACCACTAGATCCTCCTAGAACTAATTAGCTTGGGGCATGTAGGAAGAGAGATTGCATGTCTTACGGTCAGTAGGAGTGTAGGCTCGCCACCAACTGTTACCCTCCCCAGGCTCAGGAAACTTACTCCCCCAGACAGAATCAGTGGCTCCCTCTCTGCTCTACCCCATCACACTGAGAACGTCTCTCTAAATTTTCCCTTACCGTACATCTGCCACCTCGGTATTAGGAATGATGTCTTTTCATCAATGTCTCTTTCAAAACTTTCAGTGTTGGTGGCAAAAGACATAAAAGCAAATTCAACTAGTTTAAGTCAAGGGAGGTTTTAAAAAAAGGAAATTAGTTGGCTCATAAAATTGGAATGCTCAGGGCCAGTGCCAGACTGATTTAGCCTGGATCCAGAGGTTCTAATAATATCTTCAGGATTCCATTTTTCTCCATCTTAGCTCTGCCTCCCACAGTGTGTGGGTTAGTAGCCGCTCCTGGCAATGCCAGGCTCACTTCATTCTTCCTGTTAGCAATCCCAAGAGAAAGATATCTTCCTGATGCTTCCCTCTTAACTCCTGGGTTCATTCTGATTGGAGGAAGGTGAGTGACTCAGCCTCCTCTGAACCAATCACTAACTAGGAGGATTCAGTGGGTGACTGGCCAGCCCTGAGGCACAGGTTCCAACCCTGCACGCCTCCACCAGGGATTAAGCCCACAACCTGGACATGTGCCGTGACCAGAAATCGAACCAGCAACCTTTTGATGCATGGGTAGACATTCAACCACTAACTCACACAAGCCAGGCTGGGTTGCTGTGATTTTGGAAGCAGTCTTCTATTTCTCCCAAAGACTTCACTCAATCTTCTTATAGTATAAAATTTATATGCGTGGTCAGCATAACAGGATGCTAGCAATCCTCTTTGTTTTCCTACAATAATTAATTACCTTTTCCTATATTTCTTTCTAACCTACATACTCATTTAAAAATTTATATTGCATATAATAATGATTAAGCTAATCATAAAATTATGCTCCAAAGATAAAAATTTAATTTCTTATTTTCACCACCCATATCCTTTAAATAAACCTGAAATTTAAGACACTAAATGTAGCTGTGCATTCCAGTTCAGGCACCATATATGAAGCTTGGAGTAACTAATCAACATTTGATTTCTTACATGTTCCAAATAAGAACTTGTGAACAAGAAGGAGGAATTAGTCATCCAGGACAGGGAGCGTTGATGAGTGCCTGAGGATTTCTCTTGGAATATTACTTGAGTGCACTTCAGTCAGAGGAAACTGAAAGTAAAATATAGCAGAGCTTATAATAAGAGCTGTAGACCACATCTGTGCAGTGTATTGCTTCATAGCATTTTTCATCCTTATCTTGGTAATCTTGATAACCACAAGGGGATTTGAGCAGGCAGTCAATGACTCCATTTTACAGATAAAGAAATTGAGGCACAGAATCATTGAGTTTCTCAAAGTCACGTACATCAGAGATAACACTGGGAATCAAATCTACTCTTAATTATCAGTCCAGAACTTCACCTACTCCTATTTTTAGATGCTAAGACCCACCCAGCTTGGCTGTTAAGCTTTAGCCTAACACTGTTGTTCTTTCTGTCTTTCTGAAATCCTGAGCTTAATTTCTTCTCAGATGCCAATTCTCTTCCTGATACCAGAAAATTATTTTATAATCCTTATTTTCTCTCAGTATAAATGGAGTTCCTGTTTGTGTTCCTAAAGCTCATGAGTGCATTTATTTTACCAGCTAAAAGACATGAGCCAAAATCCTTGTGACATACATTGAAAGGCAGTCAAGTTGTTAAGTGGAGCGCGAAATGTGGCAAAATAAAAATACCAAGGTTGGAGGGCGCCCAGTGTGCAGGCTTGATGCTTGCTATTCAGCATTGATTTCCAGGAGACATATGTCTGCCCTTCCCTGATGTAAGTCTAAATATGATTAATTTATTTTTTCAACCAGTTTTAAATAACGACTAACTTCCCAGGAGGATAACTTCTCTTAAGGGTTATAGTGAAAGGTCTTTGCAATGCCTATCACGGTTAGGTGACAGAAAACTGAGTCTTTGGCTTTTGTATATGCTTCTGACATAGGTAAAATGTTCAGGATGCTTCCTACGGTTTGTGCTAAATACTGAACCCTTTCTTGATCATGCCATTTGCTCTCACGCAGATTGCAGCTTCTGAGAGGGAAGTGTTTATTTAGCATGAACTGCCTTCTAGAGTACAGGGTTTTCTAGGCCTCGTCTCCCTAATCGAAAACGTATTGTTGAAAATTAAGTACAGAGAATAAAGAATCGATATTTGATTAGGCCTTTGGTAGGAGGGTGGATCATATTGATTAACAGCATGGACTTCAGAGAGACGTGGACTCAGAGCTGAGCTCTGCTGCTGCGGAAAGTCTCTTGATTTCCTGTCTCCTCACCTGGAAAACCTAGTGATACCCACTTCCTAGCGTCCAGGTGAAGCTGAAATGAGATGATGTGTGTAAAGTGCTTATTATACTCAATGAATAACAATTATTTGAAGTTATGTTTACAAATAAATAAGTCTTTTAACTGCCCTTGTGTGTCTGAGAGTGTTCACAGTGATTTGTCCCTGAAGATCAGTGATAACTCAAATCCTGCATCCTTTTCTGTCCATTGTACATGCATTGGTTTATATCAGGCAAGGTGGCGAGTCACCAAGTGTCCGTTTATAATTTGAATGAGTACAGACAGTCGGTTCTCTGACCTGCTTGTGGTAGAGCTTTATGCTTCTAAATGATAATTGATTTCCTGTCTGTACAAAGAGGAGAGAGACAGAGTTCCTTCCACTTCCTCCAGCGTCACAGAGAGGTATATCCTGGAAGACTGGAGAACTGTGCTGGTCACCTTTGTTTAAAATACAAAATCTTTGTACGTGTGATAGAATTGAACAGTTTTTGAAAATGCTCTAATTTGAAGCTCCAAGGTTAAGGCAAAAACTGAACTAGAACTGGAGCCCATTATGTGTCCCTTGACACCACTGTAGCTGAAAGGCAGCTGAGCCACCAGGACTTGGATGTAACCCAAAGTGAGTTTCTCTTCCATCTCCTTTTCTGTCCGCTGCATTTTACAAACGTGCAGGGAAACCCTGTGACCCATCGCACTTCTTGACAGCTGACAAGGCTGCTGGGATGACCAGGAACTGCCAGGAGCAGGGCTTTATTGGGAACCTCCAATTCTTTTCCTCGGGCTGTTATAGGTGTGTAGAGCCCTGTGGATTCCCTGCTGATCAGATAGCTGATGCTCACAGCATGGGTGGAGCTTCCATTTCCTGTGTGAATGGGGCCAAGGCCATGGTGCTCTATTGATGGGAATCCCTTAGCTCCAGTCAGACCAATAACTACCTGTAAACCACGGACCCCCACCAGCTGGGCTGCCCGTGGACAAGCAGCACCATGGCACCCCATCACAGGGCCACCACCACCAGGAAGCAAATCAATAATAGGACTCCTCCACGTTGGGGGAAGATCCTCACACCATCATTACTGAGAACAGCCATGCTAAGTGAGCATTAGGGATAAGGTGGGAAGAGTGAGGATGTGGAATGAGTCAGGAAGCAGGAAGCAGAGAAGTAAGCATGAGGTAACGTTGGTTAGCTGTTATTATTATGCCTTTCTTAAAACCACAAAATGTACTTGTGTATATATATAAGGGCCAAAAAAGTCAACTAGTGTCTATTAAGCAACAACTTTGATCACAATATTGAATTGGCTGTGGTTGGAAGTACATTAGAAGTATCTAAATTCCACCCATGTTGTAAGGCCTAACTAAAGTACCATGACTTCTAGAATCCTACCAGAACATGAGGAATCTCTCCCTCCCCTGACCTTCCATTCCATTTATTGTCTACCAAAAGGTTTCATACATTTTAAAGCCATGAAACTCTTTCTTGAGGACAAAGCTTTGGCAGAAGCCGAGTGGAAACCAGATGTAAGCAGAGGGGCTCTGCAGAAGCGGAGATGGGGCATCCTAGGCACCTCCCATTGAGAACCCGAGGAGCCCTGGGCTCCCGGAGAACACCATTTGAAAAATGCTTGCCTATATCATTTACTTGGCAGTTCATCGGCATCATTGTCTTATGTTTTTTCCTGATTCTTATGGATTTGCTAACCAGATTACAAATCCCTCAAGGACAAAGGTTCAAATGAAAGACAACAGACACAGCAAGGTCTAGGAGCCAGGAGATGCGGGTTCTGGACCTGCCACTGCCACCAGCCAGAGCGTAGGCATGAGCCCACTCGGTACGCTGGGCCTGCAAAGGCTGCACGGGGCAGTGTATGAGGAATTTGACCATACTTCCCAGGCTCCCATGATAGTCCTGGCTCACATGTGCTGTAAAACATTAACTTAACTATTTTAAGGCCCTGCACTCTCAAAAGTCTCCCAAGTTGGATGACCAATCATATGACCTCCTTAGATATAAGGCTGCTTTTTGCTACATGATGCTATAATTGTGCTTCACCCTACCCTCTCAGCCCCACCGTAGGACCCAGCATAAGACCAAGGCCATATTAGGGACTCAATGTATATTAAATTAACTCAGAATAAGGCATGTTTATTAACCTAAAGAGGCTCAAAATCTAATTGAGGAGATGACTTACATATATGAAGCTTCTAGAAATCAGTACAGACCGGTGTGTGGTGAAGGGGGGTAAATTATAAGACAAACAAGAGGGGACACAGAGAGACCCCATGTTCTCTGTACTGCAGGCTGCATTCCCATCACAGCACATTAGATTCTGAACACAACAGCCAGGGACAGAGGCCAGATGAGGAAAGGCCAGGACCAGACACTGGACAGACCAACACATGGAACATGTGATTGGAGCAACAGGGGCTACAAGGTGGTGAGTGCCAGGGAGGCAGAGTGCAGGCCTGTGTAGATGTCTAGCCGCTGACAGTGCTCCACAGAACGAGGCAATGGCAGCGATCCAGGTGGGCAGTTGGTGTCAGCAAGGTCCATATGTGGATAGACCAACAGCAGTGGGGACAGCATGGTGGGGGAAAGCCAGGCCTTGGGTCCTGGCAACCCATGCAGCCTCCAGCCCTGGAGAATGGGTGTCCTGAGACAAGAATAGGGCACAGTGGTTTAGGCACCTACCTTCTGAAAGTTGGGGGAAACTGGATGCAATAATATGGGCTGCCTTGGTCACAGGGCATGCTGGGATACTCATGGTGGGTGAGCACTCAAAGAATGAGCTGAAAATTGGCAGTGACCAGGCAAGAGAGATTAATTTGGTCTTGGGCATGGCCCCAGGGAGAGAAGCCAGCTGTCCAAACCACAAACTAGGATCTGGCATGGGTTGGTGCCAGTGTTCAAATCTGCCAGCAGGAGCCCAATCCCTGCCTCTCCTGTTAGGCAGAAGCCAGGCAAAACCACTAGGGAAAATCCCACGAGTTAAGATAGGTCACTGGGCATGGCATGTCCTCCCCAGGGCGATAGTTATAGAGGATGAAGATAGAGATTGGGAATCCTATTAGATCTTAGACAGCCAATCCAAAACTGGGTCATAAGACAGGATTTTGACTAAGAATAGCTTTTGAGTTAAAGAGCCCAATGGGAGATCATGAAACTAGAAAGAAAAAAAGGTAAAGAGTAGAGAGTCAAGGCACACAGGACATCTCCCAGAACAACTTCATGACAAAATATAAACCCCTATGGTGGCCTTATAGATAGCAGTCCCACCATGGGCTGGCATAGATGTGCTTGAGCCATGGGAGAAAAGCTGATGGTGCATGGCAACAACCATCTCGAGGTAGAGATCATGCATGTTGTCAAGCAGGAGAGAGGTTCATGATTCTGATAGAGTCGAGACAATTGAGACAAGACTCCATCTAGCAGCTGGAGGGAACAGTGCAGTCCTCCAGGACAGGAGATAGTCAAGGCCCGAGGCAGGGTGTGAGGGCCTCGGTAAAGTACACTGGGGCCAGGGTGGGGCTTCAGGCCAGGAGTAGATGCCAGGATCCAGGACAAAAGTGCAATCACACAGACAAGGCACACATGCATGAGGCGAGATGGGAAGCAGGAGCATGTTAGACCTGCCCCAGGCCTACCAGCTATTGACCAGGGGCAGCAAAACTGTGGGGTGGTGGAGTTTGGTGTATGGTCTGGACTCAGACTAATTGGGGTTTTAATGGTTCCACCATTTGCCGGCTGTGAGTCTGTGAGCTAGTTAATTAACATCTCTGAGTTTGTTGCCTCATCTTTAAGATGGGGATAACAACATGTACTTGGCACAGTTACTGTGAACAGTAAGTGATGTAATGTAGATGACGCACCAAGCTTGGTGCCTCACACCATTATAGAAGCTCCACAAACAGAGCTATTACTATCATTAAGTCTAAATCCAACCCACACCTACTGGAAGGGAGGCAGATGGAGCTTTTACTACACTGCCAGGCTGGTCCAGATCACCACAGGAAATGGATGATACCCAGCCTGGAGAGATTTGAAGTTCCATGGTGCTGAATGGGCAGGGAGAAGGTGTGGGCTCAGTCCTATGGAAAGAGCAAGGGCCTGTTTTCTAAGAACAGGAGTTCTGATTCAGAGAAGGACCAGCTGGGAGGTACTGACGTAGTGGCTTCCGTTTCCAGCACAAGGGTCCTAACAACCTTTGCAGAAAGAGGGAAGGGAAATGGGATTAGACAACCAGCCAGCTTATTACACTGAGAGCCAGTGTACCCTGTCCTACCCCCATGCCCATACTCCCTAATTCAGGACTGATGGTACCTAAAATTCATTTGCACTAACTCTTCTTCTCCCCAGGCATCATTGTCCCAGATTAAGCAGTACAGGATGTGGAACACATTGAGTCACTCATGGTTCATGTATCCAGTCCTCGAGCTGCTGAGAATCCTGCAACTCCCCCAGAGGAGTCATGTGGTCATTGACCCTCCCCAGACATGGGGCAGCCCGCACCAGAGGAGGAGAGGAAGCATCTTCAGATCTATGAAGACCTGGGGGAAAGTTGCATAAAGATGGATGCTCACAGTGTTCTCTGCTTCCTGCTCACAACAGGATTTCAGGGGATGTAGTTTACACATTTAGTTCTCTTTGGGGAACAGAGGGCCCTAAGCATCATGAGGACTACAGGCATCTGGTCCTAGGGAAGATGGACTAGAAAGGTGCACAGTTTCCTTGCCCTGGTGCCCAAACCCCTTAATGGGACCTTCTTCCTTTGGTCTCCAGACTTCCCCTGAAGAAGCTCATCTCTATGAGCCGTGGACATTAAACTGGCTGAGGCAGCTTTGAATTTAGGCACCAAAGCTACATTGGAAATGTATGTGTGTGATGTGATTGTCTTACAAAGGTTAAGTTTTTGACTTGTGCTGTGTAATACACAGTGGCCCAAGCCACGGGTGTTTCCCAGCCCTTAAAATGTGGCTGGTACAAATTGAAATGAGCTATAGGTATAAAATACACACTGGATTTCAAAGACTCCTCACAAAGAGAAAAAAGAATGTAAAATGTCTCTTTAATGATTTTGTACATTGATTACATGTCAAAATGATCATTCTTGGGATGTGTTGGGTTAAATATAATATATCATTGAAATTAATTCCACTTTTTAAAGTGATTACTAAATTTTAACTCTATATGTGACTTGCATTATACTATTCCTATTGGACAGCACTGTTTTAAACAAAATTGATGAGTTAGTTTTGCCCAAGGAGCCCCACCCAGCCCCTGAAGGTCTGGGCATCCCCACTGTAATTTGTCAATTTGGTAGGAACCTGACCTCTGCCCGGTCACGGAGGGGTTAACTCCTTTGGTGAGAGGGAGGGTGGTGACTCCAGACAGCCAAAGCCAAAGATAACTGAACATGCCCTTAGTCCCTACTATTGGGATCTGTTACGGAAGAGCTGTCCTGGTTCTTTTCAGACCCAAAGGGCAATCAGGCAGTTGAGCCTCTCTCCTAGCCCTTTACCACCATCACCACCTTACGGTTCATACCGGTGTTGATAAATAGAAACTCTGAACTCTCTTCTTCGCCAGCTTGTACTCTTATCTAGATCCAAAAAACTGCCCTAGCTCCACCCCTGAAACCAGAACATTTGTTAGGTTAATAAGGACACAAACTTCACGTCATTTCTTTATTCATTCAACACATATTTGTGTCACATTTACTACCTGCTCAGCATTGAAAAAAAAGAGATAGCACAGCAGACATCTGGCTCTACCAGCAGCATCTGATGGGTCCATCACTCTGTCCTCTTGAAAAACTTACTTCCCGCAGTCCTAGACATCCCTTTATCTTAGTTCTTCCTATTTCACTGTCCACTCCTCCATCTCCTTAACTAGTTCCAAATCTTTGAATATTGGTGTTCCCTCCATCTTCAGGCCTCATCTTTTTTATCGTCACAAACTCCCCACCTTGTCACTCTGTTCCAGTGGCTATAAATATACTTCGTACACTGACATCGCCTCATCTTCTCCATGACCAAATGCCTGGTCCCAAGACTCTTGGACCCCAGACTCACATGTACAGCTCCCTCTTCAACATTTCCACTTGCATGTCTACCAGGAATCTCAAAGGTAACCAAAGCTAAATGCTGGTTTCTCCTCTAAAGTCTGCTCCAATACTGTATATTGAGAATCCATTCTTCTGGTTGTTTAGGTAAAAAGAAAGTCTTGGTTACCCATTGAAATTTTGATCCTATTTCTGGTGTGCTTTTGTGTTGTTCTCCACTTGTGGTATCTCAGAACCCACCCACCTGACTATGGAGTTCTCCTTCCTAACCCACTCACCCAGGTCTGTCCCCAAATTCAGGATCCCTCCTTGCCTGTGGCTTGATTGTGGGTAAAGGGTATTTTAACTTCTCAGGGGTAGTTCCTGCTCTTGGGTCATTACATCTTCAAGAACAAAGCTAAAGCTGCTTTTCTGTTTTATTTTTTGAAATTTAAATAAAGTTTACTAATTTTGAAAAAAATATATTGGGACCATCCTTAACTCCTCTTTCTCTTACATCCCACTTCTAATCTGTCATCAAATCCTATCAGCTCTACTCAAAATCTATCCACATCCTGACCATTCTCTCCATCTCAAAGTTTGCTCCCTTGGGTTAAGCCACTGTTGTTGAGTATTTGCAATTGATCTTAATTGGCCTTTCTCTTATCCTTTCCTTCCTTTGTAGGCCATTCTTAAGTCAAAAGCCAGAGTGATCCTAAAAAAAATATAAGTTCTAGTATGTCATTCCCCTGCTCAGAGCCTTCCAACAACTTCTATCTCTGTCTCTAAGTGAAATCCCCAGTATTTACTGCATCTACCAGGCCTCCCATACTCTCCATTGCTATCTCCAATTCAGTTGCTCTGATCTCCTTGCTCTCCTCAAACAAACCAGCTCCCACTTCAGAGGTGTTGAATTAACTTGCTGTTGCCTCTGACTAGAAAATTCTTCTCTCCTATATCTGCATGTCTTCCTTTCTTCCTTCCTTCAGGTCTCTGCTCAGATGTCTCCTTCTCCAGGAGGCCTTCCCTAACGACCTCTTACAAAGTAGCACTCTGCACCAGGCCTTTCTATCCTCTTATCCTGCTTAATTTTGCTTCCTGACATTCATCATCACCTGATAGTTTGCATATTCATTCACTTGCCTGCTGATTGCCTGCCTCACATTAGAATGTGAGTTCTCTGACAACAGGGAGTGCATCCTTTTGTTCATTGCTGTCTCCCAGTATCTGGTGCTGCCCTTGGCACATTGTAAGTGCTCAATAAATATTTGTTGAATATATGAAGGCAAAGAAATGGTTTTCCTTCATGAAGATTATCATTATAAGAGGCAGACAATAAACAAGCAAAAGAATAAATACTTATAATTACAAATATAATGAGTGCTGTGAGGAAGCTAACAGGTGCAGCGAGGGGAAACCTACTTTGTTTGTTTGTTTTTTAACGCTCACCTGAGTATATTTTTTCCATTGTTTTTTCAGAGAGAGTGGAAGGTAGAGAGGGAGGGGAGAGAGAGAGAGAGAGAGAGAGAGAGAGAGAGAGAGAGAGAAACATCAACGTGAGAGAGACACATTGATTGGTTGCCTCCTGAACGCACCCCAACAGGGGCCAAGGACTGAACCTGCAACCCAGGTATGTGCAGGCTGACACCCTAACCACTGAGCAACTGGCCAGGGCAGAGAGAACCTACTTTAAATAGGGTGAGGTCAAAGGGGATCTTCTGAAAAAATTACATTTAGTTTGGGATTCAAAGAAGGAGATGGGACCAGCCCTGCAAATGGTGGGGAAAGACTATTCTCAGAGAAAAAATAAAATAACATATTCAAAGATTCTGAAGCAGGAATGAGTTTGACATCTTCAAAGAATTGAAAGGAGAGCAGAGTAATGAGAAAAATGACAGGAGATGATGTTTAAGAGGTACCCAGAGAACAAGTCATAAAGGGTAGAATTTAGCTCTTATTCACAATTTTGTCTAAGGCTAGATATATTAGTAGCAGATTGAGAGGAATATCTGAGAAGGTGTCCAAGAGATGGAATTTGGATTTCTAGACCATGAACTTAAGCTTCTGCATAAAGCTTCTTAGTTAGGAACGGAGTGATCTTCATATGGCAGGGCCTCCAAGATGCTGTTCCCTATACAGTAGGGGTGGGGAACCTTTTTTCTGCCAAGGGCCTGTTAACATAAAAACATTCAAACCTGTAAAGAATTTTTGTGAGTTTATTTGAGCCTATCTGTCGACAATTGCCCGGAAGCAGAACCTCAACGAATTGAGATAATGCTCCGGAGAATGGTGGGTTACATCTGTATTTATACATTGCAATCAAAGGAAGGGACATAGGTGGGTTACGTGAAATCCATTGGTGATAGACTAGAGAGGCTGGAGAAAGCAAAGTGGGGACCCCCCCTGGGATTGGATAAAAAGTAAAATGATAGACACATAACATGATAACAATGAAGGAATTTGGGGTATCTCTCCTGGCGCCCAGGCACATTAGGTTGTGCCCCAAGGGGTCCAGAAAAAGGGAAGTTACAGGTTACTCAGAAATTTCAAGGGCATGTTATTATAGATACAAAAAGACAGATAGGCTCAGTTAAGGTAAAGGTTGACTTTGTCAGGGAAGATACCTGGCTAGGACATGACTATCCACCATAACTGCTTTTAGTTAAAGTTTAAATTCAGACCATCCTTTGTGGTTACTTTAGGTCTCTGAGTTTGCAAGACCGCCATACAGGCCTCCCCTGAGCTTGTCAGGTTAGCATGTTGCCCATTTCGTCCACAGGCCATTAGGATATTTATAACACCATTCCCAGGCCATGCAAAATTATCAACTTAAAAATTAGCCGGCTATACTTGCTCAAACATTAATTAACTCACCCCTAATGCCTGGGCAGGGCCAGACCAAATGATTTCTCCGGCCTTATATAGCCCGAGGGCCGGATGTTCCCCACTGCGGCTATATGTGAATTCTCCTTCTGTCAGGAGCAGTCCATGTGTCCATCTCCTCTGTTATTTGGTCCCTCTTCAATTCTGTATCCAGGCTGATCTCACACTACAACAAAATATCACATAGGACATTGCAGTCCAATTGGCCTAGTCCCTGTTCTCTACCTTGTGTTCTCACAGTTGCCCTCTGACCTTTGCTCATGCTGTTTCCCTGGAAAGACATGCCCTATGCCTCATCCACACCTAAAACCCAGCTCTAGTTATAAGTTGACCATGAGACCAGATTTATAGGCCTGGATCGTGATTTCAAATATACTTTGTTTATTACTGTCACAGGCTGAGTAACACACACACCCCTAACCACCCCCCATAAGATATCCACATAATTTTCTCTAGAATCTGGGGGTGTTACTTTATGCAAAAAGGGACTTTTTAGATATGACTAAATTAAGGATCTTGATATGGGGAAGTTATCCTGGATTATTTGGGTGGATCCTAAATGTACTAGTAATCACATGTGTCTTTATAAGAGAGAAACAGGGGGAAGCTCGGGGAAGCGCTGGGAAGGGAAAGGCAGAGATTAGAGTGATGCAGCTGCAGCCCAAGGAACACCAGCAGCCCCCAAAGCTGGAAGAGGCAAAAAACAGATTCTCCACTAAAGCCTCTGCAGAGTGTGGCCCTGGTGATACCTTGATTTGGGCCCAGTGGTACTGATTTAGGATGTCTGGGTCTCCAGAACAGTACGGGAATACATCTCTGTTGCTTTAACCCTCCAAATGTGTGGCAATTTGTTACAACAGCCACAGGAAATGAATGCAATTACCTTGCTCTTGACCTTGACATCTCATTCCCTTCAGGTCATCGTTGCTTCCCTGTTGGCTTTCTTAGTGACTTGCCAGATATTTCCTGTTCTCTTACCCTTCTTGATGTTATACCCACTCAGATTTATTGTATACCAGTTTCACAGGTTTGTGTGAGCATTTTCTTCCTCTTGCTCTCTTCATCTTAAAGCCATGTGCTCAAGTCAGCGAGACTCCAGGCAAATATCTTCTTGGTAGCAGTAGCCAGGAGTGATGGTGCTCAGCAGGCCTGGCTAGCTAGGAGGCTACTTCAGTACTCCATGAGTGAGGTGACTAGCAAGTGGTTTGAGTTAATGGGGTTGTTTTGCTTTTTTTAACTTCAACAATACTAGGTGCCCTTGTTTTCTGCCTCTAGTCATCACAATACTAGGAATTGGTGACTGGAGGCAGAAAACAAAGGTTCTGGATGTTATTGTACCCAGGGATTTGGGGACCTGAAATATAAGGGAAAACTGACAAAACTTAATGGATGATTGGTTCTAGGGTTGAAGAAAATAGAAGCATCAAGTTTTAAATCTGAACCACTGGGGAAGATAAATAATAATTCTATTTACAGAAATGGACACATTAGGAAGCAATGAGAGTTTGGGAGAGGAAATTAATTCTTTATTTGAAACTAGAGGCACAGTGCATGAGATTCGTGCACTGGGCGGGGGGGGGGGGGGCGTCACTCAGCCCAGCCTGCACCCTCTCGCAGTCCAGGAGCCCTCGGGAGATGACCCACTGACGGCTTAGTTGGCATCGAACATCCTACCTTGGCAGTCGGACATCCTTAGTGCTGCTGCGGAGGCGGGATAGGCTCCCACCACCCCTGCTACACTAGCCAGCCGTGAGCCTGGCTTCTGACTGAGCGGCTTTCCCTCTGTGGGAGCGCACTGACCACCAGGGGGCAGCTCCTGCATTGAGCGTCTGCCCCCAGGTGGTTAGTGGGCGTCATAGCGACCAGTCGTTTGGCAGTGTGGTCGATTTGCATATTATTATATAGGATGTTGAGTCTTAGGTAATTGGAAATGACCATTTGAAAGATCATCTCCTATGGAAAGCCCCTTCCCCAACTCTGGTGCTCCCAGAATGCTCTGGTTGTGCCTTTATCCTAGCCCTGATAACCCTATATCATGATTACTGGCTTTCTGTCTCCCTAACAGTCTGTGAACTTTTTAAGGAAAGACATTGTGTCTTATTATGTCTCCAGCACCAATTATACTAACTAGATTCTTAATAAATAAATTTGAAATGAATTAATAATTGAGATTGATCTCACCCAAAAGGTCCATACTGGAGATGGAGTTCATAGCCCACTAGCATAGGTGGCAGCTGAAGCCATGACAAACAGGACAACTGAAAAGATGGCAGCTTGATCTGTAATCAGCTTGTTCCACAATATTAGGCGGTAGTGCTAGTTAACTAAGTTTTTGAACTTTGACCTAATATTCAGGTGTCAAGGATCATAATAATTAAATAAGGAAGAAGACAGGAGTCTGAGACATTGTCATCTGTCCAGAGATTTCAGGAAACTGAAAGTAATATTTCATTTGCCAGCCAGTTCAAAGTTCATGCACTCTTATCACTGTTGTCACACAACATTATAATAAGCGCCAGTCAGAGACATGACGGTATTCTGCATGTGACGCATCTGACTTCTGGGTACTGGTAATTCTATTTTATGCCGTCTCAAAGATCTGGTCAGGTTAGAAGCTCTATAAGAAATATATTTTTTTGTTGGATATTGCTGTGCCTACAAAGCTGCCAAAGGAATGGAGCATTCTTAAAAATGCATTTCAGGCTGTACTGCAGAATGTTCTCCCTTATATTCCCAGCCAGATCCTTTTTATACCCCCCTGTAGTCATCAGGATATGGAGGTCAACTTGTTCTGAATGCCAAAAGAGATAGATAATAATCCTAGCTGTTTTAGACACTGTTCTTACCTTCCTAGCCTGGACCTATAATTGAATTTCCCTGGGAATTTTATGATATATTGATTGAACCTAATTAAGTCAGGGATTTGCTCTCTGTTATCTGCCTTAGCAGCCTCTACACAGAGCTATTCAATTCAAACGACGTTTACTAAGCTACTAATAAGTACAAAGCCCTGTGCTGGGCCTTTGCTAGACACAAAGAGAAATAAGACATAGGCCCTGTCATCTAGCAAGCCACAGTCTTGGAAGTTAGGGTTTATGTACATATACTCTTAACACAAGAGACCCAAGGTAAATACTATAAAAGAAATGTAAAGAGCTACCAACTTGATCACAAAGTTTGCCATTAATTATTGGGTTGGAATGATAAAGATCTAAATTACTTGTTTGAAATAGCAATGACTCTATCTACAAAATGTCAAGCACTTGTTCCTTAAACAGAGGAGGAGGAATACTGACTCACTGGGTATTCTGTACCTTCAGTCACTTCCTTCATAATGAACCCAGACACGTTCTTCTGGTCACCATCATTCTTGTTCCTCCACTTCTGGGGCCATGTTTGAACTTACACAAAAAGACTGTGGTATATCTCCTAAGGAAACACAGCAATGTTTTTAGGATGACCTTGGGTAGCTTTTGTTTCTTTAGTTGCAGAATTCCTTTTTCATGTTCCGATGACTTGATTTCCAGTAGTTCAGCACTGCATTACCCAAAAGCTTTCAACTGTTAAGTGTCAGCATTCACATGTGTGACTTTCCTCTCCAGAGGACCATCCCTGGGATCTTAGCAAAGACCACGTGGTGCTGAGCTAACATCCTTCCCAGTCTTACCTCTTGAGAGAGACTAGTATTCTTACATGTCTCCACCACCGCCAAGCTCTAAGCCAGGCATTCAAAAACTAGATGAAACCAAATTCCAAATAGATAACACTCCACCCCAACTTTTGAGAGAAAATTATGTTCAAGGAAATCCTAGCTATTTCTCTAAGATATCATCCTATATAATAAAAGCCTGGTATGCTAAGTGTCTGGTTGACTGGTCGTCCGTTTAACCAATCAAAGCGTAATCCTATATAATAAAGAGGTAATATGAAAATTGACCCTCACACCCTCACAAGATGGCTGGTCAACCTTAATCGCTCTGAATGGTCGGAGCTCTTCACTCATTGTTTAGTTGAGACATTAGTAGTTAAAGCAACTTTCACCTGTTAATCATATGTAAATTTTTGCTGATTGTCTATTATAGGAATTTCCTGCTTAAAGGATATGGGTGTATCTCAGAACCTCAATAAAAGGGATAGCAAGGCCAAAGCAGTGGTAGTCCTCCCCCTAGAGGTGGACTCCCGCCTGGCCCCCCATTTATCCAAATTGATTGTTTTCTAGCTTCTCTTCATTTTGATTGTGGCCTTCTCCAGAAACCGGACCTGAACGGGAACCCTGAAACACGCGGGACGTGAAAGGGGCTCCCACATGCCCACAACCAGGCAGGCAGAGGGGTTAGTGAGGGACTACCAAATGACTGAACAAGCAGGCTGTGTGGGGTGACCAGGCTGGCAGGGGTGCCGTGAGGGGCAACCAGGCCAGCAGGGGAGGGCCGTGAGGGGTGACCAGGCTGGAAGGGGAGGCAGATAGGGGCAACCAAGCTGGTATGCAGAGGCAGTGAGGGGAGATCAGGCCAGCAGGCAAGTGAGCGATTAGGAGCCATTCATCCAGGATTGTGAGAGGGATGTCCCGGATTGGAGAGGGTGCAGGCTGGGCTAGGGGACCTCCACCCCCGTGCATGAATTTAGTGCACTGGGCTTCTAGTCTTATATAATCCTGTCATATAACTCCAAGGTAAATGGTACTTGATTGTATGTGTGTTTCCTAATGCACACAGAGTAAGTCCTCACTTAACATTGTCCATAGGTTCTGTGACTTTAAGTGAAATGACATAACTAAACCAATTTTACCATAGGCTAATTGATATAAGCAAGTTAGGTTCCTACATTGTTATATGAAACAACATTGAACAAAACAGCGTTATTCAAGGATGTGTGTATGTGTGTGTGTGTGTGTGTGTGTGTGTGTGTGTGTGTGTGTGTATCCTGATGCATATATATGGTGTGTGTGGAAACTTGTAATTTCTAACTTCATGGTTATTTTCAGAGACTGCACCACAATTAGAGCAGACTGCAATGAGGCAGTAAGTGCTTTGATTGTGTCACACAGACTTCCAGATTTAAACTGTGTGTGTGGTTAATTTAGAAAGAGATTACCATGCTTTTCCTCCACATATTAACTTAAGCAAATCACTTAACCTAAACCTTAGTTATTTTTACAAAATGGGAGTGATAAAAACTGCCCTTCTGAACTTTCAAAGTGGTTATGAGGAACAAGTAGGATTATATTGATAAAACCACCTTATATAAAACAAGGGGGTTGTGATTATTATAACTGTCATGCGCCACTTAACAATGGGAATACAACAGGATACATTCTGAGAAAGGCGTCATTAGGTGATTTTGTCATTGGGGGAACATCATAGAGTGCACTTACACAAACCCAGATATTACAGCCCTCTACATATTTGAGTGATAGGTATAGCCTATTGCTCCTAGGCTACAAGCCTTCACAGTGTGTTACTATACAAATAGTATACAGCATGTTACTATAAAATAGAGATTAAATCAAGTACAAGAGAAAATATTGATATCAAGAGACATAGTAAACATGAGATGTATGAGGCTGCTGTCGGTGTAACATAGCATACTGTTTTATAGCAAACTACTTTTTATCAATATAAAGAATACACTCTAAAATAATGATGACAGTATAGTATAGTAAATACATAAACCACTAATGGTTATTTATTACTAGAGGCCCAGTGCATGAAATTGTGCGTGGGTAGGGTCCCTAGGCTACCCTGTGATCAGGGCCATCTTCCGCCCACTCGCCACTCCCCAGTCCCGCCCTGCTGCCTCCACCCACCCCGGTTCCCTGTTGGCCAGGCGATCGATCTGAGCCTGTGGGCTGGGGGAGGGACCAAGAAGACGGTGTTCCACCCACTCGCCAGTCCCCAGTCCCACCCCGCTGCCACCCACCCCGGTTCCCCTGGTTTCCCGTTGGCCATCCAGCGATTGGACCCTGCGGGCTGGGGTGAGGGACCAAGAGGTGGTCAATGCACCTCATAGCAACTGGTCGATCAGTCGTTTGATCATTATGCCATTATAGTCGCTGGCCTTTTATTATATAGGATCATTATCAAGTAGTATGTAATATACATAATTGAATGTGCAATATCATACACGACTGGTAGTGCAGGTTTGTTTACACCGGCATCACCATAAACACATGAGAAATGTGTTGCACTATGATGTTACACTGGCTACAATGTCACTAGATAATGATAATTTTCAGCTCCGTTATAATCTTAGAGGACTGCCGTCATATATGTGGTCACTAACCGAAATGTCTTCATGTGGGCATCACTCTATTCAAAAGTGTCTTTGAGACCTTTGGGTGTTTTGCTATCTGTAGACCATCAGGCAACCTAGCTATTGTGGGTATTGAAGGTGGTGATCTTTTTTGTCTTTTCATTAAAATTATTAATAATCTTGGATGCAAAACATGTAAAACCAAAGTTATTCTACTCAGAAAATTCTAGTCATTTATTCAACAAGTGTTTTATTAAATGTTCCTCTATGCCAGGCACCTTGGAGAACTTGGAGATGCTAAGGCAAATGATTCAGAGTCCCTGCCTATAAAAGGCTTGGAATATAGCCAAAAGAAACAAATAAATACATGTGATAAAATTTTATAGGTGCCATAGAGAAGCATACATGGAGAAGACACAGCACAGAAGAGGGAGTGGTTGAGACTAGTGTGGGCGAGGAGTGTGACAAACTTTGTTGATTGCCTGCCTAACTATCATCCTTTCCTCTTCCCCCAAATCACCTCCCACTAAATAGATTTAAGAGTGAAAAACTCCCTTTCTCACCCTCCCTAGCAACTAAGCATGCATATGAGATAGAGGTGTTCAATGAGATATCTGTAGCCCTGGCCGGATAGCTCAGTTGGTTAGAGTGACATCTCAATATGCCAAGGTTGTGGGTTCAATCCCCAGTCAGAGCACATACAAGAATCAACCAATGAATGCACAAATAAGTGAAACAACAAATTGATGTTTCTCTTCTTCTATCCCTTTCTCTCAAAAAAAAAAAAATCAACTAAAAAAAAAAAGAAGATATGTGTGAATTTGCTGGATGGTTTCTAGGGGTCATGACAGATTGTGTTTTTCAAAGATGGCCACAACAGTATCTCCTGCTCCATGTGCTCTTCCTACAATGTGCTCTTAAATCTCCTCCCATTAAGGGACAGGGTCAATGTCCTCTCTCCCTTGATCCTAGAGTGAGTTTTGTGATTGTCTTAGCCAACAGAGGAGAGTGGACGTGATACCATGATATCTGAGGCTAGATCATAAAATTGCCATGCATTTCAACTTTGTTCTTTTGAGATACTTACTTCTAGAAGCCAACACCCATGCTGTGAGGGAGCCCAAATTAGCCTATGTCAAGAGACCACACGGCCCTGGCCGGGTGACTCAGTTGATTAGAGCGCTGTCCCAATACACCAAAGTTTCAGGTTTAATCCTGGTCAGGATAGCACAGTGGAGGTCCCAGTCAACAGTCAGCATCAACCACAAGACATCTGAGTAAGGACATATTGCAGCTCCCACCACTGAATCATGCCCAGCCATCAAGTCTTCCTATCTGAGACCCCAGACATTGGGGAGCAGAGACAACCTTTTCCCCACTGCACTCTATACAAATCCACATGCCACAAAATCTGTGAGAATAATAAAATGATTGTTTTCATGCTATTTAGCTTTGGAGAGATTTACTTCACATCCGGGATGTGGATATGACTGACATTACCCTTTCTCTCTTCTTCCAGCCTTGATTCTAGGAACTGAGCAGAGTGGAAGTGGAGGGAAATCTTAAGACCATGTGGTGAAAGCATGATGTTGACCTTGACATTCTTGATTTGCTGAGCCAATATCCACTTTTGTCCATCTCCAGACTTCTTGGGATGTGAGAAAAATAAATAAGCTCTTGTTTGTGTATGCCACTGTATACCAAAGTATCTGTTACTTACAGTTAACAGCATCTTTACTCATACAATTAACCCTACTGGTAAGATTTGGTAGAAATAAAATTTGATTTTAAAATGTCCAAGATTAACTAGAATAAAGTTAGAGATAGCATTTAACCTAGTCTTCTGAGAATTTTGGGAAGAACATGAGAGACTTTTATTACCAACAGATTTTTGTCTTAAGGACACATATTCCTCTGATTTTAAAAAAACAACATGGCATATGTTATCATATAGACATGTCTTCAGATGGCCACCAGGACAGTGGCCTTTTTCAGCTAGGAAATTTTCTAGCCCCATGGTGGTCCTGGGCCAGATGATCATAAATCTAGTTAGACTCCTGGGAGCATCTTGCTAAAACCTACCACTCAAGCCCATGCATCATTTGCCCAGCACCTACAATGCTATGATTAAATGGACTAGATTCCTGTGAATCAATTCCTCAAGAATGATACCACATATCACCCAGATAATGGGGCAGCTTAGTGGCCCACAGCTGACTAATACTTTCCATATGACCAGCTGAAATATTCCTTCCATAGTAACTATGAATTCTCTCATCCATCCATCTCATTCACCCCAGAACTATAATTGTGCCTATAGCAAAAACTCCAGCTCAGTCTCTGGGACACACTTAATGGGGCAAAGGCTTGGTATGAAATCTCTTTAAAAGTGCGGCCAATTAAAGGGGATCCTCTATAGATTAAATGACCTTGGTTGCCATACTCTTTCTATGTTAGAAAACAGCTGTTCAGAAAACCTCAGGATGCCTCTCTGAAGACATGGATAGCTAAAAATGATCAAGTGAGTGATCTCATCGACTCTCACTGATGTGGACAAACCACCATTCTCTTTTACCTTTCTGTGTTGAGATTACCAGAACCTGGACTTCACCCATTGTTCCCCATAAATACTCCTTGAGGTGGGGCAAAGGGTCAACAGAATGCTCAAGCCATCAGAAAGGTTCCATAACTATAGATCAGAAATTCCTGAGCCAGAGTTCATTCCCTTTCTAGATATAGGCATGGCAATGATCAGGTCTCCAACCAGCTGGGCTGAGTTTCAGTCCTATCAAGAATGAACACTAGGACCACTATGCTCAATTAATATTTGACAAAGGAGGCATGAACATACAAGGGAATCAAGACAGTCTCTTTAATAAATGGTGTTGGGAAAATTGGACAGATACATGCAAAAAAATGAAACTAGACCACCAACTTACACCACACACAAAAATAAATTCAAAAAGGATCAAGGACTTAAACATAAGACGGGAAACCATAAAAATACTAGAGGAATCCACAGGCAGCGAAATCTCAGACATATGCCGAAGCAATTTCTTCACTGATACTGCTCCTAGGGCAGTGGTCGGCAAACTCATTAGTCAACAGAGCCAAACATCAACAGTACAACGATTGAAATTTCTTTTGAGAGCCAAATTTTTTAAACTTAAACTATATAGGTAGGTACATTGTTATTAACTTAACTAGAGGCCCAGTGCACGAAATTCATGCATGCGGGGGGGCGGGGGGTAGGGGTGTCCCTCAGCCCAGCCTGCACCCTCTCCAATCTGGGATCCCTCAAGGGATGTCCGACTGCCCGTTTAGACCCGATCCTGGTGGGATCAGGCCTAAACGGGCAGTCGGACATCCCTCTCATAATCCAGGACTGCTGGCTCCCAACTGCTTGCCTGCCTGCCTTCCTGATTGCCCCTAAACACTTCTGCCTGCCAGCTTGATCACCCCCTAACCCAGTGATGGCGAATCTATGACACACGTATCAGCACTGACACGTGTAGCCATTTCTGATGACACGCGGCCGCATGCCGAGGATGAAACATTTGCTGCTCCTGAGGATGAAACATTTGCAACTAGAGTCTTGGAGTTAGTTTTTTCCTCAAAGTGACACACTACCCGAGTTATGCTCAGTTTTTTTGGTGAAGTTTGACACACCAAGCTCAAAAGGTTGCCCATCACTGCCCTAACCACTCCTCTGCCAGCCTGATTGATGCCCAACTGCTCCCCTGCCAGTCTGTTTGCCCCTAACTTCCCTCCTCTGCCAGCCTGGTCACCCCTAACTGGCCTCCCCTGCAGGCTTGATCGCCCCCAACTGCTCTCCCTTGAAGGCCTGGTCACCCCCAACTGCCCTTCCCTGCCGGCTTGATCGCCTACAACTGCCCTCCCTTGCAGGCCTGGTCCCTCCCAACTGCCCTCCCCTGCTGGCCATCTTGTGGTGGCCATCTTGTGTCCACATGGGGGCAGGATCTTTGACCACATGGGGGCAGCCATCTTGTGTGTTGGAGTGATGGGTAATCTGCATATTACTCTTTTATTAGATAGGATAGAGGCCTGGTGCACAGGTGGGGGCCAGCTGGTTTGCCCTGAAGGGTGTCCCGGATCAGGGTAGGGATTCCCTTGTGGTATGGGGCGGCCTGGGCGAGGGGCCTGTGGTGGTTTGCAGGCCAGCCACACCCCCGGCAACCCAAGCGGAGGCCCTGGTACCTGGGATTTATTTATCTTCTATAATTGAAACTTTGTAGCCTTAAGTGGAGGTCAAAGCAGGCCAGGGCTGCAGAAGCTTGGCTTCCTCCATCGCTGGGGGCAATCCTAGCCTCCTGCTCTCTCCAGCTCCGTGGCTGCTGCCATTTCTGTTGGGATTTATGTATCTTCTATAATTAAAACTTTGTAGCCTTAAGCGGAGGCCTGGGCCGGCCAGGGTGTGCGGAAAGCTTGGCTTCCTCCATTGCCGGGGAAACCCAAGCCTCCCTCCTGCTCTCTCTGTGGCCGCAGCCATCTTGGTTGGGTTAATTTGCATACTTGCTCTTGATTGGCTGGTGGGTGTGGCTTGTGGGTGTAGTGGAGTGGTGTTAATTTGCATATTACTCTTTTATTAGATAGGATTAGGGTATTCCTAAGCTGGCCTTTGCTGAAAACTCAAGGGGCCAAAGAGCCACATGTGGCTTGCGAGCCGCAGTTTGCCGACCACTGTCCTAGGGCAATGGAAACTAAAGGGAAAATAAACAAATGGGACTACATCAAAATAAAAAACTTTTGCACAACAAAGGAAACCATCAACTAAACAACAAGAAAGCCCACTGCATGGGAGAACATATTTGCAAATGATATCACCAATTAGGGTTTAATCTCCAATATTTACAGGGAACTCATACAACTTAACAAAAGGAAGATAAACAACCCAATCAAAAAATGGGCAACGGACCTAAATAGATACTTTTTGAAAGAAGACAGAAGGAAGGCCAAGAGACATATGAAAACCTGCTCAAAGTCACTAATTATTCGAGAGATGCAAATCAAAACAACAATGCGGTACCATCTCACACCTGTCAGAATGGCTATCATCAACAAATCAACAAATGACAAGTGCTGGAGAGGATGCAGAGAAAAAGGAACCCTTGTGGACTGCTGGTGGGAATGCAGACTGGTGCAGCCACTGTGGAGGAAAACAGTATGGAGTTTCCTCAAAAAACTAAAAATGGAACTCCCATTTGACCCAGTGATCCCACTTCTAGGAATATATCCCAAGAAACTAGAAACACGAATCAGAAAGGATATATGCACCCCTATGTTCATAGCAGCACAATTCACCATAGCTAAGATTTAGAAACAGCCTAAGTGCCCATCAGCAGATGAGTGGATTAAAAAACTGTGGTACATCTACACAATGGAATACTACGCTGCGGTAAAAAAGAAGGAATTCCTACCATTTGTAACAGCATGGATGGAGCTGGAGAGCATTATGCTAAGTGAAATAAGCCAGGCAGAGAAAGATAAATATAACATGATCTCACTCATTTATGGAAAATAATTAACAACATAAACTGATGAACAAAAACAGATCCAGAGACAGAGAAACATCGATCAGAATGTCAAACCTCAGGGAAGGTAGGGGAGGATGGGGGTAAGGGGCAGAGATCAACCAAAGGACTTGTATGCATGCATATAGGCCTGGCCAATGGATGCAGACAGCAGGGGGGTGAGGGCATGGATGGGGGGTTGGGAGGGTGATGGGGGAATAAGGACACATGTAATACCTTAAATAATAATAAAAAAAATTTTAAAAGAATGAACACTAGGAATGGGAACAATAGATCTGTTGGTGCATGGGCCACCTACAATGAGGGTTCCTTTAGATAGAGACAGATGCAATATATGTCCATAGGATGTCTAAGGCCCTGTATCCCCAAGAAATAAAGCAGCAGACTGTTTCCAAGCTCCCTCATCCTCTCCCCGAGTCAGCGGGGAGCTGCTGACATGCACCACCTGACCTGACTCTAACTGGCTCAGGGCCTGGGGGGAGGCAGATGGTTATTTCTTGCAGACAGGGGTGTGTTGCTGTGAGTTAAGAACAGTGAAGGCATGAACTTACCTCCTCTTTCTTCACCTCTCCCAGTGCTAAGGAAAAAGGCTAGATTAATTTTTATTGAAATTATTGGTGTGACTGGTTAATAAAATTATATAGGTTTCAAGTGTAAAATTCTATAATACATCATCTGTATATCATATTGCGTATTCACCAACCAAAGTGAAGTCTCCTTGCATCACTATTTATCCCCCCTTTACCCTCTCTTACCTCCCTCCCCCCCTCCCCCTCTGGTAATCACCATACTGTTGACTGTGTCTATGAGGTTGGTTGGTTGTTTTACTTGATTCCTTCACCTTTCTCACCCAAACCCCTTATACTGCATTTTTATTTCCTTGAGTTAATAACTGACTTTGTTTGCATAGGTTTTCATGTAGGTATTGCTAATTCAACCCCAAACTCTACTAGATGTATAAATACTATCTTCATATGTTCAGACGAATCAATTGTTCATCATTTTAATCTATCTTCTTGAAGAAATTGTTACTGTTTTGTCCTGTTTGGACTTCTTGCTTCTGTGGCTGGTACACAGCTGCCATCCTAGAATTCCCTAGAATTCTGGGATTCCTTGCCTCTCCTCTATGTTGGATTCCCTGATTTCTCACTTCCCGTATCATGTCTTTGTTAGATTTACTCCTTCATTTGTGTTGATCATATAATTGAGTAGCTTTATTGTCTTATTAGGAGTAGGAACATCTTGCTCTTTCTTAGCCCAGGCTGCTTCACCGTCTCTTGTAGGTTTGTTTTATCCTTGCCTACACTCTTCACTAATTCCTTGTGGTTGTGCCATCTCTTTTTAGCTGCAATTCTCGATCTGGGTGGCTTAAACAACAGAAATTTATTTTTTCACAGTTCTGGAGGCTGAAAGTCAAGATCAAAGTATCGGCATGGTTGGATCCTTCTGAGGACTTTCTGCTGGCTTGTAGATGATCACCTTCACATGGTGTCTTCACATGGTCTTCCCTCTATGTGTGCCAAGGCTAGCATGAATTTATGCCTCCACTTTTATTAACTGGGCTCAGGAACCATTGATAAAATAAATTTTAGTGTTTCTTTTTAATTACAAATGGAGAGAGACAAGCAAAAACCAAAAATCAAATAATCGCTTTCTACCCAGCCAGAGGAAAAGCCAGTAAGAATCCTGGGTATTTGATAAGTATCATCAGAAACCATTTCTATGTCCAAGATAGAGAGTCCATATGGTTCAATGCCTGCATATAGTAGCAGCTTGAAATAATTTCAGCCCTGATATTTTGAAGAGGCATATGGTCCACAGGCATACTAAAAAAAACCACCACCAAAACCTTTTCATCTCCTACCCACTGTCCCACACACAACAGCTCACCTCTCACTTCTCAAACCCTTCAGAAAATATGCTCCTAGCTCTAGACAATGTACCTCTCCTACTTCTCCCCCTTTTTCTTTCTTTTCAATTCTCATCATAACAGCTCAAAGGATTTCATATGACAAGGCAGGTCCTTTCACAGAGAATGAGGAAAAAAAGAAACCTACTGGGCAGAGTTTGAATTCTCCTTTTCAGGAGGAGAGAGGGGAAAGCTGAGATAGCATATACTAGCAATCAATTTCTTGTCTTTTTAAAAATATATATATTTATACAGTATTGATTTCAGAGAGAGGAAAGATAGAGAGAACAAGATAGAAACATCAATGATGAGAGAGAATCATCAATTGGCTGCTTCCTGCACACCCCATACTGAGGATCAAGCCCATAACCTGAGTATGTGCCCTGACTCGGAATTGAACCATAACCTCCTGGTTCATAGGTTGATGCTCAATCACTGGGGCCATTTTATTGTCTTATACGTTCATTTTTTTAAATGAATGCTTTTCTACATCAATAAATATTCTTCTATATAATATTTTTAATGACTTCATATTATTTTATTGTATAGATGAATTATAATTTCTTTAACCAAACTATTATTTAGTTTATTTTTAACTTTCACATAAAAGTAATGCTCATTTTTATCTAAGTTTTTGCACATATCCTCAATTATTGACTTAGGATAAATTCCCCAAAGTAGGGATTCTGGTGCATTAGTTAGGATATTTTTGTCCATGTGTGACATGCAGTGGCTTAAATAATATAATTATATAATATAATAATATAATATAATCCTATCTAATAAAAGAGTAATATGCAAATTAACCATCAATCCGCTAACCACAACCCGCGCCCACCAGCCAATCAGGAGCGAGTATGCAAATTAACCCAACCAAGATGGCTGCGGCCACGGAGCGAGCAGGAGGCTTGGGTTTCCCTGGCAATGGAGGAAGCCAAGCTTTCCGCACACCCTGGCTGGCCCAGGCCTCCACTCAAGGCTACAAAGTTTCAATTATAGAAGATAAATAAATCCCAACAAAAATGGCAGCAGCCACAGAGCGAGCAGGAGGCTTGGGTTTCCCTGGCAATGAAGGAAGCCAATCTTTCTGCACAACCTAACCGGCCCAGGCCTCCACTCAAGGCTACAAAGTTTTAATTATAGAAGATAAATAAATCCCAACAAAAATGGCTGTGGCCAAGGAGCAAACAGGAGGCTTGGCTCCGCTCAAGGCTACAAAGTTTCAATTATACAAGATAAATAAATCCCAAATACCAGGGCCTCCCCTTGGGTAACCAGGGGGCATGGCCAGCCTGCAAACCACCACAGGACCCTTGCCCAGGCCACCCCATGCCCCAAGGGAACTCCCACCCTGATCCAGGACACCCTTCAGGGCAAACCAGCTGGCCCCCACCTGTGCACCAGGCCTCTATCCTGTCCAATAAAAGAATAATATGCAAATTGACTGTCACTCCAACACACAAGATGGCTGCCTCCATGTGATCAAAGATGGCTGCCCCCATGTGGACACAAGATGGCCACCACAAGATGGCCAGCAGGGGAGGGCAGTTGGGAGGGACCAGGCCTGCAAGGGAGGGCAGTTATGGGCGATCAGGCCCGCAGAGGAGGGCAGTTGGGAGGGACCAGGCCTGCAAGGGAGGGCCATTGGGAGTGATCAAGCCTGCATGGGAGGGCAGTTAGGGGTGACCAGGCCGGCAGAAGAGGGAAGTTGGGGGCAACTGGGCCTGCAGGGAGGCAGTTAGGGGGGGCCAGGCCTACAGGAGAGGGCAGTTAGGGGTGACCATGCCTGCAGGGGAGGGTAGTTAGGAGCAAACAGGCTGGCAGGGGAGCAGTTAGGCATCAATCAGGCTGGCAGGGGAGTGGTTAGGGGATGATCAGGCTGGCAGGCAGAACCAGTTAGGGGCAATCAGGAAGGCAGGCAGGCAAGCAGTTGGGAGCCAGCAGTCCTGGATTGTGAGAGAGATGTCTGACTGCCCGTTTAGGCCCGATACTACTGGGATCGGGCCTAAACGGGCAGTCAGACATCCCTCGAGGGGTCCCAGATTGGAGAGGGTGCAGGCTGGGCTGAGGGAACCCTCCCACCCCCCGTGCACCAGGCTTCTAGTATAATATATTTGGGATAAGTCAGAGCTGGTATGTTGATTCTTTTTTTTTTAAGTTTTTTTTTCTTTTCTTTTTTTAAAATTTAATAAATCTTTATTGTTCAGATTATTACATTTGTTTATCCTTTTTTCCCCCCATATCTCCCCTCTACCTGGTTCCCACCCTCCCTCTGCCCTTACCTCCCCCCCGCTGTCCTTATCCATAGGTGTATGATTTTTGTCCAGTCTCTTCCTGTACCCCCCACACAGACACCCCTTTCCTCCTGAGAATTATCAATCCACTCCGATTCTATGCCCCTGATTCAATTATGTTCACCAGTTTATTCTGTTCCTCAGATTTTTAATTCACTTGACTTTTAGATTCACTTGTTGATAGATATGTATCTGTTGTTCATAATTTTTATCTACTTTCTTCTTCTTTTTCCTCTTTTTAAAGAATACCTTTCAGCATTTCATATAATACTGGTTTGGTGGTGATGAACTCCTTTAGCTTTTTCTTATCTGTGAAGCTCTTTATCTGCCCTTCAATTCTGAATGATAACTTTGCTGGGTAGGGTAGTCTTGGTTGTAGGTTCTTGCTATTTATCACTTTGAATATTTCTTGCCACTCCCGTCTGGTCTGCATAGTTTCTGTTGAGAAATCAGCTGACAATTGTATGGGTGCTCCCTTGTAGGTAACTAACTATTTTTCTCTTGCTGCTTGTAAGATTCTCTCTTTGTCTTTTGCCCTTGGCATTTTAATTATGACGTGTCTTAGTGTGGTCCTCTTTGGATTCCTTTTTTTGGGGGTTCTGTGCACTTCCTGGACTTGTAAGTCTATTTCTTTCACCAGGTGGGGGAAGTTTTCAGTCATTATTTCTTCAAATAGGTTTTCAGCGTCTTGCTCTCTCTCTTCTTCTGGCACCCCCATAATTCTGATGTTGGTATGCTTGAAGTTGTCCCAGAGGCTTCTTACACTATCTTCAACTTTCTGAATTCTCTTCTCTTCTTGCTTCTCTGGAGGAGTGTCCTTTGCCTGTTTGTATTCCAAATCTTTGACTTGATTCTTGCGTTCCTCTAGTCTGCTGTTGGGTCTCTGTATAATATTTTTTATTTCAGTCAGTGTATGTTTAATTTCTAGTTGGTCCTTTTTCATATCCTTGAAGGTCTCATTAAATTTATCAGCCTTTTCTAGGAAATTCTTGAAAAACCTTATAACTGTGGTTTTGAACTCTATATCCAGTCATTTGTTTTCCTCCATTTCTTTCGTTTGTGATCTGTTTCCTTGCTTCCTCATTTTCGCTGCTTCCCTGAGTTGGTAGGGTAGCTTTGTGTACTAGGTGTCCTATTGGTTCAACGGGTCAGCCTTCCAGTTACCTGAGGTGGACACTCTTGGTGCACCCCTTTGTGGACTGTGTGTACAGCCTTGTTGTAGTTAAGTCTTGATTGTTGTTGGTGTCACTGGGAGGAATTGACCTCCAGGCCAATTGGCTGTGAGGACCCGCTGTGTCTATAACGGAAGAGTTGCTGTGCTGGAGACACGTTTACGGGGCAGGTCTTGTTCCAGTAGGGCTTTGGTGCTCACTGAGTCTGCCTCTTGAATGTGTCCCTTATGAGAGTGGTTGAAATCTGGTGTCGTCTCACACCAACCACTAGGTGCACTAGTTTTTGGATCTCCAATGGGGTGCAGTTCAGCTACTATCTGAGGCCACCCAGCAGGAGCTACAGCAAAAACTACAGTTTTCTCCTCTTTGCTTGGGCTTTGGTGGTTTTGGAGCAGTCTGACTGGAGTTGCAGTTTATTTGGTTAAGCTTCCACAGAACAGACCATTTATATGCAAAAGCCGCTGTGTGGAGCCTGCGCGGGTTTTTTAGAATGTGCGGGGCGGGGTCTCAGGGCGGGGCGGGGTCTCAGGGCATCACTAGGGCATGGCAAATGGCAATGGCTGCCGTCAGCCGTCTCTGCCTTTCTGCGTTTCCAAGTCCCCGTGTCCCGCACTCCAGCGCAGTAAACAATGATTGCTGGGTGCACCTCTGCAAAAAAGTCACTCTCACTTTCCGACCCGATGGCCGAGAGTCCAGCTTCTCCCCATAGGCGTCTGGGTCCCCCGCGTGTCCCCAGAAACTGGATTTCAGAGTGATCGGGTACTTGTCTCCCTTCAGGTTGAAAAAAAGCTGCGCACCCAGTCACCCACCACCAGCCCGATTCGCGTGCCTCCGTACCTCAGCTTTTCCGTGTTTGTGCTCCTTTATATTTCCTTCTTAGTTGTAAATCTACCACTCAGCCAGCTTTCCTGTGGTTCTGTGTGGTAGACATTTTGTCTTTTAGTTGTTGTTTTGAAATTGTTGTGCGAGGCGGCAGTTTAGTGGTTTACCTTTGCCGCCATCTTGGTTCCTCCTCCTGGTATGTTGATTCTATTCCATGATATCAAAGACTCAGATTCTTTCTATCATGTGACTGCCATCCCTAGATAATGTTATTGTTCATGCATTTTAAAAGCACATCTCAGCTGAGATTTGAAGATGGGGCATGAGTAAACACCTGTACTCGCTGCCTCCCATGACCACATCAAAATTACAATTAAAATACAGAACAACCACCATCCAGAACCACTGAAAAGCTGGCTGAATGGAAGTCCTACAACCAGAGAAGTAGAGAAGAAAGCACACTGAGACTGGTAGGAGATGTGGAGGTGCAGATCAGGCTGGTCCAGCTTTTTTAATTGGGAGGCAGATCATATCAGCAGAAGCTGCCTGGAGGAGCAAGGGGGCCCAGCCCCACACCAGACCCCCAGACCAGGGTCCCAGAGCTGGGAAAAGAAGTCCCTATGAGCAGTAAGAACTACGGGCTGTAAAAACCAGTGTGGATTGGGACTCAGTGACACAGAGGCTTCTGAAAAACCTAGATGTTCCTCTTAAAAAGCTGGAACCACAAACTGAACTTAGAAGGTCTCGCTTCCTCTGAGCTCCAGCACCAGGGTGATGCTCTGAGGAACACAGACACATATGAGGAGGAACTGGATTGTCTGGAATTGGGGCAGGAACTTGGGGGCAGCTTTCTCCCAGACAGAGGTGCTCACAGGGATCATTGTTCCTCTGCTGGGACCTCCCAGGTCACAGGGCTGACTGGCAGCCATTTCTGTTTGTTCTGTCCTGGAGATTCCCTAAGACCCCATCTCATCCAATTTACAACCCAAGCTGTGTGCTGCAGCTTTTGCATATGAATGGCTGGTTCTTGCTCAGGCTAAAATTTCTCAAACAAGCTGCAGCTGGGTCAGGGAGCCCCAAACCTATCAATAAAAAGCCCAAGATCCGGCACTAGTACCAGCCTGCCTTGCTTCATAGCTAACTCATCTGGGCATTTTCAAACCTGATACAAAGAGGAGGATTCAGCAGATCTCTCTGTAGCTCCTGCTGGATAGCCCCAGGCAGTGGCTGACTTTGCACCTCCCTGGGGACCCAAGAGCCAGTGGACCCAGTGGTCAGTGTCAGACCATACCAGATTACAACTCTACACATCGATAAGTGACACACTCAAGGGGCACTTCAGTGAGCACCAAAGCCCCACTGAAATAAGTCCTGCTCCATAGGGGTGTCCCCTGCACACAGCTCTCCCACTGTAGTCACAGCTGGTTCTCACAGCCAATTGGCCTGGAGGTAAATTCTTCTCAGTGACACCAACAACAGTCAAGTCTCAACTACAACAGTACTGTGCACACAGCCCACAAAAGGGTGCACCTAGATCTCCCAGCTCAAGTGACTAGGGAGGCTGAGCCACTGGGCCCTATTGAACACCTACCACACAAGGCCACTCTACCAACTCAAGGAGATATAGCAGCTCTACCCAATAAATAGAAACAAACACAGGGAAGCAGCCAAAATGTGGAGACAAAGAAACATGTCACAAATGAAAGAAATGGAAGAAAGCAAACTATTGGATATAGAGTTCAAAACCATGGTTATAAGGCTATTCAAGAATCTTCTAGAAACCTCCAAAAATAAAAAATAAAAAAGGACCAGTCAGAAATTAAGCATACACTGACTGAGATAAAGAATAATATACAGGGATTCAACAGTAGAGTAGAGGATTCTGAGAATCAAATCAACAATTTGAAATACGGGGAAGCAAAAAACACCCAACCAGAAGAGCAAAAAGAAAAAAGAATCCAAAAATATGAAGATAATGTAAGGAGCCTCTGGGACAACTTCAAGTATACCAACATTCACATTATGGGGGTGCCAGAAGAAGAGACAGAGCAAAATATTGAAGAAATAATGACAGAAAAGTTCCCCTACCTGGTGAAAGAAATAGACTTACGAGTACAGGAAGTACAGAAAGTCCCAAACAATAGGAACTCAAAGAGAACCACACCAAGACACATCATAATTAAAATTCCAAGGGCTAAAAACAAAGAGAGAATCTTAAAAGCAGCAAGAGAAAAGAAATTAGTTACCCACAAGGGAATGCCCATACAATTGTCAGATGATTTCTCAACAGAAACTATGCAGGCCAGAAGGGAGTGGCAAGATATAGTCAAAGTGATGAATAGCAAGGACCTATAACCAAGATTACTCTACCCAGCAAAGCTATCATTTACTGTAGAATTGAAGGTCAGATAAAGAGCTTCACAGACAAGAAAAAGCTAAAGGAGTTCAACACCACCCAACCAGTTTTATATGAAATGCTGAAGGGTATTCTTTAAGAAGAGGAAAAAGATAAAAAATATGAACAACAAAATGGCAACAACTACATACCTATCAATGACTGAATCTAAAAATCAAAATAAATGAATAAGAAATCTAATGAACAGAATAAACTGGTGAATAAAATAGAATCAAAGGCATGGAAATGGAACAGACTGATGATTCTCAGAGGGAAGCGGGGGAGGGGGGACGGGAAGAGATTAAACAAAAATCGCTTTTCGCCTTTTGGCTAAGATCAAGTGTAGTATCTGTTCTTATCAGTTTAATATCTGATACATCCTCTATCTGAGGACAATATATTAAATGGATTTTTGGAGCAGGGAAATGGAATAGGAGCTTGCTCCATCCAAAAAATAAAAAGATTTTATATGCATTTATGCATTACCTATGGACACAGACAATAGGGTGGCAAAGGACTGGGACAGGGTGGGAACCGGGTGGAGGCAGGCAATGGATGGGGTGAAAAGGGGACATCTGTAATAATCTCAACAATAAAGATTAAAAAAATAAATAAATAAAAACTAAAACTAAAACTAAATAAATAAATAAAAGCACATCTCTATTCCAGACAGCAGGATAAGGAAAGGGGGAAACAAAAGACCACCTGTGCCCCTTCAGGGCTCACCCCTGAGGTTATACACATTACTTCTGCTCTCATCCTATTGGCCAGCACTTACTCATGTGCCCATTCCTAGCTACAGGGAAAGCTGGGAATATAACCTTTATTCTGAGCAGCTGTGCTAAAAATTCTAATATCATGGAAGAAGGGGTTAACATGCATACATATTTTTAAGGTTATTAATATATATACCCCCTTATTGGTCTGCAGAAAGGTTGTAGGAATTTATACTTCCATCACCCTGCCAACTCAAGACATTTAAAATATCTTGCTAAATTAATAACTGAAGAAAAACATAGTCGTGCTATTTTATTTTGCGTTGTCTTAATCTCTCGTAATGCTTGCTCCATTTTTTTTTTTCTGTTGAAATAAATCTCACAAGTGGCTTTAGGAATTGATTCTAAGTGCAGAGTTAAGTGGGAAGCCCAGATTTCAAGATTATAGCCTCTCCGTAGGCAGGCCGGCTTGTCCACCATCTTTCAGGGCTGTTTTGTTAAAGACAATTCTAGATGAGCATTTGAGATTTTGCTCCTTGGCATATGTCATCAGTTTGGCTCAAATAAGCTCTTATAAACATTTTTAAAGACAATTCTAATCCTGGTTCTCAGGGGTGATCCCTTTTCTTTCACCAAGTATGAACCTATTATTGTCAAAGTAGGTCTTCCCTTGGGTTTTACTATTTCAAAGACTTTTATGGCACGGTAAGCAGCCATTTTGAGCCTAAGAGGAAATTGCTCAGATGTGAAAGACTGTTTCTTCTGGGAATTCCAGCTAGACAAAGTTCAATGTTATCTTTGTGGGGTGTTTTTTTTGGGGGGTGGGGGGCACATTATCTATGCAGAGTATGTCTGGGTGGTGTGTGTGTTTAATTTAATTGGATGTGTGTCTGTGGTTAGGGAGGTGAGTGTGGGGTGTATGAGGTGCATGGTTGGAGGCTGAGTCTGAATGTGGTGTGAAGTGTGGGTATGTGAGCTCTGTGACTTTTCTTAATGTTATCTTTATTCATTTAGTGTTATAGGTCATCCAGGACCAACAGTTCTAACTCAGACTACATAGCCTGATCCAGGGCTACAAAACCTCTTGCCAAATCTGGGAGATGTCCATTGTATCTCTCAGGAAAGGCTAAGTTATGCTGAGGTAACAAACACTCCCAAATTTCAGTGACTTAAAACAACAATTATTTTTCATGCTTACATCATTGTCTATCTAGGCTCAGAATAGGTGGCTCTTCTCCAACTGACCCTTATCATGGGGCCCAGGATAATAGAATCTCACTCTCCAAAACATGGCCAGTCACTACCATGGCAAATCATGCACTCACTCATAAAGACTTTCACTCAGAAGTGGCATATGCTACTTCCACTCACATCCCATTGGCTAAAACAAGTCCTATGGCTCCACTTAACTTCAAAGAGGAGGAAAGTGCAATTCCACCAAGTGCCCTGAAGGAAGAGAACCAGAAATATTGGAGAATAGCACTAATGACTACTATGAAAGTAGAAGGTGGGGAGTGGACTTCAGATTTCAACAGTCTTCAGAGTCATCTTGGTTAGTTTCCTAAAGGGGCTATGCATGTTTTCCATGGTCCTTAAGAGCCTACAGGCTCCTTAAAGACAAAATCCTGTCTTACTTACATTGGAGCCCTAGCACCTGGCATATCTCTTGGCACATGGCAATTGCTCAGCAAATATTTATTAAATGGGGAATGAAACAGGGAATACCATCCCTGGACTGGCTATTATGTAAAAAGTACTACAGACTGGAGAACATAGGACCAAAATGCTAAGAAGGGTGCCTACCTGCTTGGGGCTCTCCAAGTTACCACATGAAAGAAGCCAGAAATAACAAGACCATACACTATAACTAGAAGGTGTGAGTGAAATGGTGGGTGGCTGGCTAGAAAGGATATTGTCCCACTATTCTCATTATCATACGCTCAACTCCATACAACTTTGACTCACACACATCCCAGTGTGTCTGAGTTCACATATGTACCAGCTTAAGTTCCAATGATCACTTAACACTATGTGTGTGTACTCATAAACATGCACACACATTCACTCAGCACAGGCTGGTTACCAATGTCTTTTGCATTCTCTAAAGAAGCTTGGTAATAATCACCACCACCTTGAAAAAAGCAAGAGTAAAAATACTGAAAATTTTCCATTTAACTCTTCATAGGCAAGAGGACAAAATAAATCAATTCTTTGTGTTAATCTTTTAAAGTAACATGTGTTGTGTCAGTAAACATGTTTTTGTTGCAAATCTTCGTATCAATTTAGGTTAACTTAAACAAGGGCAAACAAATAGAAGAAACTAAATAACCTTAAAAATCAAAATAACACCTAAAACCTCAAGAAAGACAGAAACCAAGGGAAGTCCCAGGGATCTCTTTTGACAATGCCAACAGAAGATTTAATTTCAAAAACTATGCATTTCTATGTGTCTGTATCAAGATTCAGGTTCAAAGAATATCTGATTGGTCAAGTTCAGATGATATGTATCCACTTTTATGTTGGGGGAAGGCAGATGAGAGAGGAGACATGAGGGACATACAGAATTATAGGACTGAAGGCAGGGCAGTTGCCCAAAGGAATGGACACTGATTAGAACAAGAGTAATAGATGTTTATGATGTATACTTATAATTTTTTAAAGTAGAAAATAATTATACAGAAAAATAAATAAAATCACCTATATTCCCACCACAATTCATATTTTGGTATATAGCCTTCCAGACATTTTTCAATTTTTCCTTGTAAAAATTGAGTCATATTGTATATCTCACATTGTAATTTGCTCCTTTACACTTAAAGTACCTTTTGAAAACTATATAATTAGCAACAGGATTGAAATATAATATTTAATTCAGAATAAGGAAACTCAAATGAATTATAATCAAAGATAGTGACCAGTAGACTAATCAATATTAGAGTAAGAATTTTGGAGTCATGATTCCTAGACCTGCAGTTCTATCCATGAACAACTACTATTGTACATCTGAATTTCTATCTCTCTTGCATATCTGTCTACCTACATGCACCCCTACCCATCCTCCTCCTAGCTACCTACATTACCAGTCATGATGGGCTAATTTATGCTCTAGTAACAAACAACCCCGAAATTTCTGTGGCTGAATAACTGCATTTTTCACATATCCAGCGTAGTTTGGGGAGACTCTTCTTATTTAGGAGCTTGGAACCAGGGAAATCAAAGCTTCATTTCAACCCAGCAGGGGCACAGAATATGACAAAGCACACTCTGGTTCTCAAAGCTTTGGCCCAGAAGTGATGCCCCTTCTTACTGCCACACACAGTTCATAGGCCAAAGCAAGTCGCAGGCCAAGCTAACTCCAAAGCAGCAATCCTGCCACGGGACCCTACCGTGTCCACAGAAGAATTACAATATTTGTGAGTGGCAAGTGGCAAAGATGACATGTTTTTTTGTTTGAATTTACAAACAATTCAGTAGTAGAAATTGGGTTGGAATGGAGAATAAAATCTCAATTTGCAAATCCTTTAAGAGGATCAAATGATTTAACCATATTAGTCAGAGTTCGCATTATAAATCATTGCCATTTCTATCTCAAACTAGATTTTGTCCCTCCCCCTAATCCTCTGTTCATATAACATCACACAAACCAAAAAGTAAACTGGTCCTGGCAACTCACACAGAAGACGATTGTGTGCTAACCTAAAAAGCCAGTGTTATTCATTCTACATGATCTAAAACCAAATATGAATAGTTTTGATTATTTAAACTGTTTTAAAAATTACCCCAAGGAACTGAATGTTAATATTAGAGCACGATCATCAGTGAGTCTGACCAGGAAACTATTATGAAAATAATACCAATAATAGCATGTAGCATTGGAACCAGTTTATTTCAAGTGTTGCCTACTGAATATATTAACTAATTAAATGTTAGAGGTCTTTCTAAAAAAGTAATATATTATACAGAATATAAGGAAACTACATCTGTAGCCACTATATGGTATGTCTAAGGTACATCAATCTGTTAATTTATTGACAGGTACCGAGAGACCTTGGGGAAGAGAAAGATGGAATAGGTCATCATCAAAGGGCACCTGAGTCGAGAACAAGTTGGGTACCACTGGAACCAAATTATAAAACCACATGACCTAGGTGGAAGCTGAGAGAGAAGCAAAGGGAGCCAACTAAGTCCTATTGGAAGCTACAGATTTCAGGCAGACGGTCTCCAGAGATGACCTCTGATGGGCCTAGACACATATGCTTATTTATTTCCAACCTCATCAACTCACTGTTAAATGTGCATCTGGCATGGGACGAGAGAAGAGGGACAAATGATGGGACTCCAGTAACAACAGTTTGCAGCTCTCGGAAGGAGGAGCTGAGCCAATGGAGGGCGCAGTAGAGGACGTCCCGAGGCCCTGGGAAAGACATCTTGGGATCTGGGCAGGGAAGGACTTGTGTGCATGGGGTAGCAGAGAAGGATGTATGCTGAAGATGAAAGTTCATTGCAGAGGAAAACTCTCAGCTGGGGGTAAGAGGCTGGGGTTTAACTTCCTGGTCCTGTCTTCTATTCACTGACCAGATAGGAAGGGTGAAAATGTCCTGTGTCAAGCACAGACCTCAACTACTCTGAGGGGAGAGGAGATCTCCCAATCCTAAAAATAGAGGGACAGGCTGAGGAAAGTGGCATGAACGAGGCTAAACTGGATTCAGAAAAATGCAGTAAAATCTGCTACTGCTCACTTAGTCTACTCTCCTTTTGGAGTCCAGAGGGTTTGGTGATATAAATACAAGTTTTAATCAAGTCAGCAAGTATTTACTCAGTTCAATATAACAAGCAAAATGGTTAAGAGCCATTATTATTTTCCAATACCTTAAATATATTGCACTATTTTTTAAATTTTTCTAATTACATAAGTAGTACATGCAAATTGTAGGAATTTTTGGAATACCAGAGTGTAAAGAAAAAAGTTTTAGTACTGATAATCTCATTACCTGGAGATGGCTACTGTTAATATTTGATATATTTCCTTCTTGCCTTTGTCTATGCAATTTTTAAATTGATTTGAGAGAGAGAGAAAAGCATCCGTCAGTTACCTCCCATATGCACCCTGACTGGGGATCGACCCCAAAACCCAGGTATATGCCCTGACCAGGAATTGAATCTGCCACCTTTCAGTTGGTTGGTGATGCTCCAACCAACTGAGCCACACCAGACACGGCTATGCAATTTTTAACAAATTAGATTTTAAAAAATATTTTAGATTATATGTTATATACAATAAGAATTCTAATTTACCTTTTAAAATTAAAAATATGAACATTTGCCTTCATGTTAAAAAAAACTCTACCATGCCCTGGCCAGTGTGGCACAGTTGGTTGGGTGTCATCTGTGCACCAAAAGGTTGCAGTTTGATTCTGATCAAGGCACATACCCAGGTTGCAGACTCCACCCCCAGAAGGGGGTGTGCAGGAGGCAACCCATCAGTGATTCTCTCTCTCCTTCTCCCTTCCTCTCTGAAATCAATTATCCTATATAATAAAGAGGTAATATGCAAACTGACCCTCACACCCTCACACAAGATGACTGCCCCCTATGTGTTCAAAGATGGCCGCCACAACTTGGCCGGCAGGGGAGGGTAGTTGTGGGCGAGCAGGGGGTGACCAGGCTGGCAGGGGAGCAGTTAGGCATCGATCAGGTTGGCAGGGGAGTGGTTAGGGGGTGATCAGGCTGGCAGGCAGAAGCGGTTAGGGGCAAGCAGGCAGGCAGGCAGGCGAGCGGTTGGGAGCCAGCAGTCCCGGATTGTGAGAGGGCCTCTAGTACATATATCCTACCTAATAATAGACAAATATGCAAATTGACCGTACCTTTGCTATGCCCGCGATTGGCCAGGAGGCGCGGGGGGGTGGGACTCTGGGTGGCTGGGGTGGCCGATTGGGCCGGCAAGACGCTGAGCTCACGTCGCCAGTGGCTCAGCGTCTGCGCCATGGCTGTGCTGCGGCACAGAAGGGGCCTCTGGGGCAGCGAGCTCACGTCCCACCGCGGACCATCAAAAGCGGGGGAGCTGGGTGCCTGTCCACTCAGGCACCAGGCCTTTCAGAAGCCTTCGCCGCACCGGAGGCTTCTGAAAGGCCTGGTGCACCAGTGGACAGGCACCCAGCTTCCCCGCGATCGAAAGCAAAAGCGTGGGAGCTGGGTGCCTGTCCGCTGGTGCACCAGGCCTTTCAGAAGCCTTCGCCGCGCCAGAGGCTTCTGAAAGGCCTGGTGCACCAGTGGACAGGCACCCAGCTCCCCCGTGATCGAAAGCAAAAGCGTGGGAGCTGGGTGCCTGTCCACTCAGGCACCAGGCCTTTCAGAAGCCTCCGGCGGGGCAGAGGCTTCTGAAAGGCCTGGTGCACCAGCAGACAGGCACCCAGCTCCCCCGTGATCGAAAGCAAAAGTGTGTAGGGGACCCTACACGTGCATGATTCAATCATGCACTGGGCCTCTAGTGCAGTGGAAAAGAGGAAAGCCAGGCCAGAAAAGAGGAAAATGTGTTATAGCCTACTAAGGTCAGGCTAATAAGACCCTACTATATATGGAGTAGGAACTTACTCATACTAAAAGGAAAAAAAAAAGTCCAACTTGGATTAATATGAAGGAATGGAGCTGCCTCATAGCTAATTCCTAAGGAAATAATGAAGGGGGGGAAAAAAAGCAAGTCTTTTAAAAATTCACCAGCAGCAATCAGATGCGAAAAGCACACTCTACAACATAAACCTCAGAAAGGTAGTCCAGAAAGGACACAAGATATCGGGAGCCAAGCATGCAGCCTCTTGGTAAGACTGCCAGTCCCAACTCGTCCTGTCGTAAGTCATAAAATCCTAAGCATTCCCATCAATACTGAAATCTCCAAAGAGCCGATCTATGAGGTTATCCTTATCTTTTCTGCTTTCTGATTGTAGTGAATGCAAATGGCTGCAAAACTGGGTGAAACAAGACAACTGGAAACACAGGACTGGGAGAGCTGCGGGCTACCCTCTTAATACGAGAGGGATCCAAGCCTGTGGGAATGGAGTGCACCAGGTGAAATAAATTCTCAGAAATAAGCACAGAGCTTAGAGTTTTTAGTGATGAGTGCACACAACCTCAGCTAGCCCCTCCACCAAACAGGGCGCAAAAAAAAACAGGAAACATCAAGCCTGCCAATTATACCACTTTGGGGAAAACAAACTGGCCTCAGATAAGGAGGGAAGGCAGTCACAAAGTCACCCACACCATCAGAGCAAACAGGGAACTAGAGCAAGATGAAAAGAATCAGCCCTGGCAAGGAGGCACCAGCGCCTGCGGGGCTGGGGGTGGAGTGGGGGTGGGTGGAACAGAGTCTAACAAAAGACAAACACACCGCAGCCTGCATGAAATTTAACTCCAGGGAAAGAACTGTCCTTCCCCGAGTTTCAAGGATGAGGCGGAAGCACCAGGTGATCAGGGCCTTCAGGAGAAGACTACCGTAAAGAGGAAGGGTTAAAGGGAAGAAGCAGGCCAGCAAGAGAATTCCCACATGGGTGACACCTCTTAAGGCCCAGCCCGGGAGTTCTGAGGCGTAATTCCTTTGCTTGACTCGGGAGTTGTGAAAAAAAAATAGCCTCACATGGCATGAAGGGGAGGGGGGGGGGGGGTTGGGGGATTAATGGAGGGATGAGGACACATATGTAATACCTTAATCAATAAAGAAATTAAAACAACAAACACAACAACAACAACAAAAAGTAGCCTCACATGTTTATCTGACCAAAAATGTGAACCTGGGCAGGTCTTTGAGGGTAGTCAGTCCCCAGGCATATAGCTTTTCCACTAAAAGGTTTCTCTTTGCCTTAAGCAAGCCCTGTCCATGGTTTTTGTGCATCTAGGTTAACTACCTTTGAAATAAGTGAAACCACCCTGAATTCAACACACAATCTTATTATCTAGCCAATCCCTGCCTTGCTTTCTCCCACCTTCATTGTAATCTTCCCTATGTTCCCTCCTTAATTCCAAATGCATAAAAGCAGCTCTTGAAATATCGCTTCCCGGCAATTGTCATAAGTATTGTCTCAATTACACGCCTATAAAAATTATCTACAGGTTTGGACTTATATCCACAGAGCGAACCAGCTCCAGCTTTAGGACCCTCACTGAACCCTTTAGAAAGATGACAGCTATTTGAGCACCACGGTGTGTTAGGTACCAAAATCTTTTCTTTTTCCCCCTACCAGCATTTATCCCCTCTATGCCCTCTTCCACATTCACCCATCCCCCATGTATTAGCTCATTTAACCCTTACAGCAACCGGGAGAGATAGATACTGTTATCACCCGATTTTACAGATAAGTAAGCTTTAGCCCTAGGCCACACAGCTAAAAAGGTGGTCTGGATCCAGAATCTATCCTCTTCTCCATGATGATATCCCCTCAGTTCTTCTTTACTCAAAACAGGTTCAACCGCCCTCCAGAGCTGTAGGAGCCTGTGGGGTTTACCAGGTAGACAGATAAGAGGGCTAACTCGGCTACCTAGCTTTGGAGAAATTAGGAGTTCTTTGATTCTCCTCCCAACTCCTATCCTCAGAGTAGCTGGGAAGGAGGAAGGCACTTTATTTTGCTAACAAGCCTTATTTTACATGTAAAGAACCAGTTGAAATTAATCTGATCTTTATTAAGTGTTCAGATCATTCTCTTAGGTAAATGAAAATTCCATCACCAACAGGTTTGGCTTCCCAGGCTGTAGACTACACCCCTACATAAAACACCCACACAGGTACACACAGCTTGCAGCAGTGTTTTAACACAGACATAATTATGACTCACAAATAAGCATGGCTGGAGTATAAAGCGCCCAAACAGGAGTTACATAAGCATGGATGACATCCATTTTCACTAGAGCAGTGCTAACATAGCACATAATGGATTGGGGGTTAAATTAACAGAAGGCAGAATTGGCTATTTATTGTAATGAATTCCTGAAGTGAGGGCTCTGTCTTATATGCGCTAGTTCACTGTGGGGAGTGTAACATTCCACCAGTTAACAATAAGCTCAATGATAAGCCCAAATGCTGATTCCAGAGAGGCATTTGGCCTGCAAACCAGTGACTCTAGACACTTTCCCTGTGGACTCAATATCTTGTATTCTAGAGTTATTCACTTTAAGTAACTCAGACATGTGAAAGATGATAAATTTTGATAACTTCAAGAAAGTGCCTAAATTGTTTCAAACTTCTCAAATCAAGAATAGGGAAGAGTGAGAAAGTCAGGAGCCTCAGTTCAGGAGCTTGAGGGAACATAAAATGCCTACAACAGGGCAGCAAAAGCATTTGGCCCAAATGTCATACTTGCCTCCCTATTTAGTTCCTCTCTATCTTAATTGTTCCTTGGTCCTTCTCTAAAATTTTTTGTGTATGCGTGGGTGGAAAACTTGTGAGAATAGGAAGGGCAGAAGGAGAAAGACCAGGAAAAAAACAATTTCACAGAAGCCAAGAGAGTAGTTTCAAAAAGGAAGGAGAGAGGTAAAGGTGCCCAAATATTAGCCTTCTTGAAACTTTACACTCCTTAAAAAAAGTTTTTTCTGGAGTCTTCATATTCTCTTCAGGATCTCTCCCCAACTACAGTCCAACCACACATACGCTTCCTTAAAAGAAAGTCCCAGCCCCCGCTGCTTTGGCTCAGTGGACTGAAGTGTTGCAGGTTCAATTCCTGTCAAGGGCATGTACCTCCGGGTGCAGGCTCAATTCCCAGCCCTGTGTGTGGGAGGCAACCCATCAATGTGTCTCTCTTACATCAATGTCTCGCTCTCGCTCTCGCTCCATTCCACTCTCTCTAAAAATCAATGGGAAAATATCCTTGGGTGAGGATTAACAACAACAACAAAAAGAAATCCTCAGACCTTCTCACTCTCCAACCCATTACTGAATAATCCAGTCTACTTTAATTGTTTCAGTCCCAAGTCTATTCCTTCTGCCTGTACCTCCACTATAGTTTAGGCTCATTTTTTTCAACTGCAAGCATACATTAGAAATACTTCAGGTTCATTTCCAGATCACCACAATAAAGGGAGTCTCCCAATAAAGCAAAGGCATAATCATTTTGCTGGGGAGGGTCTTGCCTTCAATATGTAAAAAACGCAACATCCATGGAGCACAATAAAGTGAAACGCAATAAAACAAGGTAAGCCCATACTTGCTATGCATTTTCTTTTCTTTTTAACAAAATTTTTATTGTTGCTAAGCAATTTCGCTTGGATGTCCCACAGACCCAACTGAATCCTTCATTCTTCTCTTCAGTCTGCAACTCTCAGTTGGATTCACCATTCTCTAACACAAGCATGTCAAACTCAAAGGCTAACAAGGGCCAAATAAACAAGGTTTAAGTTTATGTGGGCTGCAAAAAAAACAAAAGCTTTAATTTTCATAGAAATGTAGGCTTATTTCAACAGAGACATGCTGAATACAAAGGGCTGAAATAAATGAGTAACCATTAACATAAAATAATAGACCATTTTAATAAAAATTAATATTTTTTCTTGAACATTAACACTGAATAACTGCACAAATTAATAAGCATAACACAAATAAACCTATTTTTCTTGTTCTCCAAAAGTGAACTATTTCCTGTTGTGCATACCAAACAAGTTAGTTCAAGACTAATGACATGGCAATCGGCTGCTAAAATATTCGCTGCTAGTATTAGTGGAGAGAAATGGTGCGCCTACACATAAGGCGCATAAGGGAAATGAATGCAAATGATTATAGTAATCAGTCATTAGCGAACGTTGTAGTTCGTTATTAATAATGATGTATAACAGGATATTGTAAAAATTGAGTTATGAAATTTTTATTAAAACGTTTCTTACATACTGTTATATTGGCTGGGCAGCAAAAATATTCGTTGTGGGCCGCATGCGGCCCACGGGCTGCGAGTTTGACATGCTTGCAACAATTACCCAAGCTGGAAACCTGTGGGTTATCTTTGATAATTTCTCTTTCAACCCTCATTTCTAATCCTGAGGCTTGCCACTTTTGGCTCCTAAACATTTCTCAAATTCATCACCCCTTTCCCAGCCTGAGTTTTAGCCACATCATTTCTCTTCTCTACTACCACTGTGGTCTTCTACTATTGGTCTCCTCATCTTTGGTCCTACTGCCCTCAAATCTGTCCTTTCTACATTATCAGTCATCTGATTGCAGAGCTCACCATTTCACTCTCCTGTTTAAAACTGTCATTTGCTGCCTATCATCCATGAACACTGTGGAAACAACCTAAGTCTCTATTAATGGAAGAACGGATAAAGAAAATGTATGTATACACAATGGAATATTAACCAGCCATAAAAAAGGAAAGAAATCTTGCCATTTGGGTCAATATGGATAGACCTTGAGGGCACTATGCAAAGTTAAATAAGTCAGATAAAGAAAAACAAATATCTATCATATGATCTCACTTATATGTGGAATAAGAAAAAACAAACAAGCTCATTGATATAGAGAACAGATTGGTGATTGGCAGAGGCAGGGTGTTAGGGTGGTGGGGGTGGAGGCTGCTGGCAAAATGAGTGTCAGTGGTCAAAGGTACAAACTTTTAGATATAAAATAAATAAGTCATGGGGATATAATGTACAGCATGGTGACTATATTGTATATCTGAAAGTTGTTAGGAAAGTAGAGCTTAAAAGTTCTCATCACAAGAAAAAAAGATTTGTAACTATGTATGGTATGGATGTTAACTACACTTAATGTGTTAATTATTTCACAATACATACAAATATCAAATTATTATGTTGTACACTTAAAACTAATCTAATATTATATGTCAATTATATCTCTTTTCTTTTTTTATTTCTTTTTATTTATTTATTTATTTATTTATTTATTTATTTATTATTTAATAAATCTTTATTGTTCAGATTACAATTGTTTCTCCTTTCCCCCCCATATCTCCCCACCACCCGGTTTCCACCCCCCCTCTACCCTTACCTCCCCCCCGCTGTCCTCATCCATAGGTGTATGATTTTTGTCCAGTCTCTTCCCGTACCCCCCACACAGACACCCCTTTCCCCTGAGAATTATCAATCCACTCCCATTCTATGCCTCTGATTCTATTATGTTCACCAGTTTATTCTGTTCCTCAGATTTTTAATTCACTTGACTTTTAGATTCACTTGTTGATAGATATGTATTTGTTGTTCATAATTTTTATCTTTCTTCTTCTTCTTCCTCCTCTTAAAGAATACCTTTCAGCATTTCATATAATACTGGTTTGGTGGTGATGAACTCCTTTAGCTTTTTCTTATCTGTGAAGCTCTTTATCTGCCCTTCAATTCTGAATGACAACTTTGCTGGGTAGAGTAGTCTTGGTTGTAGGTTTTTGCTATTCATCACTTTGAATATTTCTTGACACTCACATCTGGCCTTCATAGTTTCTGTTGAGAAATCAGCTGATAATCGTATGGGTGCTCCCTTGTAGGTAACTAACTGTTTTTCTCTTGCTGCTTGTAAGATTCTCTCTTTGTCTTTTGCCCTTGGCATTTTAATTATGATGTGTCTTGGTGTGGTCCTCTTTGGATTCCTTTTGTTTGGGGTTCTGTGTGCTTCCTGGACTTGTAAGTCTATTTCTTTCATCAGGTTGGGGAAGATTTCGTTCTTTATTTCTTCAAATAGGTTTTCAGCATCTTGCTCTATCTCTTCTTCTGGTACCCCCATAATTCTGATGTTGGTACGCTTGAAGTTGTCCCAGAGGCTTCTTACACTATCTTCAACTTTCTGAATTCTCTTCTCTTCTTGCTTCTCTGGAGGAGTGTCCTTTGCCTCTTTGTATTCCAAATCTTTGACTTGATTCTTGCGATCCTCTAGTCTGCTGTTGGGTCTCTGTATAATATTTTTTATTTCAGTCAGTGTATGTTTAATTTCTAGTTGTCCTTTTTCATATCCTCGAGGGTCTCATTAAATTTATCAGCCTTTTCCATGAAATTCTTGAAAAACCTTATAACTGTGGTTTTGAACTCTATGTCCATTCATTTGTTCTCCTCCATTTCTTTCATTTGGGATCTGTTTCCTTGCCTCTTCATTTTCACTGCTTCCCTGAGTTGGTAGGGTAGCTTTGTGTACTAGGTGTCCTATTGGCTCAACGGGTCAGCCTCCCAGTTACCTGAGGTGGACACTCTTGGTGTACCCTTCTGTACTGTGTGTCCCCCAGCAGGAGCTACAGCAAGAACTAGTTTTCTCCTCCTTTGCTTGGGCGGTTTTGGAGCAGTCTGACTGGAGCTGCAGGTAATTTGGTTAAGCTGCCACAGAACAGGCCATTTATACGCAAAAGCCGCTGTGTGGAGCCTGGGCGGGTTTGTAGAATGTGCGGGGTGGGGTCTCAGGGCAGGGCAGGGTCTCAGGGCGTCACTAGGCTAGGGCGTGGCAAACGGCGATGGCTGCCATGAGCCCTCTCTGCCTTTCTGCGTTTCCAAGTCCCTGCGTCCCATGCTCCAGCACAGTAAACACTGATTGCTGGGCGCACCTCTGCAAAAAAGTCACTCTCACTTTCCACCCGATGGCCGAGAGTCCAGCTTCTCCCCGTAGGCGTCTGGGTCCCCCGCGTGTCCCCAGAAACTGGATTTCAGAGTGATCGGGAGCTTGTCTCCCTTCGGGTTGAAGAAAATCCGTGCACCCAGTCGCCTGCCAACAACCTGCTTCGTGCGCCTCCGTACCTCAGCTTTTCAGCGTTTGTGCTCCTTTATTTTTCCTTCTTAGTTGTAAATCTGCCACTCAGCCAGCTTTTCCGTGGTTCTGGGTGGTAGATGTTTTGTCTTTTAGTTGTATTTTTGAAATTGTTGTGCAAGGCAGCAGTTCAGTTGTTTAACTTTGCCGCCATCTTGGTTCCTCCTATATCTCTTTTCTTAAAAAAAAAAAAAAGTCCATTTGCTGCCCAGCAACCATTGGATAAAATCTCAATGGGCTCTTCATCATCCAGCCCCTGCCTCCCTCTTCAGTCTCTTCTCAGTGCTCCTTCCCCAAACTCCGATGACAATGAACTTCATGAGTTTCCAGGTACACATGATGTTTTTTATTCCTCTATATCTCTGCTCTTGCCCTCACCCTAAACCCAGCTTAGCCTGACATCTCACTCTCATACTCTAAGACTCATCTCCATTTTACTTTCTTCAAAAAGCTTATCTGATCCTTCCAGGCTAGCTTTCTCCCCAATACCTTATACATTGTAGGATTTTTTTTAGGTTATGCAGGTAAAATACTCAGAATAATTACTTCAGTGTACTTTACACAGCTACTTCATTACATCCCATAATGTATTATAAGATCCTGTTTATCTTTCTATTAGATCCTGATATCCTGAGGACTTGCCGGATACCAGATCCACTCTATCCCTCTCCTTCACCTCTGCTCCAGGAAGTTGATGTATAGATTGCATCAAATGGCTTCCTCCCCGACTGCCTTGCAATTGGTTTGGAAGGGGTAACGAGAATGAGGTCCAGGTATTTATTCTTGAGCTCCCTCCTTGCTAGGTTGCCATCTGTTAACTGTGCTTTTGACTAAAAGCCACTCCCTTTCAGAAAGCATCTCTACATAGCTTGCTGGTACTCCTCCTTTACTTCCCATGTTCCAGGAGCTATGCCCCCACCACCACCACCAACCCCCATTTCAGGCCTAAGGATGGTAATCTCCACTATTCCTAGTCTTACATTATCCCATGTGATTTCCCTAACTCTGTCTACATTATCCTCAAATGACCCAATTTGAGGTGCCATCTGTTTCCTGCTGGGATCCTAACTGATACAAGGACAAAGATGGTTTCCTACTCATCTCTGGAGCCTCACATCTAGCACAGTGCTTGGCATATAGTAGTGACTCAATAATAGTTGAGTAAGTAATGAAAAAAAATGTATCATCCTGCTGAAGTTAGCCATGTCTGAGATAACAGAAAATGGTAGTAATTAATGAACTAATAAATTTAGGTTCAAGAGGAGATAGAAGGAGACGCAGAGGTAGGGGATTAGTCTCCACAGGGGGACTCAGAATTGATTAGAATTAGAAAAAGAGGGAATGGTCTAAATCTTCCTGGTAGTTTGATAAGTTCACCTTTGGAATGTGTAAGAAGGTTGGAACAATTAATGTGAAAGATGGAAGATATAGAAAAAAGAACTGTCAGTAGGAAAAGCTGAGTTGATGTTAGTATTTTTTACATTTGCATATTTTTATAGTATGTCAGGGCAGCAATTCTCTCACTTAGATGCAGGAACAGGATTAAAATAAACATTCTATTGAACGCTTCCACATGCCAGGCACTGTGGTAGGATCTAAAGACACAGGAATGAATGGACACAATTTCTATCCTTGAAAAGTTCACATTGGATAGAGGAAGACCAACACATAAACAGAGCATTTCAAAGCTACCTGTTAAATCTTATGGTCTGAGGGGAATGCCAAAGGAAGGGTTTTCTAACTAAAGACTTCCTGAGGAGGTAAGCTCTCTGAGATATCCTAAGAGTCAGTTAGTTGAAGAAGGGCAGCCTAGAGTTGAAGTACAGGGAAAAGAAAAGGTCAAAGGGGATAAAAGCATAAGACCCCTGCACCCAACCACTGGCCCAAGTTCCAAACACTGTGACCTGCTTAGAAAACACTATTGTTTTTATCATTAGTTTGAATTACAAAAGATACCATTAAAACATGTCTGTAAATAATTCAAAGAAACCAAAAGAGGTTTTTGGAATAAAAATAGAAAATCTGTTTTCACTTCATTATCAATCCCCTTCCATTCCTCAGAGATAAAGCCTACAGCTAGGTAGGTTTCCCAGATTTTCTTCTATGTGTGGTGGAATAATATTGTGGTATATTAATTGGAATGGTTTGTCTTCAATATTTGTCAAAGACAAACCATTGATAATTTTGGGGGTAATTCTTGTTTATTTGTTGACTCTTTTAGTCCTACATAGACTAAAAGACCCTAAGGATTAAGGCTATTCATGACCAAAGCTTTTGATTCCAAAGACCTGAAAGAAAAGTATTTTCAGTTCCAAAATTTTGATGTTATGGATAAAAATCAAATCCCTGAAATATTCGGTGCTTAAAGCTCATGGCATGACCAGCAGTTTGGAAATAGAATGGATGAAGTCCAACTTCCTGCACCAGAGACTAGATAGGAAGTCAAGTGATGGAAGGAACAGGAGGTGGGGCGGGGTATCTATGTGGCTCAGGATGACAGACAGGAGGAAGCAACCACACCTATTGAAGAGGAGACTCCACCTTCCTTTCTGTGAGCAGCAGAGAGCCAGCAAGAGGCCAGGCAGTGTCTGCAGAGGGTGCAGCAGCCATTTGAAGAAGCAGAGCTAAGAAACACTTTAGCTGTTCTTCTGGCTGCCCTAAAAGCAGCAGCCCTGGACAGCCATCAGTTGTCCAGCAGATATGATATCTGTTCATGCCCCACAGCTTTGCCCTTTTCAAGGCCCAGGCTGTTTGTAGGCTTCTAAGATGAAGAGTGGAGCCAGGCTACATAAGAAGAGTTGATGTGGTAAAGGAAACCCCAGCATCCATAGGCGGTGCTCTGAGGAGAACCAGCTTGAGACCTCTCCACTGCCTGACAGAGGGGACCACAGCCCAATATACATTTGTACACAGATGCAGAATATTGTTTAACACTCATTGATCATACTACAGAGACTAAGCCATAATTTAATAGTTGTAACTTTCAGCACCTGGAGCAGGAAGGACAGAGTAAGTCCTCAATAATATTTGTTTAATAAGTGAACAACATATGGGTGATCTTTCCACACAAAACATACAGATTTCCTTTATTCTTTTAATTGGCTGCATAGTACGGTATAATCTGTTTAATTATTTTCCTACTAATAAACATTTCAGCAAGTGTATTTCTGTAGATTAGATGCAATTGCTGAGCCAAAGTATATAGACAGTTTGATAGATATAGCCAAATTGTCCTCCAAATAGGATATACCAATTTATACTCCTACCAAAGGTAAATGATATGATAGCCAATGTTGATTGGGAGTTTATTGTACCCAAGAGAACTTCCCAAATATTCAGCATGGATTGATTAGCTTATTCCTTAAAAAAGCCCTTTAATACGGGTATTTTTATCTTCATTTTACATAGTATTTAGAAACTAAAATAACTTGACCAAAATCATGGGTTAGTAAATTGGATACCAAAACATATGTCCTTAATCATGTGCCTCTCCAAGGAAGGATATCTATTTCCCCACATCTTCAGTAATATTAGGGATTTATACATTTTGTCAATAATGTGGGTGAACATAATATATGAGCTGGCAGCTCCAAGTGGATGTAAAAGATTAAAGATTAGAAAGTTGACTCCATGTGGCCACTTCTCTAGTAGATGCAAATTTTAATATTTTTGTGACTAAACAAAAAGTTCTAACATTCTTGCTGACCATGTGAGAGTATCAGTTGGGGATCTGAATTGCAGACAGTAGAATCCACTATAACTAGTTTCAACAGAAATGGATTTATCATTGCTATCTGAGTTTACAGAATTTCCAAGAGGGCCAGAACCAAGTTTGGTGGACACACAGCCAGGAACAATGCTGCCAAGAGAAACACCCAACCACACCAGGAGCCTGTCCAACACCAGGAACCCTCTCAGCTGCTGCAGATACCACTGGCCATGGGACAGTTGTGCCACCATCCAGTTGCCCTGGAAGGATCAGGCTCCACCACAGGATCCTATCCCCCCATGGGCTGCCAGCTCATATTGTTCTGTTCATCTTCAAAGTTTCTCATGGACGCTACTTGCAAAGGAGCCTGAGAAATAGATGTTTTACTTTCTAGCCTCTGAGGTACAATTGAGAAGGGTTCAGAGTAGCTTCTATACAATTGACAGATTCTGCTACAAGTACAGTAGTCCCACCTTATCCCCCTTAGAGGATGCCTGAAATTATGGATAGTACTGAATCCTATATATACTATGTTTTTCCTATACATACATACCTATGATAAAGTTAAATTTATAAAATAGGCCCAGTAAAATATTAATGAAAATAACTAATAAAATAGAACAATTATAACAATATACTGTGATTAAAGTAATGTGGATGTGGTCACTCATTTCAGGGAATCCCTTCCTGGAGTCTTTGTGTAGCCTCAATGTTTTCTGGAGCAACATGTCTCCTGTCGCTCAGAACGCATTTTTGTATTCATGTCTTTCACCCACAAAGTTAATGCCTTTTCCATCTTAGCTGAGCACTTGTCACTGTAGCCATAGTTTTGCAGTTTGAGGTACGACAACCAAACTAGCACAAATTTCTTTTTCCTTCATTATTTCACAAAGATTTGTATTTGCTCTTACCATAGATTTTAGCGACCTCAGCATATGGTCTTTTTCTTTCCTTGTTGAGAACTTTCACCTTCTCACTGAGAGGAAGCACTTGACAGCTTCTCTTTGGCATATCCAAATCACCAACATCACTACTCTTGTGCTTTGGGACCATTATTAAATAAAATAAGGGGTGACTTGAACACAAGCACTGTGCTACTGGGACAGTCCTTCTGATAACCTAGCCAGCTCCAAAGTGACTAAGGAGAGGGGATACAGCATGGAGACACTAGACAAAGGGATGACTCGAGTCCCCGGGGGAATCTCGCGAGATATCATCACACAATTGTGATGGCACACAATTCAAAGCTAAGGAATTGATTATTTCTGGAATTTTCCATTTTATATTTTTGAATCTTGGTTGACTATTGGTAACTGAAACCACAGAAAGCAAAAATGTGAATAAGGGAGGACTACTATTAACATACTTTTTCTCCCTAAGGATTCAATAAAGTTTTGTCCTCTGAATGATAAAAACAATGTGGTCTAATATGCCTTTATTTTTGCTGAATTGGCCCTCTTGCAATTTGTCATACAAATGAGGGCAAAGCTATGAGTGAGAACTAGTGGCTCCAGCTGTGAGGAGAACAAAGCATGGAACTGGAAACCAGTAGAGATTGAACATTTCCAAGATAACTGACCACCCGTTAATACAGATGTGACAATGGTGGGTATCAGTGGCATTGTCCCCCCAGCATGGACTTCTCTGGTCCTGAGAAGTGCACTCCCACCTTCACTCCCCTCTATGGATGGCTACTCTAGGACCTTCCTTATTTACTCATGCTCTTTATAATGTTTGCACCACTACAGCTCCCCAGCCAAATGTGACCAACCTGGGGGAAGGCACCCGGCCCAAGCTAAGACAATGAGTGCCCTTACTAGTAGTTTTGAATTTGTGACTCTCTGATGGAACCCATAAGATAGGAAACTAAAGAGCTATTGGTAGCCTCATCTCTTGCATGTCGAGGAAGCCAGTCTGCAGTGAAAGAAATTAAGCCAACCCAACTGAGGGAAGCATGCAAGGAGAGAAAGTTCCAGGCTGGCAGGGGGGAGGGAATGCAGGAGGTTGGTCGGTTGGCCCCACCCCTGATCAGGGCGGGGGGTGGGGGTGGGCAATTGGGGCCGGGCTAGCAGAGGAAGGGGCTGCGGGAAGTTGGCCAGCCCCACACCCCCTGCATAGTATTCCATTGAATATATACCACATCTTATTTATCCATTCATGTATTAATGGACATCTAGGTTGCTTCCATATCTTGGCTATTACTAGTAATGCTGCAATGTACATAGGGGTGTATAATCTTTTTGAATTAGTGTTTTTGTTTTCTTCAGATAAATACCTAGAAGTGGAATTGCTGAATTATATGACAATTCTATTTTTAATTTTTTGAAGAATCTCCATACTGTTTTCTCTAGCACTAATTTATAATCCCACAAACAGTGTATGAAGATTCCTATTTCTTCACATCCTCGCCATAAAATTGTAATGCAAATTTTTAGAATTAATGAAATAGAGTTGTTATTCAACTCCTCCTTGGCATCTAAGCAAATTCAAGTTGGCTTGCTTGACTTACAATCACAAGAATAACTAATATAGTATAGACTTACATGTGTGAATATGATGCAAAGATAACTTCCGGCCTGGGAATAGAATATTGTGAAAAAAGACATAGCAGTAACTGTTTCTTCAGGGAGAAATTATTTCATGGAAGGATTATAAAGAGCATAAATTACTTGAAGTAATTGTTGGTGTCCCCATTTGCTCCAGTATTACTTGGAAGCACTCTAGTGACCCATTTTGAGGTGAAGAATTGATGACAGTAACAACAGTTTCAAGCAAGTGAATTAAGATGTTTTCCTATAATTTTTCAAACATAATTTTGAATACTGATTAATATACATGAACATCTTTTCAAGAATTAGCCAGTCCTCAGAATCCATCCTCCTAATATAATTAAATTGTATTCTAACAATCAGTGATGAAAGAATGATTCAAACTAAAGAAAGCTATGAAAAAAGAAAACTTGGAAACTCTATAAATAAGCAAACTTTTCTTTGGTAACAAAACAATTTGGAAACTCAGATTTACCTTTGCCAGAGCAGGTAAAGGGCCCTGTAAGAAAGCCTACAGAAATTTACAAAATCAAACCACCAGAAAGAATTTATAGAGCTAAACGAGAATTCATTTGTATGTGTCCAACTGTCCTGTAGCCCACTTTTACTTTAAATTTGGCTTGTGATCTTGCCTCTGCCATGATGTGAGCTGTGAACTCACACAGCCTGCCAGATGGCAGTGGGATGCCCATTAGTTATGCATCACACGTCCTGATCAAAACTGAAAGAAATTATGCTCAGATTGAAGAGAGATGCTCAAGAGTAAGGCAATGATTAGAATTTTCTGTATTTTTACAGAAGATTTCACATAATCGTTGTCCATAAATAAACTCATTCTTATGATCTGCAGACCCAAATCTGGGATAACTTCCAAAGGAACGCTTCTCATGGTTTGGGTCAAAACGTGCATGTTCCCATGATATTCATTAGGGAATGCCATAGAGCTGATGATACTCTTTCAAGGTTATCTCGAAAAGTCTGAGAATCAACGTGTAAGCTAATACATTAAATGTTGTGCCTTTCAGAGAAGGTCTGTTCTGTAATAGGTACTGGGGAGGAAATAAAGGAATTCAGTTGCAAAGGCAGCTTATTAGAATCTGGGAGAGAATGGGCTTGATGAAAATAAATGGGAAATGCAGTGCAGAAATACTGCTAATGAGAAAGATTCTCAGTAGTTCTTTGAAAGGAGCTGAAGGACCCAAAGTGTATAAAAATTGTAAAGTTTATAATCTTTGAAATAAAATATAAGATTGTGTTTGTCGCTCAACAAAATCATGAGACCGTATTGTAACCATACATTACCAGTTTTCTGCTAAGCAGAAGACATTTATCTAAGGGCTTGTTCTAATTTCCTCTCTTGAGAAAAAAATCTTCCTTTTTGTTGCTTAAGAAGAGCCAATCACTGTTAATGTGTTCATGGAAGCTAGTTCCAGCTCTGCTTTGAATTGTCTTTTTGGCAAGGAGAAAATAAATAAATACTCCTAGACCTCGATTTCCCCATCTACAAAATTAGAATAAAAATGCCTGTCTTTCCCCACCCACTGAAATGCCATGAAGAAAAATGTCAGAGAATGACATTTCAAAGGGGGAAAGCCCTGTCTCAGATGAAAAGAAGGAAAAAAATCTCTCTCCTATCCCCAAACTGTCTGAGAAAGCTAGACAAAATCAACAGATACTCACCGTGTGTCTGTTATAACTCCCAAATCAGCTCTGAGGGTAGTTTATGGACCACAACACGCAAATGCAATAGTAGAAGTAGGGAAAATAGTGCTGGGGTCCAGGGTGAATGTGGCCATCTAGTCATGAGGGATGCACTGTAGAGCCCTGCTCTAATGGAGCACCCAGTCCAGTGCCCTGGAGAGCCCTGGCGTTGCAGTGTCCAAGGCTGGCTCTGCATCAGAATCGTCTAGGAAGCCCCCTAAGAACACAATCTCAGGGGGTCTCTCCCAGACGCAGTGGACCGGAGCATATGGAATGAAGAGGGTAGACTGGGAGAGGTGATCTGATGATGTCACTGGACTTCCCATTGAACTTGCATCAGTGTCGATGTGCCCTGATTTATGTTTAGCGAGATTTTGTTTGAACAGAGAATTGAACATCTAAAATGAAATAAAACTTTGACCTTGAAAAACCATGGCTTCCTCATAGTCAGGAAATTATTTCTAGACTTTCATTTATTAATTTATTCACCTATTCATTCAACACGTATTTATCGTATGCCTATTGTGGCTTTAGGGTCTCAGCGGTGAAAACAGCGAAGTCCCAGCTCTTATGAAGCTATCACTGACATACACTGGCCATCCAGGCCTCCAGCTTTTGGGTTTTTTTTTAGGTTTTACTCTTTAACTGAACCAGATGTTCTTCCCAAAATTCCACACATTCCTTATTACCTCACCCCCTTCCTGCCACCCTCTCATCCTTCCAGAAAGTCATTTCTACTTAGTCACAAACACAGATTTTAACATTTGCTCATCTGAAGTATATTAGTCCCTTCATATTTCTGCCATTGGTTTTGAACCAGGCGGTACAGTCAAACAAGTATGTCTGTGTAACATGTGCTTGTTCCCTTGTTTCGTTTTATTCTGTTTTATATTCAATATGACATGTGGGAAATATGTCTTAGAGCAGGATGTTTACATGTCCGTACCTTGGGTAGATATGATTTGATGGGCAACATAGACATAAGCAATCAATCAACAAATACATATGGAGACAGTCCTGAACATGGAAAGCAATGTCTTCATTCTCAAGAAGCATATCAAGTCTCTTGTGAGGGACAACCCAGTAAAGGTGCCCGTGACCTACTCTCTCTGTTCAGTAATTTGAGAAGAGGAGAAGGAAGATTTTAAAGGTTACAGGTAAATTATTTCTTCTTGGACTCCAAAGCCGAAAGGACTGCCTCAGCGTGAACAATTTCACATTAGGTTCCATGTGTGTGATGGCAAGAACAGGACTAGTGGACACTTAAAGGGATAAACTTTCACTCTTCCTGGTGGATATTGCACCTGCTTTGGGCAGGATGAAAACAAGGTCGACTCTAGATAAACCACCCAAAGGGAAGGTGGCCCTCTGAGTGTCTTTTTGTCCTCTGTTTCTCCTGCTCCCCCTCAGGTGGGCTTTCTCGTGGCCTCATCAGCCCCAACACCCATCTTTCTTCCGTTCCTAGAAAACTGTTCCCCAAGACCTGGCTATGTGTCCTGCCTTCTTAAGAGGGCAAGCATGTCCAACTCCCAGCCCTGCGGTCCACAACGAATATTTTTGCGGCCCAGCCCATATAATGGTATGTAAGAAACGTTTTAATAAAAATTTCATAACTTAATTTTTACAATATCCTGTTATACATAACTAAAGGCCTGGTGCACAAAATTCGTGCACGGAGGGGGGTTGTCCCTCAGCCCAGCCTGTACCCTCTCCAATATGGGACCCCTGGAGGCATGTCCGACTGCCTGTTTAGGCCCGATCCCTAAATGGGCAGTCTGGGATCGAGCCTAAACGGGCAGTCGGACATCCTCTCACAATCCAGGACTCCTGGCTCCCAACTGCTTGCTGCCTGCCTTCCTGATTGCCCCTAACCACTTCTGCCTGCCAGCCTGATCACCCCCTAACCACTCTGCTGCCAGCCTGTTTGCCCCCAACTTCCCTCCTCTGCTGGCCTGGTCACCCCTAACTGCCCTCTCCTGCAGGGTTGATCACCTCCAACTGCCCTCTCTTGCAGGCCTGGTCCTTCTCAACTGCCCTTCCTTGCAGGCCGGGTGCCTCCCAACTGCCCTCCCCTGCTGGCCATCTTGTGGTGGCCATCTTGTGTCCACATGGGGGCAGGATCTTTGACCACATGGGGGCAGCTATATTGTGTGTTGCAGTGATGATCAATCTGTATATTACTCTTTTATTAGATAGGATAGAGGCCTGGTACAGGGGTGGGGGCCAGCTGGTTTGCCCTGAAGGGTGTCCTGGATCAGGTGGGGGTTCCCTTGGGGCATGGGGCGGCCTGAGCGAGGGGCCTGTGGTGGTTTGCAGGCCGGCCACGCCCCCTGGCAACCCAAGCGGAGGCCCTGGTATCTGGAATTTATTTTCCTTCTACAATTGAAACTTTGTAGCCTGGAACGGAGCCAAGCCTGGGGCTCCCTCTGTGGCCGGCAGCCATTTGTGTTGGGGTTATAATTGAAACTTTGTTGCCTTAAGCGGGTGGGCCCGGCCAGGGTGTGCGGAAAGCTTTGCTTCCCCTGTTGCCGGCAGCAACCCTGGCCTGCTCTCTCAAGCTCCATTCTGCCGCCATTTGTTTGAATTTGTTTACCTTCTATAATTGAAACTTTGTAGCTTGAGTGGAAGCTTAGGCCTGGCAAGGGCAGATGGAAAGCTTGGCTTCCTCTGTTACCTAGGAAACCTTGCTCTCTGTGGCTGTAGCCATCTTGGTTTGGGTTAATTTGCATGCTCGCTCTGATTGGATGGTGGGCGTGGTTTGTGGGTGTGGCTTGTGGGCATGTCGGAGGTATGGTCAATTTGCATATTTGTCTATTATTAGGTAGAATTATTAATAACGAACTACAATGTTCGCTAATGGCTGATTACTATAATCGTGTTGCATTCATTTCCCTTCCGTGCCTTACACGCAGGCACATCATTTCTCTCCACTAATACTAGCAGCGAATATTTTAGCAGCTGATTGCCACGTCATTAGTCTTGGACTGACTTGTTTGGTGTGTACAACAGGAAATAGTTTGCTTTTGGAGAACAAGAAAAATAGGTTTATTTGCATTATGCTTATTAATTTGTGCAGTTATTCGGTGTCTGGTAAGTTAATGTTCAAGAAAAATATTAATTTTTATTAAAATGTTCTATTATTTTATGTTAACGGTTACTCATTTATTTCAGCCCTTTGTATTCAGCATGTCTCTATCGAAATAAACCTATGTTTCTATGAAAATTGAAGCTTTTGTTTTTTTGCGGCCCACATAAACTTAAACCTTGTTTATTTGGCCTGTGTTAGCCTTTGAGTTTGACATGCTTGTACTAGAGTATGAGGATTCAGCATTCATACCTACCCACAACTTCCATTCATTAACAGGGTGGATCCAGCTGCTCCAGAATGTAGCTGGTCAAAGAGAGAAGATGCCTTTCCCTGATAGAGAATGACCACTGTCCGTGTAAGGAGTCTACCAGTATCTCCAACAACCCTGCAAGATTTTGTGATTTCGCCACCACCAAATTTAGCCTCTCCGATCCAGAATCCTTGACATTGCTGATAAATTTTAGCAGATCAAGTAAATGGTTTCAAACTAATCAGCCAATGGGAAAAGAGTCATGGAAAATCAAGACACTAATCCTCGACCTCTCTCGGGTTTCACCTGTGAATTATTACACCCTCTAAAGACAATGTCCCAAACTTTGTTCTCTAGCCCAAAGAAATGACTCTTAAGAGAAGGAATTTTTAGCCAGAATACAAAGGAATGTTAATATTACTCATTCATAGTTGAGGGTGAAGTAAAAAGAAAGAAGGTCAAATAATCATAATAATGTTTTTTCAAAATAGGAAATACAGAATATAGATGCAGGCAAAAAGCAGCTCTTAAAACTCATGAGTAAGAGTCTAGCTGTAAGTTAGGTAACTTAAATACCGGTCTGCTTCTTGGAACCTCCCAGTGAGATCACCCCACAAATTCCAAACCAGGTTCTTTCAGAGCACAACAGCCCACTGTGACCAAACTCCCCACTATAGGCCATCCCCAACCCCAAACTAGTTCAATAAAAAAATTAGTGACCTTCTTCCAAGCCTTCTTCTGCAGAAAAGAAAAAAAATTAATATATACTCCAAGAAGTATCCATGCTTTATAAACTTTCTAAGATAGTTTAAGTTGAAAAGGTTTTCACACTACTATGATGTGAAAATATTTCTCTATACATTTCCAATAAAATAATATTGGAGTTAAAATTTTTTTTCTAATAAAATGTTGGGGGAAATAACCAACATTTAATTGTTGGAAATAACCAACAATTTAGGAATTAAATATCAATTATTTGTTCTTAAACCAAGGGCATAATATTTTTCTTTGAGCCCTTAGACGATCATTGAGTAACTGAAAGATAAAAGTCATAGTATTTCTGGCTTTTCATAAAAGCTTTAGTTTTGTTTTGAGAAATTTAAGATATAAACAGAAAATTTTATCCTGACCAAAAGAATGTGATCATTATCTATATATATAAAATCCTAATATACAAAGTGTCCCCTCAGGAGTTCGACCGACTGGAGTTTGATCACTCACTATGATGTACTGACTACCAGGGGGTGGCATGGAATGAAGGAAGGCCCCAGCTGGCAACTGAGGAAGGGAGGCCCTGGCTGGCAGCTGGCAGCAGCTAGGGACCTTAAGTGTGGACAAATTTTGTGCACCAGGCCTCTAGTTTATGAATAACTTGTTAGCAAGGGTGGTTACCTTTCTAATGTAGAATTTACCTGGTATATTAGTATTCTAGAGCTGCTGTAACTTGGTGGCTTAAAATAAGAGGAATTTATTGTCTCAGAGTTCTGGAGGCTAGAAGTTGAAATCAACTTGTTGTCAGAACCATGCTCCCTCTTAAACCTTTAGGGAAATTCTCCCTTGCCTCTTCTGGTACTTGTCAATCTTTAGCATTCCTTGGCTTGTAGCTACATGTCCCCATATCTGCCTTGACATTCTCCTTGTGTCTCTGTGTCTTTGCATGGCCATCTTCTTATGAGGCTACCAGTCATATGGGATTAAGGGCCCACTCTATTCCAGTATGATATCATTTAACTTAATTAACTATATCAGCAATGATCCTATTTCCAAAAAGGTCACAATCTGAGGTACTAGTGGTTAAGACATTGAGATATCTTTTTTGGGGGGTGGGAGGGACACAATTCAACCCATAACATTTGGGATCTGCAATTTTATTTGAGAATGACTTGGAAACTAGATCTTGTTGTCTGGAGAAGTTGGCTACTCAGTTGAAACCAGTGATCCATAGGCCACTGGGCTCCCATTTAGGGTGGCATGCACTGCAGAAGGATAATTGAATCCAGAGTATGAACATTTGAGTTAGAAATTCAGCTCAGCCACCTAGCCGGTGTGACACTTTGAGCTTGGCATTTAATATCTGTAACTCTCTGTGTCAAGTTTTTCAGAACGTTAGAAACATCTATATACGGTATTACAGAGGGTAAAAGCTCCTAGCCTAGTTGTTCACTGTAAATATTTTTTAGAATTTTTAAAACAAGAATATCTATTGTAAAATTAAAATATTTTAATGTATAAAGCATAAAGCTTTATAATCTGCAAAGTACCCACAAATTAAGATGCCATTATATTTAATAAAGCATACCCAATGACTTAAAAATACTACTATTCCTTCTAAAGTGCCTACCACCTTATATTTCACTTGTACGAATAAAGCATTGGAGGCAACTGTTCATATCACTCTCACAGTTCCACATTCTACCTCTTTCTTTTCCTCCATTTTACCTTTCACCTTTTACATTTGTTTTTCTATTGTTTTTTTCTCTTAGGGCTTCTTCTCCACTCAAGGGCATTCCTGAAAACACACAGGATGCTCTAATTTACATGCCTATCCTTGACTGAAGGTTTTATTGTGTGTGTGTGTGTGTGTGTGTGTGTGTGTGTGTGTGTGTGTCTGCGCGCACATGTGCACACGTGTGCACATGGACCAGTGAGCACCTAAAGGGATATACTCTCACTTCTCCTTATGGATATCTCTCCAGCTTTGGGCAGGATGAAAGTAAGGTCAACTCTAGGCTAAATGAAACTACAGGGGAAGTTGGCCCCCTGAGCTTCCAAGTGTTTAAAACCTAAAGACTTACTAGCCAGGCCTGGATCACATTCCTAACCTTAGAGTAGGGATGAAAGGGGTCAGCTTTAACTAAATCACATAGTTCATGGCTGTGTGGAAGAGGGACCAGCAAGCAAAAACAGCAAATGCTTTATTATATGTATACTAGAGGCCTGGTGCATGAAAATTCATGCACTGGAGGAGGGGGTCCCTCAGCCTGGCCTGCCCCCTCTCACAGTCCGGGAGCCCTCAGTGGCAGGAGGCAACCTGGCAATCAGGGGAAGGTGACACCCCATCACACCTCTGCTGCTGCCACTGCCAGCAGTGTAAGCTGTGGGCAGCCCTGGGTGGCTGGGCAGCTGCCATCCAAGGCTTACCTGCACCTCGGGCTGGCCCTGGGTAGCTGGGGGGCTGAGGGGACTGGGGGGCTCTGGAGGCAGGTGCGTGCCTGCTGCCCCAGTGGGGCTGAGGGGACTGGGTGCCACCATCTTGTGGCTGTGGGCACCGCCATCTTTGAGGGCATGGCAGTTAATTAGCATATTCCCTCCTTATTGGCTGTGGGTGGTGCCATCTTTGTGACTGCGTGAGGGTCAATTAGCATATTCCCTCTTTATTAGATAGGATCTGCATGTGATTATCACACCCACATACATCTATTTACCCAATAAACATTTACTAAGCATGTACTATGTGTTAAGCACCATAAAAACAAAGTTGACTGAAGAAAAAAATCTACTCTCAAGATGTTCACATTTTCATGGAAGAGAGAAAAACAGAAAACAATAAGAAATTAGTAGAGTTTCATTTTAATTCACATGTTTTGGAAAAGGAGAGAAGGAGACATCTAAGTCTATCTGGGATGTCTGGTCTAATTCACTATGATGTCTCACTCAGATAGAGCAGAGGTGGGTATGCTATTTCTACAAAAGGCCAGATAGTATTTTCAGCTTTACAAGTTAACTATCTTGTTACCACTATTCAACTCTGCCCTACTAGCTTGAAAACAACCATAGGCAATATGAAAACAAACGTACTTGGCTATCCTATATAATAAAAGCCTAATATGCAAATCGACCAAAAGCAGAACGACTGGTCACTATGATGTGCACTGACCACCAGGGGGCAGATGCTTAACGCAGGAGCTGCCCCAACCCGCAGGCCCCAACTGGCGGCGGCTGCGGGGGGTGGGGCTAGCGAGCAGGTGGCACCAGGCCAGCCAAGGCGGGTGCCAGCAGGAGCCCCCCCAATCACCCCACCGGTCACCCCACAGATCGGCCATGATCACCAGCCAGGCCTAAGGACCCTACCTGTGCATGAATTTCATGCACCGGGACTCTAGTGATCTAATAAAATGTTATTAATGGGAAAAAAAATGTTATTAATGGAAACCAAACTTTGAATTTCATTTAATTTTTCATGTGTCATGGGATATATTCCTCTTTTTTTCCCCCAATCATTCAAAAATGTCAAATGTGTAAAAATCATTTTTGATGGCAGGCTGTACAAAAACGGACTTTGGATCAGATTTGGCCCAGGGTCAAGTTTGCCCATTCCTGACCTAGATTATTGTCACAGTCCTGGCCCCTCCAATACATTCCCCATATCTCAGCCAGGACTCCTGTTAATAGCAAATCTTACCATGTTACAGCTCTGTTGCAATGGCTTTTCATTGCCTTCAGGTTAAATTCTAAATGTCTTGATGACTATTTATAAGATTCTTGCCCGGCCAGTGTGGCTCAGTGGTTGAGTGTTGATCCATAAACCAAGAGGTCCCCAGTTTGATTTTGGTCAGGGCACATACCCAGGTTGCGGATTCGGTCCCCAGTAAGGGGTGTGCAGGAGGCAGCTGATTGATGTTTCTCTCTCATCAATGTTTCTATCTCTCTATTCCTTTCCTTCCTCTCTCTCTAAAATCAATAAAAACATATTTTATAAAAAAAAGATTCTTCAGAATCCCCTGCTGAATCATTTTCATTTCCTTCACTGAGCCATGCATGCATGTTCCCTGCTCCCATTCAATGTTGCCTAAATAATTCCCACTCATTCCTCTCCCAATTCCCTCCTCTAGGAAACCTTCCCGAAACTCTGCCCCAAGCCTGGGTTAGGTGTCCTTCCAGTGTTTTGATAGCACTGTGTATTGCTTCACATTGCAGCACTTATCATACTACAATTATTAACACATAGTTACGCTATTATTTATTTTTTCATATTCTTAATTGATTTCAGAGAGGAAGGGAGGAGAAAGATAAAACATCAATGATGAGAGAGAATCCTTGATTGGCTGCCTCCTACACACCCCACACTGGGGATTGAGTCCGCAACCCAGGCATGTGCCCTGACTGGAAACAGAACTGTGATCTCCTGGTTCATAGGTCGATGCTCAACAACTGAGCCATGTTGGCCAGGCAAGTTAGACCATTATTGTAATTCCTTATTTGCTAGCCTATATCTTCAAGCTTGATGTGAAATGAGAGTACAGAGTTAACTGAGAACTTACAGGCTAAGATAAGGAATTCAGCTTTAACTCTTTAGGAAATGGGCAATTTTAGAAAGACAACAATTGTTGAGTTTACATTTAGAAAGTTCACAGAGATCTACATTGCCCATGTAGATAGTCTAGAATTAAATTAAAGTTTCTGGAATAAAATAGACTAGATCATTTTTGGCAGTAGAGTTGACTGGAATTTGATGCCAATTTCACATTAGGAAATAAATTTGGAGTCTGCAGCAACAGTTCATATAAAAAACAAAGAACACGTGAATTAAGAAAATGTTAGTGAGCCCTGGCCCAGTGGCTCAGTAGGTTGGAGCATCATCTCATACACCAAAGGTTGTGGGTTCGATTCCTGGTCAGAGCACATAACCTAGGTTGTGGGTTCCATCCCTGTGCATATGAGGGGCAACCAATTGATGTCTCTTTCTCTAAAATTAATAAAAACATCCTAGTATACTCAGGCCCTAGCCAGTTTGGCTCAGTGGATAGAGCATCGGGCTGCGGACTGAAAGGTCCCAGGTTCGATTCCGGTCAAGGGCATGTACCTTGGTTGCAGGCTACCAGCCCTGGTCGGGGGCATGCAGGAGGCAACCAATCAATGTGTCTTTTTCACATCAGTGTTTTTCTGTGTCTCCCCCTCTCCCTTCCACTCTCTCTAAAAATCAATAGAAAAAATATCCTTGGGTGAGGATTAAAAAAATAACAACATATACTTGAGGTAAGATTTAAAAAAAAAGAAAGAAAATGTTAGTGAAAACATAGTGGAAGTGTATATTTGAAACTCAGGAAAAGTGGCCAGGTTGGAAATACAGAATTAGAAGAAGTCACACCCTATAGATAATATGTTGTCTGATTCATTAGTCACATATGGCTATCACATATGGCTATTTAAATTTGAATTTAAATTAATTAAGTGGGTAAAGGGGATCAAAAGCTACAAATTTCCAGTTATGAAATGAGTAAGTTGTGGAGATGTAATGTACAGCATGGTGACTATAGTTAACAATTCTGTATTGCAAAAAATAAGTAAATAGAACCAAAAGTTCAATTCATTGGTCACACTACCTACAGTTGATGTGATCATCAACCACATGTGGACAATGGCTACTGTATTTGATAGTGCAGGATTATAGAACATTTTCATTGTTGTAGAAAGTTCTATTAGAAAACACTGCATTGACAGTAGCTGACGTTTAGCTAAGGTCAAGATTGTCCAGGGAGATACTCAAAAAGTTAAACATAGCGCTACCATATGACCCAGATATTCCACTGCTAGGTATATGTCCAAAAGGGTTGAAAGCAGGGACTTGAACAAATATTTGTATACTAAGGTCATGACAACATTATTGACAAAAGCCAAAAGGTCAAAGTAACCCAAGAGTCCATCAACAGATGAATAAACAAAATGTGGTATCCTATCTAATGAAAGAGTAATATGCAAATTGACCATCACTCCAACACACAATATGGCTGCCCCCATGTGGTCAAAGATGGCTGCCACCATGTGGACACAAGATGGCCACCACAAGATGGCCAGCATGGGAGGGCAGTTGGGAGGGACCAGGCCTGCAAGGGAGGGCAGTTGTGGGCAATCAGGCCAGCAGGGGAGGGCAGTTGGGAGGAACCAGGCCTGCAAGAAAAGGCAGTTGGGGGTGATCAAGCCTGCATGGGAGGGTAGTTAGGGGTGACCAGGTCGGCAGAGGAGGGAAGTTGGGGGCAACTGGGCCTGCAGGGAAGGGTAGTTGGGGGGGGGGCCAGGCCTGCAGGGTAGGGCAGTTAAGGGTGACCAGGCCTGCAGGGGAGGGCAGTTAGGGGTGACTAGTCCTTCAGGGGAGAAAAGTTAGGGGCAATCAGGCAGTCAGGGGAGCAGTTAAGCATAAATCAGTCTGGCAGGGGTGTGATTTTGGGGTGATCAGGCTGGCAGGCAGAAGCGGTTAGGGGCAATCAGGAAGGCAGGCAGGCGAGCAGTTGGGAGCCAGCAGTACTGGATTGTGAGAGGGATGTCCCAGATTGGAGAGGGTGCAGGCTGGGCTGAGGGACATCCCCCCCACCCCCCCATGCACGAATTTCGTGCACCGGGTCTCTAGTATATATACAATAGACTATTTCAGTCATGAAAATAAATGAAATTTTGATATATCTCACAACATAGATGGACTTTGCAAACATTATGCTAAGTGAAATAAACCAGACACAGAAGAACAAATATTGTATAATTCCATTATATGAGATACCTAGAGTAGTGAAATTCATAGAGACTGAAAGTAGAAGAGTGATTACCAAGGACTAGTGGGGGGCGGGGAGTTATTGTTCAATGGGTACAGGGTTTCTGTTGGGGAGGGGATAATAAAAAAGGTTTGGGAATAGTGGAGGCGGTTACACAACATTGTGAATATTTACTTACAAGTGGTTAAAATGATAAATATTGTGTTATGTGTATTTTTCTTTAATAATAATAAAAAAGGATCAAGAAGAGATGTTTAAGAGACTAAGGAAGAAAATGAAGCCATCAAGGAGATCCAGAAAGTCAGGGGAAGAATGGTAAACAAGAGGTAGTGCTGTCAAGGAAACCAAGGTGGAGAAGAAAAAGTAATTTTCTACCCACAGGCCCATTTATACTAAGTTGCCAACAATGTTCCCTATTTAAAACCCACAAGAAAGAGGTATAACCAGACTACCAACTCTGCAAAGGTAGCTCGTGTTCCGCTGTGTCCTCCTATTCCGGATCTCATTCCAATCACTGCCTATGTGAACCGAGTGTCTTGACTCCACTTCTCTTCTTCAGCTCACATTTTCAAGTTTTGTTTTGTTTTTCCTGAGAAACCGGAAAGAATGTAGCTCATAACTTTCCTTTCGCTTGTGGAAATGTTTTCCTGCGTGGCATTGTTTCAGTGCCAATCCAATGCGTTAGGTTGAAAACTGGTGAAAAGGAAAGGGAAAGTAAGTCTGAAGCCAGCGTGAGGCAGCAGCATTCTTCCGTCTCTCCTTACCCTCACGTGGAAACAACAAGGGCATCTGCAAAACCAAAAATTCCCGGACAGGATTTGCTACACAGATTGGTAACAGAGTAGCCTCATAAATCCCGAAATATTAATTGGGGCAAACCACCAATTGTGTGGTATGAGGAAGGAAGAAAGAACTGAGTGGTGCCTGTTGGACCTAAGAACAGGAGGAACCCCAAAGAGCCAGCAGATGGTGGGAATGCAGACTGGTGCAGCCACTGTGGAAAACAGTATGGAGTTTCCTCAAAAAATTAAATATGGAACTGCCATTTGACCCAGTAATCCCACTTCTAGGAATATAGCCTAAGAAACCCAAAACATCAATCAGAAAGAATGCATGCACACCTAGCAGCACAATTTATACCAGCTAAGATCTGGAAACAGCCCAAGTGCCCATCAGTAGATGAGTGGATAAAAAGCTGTGGTACATTTATACCATGGAATACTATGTGGCAGTAAAAAAGACAGCATGAAGGGACCTGGAGAGTATCATGCTAAGTGAAATAAGTCAGTCAGAGAAAGACAAGTATCACATGATCTCACTCATATGTGGAATCTAAGTAACAAAATAATCTGATGAACCGAGTGGATCCAGAGACATGGAAACATGGATCAGAGTGAGGAATCTCAGAGGGAAGGCAGGGGAGGGTGGGTGAGAGGCAATCAACCAAGGACTTTGTATGCATATATGCATGGCCCATGGACACAGACAATGGGGCAATGAGGACCTGGGCTGGGGTGGGTGGGTGATGGGCTGGAGGGGGTCAATGGGGGGAAAAGGGGGAATATGTAATACTTTCAATAATAAAGAATTAGTAAAAACAAAAAAAAGAATAAAATTATTAAATTATGTATATAAAAGAGCCAGCAGATCTTCACTGTAGTGTGAGTGGACTGATGTGGGAAGGGCAGCTGAAACTGAGAGGCGTTCGGCCTCCTAGAGCAGGCGAGAGCAAGGGATAAGGAAGGAAGTCTGAAGGGACTGCAGCAGTCTCCACATGCCCCTCTCCAAACTGACCCTTAGGCCTCCCTTTTAAGACAGGAAGGCACCATCAAGGAACGGCTGGCAAAGGAACCCAAATTGATCAGGACAGGGACAAGAGAGATGAAGGAAAGGGAAGTAGGAAGTGCAGAGGGCACGACAGACTGAAGTAGGAAGTGCAGAGGGCACGATAAGGAAATATCAGAGAGTGAGCTTCCATATTCAAGAGCTTCCATATTCATTAGAACATGGGCCTCTGTGAAGGTAGACAAGTTTATCTGAACCCTCTCACTCCAGGAGTCCAGGAATACTAATTTCACATGCAAATGAGTATTGAGGACAAATATCACATAAAACTATCATAAGAAAAAAAGAAAGCAAGGAGTATGAATGACTGCTAAGATCACAGAAAAGTGACAAGCAAACATTATGTGCCTCCGATTTACCAGAGGAATAAAACCAGAGGCTGATCCAGACTGTGGATCCAGCTGCAAATCTTCAGGAAATAGAGGACAGAAGAAAATGATCAATTGTACCATGAGTGTGCAATCTGCCAAATTCCTTTACATGAGTTCCCTGGAGCTACTATAACAAATGACTGCAAACTTGGTGGCTTAAAACAACAGAAATTTATTCTCAGTTCTGGAGGCCGGAAGTCCAAAATCAAGATGTCAGCAGGGGCCCTAGCCGGATCCCTCAGTTGGTTAGAGCATCATCCCAATACTCCAAGGTTGTGGGTTTGATCAATCCCAGGTCAGGGCATGTACAAGAATCAATCAATAAACGCATAAGTAAGTGGAAAAACAAATTGATGTTTCTCTCTCTCCCTTCCTCTCTCTCTGAAATAAATTTTTAAAAAATGTTTCACATGAAATCCTCTGTGTTTCTCCTCTGTTCTTCTCTTATAAAACAAATGACATTGAACTTAGGGTCCACTCTAGTCCAGAATAATCTCATTTTGAGATTCTTACATTAATTATTCTGCAAAGACCCCTTTTCTAAATAAGGTCAAATTCACAGTTTCCAGTGGACATATCTTTTGGGAGGGGCCGCCATTCAACTCACTACATTCTTCAAGATAAGTTCTAAGGTAAGTAAAAAAGATGGGTGAGGAACCATAGGTTAAGAGAATTAAAAAAAGTATCAACATGTTTTAAATGGGCAAGCTTAGAGATGTATATTTGGGTGATGAAACTTCAGAAGGGGTGTAATGAGTATGGGGCATATGAAATGGGTGCAGATCAAGTTCTATTTCTTGACCAGGTGGTTACAAGAGTGTTCACTTTATAATAATTCGTTCATCCAAACATTTGTTTTGTTTGGTTTTTCTGGATCTTTAATTTATTTTACCATAAAGTTCTGTTTCAAAAAAAGGCAAGGAAATGCACACCTTTGAAACACCTTTCTTTTCAATCCAGTATATTTTACCTTTTTGTTGGATATAGATAATCTGAAATGATTTTTATCTAGAGATTCTTAACTTAGTTATATCTGCGAAGACCCTTTTTCCAAATAAGGTCATAGTCATAGGTTCTGGAGGTTAAGACTTAAATGTGTTTGGGAAGCGGGGGTGGGGTGGAGGGGCATTCAATCACCTACACAGGCCAATTCTGCGAGAACTATCTGCCTTGGGCCACTGTCAGAGCAAGGGAAAGGGGAGTAGTGTTTGGCAAGAGCAGTCTGGCTCTAGTGCTGGAACAGTCTAACCTTTAAGGGAAGGTCAAGAGGGCTCAGGCTTACGAGCCATCCAGAAGCTGGCCACTAACAGATGAGCAGGTTAGAGAGGGAGAGCAGCAGAGCTGACTTTATTTTATTCCCCTAAACTTCTGAGTCAGAATTCTATAATCCCTACTAGCCAGGACACGGCTGTGCTCCTACTCTTGGACAAAGCCAAGCTGTCACAGCAAGTGGATATCCAGGGACAGTAGGAAGATTAGAGGCTAGGAGTCAGATTGGACTACAAAGAGATGCAAAGCACAACCACACAAATAAGTAGAATCATAAATAGCTGCCACCTAATGAGCATGTGTTACATGTCTGGCACTTTGCATTTATTTTTGCTTCTTTTCATCATAACCTTTCCTATGGGTACTGCAATATGGGTTCCCATTTAACATGAGAAAACAGGATTTTAAAGATTAAAGTTATATAGCTAGTAAGTGTCAGAGCCAGAATTTAAACCCAGATTATTCTGGCTCCAAAGCCCATTATCTTTCTAATAAAGCATGCTACCTCTCCACAAATTAATAGCCTACATCAAATTTTCTTCCAACACCTCCTCTTTTCTCTTTGAACTCTTCCCTCTACCTTCTCATCCTGGGGTTCATTGGACATAAAAAGGTCAAAACATGTGTTTCTCTGCCAAATACCCTACATTAAAGAATATTGCTTGGTTAAGGTAGAATGGTAAATATTTCAACGCCTTCTAAACCAGAATCACAGGTGTGGATTTGGATTGTGAACACTTGCTCCCCTGTGCCTGTGTCCCTCGTGGAAGCTCTGGCAGGGATCTTGTACACAGTCCCAATTCCTAGGTTTGTACATTGTAGCACCCTCCACACACAACCCTCACCACCACCACCAACTGCATGCTACTAGTGATGTTCTGCAGGTGGTCATATCTAAGTAATTACTAGTTTTCCTCATAGTGACTTACAGTGGAAAGCAACATTGATGGAATATCAAGGAAGTTGATAACACATAGGCCTCTACCTCAACCAGGAATTGATATACCACTTAATCTGCCCTAAAGATAATGTCAATTCTATCTGTGATAAACATTTGGGTCAATAATTGTTTGGGTACTAGGCCATGGATCCTCAACTAGCTTGAATGCAAGACCAAAATATTACATCTGGTGCAAAATTTAACAGTACATTTAGCTCATTCTGTTTCAGACAAGGTAATAGGACTGGAATATTAAGGAGTTTGAGCCTGAACTGACACATCTTTTCAGGCCTTTCATAAGACTGAGTATATGAGTTTTGGGAAATTAATAATAACAATAATAATAATAATAATAATAAAGTCTGGGGAAAGGGCTTGAGGTATTGAATCGTCATCACCCAGTGAACACCAGCTCACCAACTATTTTGTACAGTTCTCAGTGTATATGACTTATGGCATACACCATTCCTCACATTCCTGCAGGGGTTCCTTTTCCTGCTCAGTCTCACAGAGCATTCTTCAATTTTAGGTCCAATGAGTACTTGCACCAATACAGATGTCATTTGACAGTAATTTAATTTTTTTGGTGACAATTTCTAGTTTACTAAAACATTTTTTTTTGGCTTTAATATTTTGAAATAGATTTGGTTCGTCTACTTTGCTTTTAGTCAGAGCACTTGCTAGGAAACGAAGATTGTAAAGGGCTGGTGCCCGGACGTGCAGCAGGGTTGGTTGGGAGCAAGACGTCATCGTGGGAAACGTGTACTTCTTCGGATTACTGCTTGGCGGATTAGAAACCCGCAGATCAGTCCGTCCTAGGTTAGCCCTGATTAACTGCCCTGGGTGCTTCTGGGCCAGTGTGAGGTGTTTGCTAGATTCAGACCAAATACTGGTGGTGATATTTCACTCGACAAAACATTGAGTTAATTTTTACTTAAATCCAATCTAGGCTAATAATGAAGCTACCAAGAATGATCAAGAATGTTAACTAAACGTTGCCCGCTATCACGTCAGTCCAGTCTTCTGCCCCCATGATTCTGTCTGCCCACATGCTTCTGTCTGTCAGCCTCAGCCTCCGGAGCAGCTCTCGTCCCGGCATTGGCTGGATTCAGGAAGAGTGAAACCCATGATTTAAAGGGCTCAGTTTCCACCTGCCAGGCATCGTCCGCATGGTGCAACTCGTCTTTGGCACATATTTGGGGAAATCTTCGGTTGTTCTTCATATATTACACTGACTGGTAAAAGGAAAGGGAGTTTCCGAAGGTGTCCCCTTAGTCACCTTGACAATTTCCAAAAGCGAAACTTGCGCTCTCGATTAGCTACACTGAGTCTGCGGGGCGCGGAGTCCCTGCCCAGGTCAGCAGCGCCCATCCGGCTGGTGGGCGGGGATGGGGCGGAGCCTGCACCAGGCGTGGTCTTCCGTGGGAGAGAAGGCAGAGCTTTGCCCCACCTTCTAAAAAAAAACCCTGCTCTCTCCCAGCCAATTAAGGCGGCCTATGCAAATAAACCCTTGTCGCCCGGGTAACCATGATGCACGGTAGCCAATGGAAACCATCCACTCGTGCTCCGGCTCTACGATTGGGACTGAAGTAAGGAGCTAGAGGCCCAATGGGCTGTGGGAACGGTCCTCGGCGGGTTGAGGGGCGGGGATATGCAAATATGGTTTGAAAAGCCGGCGGGAAATCTGAGTTTCGCGGGAGGACCTTGGCGCGTAAACCGTATCCCTTCATTCATTGTCAGCAGCAGCTTCCTGGAGCCATTTTTCAGCTGCCGGCCGCAGCAACCGGGCTGCCGCCGCCGCCTCGCAATCCGTTGCATCGGCCGCCCCCGACGCCTCCATCCTCCCTCGGGGCCCGATATCCGTGCGGCCGGGACCCTCCTCTCTCCAGAGCCCCGATTATTTTTGGCCCCCGGGGCCCGTGCGGTGCCGAAAAATAAAAAGAAAAGAGAGAGAAGGGGCTCGGAAGCGCCGGGCGGGGAGGAGAGAAGGAGGAGAGACTTGGAAACTCCGACTGCAAATAATAAAGAAATTGAAAAAATACATTAATATACCTTAGCAATAAAAAGAGCAGGAGCGAGAGATGAAAAAGGGGATCCAGCCCGCCCTGGAGCAGTACCTGGTGACCGCCGGGGGTGGGGAGGGGGCGACTGTCGTCGCCGCCGCCGCCGCTGCAGCCTCCATGGACAAAAGGGCACTGCTAGCCAGCCCCGGCTTCCCCGCCGCCGCCGCCGCAGCCGCTGCCGCCGCCCCGGGCGCGTACATCCAGATCCTCACCACGAACACTTCCACCACCTCCTGTTCCTCCTCCCTCCAAAGCGGCGCCGTCGCCGCCGGCCCTATCCTTCCCTGTGCCCCCGGCGCGGAGCTGACCGCCGGCAGCCTCCTCTACACCACGCCGCACGGACCCTCCGGCAGAGCCGGGCTGCTGCAGCAGCCACCAGCGCTGGGACGCGGCAGCAGCGGCGGTGGCGGCCCTCCGGTAATGCCCTCCTGTCCCCGCTGTCCCCAGCCCAGGTGGGGGGGTGGGTTCGCACCGCGCGGGTTGGTGGGCGCGCTGCGGGCTGCCCCGGGAGAACGCAGGCCGAGCCCCGTGGGCCTAGGGGCTGGCCCTCCAACGAGGGTTTATTGTTAGACTTGTGCGCTACCCTCGGCGCCCGTGGGGTTGGGGGGGGCTCCGCAAGACGCGCGGGGCCGTGGGGATCGCCTTGGCGCGAAGAACATCAAACACTCTGAAACTTTTCGTGGCCCCCCTTCTTTTCCTGCACTTTTCCCTACCCCCACTCTCCCCTCCCCTCCAACTCGAAGCTTCCTCTTTCTCGGGCGTAGGATGGGGTCACGCCCCGGATGGAGAAGGGGGTGGGGGAGGGAGTAGTGAACTGGGGAGTGGGGGACTCCGGGGGCGTGGAAACAGTGGGGCAATTGGGCTGATCGCCCCTCGCCGGCCTCCGAGGCCCGTTGGCGGCCGGGGGATCCCTAAGGCGTGCTTGGAGCGCAGAGGTTATGCTGGGCTGCGCTTGTCACATTTTGGGATCTGCAACTCCCGGCAACAAAGGGGCTGGGGGGCAGTTGCGGGGGATCTGGTAGGGGAGGCGGTGGAGCTGGCAGTCGGGTGCGGGCTGGGGCGTGGGCTGTCTGGGGGTGAGGGGCTTAGCAAGAGGGCGCCCCGGCCTGGGCGCATCCTGGCGGTGGCCGCGGTAGCGCCCGCGTGGCCCGAGCGCCCGGGCCTTCCTCGCCGGGCCCCGGGCCTGCCCTTGACCCGCCTCTCCCCTTACCCCTTCCTTCCCCGCCCTGTCCCCCTCCCCGCCCCCCGGCGACGGAGGGCGGGTGCAGCCGCGTTCCCGTCCCGCCGCCCGGTTCTGTCCCTCTCTCCGGGACCCGCCGGTGACGTTTCGCACACGTGCGCGGAGGACGCGCCTGTGACTGGGGAGGAGGCGGCGGCGGGAGGGGGCGCTGGAGGGGAGAGGGGGCACCCACTTCCTCCTGCTCGCCGGCTCCCGGGCTTGGGACGGTCCCGGCGCCCTCGCACCCGCCCCCGGCACGGCCACCCTCCCTCTCCGCTCCCTACCCCCCCCCCCCCACGGGCGCCCGCCCTCGCCCGGCGCCGCCGGTCTGCTCGGCCCTCCGGGCCCCTCTCCAGCCGGCCCCCCACCTCTCCCGGAGCCAGGCTGGTTTCGGAAATGCCCTTACAGCAGCAGGTTAGTGGCCGGGACCGCGCGGGGGCTGCCGCCGCCACAGGGGCACCGGATTCTGTCGGGGGGCTGGAGCCGAGAGGGTAGGCGGTTGAGCGGGGTTTTGGAGTGGGAACGGGGGGTTGGGTGCTTGAGGGAAATGAGTAAGCAAGAAAAATCTAACTAAGTAAATGCCCCGGCCTCCGGTTCTAGGGACCTCTGGGCGCGAGTGTCCGCCCCAGGGGGTTGGTTTGGTGTTTACGGGTGTTTTGTTTTTTTTCTAGGGGGGCCTGTGGATGGGCGATTGCAAACCGGAGGGGGCTTCTCGCCAATGGCCGAGTTGAGCTCTGCTTTCTGTCTTCCTTCCCTTGTGCTGGAGGGGGAGGGGGCGGGTCAGAGGGTTGGGTGTCCGTAGGATTCCCAGGCCACCCGCCACCCCCACCCTTTGTCCCTGTAATTTATAAAGCGCCTTTGAGCGATGATTTAGGTCAGTGTTCGGCTCCTCTTTTTGTTGGTACTAGAAAGAAGTGTGGCCCGGAGGTCCGTCCACCCCCACCCCCACCCCCACCCTCCTCCTTTTCTCCATTCCCTTCCTCCATGCCTCCTGTCTTCACCCTCGTGGTCAGGCTTGGCCCCCACGAGGCTAGAAACGAACCAGACTCAGTTAAACAAATGGATGGTTGATAGTACCCAATCGTTGACCTCATCTTGTCTCAGCTCCAAATGGGTTTATTTTTCGGAGGATCGAGATTTTGCAGGGGTCTTTAAGAAAGTCAGCACATAAGCAGTACTTTGGGAAATGAGATGGGTTTTGGAATAATGAAAATTTTTATTTCCTTACGCTTCCCCATTTCTCTTGTTGGATCCCCTTGTTGGATCTTAACTGCTTTACAGCCCCAGAGATACTTGCTGGGTATGTGTGTGTGATACAGTCTCAGTCAAAGAAGGTGCTTTTTTTTTTTTTTTTTTTTTTTTTAGTGACTAGGGTCTGCCAGTAGAGGGGAAACAGTACAAGTACCTGCTTACACATACAGATCCCTCTGCTGGATTCTCAGTTACAGGAATATTCCATGCTTTTATTAGCATTAAGTATTATTATTGACTTGACCTAAACTTGCTTGGACATATTTTAAGCATATTTGCCCCCTACACAGTTCTGTTACTACATTGCAAACTTAATCTTTAAACAACCAGCTATTGACATACTTCTTGGATTGGATTCAGATTTATGGGAGGGTAGTTTTGGTAATAGGAATTTGAGACCACCAGATTGCTTTTTCTCCCCCCCTTAGCCTGCTTGTTGGGCCAGATCTGCAAAACTGTCTAGCCAAACTTATATGTAGTTCGTTGTATTTAAGTGTTTAAAGTATAAAAAATTGCCCTCACCACCTTCCAAGTTATTTCAAAATTTTGCCTTCCTTGCCATGAGAACATATATAATTCTAAAGTCATGAGCCCTGAGTACAAAGTTTGATTTGCTTTTTTTCTTATCAAAACTGCATTAGACTTCTATTTAATTCTTGAAGTTTACTGGTATGTATTCCCTAAGCAGGAACAACAAGACGGGGATAGCTAAGTGATTGGCAGAGCAAAGAGACCATTTAAACACTTTGTGTCCAAGAAGTGGTTGGGAACTTGTGCTCAGGTGACCAGAATGGCAGACCTACCTGGATCTTATTCCATCCATGTTCTGTTTCAGGAACATCTGAGAACTTAACCAGGAGCAAATTCTTCATCTTTTTTAAATGAGAAAAAATATATATGAGTACACTCTTACTAGCTGATTGCCTTTCATTTACAAGTTGTATGATCCTAGGCAAAAAACCTAAACAATTTCCTCTTCTGTTAAATAGGGACAGTAATGATACTAACTTGAAGGGATTTTTTTAGGTTTAAATATGATAATGCATGTAAAACACTTAGAACAGTGCCTGACAAATAGTAGACACCCAATAAAATGAGTGTGCAGGAATAATAATAAAAGCAGAATATGCTAATTAGACCGGATGTCCTTCCAAATGACCTTTGGGACGAAGGGGCAGGAGGCCCCTTGCACGAATTTCATGCATCGGGCCTCTAGTATTTTTTATAACTTAGAGAAATAGTGTAAGTACAATTGCCCCTTTGTTTACATATATGAGGAAAATGGTTAAACGTTTTCTAAAGTGAAATGTAATTAAATTTTTCTACCTAGTTAATCTGGTTTTTTAAACCTATAGAATAAGGCTATCTTAGCACTGGGTAAAATAGGGACATGTCAGTATGACAGGCCTATGTAGAGGTGGTGGTGTTGAACTGTCCAAGCATGAGCTTGTGCCTTGTTTGTGACAAATTTAGGCAACTAACTCATCCTCACTTTCCTGCTGAGTTCCACTCCACCCATAACTCATGGACATGCCAACTTTTGAGTACATCTATGCTTAGTGGCTTTTAGATAACTGAACACTCAATTTTAGGTGGTGAACCGTTGGAAATGGAAAAGCTCTAGAGAAACAGTCAGAGGTGCTATTTTCTGGAACAGAAAGGGCTTCTTCATTTTCTGCCTCCTAAAAAGAAACTGAAATGATTTCATTCTACTTCTAGAAAACTTGGGCTCTATTAATGCAAGAGACAGTGGCCGGTTACATCTGATTTAATGTAGTGCAGTCATAGCAACCCACTGATTATACTTGGTAAAGAGCCCACAATGCTTGAAATTTCCATGTAAGAATGGAGGAACCATGGGTGCTGTAGCTGGGTCTCTCTTTTTTTTTTTTCCTGTGCAAGTATAAAAGAAGAAAAATGCCAGATTCCTGTGGTTCGGTACTCAGTAGTCTTGCTTCTGCTGAGATACCGGGTATATGATTGATGCTAAGTTTAAGATAGGAGATAATTTTTAGTCACTACCTACCCCATAATTGAAGTTTTAATATAATGCAGTGCTCAGACTTGGGCAGTACAAATAGCTCAGTGCCATAATCAGTACCAAGGGCGCCACTCTAATCACCCTCTGAAACAAAGCACCCTTACTTAAATGTGGCACCAGGAGCTAAGGAACCCAAGCTTGTGAACAGGAAAGGATTTTTTTGTTTTCCTATAAATCCTCACCTTGTGTAATACTTGAAAGAGTAGATGCTGAGATTAAGTTGTGCTGTGTAAAGCTAACTTGAAAACAGAAAATAATACTCTCAGCTTAGGCATGGCTAACAGCACCTGGAGATCGAAAGACTGGGGAAAAGTTGCTTTTATTCTCATTTCTCAGAGATACAATGCAGTAGTTTTCTTTCAACTCTTCAGTCTTTATTGCCATTCCCATAGACATACCATCCACACCTTTAACGCCCTTCGAAGGCAAAGCTTCAAATATTCAGTTAATTTTCTGGCTGGTTTTCTAATGGATTTATATATCTTCCATTTGTATGTCCAGTTTATATCCACTTTCCAGGCAGACCAATTCCCATTTTTTTAAAAAAATATACATTTTGACTGATTTTAGAGAGGAAGAGAGAGGGAAAGATAGAAACATCAATGATGAGAGAATCATCCATCGGCTGCCTCTTGCACACCCCACACGGGATTGAGCCTGCAACCCGGGCATGTGCCCTGACCAGGAATTGAACCGTGACCTCCTGGGGCATAGGGGCATAGGTCAACACTTGCTCAGTCTTTATTGCCATCTCCATAGACAAACCATCCACACCTTTTTTTTAAATCTTTATTGTTCTTTTCCTGTTTTGTTTTGTTTTTCCCCTAAATATTTTTATTGATTTCAGAGAGGAAGGAAAAGGGGGAGGGAGAGATAGAAACATGAATGATGAGAGAGAATCATTGACTGGCTGCCTCCTGCATGCCCCATACTGGGGATCGAGCCTGGGAACCCAGTCATGTGCCCTTGACAGGAATCATCGAACCCAAGCCCTTCAGTCCGTAGGCCGATGCTCAATTCACTGAGCCAAACTGGCTAGGGCCATCCACACCTTTAACTGGCCGGGCTCCCTTTCCTTTTAACCACTACTAACATCTTAAATTAGGATAAGTGAAAATTAGTTGCCTATGCTCATCAAATCAAGCCCCTCATAGATTCCCATGAAACAACCCGAGATAGTGCCAGGCAAAGAAGGTAGATTTCAGTTCTTAACAGATTACCTTATTTTATTTTATTTTATATATTTTATTGATTTTTTACAGGGAAGAAGAGAGGGATAGAGAGTTAGAAACATCGATGAGAGAGACATTGATCAGGTGCCTCCTGCACACTCCCTACTGGGTATGTGCCTGCAACCAAGGTACATGCCCTTGACCGGAATCGAACCTGGGACCCTTGAGTCCACAGGACGAGGCTCTGTCCACTGAGCCAAACCGGTTGGGGCTCATTTTAGTTTTTAAAGAAAAGAACTTCCTTGAATTCTTTGAAGTACTAAACATGTGGTTTAATACATATTTTCATGCTTGTTAGCAGCTTAAAAATAGTGTTTCAGGGACTATATTTACAATTGCTAAGAAGCATTCTTTCTGTTTTTCTAATCATTTTTCATGGGACTAAGAAGGTAAGATAACTGGGAAAGCGGTAAACATAGGAAACCACTAATGGTATCTCCTTCCTCCTACTCTGATCCTCTCTTTGGCTTCAAAGAGTGACTTGGAAAATGTATCTTACACAAGGAAAAGTTACACAGCAGAAGGTACAAAAAAGCAACAATTGAGATGGGGACAGGAAACTTGGAGGGAGTAGGTTGGGGGTGTTGATGTAGAGGGATAAGGCCTGTAGCTTTTGCTTTAGTAAAAAAGAATTGGGTTTGTTTTCTGCTCTCACTTTTGCTTCAAAAACTCTTCCCCTCAAAGCAGTGTGCTTTTAGAACTCAAAGAATATGCAACCTTAACTGGGGGTTAGTCTTCTGGCCACAACAGTCCACAATATAACTTAGAACGATAAGAGATAACGCCCACTGGTTGCCAGATTGTATCACAAACCCCCATGCACTTTGCTTTATGAGAGAACCTGAGTGAAGCAGGGCACTGCTTAGCTTTGAAAAGTAAGGCAGGGGTTCATGTCATTGGGAGGTGAATAGCAGTGAGAATTGACAGCTGATGGAATGGGAGGGGATAAAAAGAATAAAAGGAATGAATTTTAGCTTGCTTTCAATTACTGTATCCCCACTGTCTGAGGCCATTTGTAGTGTCCAGGCAATGTTCTTATAACTTGACAGTCCCTAAGAACAATACTTGAGGTTAGGGTAGGCAATAATCTATGTTCCCAATGGTCTTCAAATCATAACCTTTGAGAGCTGTAAAGCAAGAGTCATCTCCTTTGACCCAATCCCTTTCATTTTGTAGGAGAGGAAATTAAGGGCCAATGCAGTTAAGTTACTTGCCCAAGGTCACAGGCTAGCTAGTGCCCGAGTCAGAACTGAAACTGGAGACTCGAATTGTTAGAAGCAGCCTCGTTCATCAAAGGAAGGTTAACTATGTCTCATGTGCCCTATATGTGAAAATTGGGATGTGTAGAATACATTTTAGATTGTTTTCAGGAGCGGTTACATTTTTTAAAATGCACACACACAGAAGTGTCCTTCCAATAGTTTTCGAATAACAGCTCATTCTCAAAGATACAAAATAAGTGAAGCTACTTTAGTTGTTAAATGCAAGGTAATTTTTTTCAAATGGAAGGAATGACTGACGCTTAATAAATACATAGTTGTATTTTTTTTAAAGCTTCGTTATATGCAAATATGATTGTTTTCTGTGGAAACCACATTTCTGGTGCTCAAAAGTGAAACATACTTCACAGAATAGAACCTAAAAGGACTCTGACAGTTTTTCAGGAGAGAGGCGCAGTGTAGCTCTGGAATTAGAGGGTTTGTTCTGGGCCATCCATGTCCCGAGTGTTGTGGTTTTCATAGGGCCCTGGGCCTTTGCCCACCAACGTGGTACTAGGTCCCTTCCCACAGGAGGTGGCTGGTCCGTTAACTCTTTCAGGGGAAGCCACCATCCACTAAAAGGCAGAACTAATTTTCTTAAAATGTCTTCTTTTACTTGTAGAACCGAGAAAGCTTAAAAATAGAATCACTTCAAGTCCTGAAGCCTAAAAGTGAAACATAATCCAAGGTGGCTGTAGTTCACCGACTCATTAGGGGCAGGGATATATGGCTTGTCTCTAATCCACAAATCAGAAAGGAGCCATGTGTAGATACGGCCTTGCAGCCAGTGAGCGGGAAGTAGCAATTAATGATGAGAGCTCTATTTACCAGTGAAGCTGGTAAAGGTTTTTTAGTGGACAGAGTCCATCTTTCAAGGAGTGGAGGAACTGAATGCCCTCGGTCCTCCCAGCCAGCTCATGCCTGGCTACCCCGGAGATCCTTTTGACTCCTCTGACTGCTGAGAAGGGCTTCGCCTCACTCGTTTTCAGGATCCTGAAGGTTGTGGCTCTGTACACTGGGGGTCATGGAAAGTGACCCCCTATACTATCACCCCCTGCTTTGCCCTTTTCTGTTTCTGATGTTTTAAGGCTTTAGAAGTATAAAACCCGGGCAGCAGTCCTGTAGCCCCATACTTCCAGTCTTTCTGGGTCTGGCAGCCCTTAGAAGAAGAGCAGACTCATGACCCCCACCCTCCACCAGACAGGTGACGTGAAGGACAGCTGAGTGTGAGCGCGAGACGATGGCACCTGGAGCCTGAAGTACCTGGCTCTTATTCCGGCTCTGCTTACTTAGCTTTGTGTCTTCAGGCAAATCACCCTCTGTGTCTGAATTTCCTCACCTGTAAAATGGGGAAACAATTGTAGGTACCTCCATGGGCTTAGGATGTGAGTTCACATTTGTGAAGTGCTGCCACGGGGGAGGACGAGCGAGTGTTCAGTAGATTATTGGTGCACTGCCCTTCCCTTCCACAGCCTTCTACCGGGCTGTCCTATTGTGCTTTATTTTCTTTCTCTTAAAAATGTTTTTTATTATTAGTGAGAGAGGAAGGGTGAGGGAGAAAGAGAAACATTAATGTGAGAGCAGAACACCGATCTGCTGCCTCCTACATGCCCCGCTACCGGGGATCTGGGCATGTGTCCTGACCGGGAATTGAATCAGTAACCTTTTGGTGGACAGGACGATGCCCAGCGAACTGAGCCACGCTAGTCGGGGCATTGTGGTTTATTTTCTGAACTAGCCCTAGTGTTCATTGAAACCCAAAACACCTTGCTAAAAATGACGGTGATGGGGAGAAGTGTACCCCATGGGGTGGCTTTCTCCTAACTTATTCTTTAGGATCTTTGTATGTCTTTATAAGCTGCTGTCCATTAAACTTTTTATAATAGCACTTTCAGTAGTGACAGTGTTGTGACTAAAGTCTTTATTTCTGTGATTAAATATGTTAATACAGTTGCACTGTTAACATTAATTGCGCTGTTAACATGATTTCACTTCTGCACAGTAAAGTGGCTTAAGACTGAATGGCCGAAATCAGGGTGTTTGTCATCTCTGGGCCCTTGGAGGTTCCATTGTGTGTGTTGCGGGGGGGGGGGGGGGGGGGTCGTAGAGGGGGAGAAGTGGTGGTCTTGCTCTCCTGAGTCAGGGAACCTGCCTCCGGGCCTTCCTCCCCATGGTCATCTCTCTCATCCCTCACTTTTTGTGTTATGACTGTTCTTCCCGTCACCCGTCCCTCTGCCTGGCTTTTCGAAGGATGCCAGAATTTCAGCCTTCACTGGCTGCTTCCGTGACTTACCACATTAATTACAGCCTTTTCCCTGGTGTTCGACACAAGGTGGAATCTTGTCTTTCCCATTTTGCTTCCCATTCTTCCCAACTCGGATGCTGGCATGGCTCAGTGGGTCAGCTGGCCAAGGTTTTCTTTTTTTTTCTTTTTTCTTTTTTTTTTGTTTGTTTGTTTTATATTTTATTGATTTATTACAGTGAGGAAGAGAGAGGGATAGAGAGTTAGAAACATCGATGAGAGAGAAACATCGACCAGCTGCCTCCTGCACGCCCCCTACTGGGGATGTGCCCGCAACCAAGGTACATGCCCTTGACCGGAATCGAACCCGGGACCCTTCAGTCCGCAGGCCGACGCTCTATCCACTGAGCCAAACCGGTTTCGGCTCTTTTTTTTTTTTTTTTTTTTTTTTAAATATATATATTTTATTGATTTTTTACAGAGAGGAAGGGAGAGGGAGAGAGAGTTATAAACATCGATGAGAAAGAAGCATCAATCAGCAGCCTCCTGCAACATCCCCCACTGGGGATGTGCCCGCAACCAAGGCACACGCCCTTGACTGGAATCGAACCTGGGACCCTTGAGTCCGCAGGCCGATGCTCTATCCACTGAGCCAAACCGGTTAGGGCTGGCCAAGGTTTTCTTCTGGTGCATTCATTTGCTCATGCGTTCTTTCTCCTCCCTCTCTACCTGTGTGTATGGAGGGCGCCTCTCTACCTGGCTCTGGCTGCCATGCTTCCCACTGGCCCATCAAGGACACCTGCCCAGAGCCTTCCCTGACTCCCTCACATTACTGCTTTCCTGTAGCACATCTCAGTTTGCCTCGTATCCTCACCATTGGCGTTCTTGACTTCTTCATATCTGCAAGCTGCAGGAAACCAGCCGGGTGTTCTCATCATGTAGTCCTTGTAGCGCCTTCTGCGTTGTAGACTCTCAAAAATGGAAGCAGAGGCGTTGTCTGTTAGATGCCTACAGTGTGCTTGGGGCCCCAGTTGTCCTGTTGAGGATGCAAAGAAGTAGGAGGTGTGACCGCCCACTCTTGGGATGGGAGGGGAGAAAAAGAATAAAAGTAGTTGGAGTTAAGTTTGCAGGCTGTTTGGGGAGACAGGCTTTAAACACAATTGATTCGAAAGCAAGACTAAACAGGCGTCAGGAGGAAAGCAAGACCCATCTAGTCCTCAGCTGGACAGTTTCAGCAGGAGGTGCCAGCTGGGCTTTAAGAATGGGGAGGCCATGGCTCCCTGGACATTAGAGTACACATGTGAATCACCTGGATTATTTAAAAAATTACCAATACTCGGGCCCTATCCAGACTAATTAGAACCGCTGGGGGCGGGGTCTGGACATGGGTATTTTCTTTAGTGTCCCAGGTCATTTTAATGCACTCATTCAATTGGAATTACTGAGCCTAGGTGGAGAGTGAAAACTGGGGAGGTTGTTCATGGCTGGGGGAACATCAGGCAAAGGTAGGGAGGCAGAAAGTAGGTTCGCACAAGCAGAGACCAGTTGGACTGAGTCGATTTGGGGGAAATCTTAGGACCTAACGTTGGCTATGTTGGTAAAATTGGTCTAGAATATAGACTGCCTTCCTGCAAGGGCCGGGCAGGGAATTGGGGGATGGGTAAGTAGCGTAGGGGTTGAGCTCAAACAAAGAAGAAATGCCCTATCAATTAGGGGCCATGGGACCCTGCCCCAGGCCATCGCTGCCAGAGGGAAAAGCAGACCTCATTTGTTGCCAGATCTTCAACCTTAAAGTGCCAGAAATCTACCCGCTTTAAAAATGTTGGCTCCATTGAAAAGGAAAAAGGGAAAGCCAAACAAAATAGGTCTGTAGGCCAGATTTGGCTTCGGGGCTGCCACTTAGCAGTCCCTGGTCTCTCGGATAATAATAGCTAATGTTTATCAAGTGCCTGTGTGTATGGAGGGCACTGAACTGAGTGCTTTACACGCATTAGCACATTAGCCCCGTAACAACCTGTGAAGTGGGTATTATGACCATGCTTGTTCTGCACAGGAGGTAACAGGCACTGGGGGGTTAAGGGGCTGGCTCCAAAGTCGCAGCTTATTCCTGGTTTCTATCCTCTGTTCTCTGATATTGTATGAATTACATAGTAGGGACCCAAGATACCTGTCCCCAAAAAATAATCCAATGCTTTCCACGCTTACCTGATAATAAGAATTGCCTGTAGCCCATCTCCAGGCTGCACCCACCTCTACCCTCCATCAGAGAAGCACCAAGGTCGAGCACTTGGGAAACACCGCTGTAGGTAGTTGGAACACAAGCAAAGGTTTCTTGAAGCTGGAATGAGCAGGGGATGCTGGAGCCGCCTGCCAGAATCCGTGCACAGTTTGTTCATCTCAACTGCTTCCTCAGTGGAGAGAACAGCCCTGCAGATCCCAGGGACCTGGGTGGATGCCTGGGTACCCCACACCCACCCTTGTGGTACCAGTGTCTGGACTTCCAGGTCCTTGCTGAGCAAGCCATCCAAAGGTGGGTTACCCAAAACCCAAAGGAGGTAAAACAAGAAGGGGTTCCCAAAGGGTTGAGTCTTAGCTCAGGAGGTTTGCGTGAGCACTATTGCTGCGTTCCAGGGACCAACACCAGCTGGGAACCTGGGAGATAATTCTGGGCACCCTGCTCTCAAAGGGTGTACCTGACCCTATTGTAGGAAGGCTTTCCATTCTGTCAGGTCTGGGCCTGCCTGGAACAGGTTACCAAGTGATCAAAAGGCCAGGAATTTCCCTGGGTAGAGAACCAGGGCATCCCATCAGAGTAAGGGCGCTATGGATGGGACAGGTCTGGGAGCAGGACAGCTATAGGGACCGTGGGAAAAGGCAGGATGGAAGTGAGGGACAGGCTGAGGGAAAAAAGAAAGAGGAAACCTTTGACTCCTTTTAATTCCTAGGGCTGAAAGAATGGATGAGGTTGAGCTTTTCCGATGCCAGGGTGTGCGCTGTGTGGAGGGAATGGTTAGTTCGGTCTGAGTTGATTGTGAGTGACATCAGAGGCCATCGGGCTTTCTAAGAGGCTAGGGCTGAGCGCTGGAAATGGGGCTTTGGCATCCAGGTTTTAGTGGAAGTCTGAATGAGCAATCACAAGCCAAGACCAGTTTCCCCAGCTTAAGAAAAAAAATTGAGGTGCCACAAAAACCTTTCATCATCTTCACTTTTCCCTCTATGATATGAAAACGAGACAGATTCATCAGGTAGATTTTGGGGGATCAATATTGTCAGGGCTCCCAGAGATGAGCCATCGGATGTTATTGATTAGGTGCGTTAGCAGGTCTGGGCTGGCTCCTGTGTGCTCTGAGAAAGCCCACAGTTTGCAGCCTCTCAAAGTAGAGAGCCAGCTGCAGAATGCTGTGTGTGAAGGAAGGTCACAATTGTCTTGAACGAAGATGGCTCTTTCAACCATTATGTCCTATGCTCTCTGACTTTGCTGATTCAAGAAAATCTTGAATTGTTAGCATATTAAAGTTTGAAAATGAGAGTCTTTGAGTACTGTCCCCGAGGAAAGAGCTATGTAAATTCTAAGTATCATTATCATTGATTTTTGGACATGTAACTTGTGTCTAACCTTACTTGCAGCACACCTTGAATTGACTAATTTTTGTTTGCTATATTAACTAGCAACACTTGCGACAATCACATTAAGGTGGTGAAGTTGCCAACCTTTCCTGTTGCCGTTTTCCTTGTTTGCATCTCGGACACCCTCATTCTGGGACTAGACTTGAGGAGGTTTTCAGCCCTGGGATGTGGTGGTGGGTATGGAAGGAGCTTAGGACTTGAAGATCTGGCTCCAGAAACATGCTGTCACTTAACCAGCCCAGCCTGTGACCTTTTACAAATTATATATCTATGAGCTGTAGTTACCTAAAATAGTGTCCGTTTCCTCCAATGGTTGCAAGGATTAAGTGAGATAGTGTTTATAGGAAATATACTCTGTTTGTCCGTAACTAGCGTGTGCCGCCTACCATGGTAAGAACTCTGAAGTGTTGGTTGAATCTAAATTCTCAGCATTTTTACCCGCTTCAGGGAAAACAAATTCGGACAAACGCTTATTGAACACCTGCTTGGTGCAGAATGCAGCTCCCAGAATTCCAGGGGTTACCAAGGAGACTAAGGTGCTCTGGCCCGCAAGGAGTTTATCAGCAGATAAAGAGAGATGAAACATGTTCTTCAGGAACTTAAGATGAAAGACAATGATGGTCATAAGAAAATATTGATGAAGTCTTAGGCATCCAAGCCAGGGATGGGGAGATGGGGGCCGGGGAGGGAGACCGAGAAAGCTTCAGGAAGTTTGAAACTAGTGAAGGGTTTTGGCAACGTTGACATTTTAGCCAGAAACTTCTTTGTGGTGGAGGCTGTCCTATGCATTGTGGGGTGTTTAGCTGCATTCCTGGCCTCCACTCATTAGATGCCAGTAGCACCCCACTTATGACAATCAAACTTGTCTGTGGACATTGCCAAGTGTCCCCTGGAGGTAAAATCAGCCCTCCTCCCATTGTTTCTCAGACCTACTGACCCAGACGTTTTCCTTTGGCATGCCTAACCATGGACCCCCAGAGCTGTGCTTCACCGATCCCACTCTTCCTAGCTGGTTCAGCTGCTCTGTGTAGCCAGCCGAAGCCCTCCGTGTCTGTTTTACGGTCATGCGTTCTATGACTAGGCCACTCGGAGCTTTTCTGTAAGTTGGGGGAAGCCAGGATCAAAGTCTGCAGTTCAGGGCAGGCCAAGGAAGTTGCGCATTTATCATTTACTCACCTGGGCAATTAAGGGAGACCTTCTGCTCAGGACTAACATCCCGGCATGGCTGTTGATCCCAGCTTCGCCGTGGCTAGTTGATGATGTGGGCACGTCACTAACCTGTTTTCTGACCTGTTAAATGAGGGTAATTAGGGTTCTCATCTCATAGGGTTGTTGTGAAAATGGAATGCCATGGTGCCTGTGACATGTTGGCTCCAGGGCTGGTCAGTGCTAGACACATCCAGATGCTTGTTGTCATTGTATTATTGCTGTTGTTGTTGCAACTGTTAACAGCCATTTCCTTTGTTGCTGATGCCTCTGCAACCCCTCTTTACCTTGCTCATCCCGCCCCATGCTGGCCAGTCTCTGCCACTGCCACGGGGCATCCTGACTCACTTGACTTATTGATTTAGCACGAGTAGATGAGGCACCTAGTGTGTGCCAGCCCCTACTGTAGGTGCTGGGGAAACAGGGTCGGCCGGCACCTTAGTGTGGTGGCTTGTGTCATAATTGATGAAGATTTTGTCACATAATAAGTACTCTGTTCCTGTCTTTGGATTCTGGTTGTGTTTTTATTTACTTACTATAGGCCCGGTGCATGAAATTTGTGCACGGGGGGGGGGGGGGGGGAGAAGGAGGGTCCCCTCAGCCGGGCCTGCACCCTCTCCAATCCAGGACCCCTCGGGGGGTGTCCGATTGCCTCTCGCAATCCAGGACTGCTGGCTCCTAACTGCTCGCCTGTCTGCCTGATCGCCCCTAACCACCTCTGCCTGCCTGCCTGCCTGCCTGCCTGATTGCCCCTAACTGCTCCCCTGCTGGCCTGATCGCCCCTAACTGCCTCTGCCTCGTCCTGCAGAGGACGAGGGCTTCCCTCCCTCTGGCCGACCGCAGGCACCCAGGACCTGGGCCAGCTTCGCCCGGGCCGGCCACAGCCGCAGGGGACCATGGGCAGGCAGCTTTGCCCGGGCTGCAGCCACAGGCACTGGCGCCCGGGACTGCGGGGCAGGTGGCTTGTCCCTCTCCCGGGCTGCAGCCTGGCTGGTCCCCATTCCTCTCTTGCGAGCTCATTTGTGCCTGGCTGATCCCCATTCCTCTCTCCCCAGTGTTGAGTGTCTGTGCCGTGAGGGTGTGATGACCATTTGCATATCAGCTCTTTATTATATAGGACTAGAGGCCCGATGCACAAAATTCGTACTAGAGTAGGCCTTCCTTCCGCCGGCTGCTGGCATCGGCTTCCCTCTGGCACCCGGGACCTGGGCTTCCCTCACAGCCCCGGCTTTGTTTGGAAGGTCGTCTGGAAGGACTCTGGTCTAATTAGCATATTATGCTTTTATTGTTATAGATTAATTTATCTTTATTGTTGAAAGTATTACAGATGTCCCCCTCTCCCCCCCATTGAGCTCTTCCACTCCGGCCTACCAAACTCTTGTCTGTGTCCATGGGTTATGCATATATGCATATAAGTTATTCTTGTCTGTGTTTTTAGAACACTGGTTATTACATGATGGGCTCGGACCCACAGCACTTGGGGACTTGTTAGAAATGCAAAATTACAGGTCATTCCCCAGACCTACTCAGTCAGGAACTCTGGGGTGGAGCCAGCAGTGTAGGGTTTAACAGGCCCCCAGGCCATTCTGATGCACCAAGTTTGAGGGCCACTATCTGGGGAAAGATACTTTTCAACAAGGACTGGGGAAGCCCATGGCCTTCATTGGGCTACAGTGTTATACATGGTGCCATCAAAAACGGTGTTGCTCACATAGTGCAGTTCTAGTAACTGCAGAGCTTACGAAAGCTAGTCTTCAGTGTGTGAAGGTAGTTTTAAACCGGCAGTGCCCTGGGATCTCTCCCGTTTCCTACCCCCTCTCCCATGAGGTGGGAGGGCCTGCGTGCCACAGCACAGAACTCATAACAGAAAGGCTTGGCCACCCTTCGGCTTTCATCATCCAGCGGACAGGGAGCTTCCTTCCTCCCTTTTCTCTAGAGACTTTGACATGTTTCTTTGACAATTATTTTCCTTCTTTCAATTTCTTCTCTCTTAATCATCCTCTTATCTAGCACCATAAAAAAATCTTTATGCCTGTAATCAAATAGCCAGATGTACAAATGGAACGGTCGCTCTCCTTAGGTAACTTGGGCATTTAAAGATATGGTAAGGAGTAAATGAAACGAGAGACCGTGGAAAGCATCCAGCCTGGAGCTGCGCACAGAGCGGCTGGCCACTCAACAGACGTGGTGCAATTCCTGCCCCTACCCCCAAGTCATTAAAACCAATAAGGGCAGAATAAACACTGCTGTTCTTGACTACCCACAGTTTGAATGGGTGCGAATAACCATTGTATAAATTATAACCAAAATCATGGGATCAGAAGTTTTGATTATTTAAAACTTTTACTAAACTCATATGTAATTACATAAACTTAAAACACTCAATAGATGTCACCTGATTTGTTTTCATAAAGATGGATGGGGGGGGAAACACTTCAATCAGATTGGCAGAAATTCTTTACTTCTGCATCAGCCCAAACCTGGGTCTGCTGATAAGTAACTTGTCAATGTAACAGCCATCTTCAGTTTACAAATGCTAATTAATTACTGCCCTGCTCGGAGGAGTGTTTGGGATGGATGGCTAGTTCCTTTGATAAAAGGCTGTGTCTTGAAAATGCCTGTGAGAGATTATAAGGCTTTATGACCTAGGTTTATCTTGGTGGTTCTCTTCTAAAAATGTCCCTCTGTCCAGTGGTGGGCATTTCATTTCCCTTTCCATCCACTTTCAGCCAAAACAACTTCTGGTCACAGGGCCAGCTTTAAGTCTGCTCTTTGTGGCTGTTTATAATAGAGAGGTTGGGAAAGTAAGGCCAGCGTACTCATTTCTTGCTTCCTGCCTTGCTTGAGAGGGTGAGGATCAGCTCTTCTCAGCCCTTGAGTTTCAAAGGTTGCTGCTCTATATAGCGAGGTGGCCAAGGTGTGGCCCTTAAATGTCCGCCACTTCGGAACTTCCAGCGTGACTCAGCTGCCGCCGTCCTTTTCAAAAGCAGGTTTGTTGACCAGAGTGACCCTTCCCTCTGCCCTGAGGAGTCAAAGAAATTGGGATAGAGCCATGCTGTCCACATAGTTGAGTTACATAAACATTTGTTAAAGATGGCTCTAGACGTGTATTGTCACATTTGACGGTAACAACTTGCCAAGTGTTGAGCTCTTCTGAGTCTTGCTTTTCCTTTAACAACACGTAAAATAATGTTAAAATGGCCCGCTGGTTGGCTCCCCCTTTTGGATAAGGTAGGTCTCCTGCTATTTTTGCACCTTAGAGAAGAGATCTCAATAGGCATAGATATAGGCCCCAACTTTGCATGATTAGGAACTCCGCTGTATTGCTCAGGGGGACTACTTTGTGTTCATCAGCGTTCTGAAGACCAATGAACTAGAATGCGAACTTATTAATTCACCTGGAGAAATAATACCTGACAAGTGGACAGTTGCAGAAATTGGTGTTGCTTTGTGTTCCCGATCAGGAGATTATTAGCTGAGTCAGAATAAAGGAGCTGAGTGACTGTTCGTGTCCTCCAGCGGCGACAGCTGCTCCGGATCCTACCTGCAGAGGCGGGGTCCTGCTGGCTGCTTGCGGTACACAGTGGATACTGGCATTTAGTCAGGGGTCCAGCGCTGACTGTTATGAAACCCTGATTTTGTTGCCCTTTTTATTTTCTTTCAAAGAAAATACGTATTTTTAGTGCATGCTTGCTATTTAAAGAAATCAAAGAATATATGTCAATGGGGTAAAATTTAAAATACCCCTGCTTTCCTTCCTAGAGGTAACCACAATAACAGCTTGGCCTTTCCCTTTTATATCCAATCGCAAATATACTCTTTTATATAAAAATTGTGGCTTGCAGTTTGTATTTAGCAAGGAGCTACACATATTTTCATACGATGTCATTCTTCTTGGTAATAGCTGCACTCCCACCCGTGATATGGATGTGCCCAAGTGTAGTTAGCTCTTCCCGTCTGTTATTTCTCTTTTTAACTCTCGATATTACACACAGTTCTACATTGAATATCCTTGTACATATATTTTTGTGCATGTGTGTATTTCTGTAGGCTAGATTTCTATCTATTGAATTTCTGCCCTGGGGCACATATAGTAAAATGCTGGTGGACAGGCCAAATTGTCCTCCAAAAAGGCCGAACCAGTTCTTCTTCCTTTCACCAGTGGAGGCAGTTCTGCTTTCTCATCCTCTTTCCAGTACTGGAGAACATTGGTCTCTTTGCACTTTTGCTAGTGATGGCATGGTACCGCTTTATTTTTATTTTGTGTTTCTTTCACAATTACTACTATTACCACCACCACTGGGACTACTATTACTGCTGCTGGCTAACATTTATTGACAGTTTTTATGTGCCAGGATTGTTTTAAGCGCATCGTGTGAAATTTAAACTTCAACATCCTTGTGAATTTGGTATGATTATTGTCCTCATTTTGCAGAATGAGAGATGGATTAGTACGTTTACTCCTGTATTGGTTTTACGAGGCTGTTTAGAATTTTCTTATTGAATTATTGGAACTTTTAATGAGTTACAGATATTGGACTTTCTCGAGTGTATGTGTGTATGTATAATATAGTAAGTATTTCCCCTGTTTGTCATTTTTCTTTTAATTTTATCTGTGAGATGTATATCTCTCTACAGAAGTTTTACTCATTTTAAAAAAATATAAAACTATAATCTTTGAGTTTGGTGGCTTGTTTTGGGAAAGCCTTTGCTAGTCCCCAAATTATGACAATATTCCATATTTTCTTTTGACTTCATAATTTTAATATTTTGACCGTTAATGTCTTTGGAAGGATGTTTGTGTTTTAAATTTTTTTATTTTATATATTTTTATTGATTTCAAAGAGAGAGGGAGAGAATCATTGGTCAGCTGCCTCCTGCACGGCCCCTAGTAGAGATCAAGCCTGCAACCTGTGCATGTGCTCTGACCAGGAATCAAACCGTGACTTGCTCAACCACTGAGCCACAGTGGCCAGGCAGAAGGGTGTTTGTGTTTTAAAGATCTGATTTTATATTTTTCCCAAATGGATAGCCAGTTATACTAGTACCGTTTATTGAATGGGTCAGCCTTTCCCCAGGAATCAGAAATGCCACTTGTATCATATTGAAGCAAGCACTCAGACGCATGTGTGTGCAGGGATCTGTGTTGGTCTGTGTCTGGACCTTCTATTCCAGTCCATTGGTATCTTTGTCTCTTTCTAAGGAAACAGCACACTGCTTTAAATACAGTAGCTTTGCAGTGTGTTTTGCTATAAATAGAAAAAATCCTGCCCCCTTTCATCTTACACTTTTTTTTTCCATTAGGATTATAATGTTTATCATTATGCTTTTATTTTCTTATACTTTACTAGAGGCCCAGTACATGAAATTCGTGCACTCAGAGGGGGGCGGTCCCTCAGCCCGGACTGCATCCTCTCTCAGTCCAGGAGCCCTCAGGGGATGTTTGACTGATGGCTTAGGCCCGCTTCCCATAGGAGAGCACACTGACCACCAGGGGACAGCTCCTGCATTGACCATCTGCCCCCTGGTGGTCAGTGCATGTCAGAGAGACCTGTTGTTCTGCTGTTTGGTCAATTTGCATATTAACCTTTTATTATATAGGATAATGCTGTGGAATCTCCCAATAATAATAATAATTATGTGCATCAGAATCTCCTCTATTCAATAAGAATCAAGCCATCAAAGTTGAGTTATGTCTTTTAGCCCTATCTAAAACTTCAGCAAAATCATCGGCATGAAAATACAAATCCTGATCATTTGGCAAATGAATAGCTAATCTTGTGATTGCATGAGATTGGTCATGCATTCGCATTGCAAAAAGTCTCCAAACAGCCTCAGGAGCACTCACATACCTGGAGTCAATGAAGTCCTGTACTTTGTCATGATTGATAATATTTTTTTCAGAAATTTGAATATTTGCACAATCATGCCCTTTATAGATGTATTTAAATAGATATTTGACACTTTTAATTGATGCACAGACTTAAACATTTATATGACAGTTATATTTGAGGCACAAATACGGGTTATAAGGGACAATCCAAGTATTATTGACAATTTTATTTCCAATAGAAAAGGTACTACCAGATCTTCGTTTGTATTTGGGATATCCATCAATATTTCTAGTGGTTGTATTTTGAAATTCTTTTGGATTTCCCTTTGAACATTTTCCATTTTCCATACATGGACTGTTTGGATTTTGTATTCCACATGGTCCATGTACCATATTTGATTTTACAATTTGAAAAAGTCGAGGCCACTGGTCCTCATCTGGAATTTCTGCATTAACTATACGGTCAATGTCATCTTCTGAACGTAATTTGGACTCACTATCTAATATCAATAATATGTGAGCGTGAGGCAGTCCGCGTTTCTGAAATTCAATGACATGAATTTTAGCTATTACTTTGCCAAATAAATGGAATTTACATATATCATTTAAAGGAGCATTCAGCTTAATAATAAAAACTCTGGCTACCAAGTCAGGTCTGTTTTCAACTTTTGCCAGCGTTGTAAATTGTTTGCAATATCTGCCCATTTGGGGTTGCATATCATGGTTATGAATAAATCGGGCTTGCCATACTTCATTACAATTGTCATAGCATCCTGATATCGCTGCTGCATATTTCTGGGACTACCCTCAAAAGATGATGGAAGTATTATCATCTTACCAATCGGCACATTGTCATTTTCAGATCTAGATTTGAGATAATCCATCAAACCACTGTATTTTTCAACTCTCAACTTAGATTGGTTTGCTTTGATGAAATTTATCTGATTGGCCTCCATTTTTGAATATGAATCCACAATAAACTGTTGAGTTAATTTTCCTGCATTTAAAATAGGATTGAACGTGTCCCGCACAGAAAGATGAAATCCATAATACTGCATTTGTGTGACCAGTGTCCTTACACTTTGTCTAGTATTATTGTTGATTACACCGTTGTCTCTGAGTCTTAATGCAATATCTATTCCCCAGCCTTTTTCACCATGTGGAAAAAGAATAGGATATGTCATTGCATCTAATGTAGGAAACAGGATACTGATTTGTTTCATTTTAGTGGCATTTGGATTATTGGGATCTGGTTTACAATGAATGAGCAAGTCCCTTTCAAAAGGAGGTTCTCCATCTTCATTTCTGAATATGACAGCAACATTGGTTACACAGGGAGAATTATATCTACCTGGGTCACTATTACAATCATATTTAATTGCCATTGTTACTTCTGTGGGACCAATACCTTTTGCTGCTGCTTCAGATTGGGCTTCCTTTTCTACCTCATGTAGCATCTTGTACGATTTTTTAAATTCATTTATTTCATGCATGAGGTTGTTGATGTTGATCATGAGTCTTTCTGAGCAGCCCTGGTTTTTTGGCATTGCTAATCTTTTACTTGTAGCTTTGGCTGATTCCAAAATACAGAGTTGAGCAAACTTCCATCTGAAGGATGTAAAGTTCCAGTACGGTGATAAACTTGTCCGTATATTCTAAAACAGTATGGCCCATATCCTGATGGTGATGCATATTTGCACCCATGGAAGCAAAAGCAAAAGAACTATTTATGGAATGAATATTTTCCATTAAAATTTTACTGTTAGAATCTTTGTTTGTCATTAATCTTTTTAAATATGCCCAGTAATCTGGAAAATCTATATCATTTGGACAGACTTTCCCTTTGCTACAACATCGAGTAAATTTCCTATCGGATGTTTTTTCATCAGAGAAATTTAGTGATAGGCAAAATTCACATCTAACAGTCATTCCACCACAACTATGTTCAAGAATTGCATCCTCGTGTACTCCATTTTCGCTGAGAAGGCAGTTCCTACCAGTATTGGTAGTACTTGTTGATGACTGTTTTCTAGACATATTCTGTCGATGACGCCGGTGTTTTTCGGCTTCAGAGCACCGTTTTTCCAATAGCTGCTCTTCAGATACATTCTGTTGCAGGCGCCGCCTTCTTTCAAAATCAGATGCATGTTGCTCTTCAGACATTTTCTGTCGATAACGCCGGCATCTTTCGGCTGCAGAGCTACGTTGTATCAACAGTTGTTCTTTAGACATAGTCCCACCTCTCTACTGTCACGGTATGAGATGCAGGTGAATGAGAGTCCTGGCTGTCAGGCCGCTGAGAGCTGTCTGGCCAACGGCTGATTCTGTGGGGGTGGGACTTCCTCCTCCCTGCTGTCAGTTTGCACAGCTGCGATGAGGAAGCTGGGAGCGACCAAGGGAGCCATGCCCTCCAAGCCACCCACTCTCCACCTGCTCTCCTGTTCTGCTCTCCAAGCCTGAGGGCTTGGCCTGGCGCTGCCGGTGCCACTGCCCTCACCTCCTGGGCCTGGTGATGGTCCTGGGAGCCTGTGGGCGTGGCCTGGCGCTGCCACCCTCGCCTCCCGGGGCCCAGCGATGGTCCCAGGAGCCTGAGGGTGTGGATATGCAAACTAACCTTCCATCTTTGTTAGGTTAATTTGCATACTCACTCCTGATTGGCTGGTGGGCGTCGCAGATGTACGGTCAATTTTGCATCTTTCTCTTTTATTGTGTAGATTGAAAATTTACAGGTTCTCCCATCCACTGTGAACTTAGGGTAATAAGAAAGATGATAATTGCCTACCTCATTGGTGATTGTGTGCACTGGAATGGTAATGAGCTTTTTACATATATTATTTCATCTAATACCGCAATCCTTTCTCATCTGTAGATGAGGAAAGTGAGGCTCAGCAGGTAAGCCCTGTATTCCAAGCTACTCTTCTTGACAATGAGAGAGCCAGACCAAGTGATTTCAAACCTCTGTATTAACTCTGATGCTACCCTGACACTTGGCGACTCCTCACCAGTTGTTTATAGGCCTTTGTCTAGGATGGTTATTAGGTGCCTTTGTGTTCTGTGGGCAGCCAGTGACTGACAATTGCAGTGTTTATTGTGTGAGATGGAAGACCTAACACGATTTCTCCTGAGGACTCACATATTGGGGCAGCAAGAGTTGAAAAAGTCAACTTTGCCAAGGGGATTTGTTCTAACTTAGGACATGGGTCCAGGTGGGACCACAGTATAAAATACGTATAAGTGAGAGGGGAGGGAAGTCATTTAGCAGATGCTTCTTCTTAGGCCCAACACTTGTTTAGTCCTCCCTCAGCTCGGAGAGCCTGGGTCTGGCTGTGGTTCGGAACACAAAGGTGAGGAAGACACAGCCCTGGACATTAAAGGACCAGGCATTCTGGTGGCAAAATCCATACCCAACCCCAGGAGTTTGTACCTTTTCAAAGAAAAGGCAACACGTGTTAGCTCCCTAGTGGAGGGACCCAGATCTGCAGTGGGTTTGGAAGCACTTTGCTGGAGAGGGGCATCTTTCCTCTGTGTCTGCATCAATCCACCTACCAGCCTGAACCTTCCCATCCCGCAGGTGATGGATTGCCTTTAGAGTTGGTTTCTCTCAGGTGCTTTCTGTTGATTCTTAAGGGTGAAAGTAATTTTCTTTGGAGAACTTTGAAACTGCCTCCCAAACAGAGGTCCAGCTGAGTTCCCGGTGGGAGCCTTGGGAAAGTAATCCTATTTACTAGTAGTAGTATATTGATTTTGTGTGTAAAAATGGACTCAGAGGCCTGTGACAATGAGTGTATTTGAAATTATAATTTAAAATATCTAACAGAATAGCTGTGCAGAAATACAACCCCAGAATATAAATGATTAGATGCTTAGTGAATTTCTCGAATGCATGTAATTAAATTGGCAGTGAGTAGGTCAAATTTGTTTTCATATCCTAAATCCTTTAATTTACCTTTTCTTTAAGAATCACTGGTGTAAGCATGGAGGAATGGCTATTAAATCTTATAGGCCTTTATAATATATAGTTGTGCTTTGTTCACTTATTTGTTTAATCAGTCCACATTGCCCCATCTATTATTATAAAATAGAAGGCACCTCATCAAAGAATTCTCTTTTTTACTGCATGACTGCACTCTTCATTTTGTGAAAGCTGACAAGGTTTCCTCCCAGGTTGAAAGGTAAATGTATAATTATTGTTAATTTATTTAGCACATGATGCCTGACCTTGATTTTTACGTCTGTAGTTATGGCTGGTACATCTACTTCATTCCCAGCCTTCCCGTTCCTGGTATCTCTCTGATCACCACCTAGTGTCGCTCGGGGATTACGATCACAGGTGGGCCTGCCGGGCTGTGCTGGTGTGACTGCGGGTGCTGGTAACCCTGCGGTCCATGGCTTGGCCTCGGCTGACCTGAGCTTTCTCTCACTCCCAGGGCTTCAGCTTTCATCTGCCCGCTCTGTTAGCAGTTTTCTCCATATTTCCTTTAAAACAGACTTTCACTTCTTCCTCCCCCCCCCCCCCCCCGCCCCCATGCAACTGCCCTGGCATTCTGGCTTTTTCCATTCTTGACAAATGATCTGTCCACTGTAACTGTAGCTCCGCTATGCTGATATCTGTTGAAATTAGACCTAGAATCTAAATGTGGCTTCATGAAACGATGGGTGAGACATTTTTCTCTTCAAAATAGTGTGTAGTGTGCTGGCATCCCCACACCATCACCTACCTGTACCTTTCTCTCCACAGGGCTGTTGGGAGGGGAAGTGGGTAATGTGTGTAATAGTGTCTGAAAGGGACTTAGAAAGAAAACGTTCTGTATGAGGCGTGGTGTTGGCTGTTTCTTTGCATCTATAATCAAGTGGAGATGTTCACCACCATCGCTGCCTGCCTTCCCCAAGCATATTGAATAGACTTCAACCTAATTGCATTTCTTATCATGTAACAGGAATCAGGAACCCTCCCTGTGCTCACTCCTACAGCTACTTCTTACCTTAACGATGAGACTTTGTAACCCAAAGATTAACCATTTCATTTATGTTTCTTGGACTGAGCTACACACACACACACACACACACACACACACACACACACACACACACTTTGTATTTGGTCCTTTTGCTCTTAGGAAAACAATAATTTGGCCCTGAAACTACTCCTGCAAAATAGATACATGGCAAATGTGACTCTCTTCGTGCTGGAGGCCGGCCAGGCTATGTGGGGATTACTTACCTGGAACTGGAGGCTGCTTAGGAAAGGGGTTGGCGGGGCCGGGGTAGCAGTGGGTTTTGCTGTGTAAGTCAGACTCGGGGACATGGAACCTGGCACGGGTCACAGCCTGGATGAGGTGGATCAATTCTTTCACCTCAGCTCCAGTTTCTTACCTGTCAAATGTGAGTCATCTTTCTGACCCCCTTCCTCTCAGGCCTTCCATGACTCCCTCCAAGCCCCAGGGAAGGTTTTGCAGCTCTAGATGGCCGCTCATTCGCTTGTTGTGCCAAGCCCTGCTCCGGGAAGGGGAGTATCTTTGGGGGTGACTCAGAACTTGTACGAGGAAGGGAGTGTCACTGGGCGTGGCCTCTTTCCTACTACTTGCCATACCCTTCCCATCCAGACTTGATGTCTCTGTCTTCTCTTTTCAAAGTCCTAAGGGTTAATTATGATGTTGACTGTTTACATTTGCACTCCTGATAGTGCTCTTTCAAAGGGAGTTGGCACCAGTTCATTTCCAAGTCTAAGTAGACCTCAGAATCAGGGAGTGGTTCTCCTGCTGTTGGAGGATGTTGCAGCCCTTCAGAGTCTGAATATCACTGCCTGCAGGTTGCCAGGACTTCGGTTCTTACCCTCCAACAATTCGCTTTACTGCCTTAGTTCTTGCGGCGAATCTGAGAAATACTGAGAAACGTTATTTCCGGTTACAGGTGAGGAAACAATGAAGTCAGAGACGTTGAGTGGCTTTCTCCTCTCCTCCCCATCTCCCCTCTCCCCTCCTTTCCCCCCCTCCCCCCCATGAGAGAGTTGGTGAAGGGGTTAGACTTTGAAATTACTTGGGTTTACAGTCTCACCCGGTGGGAACTTGGGCAAGTTATTTCACTTTGTTAGACCTGAGTTTCCTCATCCATGACATGGGACAATTAATGACCTACCTCTCAGGGTTGATGGAGGGACACACTGAATGAGAATGCATGGAACATGGAAAGTATTCAGAAAGGTTAGTTCTTCTACAAGGGTGAGCAAAATTAGGTTTAGGGTTGTTTTTATGGTAAAAGACATACAGGTTATGTTTATTACAATAACTTTATTAACTCTGTTCTGTGTACTCATGACTGTAAACTTTTAACTTACTTTTGCCCACCCTATATACATGTTGAGCAAGTGTAGAGCAGGGACTAAAAACAGTTCTCTGCTGTAATTCCTGTATTAGCACACAACTTCCTGTCCATAAAGAGATTTAGAAGCATCTTTAGATAAATAGATCTATTTCTTTTCTTTATATTCAAAGGTATTTAGAACAATTTCAATCAACATAGATTTGATGGAGACTTTGTAATAGCTTTTTTTCCTTTCTTTTGTTATTCTAAGCTGCCCTGCAATAATATTTTTAAAAATTGTTGGGGCCCTAGTTGGTTTGCTCAGTGGATAGAGCGTCGGCCTGTGGACTGAAGGGTTCCAAGTTCCATTCCAGTCAAGGGCACATGCCCAGGTTGTGGGCTCGATCCCCAGTAGGGGGCATGCAGGAGGCAGCTGATTGATGATGCTCTCTCATCATTGATGTTTCTATCTCTCTCCCTCTCCCTTTCTTTCTGAAATCAATACAAATACTTTTTTAAAAAATTGCTGGGAACTCCAGAGTATGATTGCTAGGGGAGGGCCAAGACACTGAAGTTTTCCTAGGCCAGTGGTCCTCAACTGGGCACAGTTCTACACGCCCCCCTACCCCCCGGGGGACATTTGGCAATGTCTGGAGACATTTTTGGTTGTCATAACTGTGGTTGGGAGGGAATGCTACTGACATCTATTCGGCAGAGTCCCCCTCACAACAAAGAATTTTGGGACCCAAAATCTCAATAGTACAGAGGTTTAGAAGCTGTGTTCTCGGGTAATTCTGTTCCTATTGCTAGCAGGCTTTCTCCCATTATTGCAAAGTCAGTTAAGTCTTTTCAAACAAGGTGTATTCATTTTCTAAGGTATTTTGGGTTTCCATATGAAAAACCTTCAAAATCCTGAAAATCTAGGACTATTTCATATAGCTTGAGGTATACTAGTATAAAGCTTTCGGATCCAATCAGAAATTTTCATAACAGCTTTTTCTGTGTGTGGGTTCCTCCCCTCCCCCCCAGGATCACATAATCCACATTGCTGTTTTCGTTTTTATAAGCACTGAGTAAACAGTAGCAAGCTTTGCAAACAAAATGTATTTTTACTACATATTAATTGCTCCTTTTATACAAATAATACTTGGCTTTTATTCTTGCACATTGATTTCTAGGGGAAATTTAATATTTGTTTTTAAACTCTTTTATTTCTTTCAAATTGAGCTATCCTAATTGTTAGAATGAACCATCAGTTCTAAAATGAATCCTGTCAGAATAGCAGCTTTTTCTAACTAGTCATGCTTTGAGCAGTCTGCTGTGGTTTATTGTAGTAAAAACAGGAAGTTTCTACTTTAAATAGAAATTATGCTTTTAATTTCTAATTTTGCTAATTTTTTGTTCTGGAATATTAAGATAATAGGATGCCAAATTCAATTTGAATTTCAGGTAACACATTGATACTTGTACTTTTAGTATAAGTATATCCCATGCAATATTTAGGATATAATTATAGTAAAAATTATTTGTTTGTTTGAATTATAATTCCACTGAGTATTCTGTGTTTTTATTTGCTAAATCTGGCAACCCTAAAGATAGGACTTGGGTAATTGGAAAATACCAGGAAATGCCACTCAGTCTGACATCTTCCTGCATAACTTCATCTCAGATGTTGTATTTCACAAAAGTGTTAAATAATAAATCTCAAACAGTTGTTTGCCTAAAAGAAGGAAATCGTTTTCTGAAGGTAATTTAGAAAATTTGTTCTCTAATATAGCTTGAATCAACTGGAATTAGAAATCTCTTACCTGATGTTCAGAAGTACCATATATTTAACCTAAAAACTCAATTCTAGAGATAAAACTTGGATGCGGGGAGCGGGGAGTGCTTTTAATGGTTGGGCTTTCAGGAATTACCTAGAACTTAAATTAGGTTATTATATAGCATCTAAACTCTTTCTGCTGTTCACAAGCAGTAGAATTCATTTTACAGCTGAAGGGCCAGTTACAACAACTGGAACAGGTTGATTGTAAAAGAATTCAATTAGCTGGGAAAATAGCAGAAAAGCCCAACCAAAAGTCTTATTTAAAATATTAGTACAGCATTTGCAAGAGTCGGCTGAAAGCGAGCATGCCCGAGTGAGAGTTCTTCAACATTCCTCCTCATTATCTCATGACACCCATATTTACCTTTGGGAGGAAAGCATGCCATAGGACGCCAGCATCTATACATCTTTGTGGTATCAAATGGTCTATCAGAGAATCTTGCTGCCTTTGGCTGCCTTAACAATGTTTTGCCTCCGGAGAAAGAACCAGCTGTGTCAACTGTGGTCAGCTAATCACAACTCCCTCTGTCCCACACCTCCTTGCAGCCCACCTCTTCGGCTGTGTCAGTCGGTGTCCTTGGAGCTCAGACTGCCCCCACTTGCCGCATGCTGACATTACCTCGCCCCAGGTGCAGGCGGCACTGCCTTCCTGCTTTCTCCCAGGAGCTTATCTAGTGCCACTGCCCCCACACTGCAGCCGCAAGTCAAGGAAGTTATCGCCTGGGGCATCCCTCCGCCCTTTGGGAATAGAAGCCAGTGAGTGGGTAAATATCCCTGTCTCTTGGAACAATTTAAGGGACATTCTCGATGCTTCCAGGGAGGCCCCAGCAGAATTAAGCTCCCATTACCTATAGCCATGACCTGGTTCATGTGCCCTTAAATAACTCACCTGCCTCGCTCTTCCTGCTCCCTCACTTCTGCTTGCTGGGGACACTTCCAAATAAACTACCTGCACCCCAGTCCTTATCTTCATCTCCTTTTTTTGGAAATATTGAAATTTAAACACGTGTGATATTCGTTTTCTGGGGCTGCCATAACAAAATACTACTGACAGGGGCGCTTAAACAACAGAAATGTATTTTCCACAGTTCTGAAGGCTGGGCAGCCCAAGACTAAGGTTGGGTCCTATCAAGGCCAATAGGGTTGGTCTCCTCTCTCCTCTCCTTGGCTTGCAGATGGCCACCCTCTTGCTGTCTCTTCACATGGTCTCCGTGCATGTGTCTGCCTCTGTGTGTTCAAATCTGTTTTTATAAGGACACCAGTCACATTGGATGAGGACCTGCCTACGAGCCTCATTTTAACTTAGTCACTCTTTAAAGGCCCCCATCTCCAAATGCAGTCACATTCTGAGGAAGCAGAGGTTAGAGCTCCAACAGAGGAATGTTGAGGTGGACACAATTCAGCTCATAATACCTGTGAAGAAGAAAAACTTCATCTGGAATACAAACTACCCCAACTTAATTAGTCTTAAATTTGTAACTGTTTTTACAAAATGTTTCCGTCTTGTCTACTATAGGGCCTTGGGGAGATGGATCTGTGAATTTAAAGGGGGATAAATTTATGGAGCAGCCTCTATCTGTCCACTTCTGCTCTGTACATTCTGAAGATAACACAAGGCAAGGTTACTGCTAGCTCAAAGGAGCTTAAAGTCTAAATAAGCCGAGACCATTAGACATTTATGAGCAGAGAACAGTTTAGGTTTGTTTGAGATAAGCTATATGGCACAACCATAAGTTTAGAGGAGACATACTGCTTCAGTGGGGCTGAGTTGCTTATCACTGAAAGAATGGTCAGATTATTATGGGTGTGGAAAAATTAGATAATTTATGGAATCTCTGCCCTGAAGTTTACTGAGATCAGTGTGGTCTGGAGTACCATATTTGAAAATGTGATAGATGGAGGAAAGAAGGGAATCGTATAGGAGAAATGAATAGAACCTCTTTCAGGGTCTTTTTAAAAAAAGTCATGTTTTTATTTATTTGTTGTTATTATTACTATTTTTAGAGAGAGAGAGAGAGGAAGGGAGAGTGATAGAGAAATAGAAGCATTGATGAGAGAGAAACATTGATAGGCCACCTCCTACACGTACCTTACTGGGTATTGAGCCTGCAACCCAGGCATGTGCCCTGACCAGGAATCGAACCAGTGACCACTTGATTCATGGTTTGATGCTCAACCACTGAGTCACATAGGCCTGGCTCTTCCAAAGTCTTCACAGAGGGCTCATGTGAAGGACTGGGAGGAAATGTTGAACAAGGTGTGGTATGGTCAGGTGTACTGAGGAATAGGGAACATTTTATATGTTTCAGCAAGGGCCCCACAGTACAAAAGTGTTTAAGGAAGATGTATCGGACAATGTTGTACTGGAGGGCAGAAAGGGCCAGGGAGGACTGCAGCTCTTGAGAGTATGATAAGTTAGGAGGTAAGAGAGACCTGTGCCCAGCTTCTTGCCTCTGAGCCTTTGCACATGTGGTTCCTTCTGTCTAGAATGGCCCAGTCACAGGCCTTCCCATGCTTCCCTTGGCTCCTTATCATCACTGATTCAGCTGAAACTTCAGGAAGTTCTTTACCACCATCCAGTCTAAAATGCCCCATCCTCCACCAGTCACTCTTTATCCTATTTTCATGTTTATTTTCTTAACATGATTACCATCTGAAGTTTGGATCTATGTTCATCCAGTACCCAGAATGTTACCTGACACTTACTAGGTACTCCGTGAATATTTGCTAAATGAATGAAGAGCTCCAAGTAGGCTGGCACTAGTGGACTGGCTGAGATTTGGGAGCTTGAAATGTCACAGTAGGCTTCCTCAGCTCCTTCCTGGTGGCTTTTTAAGTCAAGATCTCTATTGATTGACTCAGTTCACTTGATTGAGTGCCTATTTTGTGCCGTGCTTGATACTGATTAAATCTCAGAGAATCGAAGATGACTAAAGGCCTTAAGGAGATCAGTGTATGGTTCTGAACCTGGGTCCCTGATTAGAGTTCTAGATATTACTTTTTTATTTTTACCACCTTCTAACTGAAATTTAGAATTTCCTCCCATTATGAGGATAGGCAATAAACCACAGTAGTATTTGCAGTACCTATAACTTTGTCACCCACAGAAATTCCAGATACTTTCATATCACGTTACGCATTGCGGATATATTGAAACATTGTGTATGTTCATCACGACTTCAAAATTATAGTAATTTTTTTAACTCACTACTGGATCTTTTTGTTTAAATCTTTATTGTTGAAAGTATTACGTATGTCCCCCTTTTCCCCATTGACCCTCTTCAGCCTGCCCCCAATCCCATCCCAGGCCTCCACCACCCTATTGTCTGTGTCCATGGGTTATGCTATATGCATAAAAGTTCTTTGATCTCTTCCCACCAACCCACCCTCCCCCACCTTCCCTCTGAGGTTCTGCAGTCTGTTCTGTGTCTCTGGATCTATTTTCTTCATTGGACCTTTTTATTTAAAGCACATAGAGTACTTACTGTTTCATAGATTTCTTTTTTTAACATTTGGAATAGCTAAATTTTAATAAAGTGTTTCCTTTCTTTCCTTCATTACCAAAGAAATAAAAGCGTTAGTATATGCAAACATCGGGTATATAAAAACATTAGTCTGAGAAGGGGGTCTATAAGAGCCCCGAGTTGTGGCACAAAAAAGGTTAAGATCCCTGGTAGAATTATGTAAAAAGAGAGGTCCTATCACCTTAGCTTAAACTGTATTAGTAAAGATTCCTATAAAAAATGGTCCCACCCCCCTGCTCTGGCCTCATTGATTCTGTTGAACCTGAGCCCCTGGATCTTTTGTAAATTTCAGGATGTACCTTTTTCTAGAGATTCTTTTTCAGTTTGGTTGGAAAAGGTACTCCCTTGTCAGGACTGTAAGAAGATATTGCAAGCTTTGATGATTGAGCAGAAAAATCTTAGGACAGCTGGTCAAAACAAGCTTGTCCTGCTTTGTGGGAGAGCCAGAGCTTTTCAAGTGATCTTCTGGTTAAGACCTTAATTAAAAACAGCCTAAATTCACTTGTGGCAAGAATTTATTAAAACCATCATGAGCAAATCCCTGTTCTGATGTAAAGAAAGGAAGACTCTAGTGGGAGTTGGGAGGTTTGAATTCTGAACTTGGCCCAAGGGAGTCAAGAAACCTCAGTCTGGCCTCTAAGATCTAAGAACCTCTGACCTTGAAGACACTGCCCTTTGTGGCATACTTGGGTATAGTTTAAACTGTGATATAAGGTGTCAGAAGAAAAATTAAAAATATATATATTTTTATTGATTTCGGAGAGAAAGGGAGAGAGAGAGATAGAAACATCAATGATGAGAGAGAATCATTCATCAGCTGCCTCCTGTACGGCCCACACTGGGGATGGAGCCCGCAACCTGGGCATGTGCTCTGACCAGGAATCAAACCATGACCTCCTTGTTCATAGGTGAATGCTCAACCACTAAGCCACGCTGGCTGGGCAGAAGAAAAAAAAAATTTTTTTTTGTTTTTAATATATTTTTATTGATTTCAGAGAGAAAAGGGGAGGGAGAGAGGTTAGAAACATCAGTGAGAATCATTGATTGGCTGCCTCCTGCACGCCCCCCACTGGGGACCCAGCCCAAAACCAGGGCATGTGCTGTTGGCCGGAATCGAACCTGTGACCCTTCAGTTCACAGGCTGACGCTGTATCCACTGAGCCAAACTGTCCAGGGCCAGAAGAAAAAATTTTAACTAATACATCTTATTCGCTTCTCCTATGCCACTTAAATCTTAGAAACACTGAAAGCGTCTAAATGAATCAGTGGATTTTCCAGCATTACCAACAGTGTTCTGCTTGCTCTTTCTAGAAAGTGTAGAGGAACACAGGTTTCTTCCAATGCCTTTATTATGTTTGTTGCACCTTGGAGATTCATGTCTTTATTTCATTTAGGACCAGGTAGCTGAATATGCCTTCCTTGCCCAGACAGCTCATCCACTGCTGCAAGCTTTATAATGCTTGTGGTCATCCTTGGTATGAGTGGGGGACTGCACCATGGGCAACACTCACTGAGCAGGACCAGTGACTTCTGCTCTTCAAAATTAGCAAAGGCAGCCCTGGCCGATGAGGCTCAATTGGTTGTACCGAAGGGTTGCCGGTTTGATTCCAGTCAGGGCACATGCCAGGGTTGTGGGCTTGATCCTGGGTAGGGGGCCTGCACGATACTCTCACATCCATGTTTCTCCTTCTCTTTCTAAAAATCAATAAACTATTCTTTAAAAAATAAATTAGCACAGGCACATGCATATATAATCAGCTTGGCAGACGGAGAGGGAGTGGAGAATCTGGAGTGACCAGTTCCAGGCATAGGCTTGGAGAGGAGGGCATAGCGATATGGTGACAGAGCCAGAACACTTGGCACCTGCCCCAGGTGCTCTGCACAGCACCCATGTGTAAATGGGTGTGGCTTCACATGAGTGAGGTCCTGCTTGATTATTTCAGAATATTTCAGGGTGTTTTTTATTTGTTCTTCCCAGCTATAGCTCTTTGAAGTAGTTTAGTGGTGTGTCCACTTACAGAGGAAGAACTAGAGACCTGGATTGGCCATAACTTGCCCAAAGTTATGTAAAAAATTAATAGTCAACTCCAAATATTGGAAGATGAGTATTGCTTGGTCTTTGGCTTGGATAATGAGATCAGACCCCTGTAGCATAATAAAAGTTTTAGAACTTTACCAAGCCAATTTATTAACTTAAAAAAAAAAAAGAGGGAATAATGAGCATTACTAAAATTCATTGACTTGCTGAATGCCATAATTAAAGGGATACAGGAGGTTAGAAGAATGGGCTTCTTTTGTTGTTATAGAACAATAATAATGATCATTAGTATTATTATAGCTCTTTCCTTGATTTCTTGTCTCCTTCTCAATCTACCCTGGAGGAAAAATAGACCTTTACCGAACTACAGAATTGTCTTTATGAAAAAGGAATGTTTTCATTTTCTCCAATTACGATAGAATGGAGATTCTCGATTTTCATACTTCAGATGCTCTCCCGCATTAGTGGCCCTTTTTCCCTCCTCCCTTAAGTAGAAGTACCATACCAACAGGAGTTAGGAGGACAGACAAAGGGAATACTTTGCTTGTAATTTAAGGCCTTGAATTACGGTAAACTTCTGATATGGACGTCTATGAAAGTGTAACAATTAAGCCCAGTTAGGGAGTGGGGAAGTCTTTCATACCTTCTAACACATCAAAAATCACTATTTCCAAGTGAGAAATAGAAGTCTCTTGGTTGGACCTAGCTTAAATGGAAAGTAAAATATTTATCATTAGTTTCAGCGGAGCAGTTTCTGTCTCTAGGGCAAGATTATTTCTTTTTCTGTCTTCTAATACCCTTGATCCATCTAGAGAGTAGAAAGATTGTCTGATGCAAACCACATTTGAAAATGGAACTAAGCGGTGTTGTAACCTACAGAAAACAGTAAATAATTCTAAACATGTTTGTTCTAAAGTGTTTCTATATTGTTTTACTTAAGCTGGGCAGACATTGGTAAAATGCATATTAGAACCCTGTCTTCATTTAGTTGGGGAGAGTGGAGAGACTTGAGGAAGAAGCAAGTTGACCCTTTGAATTCTGAGTAGGCGTGAACAGAAAAAACTGAAGCCACTTAGTTTCCTAATCAGCTTGGTGTTGAAGGGACTTTAGAGGTTCTCTAGTTAGCCCTTTCACTTTACTGATTAGGAAATCAAGTCTACGAGAAACCCTTGCCCAAGCTCACACAGAGCCGGGGGAAAGCAGCCTTTTCCTCAGCACCACCTTCCCGTGCAGTCTACTCTCAGGCCAAGCTTGGTTATCAGATTTATTTAATGTCATGTGTTGACACTAAGACTGTTTGTGATGGTGAATACCACAGAATTTGACTGGGAAATGTGATCTTTTCTTTTAGCTTTTAGTTAACCTTAGTTTTTAGCATGGTGCGATGGAAAGGGCACTCGACTTGGATCCAGAAGGCTTGGGTTCAGGTTTCAGCTTTGACATTAGCTTGGCTTCAGCAAATCCGAGGGCCCTGTTTTGTTAATCCACAACATGGGAAGAATAATCTCACTCAACTTATCTTACACAATTGTGAAGGATTTTGTAAAAGTATAAAGTGCTGAATAAACATAAGGGTGTTGATCTCACATCTTTGGTGATAGGCTAAAAAGACATTGAAATTTTGGTTTCTCCAATTTGCATATTCTTTAAAATTTTCTGGTTTTACACTGAGTATTTTTTCCCTTTAGAATGTCTTTGTGCTAGGAATGATAGCATGAAATTTTTGATACTTTATTCAGAATATGATAATTGCATCCTTTAGGGCCATAGGACACTTAAGCAAATATCCACATTTATGTTGTGAAAGTCTTAGCATACTCTTCACTGGGCAAGTAGAGGATCGAACACCTCAAAACAGCCCACCTAGGCACACGGCCTTGGCAGCACAGATTGGAAGGAGATTTGGTAATTACATCCTTTAGTTCTTCTATGAATATAGCCAATTTGGGCACCAGAGTGGATACTTAGGCATGAATTATCCGGTTAAGTTAGCCAGATAATTGCCATCTGTCTCCTTTGCTCTTGCTCTGTAGACCCCAGCCTGAATAACTATCTTCTGTTTACTCATGCAAGCCAGTTGCTCGTTTCCATTTTCAAACAAAAATGAACTGCATATTAGAATATTTTAATTGAACTATTTTTGCTGCTGATTCAAAGGTCCTCCACCTCTTGCCAAAGGAGTGCCTAGTTCAGAACCCACTAATTAGTTGATTTGGGGGCTTCCCTTGTTGACTTTGGCGAAGACTTAAACATAGTAAAAGAAATTTGGGAGTTGATAGTATGAGGTTTTGTGAAACATTCAGAAACTTACCTTAAATTCTGACCAAACATTTCTCTACTAATTTTCCTAACTAAATGGAAATGCCAGCTGTATAAATAATGATTTTGTTTGAAAATATTTCATCCCTTGTTTTTAGAACTATCGAGGGAATTAAATTATAAATAAGTAGCAGCAAAGAACTACTTTGTCGGTATGAAGCAGAATGCAGAATTGCTCAAATTCTAAACCCAGTGCTAGAATGTAGAGACCACCCTTTAGCCTGGTTGATGAAGCAAACTGCCCTTTGGGGAGGAGGAGGAAGCATACTCTGATGTTTCTTTTTGTTTATGACTTTATTCTACTTAATTTATTTGCCCATTTCTCCAATTTTAATATTGCAGGTTTTCCATATACTCGCAACTGCAGAGACATGTCCCTCTAGCAACCATCTTATTTTTCCGTCCTATTTTTTCATTTTTTAAAAAATGTTTCTATTGATTTTTTTAGAGAGAGGGAAAAACATTGATGTAGGAGAAACATCTATAGACTGCCTCCAGCATGCTCCCTACTGGGGATCGAGCCCTGGTGGGATCAGACAGGTGGGTGACCTTTGGTGCATAGGGCAACTCTCAACCAACTGACCCACTCCGGCTAGTGCTCCTCCTGTTTTTTCTTTAAAAAAAAAAAAGAAAGAAAGAAAGAAAGGTGAATTCACATTTCACTACCTCACAAATGTCATCTTACTTAAGCATATACAATATAAATAAAATACTTAAATTTATGACCAATCTTGATACTTTTCTCTGTATATTTGTGTTCTGTTTCTCTCTAGTGGAGAAAGCAGTAGCACATCAGCCCAGCCAGTGCTTCTTCATTGCCAGTCATGAATTCTCCTTATCAACACGTTACATGCTATCTGGCCCGTCACAGTTTCTCGAACTCCCATTACTATGTATCAGGATTTACTCGTGCTACTGAACTATGAGCTTCATCACATATTTAGAACTCATCATTTGCTTGAGGGAGTTGATTTTATTGTATTCCTCATGCCACTGAATACCTAGCTAATGCATATTTTGGGACAGGCACATTACTACCAAAGAAATCATAGTAATTTAACTTGGTAGTCCAGGAAAATTATAACTTATATTAGTAGTGTTCACAGTATCTTACATTGAACATTTTCCAAACTTAACTCATTGAAAACAAATAAGTGCTGTGGATTTAAAAAAAAATACTTTTTTATTGATTTCAAAGAGAAAGGAAGGACAGAGATAGAAATGTCAATGATAGAATCATTGATCAGATGCCTCTTGCACGGCCCCTACTGGCATGTGCCCTGACCAGAATCAAACAGTGACCTCCAGGTTCATAGGCTGACGCTCAACCACTGAGCAACACCTGCCAGGCAAGCTACTGTGGATTTTTACCTGAGCCCCAGCCTGCTTCGTATCCAGGCAATTATAATTGGAGAATTGTATCCATCAGCCCAAAGAAGAGAGAGGAAATTTTGGCTGCAAATGATTCACCCATGTGCACATGGAACCTTGGTCCTTTTTTCTTTTTTTAATTTTAATTTAATAAATCTTTATTGTTCAGATTACAATTGTTTCTCCTTTTTTCCCACCATATCTCCCCACCACCCGATTCCCACCCCCCCTCTGCCCTTACTCCCCACCCCACCCCCCCGCTGTCCTTATACATAGGTGTATGATTTTTGTCCAGTCTCTTCCCATACCCCCGACACAGACACCCCTTTCCCCCTGAGAATTATCAATCCACTCCCATTCTATGCCTCTGATTCTATTATATTCACCGGTTTATTCTGCTCCTCAGATTTTTAATTCACTTGACTTTTAGATTCACTTGTTGATAGATACGTATTTTTTGTTCATAATTTTTATCTTTACTTTTTTCTTCTTTTTCCTCTTTTTAAAGAATACCTTTCAGCATTTCATATAATACTGGTTTGGTGGTGATGAACTCCTTTAGCTTTTTCTTATCTGTGAAGCTCTTTATCTGCCCTTCAATTCTGAATAATAACTGCTGGGTAGAGTAGTCTTGGTTGTAGGTTCTTGCTATTCATAACTTTGAATATTTCTTGCCACTCTCGTCTGGCCTGCATAGTTTCTGTTGAGAAATCAGGTGACAATCGTATGGGTGCTCCCTTGTAGGTAAGTAACTGTTTTTCTCTTGCTGCTTGTAAGATTCTCTCTTTGTCTTTTGCCCTTGGCATTTTAACCTTTTGCACTCGGATGTCGAGTGTGACTCGACACGGTTAGCATCGGTAGCAGCTCTTTTTATACTCTTTGAATGTATCAATAATTTGAAATATAAAAAAATCCAAATAAATAAGTTTCTATGAAAAGAAACTCCAGTTTTTTATTCTACTGCCGCACTTTGTAAAATCTGGGGTATTTAAAAATTAAATCCAGAGTAGAATAAAGGAATCGAGAAAAAAGCAAGCGAATGCAAAGGGTTAATTATGATGTGTCTTGGTGTGGTCCTCTTTGGATTCCTTTTGTTTGGGGTTCTGTGTGCTTCCTGGACTTGTAAGTCTGTTTCTTTCATCAGGTGGGGGAAGTTTTCGGTCATTATTTCTTCAAATAGGTTTTCAGCGTCTTGCTCTCTCTCTTCTTCTGGCACCCCCATAATTCTGATGTTGGTACTCTTGAAGTTGTCCCAGAGGCTTCTTACACTATCTTCAACTTTCTGAATTCTCCTCTCTTCTTGCTTCTCTGGAGGAGTGTCCTTTGCCTCTTTGTATTCCAAATCTTTGACTTGATTCTTTCGTTCCTCTAGTCTGCTGTTGGGTCTCTGTATAATTTTTATTTCAGTCAGTGTATGTTTAATTTCTAGTTGGTCCTTTTTCATATCCTCGAGGGTCTCATTAAATTTATTGGCCTTTTCCATGAAATTCTTGAAAAATGTTATAACCGTGGTTTTGAACTCTATGTCCATGCATTTGTTTTCCTCCATTTCTTTTGTTTGGGATCTGTTTACTTGCCTCCTCATTTTTGCTGCTTCCCTGAGTTGGTAGGGTAGCTTTGTGTACTAGGTGTTCTATTGGTTCAATGGGTCAGCCTCCCAGTTACCTGAGGTGGACACTCTTGGTGCACCCCTTTGTGTACTGTGTGTATAGCCTTGTTGTAGTTAAGTCTTGATTGTTGTTGGTGTCACTGGGAGGAATTGACCTCCAGGCCAATTGGCTGTGAAGACCCGCTGTGTCTATAATGGGAGAATTGCTGTGCAGGAGACACGTTTATGGGGCAGGACTTGTTCCAGTAGGGCTTTGGTGCTCACTGAGTCTGCCTCTTGAATGTGTCCCTTATGAGAGTGGTTGAAATCTGGTGTCATCTCACACCGACCACTAGATACTCTAGTTTCTGGATCTCCAATGGGGTGGGGTGCAGGTCAGCTACTGTCTGAGGCCCCCCAGCAGGAGCTGCAGTTAATTTGGTTAAGCTGCCACAGAACAGGCCATTTATATGCAAAAGCCGCTGTGTGGAGCCTGGGCGGGTTTGTAGAAGTGCAGGGCGGGTCGGGGTCTCTGGGCCTCACTAAGCTAGGGCGTGGCAAACGGCAATGGCTGCCGTTAGCCGTCTCTGCCTTTCTGCTTTTCCAAGTCCCTGCGTCCTGTGCTCCAGCGCTGTAAACACTGATTTCTGGGCGCACCTCTGCAAAAAGTCACTCTCACTTTCCACCCCAATGGCAGAGAGTCCAGCTTCTCCCCGTAGGCGTCTGGGTCCCCCGTGTGTCCCCAGAAACTGGATTTCAGAATGATCTGGAGCTTGTCTCCCTTCAGGTTGAAGAAAAGCCGCGCGTCCAGTCGCTCGCCACCAGCCCGCTTCGCGCACCTCCATACCTCAGCTTTTCAGCATTTGTCCTCCTTTCTCTCCTTAGTTGTAAATCTTCCACTCAGCCAGCTTTCCCGTGGTTCTGGGTGGTAGACATTTTGTCTTTTAGTTGTATTTTTGAAATGGTTGTGCGAGGCGGCAGTTTAGTTGTTTAACTTTTCCGCTATCTTGGTTCCTCTCCTGGTCTGTGTTTCATTTATTTCCTTTTTTCTTATTTATTTATTCATTCATTCATTCATTCATTCATTTATAATCTTTATTGTTAATAGCATTACATAAGTCCTCCTTTTCCCCCCATTGACTCCTTCTAGCTCTCCCTTGCCCCCCACCTCAGGCCTTCACCACCCTATTGTCTGTGTCCATGGGTTATGCATATATGCATACAAGTTCTCTTCCCACCCACCACCTCTTTCCCTCTCATATTGGACAGTCTGTTCCATGCTTCTCTGTCTCTGGATCTGTTTTGTTCATCACTTTATTTTGTTCACTAGATTCCACATATGAGTGAGAACATGTGATACTTGTCTTTCTCTGACTGGCTTATTTCACTTAAGCATATTGCTCTCCAGGTCCCTTCATGCTGTCTCAAAGGGTAAGAGATCCTTCTTTTTTACTGCTACATAGTATTCCTTGGTGCATATGTACTACAGCTTTTTCCCCCGTTCATCTACTGATGGGCACTTGGGCTATTTCCAGATACTAGCTATTGTAAATTGTGCTGCTATGAACATAGGAGTACATCCATACATTCTTTCTGATTGGTGCTTCGGGAGTGTGTATTCCTAGAAGCGGGATCACTGGTTCAAATGGCAGTTCCATATTTAATTTTTTGAGGAAACTACATACTCTTTCCCTAATGGCTGCATCAGTCTGTATTCCCACCAGCAGTCTACTAGGGTTCCCTTTTCTCCACATCCTCGCCAGCACTTGTCATTTGTTGATTTGTTGATGGTAGCCATTCTGACATGTGTGTGGTGATATCTCATTGTCGTTTTTTTTTTTTAATTGTTTTTAAAAATATGTTTTATTGATTTTTTACAGAGAGGAAGGGAAAGAGATAGAGAGTTAGAAACATCGATGAGAAAGAAACATCCATCAGCTGCCTCCCGCACACCCCCTACTGGGGATGTGCCTGCAACCAAGGTACATGCCCTTGACTGGAATCGAACCGGGGACCTTTCAGTCTGCAGGCCGACGCTCTATCCGCTGAGCCAAACCGGTCAGGGCTCATTGTCGTTTTAATTTGCATCTCTCTGATGATCAGTGACTTTGAGCAATATTTTCATATGTCTCTTTTTTTTATATGTGTGTTCCCTTTGGAGAAGTGTCTATTTAGGTCCTTTGTCCATTTTTTAATTGGATTTGTTTGTCTTCCTTTTGTTAAGTTGTATGAGTTCCTTATATATTTCAGATATTAACCCTTTATCAGATGTATCATTACCAAATACGTTCTCCCACACAGTGGGCTCCCTTTTCCTTTTGTTAATGGTTTCTTTTGCTGTACAGAAGCTTTTTATTTTGATACTAGAGGCCCGACGCACAATATTCGTGCAAGAGTAGGCCTTCCTTCCCCTGGCTGCCGGCACCTGCTTCCCTCTGGCACCCAGGACCCGGGTTTCCCTCACAGCCCTGGCTTCATCCGGAAAGACGTCCAGTCTAATTAGCATATTATGCTTTTATTATTATAGATAGTCCCATTTGTTTATTTTGTGTTTAGTATCTTTTGTCCTAGGAAATATATCCATAAACATATTGCTACGAAATATGTCTGAGATTTTGCTGCTTATAGTTTCTTGTAGGATTTTTATGGTTTCACGTCTTACATTTAAGTATTTTTCCATTTTGAGTTTATTCTTGTGTGTGGTGTACTTTTTTAGTTTCGTTTCAATTTTTTTTGCATGTGTCTGTACAATTTTCCCAACACCATTTATTGAAGAGACTGTCTTGAATCCATTGTATGTTCTTGCCTCCTTTGTCAAATATTAATTGAGCTTAATGGCTTGGGTCAGTTTATGGGTTCTCTGTTCCATTTATCTATATGTCTATTCTTATGCCAGTACCAGGCTATTTTAATTACAGTGACTTTATATTATAACTTGTTGTGATCCCTCCAACTTTGTTCTTCTTTTTCAAGATTGCTGTGGCTATTTGGGGGCGTTTTTGGTTCCATATAAATTTTTGGAGTATTTGTTCTAGATCTGTGAAATATGCTGTTGGTATTTTGATGGGAATTACACTGAACCTATAGATTGCTTTGGGTAGTATGGACATTTTAATGATGTTGATTCTACCAATCCATGAACACGGTATATTCTTTCACTTGTTTATATCTTCCTCCATCTCTTTTTTCAGTGTCCTGTAGTTTTCCATGTACAAGTCTTTTACCTTCTTGGTTAAGTTTATTCCTAAGCATCTTAATTTTTTTGTTGTTGCAATGGTAAATGGGATTGTTTGTTTAGTTTCTCTTTCTGAGAATTCATTATTGGTGTGTAAAAATGCCATCGATTCCTGGGTGTTAATTTTGTATCCTACTACATTGCCAAATTCATTTATTAAATCTAATAGTTTTTCTATAGAGTCTTTAGGGTTTTCTGCTTACATATCATGTCATTTGCGAATAATGAGAATTTTACTTCCTTCTTTTCCAATTTGGATGTCTTTTATATTCTTGTCTTATCACTGTGGCTAGCACTTCCAGTACTATCTATATATATAAAAGCCTAAGCAACCATCGCAACCGAACGGGCAACCAAATAGGCTGCGTAGGGCGACCAGGCCGGCAGGGGTGTTAGTGAGAGGTGACCAAATGACCGAGCAGCAGGCTGTGTGGGGTGACCAGGCTGGCAGGGGGGTTAGTAAGGGGCAACCAAACTACCGAGCAGCAGGCTGCATGGGGCAACCAGGCCGGCAGGTGGGGGGGGGGGGGGCAGCTGGAGGTGACCAGGCCGCCGGGGAGGGGAGGCAGTGAGGAGCGACTAGGCCGGTGGAGGGGGGCAGTGAGGGGTGACCAGGCTGGCGGGGGGGGGTCAGTTGGGGGCAACTAGGCTAGCGGGGCAGGGGGGCAGTAAGGGGCGACCAGGCCGGCGGGGGGGCAGTTGGGGGCGATCAGGCCAGTAGGCAGGTGAGCAGTTAGGAGCCAGTGAGTGGTCCCGGATTGTGAGAGGGTGCAGGCTGGCCTGAGAGGAACACCCCCCCATGCACAAATTTCGTGCACCGGGCCTCTAGTCTATATATATGCAAATAGACCGAACGGCAGAACAACCAGTCGCTATGACGTGCGCTGACCACCAGGGGGTGCGCGCAGAACATGGCGGGCATCGGCTGCGGCGGGATGGTGGACAGGTGTGTGGGGGCACCAGACCAAGGCAGGGCGCTGGTTGCTGTCATTGGGGCACTGGTTGATGTCATCAGGGCGCGCCTCTGGTGATTACTGAAAATTCTTTGCTCCCGCATGCCGTGGTCCCACCAGGCACTCGCACCTGCTGCCAGCGCCGTCCCCGATCGCTTGGTGCCGTCAGCGGGTGTGAGTGCTGGCTGCCAGCCCCAATCGCCCCTCAGGGCTTCTCCACCCCCCCACCATTCCTGAGGGGCCGTGGTCCCTCCTGGCGCTCGCACCCGCTGACGACGCTGGCCCCGCTTGCACCCACTGCTGGCACCAGCCCCAATCGCTCCACACCATCAGCGGGTGTGAGTGGGGCTGGCGCCATCAGTGCGTGGGAGAGGCGGCGGCAGGAGTGGGGCTGCCGGCAGACAGGGGCCGGGAGGGGGGGACGGTGGGGGGAGGGCTGGGCAGGAGTACAGAGAATGGGCCGAGAACTGCCCCTGTGCCCACCGCAGCCTCGCAGCCCACAATTCCTTTCAAGGGGCACAAATTCGTACACTGGGCCCCTAGTGTTGAATAAGAGTGGTGACAGTGGATATCTCTATCTTGTTCTTCGGGGAAATGATTTTAGTTTTTGCCATTGAGTATGATGTTGGCTATAGGTTTGTCGTATGTGGTGTCCTTTATTATGTTGAGGTATGATCTCTCTATTCCCACTTTGCTGAGAGTTTTTACCAGAAATGGGTGTTGGATTTTGTCACATGCTTTTTCTGCATCTATTGATATGATCATGTGCTGTCTCTTTTTCTCTCTGGGGTTTCTTGATAGGAAGTCAGTAGAAAAAGTCCATTTTCCTTGGGATTTGGTTTGCTCTCTGGAACCCACTGGAGAAACTGAAGTTTTCTTTCCATAATGTTCTTAAATGTTGGTAGTTACTGTCTCTGTGAATACTCATTAAGAATTATTTTCCTTTGGATGGGGAGCTAACAGTAGAACAATAAAGAGTAAGGTTCATAAACCTTGCTTTAACTCTGGTTCCCATATTTACTTGAACCTACTTCAGCCAGGAGTAATTTCAGTGGACATCTTAAAGGGGGAAATATACAGATGGTCAAGGAGAGAGAAAGGGGTTAGAGGTAGGAATGGGAAGACCCTGCAATCCAGTGTGAGGGCATCCTTTGGGAATCCTTATTTTGTTTGTTTTATTGTGAGGAAATATATGTAACAAAATTTAGCATTTTTAGGTAGGTAATCAGAGGCATTAAGTACATTTATAATGTTGTGCAACCATCATCACTATTTATTTTGTCACAATCCATCCCTATCAGAAACTCTCTATGCCTCTCCTCCCCCAGTCACTAGTAATCACTATTTTACTTACTGTCTCTATGAATTTGTTGATTCTAGTTGCCTCATATAAGGGGAATCTGCCCCCTTTTCACTTAGCATATCTGTGTGGTCCATCAATGTTGTAGCATATATCAAAACTTCATTCCTTTGTATATATACCCCAGGTTATTGATCCATTTATCTGTTGATGGACTCGGGTTGTTTCCACCTTTGGACAATTGTGAATAATGCTGCTCTGAACATTGGTGTAGAGGTATTGTTTGAGTTCCTGCTTTCAATTCCTTTGGGTATATACCCAGAAGTGAATTGCTGGATCATAGGGTAATTCCATGTTTAACTTTTTTTTTAATGTGTGTTTAACTTTTTGAGGAAGTGCCAGACATTTCCACAGCAGCTGCACCATTTTACATTCCCGAACCAGCCGTGTATAAGGCAGAAACCCTTGTTTTGACTCCTCCGAATGTCACCTAACTCTTAATTTGCTCACCATGGTGTCATTCATCACTGGGTCTTCCGTGAGTGACTGTTTTTGCTGCTTGGTGAGTTCACTTTGGTTGGGGAAGGAGCCTTTTTCTTTAGTTGCTGCTGGTTGGCTGTGCCAGCCTCTTTATGAGGTGTACAGGAAGGCTTCCTGTGGCCACGGTGTCCAGCGCTGGGCAACTTTGTGTTACATGCTGTAAAGGGAGCCAGCGTGGGGATGTGTGTTCACCCTGCCTCCTCCAGCAAGTCTGCCTTGGAGGCTTTTCATTCTCCTGGTAACCATCTTCTTAATAGCTGCAGGTTCATCTAAATGAAAAATTAATCTGTGTTGCCTACCCAAGGGAAGGGCTCCTCACATGTCAGATATTGTTTTACCAATTATCTTGGTAACTTACGTGTTTTTTTTTAAGCAGAGTTTAGAATTATTTGAGTTTCTATAACATTCAACTTTTTAAGAAAATGTAAATTCTGTACATTCAACTTTTTAATACCCTTTTTATCATTATACTAGTAGACTGGTGCACAAATTTGTGCACATTGAAAGGAAATTAATTAGAAGAAATATTTTAATATTGCTGTTCGCCCTTTCTCTATAATAGAAGTGTCAACCAAATTCACGATGACAATGACAGATCGAAATACATGCGTGCGATTAGTGCCAGTGAAAGCTTTCTATGTATCGCGCATGCGCAAGTCAACTTAGCCTTTTATAGATATAGAATAAACTTGTTTAATTAGACCTGCTTTCTGATGTAGCTAAACTTTTTCCAGCCCAGTGAAACACCCCAACTTGTCTTTCAGGTAATTGTCAGCAACACAGCAGTAAATATCAACATGAAGCAGATTATTATTGTAGATCATGCAGGGAGAACAAAGGGTAAAATATTTAACTGCAGCAGTTTTTGACTATATTCTGCACAGTGAGAAAACCTGAAGTCATTTTCAAGGTCCACCATTTCATACTTCTTTTCAGTCAGGTCAAGTTTCTAAGCTTTCTAACTCTCCGTTTTCCGGCTAATGAAAAGAAAATAGAATTCCACCAAGTCTCCTATGTACTTACTCTAGGACTTCTGTGAGGATCAAATGAGATAAGGCACGGGAAAACGCTTTAAAGACTTTTGGTAAAGTTTGAAATGTTTGCACCTGGCTTTAAAGCAAGTCGTGTTCCTGGGCTGAAGAAACTGCAAGGAGGCTAGTCTTCACTAGAGAGAGGGAGCCAGGTGTTGCTACATGACATCATTACCTGGCACCCACAGCAACCATTTCCAGGCTGGCCTGGGCTGTGGGCCACATTTTGCGCCATGGGATCTCGGCAGCATTGGCCGTGATTTGGGGGACTGTCGCCCCGGGGTGGTGGCAGGGCCTGTGTCCCACTTGGGGGAAGCCAAGTGTTGCTTTGTGGGTGCCAGGTCCGCGTTGCCTTTTCTCTGTAAATGGCCAGTGTATGTCACGGCAGCTCCTGAGTTGAGGGTCTGCCCCCCTGGTGGTTAGTGCACGTCATAGCGACTGGTCGGACGGACACTTAGCATATTAGCTATATATATATGTGTGTGTATATATATATATATATATATATATATATATATATATTAACATAAAGTATATATATATATATTAACATAAAGTTAAGCAAAATTTAGTATTATTTGAATTGCTTTCACACCTTTAATTGTGTGTGTGTATGTTTATATCTGGAGATGATTCTTTTCATTGACTAATGCAGACAAAACCTTTAGTGAACATCTAGGTTTCTTGAATAATCATTTTTATAAAAAGCTCAAATCCATTTTTTTAAAGCTTTTAATAGTTGTGTGAAGTAGGTGGTTCATGAGTACCATTATCTTCTTTTGGCCGATAAGGAAATGAACATGTCTGTCAATGAGGAAAGCTGGGCCTACCCACGAAGTCCCCTTTGGGTACAGTGGCTCAGTGGCCAATGTGGGGGGGCACTGCTGCCTAATAGGGGGCCATGGGTTAGGGCAGAGGTGTCTGCTTTCATTTCTGTGATTCTCCCCATAAATGTGCCTTCACAGATCCTCATTCTTTTTCTCTTAATGGAGTTATTGTGTTGGGTGTGTACATACCTATCCAGCATACCAACTCATAATTTCCCCATACCATCACTTTTTAAAAAATACACACTTTCTTAATCTAATATCCCGTGTGGGTTTATAACATGTGGAGTTATAAATAACATTTTTTTGAAAACTGCCATGCTTCATATTCTGTCGTGGCCTGTGTGGATTCCAATAGCTTTATTGCCTATGAAAATTATTTGACAGTTAATTGTGTTTACTTATACTGCATATCTTCCATCAAATTGAAATTAATTGTCCTATTTTTATTTATTTTACTTTAATTTTCTGTCAGGTATTTTATTATTGGTCCATTTTTAAAGTCATAGAATGCTCTTTGCAGCTAGATTGTAAGATTTTCAGAGATATAAGTTAAGTATTCATGTCCCTGTAGTGTCTTGTACACGGTAGGTACACACCATATATTTATGATTGGATGCATTGCTTTTAGATAAGGAGATTTATTTACTAGCTACTTGTAAGTCATAACAAATTTAGTGTTCGTGAAATAAACTTTATTTAAATCCTGGAGATGTCCATTTTTCAGTAGAGCAATTTAGTCAATACTTTTTACAAATTAAAAGTTTGTCTGTTTCTGAATTCATTCCTTCTCAAAGCATCTAGTATCTAGTACGATCCCTAGCGGACTCTCAAAAAATAATAGTTTCCACCTCAAGTCAAGTTGTGGGTCTGTGAGTTCCCTATCATAGCTACTAGGTGTACCAGTTAATAATGCAGATTTTTTCGATAGATGGAGTTACACATATGTTGATATATTTGCGATTTGATATGTATGCTATTTTGTTGTATTGTCAGCAAGCTTCAAAACTTCATAATGCAAATTTGTTGAAGGTGTTAACATCATAGATACTTTTACACTTAAAAATGTCGAATTTCATGCCATAAAAAAAGAGCATTTGCAGGAAGTTTTAATTCACTACTTAATTTTGAAGAAAAATGCTGCTGAAAGTTATCGTATACTTTGGGAAGCTTATGGTGAACATGCTCCATCTCAAGATACTTGTGAACGCTGGTTTAAACGCTTTAAAAGTGCTGATTTCGATGTGAAAGACAAAGAACGTCCAGGTCAACCGGAACAGTTTGAAGACCAACAATTACAAGCATTACTGGATGAAGATGCGTGTCAAACTCAAAAACAACTTACAGAAAGATTAAACGTTGCTCAGCAAACAATTTCTGATCATTTACAAGCAATGGGAAAGATTTTAAAAGAAAATGTGGGCCACATCAACTGAACGAAAGACAAATGGAAAACCGAAAAGTCATCAGTAAAATGTTGCTTCAACAGCACGAAAGAAAGTCTTTTTTGCATCGAATTGTGACTGGCGATGAAAAGTGGATTTATTTTGAAAATCCCAAATGCACAAAATCATGGGTTGATCCAGGTCAACCATCAACATCAACTGCAAGGCCAAATTGCTTCAGAAAGAAAACAATGCTCTGCGTTTGGTGGGATCAGGAAGGTGTGGTGTTTTATGAGCTTCTAAAACCAGGTGAAACCGTTAATACTGATCACTACCGACAACAAATAATCAATTGGAACCACGCTTTGATCGTGAAACGACCAGTATGTGCCAGAAGACACGGCAAAGTAATTTTGCTTAATGATGACACACCATCACACACTTCAAAACCAGTTAAGATCTTGCCTGGGAAGTATTAACCCATCCGCTGTATTCACAGACCTTGCTCCTTCAGATTACCACTTGTTCCGATGGATGGCACACGCACTTACTGAGCAGCACTTCAAAACATACGAAGAAGTGGAAAATTGGGTCTTTGAATGGTTTGCCTCAAAACAAGAAAAGTTCTATTGGGACGGTATCCACAAATTACCTGAAAGATGGGGAAAATGTGTAGCTAGCGAAGGACATTACTTTGAATAAAGCAATTTTGATGTTTCTCTTGAAATTATCGTGTTTTGTTTTCTTTGATTACAAAATCCGCCGTTATTAACTGGTACACCTAGTATACCTGGGAGAAAACCCAGCGAAGCAGGGTGAATGCTGTCCTTACCGTTCTGCACAAGTGTTCACATCTCATCCAAATGCATTGTCCTTGGAAATGAAATGTTATGTCAAAATCAAAAAACAATAAAAAGAACAGAGAAAACACATTTTCTCAGCCATTCAATTCAAGGCTTTATTACTAAGTGTTGAGACATGTTGCAAGTCAGTCTGAAGGTCTTGGGAAGTCCCCCCTGAGTCATGGACAGGGTGGGAGGATGAGGCGTGGGCCTCTGGCATTAGGGCCTCCGGGCTTCTGCTCTGATGCTGAGTTCCCCCGGGGTGGGGGTCATGCTGAGGACCAGGCCCAGCACCGTTCCTGTCACCTGGCAGGTGCTCAGTGCCATCTTTTGAACTGAACTGCCTTGGCCCCTCTACAACTGGGCCTCCAGTTCCTCCTCAGTCCGGGTGGGAAGCGGGGAGCAGGTCATGATGAATTGTTCCTTTTGTGTAAGAATGAGTGTATTTCTTCATATTCTAAGGCATGCTTTTTTTCATACGTTCATATGCATCTTACCATTGATCTGCCTCTACATTTGTTTATAAAATGGTGGCACATCATTGCTATTATGTCTTGTAATCAGTACCTTGTTAGAGCCAAGGAATTTTTTTCATCACTCTTGGAGGTAAATTGGTATTAGAAGGATCATTTTCAAGTCTCCACTTTCCCACTTTCTAGCTGACATCAAATTTCCCCATCTGTGACATCGAAGTTGAGGGAAGATGAAATGATATTGCTTAGCACAGCAATTCGACTTTCAGCAGAGACTTAATACCTATTACGTATAATTATTTCACCACAAGGTTAGGGGCTTTACGCTTGGAGGCATTAGGAGGCCCTACTTCATATACAGGTGCTGTGTAACGGCCACAGCGGCACTCCTGGCTGGAAGCATTGCTGACCCCTGATGTAAATATCTGTTCCTGGACTAGGATATGAAAAGTGAGATTTGTAATCCATCCTCTGTATTATTTTTGACAGGATAGACAACTCATACATTTAGAGGGAACCTAGGAAGTGAAAAGTAAAAAAATAAATCTCAGTAACAAAAGCAGTTTCATAAAATGTCGCTGTTATACTGCATCTTTATAAAGAAATACAGCCACCTTGGACCCAGAAGATGATAGTTTTTTAAATCATCTTTCTTGGGTAATATCAGGCTGCAGTATAATAAGTTAGATTAACGGATTAGCTTGTGTCTTCATGTCAGGAAAATAGATAGGTCCTCAGAGCACAGAGGAGCGAAGAACTTGGTTATCCTGTTTAATGACATTTTGAAGGGGCTAGGACCCGCCAGGGCCTGGTGTTCTGCAGCTTTTGACAGACGGGGGGGAAGAGCATGTCTCTCCTGAGGTTTCTTGCCCAAAGGACAAATGAGCTACGCAATACTGCATCATTCGTTGTGTGTGCACGCAAGACAGAGAGGAACGGGCGCACACACACAAGTTTTACCATTTTTCTTGATATCCGATAGGCAGCCCTCAGCACAGGAACATTATCATAAACCCACACCACGGCTTTCTCTGCTTGGGCCCTAAACTAGAGCAGAGCTCGGAGCCAGTTCTGCAGTGCAGCAGACTGAGACCCACGGCCGTCTTCGGCAATTCTCTGTTTCTGAATGTTAGTGATTGCACTGATCCGGCCTCGAAGAACAGGGGAGCAGATGAAATAGAGAATTTGTTTTTAGGTCATGTCATCTTGTACTCTTGCTATATAATCAAGAGTCAGAAAATCTAAAGCATTAGGCCGTGAAGTCGTTTTGTCCATGAGTTGGGTTATAACACATTCGTTCATTGTAAGCACTCACCGATAGAAGAACCCACAGTCATCGCCATAATTTATTCTTGCCAGTAGATTGGGTTTTCAAGAGACAGAATAAGCTACTGGAATTAAGTAGCCTAAAGTTCCAGGCTCCGTTCATGAGTGCTTGGAAAGATCTTTGTGAGACCTCAGGTGCCACCATCACATTTTGGAGAATAGCAAATGGAGGCCCAGAGCGGGGAAGTGACTTGCCCAGGGTCACACAGTGAGTTAGGGGCATAATGAGGACTAGAAAACCAGTGATTCTTGATAACCCTGCCCATGGGTCTTTCAACTCCACTTCTTGGTGACCCATGGATGGGCTTTTACTCAAGTTTCATTCCTTTCATTGATATGAAAGGTGTTTCAATTGCCCAACCCATTCTTTTTTCCAAAGTAGATTACAGATGGCACTTCAGAAACAGCCAGGGCTGCTGAAAATCTCATTTGTGCACTGGGCTTTTCTGGTTTGGTTGTCATGAGTGCTCTCCGTGCACAGCTTAGAAACATCTCCAGAGAAATGATAATCAGCTCTCCAAGGAGCGCGACTTCGACCGGCATGTCCCTGAGCTTGCTGGTAAGTAGCCTTCTTTAAGTTCCTGGCAACGGGAGTCGGTACAGGAGAGGTCAGCAGACTGGCTTTCTTTTGTTGACAATTGGTAGACAATCAGAGAAATTGGGGCCTTGGTATGTACCCAGAGAAAGTTAAATGCACTCCTCTTTATTTTTTTGAGTATATAACATTTATATAAAGTTTATATTAAGTTTTCAAAAATTTTATTTAACAACAGTCTGACCACAAGCGATGATTTTAAAGAATGATATTTTAGGAGACCTGTAAAGGCCGGCATCTCTGCAGGTAGACTTAGAGGTACTAAAACCCCGTGGGTACTATGACTTATTTGTCTACTCCATGGGTCTACTTTGTGCAGCACCTAAAGTTGTTTCCTCATTTTGAGTTAGATAAAATCCAGGTTTGAGAGGTGGGGGGAAAGACAGATGGTATGTCTTGTTTTATCCAGGAAATTTTATATTCCTGAAGTCTATATTCAGGTGCTTATGTTTATAGTTTATTTATTAAAAACAAAGGTGGGAGAGATTGCTACAGAGTGAAACACATTCTATGGCAAACATGTGAGCTTCTCTTAAAAGCATGGGCTGCAAAGAAATGTAAATTCATTGGCTTTAATTGGAAGAGGGTATTTATAGAAAGTGAATGATCCAGTGAAACTAAAGCCTGGCTTCTTTCATCTTCAGAGACCGGCTGTAGTAAATGTTGTTCTGAAAAGCCCTGGCCTCCAAAGTGGACTTTGCCATCTGATGTCTGGCCCCCTGGAGGTCAATAACTTTAGCCTCACTCTACTTGACTCATATTTATTAAGTACTTTTTTAAAATTTGGTTTTGAATTGTGCTAAAAAAAAAAATCTCAAAGGAAAAATGTCCATACATACAAAATTTTTCTTATTTTTTAAAATTTTACTTTCTTGTTGAGCGTATTACAGATGTCCCCCCTTTACCCTCCTCCACCCATCCCCCACCCCATCCCAGGCCTTCACCTGTCTGTTGTCTTTGTCTATGGCAGGGGTCCTCAAACTTTTTAAACGGGGCCAGTTCACTGTCCCTCAGACCGTTGGAGGGCCGGACTATAGTTTAAAAAAAACTATGAACAAATTCCTATGCACACTACATATATCTTATTTTGAAGTAAAAAAAACAAAACGGCAAAAACACCCGCATGTGGCCCGCGGGCCGTTTGAGGACGCCTGGTCTATGGGCTATAACTAATTTGTACTTCTAAATCCCTTCACCTTTTTCACCCATCTCCACAACCCCCTCCCATCTGGCAACGTCAAAATGTTCTCTGTATCTATGATTCCGTTTCTGTTCTGCTTGTTTGTTTATTTTGATTTTTAGATTCAAGTGTTGATAGTTATGTATTTATTGCCATTTTATTGTTCCTATTCTTGTTCTACTTCTCCTGCTTCTCCTTCTTCTTTCTTCTTTTTTCCTTTAACATTTCATGTAATACTGGTTTGGTAGTAATTGATTCCTTTAGCTTTTTCTTGTCTGTGAAGCTCATTATCTGATCTTCAATTCTAAATGATCGCTTTTCTGGGTAGGGTAATCTTGGTTGTAGGTCCTTTCTTTTCATCACGTTGAGTATTTCTTGCCACTTGTTTTGGCCTGCAAAGTTTCTGTTGAGAAATCAGTTCACTGTTGCTCCCTCATAGGTAACTAACTGCTTTTCTCCTGCTGCTTTTAAGATTCTCTCTTTGTCTTTAACCTTTGGTATTTTAATTATTATATGCCTTTTTTGGTTCCTCTTGTTTGGGACTCTCTGTACTTCCTGGACTTATATGTCTATGTCTTTTACCAGGTTGGGGAAGTTTTCTGTCATTATTTCTTCAAATAGGTTTTCAATTTCTTGCTGCCTCTCTTCTCCTTCTGGCTTCCCCATGATACGAATGTTGGTAGGCTTGAAGTTGTCCCAGAGTTTCCTGACATTATCTTCATATTTTTGGATTCTTTTTGTTGTTCTGTTGGATGTTTTTTGCTTCCTCATATTCCAAATTCTTGACTTGATTCTTGGTGTCCTCTACTTTTGATTCCTATAAATTATCCTTTATTTCAGTTAGTGTATGCTTAATTTCTGACTGGTCCTTTTTTATGTTGTTGATGTAAGTTCCTTGAAGATCTCACTAATTTCCATGAAGTTCTCAACAAGTTCCTTGAGCATCTTTATATCTGTTGTTTTGAACTCTGTTTCTGGTACTTTTCTTGCTTCCATTTCACTTAGTTCTTTTTATGGAGATTTATCCTGTTCCTTCATTTGTGACATGTTTCTTTGTCTCCACATTTTGGCTGCTTTCCTGTGTTTGTTTCGATGTATTAGGTAGGTCTTCTGTATCTCCCAGGTGTGGTAGAGGGGCCTTGTGTAGTAGGTGTTCTGTAGTGCCCAGTGGCACAGCCTCCCCAGTCACCTGAATTGGGCACTCTAGGTGCACCCCTGTGTGAGCTCTGTGCACTGTCCTATTGTAGTTGAGCCTTGGTTGATGTTGGTGTCACTGAGAAGGATTGACCCCCCCGGCCGATCAGTTGTGAGGATCGGCTGCAATGACAACGGAACTGATCCTATGGAATAGGGCTTGCTTCAGTGGGGCTTTGGTGCTCAATGAGTCTGCCCATTGAGTGTGTTACTCATGGTGGTGGTGGTAGAGTTGTAATCCGGTGTGGTTGAAACTGACCACCGGTACACTGGGTTTGGAGCCTCCCTGGAGGTGCAGAGTTAACCACACTGCCTGTGCCCTGCCCGGGGCCACCCAGCATGAGCTGCAAAGCTATCTGCAAATGGCCTCTGCTTGTGTTGAGCTTGGAGGTTGCCAGGAGAGGCCAAACTATGAACCAAAGCAGCCTGCTGGTAGTGCCAGACCTCGGCCACTTATTGAAAGGACATGCTGAGGCCAGCTGCTGCCTGTTTGAGAGATTTTAGGGAAGTCCGAAGTATGAGGCAAGAGAGGCTAGTAGTATGGAAAAGCCATTGGAAATGGCTTGGATGAGCCTGCAAATAGGGAGAGGCCGGGTCTCAGGGAATCACCAGGGCAGGGCGAAAAGTGTGAGCCAGGTTGATGGAGACGTGGTGCTCCACCTGCCGGCTCTGTGGCAGGGAGGGCTCAGCAAAGGAACAGTGGCCTCTACCAGCACTTCTGTCTGGGAAAAAGTGGCCCCTCCAGCTCTTGCCCTGATTCCAGGCAAGTTAGTTCCTCCCTGAATGTCCCTGGTTACTCTCAAGCTGCTACCCCAGCACTGGAGCTCGCAGAGAGTGAGCCGAGTATGTCCCTGTGGGCCCTTTAAGAGGAACTGCTTGGGACCAGCAGCCTCTGTGTCACTCAGCCACAATCCCCACTTGCTTTTACGGCCAGAAGTTGTGGAGACTTCTCATCCAAGTACTGGAACCCTGGGCCTTGGGATCTGGTGTGGGGCTGGGACTCCTCACTCCTCAGGGAAACCTCCACAGCCAAGATATCCCTCTTTCTTTTAAACCGCCACACATGGGTATGGGACAAGCAGGTCCAGCGATTCTGTACTGCATCTCTGCCCCTCCTACCAGTCTCGATGTGCTTTTTCTTTAATTCCCTAGATGTAGGACTTTCATTCAGCTAGATTTCAGGTGGTTCTGAATGATGGTTGTTCTGTACATTCGTTGTAATTTGATGTGGTTGTGGGAGGCGGTGAGCACCAGGTTTACCTATGCCGCCATCTTCATATTTTTATATAGTTCTGCAATTTGATCTCAATAGCAATTACCAAGGAAGTTTTATAAGAAGGTATACTTGACAATCTTATTCTCAGGCCAGTTCCCATCCACTCCACCCTCCTATGCTTTTTATAGGTCATTATTTCCATTAGTTTCTTTTGAATTTTTTCACTTTATGCAAATTCAAAAATTAAATCTTTTTCTTCTCCTTAAAAAAAGATGACAGATGTGTACTATTCTTTACCTGTTCTTACATTAAATGATATACTTTAATCAGATTTCTATGTCAGAACATACAGTACTGCCTCGTATTTTTCCAAGCTGTATAATATTCCATCATATGGGTGGGTGTGTCAATGTTTATTAAGCCAGTTTTTTATGAACAGGCCCTTAAATTCTTTTAGTCTTCTGCTATTACAAACAAAATTGCACATGTATTACTTCATACATGTCTAGGTGTATCTGCAGGGTAGTTTCCTACAGGGAGGATTCGAATTTGACCAGATGCATATGCATACGTATTTGTGATATTATTAGCCATTGTCTTATTAGGGCTTGTTTCATTTTATACTCCTACCAACAAGTTATGAGAACTTCAACAGAGTGGATATCACACTTTTAGATTTTTGCAAATCTGATGTGCAAAATATAATATCTTGATGTTTTAAATTTGCATGCTTTTTTAAAAATGTGAGGTCAGACATTTCATACTTTTAAAGGCCATTTGTATTTCTTTCTTTTCTTTTCTTCAAACTATGTTCTTGTACTTAACTTGCTTTTCTATTAGGTTGTTGGTCTTTTTCTTACTGATTTGTTGTAGGGCTCTTTATTTATAGGGTGATTAATTAGCTCTAAGTCCATTGTATAAGCTCCAAATAATTTTCTTAGGTTAGCATATTTTTGTGCCCCCCCCTCCCCCAGCCAAATATATTTGTATTGATTTCAGAGAGGAAGGGAGAAGAAGAGGTAGAAACATCAATGATACGAGGGAATCACTGATTGGTTGCCTCCTGCACACACACCCCTACTGGGAAGTGAGCCCACAACTCGGGCATGTGCCCTGACCGGAATCAAACCATGACCTCCTGGTTAATAGGTCAGCACTCAACCATTGAACCATGCCAGCTGGGCAGGTTAGCATTCTTTTCAACCTTTGAAGTTTTTTTGTTTGCCCCATACAGAAGTTTATTTTTACAGAGCATGTTTTTTCTATTCTCTCTTTATGGCTTTCAGATTTTGAATCATAGAAAGCATCCTCCACTATCCCCCTTACATGCAGAAATTGACACAAACAACCCTTTTTTTGGTAGGATTTCTGTATTATTTTACACTAGAGGCCCGGTGCACGAAATTTGTGCACTGGGGGTTGTCCCTCAGCCCAGCCTGCACCCTCCCCAATCTGGGACCCCTCGGGAGATGTCTGATTGCTGGTTTAGGCCCAATCCCAATCCGGGACTGCTGGCTCCTAATGACTGCCTGATTGCCCCTAACCACTCTGCCTGCTAGCCTGATAGCCACCTAACCGCTCCCCTGCCGGCCTGATTGACACCTAACTGCTCCCCTGCCAGCCTGATTGCCCCCAACTGCCCTCCTCTGCAGGCCTGGTCGCCCCCAACTGCCCTCCCCTGCAGGCCTGGTTGCCCCAACTGCCCTCTCCTGCAGGCCTGGTTGCCCCAATTGCCCTCTCCTGCCGGCCATCTGTGACAATTTGGAGGTAGCCATCTTGTGATGACATGGGGCGTCCATTTGTGACACGAGAGCATGAGGGTAAATTTGCATATTACCTCTTTATTATATAGGATTTAAATTTTGCTCCATTTGCGGCTTATACTGTTCTTCTGTAAAATACAGGTTCAACTTTATTTTTTTCCATATGTTACTCAGTTTACCTAACAACTTAGTTATAAAGCCCAACTTTACCCCTATTTAAACATTTTATAAATGAAAAATACCCACTATTTCCTTGGGAAACAAGAAACCATGGGTCAAGCTTTGGGGTAAGGGGGTGTTTAGGTCCTTTTTTTTAACTTAAGACAGTTCTTGCACTTTCTCCTCCCAGGGTAATGTTTACTCATGAGTGAATGAACAAAGTTAACTGAACCCATCTGCTCCTCTCTAGAGTAATGATAACATTTTTCCTCGTGACATCAATCTCAAGATTTATCTTAAGAGAATGTCTCATTTCACTCAAAGTAATTTGTCCCTTTATCACAAAGCCTAAAGCAGGATAGAAACCTTCCTAGTTACTCAGAGAGAATGCCGTTTGTGAGGCCTTAGAACAGTTCTCAGGGTGGTCCCCACACCAGCAGCAGCATCCCCTGGGAACATGGCAGAAACTCCCATCCTTGACCTACAGAATCAGACCGTGTGTGGTGGAGCCCAACAACCTGCCATTTCACGGCCCTGCAGGTGATTCTGAGCATGCTGGAGCTTGAGGTCATGACCTTGCAAGTTATATTTAATCTCTTGATGGAAAATTGCAATTTTAGAGTGCTGCCCTCTAGCTGGATAGGTTTGGTCTTTATCTTCTTGATATGGAAACATGTAACGACTCTCAGGAAATGACAATGTGTGTTCTTTGGCGGCAGTATTCTTAGAGTAGAAAACTCCTCTGGGTTTTTCCAGGAGTCACAAAGATATCTCACTGGTGCTTTGGACCGGTACATCATACCTCCAAAATTCTGCCGATTGGGTCAGTGCTTCCCTTTATCATATAATAAAAAACCAGCAAATCTGGTTTCTATGATATGCTAGGAAGTTTTTTAGCATTGAAAATTTCTCTTACCCTACAAAAGCATCATTGTTCCTTCTTGTCACTGCCCCTCTGCCTTTGAAAATCATTTGATATCAGAACAGAATCATATTTACCTCTGATGATTGCTGGCCACACCATAATTGTGTGTGTGCTTGGCAGGATACGGCCGACTTCCCATAAATAGCAGTATCTTTGGAGTCTATTTGCCAACCAGCTTAGAGTAGTGCTTCTGAAACTTTGCCGGACCTTTGAATCAGCCAAGTAGCTTCTTTAAACCCTGCCACGCAGACCACACTCCTATCCTAAATAAATATCTCATGGCTAGGGCCCAGGCATCAGAAGTTTCTAAATTTCCCACTCCATTGCAGTGTGTATCTACGTTTGAGAACCAGGACGTGTGCATTTGTTTGAAAGTGATTTTAGTTCTAACAAAAAGCACTATAGAAGAGGACTACAACATGCAAGATTGTGGTTCTGAAGATGTCCAATACAATCAGAACAAGAAATTTATTGCTTAACCAGCAGCTAGCTTGAAACTTAGATTGCCTCCTTTTTGCATGACTTCGTCATCGTGTGGAGAACCCATGTTGTAGCATGTGATTCTCTGCAACCTCTGTTTCATTGTCACAGTCTGTGGATTCTGTTGGCTGCAGGGAAAGTGACAAAGGTCCAAGAGCCGTCAGTAATAGACTTCCCCATTGGCTCTGCTTTGATGCATTTAGCAGGTTGATTCAAATCCCCTTTGGAAGCTTGGACCTCCAGAAGCTTCTGCTATCTTGGAGAGCTCCTGGGAACGCCACGGATTTTTTAAGACCCTTTCCTGCCTTCTAATCCATCAGATATTGCTTTGTCCACAGCAGTAGTTGACAAACCCCCCTTCAAAGCCCATCGTTTTATTCGTTGACCCTGCTGTACAGTTTTCCCTGTAGCAAGTCACAGTTGGCTGAAAGGGGAGATGAGGATTGAGTTCAAACCTTTCTGAAGGAGACAGGGCCCTGCTCATCATAAAGGGAACATTCTTTTGCATTGGCCCTGGGGCAGAGTGTCCCAAATGCTTTGACAGGGGTGCCAGTGGGTCATAAACAGTGTGGTAATAGGGTGGGGAGAGAAAGAATTTCTGTTATCCCTTTTATAACTCCAGGCAACCCGAGAAACCAGTTTAACAATTGAAGGGGCTGGGGATGGAGCTTATGTGTTTGGCGAAATCATAGGTCTTTTGGTATTAAACTTTTTGCTTAAGGTTCTCTAATGGTTTTTGAAGTGTATTTACCTTACCTGTGTTTTTAACTGTAATCTAATAAAATTTTCTGGTGAATTCAGTGTTTGTCAGGTGTTGGTCAGCCAGGGAATGTTGCGCAGAGACGGTTGTGTGAGTGGACAAAAGTGGGAAACTTTGATTAGCAGGTGAGGCTTCAGGGACCCGCATAGGCGTTCGGGTCCTAGAAAGTATGCTGGGGATTTTTCTAGTTCCACTCACTTTGTACAAGTGAGGAAACCGAGACCCAGGAAGGCTCTGTAACTTGGCCAACTTTTCTTGCCATTCTCCACAATCTCACAGTTTAAAATATATATACATTTTTAGTTATATTTTGCAAAGTGAGAAAAAGAATTATCACTCTGAGAACATCCCAAAGAGAATTCTCCTAAATTGTGGTTCAAATGGTCCTTGTCTGTTTTCCTCCTTGCTTTTTATGAAGTAATTAACTGCAAACACACACATTTTAGCGAGCAATGCAATGTCTGAATACAAATAGAAATAGATTTTGTAAAAAGGTAATGTCAGTCTATTAATTGAAAAAAGTACCAAAATAATCCCCAAATTCATTAATCGTATGTTTAGTAAGGGTTTTTGGATTGGTTAATTATTTTATAAAGCACTAACATTCTCAGATCTGTAAATTTTAACTAATTTGTAGAGATTGTGACGTTTTGTTTATCACACAGATAAACATTTGTTTTTTATTTTTAATTACCAGGTACTTATTTTGCATTTGTAATGATTAATTGCAAAAACGTTAACTCTGGTAATGGGATCCTCTAGGTGAATTCTTAGGTAAGACTTTGTGCTGAGTTCTTTGAAGTTCACTTGGGGTTATTCATCAAGAAAAGCAATGCATTTCCAGTTTGTGAACTCACTTTGCCCACGGGTGAGATTTCCAGGTTGAGAACCAGTGGCAGGAGAGGCAGAGGACGGATCTGATGTATGTGGGGCTTCAGAGTGAGGAGAATGTTTCCCCTTCACTCACTCGCCTGCATCTGGGAATAATGATAGACGAGAGAGAAATTGTCCTCCAAATTGACAGGTTCAACTAGAGTATTTTTGAGATCCTTAGTCTCCCAATGAACAAATATCTATTGAGGTAACAGCTGGTGCCTAGAAATGTTTTAAGGTATATAGGCTAGAGGTAGTGAAGAGATAAATGGTTAGAAAAAAAACCCACTGGTAAGAAAAGGAAACAAGCTCTCAGTGTAGCGACTTAGCTGTACCTGCCACTCACCATTGCCCCTTAAGAGAGCCTCATTCGCTCCACATGAGTGAAAAGTCCTGTTCAAATCAACTGTTGCTCTTCCTCTAATCATTGAGCTCCTTAATCAAGCCAGGTCCTTGATAAACTTTATTGTTTGTTATTGATTTTTATCCTTAATAAAGGTTAGCATTATCATCATCCCTTTCCTATACAACATATTAGCATTTTTTTTTCAAAACTCGTTTAGGTAAAGAACGTTTTTCTTTGTTCATTGAGTTCCGTATCATCAAGTTTGTATATTTTCAGAGTGATTGTAGCACCACTATTCCATCCCACATCTTCATAGCATTTATTCCTAGTATGTTTCCAAGCTTTTTTTTATGTGCACTTGAAAATGAAACAACTTCATATTCATTAGCAATCACTGCCATAGGCCTTTCTGTTTTATTGTGTGTGTGTGTGTGTGTGTGTGTGTGTGTGTGTGTATACGCATGCGTGCGCGGGTGTGTGCCTCAGAGGCAGTAGCTCATTACGAAGTAGAAAAAAAGCTAAGACCTTGTTGTGAATCTTTAGTGAGTGAGAGGCTTCTGAATCATGATCTCTATCAAAATGTTGGCCCACGTGAGTGTAACAGGGAATTCAAGTCCAATTTGTGTGCCAGAACCTGGGGAGTCATAAAACTGCAGAATGAGAGTGGAGGAATTGGATTCCTTTCAAGGAGTTGTGCCTTTTCTATGTCAGTGGCTGTATTGTTTTGCCCTGAAGATCTAAATTGAGAGGATGCATACTTCATTCGGTCCAGATTGAGGGGTCTTTAAATCCTGGGTCAAGCAGACTCTACTAGTGGAATCACTGCAGCTGCACAACCAGCTGTCAGTGTTGCCTGCTCACCCGGTGTGGCTCCTCTCTAGACCACCTCATAGACCACTTATCCATTTCCTCAGACTTAGGAAGCTCACTAGTGTTCTGCCCACTAGAGTGGGTCAGTTTGTTGACTGTTATACTGTGCATGACGAAAGGTTGCCAGTTCATTTCCTGGCCAGAGCACATACCTCCTGCATGCTCTGTGGCCACAGCCATTTTTGTTGGGATTTATTTATCTTCTATAATTGAAACTTTGTAGCCTTGAGCGGAGGCCAAGGCAGGCCAGGGCTGCTGAAGCTTGGCTTCCTCCATCGCCAGGGGCAACTCAGGCCTCCTGCTCTCTCCAGCTCCATGGCTGCCGCCATTTTTGTTGGGATTTATTTACCTTCTATAATTGAAACTTTGTAGCCTTGAGTGGAGGCCTGGGCTGGCCAGGGTGTGCGGAAAGCTTGGCTTCCTCCATCGCTGGGTGCAACCCAAGCCTCCTGTTTGCAGCCATCTTGGTTGGGTTAATTTGCGTACTCGCTCCTGATTGGCTGGTGGGCATGGCTTGTGAGTGTAGCGGGTGATGGTTAATTTGCGTATTACTCTTTTATTAGATAGGATATATGCATTCAGAGATCATAATAATCTGGCCACTCAGTGTATATTTGCTCCAAATCTGTGGCTTGACTTCATTATTTTATTATGGTCTTTTGATGATCATAATTAATTTTAACAGTTTTCTGCGTGTATGATTTGTGCATTTCTGTTTTAAGAAAACCTCTCCCGTGAAGTGGAATATTTTCTTCTTTATTTCATAACTTTAGCTTTAAAGTTTGGAGCAAAACTTTATGTAGGTCTGGAGTTGAATTTTGTATGGGTTGAGGTAGGGGTACAAATATATTTTATTCTCAGATAAATAATTGTCCTAGCACCATTTATTAGCTAGTCCATCCTTTCTAGTGATCTGCAGTGTCCCATTTGTAATATCTGACATTAAACATGTATGTGTGGATTTGTCTCTGGGTTTTCTATTCTAGTCTCTTGGTCTATTAGCCTAATCCTGGCCAGTACACATTTCACTAATTAATACAGTTTTATAGTAAACGTCTGGATATCTGGTAGGGCAAGTCTCTCTACCATGTCATTTTTTTTTCTTTTTTCAAAATTGTCTTGGTTATTCTTGGCTCTTTGCACTTAACCTATTCATGCTTAAATTATACCACTTATCTTACAATAATATGCTTTTATTTCTCACCTCCTGGACATTATGTTATTACTGTCTTGTATTTTATACTCTTGTTATAAACTCCACAATACAATTTACTGTTTGGTTTAGATAGTCAATTATCTTTTAAAGAGATTTAAATGTAAGGGAAGAGGGGACCTCACATATTAGTTCTTATGTTCATAAGTCTTTCAAGAGTATTCTTACTTCATTTATCATGTTCCTGCACCAGGAGAAAGTGAAACTATGTCCACCAGGACCAGGTGCCCTGTCCCTTGGAGCCAGAGTGATAATTAAATACTTTTTCTGAGACCTAAGGTGCTAGCACTGTGCTGCAAGCCATTTTAGCAACTGGGTTCTAAAGTAAACTCACTAATACCTCAATGGGAGAAGGTTTACTGACAGATTTTTTTTGAGGGGTGGGGGTGCGGGGGAGGTACTAGTAACGAAGCAATTGAATTACTACTCTCTAAATTGATGAACCCATAGTAAGACTTTCTTTATAGCTCTTCATTGCATCTATAAACTATTTTTTAGCTGTGAATCATTGACATAGGAGTATCTCCATGTGTTTAATTATCATTGTTTTCTATGGCTGGGATGATGTCCACCTATTCAAATGGATAGTTTAAATTGACTTTATTTTTAGTACTTGTTTCTAGTCCTTACATATAATACAAAATATGTCAGAGATGTAATCTCATTATCAAAAAAGATGATTGGCTTTCTTCATACAATTTTTAGTGTTTGGTATGAGCAATACAGATATCCTAAATTAAAACAGTAGTAGTTGCAGGAGGGTAATGGTTTATCCCATGAGTCCACAAATGACCTGCTGGTCAAATCTGGTCCACTGCCTATTTTGTAAATAAAGTTTTATTGGAATACAGCAAAGCCCATTCACTGATGTATTCTTGCTACAGTAGCAGAGTTGAGTAACTACAACAGAACCATGTCCCACAAGGTCTAAAATATTTACTATGTGGCCTTTTACAGAAAATGTTAACTTCTTGTGTATTCCATTGGTGTTGAAGTGAGGTAAAAGCCTAAGACCAAACCCGGCCACAGTGGCTTAGTTGGTTAGTTGGTTGAGCATCATCCTGTGCACCAAAAGATTGCCTGAGTCGCAGATGCGGGTTTCCCTGGTTGGGTGCATACAAAAGGCAACTGATATCTATCTCTCTCTCTCTCTCTCTGTCTCTCTCTCTCTCTCTCTCTCTCTCTCTTCCATCTCTCCTCTCCCCGCTGTCTTCTTCTCTCTAAGCATGTCCTTACGTGCAGACATAAAGAAAATATTAAGACTAAAAACTAGAGATTGGAAAGGGAAGTAGAGATAAACTAAATAGTACTCTGGTGGGAGATTCAAGTATACTATTGTGGGAGGCATCTGAGCAGCAGAATTAGAGCCTAAGCTTCATAACCGCCCATCACTAAATATACTGGAAATACTTTTGCCAACCTCCAAATTGGAAATTCAGATGTCTCAAGGGAATAATTCTTAAATTCCATTTTATGGTCAATAACTACATATTTAAGGTTAGCAATAATTGAAATGAAAGAAACATTATGAATTTGGTAATATAAATAAATTAAAAACCCTCTTTTAAATTAGTGGTTTAATTGCAGTTTTCCCTGCTCTTTATATTTCTGTAAAAGAATATAAAATTTAAAGTTCAAAGGGAATAATAAAGCTTAAACGTTGTATGGATGATAAAAACTTTAGCTCACTTAGATTTAGAGACCACTCTGACTCACAGATATAAAGAGTTATCATAGCATTTCTTTTATTAAAAATATCACTCATTTTCTCTTACTTGACCTGAGTAACAGTAAGTGTATTTACTTTATTAATCAGGCCTTTCTCATATGCTTCTTCACTCTTAATTTGGTATAGATTATATGTAAAAATAGAGATGATAGATAGATAGATAGATAGATAGATAGATAGATAGATAGATAGATAGAAGATAGAGAATTAACCTATAAAAGGTTTTCAGAGGGCCCTAGCTGGTTTGGCTCAGTGGATGGAGCGTCAGCCTGTGTATTGAAGGGTCCCGGGTTTGATCCCCAGTGTGGGGCGTGCAGGAGGCAGCCAATCAGTGATTCTTTCTCATCATTGATGTTTCTTTTTCTCTCTCCCTTCCTCTCTAAAGTCAAATATATATATATATATATATATATATATTAAAAGGTTTTCAGGGGGGTTTGTTTTTTAAGATCAACATTCAATTATTGGGGTAGAGACTTAGGAAGGAAAAATATTAGGGCTTCAGCTTCTATTTGCAAAAGAAATCATTGCCCACTTTATTTACTAATATAAAGTGCCTAGCACAGTGCCTTACACATAGTTAGTCGTCAGTACCACTGGCTGGTAAATGAAAATTAAATACATAGGGGGCCAATTCTGGCTCAGAAAGGCAGATTGTCATTGCATATTTATCTCCTTCCCCTTGAAACCCTATGAAAATAATAGTAAACAGTTTTGTTTTGTTTCCATCATTAAAAATGAGAGTGGTGACTTTAGTGAAAATAATTCAATAGATTTCTGGAATATAGAGAATGAATGGGGGCGTGACAAGCAGTCTAGCAGAACAGAAGCTGTGGCCAAAGAGAGTGTTGGTCTGCTCTGGAAAACCATAGAAGCTCGCATGGCAAAACCAAGAGTGCAAAAGGGATTAATATGAAGGTCTTTATACAGGATAAATGTCCAAAATCCAGGAGACAAGTAATTTTTGAGAAACCTCAGAATAGCTGAATTAGCTCCATTCTGGCATAGTATCACCTCAACTAGAATCATGCAGCTCCCACATGGCAGTGTGTTGCTTTATTCTTAAATATGAACAGACACAAAGCTTGACGATGTTTGAGAAAAGACTACAACATTCTACAGTGGGATCAAGATTTTTTTTTTGTTTAATGATTAGGAAAAGATGACTATAAAGAAAACAGATTAAACAGGAAAACTTTAAAGGAAATAATCAGGGGTATCAGAGAAGCTGTCCTATTCATAAAAATAAGAGCAAGATGCAATAAAATAGATTCAGCAGAAAGTAAAACAAATGTTCTTGGAAATTAAAAATAAGAGTTGCCCAATTTTTTTTTTAAAAAAGTGAAAAAGTGGAAGCTAAATTTGATGTAAGGACACAAGTAAATAGAACCAAAAAACAAACAAAGAAATAGAAGCTAAGAACTTTTAGAAGATCAATCCAAAAAGAATAGGAATTTTAGAAAGATTAGACAGAGACAGTGAAGGAATGATTTACAACATAAGTATCTCTTGTAGCTGAAGTTAAACGTAGTGTTTAGAAGCCCGTGATTTTCTCACACTGTGAGTGAGAAAAGATGCACATCTGAATACATAAGAGATTTTACTGTAAGGTAAGACAGGCCTGGGAGGTTTCAGAGATGTTAAAAATTGAATAGCTTCTAAGGAATGAGAAGCACTAGCTGCAGGTTTCTCATCACTGGAGCAGTGCCTTCAGTTCTGAGACAAGTGGTGTTCAGCCTTCAATTCTTTACCTAGCCAAACTATCCAGTGTGAGGGTGCAATACACATTTCAGATGTATAAGGATGCAAGTTTTCTCTTCCATACTACTGTTCAGATGTGTTCCAGGAAAACAATTGATAATAATGCAATCAACTCTGGCAGACTTGAGCAGAAAAGGAATTTATTGAGAGGATATTGAATAACTAACTAAATTGTCAAGACGAGAGAATCAAGCTTGGAGAATAGACAGGAACAAGGAAGGATCAATAACCAGAACCACAGCCAAAACATCAAACCACAGAAACCAGTCCAGCATCACTAGTCTCTCCTCCCAGGCTCCCCAGCCGTCACCACTGGTCTGCTTCCTTGCAGGAGGGACTCTAGACTCTCAAGTCCAGGGTAGCGTGCCTGCCTCTGCCAGCCTAAGTAACAGCTCTGGCCTAAGGTTCAGGGAAGCTGAGAAAGGGCACTGAGTCTTCAGCTTCTGTGGTAGAAAGGTGGCTGTGCCTCCCACCAATATACACAAACTGGTAAACTTCTAGTGATAGGGGGGTAGGTTTAGAGGCTGGGCAGTCAAATAAAATGTCAGGTATCCACCTCAAACTTCAGTACTGCATGCTGTCAGAGAAAACTGAAGAAAGACCACCGTGCAGCAGGCTTTTAAAACAGTCAGTCCAGTGTCTAGACTGCAGGAGGTCCAGGAGCTTCAAGCAGAAGAAAAATCGAATAACCAATAGGAAGGAGATTTGGAAAGTTGATATGGTGAAGGCAAATGGTGCCAAAATGCAGGAAAGACAATCAGAAAATCCTAACAAATGAGCTTTACAAGAAAGAAAATATAATCTCAGTATACTATTTGACTCTGCAGTGAATGATATTTGTATAGTCAAAATGCACAGCACTGGTATGCAACTATTGGGTAAAAGTGGTATCAAGAAGGAAGTCTACATATAAATAACGAAAATGGCTAAACCAAGAAATAGCTGTGTATGCTTATTACTTAGAGCCATGGTCGGCAAACTGCGGCTCGCGAGCCACATGCGTCTCTTTGGCCCCTTGAGTGTGACTCTTCCACAAAATACCACAGCCTGGGCGAGTCTATTTTGAAGAAGTGGTGTTAGAAGAAGTTTAAGTTTAAAAAATTTGGCTCTCAAAAGAAATTTCAATCGTTGTACTGTTGATATTTGGCTCTGTTGACTAATGAGTTTGCCGACCACTGACTTAGAGATACTGAGGTGTGACCCTGGGGAGATAATCATAAGCTCCCCAAGCTAGTGGGTTTAAAAAAATCATGTGCATATATTTATTTTTAAATTGTCTGAAATTACTTTAGAAAACAATAAATGTACATAGAAAGGAAGGCAGTCACCATTTCATCAGTAAATGGCTTCTATTCCAAAGTTGTGAAGCAGTTTGAGATTCCTTTTCCTTTAGAAACATTCATATGTATGTGGTTAGATTTCCAAAAATAAATACAAGTTATACTGAAGTTAAAATTCCCTAGATCTGTAGTTTAAAAATCAAAAGAAGAAAGATGGCCAAGTTTGGGGGCCCTTCTAGTAATCAGTGAGAAATGATGGGGCAATTTAGCAGTGAGACGGGCTGGGCCGGGACACATCGGAGAGAGAAGAGAGAGACTGCTCACCAACTGGTGTGGTGTGGGATTTAAGGGGAAGTCTCTACCAAGATAAATGCATGTTTGCTATTCCAGTCGCCACATGCCTCTGTCGTCTGTTCACTTCACCAGTTCTCTGAGATAATTGGGTTTCTGATTAGGCTTCTCACCTACTAGCTCATAGAGAAGCCGTTCATGTTAGATTATGAATTGACCTCTCGCCTAAAGAGCCAGAGATGACCTTTGAGCTCTTCATCTTAGGTAACCCATCTTGGAGAAAGATGGATGTTGGGGGTGTGGCTAATAGTATGTGAGTAAGGGACCATGGTCTGGCCCTTCTTTATCCTGTGCAGCAGGCCTCTCCTACCGCCAGGACCTCTGAACCAGGGCCCTCCAAGTCTCAGTGCCTCTGCTTGTGCTTGGCCAGCTGTTCAAGTCCCCCAACTCCACTCACTTCTCCGCAGGACAGAGCCCATTGACCTTCCAGGACTTGGCGCAAGCACTGCCACTTCTAACTGCTCTCTCCAGATCCCCACCACTTCTCCGCCCAGCCCGTCTTCCTGCCCTCCTGTACCCAACCGTGGGCTCGTTCAGTATTGGTCATGCATTTCCTGTTATTTGTTTGCCTGTACCCTCTTATGTAGCAGGGACTACCGTGTCGCCTTTGTAGTCATCACCTTTGCAGGGCCTGGTACACAGCAGACACGTAATACATAATTGAATGGATTAAAAAATGGTTAGTGCCCTAGCCAGTTTTGCTCAATGGATAGAGCATCGGCCTGCAGATGGAAGGGTCCCAGGTTCAATTCCAGTCAAGGGCACATGCTCAAGTTGTGGGCTTGGAGTGTGCAGGAGGCAGCCCATCAATGATTCTCTCACATCACTGATATTTCTATCTCCCTTTCCCTCTCTGAAATCAATAAAAATATATTTTTTTAAAATGGTTAGCCACATTGAGTTAATATATCTCTATATATCCTATATAATAAAGAGGTAATATGCAAATTGCCCATCATGCCCTCGCACAAGATGGCCGCCCCCATGTGGTCACAAGATAGCTGGCAGGGGAGGGCAGTTTTGGGCAATCAGGCCAGCAGGGGAGGGCAGTTAGGCATGACCTGGCCGGCAGCGGAGGGCAGTTGGGGGCAGGCGGGAGAGGCTCCTGCTGCCGCAGCTGCGCTTACCAACCGTGAGTCTGGCTTCTGGCTGAGCGGCACTCCCGCTGTGGGAGCGCACTGACCACCAGGGGGCAGCTCCTGCGTTGAACATCTGCCCACTGGTGGTCAGTGCACATCATAGCGACCAGTCAGCCGGTTGTAAGGGTTGCTTAGGCTTTTATATATATAGATAGACTAGAGGCCCGATGCACGGATTCATGCACCAGTGGAGTCCCTTGGCCTGTCCTGCGGGAATCAGGTGGAAACCCGCAGTCCGACATCCCCTGAGGGGTCCCAGATTGCTAGAGGGTGCAGGCTAGGCTGAGGGACCCCACCGGTGCACAAACCCGTGCACCGGACCTCTAGTAGTATATAGTCACAACTGGAGTCAGGTATTCTTTTCTTAAACTCCTTGTGCCCTAACCTGCTGAGCCAATGGCCAGAATCCAAGAGAGATCCAGCTGTGGCCTGGACTCCCGCTGGAAATTTCTTTGGGTTATTTCACTAATGTGCTTAACCTGGTCTTCATTCCTTTTATTTAATTTCTATTTTCTCTATTTCCCTTTTTCCTCTGTTCAAAATGCCTGTCTCATGTTTGGCTTTGAGACAGAAATGTATCATATATCTAGTTCTTTCCCTTGCCCAGTTCTCCTATTAACTGAGGTAAAGGGAGTTTATTTTAGTGTTCACAGTTTTTTAACCTACAGCAGGCCGGGCCTTTTTCTTGACTTAATTTTCTGGTGGCTCCGTTGAACGGTAGATAAGAACAACACTTGCCCTCCCCCTGTGAGGCTGGGATGCTCTTTCTGAAGCGCAGCCCATTTCTGTTGAACACATTGAGTGGTACATAAGATTTTCAAGTCTAAAAGTAAGTCACCAGACTTGTTTTGTTTAACCTCAAATGGGAATGACTTTTGTTCTTTGTTTTTGTTTTGTAAGGCAAGTAACTCACGTGTACCTTAAAATAATTTAGAAATGTAAAAAGCTAAGAAGAAAGTAAAACCATAATCCTACTCAAAGATTAATACCTTATTTCTATGTATATAATTTCCCTACAAAAATACAATTTTACTACTCACACCTGTTTTTTTAAAAACTTACATATAGCTTTATATCTGACATTCATTGCATAACATTCAATTATGTAAATGTACAATTACTGAATTATTCTTCTGATATTTTTTGACACATGAGGAAAAATGTAAATATTCAAAACACTGCTGTGCTGTTTTTTAACAGACAAACCCTAGAAACAACATAAATGTTCCCAGAATGTACTTCAAGAAGTGGAATTGCCAGGATGAAAGGGATAAATGTAACGTGTATAGTCACATCACTTTTAAAAATACAATCAAATACTACAGAACTATAAACATGAAATCAACACCCCGTATTTTAGTTCTTAGAGATTATCTCCTCTAACAATTGATGTGGATTTTCTCAGACCTTTCTTCTAGATACAGAAAATTTTATAATGAGGTCTATAGTTGTTGGTTTTTTTTTTTAATTTTTTTAAAATATTTTTTTTATTGATTTCAGAGAGGGAGAGAGAGAGATACAGACATCAATGATGAGAGAGAATCATTGATTGGCTGCCTCCTGCATGCCCCACCCCCGGGGATCGAGCCCACAACCCGGGCATGTGCCTCCGACCAGAATCAAAACCGGGATCTTTCAGTCCATAGGCCGACGCTCTGTCCACTGAGCCAAACCAGCCAGGGTAGGAGATCTATAGTCTTACAATTTTTTACCCCTGTGAGATCATATTATACATATCTTTCTACAATTTAACTTTTCCCCTTTATATTTCTTGAGAGTATTTCCAAATACAAGGTAGGGCAAAGTAGGTTTACAGTTGTTCATATGGAAAATAATACAATAATTAAATAATAATACAAGAATAAACTGTGTTTCACATACTCACAACTGTAAACCTACTTGTACCCCACCCTCTATAGAAATTAATCTCTAGGATATATAAATACATATGCCTACCTATATATACATACACACACACACACACACACATATCTATATATATGAAAGGCTAATATGCTAAGTGTCCAACCGTTAGACCAGTAGCTATGACGCGCACTGACCACCAGGGGGCAGACACTCAACACACAGGCATGGAAACATGGAACAGAAATGAATCTCAGGGGGAAAGGGGCTAAGGGGGAGGGAGAAAGAGATTAACCAAAGATCTTATATGCATGAATCCATGCACTGGTGGAGTCCCTCAGCTTGGCCTGCGGGGATCGGGCCAAATCCGTGCACTGGGCCTCCGACATCCCCCAAGGGGTGCCGGATTGCGAGAGGGCACAGGCCAGGCCAAGGGACCCCACCGGGCCTCTAGTGTATATACATGTTTTTAAATTATTTTTTTAGTATTCCCCTTACACATTGGTAACGTTGGAGTTTTGTGATTTACCTGCCAAGAGACTTTGGGAATTTATTTCTTGGTTTCATTCAAAATAAACAAGTTAATTTGCATGAGTTCATGCCATATGCAAGGCTCTGGAGAAATTTAACTGCTAAATGACCCGAGCTTTTGGTCCAGGGAGAAAAACTGGAGCATGTGTTATGATTGGCAACCCAGAAGTTGCTATGACAGCAGAGGAGGGGCATCTCAATCAGACTAGGGAAGTGCTCACTAACAAATTATTTGAACAGACCTGGGTTCAAATCTTGGTATGTGTGATTTATTAACCGAGGCTATAGGTAATCTTTCACTTAACCTGCTCAGTGCAAGGTGGGTTTAGTACCTAACCCGCTATGCCATCATGAGTATTAATTGGGAAAAGGATTATAGAAGAGTGTTGAACATCCATTAGTAGGATTCTCATTAAGTAAACAAGTCATTGTATAGTAATACAATATTATGCCGCTATGAAAAATAAGGTCATTCTAAGTATTACTGATAGGAATCAAACCCTAAGATGTGTTGTAAGAATAGTATGTGGTTTACTACCATTTGTGTAAAAATTTTCTAAAGGTGTGGTTGTGTATATTTTAAAAAATTGTTTTAAGGTGTGGTATGTGTATTTACATAGACTATCTAAACAAATACCAAAGTAACTTAATAATGCTTGCCTTTAAGGAAGGGAATTAGGGATCAAGATTAGGAGAAAAATATGCTTACTGTGTATACCCAGTTGTGTTGTTTGAGTTACAATGTGCATTTATTTATAAAGGAGAGGTTTTTTTTTAAATAATGAGAAGTTTTTTTAAATATCATAAAGTAAGATGGTATCAATATAATAAATTCTTCAAATATTTTTAATATGTTTTTATTGATTTTAAAGGGAGAGGGGGAGAGAGAGAGAGAGAGAAACTTCGATGATGAGAGAGAATTATTGATTAGCTGCCTCATGCACGTCTCCTACTGGGGATCAAGCCCACAACCCCGGGCATGTGCCCTGACTGGGAACTGAACCGAGACCTGGTTCATGGGTTGACCCTCAACCACTGAGCCACACAGGCTGGGCTCAAATATTTTTATATGGAAGTTTTTTACAATAATTTTTATAAAGTGATTATAAGCATGGACTTTGGTGTAAGCATACTTACTGGCTGTGGGGTCTTAGAAAAGTTATTAAACACTCTAAACCTTAGTTTTCTCCTGTAAAATAGGAGATAATAGAAACTACCTTGTGAGGTTATGTGAAAATGAGATAACACAATCATTTGGAAAGCAATTAACATGGTGTATGAAATACTGTAAGCACTCAAATATTCATTATGTTATAGTTAATACTAAAGAGCCATATCTATGCGGACTCTTGGTTGCCAGTGGTAGTAATCTAACTCAGTTGTCTTCTAACAAAAAGGAGTTTGTTGGCTCACAGAAATGAAAGCCTACATGCTTTTAGGCATGGCTGTATCTAGCACCTCCCTTAAAGGTATTGGGACTCAGCCTCTCTCCAGCTCTTCACTCTACTTTCTTCTCTGTTGGCTCAGTTGCCAGGTAGCTCCAGACTTGCACCCTACTGCCTAAAAACTCCCAGTGAAAAGAACCTGGTACTTTTCAACAAAAATCCCAGGATTGACTGATTGATCCACTTTGTTCATGGGCCCATCTCCAAACTAGTCACCTAGTTAAGGAACAGGAATGCACTGATTGGTAGGCCCAGATTCCAGTCCTCACCTTTGTAACCTTGATGGCAAGGGTCAGTTTAAGATGTTGAGCAATAGTAGTTTGTTTTCAGGCTTGGAGACATAGAAACCTTCCCCAACAACAAAAATAGGGGCAATAAATGCCGGGCAGATAGAAACTGGATGTTTCCCACAGCCCACTGCTTGGCTGCCTGACCATTAGTCCTGTTATTTTCATATATGTGTTTTCAGAAAGGCTTAATGGTACAACTGTTCATTACTAAGGAATGTGATCTCAGTTGGAGCTGAGGTCCCAGGAAGGTGCCATGTGGATGATCTCTCATGTCCAGCCTTGACTCCTGCTTAAGACCAAATGGCTGGGCCTTCTGTTGAGCACCAGAAAGATTAGTTGCTTCACTAGTTGGGAGCATCTAATATGAAAATCTGTTTATAAACAGAGTAACTCTCAGTTCCACAAGATGTTCACACTAAGAGCAACCAAAACTTGAGATGAGCCCTGGCTGGTATAGCTCAGTGGGTTGGAATGTCATCCCATGCACCAAAAGGTTGCTGGTTCAATCCCCGGTCAGGGCACATACCTAGGTTGCTAGTTCCACCCCTGGTCTGGGGGAGGCAACTAATCTATGATTCTCACATCGATGGTTCTCTCTCCCTCCCCCTCTCTCTAAAATCAATAAACTTTTTTTTTTTTTAATAAGATGACCAAGAGAATAGATTTTAATCTGCCCTGGTGCTCAGCCCAGGGCAGGGGGGTGTAGGCAGAGACTACCTGCACTATTTAAATCCTCCTGCCTAGTTTTTGGGTTGTTTTTGTTTGTCTTACCAAGCGTGTGTGCTTGAGTTTGCTAAGTTAAAGTAATGCCACTCCAGCATGTGTAAAAATTCTTAGCCTTTCCCCAAAGAGTCCAGTTACTACACTCATCCTCTGATCTAGGACCTGCAAGTACTGTGTGTCCTCGCAAGTCCAGTTCAGCTCCTGCTCAGTGAACAGTGGGGGAGCGGTAGCAGGGAAGCCCAACAGAAACATCCGTTTGGAAAAGGGAAGGAACACGCAGTGGGCGCCTCCCGTAGCACATCATGTCCTCAGCGGGGATGCTGGCACTTGGAGACTTGGTGGTGGAGACGTGGCTTGCTTGTGGGATCAACATGGCCACCTCGATTTCTACCCTCTCAAACAAAGCTCGGACCTTTTTGGTGTAGATTTATAGGCTTCCGTGGTTGATGGTCTTGGAGGCTGAGAATCTCTAGATGTAGAGATTCTCTGGCGATACAAGTGCCTTTATAACGGCGATTTTTCTGTCTAGTATTTAGATTTGGTGAACTCTGACATTCGGTGCTTGGTGACCAGGACACATCATGAGTAGTCCTGGTTCCTAAAGTTCCATCTCAGTTTCTAGCCTACAGTTTACTGCTTCCATAGGCCTTTGGCAAAAGTAATATTCCCCAGTGCTGGCCAGTGGTGGTTCCCCATTGTGAGGATTCAGGAGAATACAGCCTTAGGGGCACAAAGTTCCAGACCCCAAATGCTTCTCCCACTTGCCTCCCTTCTGTGGACTTTAGCATGGGCAGAGAACATGGCTCTCTATCTTGGATTACTTTCTACCGAGAAAAATGGCCTCCATGGCAATGCTCTTCTCTACTTTTAGGTAAGCCAGCCTCGAATGAAGTGACGGACACAACGGCCACTCTAACAGCCTTGCCAGCCGCACATACTCAGCTAATCCCACAGGCTATTGCTTACACCACCACACTTTCAGGTTCTCAACTCAAAGTGCTTTAAGCAAAAAGGAGGTTTTATTGACTAATGTAACTGAAGAGTCTGGGGCCCCTTCCCCTCCATCTCTCCACTCTGCTTTCCCCCGTGGGGCCTCCCTTCTCAGGTAGCTTCTGGCTTCCAGCTTATCAGCTTGACCGGGAAGATACCCCCCTTCTTGCCAGTAGTTCCAGAAAAAGGCCTAGAGTTGGCCTTTGTTCACCCAGCTTTTGTCATGTGCCGCCCTAACCAGCCACTGTGGGTAAAGGGAAGAGGGAAGGGAGGACAGACCACAGTGACTGGCCAGACAGACCTGTGTGCCCTGAGGCTGGGTAGGGGGTACTCCCCAAAGAACAATCGGGCGCATTTGCCTGGTGAAGAGGCAAATGCGCCCGTTTGCCTGGGCCAAACACAACAACAGGCCCACACAAGGATTGGACAGTATTTGGGAGGAGGAAATGAATTTGAAAAAAAATTGTGAATTGTCATTCTTACTAGTAGGCCTTTAGAGTAATGTTTAGCCAACAGAAAGGTAATCTAAGCCACATAGTAAAAGGAAAGAGGTGAAATAATAACTTTAATTCTATCTTATTTTGTAAAGTCAAAATACTACATTTTTTAATTCATCAATTTTAAAATTATTAAGATATTTTACCCTTTTTTTGTACTGTCTTCAAAATCCAGTGTGCATTTTATTTTTTCCCCAGTTTTTTTAAAGATACGTTTTTATTGATTTATTTATTTTTTTTTAGAGGGAGAAGGGGAAACACTGATCAGCTACCTCCTGCATGCCCCCTACTTGGGATGAAACCTGCAACCCAGGCATGCACCCTGACTGGGAATTGAACCAGTGACCTTTTGGTGCATGGGACAACACTCAACCAGCTGAGCCACGTGTGGCTAGTTGCTTACTGTAGTGAACAATACAAACTGCTGACAATTTCAATAGAGAAGCTGAATATTTATCATCAGCTGATAAAAAATTACTTCCGTTTCTGTGTCAGGGGAAATTATTGTGAATCCCCTCATTAGAAGAACCTGCCCTAAAATAAACCTAAATACACATTGCCGTGTGTAGTGTCTTGTTGGGGCTACTTCTGTCTGAAACACCCATCACACCCATACAGTTAGTACTCAACAATGATTTCTTTAATTCTCTGTCTTCTCTTGTGGACTCTATGCCTTAGGTAGGCAAGCCCTCATGTATCTTCCTTACCTCTGTTCCCTAAGCCCAGTGCCCAGTACATAGAAGACACTAAGGGGATAATTTTAAAGTGACATGAAAATAAATTTAAAACTTTCGTGAGGACTTCTCATTTAAATGCCAGGTTTGGTGACTAAATGGCGGAAGTAATACCAGTTGAAGCCCAAGATTGAGTATTTGCAATATTTGTTATTGTGACGAATGACCATCTGTAGTCTGTGACTAGTTGTGTTACCACAGTCACTTAGTGATTGAAGGCCTATAGAAACCCAGGCTCTGTGCTGAGCACTAGGTATATACAAAGATAAATGAGAAACAGATTAGTAAAATAACTCTTATATCTAGTAAGTGTTACGATACAAATAAACACAGGCTGTTTGGGGAAGCACAACGAACGAAGGGGGTCCAGCCCAGGTCAGAGATGGAGAGAGGCAGTAAAGGCTCACTGGGGGGAAGTTAATTTCAGTTCCATGGTGCCTGCTGGATTCTCAGTATCTAGCCTCATGCCTGGCACATGTGTTGAATCAATGAATAAATGAACAACGTGGCTTCTGGATCTAATCCTAAAGGATTGCTGGATTTGTCCATCTGAGTGTATACAGATGATCGTCACAGATGAAGAGAGAGCTTGGGGAATGGCGAGACCCTGGGCGGGGAATGGCAAGACCCTGGGCGAGCGGAGCCAAGGTGTGCGAGCAGGCACGAGGCTGCAGCACTGGGCAGGGGCCAGATCCCACACAGCCTCCCTTGTGATTGTCCATGTGACCGGGACGAATGATTGTACTTTCTTATTCCAGGCCAAGCGAAGGCTGGAGCTAGGAGAAAGCGGTCATCAGTACCTCTCAGATGGTTTAAAAACCCCAAAGGGCAAAGGGAGAGCTGCACTGCGAAGTCCAGACAGTCCCAAAAGTAAGGATTCTTTCATCTCTGATTCTCTGTGGTGTGGGCTCCCAACTTTCAAAGCTTGCGGCTGGAAGGATGCCAAGGTGTGAAAAACTTTGCCCTGTTTTGTTCTTTGTCATTTCTTTCTGTGCCTATCCAAAAAGTAAATACAGTGTCTGCAGACACCCAGCAAAAGGTTGACAGAGTCACTCAGGTGCCTACGTACTGACTTAAGGGGAGGCCTCTTGAAATGTGTGCAGTTTCATTTTTCAACTCAGAATATAAGCTCCTTGTTCCGTTCTATAATCAAATTTAATTTTAACTTTCTTTAACGGACATTATTTCAGAGACCGAGGCCAAGTGGGTGTAGACGAACTGTGCTGGAGTCGCAAATGTGAGTCGGTCTAAATCTCTGGCTCAACATAAGGCAGCATAAGAATTGGTTGAGTCCAATGAATTGCTGCTAGTTTCCCTTTCCATGGATATGATCATTTTCTTCTGGGAGAGAGGAAAGTAGGTCGGAGATGGCTAGCTAGTCCTTTATGTCTCTGGCCTCGTTAGACTTTGTTCTCACCTTACCTGTAGTTTACGAATTAGGAAATCCACAGGTTGTGTGTACTGCTACATTAAATCCTTGACCTGTGACCTGTAAGAGAAGAGGTACAATATTAAATAAGAAATTTTATTCAAGTGGGATAGGGAGACTTGATTGAAAGACTCTTCCAGGTTCCAGAAAGTCTTCATCCAAATGAAGCATCATTTGATACATTAATGAACAAGATACATACACACACAACACCGGAGCCTGAAAGGCCAGTTGAAGTGGGTCTGTCTACTTGTCCCTATGGGGTTAGACTCCACGTGTGCTGATCCCATGGGGCTACCGTGCTTTTTCATTCGTTCATCAGACATTTTTTGAGCACCTACTGTGTGTGAGCTACTTTACTAGCTTCAGGGAATAGGATGAACCAAAGTAGAAACCACTGAGACATTCACAAACAGGAATTTTAACTGTCCCTTTCTTTTCTAATAAAGCAGTTTCATAGCTTTCTCTGTAACTTCACAGAAACAGCTTTGCTTCTGATACTAATACGTGGGCTGCATTGGGAGAGGGGGCTTGCTCAACTGCAAAGAAACCCCTCATTTCTTTACCTTTCCCCCTACCCCCCACCCGCTCGGTTTTTGTTTTTCTTTAAGCTCCAAAATCTCCCTCAGAAAAAACACGGTATGATACATCACTTGGTCTGCTCACCAAGAAGTTCATTCAGCTACTGAGCCAGTCACCTGATGGGGTCTTGGATTTGAACAAGGCAGCAGAGGTGCTGAAAGTGCAAAAGAGAAGGATTTATGATATCACCAATGTACTGGAAGGCATCCACCTCATTAAGAAGAAGTCTAAAAACAACGTGCAATGGATGTGAGTATGAGTCGCACCCGCACCTCATTCCCTGGCTCTGATGGGGGTCCATTCAAACATTGAGCTTCCTCTCCATCCTAACTTTCACATTCATGCCCACACTTCATTTTTTTGCTCTCCTACTCTCTCCTCTCACCTCTCTCTCCTTCCTCAACTCCTTAGCCACAAGTTCAAAGTCTCTTTAGGAAGAGACCTATTTAGATACTGTCAGAGATAACAAAACAAAAACAAAAAAGAGTTTCTATTCCATTAGCTACAAGCAAGGGGATCCTGGGATGAATTAGGGTCCTACAGGTGTAAAGTAGAATGCTGTTCATTTGATATGGTGAAGTCCATGTGTGTAATCTCATAAATGCTTGCACATGTCTTAACTCCAACAGGAATTTGGAAATTAACTATGGATGTGTATTAACACATCTCTGTATACACACAGTCGCCAAATATCTTTAACCATGGTTCTCATAGCAGATTAACTCACTTTCTGAATAAATTAAGGCAGGTGTCAAATGTCTCAGTTCCTTCTAGAAAGCGGAGATGATAACGCATATCACCTATACACCCACATGTGTGATTAAATTTGTGAATTATGAACAGAGCACCTGAACAGCCAGTGTTTTAGAAGGAGCTATTAAAGCATATTGGAAGGAATAAATCTATTATGGGGCTTGAAAAAATACTACTTCAAACATGATAAGATGAACAGGTAACTTTTTGTACTCTTGGGATTTCGACAATTCGATTAATCCATTTTGGTCTATGGCTTAGAGAAACTTGTTGGGTGTTGGTCTATGTTCTTCCAAACAGCACATACATCTGTTTCCTTAACCTGCTTTTCCTTTTTAGTTGTTGGCATAAGACCCCCAGAAACTACCTAGGCCTTTTGTGCTTGTTGGGTGATGTTTTGTTGAATTTTGAATTGTTCTATCTTTTCTTTCAAATTTTTCTATCTTTCTGTTTTCCTACCTGCTTTCCACCTCCCACCCCACCCCCATCCCTGGGAGGCATGTAGCAGGAAGGAGCTGCCTCTTTGCCCTATGAATTTGAGCCTTCTGCAGACACAGGCCTCCTCTGTAGGAAAGAAATCTGAAATAGTAGTGGTTTTTCACTTAATTTCTATGGTATGAAAAGTGAAGGACTATATGTATAAAAATATATATATGTATAAATGTTCTAATTTTAACCCTTGGCAAACAATCCCTGGGACCTCCTATGTCAAGAAAGGGACATTTCCCCAAGGGATCGTTTCTCCCTGCCCGCCCTTGCTTGTTCATTTCCCCCCTCCCGTTGGCCTCTCGAGTAGCCATGAAGCGTCTGTGTTTGGGTTTCTAGGGGCTGCAGTCTGTCTGAGGATGGGGGCATGCTGGCCCAGTGTCAAGGCCTGTCAAAGGAAGTGACTGAGCTCAGTCAGGAAGAGAAGAAATTAGATGAACTGATCCAAAGCTGCACCCTGGACCTCAAACTGTTAACCGAGGATTCAGAGAATCAAAGATATCCTTTGTGCCACCTGGTCATGGGGGGTTAGTGCTTTCTAGACTATTTCCAGAGTTGACAATCTGACTTTTATGCACAAGGTAGACTTTTACTTTGGTTTCATGTACATGTGTGGTGTGTGTGTGTGTGTGTATGTGTGTGTATGTGTGAACCCACTTTGTGTTAGAAGTCAGTAGTTATGGAAAGATAAGCATCTATTATGTCTATTTTACAGCAAGGAAGGAACTTTTTAAATTCATGTGTGGTTGACACATGGTACATTCATTGCGTAAGGCAACACTATTATAGGATACAAATGGTGTCAGTATTATTATTAATGACAACATTCCACAGATTCATCTTTGGCTTCCCAGATTTTGGGTGGGTGTTAGCTGTCACTGTTGGGGTTCTCACATTCTACATTTCTTTTCATTAGCTATTGGAGCAATTGAATTTGTTGAATCTGTCTGATTGAGATATATAACTGAAGAAATTGAGTATAAAAAACTACTCTGTAAGTTTTAAAGAGCATTAGGCTGATTCACAACACCAAAAACTGATTTCAAAAGAACCCCAAGGCCCAACAAATCTCAGTGTATTTGTTCATCTGTAAACAGTAAGTTCTTGGAAATAAAAATATAGAAAGCCAATTCCTGTACTCTGTAGGCTAACAGTCTGGTGACCATCTCAGTACAGCTTACTGTTCATCATCTCACTTCAGACAAAAGATTAGGGAGATTGCTTTGTTGTTTTGGCAAGAAGATTTTGCAATGTGCTCAGTTATTAGTAGAAGACAAATGCAATATTTTAAATTACCCCATCTCTAATTTTAGTTCCAGACTTCGATTATTCCACATTTACCTTTGTGAGACAGGGACTAAAGTGTTTCCTGCCCACTTTCTTCTAGTGTCTCCTCTCCAATAGGCTTTCCCTTGGAGGGTGCGGGGACATTTACTTTCCAATTCAGGTCGTTTTTTTTGAAACAGCAAATGTTCATTTCTTTTTGACCAAAAGTTTAACCTTGTCAGCTGATGATTAGTGAGATGGAGAAAGTTGTGCTGATATGAACCCCTGATGGTGGCCAGAGTGGGCTTACAGGGGAAGAAACAAGAATGGCTGTCAGTTGGGCTGTTTCTCACTCATTGTTTAGTTGGGAGCCCCAGCGAGGAGATATGGCGGTTACACATGATTGGCAGCTTGTACTTTATGGCATTGTCACCTACATTAGCTTTCTCTGCAGCCTTTGTTGCAGGGAATGAAAGCTTCCTTGCAGGGGGCTGCTAACCCAAGAAGCAAATTCAGGAGGGAGCCACAGTGGAAGCACTTTTAAGTTTATAAGATTAGAGAATATGTTTGCACCATTTATTTCCATTTGCCATTCAGTTCCAAATTTGGTACATCTTGTTCACAAATGTGTTGAAATTTTCTTTCCTGCAGCATGTTGAGTAATTGTAGATGAGTTTTTATTTTACTGAGTTCTTGTCACATAGTTTTTTGACAGTGGGCTATGGTGTAAGTACCTGGTTATCAGTTTTCCCAGGGTTCTCAGTAAAAATTCAGAGCTGTTCTAAGACTTTTTCTTTTTTTTTTTAATCCTCACCTGAGGATACGTTTCTTTTGTTAGAGAGAGAAAGAGAGACACACACATTGATGTGAGAAACATGGACCAGTTGCCTCCCTCACATACCCTGACCAGGAATCAAATCCGCAACCTTTTGGTATACTGGACGATGCTCCAATAAACTGAGCCATCCAGCCAGGGCATGTCAGGATTTTTGTAACGGTACCAGTGGTCTTTCTTGATGAGATAAATGGTGACCTAAAACCTGGAATCCTCTTGAGCTGTCCAGTTAAGCTCAACTCTGAATTGGCTGTTGTCTCAATTATTGAGATTTAAAGAAGGTCGTCTTGACAAATGCCCCTAAATGTATGTGCAGATTGGGGTGGATGTGCTTTTTTCCCGATGAGTGGGTTTATAGCTTCCTTCGATTTCTAATAAAAAGCTACTATTCTAAGGGATATTATTTTCTCTAGGTTCACTAAGTCCTGTTTCTGTGTTAAACATGTTAGATCACAGACTCTATTAGCTATATTACATTACCCATAGAAATGCCTTCATTGAATTATGATTTGCTGTTTTATTATGTGCATTTTTTGGTGGGTTACTATTTTTTAAATGCTGGCTAAAGACATTGTACATTATGTTACTCCATGTCCCTTTATAAGAAAGCCATGTTCTCTCTTAGTGCCAAGTAAAAAGCTTGTCTATCTAGGCAAGCTTGCATGGATACTTTTATCGTATAGTAAGTACCATATTCTTTCATGACATCCTTGTAGATTTGGCTGCCCAGGCCCTTAAAGGAACTGTTCAGTGCTCAGAAGTAACAACCAAGAGTACTGAAATATTATTTTAATCTCTTTTCCTAAATCAGTGTTTCTCATATTCATTCAGGTTGCAGACCATCTGGAAGCCACTTTCTTCCTTGTGAACACTGAAATATTGGTAGAGTTAATAATATCATACAAAGGGTAATTTTTCTAACTGAGAAGGACTGACACTCTTAATATATAATCACAACCAGCCCGGGTACACTTAAGAAAATATGTTGCCTGCCTCTGCAATATTCTGAGTTCTTCCACTAATATATCTATTTGCTACTAATTCATTCATTCATGCATTTGGGTGACTGCTGACACTTGCTAATAATCAAGTAGAAGATAGAAGTTATTGGAAGTTACAAAAATGTATGTTTAATAGAGCTTAAATTTTTTTTCCTGTAAATTGGGATCTGCCATCATTCGATTTGAGTGATAGCATACTTCATGGAAACTCAGGGAATATTTGCATTCCAGAGAAACCTGGTTTGAAAATCCTGGACCAAATGGGTCTTGGTTTTCTTTCTTTTATTTTTTTTTAAATATTTTTATTATTATTTTTAATGTTTTTATTGATTTCGGTGAGGAAGGAAGAGGGAGAGAGAGAAACATCGGTGATGAGAGAGAATCATTGATTAGCTGCCGCCTGCACACCTCCTACTGGAGATCTAGTCTGCAACCTGGGCATATACTCTGAGTGGGAATCGAACCATGACCTCCTGGTTTCATAGGTTGATGCTCAACCACTGAACCGCCGCAGCCGGGCCTTGGTTTTCTTTTGATAAATTAACTATGCTGTTTCTGTTTATTTTAATATTTCAAATAGCCATGGACTTTTTAAAAACGGGCAGGAAAAAGGTATGCATTTCTTTTGTTGTTTAGGATATCACCCAGAAAACAAGATTCGTGGAAGATCCATATATTTAAAGATCTAGAAAGCAAGACAGATATATTCTTATAAATCATAAAATCCTTCAAAATTTTTCCACGCATCTATTTTGTTAATCTCATAATGGTTACATCTGAGGCAATTAGTTGGAAGATTTCCTTAACACTTACTACGTTAGCTTATGCTACATATCAAGATATTCGAAAAATTAGTGGCCTTAAAGACCAAACTGTTATAGTTGTGAAAGCCCCTCCAGAAACAAGACTTGAAGTGCCTGACCCAATAGAGGTAAGGAGACGTCTTTGTTCATCGGCAGAGATCTTTCTGGAATGCCTGAAGTTAAAGAATCATTGATTCATGGTTAAAGTTCATATCCTCCTGAAAACTAGAAAGTTCTTTCCCCATCTATTTTACTTAACGCTAACTTTAAAAACATTTCAACGGTTCAATATATATTGAGTGTCCAAAAGATCTAATTTTAACAAAGCAGAGCACTCAGCTCAAGGTGGTATACGATGTCCTGTCCCTCTTGTACTTTCTTTTTTTCATAATTTGTTGGTTCCAATCAATTTGAAATTTCGGAGAATTTTATGTTGCTTGCTCTAAATATAGTTCCCACTACAAATAGAGATAGAAATGCTATAAAGTATCTCCCTAACTTATCTTAGCACATTTAAGAATTTATCATTTATATCATATTTACTTTTAAGAGATGAAATGGGACTTTGGTTTATTTCATAGGCTAGAATATTGTAAGAAAGTAGGGTGCGTATTTTTGTGATTGGTTTCAGATATAGTTTAATAATAGACCCAGACTATAACTCTAAGGTAAAGAAATGTAGTAAAAAGAATATGCATAGAAAGTAAAAAGAGAATGAAATTTGCAAGCTCTCATCTAGGGTAGAGTTCTCACCTTAAGTGATAATAATAGCACCATGACCTAGATGAAGAGGAATTTTAAATATTAGTGTGCTGCATTTTCTTATTAAACTCAGTTCCAGTGGTTATTAAAGTTCAACATTTAAAAAGCCCTACCATAAAGGAATAATAACATGGAAATATTGTATTTGGAACACTAAAAGCACCCTTTAATAGTTTGTGTGTTGCTTTTTAAAAAAAATATATTTAGAGAGCATAATTCACCTTCTCCGGGACAGGGGTCAGCAAATTTTTTCTTTAAAGGGCCAGACAGTAAATATTTTTGGCTTTGTGAGCCATACAGTCTCTGTTGGGACTGCTCACTGCCCAACTCTGCGTGAGAAAAAAAACAACACCTAGCCAGAGGCCATGCATCAGTAATGGGAATAGGCGTGACTCTGTGCCAATAAAACTCTTCACAAAATCAGTTGGTGGACTGGATTGGGCCTTGGGCTATAGTTTGCTGACCTGTCCTCTAGGGTATGGCAATCATTGGTAAAGGTAGACTAGCTGTGACAACGCAAAATGAACTAAGAAAACTACCCTTATCTTACATGTTTAGATGAAAATTACTATTGCTTTCATTTCCAAAAGAACTTTCATTTTGAACCTTTCTCACTCTTTTCTGTTCATAGAGCCTGCAAATACACTTGGCAAGTACTCAAGGGCCCATTGAGGTTTACTTGTGTCCAGAAGAGACTGAAACACACAGTCCAATGAAAACAAACAACCAAGACCACAATGGGAATATCTCCAAACCCACTTCCAAAGGTAAAAACTCTTGTATTTGTCATTGGAAAACTATGTTAAAAATGAAGGTGACTATATCACTGAGCCATGCCGACCAGGCTGGAAGAATTCTGTATCAGAACCACAAGTCTAGGCAAGACACAAAATCTTCTGTTATTATTGTTATGAAGGGAACTTTCTTTTAAAGGCATTCTCACTAGTTTGCAGAATAAAATAATGACCTTGGGCTAATGATTCCTCCACCCACGAATGGAGTCCCTCAGGATTTGGCTATTGGCAGAAACCATTTCCTTACAGTGTTTGGAAACTCAACCGACGTGGGGAGTGAAGCTGAGTGAATCATCAGCTATCCTTGGCCCCACACCTTTCCATGATGCTACAGAGATCCTTAGAGAGAGAAGTGTTTGGAGAGAAAAGCCTCCTATCAAAGAAGTTTTATCTTAATTTCCTCTTCCTCCCCCCACCCCCCAATGTGATGGGGAGAAGATATGGGAGGAAACCCCCAACCAAATAAATCTAACTTCTTCCTGCACTGTCCCTGGAGCAAAGGAAGCTCTTTGCATTTTTCCTTTTTTTTTCTCTTTTTTTTCAGTTTCAGATTGGGGGGATGTGTGTTTCGTTTTTCCCCCCGCCTCCCAATATAGCAGCAAGAATAGCAGTGATTTGAGTGAACAGGTCTGATTTAATACTGAGCAAAAAAACATAGTAGATGTCTGAACCCTATACAGTTGATCCTTGAACAATGATAGGGTTAGGGGCACTGACCCCCTCACATAGTCGAAAATCCACCTATAACTTTTGACGCCCCCAAATCTTAAATTGTTCCTCGGGATGCGGAGGATTGGTTGCAGGACCTCCGTGGACTCCCAGCTGGGGATTGAAGGCAGTACGAGTATTTTTTAAAAATCTGAGTATGAGTGGACCCATGTTGTTCAAGGCTCAACTATATACTGTATTTTCCTACATATAGGTATCTATGGAAAATCTTAATCGATTAGGCTCAATGTGATATTAACCACAATAACTAATAAAATAGAACAATTATAACAATACACTGTAATAAAAGTTATGTGGATGTGGTCTCTCAAACTACCGGGTACTGTATACTGTGCTCAGCCTTCTTGCGATGATGTGAAATGACACAGTGCCTACATGGTGAGATGAAGTGAGGAGAATGACACAGGCATTGGGAGTAGCGTCAGGCACACTGCGGCACCACAACAGTCCATCTGGTAACCGATATGGTTCCTAGGTGGCTAACAGGCAGGGAGTGTCTCAGGTGAGGAGATGCTGGACAAAGGGATGATTCACATCCCAGGCAGGATGGAGCAGGACAGCACCCTACTCAGAACTGTGGCGATTTAAAACTTAGGAATTGTTTATTTCTGAAATTTTCAGACCGCAGTTGTCTATGGGTAGTTCTGAAGCCGGGGGAAGCAAAACCACAGATAAGGTGGAACTACTTAGTATATAGCATGTCAAACAGTAAAACAAAAGACCATTTCCCCCCATAATTATTCAAAGTAAATATCTTCTTTTTTGTATTTTTAGAGGTACCCTTGACAAGTTGGTTGCTCACCCTGGCCAGGTGGTTCAGTTGGTGAGAGCGTGGTTCCAATATGCCGAAATTTCGGGTTGAATTCCCAATCAGAGCACATACAAGAATCAAACAGTGAATGCATAAATAAGTAGAACAACAAGTGTCTCTCTCTCTCTCTCTCTCTCTCTCTCTCTCTCTCTCCTCTCAAATCAATAAATAAAATAAGCTGGTTGTTCAAAAAAGACTAAGTTAAAATCAGTGAGTTTCTACTAGGGAGCCAACTTTATAGTATTTACCTTTTGTTTTGTTTTTCCTTCAATAATGACCAGTTGATATCAGAGAGAAGTTTTTTTAACTTGTTAACCTCTAATCTTTGGAGCTAATTAAAGTCTTGTTTGCTAACAGTAGGTACTTTAAAAGATGAGTGAGCGACTAGAGACTGCCGGCAGGTGATGTGTATCCTAACGCTGCCTAATTGTCATCAGCAGGGGGTGAAAGCTTTCAGAACAGCGACTTGTATATTCTAACTTACTTTTGTGTTTCCACCAATTTTTTTCCTTTCAGACTTGGCTTCAACCAACTCAGGACATAGTGATTGCTCAGTTTCTATGGCAAACCTTTCTCCTTTGGCCTCCCCAGCCAACCTTTTACAGCAGACTGAGGACCAAATTCCTTCCAACCTAGAAGGACCATTTGTGAACTTACTGCCTCCCCTGCTCCAAGAAGACTATCTCCTAAGCCTCGGGGAGGAAGAAGGCATCAGCGATCTCTTTGATGCTTACGATTTGGAGAAGCTCCCGCTGGTGGAAGACTTCATGTGTAGTTGATTATGCTTTGTGACCTCCTTATGAACCAATATTTTTTTATTACGGAACCAGAACATCTGTCATGCAGTGTTGTCCCTTCCTACCTTCTTCCTCCAAGATAGTATCATGAAGTAAACTACAAACTTCAGAACAAAGCTGACATTTTAATGAATTTTTTATATATATATATATAAATTGTCTAAACGCACAGTTGCAGGCTCCCTTGGGAAAACCCTGCTTTGCCCCAGGCTCCAAAATCTCCTGGATGAGTCAGCAAGTGAGAAAATGTGCAATCAGGTGTCTCTCGCCCATACTTTCCTTCCTTCCTCCCTCCCGGATTGGCTTGCTGTGCCTGACGGATGGGCTGTAGAATGGGGTCTGGCCACCCGGGCCACTGGAATACAGCAATCTTCCTTAATAGCATTTCAAGCCGTGCCTTCTCTGCAGAATGCATGTCTTCGGGGTCTGCTAATATGGAATGGAACTGCAGGAACTGTAAACTTGAAGTCATGCAAAAGGATGAAGCGGATGTCTTCAGCTCTTCTTAGGAATATTTAAATTACTGTCATGATTCAGTGTAAGCTATGGGCCGTGGGTCCAACTTGGAGGTCAAGAGAACCTCCGCAGCCTTTCGGATGAAGAACCTGTTTTCGAATACTTGCTGCAGATACAGAAGAAGAGTTGAGATCTGCCACTGTCAGCTGTTGTGGATTTTCCTGTCTCCATAAACCACTCCCACGCCCCTGCCCCCAACATGTTTGTGAGTTTAAAGTTGATTTGTAGCAAATTGCCTACTGAGGAGTTCTTTGTGGATTGTTTTAGACTTTTTAATTTTTTTTTAGCTGCCATTTAAGCATTCCTGTGGCACCCATCACCATTACAATTTAACTGTTTACTTTGAAGCGGTTTTTGCTAATTCAAATTATTTAAGCAGAGATAGAGAACCTCTCGGATCAGAGCATCTAAACGAGTGTGACCTAAGGTGTAACAGCCTCTGCAGAAGCATTGCCCCATTTGGCTTCCTTTCCCAGAAGGGGAGCTGGGAGCGAGTCTGTCCTCGCTGACATTGGTGGCCCCTTTGAAAGGCGAACCAGGTCAGATGATATAGCAGTCCCAAGGAACAGCAGGTGTGGGTCCCTCTGTCCTTGGGCTTCCCGGGGCCCCGTGACCGGGGAAAGGGCTCTCTTAACACTGCACTCAGGGAGACCACTTCTCAGGATGCGGTCAGATGGAGAGGCCTCTAGGGAGAAAGGCATCCCTTTGTGTGAGTGGCATTCTACCAGTGGCATTTACTCAGGTTGGTGAGCACAGGGAGCTCCCACTTTGTGGAGGGTGGCAATACCCCTGGCCACAACCTGTCCCCCCGTTCCTCGATGAAGGAGTAAGTTGGACCAAGGGAAGTGTGGGCATAGAAAATGAAGCGATAGAATGCCGGGGTGTTTTCCCACTTTACTCTTCAGGAATGGTGTCCCGGGTTGGAGGCTTTGTGTCAGCTGCAAATCCTACCAGTTATGTCCAAGAGTGGCTTTCCCATTGGCCAGGGGAGGTGGCCATTTCCCACCGGGAATGTGACTTAGTACCTCAGATCCATTCCTTGGATGCTAAAGACTGTAGGGATGAGGGAGTCTTACTTTAAAAAAAACACACAAAAAACAACCTCAACAGGAACAGAGAAACTGAAATGCTATGTGTCTGGCCCACTGGTAGGCACATAGTAGGCACTCTATTCACGTGTGTAATCGAATTGAAAATATCCCTTAGGAAAAATACAAAACGGTCAACCACGAACACCCCAGCCAGTTTATTCTAGGTAGATTTCCACAATATGCAAAGTGGTGGTGGGGGTCAAAACCATGACACCAGCACTTTAAATGATTTGTGTAGGTATGCGTGGATGTGTGTTTGGGAAGAAAAACAAAGGTGCAGATTACCCTCCTTTTTCTTCAGCCTCCATCCCCAGCCTCCTCCCCTCACACACTGGACTTGGTACAAATATGTGGTCCGAGATGAAGCTTTGGGGTGGGGGAGGGGAGGGGAGCTTTGTGTCAAGTGCCTACTGGAAATGCACTGTGGGGTGTTTTCCTGTATAGGAAACCATTTATGCCAAGCTTTTCCCCATTTCCCATATTTATCTCATCTGGTTAGCTGCCTCTGCTTCCAGCTTTGTGTAATTCTCTGCCAGCTGCACAAAGCTAATTTTTTTTTCCAAAGTCTAACGACTGAGCTCACCTGGCTAGGTTGTTGTGTTTTGTTGAATTTCTCCTTAAACCTTTCGTAATGTAATGCCGTATTTATTGTTTTAGAATGAAAGGAATACTAATAAGTCTTAAAAGTTCCTTCGTGCATAAGATTTCTCCAGTTAATGGGCTTAACTGGGGTACATTAATGAAATGTCCATTCTTTGTTCTGTTTGCATTCGTCTTTTTTTTTTTTTTTTTTTTTTAACATAGTATCCGGCACACAAAGTGGGTTAGTTCTCCAGTATTTGTGTTACTTTAAGTCAGAGTATGCCGGTTTCCTGGTACCATTGAGTTGCTGCTATTAAAGCTCACACATGAAATGGCTAAAAGTTACAAGTGTGCGAATTATGACTGCGTGAGCCTTAGAAAATAAACTGTATAAAGGGCAACACATGAGCTGTCAAACAGTGTTAAGGTGTGTGTTTATATGTACAGACTTGTGCATAGCAATTGTTTTATTTAAGTTGATATGTAGTCTACTCACATTTTCATTATCTAGCAATTTTGTACAAAGATAGCAATTAATTTGTAAACACTGCCAGAATATTTTCTAGCTGGTTTGTAATTTTTTAAGAGTGTTATATTTTGTTTTTGTTCTTTGTTGTGGTTCTTGTTTTCATTTTTGTTTCAAGTGTAGATCTGTAAATAGAATTGCAGTATTTAAAGCTTTAGCTTTCAGGAAAAAGAAGAAAGAACTCAGCGTGTGCATGGCAACTCGTGTGTATGAGAGGTTTGAAGGAAGATGCCTTGTAGAGTCAGTCAGGTGGCAATGGTCAGATTGTGGGAATTTCTTTTCCTATGGGGTACGTGATTTTGTCAAAGGGAAATATTTCTCCCAAAATTGGGAGAAGGCAAACTACTAATCAATTTAGCTTTGTGTTGTATGCTAGTTTAAAAAAGAAAATGTGTAATATAATGTAAAAAAAAAAAAAGCTTTTATGATGGATTTTGTAAATAGATTTGTTACAGGGTAACCTGTTCTCTAGCTGTGATCTTACCACTTCAAATGGGTGTAATTTGAATAAATTTTGTATGGTAACGGATCAATAAAATGATTTTTTTTTAAGAGTTGAGATTTGTGTCTGGATTTTCTTACAATGGTCTGAAGCTTCTATATTAATCTCATTCTTAAAGACATGCTTTAACAAGTTAAGGGGAAAGTTTGCACAAAAGCCTAAGATACTATATACCTTATCCTTTAAAAAAATTTTTTTTATTGATTTCTGAGAGGAAGGGAGAGGGAAAAATAGAAACATCAATGATGAGAGGGAATCATTGATCGGCTGCCTCCTGCATGTTTCACACTGGGGATCGAGCCTATAACCCAGGCATGTGCCCTGACCGGGAATTGAACCATGACCTCCTGGTTCATGGGTCGACACTCAACCACTGAGCCACACCCACTGGGCTATTTGGGACCTCAGGAACACTGAACAAATATCTGTGGAGCACTTGGGGTGTACTCCCCACTTTGGGAAGCACAAGAACTTGCTATGTCTCTGACCACCTGCAGAGACCGCTCTCAGGTATTAAAGAAGGATTTTACACTGAGAATGTGACAAGTCAAGTTCTATAAGGTGTATGAAGCCAATTCGTTTTTTTTTCTCAATTTCGGTAATGACCTCCCTCGTTCAAGATTCTGTATTTCTTATAATGCCATAGTAATGCTTTTTTGACTGCTATGTCACACTTTTAACTCTAAGCTCACCTAAAAACTTCAAAATGTGTACCAAAAGAATTCCCACCCAGGACCAGTCTATTCACCTCAGAAGTAACCACTATTTTCATATTTCTTCACATCCCGTTGTTTCCTAGGCATATATAAACGTGTGTGTGCTTGTGTATTTTTTAAAATATATTTTTATTGATCTCAGAGGAAGGATGAGGAAGAGAGATATAGAGACATTAATGATGAGGGAAAATCATTGATTGGCTGCCTCCTGCATGCCCCACACTGGGGATTGTGACTGCAACTCGGGCATGTGCCCTGACCAAGAATTGAACCGTGACCTCCTGGTTCATAGGTCACTCAACCACTGAGCTATGCCGGTGGAGCTGTGCATGTGTATTTTTAAAAAATATATTTTTTTTATTGATTTTTTTTACAGAGAAGAAGGGAGAAGGATAGAGAGTTAGAAACATTTATGAGAGAGAAACATCGATCAGCTGCCTCCTGCACGCCCCCTACTGGGGAGGTGCCCGCAACCAAGGTACATGCCCTTGACCAGAATCGAACCTGGGACCCTTCAGCCTGCAGGCCGAGGCTCTATCCACTGAGCCAAAGCAGTTAGGGCATGTGCACGTGTATTAACAAATCATACCAAGTATATACTGATCTTTAGCTTTTTTTTTTTTTACTAGCTACATCTTGGACATCTTTCCATATTTGCATGTCTAGATCATGTTCATTCTCTTCAAAGGCTGCATAACATTCCAGTAATTAAAAATATACTTAATAATTTATTAACCTAGTAATTTCCTATTTGGGCGATTTTTAATAAAACCTTTCCTAGGACGTGCTTTTATTGATTTGTAGAGAGAGGAAGGGATAGAGAGAGAGAGAAACATCCACTCAAGACTGAAACATTGATCAATTGCCTCCCACACGCGTGACAACTGGGGATCTAATCCGCAACCTAGTGGGTACATGCCCTGACTGGGAATCGAACCCATGATTTTTTTTTAAATGTTTTTACTTTTTTTATAATTCTTTATTGTTCAAAGTATTACATATGTCTCCCTTTTCCCCCCATTACCCGCCCCAGGCCTTGAGCACCCCATTGTCTGTGTCCCGAACCCATGATATTTAGGTGTATAGGACGATGCTCACCCAACTGAGCCACACTGGCCAGGGCTTGAGTGATTTTGTTTTGCTATAAAATAATATAACATTGAGTGCCAGGTACTATTTATATTATGCCAGGTAAAAAAATATATATCAAAATGAACCATTAATAACATTTAATACATTCACAATATTGTGTAAGATCATCACTATTTTAGGACATTTTCATCCCAAAAGAAAACCCCATACCCTTTGAGCCATCACTCCCCATCTCCTATTCCCAGCCCCTGGCAACCACTAATCTGATTTCTGTTCCTATGGATTTGCCTGTTCTGGATATTCGCTATAAAGAATCAGACAAGATGTGAATTTTTGTGTCTGTTTTACTTAGCATAATGTCCTCACGTTTCATCCAAGTTACAGCATGTGTCTGTACTGCATTCCTTCTTATACCTGAATAATATTCCATTGTATGGTACTACTACATTTTTATCCATTTATCAGTGGATGGGCAGTTGGGTTGTTTCCACCTTTTGGCTATTGAAATGCCAGGTACTACTGTAAGTGCTTTGTTGAGCGCTCTGACTTTTCAAAGCATATATCACTAGCTACATGTTATCGCCTCTCCCAGAATGTAAGCTCAGTGAGGAGAGGTCCTTTGTATTGTTCACTACTGTGTCCCCAGTTCTTAGAATACATGTTTCTAATACCTAATACATATTTAAATGAATTATTTCTATTTTGTAGATGAAGAATCTGAGATTTAAGAATGTTTTTAAATATATTTTATTGATTTTTCACAGAGAGGAAGGGAGAGGGACAGAGAGCTAGAAACATCGATGAGAAACATCGACCAGCTGCCTCCTGCACGCCCCCCACCGGGGATGTGCCCGCAACCAATGCACATGCCCTCGACCAGAATCGAACCCGGGACCTTCCAGTCTGCAGACCGACGCTCTATCCACTGAGCCAAACCGGTTTCGGCAAGAATGTGTTTTTTTTAAAGCCCAAAGGCAACAGTGATATAATGAGCTCAAAGTTTTTTCACCTTTACTGTCACCTTTCTCATGTTGTACCTTGTACTGAAATTTTTATTTACTATTATTTTGCATTTTTGCTTTCATCCTTAGTTCTGCCTAGGAGTCCCATTTTCCCAGAATTTGGGGACCTGAATTCTGTCATCCAACATAACTACTATCTACCCAGGGATCTGTACCTTTGGTCAGCAGCTAGTCCATAGTTAAGCCAGTGATAAAATCTGAATGAAATGATACAAAGATGTATTCCTTCTTCCAATTAAGACGACTGAAGGCAGTGGATGGTGGGTGCTAGTAAATAAAACAAGAATTGTCCATATACAAAAGCAGTTGAAAAATGCAGGCAAGATAAATGTGAATCATGTTAGGGCTGCATCCTTTAAAAAGGGGAATGTATGACTAAGCTGTGTAAATATTTTATAATTCAGAACCTTACTTGAGTATAGTTTCAGAAATGGGCTCATTCTATTCTGGGAACAATTCTATTCTGGGAATAATATTGAGACAGAAAAGAAAACCATTATAGAAAAGTTAATTGTATTCACTCATACAATGTCCATTACGGGAAACATGTTCACCTCATTCGCTGCTGGTGGGAATGTGGACTGGTACAGCCACCGTAGAAAACAGTCTGGTGATTCCTCAAAAAATTAAGAATAAAGTTACCATATGATCCAGCAATCCCTCTCCTGGGTATCTACCTGAAAAACCCAAAAACATGAATTTGCAAGGACATATGCACCCCTATGTTCATTGCAGCATTATTCACAGTGGCCAAGACATGGAGACATCCAAGGTGTCCTGCGATAGAGGACTGGATAAAGATGTGGTACATATACACAATCAAATACTACTTAACCATAAGAAAGGACAAAATACTGCCATTTGCAGCAACATGGATGGACCTTGAGAATATTATGCTAAGTGAAATAAGTCAGCCAGAAAAAGCTAAGAACCATATGATTTCACTCATTCTATATAATAAAAGCCTAATATGCAAATCGACCAACCAACGGAACGACCGGTCACTATGATGTGCACTGACCACCAGGGGCAGATGCTCAACGCAAGAGCTGACCCCAGCCCGCAGGCCCCAGGCCAGCCAAGGCGGGTGCAAGCGGGGGTCCCCCGATTGCCCTGCTGGTTGCCCCACAGATCAGCCCTGCTGGCTGGCCAGGCCTAGGGACCTTACCCGTGCACGATTTTCGTGCACCGGGCCTCTAGTTGAGATATAAAACTAAAACTCATGGACACAAATAGCAGTGTGGTGCTTGCCAGAGGAAGGGGGTGAATGGTGGAGGGGACCTAATATATGGTGATGGAATAAGATTTGACTTTGGGTGGTGGGCCCACAATGCAATATACAGATCTTATATCATAGAAATCCATGCCTGAAACTTATATGATCCAATTAATGTCACCATAATAAATTTAACAAAAGAAGAAAACATGGTACACTGTAAGCACTCCATAAATGTTCCCTTTAACTCCTTAAAAAGAGAGAGAGAGCTCTTCCCCAAAGCAGCCAGAGGTGACCTCTGAAAATGGTTTGCTATTCACTTGACCCAGAAAACCCCACATAATCATGCAAATCAAGAGGTTCAAATCTTCGTGTTCACTTTAAGAACACTCGTGAAACTGCCCAGGCCATCAAGGGTATGCATATTTGAAAAGTCACCAAGCATCTGAAGGATGTCACTTTAAAGAAGCAGTGCATGCCATTCCGTCATTACAATGGTGGAGTTGGTAGGTTTGCCCAGGCCAAACAGTGGGACTGGACACAGGATCGTGGCCCAAAAAACGTGCTGAATTTTTGCTGCACGTGCTTAAAAATGCAGAGAGCGATGCTGAGCTTAAGGGTTTAGATGTAGACTCTCTGGTCATTGAGCACATCCAGGTGAACAAAGCTCCCAAGATGCAGCGCAGAACTTACAGAGCTCATGGGCGGGTTACCCCATAGGAGCGCTCCCTGCCACACTGAGAGGATCCTTCCTGAGGAAGAGCCGGTGGTTCCTAAACCAGAAGAGGAAGCTGCACAGAAGAAAAGGATATCCCAGAAGAAACTGAAGAAACAAAAACTTATGGCCTGGGAGTAACTTCAGCATGAAATAAAAACTAATAAAAGTAAAAGCAGAGAGAGAGAGAGAGAGAGAGAGAGAGAGAGAGAGAGAGAGAGAGAGAGAGAGAGACATGTTCATTTATTTATTCAGTTACTCTTTGAACAAGCGTGAAGTGATTATGATATACTAGGGACTGTTGTAAGTGCTGCAGTCTAAATAGAGTCATAGTTCCTGTCAGCAAGAGGAAGCTTACAGTCTAGTGGGGAGAAACACGTTTAGCTACGAGAAGTAAATACTGAGGGCCGGATATTGAATAAGTGACTTTCCTTTCTGAAGCCATGTGTGGAAGACTTGGAAGGACAGATGGTTAGAGGCAGACATGGAAGTGAAGGAAGGATGAAGCCTTTGCAAGGCAGGCAAGACTGGGGTGCAGCTGGGGACCTGTGCAGCTGGATGCGCACGTGCTTGCAGAAGCCTGCGGAGTAGGCACAACTCCAGCGTGAATCAATAATGCATGTTCTAGGACCTAGGGAGCTGGGAGCCCCACTCTGGGTCTAGCCTACCACCCTGATCATGCATTGGGGTGCTAATGAGAATGCCTGCACTGGCTGCTTAGAATTAATAAGCCAGGAATCAATCAGAAGTTAAAAGAAGTAACACTCATAGCAGGAAGTTGAATGCAAAAGCAAACTTTTCGTTGTGCCCTGAAATCTGGGACTTGAAGACTGAAAGACAAACAGAACAATTTATTGAAGTATTCTGAAATGCTTATAAGACTAGAAATTACTATCATGCTTTTCCTGTGTGTGAAGAGTATTATGAAAAAGTGGCCGAGTTCCTTGTGCTGGAGTGTCTGGGAAGTGCTGGGAAACAGGAGGGACAACGTCCTGTGTTTTGAGGGATGTGCCTCAAAAACAACATGAAACATCAGCAGTACTTTTGTTGGGATGTTTAGAACTTGGGTGTATACCCTAGAACACAATAGATAGTGAGTGCCTAGGAAAAGGGAGGATGTATGTATCTTCTCTTACCTACATCAACTTCAGTCGCTAAGTACACACCAGTCAGGAACGCAGAAATATAGGATTAAAACCCCGGAATTAAAATACTAGTAGACAAACCAAAACATTAATCAAGGCCTAGTTTTTCAACTCAGCCTAAGCCATTTCCTGGTACTGATCACAGGATCACTAAATTTGAGTTGGAAGGCAACCTCATATTCAACAAGGAGCTGGTTTCATCAGGTGACAATTCAGTTGTCATTCCCACCCCCACCCCCCCCGCAAGAAAACAGTCTCCAGAGTCCTAGCCCAACACTCTTTCTGCTGTATCCGTAAGGTCTCTTAGTTCCCCTGCTCAGATATGCACACCAGAAACCTGCCTCTTCTCAGTCTTGGCCCTAGAACCATAGCCTGGCTATCATGGTAATTCATCATTTTGCATTAGCATATCTTCCGAAAAATCCCCATCATATAGTCCCCTAGCACTGTAATTCCTTCCCCTCTTTCATACCACATTTCATGGGTGCATGCTCTCATCCTCTGTGCCTGTGTTGTACACAACAAATTGGGAGAGATGGAAGCTGTTGGAAATGTAAGTCTGGAGAACTTCTCAGTGATTCTTTTGTTCTCAGTCTTTGCTAAAAATAGATTTGCTCTATTTAAATAGAGGAAGAATCAAATTGGCAGCAGCTTCTAAATAGGATGTTCCATTTCCCCCTTTAAAGGACTCAGACTTCTCTTCCTGTACAGACCACTCTTCAGCCTCAGAAGCCTTTTAAGACGCTGTGTATCTCATCCTTGACTAGTCCTTAGCATTGTACAGGGCTTTACAGTTGACAAAGTATTTTCATATCCCTTGTTTCTTCATCTAAAGCCATTTGTAACTGATGCAACAGCTGCAGAAGTAACTAATCAATCTAAAAATGACAGAATAGCATGTGGGCAGTGATGTAAACAGAGGAAGAAAAGCAGTTAGCGTTAAACCATACTCTGGAGACCCAAGGAGCAATTCCATAGAAGAGACCTGAAATAATATAACCAGTAAATAAAAATTAAATCATGTCAACAAAAAGAGCTTGTTTAAATGGGTTAGGCACAAGAATAGAGGTTGTGTATACTTAGAAATGGGAGGAGACAGAAGGAGACCCAAGATACTCCAAAAGAGCCACAAGCTAAATTCTGTCATTGATGAGTCCAAAGAATGGGTGTTCCTTTAGCCAAAGAGAAGGTGCCATCACCATTGACTCAGAGTTTGGGTATCTATTAAGGGAATGAAGTGGGTGCTAGAGACAAGAACAGGAAAAGGAGTGTAATGAAGGAAATGAGAAGGTAGAAACTATAGAAATAATTCACTTACCTGGTCCCAGGAAGGAGTTAAACCAGCAAATGGAGCAGCCAAAATTAGCTGCAAGTGCAGAAGAAAGATTGGCTCGGACCCCTGCTCTGTCAATATGGCAGATTAGATAGCCAGGAGACCCTCCTCTTACAAAACATCTAGACTGACAGAAAAAAATAATCTTATTGTGTTGCTAACATTTTAGAAAATTCCAAAGGGCCAGAAGAGTAAAAAAGAAAACAGCTGAAAACCAAAGTTGAAGAGCATGCACATGGGAAAAGACAGGATACCTAAGAACAGCTCCCGATTTCATTTCCAGTGTTATAGCTGCAATTGAGAAAAAATAGAGTCTTGGGCCAATAGAGAAAGATTGAAGTACCAGATGAAGTCAGAGAAATTGGAAGAAGGCTCTAGTACTCCAGGTGGTCGTCATCTCCCAGGCTCTCTGAAGAGCAGTCCTCTCTGAACAAGGCTTCCTTGGTATAGGACCACAGACTGGGCCTGCTCACAACCCGCAATCATAAGATACAGAAGGAAAGAAACCAGCATTAATAGCAGAAGCAGCAAACATCAGATTTAGACCTCAAAGGATTCAAATAATGGAATTATCAGATACAGTATATAATAAATATGTATGAAATGCTTTAAAAAAAAAGTGGTATCACAAAAAATGAGCAACCAGGGATGATCAAAACCTGCCACACAGATTTAAAAAAATAAAATTTTGAAAATTAAAAACATATTTGCTGGAGAAAAAATAATGACAGAAAAATCAGCAGATTAGATACAGCTAAAAAAGAATGACAATAAACTGGAAAATAAATCTGACAAAATTACCCAAAATTCAACACAGAGAGAAAAAGCAATAGAAAATATAAAGAAAAATTAAGAGAAAAGGAGTAGGAATTGGAAATGTTTTATGCAAAGGGCCAGATAGTAAATATTTTAGGCATTGTGGGCCTTAAAGTATCTGTCAAACTCTCTCAACTTGCCTCTGTAGCACAAAAGTAGCCATAAACACCATAAATAGCATGCCAATAAATGAGCATGGCTGTATTCCAATAAAACTTAAATATGAATTTTAAAATTTGTTATTCATGTAACTTTTACTAGCCATAAAATAATATTCCTCTTTTGATTTTTTCCCAACCATTTTAAAAATGAAAAAAATTGCCTTTAGTTCAGAGTTGTACAAGAAGAGGTGGTGGGTGATTTTAGATCCAACGTGTCAGGACTGTGGAAGTTGTCACTCCTGTCCTCACAGCAAGAAAAACCCTGAACAATGTGGAAATCAACAACCCTCCTTAGATCCGTCAGAGAATTGAGGGCCAGGACAAAACACTGCCCTGGAAACTGGAGAGAAAGGCAAATACAGGGAATCGGAGCTCGCCCAGAGCAGAAACGGCAAGTGGCAGCAGCAGCATGTACGAGACCTAAAGGGTAGCTGACTAGCTGTTGGGGTCTGTACATGGACTAGCTTGAGAGAGAAAATCTCCTGGGGCCCCAGTCTCAGGGGAGGCCTTCACACTGTCACCCGTTTTTCCTCCAGGATTCCCACCAGGTGCTCAGGGTGAAGATCTGAGAAAATTTCCCTCATGCTTTGGGCAGGGGGGTGGGAGAAATAACTATTTTGAAATATACCCAGAGCATTCTGTTCTCTTTAACAAATGTCTTGCCGTCAAGGAAAACTATTTTACCAGAGCCTAATCCACAGTGGATTTTGTCAGAGCCTAAAGGCCGTGGGGAAAAGGAAATACCCAATTCCAGCCCTTTCTAGCCTTCCTGTCCTGCCTAAGGGGCAAAAGACAACAAAACAGAACCGAAAAGCTTGTGAAGTTCACAGCCCAGCAACACTAACGGGCTGAGTCCTAATCATAGGATTATAGCATGCTTTACTTCTCCCATATCTTACCACCACATCAATAGGCTGTGCATAATAATAGGGACTACAGTGGAAACCCTGCAAGCCTCAGACTTTCTTTAAAAGGGAGTTGGTAGGAAAACCCAAAGACAACTTTTTAAAAATAGGTTTTATTGATTTTTTTTAGAGAGAGAGAGAGGAAGGGAGAGGGAGAGAGAAAAAGATCGAAGTGAGAGAGAAACATTTACCAGGGATCAAGCCTGAAACATGGGTGTCATACCCGCCACCTTCTAGAGTACGGGATAACCCCCAACCAGCTGAGGCACAGCAGCCAGGGCCACACTATAAGAAATGTTAGCCAAGGATACCACAGCTACACTGCTAGGAGTTAGTACACACAGATAACTCCTAGCCAGATAAACCTAAAACTTCACACTAAATGCCTGTCTACCTCATTTCTTTTTTTACCTTATGCATAATGTCTGATTTCTTCTAAAAAAACAAACAAATTGCAAGCATGATAAAATACAAAAGCAAAGTTTGAAGAGACAAAGCAAGCATCAGAACCAAATTCAGGGGTTTGAGAATGATGAGACTGGGAGTCTCAGCTGTGATGAGCTGCTAAGGGCTCTTATGGACAAAGGGGACTTCATGCAAGAACAGATGTAAGCAGAAAGATGAAACTCTCAGAAAGGATTGAAAGGAAATGCTAGAAATTAAAAACATAGAAACAAAAATGAAGGATGTCTTTAATGGATACACCAGTAAATTTGACATGGATGAGGGAAGAATCAGTGAGCTTGAAGATATAGAAAATTTCCAAACTGAAAAATAAACAGAAAAGAGAATGAAAAAAAAAAAGAAAGAAAGAAAAGGAACAGAGTATCCTAGAACAGTAGGGAAATTACAAAAGGTTTAACATGAGCTTAATGTGAATACCAGAAGGAGAAGAAAGAATGAAACCCCAAAAATATATTTTTAAGTAATAATGGTTGAGAATTTTCCAAAAGTAATGGCAAACGGGTCCAGGAAGTTCAAAAGGACATCATAAAGGATAAATATAAAAACAGCTATACCTAGGGACCTGGCCGGTATGGTTCAGTTGGTTAGAGTGTCATCCCAATACACTGAAAGGTTGTGGGATCGATTCCTGGTCAGGGCATACACCTAGGTTGTGGGTTCGATCCCCATTTGTTGCTCATCCTGGAGGCAGCCAATCGATGTTTCTCTCTCTCTCTCTCTCTCTCTCTCTCTCTCTCTCTCTCTCTCTCATTCCTTCCCTCTTTTCCCTTTCTCTAAAGTCAATAAGCATATCCTTGGGTATATATATATATATATATATATATATATATATATATACACATACCTAGGCATATTATCATATCATATTCAAATTGCAGAAAATCAAAGACAAAGAAGAAACTTCAAAAGAAGCTGGGAGGTGAGACACTTTAGAGGAGAAAAGATAAGTATTATACTGAATTTCTCCTCCAAAACCATGCAAACAAGACAAGAGTGCTATGAAATTCTTAGTGTTAAAAGAAAAACCCCCACCAAATTAGATTTCTGTATCCAGAGAAATTACTCTTCAAAAGTGATAGAGAAATAACAACTTTCTCAGGCAAATAAACATTGAGGGTCTTGTTGCCAGCAGATCTGCTTTGCAAGAAATATTTTAAAAAGTTCTTCAGAGAGAAGGAAAGTGATATAGGTCAGAAACTCAGATCTACATTAAGAAAAAAAGAACATTAAAGAAGAAATAAATGAAGGTTAAATAATTATTTTTTATTCATAATTGAGCTAACAGATAACAGTTTGTTCAAAATAATTATGGCAACAGTATATTAGATGATTATAGCTTATGGATAAGTGAAATGAATGACAGCAATGTTATAAAGGATGGAGGGAGGAATTGGGATAATGTATTATGAAATACCTGTAATGCATGTGAAGCAAAATAGTGTTATTTGAAAATGGACTTAGATTAGTTGTAATGTATACTATAAACTCTATGGTAACCACCAAATTTTTTAATAAAGCAGAATAAGAAACAGAAACAGACTCACAGATATAGAGATGGCTTCAAGAGGAAAGGGGTTGGGGAGAATGGGTGAAAAAGGTGAAGGGATTAAGAGGTACAGATGGGTAATTACCCATCTACAAAATAGTCATGGGGATGTAAAGTACAGCATAGGAAATATAGTTAATAATATTATAATAACTCTGTCTGATGTCAGGTGGGTAGTGAAAATATCAGGGGAACACTTTGTAAAGTTTATGATTGTTTAACAATGTTGTACACTTGAAACTAATTCAAAGTAATATCGAATCTAAACTGTATTTTAAATTTTTAAACTTTTTAAAAAAAGTATGAGAGGAGAAAAAAAATGGAGCAAAATGCTCAGTTAAAGCCAGAAGAGAGAGAGAAAAATAAGAAGGGCAACAAATAGACAACAGTAACAAATATGGCAGATATTGATCCAACTATTACCAATAGCCACTTTAAGTGTCAATAGTCACTTCAGAAACCCACTTTAAATATAAAGACAAATAGATTAAAAGTAAAGGGATGGAGAAAGATATACCATGCCAACACTAATCAACACAAAGTGAGAGTAACTATGTGGATTTCAGATAGAGCAGACTTCAGAGCCAGGAAAGTTATCAGGGATAAAGAGGAGCATTATAAATGATAACGAGGTCAACACTCCAAGAAGTACAACAATCCATACTCGCAGTGTATGTGCCCAATAGCAGAGTGTCAAAATACACCAGGCCATAACTGATAGAACTGCAAGGAGCTATAAACAAACCCACTATTATAGTTGAGACTGTAATACTCTATCAGTAATAGACAGATTTGCCATAAAAAAAAAATCAGCAAGGATATAGCTGAACTCAGCAGTGCCACCAATAAGCTAAATCTAACTGACATCTATAGAAAATTTCATCTAATAACAGCAGGCTCACATGGAACATTCACCAAGATAGACCACTTTCTGGGCCACAAAATGTACCTTAATAAATTTGAAAGAATAAAAATTATAGGAAGTATGCTCTCAGATCACAATAGAATTAAACTAGAAATCGTAAGAGAAAGAGAGCTGGAAAACCCCAAAATAGGTGGAGAGTAAACAACACACTTCTAAACATATGAGTCAAATAAATCTCAAGATAAATTTTAAAATATTTTAAAATAAATTAAAATGACTTTCCTGGTTGGGTGGCTCAGTTGGTTAGAGTGTTGTCATATATACCAAAAGCTTTCAGGTTTGATTCCTGGTCAGCATATATATCTAGGTTGCGGGTTACATCCCTGCTTGGGGCACATAAGGGAGGGAACGATCAATGATTCTCTATCAAGTCGATGTTTCTCTCTCTGTTTCTCTCTCTCTCTCTTCCTCTCTCTCTCTCTCTTCCTCTCTCTCTCTCTCTTCCTCTCTCTCTCTCTCTCTCTCTCTCTCTCTCTCTCTCTCTCTCTCCCTCTCTCTTCCTCTCTCTCTCTCTCTCTCTCCCCTCCCTCTCTAAAATATCAGTAACAGAAAAACATACCCTCGAGTGAGGATAAAAATTTGTGGATGCAACAAAAGCAGAACTTAGAGGGAAAGTTATAGCACTGTATGCATATATTAGAAAGGAAGAAAGATCTACAATAAGTAATCTAAGTTTCCATCTTACAAAACTACAAAAAGAAGAGCAAATTAAATGCAAAGTAAGCAGAAGAAAAGAAATAAAAGTTAGAGCAGAAATCAAGAAATTGGAAAAGGAACTCAGAGGAATGAACAAAAACAAAAGCTGGATCCTTTAAAAGAAAAATAAAATTGATAAACTTCTAGCCAAGTTAATTAAGAAAAAGGTATACTAAATGAATATTATGAAAATTAAATGCCTACAAATTTGATAACCTAGATGAAATGCACCAATTCCTTAAAAGACACCAAAAACTCACTTGAGGAAAAATAGATTATCTGAATAAGCCTATATATATTAAAGATATTGAATGAATAATTGGTAACCTTCCAAAACAGAAAGCAACAGGCACAGATGGTTTCACTAGTGAATTATATCAAACATTTAATAAATAAATTACACTAATTGTCTACAATCTTTGCCAGAAAATAGAAGCAGAGGGAATACTTCCCAACTCATTCTATGAGGCCAGCATTACCCTAATACCAAAACCAGACAAAAATTAACCAGACAAATGGAAAACTAGAGACCAATATCCCTCGTGAACATAGATGCAAAAACCCTCAACACAATATTAGCAAATCAAATCCACATAAGTATAAAAAGAATTCTACACCACAACCAAGTGGGATTTATTCCAGTACTCAAGCCTAGTTCAACATTTGAAAATCAATTAATGTTATTCATAACATCAACAAGTTAAAGAAGAAAAATCATATCAACTGACACTAAGAAACATAATAATTAAATTGGCAAACACCAATGACAATGTAAGAATCTTACAGGCTGCCAGAGAGAGACAGAAAGTTACCTACAAGGTATCTCCCATTAGAATATCAACTGATTTCTCAACAGAAACACATCAGGCCAGAAGGGAATGGAATGAAATATACAAAGTGATGCAAAGCAAGGGACTGAATCCAAAAATACTATATCCAGCAAGGCTATCATTCAAAATTGAAGGTGAAATCAGGAGCTTCACAGACAAAAAAGGGCTAAGGGAGTTTATTACTACCAAACCAACAATGCAAGAAATGCTAAAGGGACTGCTGTAAAAAGAAGAAATAGGAAGGGAAGAAGGAACACAGGCATAAAGAATAAAAGTGGCGGCAAACAGGTACCTATCAATAATAACCTTAAATGTAAATGGATTAAATGCTCCAATCAAAAGAATAGGGTAGCTGAATGGATGAGAAAACATGACCCATATATCTGCTGTCTACAAAAGACCCACCTCAGAACAAAGGACTCACACAGACTGACAGTGAAGGGATGGAAAAAAAATTTTCTGGTGAATAGACATTTAAAAAAAGTTGGGGTAGCAATACTTATAACTGACAAATTAGACCTCAAAGTGAAGGCCATAACAAGAGATAAGGAGGGCCACTTTATAATACTAAAGGGAGCAATCCAACAAGAGGATATAACTCTGGTAAACATATATGCACCCAATACAGGAGCACCCAAATACATAAAAAAACTTCTGGAAGATATCAAGGGAGAGATCGATAGCAACACAATCATAGCAGGGAACTTTAATACCCCATTGACACCACTGGATAAATCCTCTAAACAAAAAATCAGCAAAGAAACATCAATCCTAAATGACTCACTAGATCAGATGGACTTAATTGACATCTTCAGAACATTTCACTCCAAAGCCACAGAATATACATTCTTCTCAAGTGCACATGGGTCATTTTCAAAGATAGACCACATATTGGGACACAGGCAAAGTCTCTTCAAATTCAAGAAGATAGAAATCATATCAAGCATCTTCTCAGACCACAATGGCATAAAATTAGAAATAAACTACAATAAAAACAATGAAAAAAATCAAACACTTGGAGGCTAAAGAGCATGCTATTAAACAATGATTGGGTTACCAAAGAGATCAAAGAAGAAATAAAAAGCAAACTGGTAACAAATGACAATGAAAACATAACAATCCAAAACCTATGGGACACAGTGAAAGCAGTCTTGAGAGGGAAGTTCATAGTTCTACAGGCCTACCTAAAAAAAAATAAAAAATAAAAAATGGTAATAAATTATCTAACCCTCCAACTCAAAGAATTACAAAGAGAGCAACAAGAAAAGCCCAGAGTAGGCAGAAGGAAGGAAATAATAAAGACCAGAACGGAAATAAACAACAAGGAGACCAAAAATAAATAAATAAATAAATAAATAAATAAATAAAAATACAAAAGATCAATAAAACCAATAGCTGGTTCTTTGAAAGGACAAACAAGATTGATGAACCTCTAGCTAGGCTCACCAAGAAGCAAAGAGAGAGGACCCAAATAAACAAAATCAGAAATGAAAGAGGTAACAACTGACCCCACAAAAATATAAAGGATTATGAAAAAACACTATGAACAACTCTATTCCAACAAACTGGACAACCTAGATGAAAATGGACATAGTCTTAGAAAAATACAAACTCCCAAAACTCAATCAGGAAGAATAAAAAAAAAACTGAATAGGCAGATAACTACCGAAGAAAATGAAGCAGTAATCAAAAATCTTCCAGCAAAAAAAAGCCCTGGTTCAGACAGCTTTACAGGGGAGTTCTACCAAGCATTCAAAGAAGAACTAAAACCTATCCTCCTCAGACTATTCCAAAAAATTCAAGAGGAAGGCACACTTCCAAGCTCTTTCTATGAAGCCAGCATTACCCTAATTCCAAAACCAGATAAAAACACCACAAAGAAAGAGAACTACATGCCAATATCCTGGATGAACATAGATGCTAAAATCCTCAATAAAATTCTAGTAAATTAGAAAGATCATACACCATGACCAAGTGGGATATACTCCGGGGATGCAAGGATGGTATAATATCCGCAAATCAATAAATGTGATACATCACATAAACAAACTGAGAGACAAAAATCACATAATCATATCAATCGATGCAGAAAAAGCATTTGACAAAATCCAACACCCTTTCTTGATAAAAACTCTCAGCAAAGTGGGAATAGAGGGATCATACCTCAACATAATAAAAGCCTTATATGACAAACCTACAGCTAACATCATACTCAGTGGGCAAAAACTAAAACTATTTCCCTTAAGAACAGGAACAAGACAAGGATGCCCACTTTCACCACTCCTGTTGGATATAGTACTGGAAGTGCTAACCATAGCGATCAGACAAGAAGAAGCAATAAAAAGCATCCAAATTGGAAAAGAAGAAGTAAAACTGTCATTATTCACAGATGACATGATACTGTACATAGAAAACCTCATAGACTCCATCAAAAAACTGCTACACTTAATAAATGAATTCGGCAATGTGGCAGGATACAAAATTAACACCCAGAAATCTATGGCTTTTTTTATACACCAGTAATGAACTCACAGAAAGAGAAACTAAAAAAACAATTCCGTTTACCATTGAAACCAAAAAAATTAAGATACCTAGGAATAAACTTAACTAAGAAGGTAAAAGACCTGTACTCTGAAAACTACAGGACATTGAAAAAAGAGATAGAAGAAGACATAAACAAATGGAAGAACATACTGTGTTCATGGGTTGGTAGAATCAACATCATTAAAATGTCCATACTACCCAAAGCAATTTATAGATTCAATGCAATCCCCATTAAAATACCAATGGCATATTTCACACACCTAGAACAAACTCTCCAAAAATTCACCTGCAATTAAAAAAGACCCCAAAGAGCCACAGCAATCCTGAGAAAGAAGACCAAAGTTGGAGGGATCACAATACCAGATTTCAAGCTGTATTACAAAGCCACGGTTCTCAAAACTGCCTGGTACTGGCATAAGAACAGACATATAGACCAAGGGAACAGAATAGAGAACCCAGAAATAGACCCAAGCCATTATGCTCAATTAATATTTGACAAAGGAGGCAAGAGCATACAATGGAGTCATGACAGTCTCTTCAATAAATGGTGCTGGGAAATTTGGTCAGATACATGCAAAAAAATGAAACTAGATCACCAACTTACACCATACACAAAAACAAACTCAAAATGGCTAAAGGACTTAAATGTAAGACGGGAAACCATAAAAACCTTAGAAGACTCCATAGGCAGCAAAATATCAGACATATGTCGTAGCAATATCTTTACCAATACAGCTCCTAGGGCAATGGAAACTAAGGAGAAAATAAACAAATGAGACTACATCAAAATAAAAAGTTTCTGCACAGCAAAAGAAACCATCAACAAAACAACAAGAAAGCCCACTGCATGGGAGAACATATTTGCCACTACTATTTCAGATAAGGGCTTAATCTCCAAAATTTACAGAGAACTCATACAACTTAACAAAAGGAAAATAAACAATCCAATCAAAAAATGGGCAAAGGACCTAAATAGACACTTTTTGAAAGAGAACATACAGAAGGCCGAGAGACATATGAAAACATGCTCAAAGTCACTAATCATCTGAGAGATGCAAATCAAAACAACAATGAGGTACCATCTCACACCTGTCAGAATGGCTATCACCAACAAACCAACAGACAAGTGCTGGAAAGGATGCGGAGAAAAAGGATCCCTCCTTCACTGCTGGTGGGAATACAGACTGGTGCAGCCATGTGGAAGACAGTTTGGAGTTTCCTCAAAAAGTTAAAAACGGAACTCCCATTTGACCCAGTGATCCCACTTCTAGAAATATATCCCAAGAAACCAGATACACCAACCAGAAAGGATATATGCACCCCTATGTTCATAGCAGCACAATTTACAATAGCTAAGATTTGGAAACAGCCTAAGTGCCCATCAGCAGATGAGTGGATTAAAAAACTGTGGTACATCTACACAATGAAATACTACGCTGCTATTTAAAAAAAAAAAAAAAAGGAACTTTTACCATTTGCAACAGCATGGATGGAACTGGAGAGCATTATGCTGAGCAAAGTAAGCCAGTTGGAGAAAGATAAATATCACATGATCTCACTCATATGTGGGATATAATGATCAACATAAACTAATGAACAAAAATGGATCCAGAGACAAGGGGCAGGGGAGAAGACAGGGAAGTAGAGATCAACTAAAGGACTTTTATGCATGCATAGTAGCACAACCAATGGATATAGACAGTGGGGCAGTGGGGGCTTGTACTTGGGGGTGGGAGTGGATGGGGACGGGGGTCAATTGGGGAAAAAGAAGACATATGTAATACTGTAAACAATAAAAACAAAACAAAATGAAATTATAGCATGAAAAAAGAAAAGAAAAATCCTATCAGTAAATGCTGAAAGAACATTTAACAAAATCTAACATCTCTTCATGATAAAAACAAAAAATGGAGCAAAACTGCCCTGGCCAGTGTTGCTAAGTGGTTAGAATGTTCTCCCATGGATCAAGGGGTTGAGGGTTCAATTCCTGGTCAAAGGCATGTACCTGGGTTGCAGATTCCATGCCCGGCCCATTGTCTGGGCAAATGTGGGAGGCAACCGATCAATGTGTCTCTCTCACGTGGATCTCTCTCTCTCTCTCTCTCTCTCTCTCTCTCTCTCTCTCTCTCTTTTTCTACATACCTATCTATCTCTCTACCTCTCTCTCCTCTTCTTCTCCTCCCTCCCTCCCATTCCTCCCTTCTGTTCTCTCTAAAAATCAATGGAAAAAATATCCTTAAGTGAGGATTAGCAAAACAACAACAAAAGAAATGGAGCAATACTTCCTCAACTTGATAAAGCACACCTACAAAAACCCTACAGCTAACATAATACTTAATGGTGAGAAACTAGATGCTTCCCCACTAAAACACCGAAACAAGACAGGGATATCCCTCTCACCACTCCCATTTAACAACATATTGGGTAACACAAAAAGACAAGAAAAGTAAATAAAAGGTGTGCTGATTGTCAAGGAAGAAATAAAAGTCTCCTTCTTTGATGATGACATGATTGTTTATGTAAACAAAGAATCTACAAAAAGGCCCCTAGAATGAGTGATTATAGCAGTATTGCAGTATACATAGTCAATATACAAGCATTAATTATATTCCTTTATACTAGAAATAAAAAATTTTAAATGAAAAACATACCAGCATTTACATTATCACCAAGAAAAAAAAATACTGAGGTATAAACCAAACAATCTATAATAATAAAAGGGTAATATGCTAATTAGACCGAATAGACCAGACGTCTTCTGGACGTCCTTCCGACATCCTTTCAGACATCCTTCCAGACAAAGCCACAGTGGCTGTGAGGGCCAAGGAGGGCTGGCAGCAGCGACAGCTGCAAGGGCTGGCAGTGGCAGCAGCAGTGGGTTGATGGGGCAGTGCCTTCCCCTGATTGGCCTGGTTGCCTCCCGCAGAGGGAAGCCAGACTGCCTAAGCCATCAGTAGGACATCCCCTGAGGGCTCCCAGACTGTAAGAGGGGGCAGGCTGGGTTGAGGGACCCCCCTCCCCTCACAATCCGGGAGCCCTCAGGGGTGGGAGGCGACCCAGGTGATCAGGGGAAGGCGATGCCCCCATCACACCTCTGTTGCTCTCACTGCCGGCAGCACAAGCCTCAGCCAGCCCTGGTTACCTGAGCCTCAGGCCGGCCCTGGGTGGCTGGGAAGATGCCCCTGGGAGGGCTTAGGGGACTCTGGTGGCAGGCACATGGAGCAGCTGGCCCCGCCCCTGTTGTGGGCACTGCCATCTTGTGACAGTGTGATGGTTGATTTGCATATTACCTCTTTATTATATAGAATATATATATATATATGATGACTACATGAGAAAAGCTACAAAGCTCTGATGAAATAAATCAAAGATTTGTATAAAAAGAAAAGTTATTTCACATTCATGGATAAAAAGAAATTAATATTGTTAAGATGTCAGTTCTTCCCAATTTGATCTATAGATTCAACTCAATCCCAATTAAAATCTAAGCAAGCTATTTTGTGGATATCAACAAACTGATTCTAAAGTGTATATGGAAAGGGAAAATCCCCACAGAAGCCAACACAATACTGAAGAATAAAGTTGAAAGACTGACACTACCCAACAGGAAGACTTCCTATAAAGCTATAGTGACCAAGTCAGTATGGCATTGGTGAAAGAATAGACAAATATTCTGTGAAACACAATAGCGAGTCCAGGAATAGATCCACAAAAATATAGTCAACTGATCTTTGAGAAAGGAGCAAAGGCAATTCAGTGAAGAATAGTCTTTTTAACAAATGGTGCTAAAATAGTCTTTTCAGCATGCAATTAATGAAAGAGCAGAGATAGTAAAACAATATTCTATTAAATATTTTCTGGAAGTAGCCACTCAACTCTTAAAATCTTCTTTAGGGCCTTTCCATCCTTTAATTATTTAGCTTCTTAAATTAAAATTACAAATGTATTCTCTTCATGGTGCTAGAACTGGATACCCACATGCAAAATATAAATAAATCTAGACACAGCCTTTCCATCTTTCACAAACATTAACTCAAAAGGAATCATAGGCCTCACTGTAAAACACAAACCCATAAAAGTTCTAGAACAAGCATATCAAACTCATAGTCCGTGGGCTGCATATGGCCCACAATGAATGTTTTTGCAGCCCAGCCAATATAACGGTATATAGAAACGTTTTAATAAAAATTTCATAACTTAATTTTTACAATGTCCTGTTATACATAATCTATACTAATAAAAGCCTGGTGGCCCTTGCACCCTTGCGCGATGCCCTCATGCATCACAAGATGGCCGCACCCACGTCATCACAAGATGGCCACCCCTATGTCATCACAAGATGGCCGCCCCCACATCATCACAAGATGGCCGCCCCACATCATCACAAGATGGCCACCACAAGATGGCCACTGCCACGTTGTCACAAGATGGCTGCCCCCATGTCATCACAAGATGGCCACCACAAGATGGCTGCCACAAGATGGCCGTCACAAGATGGCTGGCAGGGGAGGGCAGTTGCAGGAGACCAGGCCAGCAGGGGAGGGCAGTTGGGGGCCATCAGGTCAGCAGGGGAGAGCAGTTGGGGGCCATCGGGCTGGCAGGGGAGCAGATAGGCGTGATTGGGCCAGCAGGGGAGCGGTTAGGAGCAATCAGACAGGCAGGTGAGTGGTTAGGAGCCAGCAGTCCCAGATTGTGAGAGGGATGTCCGACTGCTGGGATCGGTCCTAAACTGGCAGTCAGACATCCCCCAAGGGGTCCCAGATTGGAGAGGGTACAGGCTGGGCTGAGGGCCACCCCTCCAGTGCACGAATTTCGTGCACTGGGCCTCTAGTTATTAATAACGAACTACAACATTTGCTAATGACTGATTCCTATAATCATGTTGCATTCATTTCCCTTACGCGCCTTACGTGCAGGCACACCATTTCTCTCCACTAATACTAGCAGCAAATATTTTACCAGCCGATTGCCATGTCATTAGTCTTGGTCTGACTTGTTTGGTGTGCACAACAGGAAATATTTTGCTTTCTGAGAACAAGAAAAATAGGTTTATTTGCGTTACACTTATTAATTTGTGCAGTTATTCAGTGTTTGGTAAGTTAATGTTCAAGAAAAAAATATTAATTTTTATTAAAATGTTCTATTATTTTATGTTAACGATTACTCATTTATTTCAGCCCTTTGTATTCAGCATGTCTCTATCAAAATAAACCTACGTTTCTATGAAAATTGAAGCTTTTGTTTTTTTGTGGCCCTCATAAACTTAAACTGTGTTTATTTGACCCGTGTTAGCCTTTGAGCTTGACATGCTTGTTCTAGAAGGTAACATAAAAGAACTAGGTCAACCTAAATTGGGTTGACTTTTGAGATACAACAAAAGCATGATCTGTGAAAAAATATTGACAAGTTGAACATTGTTTGATACAAAAATATTATTGCCTCATTCTTAAGTTAGGTCATAAGTTCACAGGTACTCATTTTATTATTAAGCATCAAAATTTACATTCATGCTACATATCTTTTTGTATGCAAAATTATTACACAATTAAAATATTTTTTCTTAAGGTTGAGTCCCAAAATGCCACAAGGACATAGGTAAGGGATTGACAGGTTCTTTGTCAGCCAACTGCCCTTTAGAGTTTCAAATGTGATATTTTATTGCCCAGCTTATTGCTAACTACTAATAGAAGACTAACATACCATAGATTGAGTTTATCTTTTTTTCTTGCTGTGCATTGCAGTAAAGGCTTCTGATAGTGAGATAAAAAAAAATAGAGAACTGGGTAGAATTAAGAGAAAGGCAAAGCTTTACAATTCATTATTTTTTCAAAGAATCCAAGAATTAATTCAGAAGCAAACACTTAGAAGAAAAGCAAGGAGACATTTCTGACTGGTGTTTCTAGTTTCTTGGGATATAGTCCTAGAAGTGGGATCACTGGGTCAAATGGGAGTTCCATTTTTAGTTTTTTGAGGAAATTCCATACTGTTCTCCACAGTAGCTGCACCAGTCTGCATTCCCACCAGCAGTGCATGAGGGTTCCTTTTTCTACACATCCTCGTCAGCACTTGTCATTTGTTGATTTGTTGATGATAGCCAAATAAAGAAGAAAAAAAAAAGTAAACAGAAAATAAAATTTAAAAAAAAGCAAGGAGACCAAAAACTTAAGAGTTTTACTGCATGCAGCAGGACTACTGAGTACTTTACTTATTATACAGTGCAGACATGTGCAGAATGAGTGCCAGGAACTGCCCTTGGATGAAAAATGCTTTTCCTCACCCTAGCCGGCTTGGCTCAGTGGTTGGAGTGTCAGCCCGCAGACGGAAGGGTCAAGGGCATGTACCTTGGTACTTCGGTTGCAGGCTCAATCCGACCGTCAGGGAGAATGCGGGAGGCAACCAATCTATGTGTTTCTTTCACATCGATATTTCTCTCTCTGTCTCTCCCCCTCCCTTTCACTCTGTCTAAAAATCAATGGGAAAAAATATATATCCTTGGGTGAGGATTAACAAAAGAAAAAAAAAAATGCTTTTTCTCTAGGCCCCTTGTCCAGTTGTGTTCACTTACCTTCTCCTCAAAGGCCTCAGGGATGAGTTGTTTGTGTGTGTCAACAGGGTACGGGCCTATAAGAGCAGAAAGAGCTGAGGAGCAGAAACCTCCACTGATTCTGTGCTGTGTGCCCTGCCCCTTTCGTAGTCATTTCATGAAAATACTAGGGAAATAAAATTGGAGTAAGAAAGATCTTTCTGAGCCATTTGTGCTGATTTATTCCTTCTTGCCTCTCTCTGTCACACCTGCAAATCACACAGCTTATTTCATATCTTCTTTGCTTTCTCTTACTTCTTTCTTCTCTGGGCTCCACTGTTTGTCTGGCAAGCACAGCCAGGCTGAACTTGACTTGGATGCACCTGCCCAGTACTGACACTTCCACTGCACTAGCCCAAATCCCTCCTACCACCCAGGGTTAGTATTTGGCATCTTGGGACTTCTATTCCAGTTCTGGCTATCACAGCATGAAATTAATGAAAGAGCAGAGAAAGTAAAACAATATTCTATTAAATATTTTCTGGAAGTAGCTACTCAACTCTTAAAATCTTTAGGACCTATTCATCCCTTAATTATTTAGCTTCTTAAATTAAAATTACAAAGGTATCTTCTTCATGGTGAAATTACTATCTTTTCCCCTCTTATGTTTTTTTTCTTTTTTTTTTTGGTGATTCTTTAGCATAACTGAAATAGATAGCACTAACCTTGTAATGAAATTCTGTATCATTTAAGAAAACTTCTCTTGTTTTAAGATGAGTATTTTTCTTACCAGGGCAAGGAGGTGACATGACAATAGAAAAGGCTTCTTTGGCTTCTTCCTATTTTGGTATCTACCATTTAAAGTTGCCACACTCAGGGCTGCTTGCAGGATACCAGATGTATATTACATGGACAGCCTCAACTCAGAGTTAAGTATGATAATAAACTTCCTGTTGCTTCAATTATCAACAATATGGTGGCTTAAATGTGACTTTCCCAACTTAGGTATATAGCAGATATAATTACAAGGATGCTTCTCTCAGTTCTGTTCTGGCTCTCAACAACTCTTTATTTTCCCTCACTTTTCCACTCTACCTCCACTAGACAAAGGGCCTCTTCTAGAAGTCAACATTTTTGAAGATCTGAGAAAAACAGCATGTGTTTAGGATGGTAGAATAAGAGCAGTTTAAGCTGGTTAAAAAAAAAAAATCCCCAGAGGTGTTTTGACAACATATTGCAGCACTGAGCACTTGGCTTTCATTTTGCTTTGAATGGTAAGAGATTGATGATATGTGCTGAGTTTTTTTTTTTTTTAAACTCTAAACAGGAATGCCAAATGTGAGGGATGTGGGAATCAGATCCTATGATGACTTTTAAAATATATATAAACTGCTCATTCAAAATTATTAAAAATGAAGGAAGCTGGTCTTTGCTCTATGAAACATAGATCAAGAATTTTGACAAGTGTTTGCTTTTTTTCTTTACTAATTCATACTCTTCCATACAGAGCTGTTAAATAAAATAAAAACAAATTAGTATGGGGACCCCTTGTGCACTGCTGGTAGGAATGCAAATTGATACAGAAACTGTGGAAACCAGTATGGAGGTTCTTCAAAAAAATTAAAAATAGAACTACCATATGGTCCAGCAATTCCTCTACTGGGTATTTATCTGAAAAAAAAAAATTCACCATCTCAAAAATATATCTGCACTCCCATGTTCACTGTAGCATTATTCACAATAGCCAATACATGGAAACAACCTAAGTGTCTATCAACAGATGAATGGATAAATAAAATGTTACATATATAAAATAGAATGTTATTAAGCCATAAAAATAAGGAAATCCTGCCATTTACCAAAAACATAGATGGGATTTCAGAGGACTATATTAAGTGAAATAAATGAGACAGAGAAAGACAAATACTGTATGATCTCATATGTAGAATTAAAAAACAAGCACAAAAACTCAGAGATATAGAAAGCAGATTGGTGGTTGTCAGAGGTAGGGAGTGGGGGATAGATAAAATAGGTTAAGAGTGAAAGAATAATTTTCAAATGTAGTACACAACCAAAAATACTTCAATTCAGCAAATGTTACTGAGTATCCATGAGAGTTAATTTTATGTGTCAACTTAGCTGGGCTATGGTGCCCAAATATGTGCTCAAACATTGTTCTGGATGTTTCTGTATGTTTTTGGATGAAATTAACATTTAAATCTGTGGACTTCCAGTAAAGCACGCTGCTCTCCTTAATGTGGGTGGGCTTCACACACACACACACACACACACACACACACACACACACACACTCTATAGACTGTTTTCTGAAGAACTCTGACTGATGCAGCATCTACATAGTAACCTTTTCAGTGTCTACTCCTCCTTCATTCCCACTACCAAACCATAGGGTCACAGGTAGACCCTCTGCTATTACATGACCCTCATTTCCTAAACTCAGCTGATTGAACACAGTCTCTTCCATGAATTTGAATTGGGCTTGGGAGAAACTCATGTCTTTATCTTGAATGGAGAAGATTAACCATTTAGGAGTGTTGTGCAGCCATTTTTCATATGAACTGAAGAGCCGAGAAAGTTTTGGCAATAAGAGAAAAAGGAAACCCAGGGGTTGAGAGAAGCAGAGATGAGAGACCAAGAGAGCAATGAGTTCCACATGCTTCTGAAGCTAGCTGCATTCTCGCCCTGGAATTCTCCTTATAATAAGTTCTCCATTGTTTAATTGGGCTTGAGTTTTGTTTGTATTACTTGCAACCAAAAGATCCTAGCCTGTCAGACATTTTGTCAGCTGCTAGGGATACAGAGATAAAAAAGATGTTTCCCATTCTATTACTCAGACTCCCCCCTCAAAAAAGACATGGTCCCTTCCTTCAAGGAACTTCCATTACCCAAGGGAGGGGTGCCCACATAAGAAGATATAATTTATAGAGTATAGCCAGTAAGGAGCTATTTAGTGTGGCCAGATTTAGAAAATAAAAACAGGATGCCTGATTAAATTTGAATTTCAGATAACAATGAGTAATTTTGTAGTATGTTAACCAAATACTTTATCTGAAAATCTCAGAGATAGACTGTAAACTCATTAGAGGAGGGGGACTTAATCCAAACTGAGATGTCTCAGAATGGTATTTATTTATTTTCTTGGAGAAAAGAATGCTTGGGTTAATTTTTGAAGGTTAAATACGAGTTTTCCAGGTGAACGAAGGTGGGAAGAACATTTGCATGAGAATGAGAAAACACAAGGCAGTGTGTAGAGCGCTTAGGCATTATGGTATCTCTAAAGCGCAGAAGTGCCAGGCAATGAGATTAAAAATGTCAGTAGATGTATTGGGATTAAGATGACATGCTAAACACAAATAACGATTTCCCTTCCTGTGCATACACCTAGTGGAATATCAGGAAAGATATTTTAAAAGCAGTAATTCATAATGACACCATACATTTAGAAGGGCTGTGGATAGCAGATAAAAGAGTTGAGGAATTCCTGGGAAATCGAACATTTATAGCATCAGTTTAGCAAAGGAACAAGATGGAGCCACTGTAGCCAAAACACAAAACAGGAGACAGTCACTTCAGTGATATTTCAAGGGTAAGAACAGATTTTCCTTAAAAAGGCCCAAGAAGAAAACAGAGAGGAGCCGGGCACATCATTATGACAATTATCATAATGATCTGACAGCGGCATCTGTTGGATCTCCTTCCCTCTACCCCCATGTGCTAGCCCACAGTTTGCTCTCAAAATAAAGGCATGATAATGTTATTTTTTAAGCATGGCAAGGAAGGCCTTAGAGTTAGAGTTAGAATTATCATGGATATTTGAGTCAGCGAGCAAAGTAAGGAAGAGCCAGAGGTAACTCTAGACTTTGGCCAAGACTATGGAGGGTAAAAATTTCCAATCTAAAGTTCTAAATACTCCTCTTTAAAGAGAAGGCGAGAACCGTGTTTCAGAAGATACGTACAGGGCCCCATGTAAGAGTCAGGTGCTACTATAACCACAAGGCACACTCAATTTCAATCTCTCTCTCTCTCTCTCTCTCTCTCTCTCTCTCTCTCTCTCCTAATAACCTGTCTAGATATTCTGTTGATGAATCAATAATGTTTAAGTGAGTAAAAAAAATCTGTAATTCATAAATGATTATATATTTATTCTATAACATTTATTTTTCTTGACCATTCAGCAAAATCACTAACTATATTGTTATAATCAAATTTTTTCATATAAGTTATGTTCTATTGACAGTAATTATTAGAGTTTAAAATAAAAAGCTTCTGTACAGCAAAGGAAACCATCAACAAAACAACAAGAAAGCTCACTGGATGGGAGAACATATTTGCCAATGTTATCACTGATAACGGTTTACTAGTAATCTCCAACATTTACAGGGAACTCATACAACTTAACAAAAGAGAGGTAAACAACCCAATCAAAAAATGGGCAACGGACGTAAATAGATACTTTTCGAAAGAGGACATAAGGAGGCCAAGAGACATATGAAAACATGCTCAAAGTCACTAATCATCCGAGAGATGCAAATCAAAACTACAATGCGGTACCATCTCACACCTGTCAGAATGGCTATCATCAACAAATCAACAAATGACAAGTGCTGGAGAGGATGCAGAGAAAAAGGAACCCTCGTGCACTGCTGGTGGGAATGCAGACTGGTGCAGCCACTGTAGAGAACAGTATGGAGTTTAGTCAAAAAACTAAAAATGGAACTTCCATTTGACCCAGTGATTCCACTTCTAGGAATATATCCCAAGAAACTGAAACACCAATCAGAAAGGATATATGCACCCCTATGTTCATAGCAGCATAATATACAATAGCTAAGATTTGGAAATAGCCTAAGTGCCCATTAGCAGATGAGTGGATTAAAAATTGTGGTACATCTACACAATGGAATACTATACTGCGATAAAAAAGAAGGAGTTCTTACCATTTGCAACAGCATGGATGGAACTGGAGAGCATTATGCTGAGCAAAATAAGCCAGTCAGAGAAAGATAAATATCACATGATCTCACTCATTTGTGGAATATAATGAACAACATAAACTGACGAACAAAAATAGATCCAGAGACAGAGAAGCATCGATCAGACCGTCAAATCTCAGAGGGAATGTAGTGGAGGGTGGGGGTAAAGGAGAGAGATCAACCAAAGGACTTGTATGCATGCATATAAGCCTACCTAATGGACTCAGACACAAGGGGGGTGAGGGCATGAGTGGGAGGGGTGGGGGGGCCATGGGGGGATAAGAACACATATATAATACCTTAATCAATAAAGAAAAAAATTAAAAATGAAATCTAATTATACTTATTTTTTTAAATATAATTATATTTAAAACATACAAAATGTAAATTGTTTTAGTGAAAATGGGCAAATTAAATGTGAAAATTATTTTTCATATAAGTTTTCAAGTGTTATTTTATTCTAAAAGATTTAAAATTATTAAACGTAAATAAAAAACTACAAATTAAAGTTAATAACTATTGAATTTTTAAAGAGAAAATGTAAATTTAATTTTGAAAAATTTTATTTAAATGTTATTAATTTTAAAATACACTAAAAGCTAGTCATAAATTCAATTTTAATTGTCTATCCAGTTGCCAATAGAATCAGCATTATGCTACATATATGTGTTATGTCTAAATTTAAGACTAACATGAATTATTTAATATTGCAAAATTTTATTCAGCTGTCATGTACAATTGTTTCAAACAGTGAGCTAATTCAAGGGAGTCTCCAGATCCACAAAGGCAAGCAAGAAATAGATGCTCAGCCCTCTTAGAAAAGAATCCTTCATTATGCAAGAAACTATTGCATTCATTGAGAGAAAGAATTTGGCACAATAATTAATTTATATTTTCTCTTTCTTTAATGTGTCTGCCTCTCAAATCCTCCCTGCCGAAACAATACCTATTTCTGAAATTGACAGGGCACAATTTACAAACCTTCATGTCATCTGCACAGGGTTGCCTTTGTTTGTTTGTTTCTATGTCATGGACATGAGATGAGGAAAGTGTTTCTCTGGGCCTTGACAAGTGTTAGCACCAAAGAAGATGTTTAGGGATGCAGATCTTGCTGTACCAGGACTGAGTGCCTGTTCTGAGTGGGAAAGGCACCTATGTGTTCTTTAATAATTTATTTTTGTGCAGAGTATTTTATCTTCAGGTCTCAGAGTATGAATGGCCCTGCTATTCACCTTGATCCAGCTCTCACCTGCAATCATCAGAAATATTTTTTTTTGTGATCAAAACTGGAACCCACTGATAGATGACCAGTCTTACTTTGAACCTGGAAATAAGCTGTTTAATCTAGACCCACACAGCAAATATTAACAAGAAAGAAAAAGAAAAAATGAAACAAAGCAAGGACCATCAAACACCTAGAGAAAATCAATACTATGAAAGAGAGGCACCATATACAACAAATAAGAGAATTAAGACTTGATACACAGTGTTAATAAGAGGAGAGCCAGGCAGTGGCCAGATCCTGACAGGCCTTGTTGGTCCTTCTAAGGAGACTGTACTTTATAAAGTTGTCAGAGGGCCAGTGAAAGGTTTTCACCAGGGAATGACTTTATCATATTTGTGTTGTAGACAAGTCACTGCAGTGTGAAAAACAGCTTCAAATGGAATAAGATTAGAGGCAGAAACAATTTAGGAATTTGTTTAATAGTCCAGATGGGAATTGATAGAAGCTTGAATTAAGGCAGTGGGAGTAGGAATAAAGAAAATAGTATGAGGCCCTGGCCGGGTAGCTCCGTTGGTTAGAGTATTGTCCCAATATGCCAAGGTTGCAGGTTTCATCCCCAGTCAGGGCACCTAAAAGAAGCAACCAATAAATATATACAACAGTGGAACAACAAATCAATGTTTCTCCCTCTCCTTTTTCTCCTCTCTCTAAAATCAATAAGTAATTTTTTAAAAATCTTTTAAAGAAACTAGTATAAAAGTAGATATAATCATTAGAACATAATGATTGATTTGATGTAAAGAATGAGAATACAATCAGTCAAGGATAATGTCCAGGTTTCTGATGGTTTGATTGTCTGGATCATTTTTTTACTAATTAATTTTGAAAAACAGGAGGAGAAGCAGATTTGGTTAAAATTGAAATGAAAAAGAATAGTGATAATAATAACAGCAAATAATAATAATGATGGAATATATTAATCGAGTTTCTACTATGCGCTATGATTCCATTTTTTCTTTAAAAATATCTATATCTATTAATCCAGTTAATGCTATAAACATTCTGAAAAATGGATACTATTAGTCTTTTTTAACAGATGAGGATATTCAGGTACTGTAGCAAGGCTAAGTAACTTGCCATAACTCACAAACAATACTCAATAAACAGTGCTATTGTAGCTATAATGTTATTGTTGTTTCTTATAATGCCTGCTTTAATCTATTGTAGCATAAAACAAAAATAAAACTTACTGGCTTGAAACAACAATAAATATTTATTATATCATATAGTTTCTGTGGTCAGGAATGCAGGGGTAGCTTATGTAGGAGATTCTGGCTTGAGGTGTCTCATGAGTTTGTGATAAGACATCAGCCTGGCCGGCAGTCATCAAAGGCTTGAGTGGGACTGGAGGATTCACTGCAAGTTGGCTCACTCTCATGGCTGGCACGCTGGTGCTGGCTGTTGGCAGAGGCCTGAGTTCCTTCCCATGTGGACATCTTCATAGGGCTGCTTGAGTTTCCTCATGATATGGCTGCTGACTTCCCCAGAGTGAATGATCCAAGAACGAAAAAGACACAGCTATAATGTCTTTTAGCTCCTAGCCTCAGAAATCACACACTGCCATATCCTATTGCATATACAGGTCAGCCGGATTCAATGTGGGAGGGGCATATATAAAGGTAAGGGTCTTGGGGTGATCTTGGATACTGGCTGCCACATGCCCTTTAATTTTGCCTTGTGGCATTAAGTCATAGGATCTTCCCCAGTGCAGTCTAGCTCTCAGCTCATCTGTCTTAATGCACAGATAGATTTTTAGAGACAACCATGCATTCCATATCCTTTAGGCAATCCTATATTAATATTGTATCTGTCAGCCAAGCTTTAGTCAATGTTGAGCATCAGGAAGTTTGACATTGAAATCTCTGACAATTTCCTTGAGGCCAGTCAACTGCTCTTGATGGTTAACTATATTGAAGGCCTAGCACAGCTGATCTCCACCTACATCTAACCCTCGTCTCTCTCCAGTTAATACATTCCAGGTTCACTGGCCCTTTTTTCAACCTTGGAGCCTTTGAATGCTCTGGATGCTTTCCCTGCTTCCTCCCCTCCCCTTCTCTTTCTCCCTTGGCCATAGCTACCTCTAGGCTTCAGCTTCCATGTTGCTACTCAGAAGAACTTCTCTGCATGGGTGGGACTCCAACAGAGCCATGGCCTCTCAGAAGTAAGGGCCCTGAGCCATGTCCTGCCATGTAGCAGATGAAAAGAAATATGTTCTGCTCAGGAAAGCAGCTCCATTAGCACCCTCATGAGAAAGAAAAGGCACCATTTGTCATTGTTATGAATAATAATAAAGACAATTACTGTTACCATTTGTCAGTAGATAGCAGTTTATCCTTGTCCCCACCTCCTTCCAGAATTCACTTGAATTAAAAACAATAGTGATTAAAAGGGACTTTACTAAAGATGTCAAGTGAAGAATAAAAAGAAAAGTCTGGGGGGGAAAAAGTCCCTTGGATATCCCCGTTCCAAAGCAACTTTCCTCACTGCTCTCATGTAGGGATATCTGATCCAGTGTTAGGTTGTAAATGTTTAGCAGTCAGCTGTTTGAGGGGTGGAAGGGCCCACTACTGTGGAGTAAATATTCTCACATGTTTGATTTTGCACTACCAGCATGATGTCACTGAACATGGGACCTGGGAAAAGATGCCAACCATCAGCTCTTGGGAGCCAACAGGAGCCAGCTCCAGCACACCCTGATACCCCTCAACACCAACCTCACTGATTCTTCTTCCTCACAACTACCCCATCTCTCAGCTCCTACCCATCAAACTCTGCATATCCAAACCCTATTCAACATTCAGAAAGACAAAAGGCCTCCAGTTAACAGGATTCACCCTTCCTAGAGGGCAGTATATTTTGATAACAGAGCTTGACTCTTAAGGTCTTAGTCCCAAGAAAGACATCAAAGCATTTCTTCTAAACTCATGCACTAGAGTAATTCAAGAGAATGTAATTTCCTCTATTTCCTTATACTAAGGTGACCAGATCATCTCGCTTTTGGCGGGACAAAACCGATTTTTAACAATTTGTCCCGCGTCCCACGGTGTTTTAAAAAAATCCCTATTCAAAAATAGGAACTTTTTAAAAACGCCAAAAATAGGGACTTTTTTAAAACGCCGTGGGACGCGGGACAAACTGTTAAAAATCGGTTTTGTCCCGCCAAAAGCGGGACGATCTGGTCACCTTACCTTATACGTATGTCATCTCATTTATAATCCCCATAACAGTCATTTGGGATATTACCTCAAATTTCTAACTAGGAAATTGAAGTTTAGGGAGTTTAAGGGACTTGCCCAAATTCACTGAATTAGAAAGTGGTATAATTAGAATCTGAAGCTAGGGCTATGTGATTCCATATTTTTGGGCTCTGAATCCTTACCTACATCAGGTGCGTCATTGAGTCCTGATTGAGAAATACTGATACAACCATTTTCCAATCAGCCACAGAGCCGTCCCAGGATGTTGCTGGAGAATTACAGAATTAACACAATAACTCCAATATACAGAGTGAGTTTTAAATAAGAAAATTTATGAAATTTTTGTGTGTAACTATGCACAAAACACAAAGCCAAGTAGAATTGTGGATAAAAACCTGGGACTTAAAGCATTTTCAACATTTGTAGAAAAGAAATGAATAAATTATTTTAAGGCAAATCCCATAAAGTGCTGCATCTTGGAGATAATCTAAGGAATACCTGTTAACCATACAAGGCTTCAACATGTCAGGTGGGATCCTTAGAAAATCAGTTCATACTAGCTAAACTCAGTTTTTGGTAGCCTGCACTATTTACCCTTTTAAAAATATATATATGTTTTTATTGATTTTAGAGGGGGGGGGGAAGGGTGAGGCAGAGAGAGATGGAAACATCAATGCTGAGAATCATCAATTGGCTATTAAGCTGGTGATTCTTAACCCTTAATATGAAATGCAAAACAGCTGGTCAAATGGCTATCTGTATTTTATCTCGGGACTCAGACTGTTTATTGACAAAACAATGGAATCTTAGAGAACACAGTCCAACAATATCAGAATTTCAAAGTGTGTGAGCTATTTCTTATGGCCCATATTATGGTGCTCCAAAAAGGCGAGCTTAAGTTGAAAGTGGCTGAAATCTGAAATCTAAGAGCTGGCATCAATATTTTAAAAACACTCTTGATCCCATAGGATCCATTCAACCACCTCCCTTAATGTACTGCTGCCTGACAAAGTGGGCAATTACCATTTATAAAAATGTGGCTGAACTACAAGCCTGGAGCCGATTAACCTCACCTACCTGCACCATACATAATTTTGAATCACTCAAGACAGATGTGGAGATGAAGGCCAATAAGCTAAAGGTTACTGAAGAACAACAGAGCACCGAAGTCTGTTGCTAAGAAACAGAAGCCCGTAGGTCCAGTTCTAGGCTCAACTAGTCATCTGGCTTTGGTTATTAGCCCAGAGAATTACATGGAAGCAAGAACTAACTAAACTCCAAGTCTGGCAAACAAAGACTAATGGTTATTTCATCTCGAAAGCTCTTGCCACACACTATTAGTAGCTAAAGAGGTGTAACCTCAGGAAGAAGAAATCCTCTGCAACATCCACCTTAAATGTGGCCATGGAGGAAAATGTACCATTTTGGCTGATTAAGAAACTTGTTCCATTGCCAATGTTGGGGATCTTGCTAGTCCTGCCAAGCAGTGTATGATGTATACTATAGATTGGAGACTACTGGATGTTTTTCCTACTCGTTTCTTTCCTAAAGAAGGGCTGTTGGAGGCTGGGTAACAAAAGCAGAAGATGACTGACAGATCACAACTGCAGTTTTGTTCCTGATTCAGGTACTTTGATCCTGGGAATAGCATGTTGTGCCATTTCCAGGCTACCGGGAAGTAGATGCTGATGCAGTTAGGAGTGCAAAAGGTTTATTATGGGGTGGCAGAAGAAGCCACAGGGGGGGAAAAACACATTACACTAGTCCCCACTTCCCCTAAAAAAGACTTTCTGGGAGTAATATATGTAAAAGATAAAGTGGGGGAGCAAGTTGGTTTGGGTAGGGAAAGCCTTCAGCTGACAATGCAGACCATACAAAGCGTCAGTGTAATGGACAGCTCCTTAGCAAACATTACAGTTACAGTAGCCTGCATTGAATAGAAATGGCTAGATGTGAATAAGCCAGTCATGCTTAATGATTGCCTGGCAGGGTTGCCCAGGAAGAGCATGACCTCAGCTGACAAGCTGGGGTAGGTCCTGAAGGGGCTGCTCATGGAGGCTGTCGGCTAATTGCACTCTTCACAGCTGAGTGGCATGTTCTTTCTTGAGAGCAGACCTGATGGGTTGCACTTTCCTGGCTGCTACAGTGTGATGACCAGTTGATTTGACTATCTAGGAAATATGATTCTCTCATTCCCATTCCATACTGGCTATGTTGGTGTGTTGAGAGAGAGAGATGTGTGTGTGTGTGTGTGTGTGTGTGTGTGTGTGAGAGAGAGAGAGAGAGAGAGAGAGAGAGAGAGAGAGAGAGAGAGGAAAGAGAGAGATATTTATAATTTAAGTTGGGTTTTGCTAGATTATGTGGAATTACTCAGATAACTTAAGACATGTATTTCATGTTGCAACTAGATAAGACCTTGAGTTATCTTATTTTGAGAATAAGTGGTTGTGTTTTGGTTGCCTATGGCATTTCAATATGGAATTGGACATGTTTTAAGGCATATGTATAGGAAAATGGGTGTGTGGGAATGTTCAGCTGCAAAAAGGAATGAACTGAGTAGTAAAAATCCATTTTGCTCCCCAGGACCCAGTCATCATTCTTCTAGCAAAAGTAGCCCAATTTTCCTCTATGGAACCATCCTGTCCCACACAACCAATCCAGGTGCTTTAGACAGAGCTCATTCCTCCCGGGCCTCCAGAAGTGGGCGTGGCTCAGCCTTAGCAAATCAATGCACTGCATTCCCTGTTCCATCGTGATTCTACAAGGTAAGCACAAGACCCAGTCAGAGCCCATGACATGCAATGAGGCTTTTTTTTTTTTTTTTTTAAATATTGAGTAGGAAGTAATGCTTTTTTTTCTCCTGGATTTGAATTTGGAAATTGGCTTGGAAGCTAATGACAACCATCTTGATACCTTGTAGAGTCTGAGAATAAAAATGAAGTCAAGATGAATGACAGTCAAGAGATGGAGAGAGATGGGTCCTGGGTGAAATTATTTGAGGCTCTAAATCCACTTTTGCCTGAAGCGTGATCCTAAGATGTAAACATCCCTTTTTACTTTAGATACACAAACATAATCCCCCACACACATTATGTATGTACACACCTACATATGCTATTTCATTTATATTTCCTTCTATATAATAAAAGTGAGTTCACACTGATATCTCTAATTCAAATTCAGTACCACAGGCTTCATTCTTATTTTCTTTCTTTTCCAATTTATAATTCTCTTATTTGACAGAGAGAAACTTGGCTCATGTTTTCCTCAATATATTAACATATTTGCTTAATCATCCTATAGGTAGCTAATTTCCCACTGTGTCCTCCACGACTCCTCCTGTCATAGATACCCTCCTCACCCCACTTGGAATCTGACACCCCACACCATACCAGTTACAACCACTCCTCTTTGTCAGACACTAGCCTTACTCTGTTTGGGCTCTGATATTTTGCATCAAGCTGGTACCAGTGCTAACTATACAGATATCCTCTTCACTCAACTCAGGCTCTGACATCCTAAGCTTGGGCACCACTACTGAGCAGTATCGATCGTATGGATGTACCATAGTTTAACCACTCACCTAGTGAAGGACATGTTGGTTATTTCCAGTGTGGTACCTTACAAATAAAGGTGCTGAGAACAGTTGTGTACATGTTTTTGTGTGAACATAGATCGTCAGTTCACTGGGATAAATGTCCAGGAAAATAACTGATGTTTCATATGACAAGGGCATGTTTAGTTTATAAGAAACTGCCAGGCCCATTTCCAGAATAGCTTTCTCACTACTTTCTCACAGTTAAATGGTTTTTCACTGAATCGTTCAGGAACGGCAGGGGGATGGAGGGGAAGGATAGGCAAGTTAAGGGAAGGGAAGGAAAAGAAGAAAAGAAAGAATCAGTAATGGATTTTACCCATATTTTTAAGTCTATGTCTAGTTTATCTATTTTTCTTTTCATCTATATTTATTTTCATACTATTGAACCTTTTAATTTGTATTATTATGTAATAGTTTCCTATAAAAGCTCTTTTTACCTGTTATTTTTAGTATTATTATTTAACATTTTGTGCATTATTAATTTTTAAAAATATTTTTTTTAATTGTTGATAGTATTACAGATGTCCCCATTCCACCCTGCCCTACCCGCCTAGGCCGTCACCATACTATTGTCTGTGTCCATGGGCTGTGCATATCTATATATATATATAAAAAGCCAGCAACTGGAATGCCATAACAACCAGAATGACCAGAATGACAGGTCACTGTGACACCCACTGTGGCCAGCAAACTGGCCCTATTGGGTGTGGGGCCGGCCGGCCAACCCCCTGGGGCCCCGCCCCTGATCACCCCTCCTACCCCAATAGGGGGCGGGGCCGGCCCTGCCCCCAATGGGCCCTCACCACCCCGATTGGCCTGCAGCCCCTCCCCCGGCCGGCCCTGCCCCTGATTGCCCACCCCACCCTACCCCAATAGGGGGTGGGGCAGGCTAGCCAACCTCCTGCAGCCTCTCCCCCCGGCTGGCCCAGCCCCGATAGGCCCCCCCCCACACACCAATCAGGGGTGGGGCTGCTGGCCAACCTCCCACGGCCCCTCTCCTGGCCGCTGACCCCCGATTGGCCCCCCCCACTCCATTTGGGGGTGGGGCTGGCCAGCCCACAGCCCCTCCCCATGGCTGGCCCTGCCCCCAATCAGCCCCCCCACCCCAATTGGGGGCAGAGCCCACCGGCCAATCACCTGCAGCCCCTCCCCCCAGCCAGCCCAGCCCTGATCAGGCCCTGATCGGGGTGGATCGGCCAGCCAACCTCTTGGCGTCTTCTCCTCCTCCTGACAGACCCAGCTCCAATCCGCCCCGATTGGGGCCAGACTGGCCGGACCCCAACCTTGCATGAATTTGTGCACTGGGCCTCTAGTCTATAATAATAAAAGTGTAATATGCTAATTAGACTGGACATCCTTTCAGACGTCCTTCTGGATGCCCTTCTGGACGAAGCCAGGGCTGCAAGGGCAGCCCAGGTCCCAGGTGCCAGAGGGAAGCCAGTGCTGGCAGCTGGGGGAAGAAAGGCCTACTCTTGCACGAATTTTGTGCATTGGGCCTCTAGTAAGTATATAAGTTCTTTGGTTTATCTCTTCTCCTCCCTTCTGCTGCCTAACATATGTTAGTCTTTTCCATGCCTCGGGTCTTATTTTGTTGGTCAATTCATGTTGTTCATTAGATTCCACAAATAAATGAGATCATGTGATATTTTTCTTTCTCTGATTGGCTTATTTCACTTAGCATAATAGTCTCCAGGTCCATCCATGCTGTCTCAAAGGGTAAGAGATCCTTTTTTATAGCTGCATTGTATTCCATTATGTAAACATATCACAGCTTTTTTATCCACTCATCTACTGATGTACACTTGGGCTGTTTCCAAATCTTAGCTATTATAAATAATGCTGCTATGAACATAGGCATGATTTATTCTTTCAGATTTGTATTTTGGGGTTTTTAGGATATATTTCCAGAAGTGGGATCACACAGCAGTTCCATTTTTTGAGGAAACTCCATACTGTTTTCCACAGTGGCTGCACCAGTCTGCATTTCCACCAGCAGTGAACTAGTGTTCTCTTTCTCCACATCCTCGCCAGCACTTGTGGTTTGTTGATTTATTGATGATAGCCATTCTGACAGGTGTGAGGTGATATCTCATTGTGTTTTTAATTTGCATTTCTCTCATGATTAGTGATGTTGAGCATTTTTTCGTATGTCTGTACGTCCTCTTTGGAGAAGTGTCTTTTTAGGTCCTTTCCCATTTTTTAAATTAGATTGTTTTTCTTCCTTTTGTTGAGTTCTATAAGGATTTTATGTATTTTGGAGATTAATCCCTTATCAGATGTATCATTGGCAAGTATATTCTCCCATACGGTGGGTTCCCTTTTCATTTTGATGGTGGTTTGTTTTGCTGTGCAGAAGCTTTTTATTTTGATGTGGTCCCATTTGTTTATTTTTTCCTTTGTTTCTCTTGCCCTAGGAGATGTATTGGTGAAAATTCTGCTATGTGAGATTTTACTGCCTATGTTTTCTTCTAGGATTTTTATGGTTTCACAACTTACATTTAAGTCTTTTTTAAAAATCCTCACATGAGGATATTTTTTCCATTGATACTTAGAGAAAGTAGAAGGGAGAGAGGGAAGGGAGGGGGAGAGATAAAGAGAAAGGAAGATTGATGTGAGAGAGACACATCGTTTGGTTGCCTCCCGCATGTGCCCTGACTAGGGCTGCAACCCAGGTACGTGCCCTTGACTGGGAATCGAACCTGTGACCCTTTGGTGCTTGGCTTGACGCTCTAGCCACTGAGATACACTGGCTAGGGCAATTATTACTTTTTTAAAGCCAGGTTTATTGAGGTACAATATACATAGAATAAAATTCACCTCTAGTGCACAGTTCTGAGTTTTGATAAATGCACAGAATCGTGTAACAGCCAACACAATCAAAATACAGAACATTTTGCCAAAACCGGTTTGGCTCAGTGGATAGAGCGTCAGCCTGCGGACTGAAAGGTCCCAGGTTCGATTCCGGTCAAGGGCATATACCTTGGTTGTGGGCACATACCCAGTAGGGGGTGTGCAGGAGGCAGCTGATCGATGTTTCTCTCTCATCGATGTTTCTAACTCTCTATCTCTCTCCCTTCCTCTCTGTAAAAAATCAATAAATATATTTTAAAAAAATACAGAACATTTTAACACCTAAAATTTTCCCTCATTTCCCACTATAGACTGCCTTCCCCACCCTGTTCCTGTGAATTAATAGCCTGTTTTCTGCCCCCATAGTTTTACCTTTTCTACAATGTCGTACAAATGGACATTGTAGGCATTTAAGTCTGATATTTTTCATGCAGCATATTTTCACATGTGTTAAAGAATTGGTTTGTTTTTCTTGCTGAACAATATTTCATTGTATGCATGTACCAAAGTGTAACTATTTATTAGTTGAAAGATTTTGGAGGGTAGTCTTCAGGTATCTTTAAAAATAATTTTTATAAACATTGACTGATTTCTATAAAAATTCTTTTATAATATTTTCTCTATAATTTTATATTTGTTTTGATTTGCTTACTGTATCTGCATTCTTTTTTCTATTTACTGTTTTTTTTTTACTGTGTTATATGTGGCATTTGTTCATTGTATTAGTCTCTTTAAAAAGCAGCTTTTGATGTAATTTTCAAGTGTATTTTAAATTTCAAATTAGCTTTATTATGCTTTTAGTGTATTTTCACTCGGGATTTAAAATTTTTCTTTTCTATCATCTGAAATTGAATGTTTATGTAATTAATTGTCTATTAGTAGTAAAATGACTTATGAGCATATATTTTCTTCTAAGATGAGTTTTCCTGCATTTCAAGGTTTCTGAGAAGTACTTTATTATTTTAATAGACTTTTATTGTGTTCTTAATTTTCTCCTTGATAAGTCTATTACTTAGAAGAATTAAAATTGTTTTCATGTAATTAGGTTTTTATGTTTCATATTTTTGTTATTTATTTCTGTTTTTAGCACAACTGATGGCCTAGAAAACATTTGTATGTACTATAGAGTTCTTCTACCTCATTTAATTTATTACAAATATCAATTAATTCTATATTTGAAGATGCCAGGACCTTTAATACAATACTTCATCTACTCAGTTTCTCATATTGACACTGGAGAATAAAAATCTACAATATAACTTTGATTCTTGCAATTCCTGTATTTCTAACAAACACATATACACTGGGGGTTTGATACTGGGCTCACGAGTCACTTGGTTCTTTTCTACCTAACTTCTGCCACTTTCCTAGGTAAATTATCCATTCCATTTCTTAGTGTCAGAGTTCCTTAATCTCCACTCCAACTCTTATTTCCTTTCAACAGCCCTCTCTCCTGGACACATCCTAGAGCTTGTTACAATTTAGGACTCTTTTATCTTTGATATCTCTCTCTCAGGCCACATCCTTCCTCTCAATTCCTGACTCCCACAGAGTAGCAAACTCATCTAATCCTGCCCTCCAGCCCCTCAGCTCTTTCCCTACTTCTAGTTGGGCTTATCCCATTTTGGTTTCTCTTTCTTCTCTATCTAATTTGACCCTCATTTCAGCCATTTCAACTTTGTTCTCACTGGTACCTTTACTTTCCTTCCCCTCTTGTCTTTCTACTTTATCTGTCCCACAAATTCCCAACCCTGGATCATTATATTCATCTCTCTTCTCTGGAGAATTAGTAAAGTTTCTTGATTGACAACGAGAAACCAACTGGAGCTAGCTTCAAAGAAAGAAATTAGCATGAAGCTCCAAATTTGTACCCTCAGAAAACCAAGGTTAAGAATGTAGCCTGGCCTCTAAGGGACCAGAATGGGACTTCCCTCCTCATTTTTCTCTCTGCTCCTCTCTTCTTGCTTCTTTTTTCTCTCATTCTCTTTATCTAGAACAGCTTTCTTTTCTCCCACAGTCACATGAAGGTCAATAATATATAACTCCTCTGTTAGAGAAATGTCAAAACTGATATTGGACTTTCTTAGTCCAAATTTTGAAATCACCGGGAAAGAGCTTTGATTGGCCCAATTTTGGTCAGGGCTCAATTCTAGATCAATCAATGAGGGCCTAAGGGCATGGTCATATTTCATAAAAATGGCAGCTGAGGACCCAGAGTTGTTGCCAGTAGGATAGGATATGATGATGGGGCTTCCCCAAGTTATATATAACTTATGAAATCCAGTACTGTGGTCAGAGGAATACTAGGTTCTGATTGAACTGGTCTTAGTTAGATGCCCACTGGTAGAGGCTGAAGTAGTCTATGGCAACCTGAACCACATTAAATTAGAGTAGATTCTTCTAGATAATGAAAAACAATGACTACCTGAAATAGTTACTAAATGATAGATAAGGAAGCTGAGAAACTTCCTGGTGGTTAATTACCATCTATTGCAAGGCCAGAATGAATAAGTTTTTACTCAATATGTTTTCATTGCTTTATTTGAAGTTTAAAAACACACCTTAGAATGTTAAAAATATCCTCATTCATTGTTAAATACCAAACAGTATTTTTCCAAAGTCAAATATAAATGACTTTAGATTATTTTGGATTAACCACACCATTGTTTCCTTCCATTAGCCAAGGTAATCAACAGTCAGTTAAATAAACTTATGTGTGTCATTTGTCTAATAATATATCATAATTATGTAAAAACAAATGAATGTCAGGGAGTACAGTTTTGCTTTGGGCAAATTCATTTAGGATATGAATTCTACCCATATTGATATGCAACATAATTAAATATATGCTTAGAAAATGCTATAATTATTCACTGAGTGCCTTTATGCTACACATTTTTTTCTGCCACTTATAAATCATTTACTGAGAAATTATAGAGGGTAAATATAACAACACAACAAAGAATAAGGATAAAAAGTCTTGTTTTCTTTATTTTGTTCTAGTTGCTTTTTCCTTTGGCTCTGCTCTTACTCTCCTATTGAATGGGCAACAGCCCCTAAGAGGGTCTTTGGGAAATCTGGAATAACCAAATGAATCAAATAAGCTAAAACTGAATACCTTCCTCCCCTCCCAGCTGTTGCAGTGTAACCTGATTTCTCTGTAGCTTCAGAGAGTATATTCTCATGAAAGCAGCCTGCAAGGATTGTTCTTTTCTCTGACAGAGTTTCTGACTAAAGCCCTCCTAGGCCTTTGTTAGTCCCACCACTCACTCTCAAAGAAATTTGCTCTCAGTGGAATTGCAAATGTCTAAATCTCCCTTACAGATTTATCACTTGTAAGAAAATATTTGGAAAGAAGCCAATAAGAGATGAGGCTAATAGAGAGCATTTAGTAAATGCTTTATTTTTTTCTTCTTCTTTTTTAAAAATCAAAAGCCACCAGTGTTCTATGGTTAAAAAAGACAAAAGACAAAAAGGATTTTTGCACATCTTCCTGTCAGTGACCATATTCTGATACTTGCCAGTGAAATATATTTCTAGTATAACATTTTAGTTGACTCTTGATACTCACTGCTAATGTCTTATTAGAAAGCTCTAGTTTAAAAAAACTCACATTTCTTTACATTTGATTTTTAAAATATCAGCCAAATGTACTTGAGTTTTTAAACTAGGTGGACAACCTTGATTTATTCTCCAAATATTTACGTCTCAGACACTGTGATATAATGCTTAGAAAATAGTCACCATCCTTTCTCAGGAATACCACTTCAATAATTTCCTCTGTACTTTATCGACAATTTCCCTATCTCCAAGGGATTGTGTTCTTATTTATAATATGAACATGCTCTTGTTTCTATTTTTAAAAATATCCTATCTTTTTGAACCACATTCTCCATTGCTATAGTCCCATATCTCTGCTACTCTTTGCAGTAAATCTTCAAAGAGTTGTCTGTATGTATGTGCTATCTCCAGTTCTTGTCCCTTCTTCACCCTCACCAACTTCATTCAACTTTTACTCACACCACTCCTCCAAAAGTACTCTTTCAAGTTGCTCAATCCAATGATTAATTCTCAGACTTCATTTTACTTGACCTGTAAGCATAATTTGACACAATTGATCATTCTCTCCTCCGTGATATACTTTTATGATTTGGCATTTGGGATACCACATTCTTACTCTTTTTCCTACCTTACTGGTTGCTTCTTCTCAGTTTTATTTGCCAGCTCTTCCTCTTCTCCCTCATCTTGATATTGGAGTACTCTAGGCCCCAGTCTTTGGTCCTCTTCACTATTTATATTCAATCCAGAACTAATCTCCTCTAGTGTTTTGGCTTTATATATCACCTTTATGCCAATGACTCACAAATTTGATATCTTCATCCCTAACTCTCCAGCTAAACTGTAGATCCATAAAATATAACTACCAAATTGACAATCCCATTGTATGTCTACTAGACATCTCAAGTTTAACAGGTTTAAAACTGAGTTCCTGAAGTAATGACACTCAGTAGCAATGAGCACATCTAGTGCTCATATCTTGTTTTCTAAATACCATTTCCCACTAAAAGGAACCATAACTCCTTGGAGAACCGGCTGATTCCAGGCATGGAGCAGAGAAAACATAAGATGAGCCAGGAGCATCTTGCGGTTCTAGAAAATAAGAAAGTGCTAAATAAAAAATAAAAAAAAGGGGGGGGGGGCGCGGGGAGAGACACGTCAAAAGAACACAGAAGCAAACCTGAAGGTCAAAGACCAAATCTGGGATAATGTGAGCATCAAAATCATGCTACTAGTGGAATATAAGCCATAGAATAAAATAAATATCCATAATAATATAAATTATTGGACAAATAAATAAATGATGAGAAGGGACAGATCATCTAATAATAAAAGTAGAAGAAATAATAGAAAAGAGAAAATTACTGTTTGGCAAACAGCACAGTAATTATTGTTGCCTACAAGCGTCATTAATAGGTGCCAAAATTAGTGGGTAATACATGCTGAGAAACAAGATACTTATATAATCTCAAAGTATCATCCCACAAGACACTAATAGCAAACAGAAAAATCATAACTTTACATTGGAGAGACAGTGTTCCAAGTACATCAATGGTAATGAGACATATCAACATCACGCTCCTCCTTGATATAATGGCATCACTTCTGTAGTAGTATAGCCAAAAATTTATAACCATGGCCAACTCAATTGTGGAAAATTTTATAAAATAACTGATCAGTATTCTTTAAAAATGTCAAGGTCATGAAAGACAAAGAAAGGAGAAACTGTCCTAGATTGGGACAGTTAGTAGCATCATATCAATGTTAATTTCCTGGTTTATAATTATACTTTGGTTTTGTAAAATGTTATCATCTGAAGGAGCTGGGTGAAAGTTACATATGAGTTAATTGTAATATTTTTTTAAACTTAAAAAATCTAACATTATTTAAAAAAATAAAAAGTAAAAAATAAAATACCCAAATTCTTTATCTCTCTTTTATCAATCTACTCCATCTCCACTGATGGCAACTTCATTCTTCTTGTATCCAGGCCAAAATCTTTGAAATTACCCTTAATTTCTCTCTTTTTCCTCCTCATATCTTAAATACACTCTACAGGAAATATTATGAGTGTGTCTTTAAATACATAAAAAATCTAACCATTTCTTATCACCTCTACTGTAACCTCACTAGTCCAGGATACCATAAGTGCTTGCTTGGATTATTACAAAAGCTTTTTAACTGAACTTCTTGATCCATTCCTCTTTTAGTAACACTCTATTGGCTCCCGTTTCTTTCAGAGTAAAGGCTAAAGTTCTGACTATGGCCCAGGAGCCATATACAATCTGGTTTTGTTAATATCTGACCTCCTTTCTTATTACTCATTCCATTCCAACCACTTTGATCTTCCTGCTTTCTCTTGACCATGCCAAGCTTGCTCCTCCCTTAGAGCCTTTCTACTGGCTGTTCCCTTTTCCCTGAATTTCCTTCTTGCCCCACACATTACTTAGCTAACCTCCTTCTCTTTTTCAAGCTTTTGCTTAAAGGTCTTTTTCCCAGTGAGTGACCACTATCTTTACAGATTACAAGCACTCATCTTGGTTCTCCTTAATCTGCTGCAATTTTTGGCCATTTTTATCATCTTTGAATGCAAAGTAGAATTTTTATTTATATCATATTTATTGTATATTGTTGATCTCTATAAACAATACTGTATTATATATCTGTTTATTGCTAGCATATAAACTCTTAAGAGAGATATTAGTATTTTTTTCTGAGCATTAATACAGTCCTTGGTATACTGTATACACTTAAAAATATGTTATGATATGACTCAAAAGTTTATTATTTGATTGATATATTACTGAAGGATAGAGAAAACATCATATGTCTCTTTCCCACAGATACTTATGAGCAACCAGATAGTTAGATAACAGATACCAATTATTTGTTTAAAAGTCAAGAGAAAGTGTAAAAATAAGAAGTTTATCCAGGGCTACTTTGTTGGCAAGTGAAATAAAATCACTCAAATTAGCTTAAGGTATAAAACGGGGGGAATTTACTTGTGGACAAAACTGAACAGCTCAGAAGTAAACCTAGCTCCAGGCATATGGATGTAGGGGACTTACAGTTGTCTTCAGAACTTACTGATTTCTTTCATTTTTGCTCAACTGTCCCTTCCTTTGAAATGGCTTGGGTCTCAGGCAGGTGTTCTCCACATGGTAATCCCAGAAGCTCCAGCACAGATTCTTCAGGTTGAGTAAGCCCAGAATTCACTCTGGCCTGAAGGGGGTTGCACTGTGGCAAAGGAATGAGGTACTCTCATTACTATAGCTTGGGCCACAGGCACAATCCCCAAACCACTTATACTGAGAGTGGGGGGAGTAAAACATGAAATTAATTATAGAATAGAGCCAAACCAATTAGTGTAAATTTGTAGAATTGTATACTTGATATTAGAAGTATAGCACTCTGACCCCTAGTGGTCAGATTCCATAGAGAAAATATAGCATTAGTTCCAAGGCAACAGAAGGTTAACGTATTGCACTTCATGTTTTTATAAGATTTTTTTCCAATTTATTAAGAACATCAGTATCCTTCCTTTCTATCCTCTGCATTGAAGCGTTCACCTATTTGGGTCAAATTTTCTTTTGACATAGTTCTTGTATCCCTTCCTTTTCCCCTGTCTCTTTGGTCACCCATCTTCCTTCTTGGCTTCATATTTAGAGTACTGTGATTATACCCTAAGTTATTTCCTTAGCTTCAATACTTTATGAAAATCAATGCCTGAAAAATATTTCTAAAAAACTGCTTTAGGTGTATGGTGTCCAGCTTGGGAATTTACTCTGACTCTTAATTCATCAGTCCCAATCAAAATCCTTAGGTCTAGCATTAACTATCATATGCCCCCTCATCCTTTTGCTTGAGAAAATACAATTAGCTTTCTGTCACATGTAATGGTAAGCTAACATAAATAATGTTATATCTGCATAATACATGGTGATTTGTTGAACTTTAAAAACTGAGAACACTTATACTTATACTTTTATCTTATGTAAGAAATAGATTAATCCATTTTAAATTTGATCTCACTAAACTTCCCTAATATTCTATACAGAAAATTCCATGTATACTTCTTACCATTTTTTGAGTGAATTTCCTAATTTATTTCTCATAAAAAGATACTGATTGGTACAAATTTATAAGCACTTTGCTAATTGCTCAGATCATAATATGCTAAATCTAAAATATATGTTCCTAAATATTTATACTTTCCATATTTTATTCTTTTGTTTTTGGTCAGTGGCTGAGATAGTAAGAATTCTCTACCTTCATTATTGTATACATTTTCTCTTCAATTTTCATTGTAAAGTTTAACATAAAACAATGAGTCAATTACTCTGAAGGCTTATAGATTTTATTCCGCATTTCCTTTATCTTCAATTCCCTTTCATACTTTTGATTAAAGCATGCAGTTTCTTTCTTAAGTATTCCTATAGAATTATTAAAACAAAGATAAAAACAAAACAAACACCCTGAACTACTTCTGGTCAAGATGGCAGTATAGGTAAATGTACTCATATCCTCCCACAACCACATCAAAATTACAACTAAACTACAGAGCTCCCATCATTCAGAACCACCTGAAATATAGCTGAATAGAAGTCCTAGGGAATTAAAGAAGAAGTCACATCAAGACTGGTAGGAGAGGCAGAGATGCAGAATGGGCTGGTCCCACATCCATATGTAGTGGATAAAGATTGGGAGGGATAGCTCAGCTGTGGAGGTCCTCCATTAGGAACAAGGAAGGTCTCAGCTCCACACCAGGAGCCCCAGTTCAGGGTTCCATTGCCAGGAATAAAAGTCCCCATAACTTCTGGCTATAAAAACCAGGGGGAATTATGGCTGAGGAATACAGAGGGCTTCTGGAGTACCAGGCAGTTCCTCTTAAAAGGCTTACTAACGGACTTACTCAGACTCACTCCCTCTGAGCTCCAGTGCTGGGGCAGCAGTTTAAAAGAATCCAAGGACACACAGGGAGGAACTGAATTGTCTGGTATCAAGGCAAGAGCTGTGTGTGTGTGTGTGGGGGGGGGGGGGAAACTTTCTGGCAGACAAAAGTACTGGCAGAGGCCATTGTTCCTTTTCTGAGCCCTTCCCCCAGAGTCTGCAGGTGGGCACCATATCTGAGTTTCCATCAATGTGGTACACACTGTTCACTCTGCCCAGGTGATTCCCTGAGAGTCCACCCCACCCAACTTGCAGGCCCACCCAAGCTGTTCCCAGTGGCTTTTCCATACGAATGGCCTGTCTCATAAAGACCTGTACCTCTTGCTAAATGGCCCCAGGCCTGGCACTAGGAGCAGCCTTGGTTTGCATCTTGGGTAGCTCCAAGCCCAGCACCAGTAGCAGTCATCTGCAGATCACTTTGTAGCTCATGCCAGGTGGCCCTGGGCAGAACACAGGTGGCAGCTGACCTTGGTCTGCACCTCCCAGGAGGCCCCAGAGCCAGTGTATCTGATGTACAGCTTCAGACCACATCGATGCCCCACCCAACCACCTCCACAAGTTACACACTCAAGTGGCAGACTCAGTGGGCACCAGAACCTCATTGAAGTAAGTCCTGCTCCACAGGATGGGTCCCTGAACAGCTGATCCTCCATGGTGGTTGGTGGTCTCAGCCAGTGTCTGTAGCAGATGGGCTGGTGATAAATCCCTCCCATTGATGTGCCAAGAGCAATTAAGGCTTAACTACAATAGGAGGATATACACAGCCCACACAGGTAGGGCACACCTGAAGTTCCCAGCTTGGGTGCTTGGGGAGACTGTGCCACTGGACCTTACAGAACACCTACTACATTAGGCCACTCTACCAAGCCTGGGATACATAGCAGCTTTGCCTAATACATAGAAACAAACAGAGGTAGGCTGTCAAAATGACGAGACAAAGAAACATGACTCAAATGAAAGAACAGAAGAAAACTCTAGAAAAAGAATTAAAAAAATGGAGATAATCAATCTACTAGATGCAGAGTTCAGAACACTGATTATAGGATGCTCAGTGAACTTAGTGAAAACTTCAATAGTATAAAAAAGGACATGGAAACCATTTTAAAAGAACCAGTCAGTAACAAAGGGTACACTAACTGAAATGAAGAATAATTTACAGGGAATAAACAGTAGAGTAGATAAAGCTGAGAATCAAATCAACAATTTGGAATATAAGGAAGAAAAAAAATCACCCAATCAGAACAGCAAGAAGAAAAAAGAATCCAAAAAACGAAGATAGTATAAGGAGCCTCTGGGACAACTTCAAGCATACCAACATTCACATCACAGATGTGCCAGAAGGAGAAGAGAGAAAGCAAGAAATTGAAAACCTATTTGAAAAAATAATGACAGAAAACTTCCCTAAACTGGAGAAGGAAATAGACATACAAGTCTAGGAAGCATAGAGTCCCAAATAAGATGAACCCAAAGAGGCCCACACCAAGACATATCATAATTAAAATGCAAAACATTAAAGACAAAAACAAAAATCTTAAAAGCAGCAAGAGAAATGCAGTTACCTATAAGAGAGCTCCCATAAGACGATCAGCTGATTTCTCAACAGAAACTTTTCAGGCCAGAAGGGATTGGCAATAAATATTCAAAGTGATGAAAAGGACCTACAACCAAGATTACTCTATCCAGCAAAGTTCTCATTTAGAATTGAAGAGCTTCACAAACAAGGAAAAGCTATAGGGGTTCATTACTACCAAACCCGTTTTACATGAACTGTTAAAGGATTTTCTTTAAAAAGAAAAAGAAAAAATGAAAATTATGAACAATAAAATTACAATAAACACACATCTATCAACAATTAAATCTAAAACACAAAATAAATGAACAAGCAGAGCAGAAACGGACTTTCAGATACAGAGAACATTTTGATGGCTGCCAGATGGGGGTGGGAGATGGGTGAGTAAGGTGAAAGGATTAAGAAGTACAAATAGGTTATTACCAAGCAGACATGGGGATGTAAAGTATAGCATAGGGAATATAGTCAATAATATTCTAATAACTATGTATAGTGTCTGATGGCTACAAGAGTTATCAGGATGATCACTTAATAAGTTATGTACTGTCTAATCACTGAGGTGTACACCTGAAACTAATATAATATTGTATGTCAACTGTAATTGAAAAATAAAAAATGATTTAAATGAACTCAGACAAAAAAAAGGATAATGAGAGAATAACAATAGTACTCCTAACTTATCAAATAAGAGAATAATTATGATGAATACATTTGAGAATTCACATAGAGGGCTTAATATGGCTACTGACACATTTAACTTTTCTCAAAAAAGTTAACTTTTACTATTATTTTCTAGATTCACTTGTATTTTTAGTAGAATATACCAATTTGTTTGTCTAGCACCAAACATTTATAAAACATTTAATATTATATTATGGGCTAAAAAGCATTAACAATATGGAATGTCTATTCTTGTGAAGTTTACAATCTAATTTGAGAGACAAAGCATAAAGACTTAAAATTTATAAACAAAATGTGGCATAAACATACAATGGAATATTATTCAACTTCAAAAAGGAAGGAAATTCTGACATGCTACAGCATGAATGAACCTTGAAGGCATTATGCTAAATGAAAAAAAAATAAAGCTAAAAAGGACAAATATTGTAAGAGGTACCTAGAACAGTCAAATTCATACAGACAGAAAGCAGAATGGTGGTTGCCAGAGGCTGGGTGGAGAAGGGAGGAGCAGTTGTTGAATGAGTATAGAGTTTCAGTTTTGGAGGTGAAAAAGTTCTGGAGATGAATGGTGGTGATGGGTGCACAAAAATAATGTGAATGTGCTCAATGCTACTAAACTGTATACTCAGAAATGATTACAACGGTAAATTTCATGTTATCTATATCTTACCACAGTAAAAAAGATTTAAAATTTAAATATTCATATAGGGGAAAATTAAATTTCATCACTATAATGTACCAGATAAACCATTAATTTATAAATTATCAAATGTCATTTTAACTTGATTAATAAAATGTACCCATTTATTTTTTGAATAAATAATACATTTGTATTGTACAAAAATAAAAAATACAAAGTGGTATATAGAAAAAAATAAATCTTATTTTAGCCACTCAGCTCCTTTTCCTAAACACAACCCCATTAACAGTTACTTATATATTCTATCAGATATACTATCTATCTATCTATCTATCTATCTTCAATGACTATATTCATACACTGTATACATAATGTTGCAACTTTCTTTGATAGCACATTAAATGCATCCTTGTTCTTTTTAAAGAGCTATCTAGTACATACCATAAGTATATTTGTGGTATGTACTATATACCCTTAGTGAGAAGCTAGAGAGGGTTTCCAATCTTGCTATTTCCAACACTTTCAAAGAATAATCTAGCACATACGTCATTTTGTTAATTGTGAGCATATCTGCTATACAAATTCTTTGAGGGAGGGTCACGGGCTTTTCAAATGATTCAGATTATAAGTCCCTAACAAGACAGATTTCACTAGAGGTATTAGACTTAGTCACTTTATCCAAAAACTTGGAAACATCTTTTTATTTATTTATATTTTATTGATTTTTTACAGAGAGGAAAGGAGAGGGACAGAGAGCTAGAAACATCGATGAGAGAGAAACATCGACCAGCTGCCTCCTGCACACCCCCTACCGGGGATATGCCCGCAACCAATGTACATGCCCTTGACCGGAATCGAACCTGGAACCCTTCAGTCCGCAGACCGATGCTCTATCCACTGAGCCAAACCAGTTTCAGCAAGGAAACATCTTTATATTATTTTCTTTGGCACCTATCACTTACTAAGTCTTGATAATTCTATCTCCTCAGTATCTCTTCTGTCATCCTTTCCCATTTCCTATTCCTTATATAGGTTTGTGTGTGTGTGTGTGTGTGTGTGTGTGTGTATGTGTTCATACACTTTAATTTGCTTGGAAAGGTTAAAATGAACATAAAATACATAAAAAAGATATTCAGTTCTCTTGATGATTCTTATAAAATCTCTGAAAATAATGGAACCTCAAGTTTATTTCTTTTGGATCCCAAGCCACATTGTGAAACACTTGGATTGGTGACATATAATCTCCCATTAGCTATCTTCAATAGCCTATTGCTAAAATTTAGTGCAAAACACGGAGGGCCACCTGAGTGGTCTTACATTGGGCTTGTGAGTGGACAATTCTAATTCAGATTAGCGAGCCACCTAACCCCCACAGAAAGTGACTCTAATGGTAACTATAACAACCCTCTTCCCAAAGAAAATTGTTCAGTTTATGAAGCAGTCCTACAAAAACACACATATATACAAAACTTGGAATTCTTAGGAAAATAAGCAACCCAATTTCACTCAGTTGGACAGTCAGCAAGTTAGTGATTTTGTGGTTTGATCCTTATATGGTACATCAATCATGGCAAGTTTCTTTCTCTCTCCATTTCAAGTAAAACCACTAGATCCCATGCAATATGTCATTACCGTCACAGTAGGATCTCATTAGTAATAGAGTCGTCATATATAGGCTTTTAATATTTCTTCGTGTCTGAAGTTTTGTCCTCAACACACTCTCCTGAGAGAAGAATTTGCTCAGTCACTTTCAAGCTACCTAATACATCCAGAATTAGGTCTAATGTCTCCATTGTAGCCAACAAGGCTCACCTTAACTTGGTCCTTGTACTTTCCCTCTCTAGCCTTCTCTACCAACTTTTCCCTGCTTGCTTTTATGATGTACAATAGTTAACAGTTTCAGGCCTCTATGCATTTTCTCTCATTGTCTTCCCAGCCTGGAATACCTTCACCCATTTCCCTTACTTCCTCAATGTGGGAAATCTTGATCTCTTTATGCAAGAGGAGGAACCTCCTTTTTGTGATCTGCATTCATCTTCCATGATGACTGCTCTTCTCTACTGAAACTATTTTTTAAAGTAGGCTGAAATAATGGTGGGAGTGGTCTTTTTCCTTTCTAGCTCTAGCATCCAGCAGTATTTGAGGTCATGTGGTATGCACTCAATAAAGTTTCTTCAATTGAATTTAACTAGATCTTGGGGAAAAGGGGTAGAGTTATTCCTATGTTTATTGAGTGGCTATTGGGTGCAAGATTATGTCCTAGGCAGTGGGATTATAACCAAGAAGATAACCCAAGGACTACTTTTGGCCTTGTAAAAGAGATGGGGCAACATAAACATATAATTACTAGAGGCCCGATGCCCGAAATTCGTGCAAGAGTAGGCCTTCCTTCCCCCGGCTGTTGGCATTGGCTACCCTCCCAGCCCCAGTTTTGTCCGGAAGGATGTCTGGTCTAATTAGCATATTACCCTTTTATTATTATAGATAATTCATTGGGTGGATTGCAGTGGCTCCCAGGTCACAGTTCAGATTCTTTTATGAATATGGATGAGCAAAGGGTGGCACTTTAATTCGAGGAAATTGCACTAGGAAAAGACATTTATAAAATAAGTCAATTACTCCAAATCACTGAAACCCAGAGTCAGACATAAAACTAAAGATTTCTGACTTTCTTCTTTTTTTAAATATATTTTTATTGATTTCAGAGAGGAAGGGGGAGGGAGATAGAAACATCTATGATGAGATAGAATCATCGATAGGCTGCCTCCTGCACGCCCCTTATTGGGGATGAGCCCACAACCCAGGCATGTGCCCTGGACCAGAACCGAACCTGGGACCCTTCAGTCTGCAGGCCGACACTCTATCCACTGAGCCAAACCAGCTAGGGCCTGACTTTCTGTTTATGGCTCATGGGCTCCACATTTTGAAGTAGAGACGCTCTTCTGGGGAACAAAGGTCAAATACAGTGTCTTGGGGAAAGAATATAAAGTGACATAACGCATGTAAGAGGACCAGGTCAGAATCAGTATACTCCAAGAAAGTTCTCTTTCTCCGCTAAACTGCCTTACAGTTTGGCTGCTAAACTGCCTTCTAAACATTAAAAAACAAAACAAAACAAAACAAAACTTGCTTGGTGTTAAATGACCTATATTAAAATTTAATCTACCATTGTTCTTTCTCTATCCTTTCCTACTCTCTTCCCTAATATAACCTCTTTTCACCAAAGGTTGAGTAAGCTAGAAAATGTAACGAGAAGAGCAGGTTCTTTGGGAGCCAGGAAAGCTGGGTTCATCACAGAGGTCAGTCATTACCAGGGGCGTCACTTTGGGCAAGTACTTAAACTTCCGGTTTTCTCTTTTGTAAAATAAGATGTAATAATAAATGAATCGGAAGAAGATGTTTACGTAAAGCCCTTACCTTAACACAGTGACTGATACCTAGTAAGAGCTCAGAAGTTAGCTATTTAGCGATCCTAAGAACCCGATGCCTTGAGGTTGTACTTTCACCGCTGCAACCGAAGGGAATGAAAGCGCAATCCTCACTAGATTGCGTCAAACCAGAGGTCGCGCTCCAGCCGTGATGCAATTTGGCCTTTGCGGGCCACCGTCGCCGGGCATGCGTAATGACCGTGGCGGGACGTCAGTGTCATGGCGAGCTCCATGTGAAGTCTGCGCGGTCCGAGAGCGGCGAGTCTCATTTAGGACTGGTTTGTAATTTCGCGACTGTTGGGTAAGGGGGTGGATGGGTCCGTGTGGGACAGAGGTTGGCACGAACGCCTTTTATGTCGGAGCCTTATTTCCCCAGTTTCCGTCTTTCCCTGGCTGTTGGATGGCTTGTTTCGCAGTGAAAAGGGGACTTGCCAGGTGGGAGGAGGGAAGAACAGAGAGGCTGGAAGTCCTGCCCAAAGTGAGGACAGGGTCGTTGGCCTCAGGGGCTGCAGGGCTGTAGGGAGTATTGAAGGGACCTCGGCCCTGTCGTCCAGATGAGCTCCATTCGTCCTGCCACTGACTGTACCAGTGAATTTGTAGGATGTCAGGAGGCTGTCGCAGTAGCTTTCACAGAGCTGTGTCTCATTAAGGATTTAAACCGAAGTTGGCCACCAGAGTAGGTGTCTTGTGTCTTCCCTTTTCGTTCTCGTTTACTTATAAAACCAATCTGAATCTGGGGCCGACACGTGTCTTTCGGACGGAAGGTGATCTGGATGCCTACTTCATTGCCTTATTTATTGCTGTTTTGTAGTTGTTGGTCTTTCTTGAATCACGCAGACGTGTTACAATGCAGGATAGTATTTATTACTGTGGCCGGACGCTGGATCTCATTCATGGCAAATGTGGCAGATGTCAACACACCTGTCCTAATCAGTAAGAAGTTGGACGTGGTATTAACCTTGCTTTATAAGATAGTCTTTTATGGAGGTTGATCTCTTTTCGGTAATTTTAAAGAGTCCTTACTGTGGTTTTGTGAATTTGTCAGCTTGCTTTTTCTAATCAATTTTTATTTTCCAGACTCATCTTTCAAGAGGATTTGAGACTAATTGCAGATAATCAAGGTACTCATTTATTTTAAACCTTTAATGTTTGTGTGACATGTTACACATTATAATGAGCAAAAAGATAGCCTAAGTTCTTAGTAATTTTGTCACCATCATTGTATGGAAATGCTATGATCTCCATATCACTAAATCCAAGAAACACTTTCATTCATTTTGCTTAACCTTTTATCTGTATTAAGTTGCACTGACTGTGTCCACTGCTTTGACATGCTCTCTGCCTTTGCCTTCTATGACCAACCGATCTGCTCCTTTTCTGGCAGCCGCATCTTGGTTTTCATTAAAAGCTCCTTCTCTTCTTTTGGCAGTTAAATTTGGAGTTTCTCAAGACATGGTCCTATACCCTTTTCTCTTCTCTGTTCTCTCTCTCTGTGTGTTCTGATCCACAATGTTATTCTCTGCCTTTTTGATTCTAGTCATCCAAGTGAGTGTGAAGTGACATCTCATGCTTCTGATTTGCATTCCCTGATAGCTAATGATGTTGACATCTTTTCACATGCTTATTGGCCATTTGTATATCTTCGTTGGAGAAATGTCTATTTGCCCATATTTTACACTGGGTTATTTGTCTTTCTATTACTTAGTAGTTGTTTTTTTTAATGTATTCTTTTCAGAGACAGCAAGAGCACTGCCGGAGCACTGGTCAGCATTGCTGTTCTGGGTTGCTCTGAGTCCATATATTTTTCTAAATTCTTTCTGACTATGCCAGGGCAGGTTCCTTCTCGAACCCTACCCACTGAACTAACTGTTGGGAACTTAGTCCAAGTTCCTCCTTTATTCTCTGCTCACTAGTTACAGGTGTTGGGTCTGGGCCCCTCTGTCTGGGGCTGGACTGGAGAAGACATGAGAAGTTGTGGTTATATAAGAATGACTCTTTATTGCAGAAGCCAGTGGCCATATAGCTGTCAGACAAAAACAGTTCTTTACAGCAGTCCTATACAGGCCAGCAGCCGGACACCAGCTGTTAATGTGTACATCTTCCCCACAAAGCAGCATTAGTGTCTGTACCCACAGCTATTATCTGAGTGGCCGCACGCTGCCTCCTAGACTCACCATCTCACATTGTAGTGGTACCTAAGCTCTCTGCCTCAGCAGCTTCTCCTGTCTCCCCTGCTCAGCACACAGGCTGGTCTCTGTAGCCTCACATATCAACTACCTCTGAGCTTCTTTTTTAGCTTCGTCTAGCTTTCTAGCTTCTCCTCTCACCCACTTCTTCACACCCCAGCAGACTAGCTCCTCAGTAACTTGTATATTATTCCAGAGCTAAAGAAGGCTTTGTGCCAGTAGTTACAACAATCATATTTTGGCTACAGAAGGGTACAGACTATTCTTTCCCCTATTGAATTTTCTTGGCACCTTTGTTGAAAATCAGCTGACTAGGTAATATATATCTATTTTTAAATCCTCACCCAAAGACATGCTTATTGGTTTTAGAGACGGGGGAGAGGGAGGAAGGAAGGGAGGGGAGAGAGAAAGATAGATAGATAAAGAGAGAGAAACATTGATGTGAGAGAGAGAAACATTGATTGGCCACCTTGCTGTATGTGTCCTAACTGGGGATTGAACCCGAAACCCAGCTATGTGCCCTGACTGGGAATCGAACCCACATCCCTTTTGGTGTAAGGGATATTGATGCTCCAACCAACTGAGCCACATTGGCCAGAGCTAGATAATGTATTTTTTACAAACATGCTAGATGATTTTTTATGGAAGAATAACTCTAGGACAGTGATTTCGAACTTTAGTGGACACCACAGTCATCCGGAAGGCTTGTTAAAGCTTGCTGGGCTTTACTCAGAATATCTGGTTCAGTAGTCCCAAATCTTTTCATTTCTAACTAGTTCCCCAGTGATTTTGACTGTGCTGGTCTGGGAACCATAGTACCAGTATGAAAACTGGTTTCACAGCTGTGGTTACACACATGAGAATTACTGGAAAGTTTAAAAAAATACTGATGCCCAGGCTCGGTTCGCAGAGATTGATTTAACTGATGTGGGGCTCAGTTGTTTGTAATTTTCAAAAGCCCTTCAGGTGAATACAATGAGTACTCAAGATTGAGAACTGCTGTAGTTCTCAATCAGGTGGTAAGTGGAATCACCTGGGCAGGTTTTATGTTAATAACCCTGAGTTCCACTCTTGGAGATTCTAGTTCAGAATGGGATCTGGGTAACTATATATGGTACATAAAAGGCTAATATGCAAAGTGTCCTCTTGGGAGTTTGACCGGGAGACTGGGAGTTCGATCACTTGCTATGACATGCGCTGACCACCAGGGGGCGGCACAGAAAAAAGAAAGGTCCCAGCCAGAGCCAGAAGGGAGGTCCTGGCCAGCAGCCGGAAAGCCCCGATTGGCCCTGGTCGCCGGCCAGGCCTAGGGACCCTACCAGTGCACAAATTTCATGCACCGGGTCTCTAGTCTATATATATAAAAGGTTAATATGCTAAGTGTCTGTCTGACCAGTAGCTATGATGTGCACTGACCACCAGGGGGCAGACACTCAACGCAGGAGCTGCCGAGCCGCAGTGACTTGGCAGAGGCGGTTCTTGGGTGATGCACCCCGAAACCAGAGAGTAGGGAGCCCGATTCCTTGTGGGGCTGCACGATTCCACCTTCGGCCATGGGTTATGTTGTTGCTGGAGCACTGTCGGCCCTGAATCTGGTTTACTGCACACTTGTGTTGTGTTCCACACCCTGTATGACAGCAACTTTACAGTGTCCTCTTGCACTCTGGGACCCCTTGGGGGATGTTGGAGAGCCGGTTTCAGCCTGATCCCCGCAGGCCAGGCTGAGGGACCCCACCTGCCAGAGGGACCCTGTTCACTCTGCAGATGTCCTTCGAGCCACGGCGCTACCCCAGGTGGGGATGGCCCAGGAGGGACTGAGGGAGGTTGGCTCCAGGGCGTGTCCAGCCCGTCTTGCTCAGTCCCACCCCGCCGGCCATCTTCTAATTTCCTTTCAGTGTGCATGAATCTGTGCAATGGGTCACTAGTCTATACTAATAAAAGGGTAATGTGCTAATTAGACTGGAAGACCTTCAGGGAGACCTTCCGGACATCCTTCCGGACAAAGCCATGGTGGCGGGGCCAAGGCAGAGGCGGTTAGGGGCAATCAGGCTGCAGGGGAGGGCAGTTGGGGGCGAGCAGGCTGGCAGGGGGGCAGTTAGGGGCTAGCAGGCCGGTGGGGGGGGAGTTGGGGGCGAGCAGGTCGGTGGGGGGGCACTTTGGGGCGAGCAGGCCGGTGGGGGGGCAGTTGGGGCAATCAGTTCGGCAGGGGCAGGCAGTTAGAGGTGATCAGGCCGGCAAGCAGGTGAGCGGTTAGGAGCCAGCAATCCCGGATTGCAAGAGGGATCAGGCCTAAACCAGCAGTCGGACATCCCCCGAGGGGTCCTAGATTGGAGAGGGTGCAGGACGGGCTGAGGGACACCCTCCCCCCCAGTGCATGAATTTTGTGCACCAGGCCACTAATCTATATATATAAAAGCCTAAGTGACCATTACAACAGAACGACCTGTCGACCAGTCACTATGATGCGCACTGACCACCAGGGGGCAGACAGTCAAGGCAGGAGCTGCCCCCTGGTGGTCAGTGTGCTCCCACGGGGGAGCGCTGCTCAGCCAGAAGTCAGGCTCATGGCTGGTGAGCGCAGCTGCGGCAGCAGGAGCCTCTCCTGACTCCACGGCAGCACTACTGAGCGGCGGGAGCAGGCGCAGCAGGCTGGGACGAGCACGAGTGGCACGGCACCTGGCCCTGTTCTGGCTCCTCCCTGGCCACCTGCCGCTTGGTGCACTGCTACACCCCCTCAAGGGGTCCCGGATTGCGAGAGGGTGCAGGCTGAATTTCATACACTGGGCCTCAAGTTTGATTATAAAACCTCTGCTAATAAATCACCTATGTAGGTTACAGTACTCTACGATGCTGTATTCTCTTTTTAAAAATTTTTTTATTAAAATTTTTTTTTAATCCTCACTTGAGGATATGTTTTAGAGAGGGGTGTGGGAAAAAAGGGAGGGAAAGGGGGAGAGAGAAACATTGATGTGAGAGAGAAACATTGATCAGTTACCTCCCATACTCACCCTGACCAGGGATCGAACCCAAAATCTAGGTATGTGCCCTGACGAATCAAACCTGCAACCTTTTTGGTATATGGGACAATACTCCAACCAACTGAGCCACCCTGCTAGGCCTTCTTTTTATCATTTCCAATGTCTCCCTTTTCTCTGATTCTGTTTTTATTCTCTTCATTAAATCTGATTTTTTCTTTTTTTGAAAAAAAACTTTATATGCTCCTCTTGTTCCATTTAACTATTATTTTGCTTTCCTTTTGTTCTCAAATTTTCATTTTCTTATTGCTCACTTATTTAAAAATTTCTGGAGGCTAACAATTCCTTCTACCTGTTTGTTGGAAGTAAGAAATTTATTACTATAGGTGAGTGAGATTGTTCAGGTGCTATGATATGCTGCTAGGTTTAGGAACCTCTGCATTATATTATCCTTGACTCTGTTGTCTCCCTAGAGTGAATTTCTAGAAATGGAATTGTTAGGTTAAGGGATATATAAAGGGTTTTAAAGTTTGATATGTACCTTCAGATTGTCCTCCAGAAAGGATATGCCAGTTCTACCAGGCTTTCAGCTAGCAGTAGGGTTGTCAGTTTTTTTTTTTAATCGGTAGGGTGAAAAATAATTCATATTTAAACACTTGTTATTAGTGTGTTTGAACATTCTTTCCTCTGTTTATGTTTTGCCTTTGCCATATATTTTTTGGAATGTGTTTATATCTTAGGGTCTAATTAGACTCTTGCATTGCTTGTGCTTTGCCAATGAGGTAGTTTGGTGTTGAGAGAAGGCCTAGGTTCTAATTCTAGCTCTGTCAGTATACAAATCTTTTAGCTTTTCTGGACTTCAGTTCTGTAAAATAAGAGGTTTAACAATGTTCCCTACTTCTCTAACTCTGTGATATTGTATGTCAACAGCAGCAGACCCTTCTCATCTCTCTTCTTCCATTCTTTTTTCCTTCTTTTTTTCTATGGGATGTTAAAATTGTGTAATGTGAAAAAGATGGCTTTTAATATGTCATTCAATTAATAGGCCTTCAGTTGCTCTTTAGTAATATTCAAAGGCACTACCTGGTCTTAGACTTCCACACTTATTTTTATTTCATACTAGAGGCCTGGTACACGGATTTGTACACTGGTGGGGTCCCTTGGCCTGGCCTGTGCCCTCTCGCAATCCGGGAGCCCTTGGGGGATGTTGGACTGCTGGTTTCAACCCGATTCCTGCAGGCCAGGCCGAGGGACCCCACTGGTGCACAAATCTGTGCACCGGGCCTCTAGTACGCATATAAGATCTTTGGTTAATCTCTTCCCAGCCTCCCCCCTACCCCTTTCCCTCTGAGATTCATCAGTCTGTTCCATGTTTCCATGCCTGTGCATTGAGCGTCTGCCCCCTGGTGGTCAGTGTGTGTCATAGCTACTGGTTGAATGGTTGAACGGTCTCTTAGGCTTTTATATATATTGAAGATAATAGTGATAGAAGAAGCCCTAGGGATTAGGTATTTTCTTTATCTTTTCATCCAGAGTAAGGATTTTTTCCTTTGTTACAGAAAGATTAACTAAATTTTGTTTAAACAAGCATTTATTCACGTATTCAGTCATCCGTCAACAAATATTGTGTGCCTGCTGTGTGCTAAGCATTGTTATAGGTGTGGATACAGTGGTGAAAAAAGGATGGATCCCTTTGTCCTTGTAGAGCTTACACTTTAATGATAAAGACAGATGCAGTTGTATGTATGGTATCAGGTAGGTTAGTTCTATGAAGAAAAACGAAACATAAAGCATGGTTAGAGGTTAGTGAGAATATGTGGAATCCTTGATCAGTTGGTGGTTATTTTAGAAAGGCTTTTCCAAGGAGGTGTCATTTGAGTATATAAGTGGCAGCAAGCCATACAGATATCTGGGGATGATTTTCCAGACAGGGGAATAGCAATTGTGAAGGCCCCTGAGTCAGAAACTAGTGTGGCATACTCAGCGAATATCAAAAGGTTAGTACAGTTGGTACAGAATGGGAGGTGATAGAGGGAATAGCTAGGGACCATACTTTGTTAGACTGGGTAGTCTACAGTAAAAAGTATTTATTAAGAATGTGCAATATGCTAGACCAGTGGTCGGCAAACTGCGGCTCGCGAGCCGCGGTTTGCAGCTCTGTTGACTAATGAGTTTGCCGACCACTGCCTTAGGGAAAAACACTTAAAAAACATTTTAATAATGTACTAATGTCTTTAACCTGAAATCAAAACTTCTGGGTAAGGCTAATGCCTTACGCAGTGGTCGGCAAACTCATTAGTCAACAGAGCGGCAAACCGCGGCTTGCAAGCCGCATGTGGCTCGTGAGCCGCAGTTTGCCGACCACTGTGCTAGACATAGTTCTAGCCTCCACCTGGGACAAATCAGTGAACAAAGCCCACAAAAACCTTTACCCTCACAAAGTATATTCTAGTAGAGAGAGATAGACACTAATAAAATAATGAAAACATCTAAGCTGGCGATGAAATGCTATGGTAAGAAAACGAGGTAGGGAGTGGGGATATGAAGTGAAGAGGAAGTATATGTACATATGGTGAGGTGTGGGAGTTGCTCAGAAAGGCCTCGCTGGTGACATTTGAACAGATTCCTGAAGGGCTTGAAGATGTTCTATACAAGAATAAAATTCTGAGATGAGTGTACTTTGTAAATACAAACTGGGAGGAAGCCCACATGGCTGAGTGTAGTGATGGGGAGAGTGGCAGGCTTTATGGTCAGAGAGGTAACAGGAAGCTGATTACATATGTCTTCGCAGATTTGTGTAGTGACTTTGGCTTTTATTCTGAAGTAGAAGACATTGGAAGATTTTGATCAGAAGCTTGAGATGAACTTAGATTTTAAAGGGATTCTTGGCTTCTATGCTGAAATGTCCTTTGGGAATTAGGGTAGAAGCAGGGAGACTAACTGTCAATAATCTAGGCAAGAGTTGATGTTGTTTTGGACCAAGAATGTAACAGTGGGCAGAGTGAGAAATAGTCAGATTCTGAATGTTTTGAAGATAGAGCCAATAGGGTTTTGTTGGTGCATTGGATTAGGGAGAGGATTCCAGGATTTTTGGCCTGAGCAGGTAGAAGACTGGGATTGCCTTTAAATGAGATGGGGAAAGTTGTGGAAGGATCTGGTGGGGTAAGGTAGGGAGAAGATCAAGGGTTTCCTTTTTGATAATTTAAGTTTGAAATAACTATTAGATGGGGGTGTTGAATATGCAATTGGATATGTGAGTCTGAAGTTCAGGGGAGGACTGGGACCTGTTATATAAGCATATAGTTGGTATTTCAAGGCCACGGATTGGATAACAGGGTATGCCTATGATTCGGGTGGGGAACATCTGGCGTGAGGGCCATATAAGGCCTGCAAAATCATTTGGTCTGGCCCTTTCAAAGCATTAAGGGTGAGTTAATTAAGTGTTTGACCAAATAGAGCAAGTTAATTTTTAGGTTGATAATTTTGTATGGCCCGAAAATGATGTTATAAATATTCAAATGGCCCTTGGCAGAAAAAAGGTTCCCACAAGGAGACTTGTGGAGTGGCTGATGAGGTAGGAGGAGAACTCGGAGAGTGTAGTGCCCTACAGAGGAGGTCATTTGAGATGACTGAGAATTTATCATTGTATATATTGCTGCAAATCATTGAAATCATGACAGGTAATTTTGCTGGAGTGGTGGGTGTGAAAGCCTGGTTCATGAGAGAACGGGAGGGGGAAATTGGAGATTATAAGTATAGATACCTTTTTAAAAATATATTTATCTTTATTGATTTCAGAGAAGAAGAGAGAGGGACAGAGATAGAAACATCAATGATGAGAGAGAATCATTGATTGGCTGCCTCCTGCACACCCCCCACTGAGGATTGAGCCTGCAACATGCGCATGTGTCCTGGACCGGAATCGAACCTGGCTGGGTTCACAGGCCGATGCTCTGTCCACCGAGCCAAACCAGCTAGAAGTTTTTCTTTAAAGGAGAGAAATGTGATGGAGACAGTAAATGGAGGGAGTGGGATCATGATAAAGCTTTTGTTTTCTAAATTGGAAAAAAATAGCATGTTTATATCCAGATAGTAATGATTCAGTAGGGAGACAACTAGTGAAGAGGGAGCATTGCTGGAATTCTTTGCTTGAGTAGGTCAGAGCACAAGGATTGTTCTTAGGGAGGTGGACAGTTATTCATAGTAACAGATTGGTAGGCTGAGTACATGGGCAAAGAACCACTTCTGGGTAAACAAAGAAAGTCATCCATCTGTGGAGAATGTTGTAGGGCATCTGAGGTTGGCTTCATTCAAGCTTTCTGTTTTCAATACCATCTTTAGCCATACTAAGAGGAGATCTGTGAGAAATTAATTTTCAGAAAATTTCTAAGATACCTGAGTTTGTTTCTTTACTGCATGCAGTCTTTGCTGTACTAATATATGCTGGCAGTCTATAAGCAGGCAGAATTTCCTAATTAATTTGACACAGAACCATTTTTTCACAGATAGTTAATACCTCAAATAGAACCAATTTGAGAAAGACTAACTTAATTCATTTCACCTTATCTAGTTCACTGAGTTGGCCAGGGCTCTTGTTTGCAAGAGCAGAAAACCCAGCTCAAACTAATTTAAGCCACAGAAATTTATTGGCTCACATGACTGGACAGAGTGGGGCAGCATCAGGCTTTAGGCATTGGTTGGATCCAGATGCTCAAATAATATCAGTGTGGCTCTTTATTGCTCCATTTTTTTTTATTAGTTTTCATTCCGTAGGTAGCCTTCTGCCCTGTGACTGGTAGGTGGTCTCCAGTATCATCAAGATATCACATCCTTCCAACTTAGCCACTTCAGTGAAAAGAGAAGCCATCTCTACTGTTAACTCTTGGCTCACATGACTGGGCAGAGTGGGGCAGCATCAGGCTTCAGGCATTGGTTGGATCCAGATGCTCAAATAATATCAGTGTGGCTCTTTATTGCTCCATTTTTTTTATTAGTTTTCATTCCGTAGGTAGCCTTCTGCCCTGTGACTGGTAGGTGGTCTCCAGTATCATCAAGATATCACATCCTTCCAACTTAGCCACTTCAGTGAAAAGAGAAGCCATCTCTACTGTTAACTCTGGCACAGAAGTCCTCATCATGATTCTGATTGGCAGGGCTTGTCATATCCAACCCTGAACCAATCACTGTGGCCAGGAGGATGGGTTACTCTGTCAGGCTTGGGTCATGTGCCCCATTTCTGTGTCTAGAGAAGGAGGAGGCCTGTGATTGACAGTCCCTCTATGACCATGTTGTATGCATGTTAACTATAATTTAGCAAGTCCTTGATTGATTGCCACTTGGGTTATTTGTAATCTAGCTCAGATTTGAACATAAGTTTGTCTTGTTTATAGGGCATAATTTGTCATAGTTGTAAAGAGTAAATTACATACAGTAAAGGACACAAAATGAGCCTGGCTGGAAGCTACTCTTAATTGAAAGTTGTTAATGGAAAGATGAAAATTTGGCAAATGAAGAGAAGGAAAATTCATCAGAGAGGCTGAGATCAGAGGAGAGTATAGAGTTCTTTTTTTTTTCTTTTTAATCTTTATTGTTGAAGTATTACATATGTCCCTTTATTTCCCCCATTAACCTCCTCTAGCCTGCCCCTGCCCCCTGCCCCAGGCCTTCACCACCCACCCATTGTCTGTGTCCATGGGTTATGTGTATATGCATACCATCACAGAGTTCTTTGGTTGATCTCTTCCCACCCACCCTCCCCTGCCTTCCCTCTGAGATTCTGCTGTCTGTTCAATGCTTCTATGTCTCTCAGTCTATTTTGTTCATCAGTTTATTTTGTTCATTAGATTCCACATATGAGTGAAGTCATGTGACACTTGTCTTTCTCTGACTGGCTTATTTCACTTAGCTTAGAGAGTATAGGATTTTTAACAGTGGTTTAGGCGGCCCAGATGAGAACAGTGGTCATTCAGTGTACATACATTAAGTAGGCAGCAGAGTGTCGCACAGCATATGGGCTCAGGCTCATCTGGCATGCAATTCTTGCTGTGCTTCCTTGGGTAAGTTAGCTTCTCTCTGTGTTTCAGATTTATCTTTAAAGTGAGGATAATAACACTGTCTACCTCGTGGAGCTGTTGGGAATGGTTAATGAGATGACTGTGAGCACTTGCTTCATGCCTGGGCATAGTATTGGTAGTAGTACTACCAGTAAGTGTACTCAAGTACACTTTATTTTTCTTTTTTCTATTCAAGATAGTTTTTTTTCCTTAATCATTTTAACATAATTGTAAATTCACTTACAGTTATAAAAATTATGTGGAGATTCTGTACTCTTTATCCAGTTTCTCCAGTGGTAATATCTTGCAAAACTATAATACAGTATCACAACCAGGATCTTAACATTTACATAGTAAGTGCATGTCAAAGGGATTGGTTGACCAGTTGACTGTCTGCCCCCTGGTGGTCGGTGCAAGTCATAGAGAGTGGTTGAGCAGCCTTAGCATATCATTAGGATATTATGCTTTGATTGGTTGTTCGGTTGTTCGGCCATTCGGTCTATTTGCATATTACCCTTTTATTATATAGGATTATTTTTGTAAATCAAAATTATACCTATTTTTTGTCAGATCAAGAATTTTGTAATTAGTTTATATGTGCCATGAGATTAAAAAGGTTGAAAATCACTGATTTATAGCACTATCCTAATATTATCTGATGCCTACTTCATACTCTGATTTCCCTAGTTGTTCCCCAAATGTCTTGCAGCTGGTTGGACAAAGTAATATCTAAACAAGAACATGAATTGCATTTAGTTGTTGCGCTTTTAAGTCTCCTTTGATCTTTAACAGTTCCTCTCCTGCTTTTTTCTCCCATGGTGCTGATTGTTGAAGACATAGTTCCATTTGAACTTTGGAATGTCCCACTATCAATAGGATTGGTCTGATTGTTTCCTTGTGTTTCTTTATCTTTGCATTTTCTGTAAACATGAAGTTAAATCTAAAGGCTTTATTGGATTCAAATTCAGCAAGGATATTTTATAGGTGATGCTATGTTAAACAGATTTTCTGAGGGACTCATAAGTTTGTATCATTTATAACTTTTCTATATGATGAAGAAGATGCCTTCTGCATCCTGTGATACACTACTGGATGACATAGAAGATATTGTGTCACAGCAAGACTCAAAGCCACAAGATAGGCATTTTGCAAGAAAGCATATTGTTCCAAAGGCCCGAAGGCGAAATACCCAAAAATGTTTGCAAGAGGAAGATAGTCCACCAACTGATAGGTAAGCTTTTTTTTTTTTTTTTTAAATTAATATCATTCCAGGGTAGTACTGGTCTATGTGATATGCATAATGTCTCTTTTAAAAATATGCTTGAAGGTGCCTCGTTAGCGCAGTAGGTAGCGCGTCAGTCTCATAAAAATATGCTTGAACTTTTTGAGAGAAAATATGTAGATTTATTTATTTTTATTTGAATTAAAAAATATTTTTATTGCTTTCAGAGAGGAAGGGAGAGGAAGAGAGAGATAGAAACATCAATGATGAGAGAGAATCATTGACCGGCTGCCTCCTGCACCCCCCCTGCTGGGGGTCAAGTCTGCAACCCCGGGCATATGCACAATACTGGAATCAAACCTGGGACCCTTCTGTCTGGCCAGGGCTGAATGTTTTTTAATTTAGCAAAGTAATTGGTTTCAAAAACAGGTGTCAAATTGCATGTTCCTTGAAGGCAGGGCAGGGCCTAGGACAGTGTTTGGCATATAGATAGGATTCTCTCCCCATCTCTTTGATGTTACTGTATCCGATATGCAATTTTGTGTTACTTCCAAATTAAAATTTTTACTGGGATTTGTGGTTCTTTTGAAACAGTGGTGTTTGTGCATTTAATTTTTCTTAGCAAATATACAAATATTAATGGTTCAGGTAAAGGCATTAGGCACAAATGAATTACTGTGCTGTTTACATTATTAGGTCTCCAGTGAAATTTTAATACTAGTCTAGCCAGTAATGATTATGCAGTTGTACAGTTTTAATAGCCCTATATTTATTTATTTAGTAAATTGTTGGAAGTTTTAATATACTTGATTATTTTGTTTGGAACATTACTCTTTTAAAATCTATGGAGTTATGCCCTAACTGGTTTGGCTCAGTGGATAGAGCGTCGGCCTGTGGACTGAAGGGTCCCAGGTTCGATTCCGGTCAAGGGCATGTACCTCAGTTGCGGGCACATCCCCAGTAGGGGATGTGCAGGAGGCAGCTAATCAATGTTTCTCTCTCATCGATGTTTCTAACTCTATCCCTCTCCCTTCCTCTCTGTAAAAAATCAATAAAATATATTTAAAAAAAACTATGGAGTTAAAATTTCCTGCTATTATAAAAATGACTGAAGTTTATCATATTTGTCCTGAATATGTCCTTAAGGTAATTTTTGTTTAATTATAAATTACTGGGCAATCTCTGTTGAAAGCACCCTTTTCCCCCTAAAACTATTTCATTTTTGAACTCTATTTTTATATATGAAGTACTTTTAATGAATAGCTTGTGAATGGGTTTCAGTGAGTGTATTTTTTTTTTTTGCATAATATGCCCAGAAATCCTCTAGTGCTTTTTATTTTAAAAATCCTTTAATGAGACTTACTTTTTCTTTTATTGATTGTTTAATAGCACTATTCCAGGCATACAGAAAATTTGGATACGAACATGGGGTTGTTCTCATAATAATTCAGATGGAGAATATATGGCTGGACAACTAGCTGCTTATGGATATAAAATTACAGGTAATGAGATTTGTGTCGTGTTTTATTGATTACATTTTTCAGAGCTAAGTTTTTTAGAAGCATGTATTCTAGCTTTAGCAATTGAGGGATATGTTAGCATAACTTAATGATTTTAAGGCAAAACAAAAAACCCATTGCCTACATAACTGTGGGTTTCATATTTAAAAAGAACTTCAGGAACTATTTTTGAAATAAGTTTAGACTTACAGAGAAGTAGTAAAAGTATAGAGTTTGCATAGCCCTTCACCCATCTTCCCTTAATATTAACATTTTACATAATCCTATCTAATAAAGAGGGAATATGCTAATTGACCATCACCCCTCACAAAGATGGCGGTGCCCACAGCCAATAAGGCGGGAATATGCTAATTGACTGTCACCTCCTCAAATATGGCGGTGCCCAGTCTCCTCAGCCCCCCAGCCACCCAGGGCCAGCCCGAGGCACAAGCAAGCCTCAGATGGTGGCTGCCCAGCCACCCAGGGCCGGCCCGAGGCACAGGCAAGCCTCAGATGGCGGCTGCCCAGCTGACACCTGAGGCACAGGCAAGTCTCGGATGGCAGCTGCCCAGCCGCCCAGGGACACCCGAGGCTCAGGTAACCAGGGCCGGCCAAGGATTGCGCTGCCGGCAGTGGCAGCAGCAGAGGTGTGATGGGGACGTCGCCTTCTCCTGATTGCCCTTTGAGAGCATGGCAGTCAATTAGCATATTCCCTCCTTATTGGCTGTGGGTGCTGCCACCTCATGACCAGGTCGCCTCCTGCCCCTGAGAGCTCCCAGACTGTGAGAGGGGGCAGGCTGGGCTGAGGGACACCCCCTCCAGTGCATGAATTTTCATGCACCGGGCCTCTAGTTATAGTATAATTGATAAATTAACAAATTAACATTAGTACAATACTGTTATCTACGGATCTGTTTTGAATTTTACTGCTTTTCCCATTTATGTCCTTTTTCTCTTCCAGTATCCAATCTAGGATCTCATCTCCTATTTATTTGTTATGTCTTTTTAGTCTCCTCTAATCTGTGACAGTTCCTCAGTTTCTTCTTATCTTTTATGATCTTGAACTGCTGAAGAAAACGGATTAGTTGTTTTGTAGAATGTCCCTCAACTTAGGTTTGTCTGATATTTTCTTATGGTTAGAATAAGGTTATGTATGCATTTTTTGGCAAGAAGAGTACAGAAGTGATAGTATATCCTTCTCAGTGCATCATATTAGGGTGTTCATGATGTCAGTGTATCTTATTACTAGATAACTAATCCTTGTCTGCCAGATTTCTCCACAGTAAAGTTAATATTATTCTCATTGTAATGAATAAATATCCTGTTTCTCCTCAGCCTTTTCTAATTCTAGTATTTCTCTGTGGATCTTATCTGTAACAGTTATTACTGCATTATTTGCTTAATGGTGATTTTCTGTTTTTTTCTTTTACCCACATTTATTAATTTGAATTCTTGTATAAGGAAGAGCTATCATTTCTCATTTACTTATATCAGTATGGACCCATGGATATTTTTTTATTCTGTGAGATGTAGTCTGGTATTACCATTATTTATTTTGCTGCTCATTGTTCCAACTTTGGCCGTAGGGCCTTGTTGAGGCTGACTCCTGGGTCTTCTCAACATGCCCCCCATTCTTTATTGAGCATTTTCTTATTTTCTGGCACCTGAAGATGTACTAGTTTAATATTTTCCTTTCCCCAATCTTGGAAACAGCCACTTTCCCAAGAAGCCCTGAATCCTTTCATTAGGAGAATGGTGTTTAGAAGTAGATTGAAGATCTGGACACTAGGTGTGCTCATTGCCACTGTGCTTTTAGGTCCTCTCATGTGGACTGAGCTAGGAAATATATATATATATATATATATACTAACGGCACATACACACACCTATATCTGTTACTGTATTAAATGGCACCATAATTTGAATGTTACAGGCACTGACCCAGTGCTTGCTTAGTTCTCATGATATGAGGACATATTGGCATCCCTACTTTACAAGTGAGAATGGAGAGGTTGTGTCTTATCTTAAATCATACAGGAAATGAATTCTCTGTCACTCCAAGACGCTGCTCTTAACCATTATTCTACACCTCGAAGCTGCCTTTGCATATATAATGGGCAAGTCCTAGCTTCAAGATAGCATGTGAGGATTGGGGAGGACTGGAAACATGCTTCTTTCACAGTATTTTTTTTTCATTAACTAAATGACCATATGTTATTAACTTTATGTTTTTGATAGCTTATTTTTTATTTTCTTTTAAAAGATTGATTTCAGAGAGGAAGGAAGAGGGAGAGAGAGATAGAAATATCAATGATGAGAGAATCATTGATCGGCTGCCTACTGCATGCCCCCTACTGGGGATCGGACTCTCAACCCAGGGCATGTGCCCTGACTGGGAATCAAACCATGACCTCCTGGTTCATAGGTTGACACTCAAACCACTGAGTTATGCCGGTTGGGCTGATAACTTACTCTTTAGACAGCAAAATTGGCCTTTAACCCTTTGCACTCGCTTTTTTCTCGAGCTGCTACTGATGCTAACCGTGTCGAGTCACACTCGACATCCGAGTGCAAAAGGTTAAAAAAAAAAGAATTATTGATTTTAGAGAGAGAGGATGGTACAGAGAGAGAGAAAGAGAAAGAGAAACATTGATTTGTTGTTCCACTTACTTATGCATGCATTGGTTGATTCATGTATGTGCCCTGACTGGGCATCGAATCTACAACCTTGGTGTATTGGACGATGCTCTAACCAACAGAGCTACCTGGCCAGGGCACCAAATTGGTCTTAATGCTTTTGTTTTTTTAAGATAAAATACTCAAAATGTGGTTTTAGAATCACTTCTCTGTATTCATTAATCATTTTTAGTACAATTTAGGCTGGGCTTGCCTTAACACATTCTTAAGGATGCTAGTTTGAGTATTAAGAAAATAACCTTTGAAATAATTCCCTAAACATTAAAAAAATCAGAGTTTGACTTTTCCTAGGTAATATTGATTATCCAACACTTTAATTTAAATTTTAGTGCCTTAGCAGTTTGTGTTTGGTCTTATAACTCTACTCTTTTTTTTTTTTTTACAGTTTTCATAAAGGTCTATTTCATTATTGGTGGGTAGCACATTTAACAGTTAAATACATTAAATAATGTATAGGTGACTGCAGACATGCTTCATTGGTAACTAGATAACCAATTCAACTAGAAACCAGCTAACAAGTAACTGTCTACATACATATTTAAAACACAGCTCTTGTTTTCCTGTTTTGATCACCTTCTTGGAGGGAAAAAAGCCTGCTCGTCACACTGGAAATATATTAAGGCCAAATCTTCTGATATCCATTCCCAGAGGTTGCTTTCAGCTGGATTAAGCCTCCAACTCCAGGGCAAGCCCCAGTTTGGCCACCAGCATTAATGCTCTTCCCATCTACCAGAGCAGACAGTGTAAGCTTCACACCAGGCCTCAGAGTCTGAGCGTAGCCCACTCCAATTAAACTAGAGTTGTTGACTTTTGCAGAAATGGAAGCAGTGGGATCCAACTGATATTTAGCTGCAATACCAAAGCGAGTGCAGTTGGTACCTGAAGTCTAAGCAAGGTTTACTGAAGTGTCAAGATCGTCACATACTTTCTGATAAATTGAGCCTCCAGATTCTGTCCCATCATTGACATTAGTGTGTAGCTGGAAGTTCCCAGTCTAGCCCACTGCAAAGTTATTCCTTGTCAGCTTTGATTTGGCACTGTCAAAGGTCATCTGGTATCCATCAAGCCAGCCCTTGTAACCAAAGACAGCTGAACCATGGATTGCAGGTCCAGCAAAATCAAAGTCAACATCACATCCAAGGTTTATACATTCCCTCTTGTAAGAAGGCTTGATTTTACCACTTTTCTTTCCTGTGTTTGGTGAAAAGGTGGTATCAAATGTCAGTTTCAAACCTTGACAAATCTGGTCTTCAATTGCGATTTCTGTTTTCAGAGTGTTATCAGTGTTCCATTTCTCTGTGAAATTCAGACTTTCTCACACCAATTATATTTGGTCTCCAAGGTCCCAGTAACTTTACCAGTGTCTGTATTAGATGAACCAGATGTTGAGAATTCCATGCCACTGCATGACTTTGTTTTCACGTCCAGTTTCACCAACCCAAAACCAAATCCTTTGTTGAAAATATCTCTGGCAGCTTTGCCAAGGTCAGCATATGATGGAGGAATATACAGTGGCTGCGCGCAGCTCTGTCCGTAGGTCACCATGGTAAGGCCGCAGGAAGAGGTGGTCTAGTGATCTCCTGGGGGGGTTGTCCTGCCACTCCGCTCGCAGCTGAGGCCACTCAGCTCGCTTGGCATCGGGCTGCGGCTGCCGTGGTGGAGGGTGAAGTGAAGGAGACACTGTTCTGCCTGCTGCAACCCTAACTCTACTCTTTAATGTAAAACTAGAGGCCCAGTGCATGAATTTGTGCACCAGGGGGGACCCTCAGCCTAACCTGTGGGATTGGGCCGAAACCAGCTCTCCGACATCCCCGGAGGGGTCTCAGATTGCAAGAGGGCACAGGCCAGGCCGAGGGACCCCACCGGTGCACGATCGGGGCCGGGGAGGGAGGCGGGAGGTTGGCCAGCTGGGGCGGGACTGCAGGAGAGCTCTAGGGTGTGTCCGGTCCACTTTTCTCACTTGTCTAGGTGCTGTAGGTCCAGGAAATATGAACAATATTAGCTCTGTAAAACATTTAAGAAGGAAATCTCTACTGATTTTATATTTAGATTGAAAATAAGATTTCTGGATTACCTATGCCAGTAGTCCCTTTCATTAGTGTGGAATAATGGGAATTAATAAAAACTTTATTGCTTAATAACATTGTTTTATTAAACAAATGTAAAACTAAAATATTTTCATTTAACTGTAATTATAATAGGTGTAAAATATAGATTATATATAATGCACACAGAGATTCTTGAAAACAGTATACAGAAAAATTAAAGATTAGCTCTCAATTACCAATAGTAGATATTTTTATTATTTGGAGAAGAAAGATTATGTGGGTAGATACTTGAAATTGCTGTTTTTAACTGTGACACTAGGAATATAATTATCCTATAGTAAAACCTCACAGAGACCAGCTTAGTGAGGGCTTGTTAAGGCTTGTTCATTATCTCTTCCAAACACTTTTTATTTTGAAGGGTGGTTCATAACTTATAAAATAGTGTCTTCTTGCTTCTCATTTCAAAGAATGAAACCTACTGTTACTGGACTAAAGGGTCCGTTCATCTGTGCACATCAGAGCCCAATCAAACATGAACAGGAGTGTGCAGCAAAGACAGCAGAGGTTTATTAGTTGAGGAAATGGTGTGAAGCCCAGAGTCACAGGTAAGGTAGTGCTAAAAGACCTGGCTCCCCAATGGCTTCCTGGGGATGGGTTATCATAAGGGAAAAGCCATTAATCATGGTGGCTAACGGAGTTGGGATCTTGGGCTTTACTGATTGGTTGGGGCCAGGGTAGGGAGTAGTTGATCACTGTATCAGGTCCTGAGGTCCAGCCATGGCATTGTTCTGTCTGGTTTCGTGAGGGTGTGGTCTGTAGGGCCCTTCTGCTTTCATTGGTCTCGGGTGAAACAACTGAAGTAAATGTTTTCTTTAGCTTGACTAAGACTCTGTTTCTGTGGTCAGCAGACCTGTGGTTCTGTTCTTAAGACAGCTTGATCCTACCAGAAACCCATGGTCCTGAGGGCTTAATAATTAAGGGAGTGGACATTCTAGGGAGAAAGAGGCAGGTGTGCTGCATGAGGTCAGTTTGAATCAAAAGGAAAGAAAGGAGAAAAGGTCATATTAAAGAAATGAAGTTTCTGCACAATTACCCTACTGAGAAATGATGTCTTTTCCTTAAACTCAGAACAATTATTGTATCATGTTTACAATACATGTTTGCTGATACAATAAATTAGTATCATGGAAAGCGATTAAACTGACCCTTTAGGTACAGTGTGTCAGTGTAAGAAACATTCAGACCTGTAGAGAATTTGAATGTGTTTATTTGAGTCAGACTGATGATAGTTGCTGGGAAGCAAAATCTCAATGGCTTGAGAAAATGCTCCAGAGAATGGCAGTTTTGCTTCTTATTTTATACACTAGAGGCCCGGTGTACAAAATTCATGCATGGGTGGGGTCCCTAGGCCTGGCCAGTGATCAGGGCCTATTGGGGCCGTCTCGCCCAGTCCTGATTGGGGCTGGGCCTGGGGGCCTGCCGGCAGCTGGATGGGGCCTGCTGGATGGGGGGAGGGACTGCGGGAGGTTTGCTGGCTGGGGGTAGGGACTGGGAGAGGTTGGCTGGCCATGTGAGGTTGGCTGTGGGAGTCCACTGACCACCAGGGGGCAGTTTCTGCGTTGAGCGTCTGCTCCCTGGTGGTCAGTGCATGTCATAGCTACTGGTCGACTGGTCGTTTGGTCAGAGATTCGTGCAATAGGCCTTCCTTCCCTTGGCTTCCAGCACCCGTTTTCCTCTGGCACCTGGGACCCAGGCCTTCGCTCCAGCCAGAGTCTGCCGCCTTTGCTGTAGACTCCAGCCAGAGTCTGCTATCTTCGTCTTCGCTGCAGACTCCGGAGTTTGCAGTCTTTGACTTCACTGTGGCCGGAGTGCCGCTCCTATAGATCCCTTCGCCCCCCCACCCTCCCTCTCATACCAGGCGTCCTGCCCCGCATGGCCACTCCGCGCCTGGAGCAGCTCGGTGGCCGCCATATTTTTCCTTCTAATTTGCATATTCCCTCATGATTGGCTGGTAGGCGTAGCGGAGTGATGGTCAATTTGCATGCTTCTCTTTTATTAGTGTAGATTAGAGGCCCGGTGCACAAAATTCGTGCACGGGGGGGGTGTCCCCTCAGCCCAGCCTGCACCCACTTCAATCCGGACCCCTTGGGGGATGTCCGACTGCCGGTTTAGGCCCTCTCACAATCCTGGACCGCTGGCTCCTAACTACTCACCTGCCTGCCTGTCTGGTCGTCCCTAACTGCCCCCCCGGCCGGCCTGATCGCCTCTCACTGCCTCTGCGTGCCGGCCTGATTGCACTTAACTGCCCCCCCCCTGCCGGCCTGGTCGTTCCTAACTACCCCCCTGCCAGCCTGGTCACCCCTTACTGACCCCCGCCCCCTCTCCCCCCCCCCCCCCCCCCCCGCCGTCCTGGTCTCTCCCAACTGCCCCCCTCTGCCATCCTGGTTGCCCCTAACTGCCCCCCCCCACCGGCCTAGTTGCCCCTCACTGCCCTGCCCTGCCAGCCTAGTCATCCCCAACTGCCCCCCCACCAGCCTGGTTGCCCCCAACTGCACCCCCCCTGCCGGCCTGGTTACCCCTATCTGACCCCCCCTTGCTGGCCTGGTTGCCTCTTACTGCCCCCTTGCCAGCCTGGTCACCCCCAACTGCCCCCTCTGCCCCCCTCTACCGGTCTGGTCACCCCTAACCCCCCCCTCCCCTCTGGCCTGGTTGCCCCCAACTGTCCTCCCTGCTGGCCTGGTTACCCCCAACTGTCCCCTCTCCCAGCCTGGTCACCCCTCACGGCCCCCCCTGCCGGCCTGGTCACCCCACGCAGCCTGCTGTTCAGTCGTTTGGTCATCCCTCACTAACCCCCCTGCCGGCCTGGTCGTAGGCAGCCATCTTGTGAGGGCATGAGGGTTAGTTTGTATATTACCTCTTTATTATATAGGATAGATTACAAGCAAAAGAGAAGCTGTTGCCAAAACTGGTTTGGCTCAGTGGATAGAGCGTCGGTCTGCGGACTGAAAGGTCCCGGGTTCGATTCTGGTCAAGGGCATGTACATTGGTTGCGGGCACATCCCCGGTAGGGGGCGTGCAGGAGGCAGCTGGTCGATGTTTCTCTCTCATCGATGTTTCTAGCTCTCTATCCCTCTCCCTTCCTCTCTGTAAAAAATCAATAAAATATATTTAAAAAAAAAAAAAAAAGAGAAGCTGTTAAGTTGGTACATGAAATCCATTGGTGATAGACTAGGGAGGTGGGAGAAGGCAAAGTAGGCAAACCTCTGGGATTGGATAAAAGTAAAATGATAGACACATACTTCTTTTATATAGGTGGGTACAGGATAGTTAACAGTCAATAACTCAGTAACAGTGAGGGGACTTGTGATCTCTGTTCCTGTGTGGTATCTGTGCTTTGAAGGGTCTGGAAAAGGAAATTACTTTGCTATTCCAAAGGTATGTTATCATAGATGCAAAGGACAATAGACAGGCTCAATTAAGATGAAAATTGACCTTTGTCGGGGAAGATCTTTGTCAGGGGAGAGAGAGAGAGAGGTTGGAGAGAGGTATGTTTAGTTTGTAGTCACATCTGCTTGGGAATGAAGACTACCTACCATAAACTGCTTTTAGTAAAAAAGTTTTCATTTCTACCATCCTTTGTGGTCAGGTTCAGTAAGTGGCCTCTTTTCTTCCATAAGTGGCTTTTAAAAAAATATGTTTTATTTATTTTTTAATCCTCACGTGAAGATATCTGTATTTTTTCTTGTTTTCCCATTGATTTTAGAGAGAAGGAGAGACGGTGGGGGGGGGGGGAGGGGGTGAGAGAGAGAGCGCAGTTGCCTACCATACACGCTCCAACTGGGTATCGAACCTGCAACCTGGGGATGTGCCATAGCTGGGCATTGAATCCTCCACTTAAAAGTGTACGGATGATGTTCCAATCAACTTAGTCACTTCGGCCAGGCCTAAAGAAATACCTTTTAAATGTATACATTCCACGAGTGTGTTCAAGTAAGCAGTTTTTGTAGGTTAAACTTTTTTCCCCAATGCTGACTTTGATGATTGGTTTTGGATAATTTCTTTTGGAGATGCTGGGAAATCATTTTTAGTGTCCTCATTGGTGGCAGATCTTCATATCTTGAGAGAATTAGAATGGTCATAGGTAATTTGAGGCCAAATCTGAGGAATAAAGTATGTGATATGATAATGAACAATGAATGTTGTTTTAGTTAAACATAAGGCATTTTTGTTTATCTTAATTGATTCTGAAAACTGTTCTAAAATAGTTTCAGAAATTGTTTTTAGCAGTGAGTCTTCTACTTTTGTAAGAGTGAAAAGCTTCCCCTCTCTGTTGGCCTTCAGGCTAATAGCTCCTGCTGCAAATATGATAATGAACTAGAGGAATTCTGCTTGCCCCTTGAGTTTTTGCTAGAGAAGCCCCTTGCCAGAGGGCGCCTCCCCTCTCCCCCAGAGGTGGGAAATATGTACAAAATAATGACTCTCTTAAGATGGATTTGAGAATTAGTTCTCCCATCTTCTTGTGCTAGGCTTTTTGTTCAATAAACCTTTTCTTTAATACTCTGATCTGTTGAATATTGGCTTTTCCTTTGGAGCATTGGCACATGAATCTTGTACCTATAACACTTTTTGGATCTCTTCAGAACTTCACAACTCTTACACGGTTTCAGCAAAGAGCTCATAACCATTGCCTACCCCAATAAATAAGTTACGGGCTCTCCCCAAGTGACTGCTTTAGGAACAGCCTTCATTTAGATATAGATTTGCTAAATTTATGTTAGAGATATGGGAGAGAGAGAGAGAGAGAGAGAGAGAGAGAGAGAGAGAGAGAGAGAGAGAGAGAGAGAGAGAGAGAGAAAGAGAGCAAGAGAGAAAGAGAGAAAGAGAATGAGAGAGAGACTGGAGAAAGAGATGTTGGAGAGAGGTGTGTTTAGTTTGTAGTCACATTACTTGTGAATGAAGATAGCATGTGCTTTTTGGTTAGTGGAAAAATACCCTTCCCAAGGCCATTAACTTAGATTCTAGTTCATAAACACATGAGAATAATGTGTGTTATATACATATGAAATATTTGTGATAAGCTTACCTCAGTCAGAATAGTGTGTTTAGCTTGGGTGCTCACAGTTTCAGAGAAATCATTTTAAAATTGCTGGACTGTTACAATTCTTGATAGTTTCTTTGTATATTTGTGTATAGTTTATTCATTCGGCAAATGTTTTCTGCACAATGTATGTGTTACAGGGTATAGTGCTGGGAGATGTGAAGACGTGAAAATGAACTAGACATGGGGTCTAGCAGACAAGAAATTTATTGTTTTCAGCAAGAAAAAGCCTGCATATTGTATGTTATATCTTAGCAGTTATTTTAGTAAATGGTCAAGCTTTAATGTAGTGTTCTTTTATTTTTTATAATATAGGGAAGTAGGGCCTGCTTCATTAAAAGAGCATTTCCAGTTTATATTTTAGAAATGCTTGGTGATAATGTCAAGTCAGATTATAACATCTTATGTTTAAATAAAGAAAATTAATATGTCTTTGTAGAAACAAATAAACACTAGTTTATTTGGTATAGGAGCTAGTATTATAATGGAATGCCTGTAGTGTAAGCATATTTTCTGGACCTGGCTATTTAATTTGAAGTTGCTTTAAATTTTAAGACTGAGGTCAATGGGACATATTGGATTGCTAATATGGAAGTACTTGCGTAATGAGTACATTCAAGGACAACACTTGTGATCAGTAGAATTTTAAGGACATTAAAGTTGCACTTTTCGTTTGGATTTGGCTGTTTGGAAATTACATAATTAAAATATAAGTGCATATAAAATTTCTTAAAAAAAGAACAATGACTGCTTTCTTATTTCAGTTTTAAGAACTGCTGACCATAACATTACACGTTAATATCTTGAGTTTATCTTTATAATAAAATATTTTAAAATGAGTAGATTAATTCAGTGGGAAGCTGAAAAGGCAGTAGATTTCAACTTTTTCAAAATGCAATTAAATGAAAAACATATTATGCTTCTCTTAGGTGAAAATGTTTTGTGCAGGCTAGTTCTACGTAAACAGGATTTTTGTACATATTTTCAGGTCAGGGAGCTGAATTGATTAAAAGCTACTCTGTCTTAGAAATTTTATGTAAGTTATTGCAAGTATAAAATGAATAACTTTGGCCTACGTTTCAGCATATTTCAAGACGAGGTGATTGAGATTGGGAATGGAAGACACATGACCTATATACAGTGTCACCCAGTTAATATGTGCTGAAACTGACCTCGAGACATATCTGTTGTCTGTCACCATAGCCTCTGCTTCTTTGCACTATACTATGTAGTCTCTCAAAGTTGAGAATTTAAAGCCATTTCAAATAGAAATTTAATATTAATGGCTTTTATTAGAGTAGTTATTTTTGGCTTCCCATTGTTTTAAAATTTCTTCTCTTTTAGAAGTCATTGATATTTGACCCTTACTAGAACTCCCCTCTTTTCAAAAAAAAGTATCTTTATTGATTTCAGAGAGGATGGGAGAGTGAGAGAGAGAAACATCAGTGATGACAGAGAATCATCAATTAGCTGCCTCTTGCATGCCCCCCCCCCCCCCCCCCCCCCCCCCCCCCGCCACCTGGGATTGAGCCTGCCATGTGCCCTGACTGGGAATTGAACTGAGACCTCCTGGTTCATAGGTCGATGCTCAACCACTGAGCCACGCTGGCCAGGCACTCCCCTCCAGCCCCCCCAGCCCTCCCCCCTTCTTTTTTTTTTGGACGGAAGAGAGAAGACTGTATGTACCACTGGACTCCATACCATAGGAGCATGCTCATTTTATTAATTTCAGCACTTAGTTAAGAATTGGAAGTAAGCTTTTCCTTTTGTTATTGAGGTCATTGTCAGCTAAGAGCTACCTCATCCATTCTTACCTCCTTAATTCCAGATGAAAAGTGATCTCCCAGTAGAACATAAATATATCATCATCTTGATTTCTGTGTTTTTCTTGAATCTCTAGTGAATTCAATGAAAGAATCATCCACTGTCTTAGAACAGGGCTCTTAACTTTTCTTTCACATGTACCTCCTTAATACAGTGTTGTTTTTTTACCATCACTATGACTATTACATATGTATAGTATCTTAACAGTTTGTAAAACATGTTCATATTTATTGCTAATTTCATATAACTTGTACCTGAAAATAAAGACAGGACAAGGACTTTGTTAACCTAGGCCAGTGATGGGCAACCTTTTGAGCTTGGTGTGTCAAACTTCGCCAAAAAACTGAGCATAACTCGGGTAGTGTGTCACTTTGAGGAAAAAACATTATTTCGCGATATTTATAGTTTAAATAACATAAATGTATAATTGTTATATATAATTGTATTTAATAAACCAAAAACTACATATTTAACTTACCTGCTTAGTGACTTCTTTGTTCATCGGTCAGTTGGTTTCTTTTGTTGGTCTTGATATTATTTAGCTTGTGTGGGGTGCCATGAACTAAGATAAGTGAGGGGGAGGGGGAATTCTTTAACTAACCTGCCTATTAGTGACTTTTTTGTTGCTGAATTTCATTGGCTAAATCTTCAATTGAAGGTTGGTATTTTGTACACTTCAGGCCCAAGCAAGTGCTACTAACTTCATCTGTCAATCTGTTTCTTTTGTTGGTTTTGATATTATTTAACGCTGAGAATAAGGCCTCACAAAAGTATGTAGAGGGAAAAATTGTGAGTAAAGCCATTGCTATATTTTTCAGGGTGCTAAAAGTGTCTGGTAGTCAGTTCCAAGGCACTCCAAATTTCCTGTTCATAGTGGCACTCCTCCTGATTCTCCAAGCAGCACCTTTCCAGATTCTCAAGCTTTGACCTCAAGTCGACAAAGACCTGAGCCCAGATACTGTCTTGAAATTCTGCAAGTTGCATCTCCAAATCATCAATTTGCATCCATTGGAAACCATTTAATTCCAAACTACTGTAGACTACTACATTAGGATACTTAATTATTTTCATGGTCTGTTCTGGACTTCTAAATTGACTAAATCTATCACTAAACTGGTCAAGTAATGAGTCTAAAACATGCTGGTACTTCATATGCAAGAGTTCCATTTCATTTTGTACAGCTGCACTGGCCTTCTCAAAATACTTTGTTACTCGAGGAAAATACTTATAAGTTTTAGTTTCTACATCTTGCTTGAAAATTTTAACTTTACTTTCAAAAGCTTTTATGTATCCAAACATAACGTCAATACTTTTGCCAAAACCTTGTAACTTTAAGTTCAGTTCATTAATATGAACAGAGAGATCTGTAAAAAACATCAGGGTGTTGACCCACTTATCATCATTAAGCTGAGGAAAGTTTCCCAGATCCTTATCGTCAAGAAATACCTTAATTTCTTCAAAGCACTCCACAAAGCTCTCAAGAACTTTGCCTCGGCTCAGCCATCTTACATTATTGTACATCAGCAGTCCACTGTAGGTGGAATCAACCTCCAGTAAAAGTGCCGAAAATTCTTGCCTGTGAAGGGGGCGAGCAGCTATTAAATTAACTATTTTTGTAACAACTGACATTAAGTCGTTTAAGTCGGTGAATCCTGCCTTGGCACATAAAGCCTCCTGATGGATAATACAATGAAAAGGCACAATCGGATGTCCAATAGCTTCTGTAAACAATTTGACAAATCCGACTTTTCCCCCCACCATATTTGGTGCCCCATCTGTCGTCACTGACACAACTTTAGAGATATCAATGCTTAGGTCACGAAATGTTTGTATAACAACCTTACATATTTCGCTTCCTGATATACTTGTTGACACTGATACTAACTTTATCAACTCTTGTCTCATTGTGAGACCATCAGAATATCGACCAATAATGGCCAACTGAGCATGCGATGTGACATCAGTAGTTTCATCAAGAGAGATCGAAAAATATTTACACTTCCTTATGTCTCTCTTTAATTGATGTTGTATGTTGGTGTTCAGTCTCATTATTCGGTGTTTTATGATATTTCTACTGAGTGGTAACTCAGATATTCTCTTAATAATTGCATCTTTATTCTGCATATCATGAAATAGAACTGGTGCACATCTTAGGAGAGTTTCTTTAATAAATTCTCCCTCACTGAGCGCTTTTCCATGCTGAGCTATAGAGTGAGCAATGCTCAAACTTTCAGATATTAAATTTGTAGAGCCTTTCATAAATTTAAGGATGGAATTAGATTGGCTCTTATAAAGGTGTAGCTGCCTGGAAATGTATTCCTTTCTTTCATCCTCACTTTTTTCCAAGAGCTGGAAATGATTAGTTTCAAAATGTCTATTTATATTCCACGTTCTGCTTACTGCTGTTTCAGTACATAGAACGTAAAATGATCTGCCATTTTTTTCTTTAAAGCCATACATCTCGGTCCATGTCTCTTGAAAGGGTCGGCCACTGCTACTACCACTTCCTTTACTTAACCTTAGTTTTTTATTTTTGGGGTTCTCCATCAGGGGGGCAGTGGCAGAAGATAGAATTATAGATAGCTTGTTAGGCCTGCAGGCAATTAGGGGTTAACTAGCCTAACTAACCACAAAATGGTGCATATAACTGTCTTTTAGGAAAGGGCAGGGTTAATAAGCAGAAATAGGGGTTAATAAGGATTCACAACAGTAATAGTGGTGAAACAGAGCCTGCACTATGGAGCAAGATGGTGTTCCTTATGTGAATTAAAATGGCTGCCGCTATTTCTAATGGCGGGAAATGGCACCCATAGCATGCCACAAACCCTTGCTTCTCCCAGCCTCCCCCTCACTTATCTCAGTAATGATGGATTAGAAATCCATGACACCCCAGAACAGTAGATAATGGTTGCTGTGGTTAACTGTTATTTGGTTACTGGTAATGGCAGGGCCCCCAGAGATGCGTCCCCCGCTGCGTTCCGCTGCTCCCTGCTCTGCCAGCGGAAGTGAGGGCGAAGATCCCGGCTTAACCGGAAGTCCCAGAACTAGATGCTCTGTGCCGGACTTCTGTTGTTTTGGCCTACATACCTCTGGCACAGAGTGTCTAATAGGGGAGGATGAAACATTTGCGACTAGAGTCTTGGAACTCCAAGACTCTAGTCGCAAATGTTTCATCCTCAGGAGCAGCAAATGTTTCATCCTCGGCATGCGGCCGCCTCAGCGGCCGCGTGTCATCAGAAATGGCTACGTGTGTCAGTGCTGACACGCGTGTCATAGGTTCGCCATCACTGACCTAGGCTTTTAAAAAATGATTAAAAATATTCTGATATTTAGACTTCTGACTTAAATTATATGTATTAGTAATAAGTATTTAAGAGATGTTTAGTTATGTGCTAAATAGAACATTTTTCTTAATGTAATCCAGAGTTTCCTTGCAGAAATTCTTTATTCTTTAGCCAAAAGTGATGCCTTTTATCTGAAGGTTCTGAAGTCCATCTGAATTATACTGAAAAGTAAATACTGTTCTGATCATTTGCAGTGTCTGCAATGCAAGTGGTGACCATCAGCTTATAAAGTTGAATCTTAGCATTTCTAAAGCTCAGAAGTTAAACAGAGAAAGGTTATGTAAAAGAGAAACAAAGCCTTTCATGTACATTAAAATGGCAACAATATCTATTATCTGTAGAATGACCTCCTTATGTGGGCATTTCAGGCTAATTTTATAAGCTTTTACTATCTGTATATATCCTATGTGCTGGAAAACTATAGTCTTAAGATTAATTAAAAGCACTGCTTAACTTGCCAGTAATTCACTTCACCTTCCCTTCCTAGTTATTGTGGAAATACGTTTTTTTTTTGCACAGACTACTAAAAATATTCTTCACAAGTCTTAATTTTTTTCTAGTTATTTTTGCCACTGTTAATTTATATAGAAATTTGAGAATTTTATTAAAACCTGGCTTTGTGTGAGGACCTGACAGCAGAGCTGTAGTAGAAATAGACATTTTTTAGGGTGTGGCTTCCAACAAAAGTGTGGTGTAGCGAATGTGGAGGGAGGACAATGGTGACTGGATCACTGAGCTGTATTCCTTCTATCAGGTCTCTCCAAGAAACTCAACTTTCAAGGACAGGAGTCTTCAAGAGGTTAGGTAGCTTCCTTACCTTTTATCTCCTCAGACAACCAAAGCAGAACAGCTGACAATGTTAGAATTTGGAGATATTTAAATGTTAATGAGACCTCTAGGCATATTGCATTGCAGTATGTATGATCAGTAACGGTGGAAACTGTAAGAGTATGAACCAGACAGCTTTTTTTTTTTTTTTTAAAACCAGACCTTATGTTATAGGTAGATGTAGTTTTGGAATCCTATAGTAGGAGTTATGGAATGATTAGCCTGAGCTGGGAAAAATTCTTTTGTGATCTCAGAAGGAGTTGAGTAAAAATTTGCTCTTCACACCACATTTCCCTTTTCTTGAGGAAAGTCGTTTGGGAATGGTGACAAAGTAAAAGATGCATTGGACGAAGTTGTGGAAGGTGAGCAGCAATTTAAGGGGTTAAGATATATTTTTCAAAGTGGAAATTGCAGAAGACAGACTTGATTTCTTAAATAAAACCAAAGGCTGAAATGAAAGGCAATATAAGAGAATTAATTAGTGTGGTGCGTGTATGTGTGCGTGCGTGTGTGTGTATATGTGTATGTGTGAATGAAAGAATCCATCATTTGGAAGGATGTAGACAAATGTAACTGAAAAACTATTTATATGTAATTGGGTTTTAAAAATGCTTCAGTTTGGAAGGTCATTGACATATGTATATTTGATTGCCATTATGTTATGCATAACTTTCTGGAAAACTATCACTGTTACTTTTGTGACTTCAGGGATAAATACATCTCGTAGATGTATATTAATGTTGGGTTCGTCGCCTGAAAGTGGAGCTGAATATATACTTTATTAAGGAAAGCATTATAGTAAATAAAGATATTGCATAGCTTCATTGACATATTATGATCAGTGTTTTTTTCTATATCTTTAAATTATTTATTTATTTATTTTTCAAAAAGTATTTCTTTATTTTCATTTCTCTTTCCTTTTTTCCTATCTTTTATTTATTTATTTATTTATTTATTTTTATATATTTTTATTGATTTCAGAGAGGAAGGGAGAGGGAGATAGAAACATCCTATATAATCCTATATAATAAAAGCATAATATGCAAATTGACCAAACAGCGGAATGACCAGTAGGCGGGGGGTGGGGCCAGCAAACAGGCGGCGCCAGGCCAGCCAAAGCGCGTGCCAGCTGGCAGAGGGAGGGGACGGTGATGGGGAGGGGAGGCGATGGGGAAGGGGGCAGGGCCACGCCAGCTGGCGCTGTACCCTGATTGGCCAGCCTGGTTGCCTCTCACAGAGGAAGGCCAGACTGGGGCTTAGGCCTCCTCCCCACAGAGGGAGGTATGACTGTGACTTTGGACATCCCCTGAGGGCTCCTGGACTGTGAGAGGATACAGGCTGGGCTGAGGGACCCTTCCCCAGCCCCCACAGAGTGCACAAATTTTCGTGCACCAGGCCTCTAGTCAATGATGAGAGAGAATCATTGATCTGCTGCCTCCTGCACTCCCCCTGCTGTGGATCAAGCCTGCAACCCAGGCATGTATCCTTGACTGGAGTCGAACCTGGGACCCTTCCGTCCACCCGCCAACGCTCTATCCACCAAGTCAAACCAGCTAGGGCTATTTTTAAAAATTTTAAACAACTTCATTGAAGTGTAATTTCCATTATATTTAATAATAAAGCCCATTTTACCTATACAGTCTTAAAAGGAGGTCGTCTTTACTTTAAAATGAGTTCAAGATGATTGAGAAATGGGGGGAAATTGGTTTTCATTACATAAGGAATTATATGCCTTATAATAAAAAACTGAAAAAAACTCTGCAAGTTCCTAAAATGTAAATTAAATATACTCAAATTTTCTTTATATTTTGCAATCTTTTAGTAGAATGAAACATTTCTTTGGATAATTTAATTTGAAATAGCCTGTGTTTAAAATAAATTAAAGAAAATGGGCATTTGTATGTCTTCTTGGGAGAAGTGTCTATTCAGGTCCTCTACATTTTTTAATTGGATTGCTTGCTTGGTGTTGAGTTGTATGAGTTCTTTTATATATTTTGGATATTAATCCCTTGTCAGAGCTGTTGTTTGTAAATATTCAATTGGTTGCCTTTTTATTTTGTTGGTAGTTTCTTTTGCTGTGCAAAGCATTTTAGTTTGATATAGTCCCATTCGTTTATTTTTGCCTTTGGGGTCAGATTCATAAAATCTTCTCTAAGACCAAGGTTTATAAGTTTAGTACCTGTGTTTTCGTCTATGTAATAATTTGTTTCAGATCTTATATTTAGGTCTTTGATCCATTAATTTTTGTACATGGAGACAAACAGTGATTGGATAAAGAAGACGTGGTACATATATACAATGGAATGCTACTCAGCCATAAGAAAAGATGCAATAGAAAATACTGCCATTTGTGACAACATGGATGGACCTTGAGAATATTATGCTAAGCGAAATAAGTCAATCAGAAAAAGCTAAGAACTATTTGATTTCACCCGTATGTGGGATATTACAAAAACTAATGGACACAGACATGCTCCTCTTGCCCATAGGAGGTGACTGAGGTGGGAGTTTTTGACTCTAAGGAAACATTGGTGACCAGAGGGAAGTGGGGTGGAGAGTCGTAAAGTGTAAAGTATCGAAATACAAGGTGATGGAAGATGATTTGACTTTGGGTGTTACGCACACAATGTGATATACAGACCTATATTATGGAAATCTACACTTGAAACCTATATAATCCTATTAATCAATGTCACCTCAATAAATTTAATAAAAAAAATAAGAACATGGCCAGGTGATAAATTATCATGAAAGCTTCACTTAAAAATCTATTTTATTGTCATATTTGGTCTTGGGAATAAACATTTTTTGAGATGTTAACACTTTGTGTAAATAGTGTTTCTTTTTGGTCTTAATGAAAAGTTTTAGTGGCTTTGGATGAAAGAAATGATGTAGTTTTAGCTCTTGGACAATAGATGGCAGTATTCTATTACATGATCACAGCAGCTGTAACATACATGAAAAGTGAATTTCATGGTACAGATAGTCTTTTGATAAAATTATTTGATGTCATTAAATTAGTTAACACTTTATTTTTACTTATTGATTGATTTTGAAACTTTCTACTAGTATTTATATAAGAATTGAACAAATAGACTTTGCAGAGGCAGCATGATCCTGTGCAGGTATCAGTCTGCAGTATGTATGTTGGAGACCAGATGTGAAACAATTCAGTCATTGACTTGCTTCTTGATATCTTCATTGCTCTGTTGCCCTGACGATACTTGTCCTAGAATGTGGTCCTTGTCCTCTTGCCCATAAGAGGCGACTGAGGTGAGAGTTTTTGACTCTAAGGACAAACATTTCTTACTTTACCATTAGATTGCTTTCATGTTTGACTAAAATCTAACCTTCACATAAAATGCAACTTAAATTGCTTATTAATCCTCAAATGTGTTAACATGTATTTAGGTTAAAGAGACTTAGTATTAAAAGAGGATGGGGTAAACTACAGCCCCTAAAAATGTCCCACCCATTTCTACGTTACCGGCATGTGTTGATGGTTAATTTAAGGAAGGGGAGCTGATTTGAATGTACAGCCATTTTGAGACACTTTCCTTTGGTCCTTCCTTCAGTGTAGCTTGATGATTCTCAAATTTAAGAATTTCTATGAATTTAGTATTATGTACATAGATTAATATATATTATATATATGTGATGTAAAGGCTTTTTTTTGCAGTAATTGTGACTATACATTAGATCACCTAATCTGATTATTTTAGATCCTGACTCCTTGTATACACTGCAACTCTGCTTACACTGCTGCCATTCAGCTAATTTCCCCTGTCATAGAGAGAGAGAGAGTGGTACCCTAGCTAGTTCCTATCTTAGAGTAATTTATCTGTTTTATATTATCTCTCCCAAGGCATGTGAGTTCCTTCTATCTTAGTCATCTTTACCTTTGACATGTCAGAGAGATTGTTGATTAGTGATGAAGAGCAGACTGTAGTCAGCTATTAATATTAAGCCAAACTGTAAAACCAGCTGTTGTATTAGGTATATGACTTTGAGCAAATGACAGTATTTCTGTGCTTTAATATTCTCATTTATTTAATGAAGATGACAGTAGTAGTTCTTTTCTAAAGATTAAATGTTAGTACGTGTAAAGTGTTCAATTTGTGTTTGTTATTATTATCATCATTAAGCATAGTGCCTGGCACAAAATAGGAATTCAGGGTATTTTTGTGTGTGTTAGTGAAGTAAAAACAATTTTTTGGTTATAATGTTTTGAAGTAACTTTATTCTTATCTTTATAGCAGAATTAAAGACGTATATTCTAAAGGTTAAGTAAATGTGGTTTGTGTGTCTGTGCGTGTGTGAATCCCTTTAGTTTTTCAGTAGAATCCCATTTAGGTGGCTGTCAAGTCCAGTCTCAAACTTGACATGTCTTGGATAAGATCCTCATACTATCACTTTTCCTGACATGGGCACTACAAATTATATTGAATCAGAAATCTAATTTAATCCACTCTTATTAAATTGGAAGAAGTAATTGCTTTCAATTTAATGGGATTGATTCAGTATTAGAAATTTTGATGTTCCTTCAAACTTAATAAAATTGGTTACATATTTTTCCATGTATTTGTGTATATGTCCGTGTACTTGCAGAGAGAAGTGTTCTTGGAGTATGACTTGTATTCAAATGTTGAGTTATTTGCAACAATGGCTAACTGAGCATAGCGTAAGGGTGGCGATGAGAATGGCCCTTTCTCATTCTTTTTTCCCTTTCTACTCAGGAAATAAAGCGGAGAGAAATAAAACTAAGGTCTTCAAAATGGGTTTTTTTTCATCCATTCAGAAATAGGGGAAGGAAAATAAGAGTCTCTAGAGAAGATCTGGGTTGTGGTTTATTCTTAAGGGTGAGCATCCAGTCCTCCTAATGATGAAAAAGAAGCTGTAGGTGAAACAAGATCCTTTAAAAATATCTTTTTGGCATTATACTTAACCTTTCCCTCTAAATCATTTATTAGAAATAGCTGTTTACCAATTTTCTTGTATTATACTGTGTTTTTTCTTGAATATCTTATGAATAAGAGGTGAGACTAATGCCCTAAATCTGTGGTCGGCAAACTGCGGCTCGCGAGCCACATGCGGCTCTTTGGCCCCTTGAGTGTGGCTCTTCCACAAAATACCACGGCCTGGGCGAGTCTATTTTGAAGAAGTGGCGTTAGAAGAAGTTTAAGTTTAAAAAATTTGGCTCTCAAAAGAAATTTCAATCGTTGTACTGTTGATATTTGGCTCTGTTGACTAATGAGTTTGCCGACCACTGCCCTAAATACATTGCTGAGTTAATGTCTCATTATTGCATTTGATCATGGAGTTCTGTACCACAGAAGGTGTAGTACATTGGCCCATCCCTCTGACTCACTCTTTGCCCTCCTTTTAGTGTTCAGTCACCATTTCAGCTACCATCATATTAGCTATTGTCTTCTTTCTTGATTCTTTTTGAGTTGCTACATAATTTAAGATGGAATCATTACTTATTAACTGTGATTTTGATTTCTGCTCTATAAAGAACTTGATGATTGCAATTTGAGTAAAATTTATAGCAAAAAGTGAACCAAAGATAAAGATAAATGTTTTCTTCTTTCCATGTGGGTGCTGAATTGTTAGCTAGCTAATAAAAATAAGGAACTGTGAGGATGTTATATCATAAATATATTACGGTCTAATAAAACCACTCAGGAAATCACTGACAGATGTAAAAGTGGAAGACACTGAAAATGGTATACAGACATCTAAATGTAAGATCAAATTTAGGCAAAGAAGTTTTAGGGAGAGCATTTGAAGCTTATCATTTCCATCTCATTTGTAGCAGGTTTTTTATCTTGTGATTTAGGTAAGTTGCAAATCAATGCAAGCTGTAAACAAGGGTTATTTTTCTTGGAAAAGAAAAAAAGAAGCCTTTGCAGTTTTAAATGCATTTTTCCGCATTAGCATAGAGATAGGAAGAATACTGTATTAGATTAAGAGTTTTTTCGTTTGTGAAGTGTAAAGACCTATGTGAATATAGTCAATGTTTTGTGTATTGTTCATGTAGTACTTTAAACAAATATCTTTTTCTTGCAAATATATACAAAATACATTGTAAAAAAACAATCTTAAGCAACACAAAAGTGTGTGCATTGCTTGTAACATAGGATAACTATGGGATTTGACTAATTATATAATATTTAAAGAATTAATGTTGGAGTTTAAAAACTAGCAGTTTTGAGCCAGTAATGGCTCAACTGTTCTTAATTGAGGGATGTTTGGATCAGTCATTAACATTTTCTAAGCCTCTGTTTACTTTGAAATGAACTGATGTTCTTCCAACCTCATGAAATTGAAAAGAAAGCATATAAACATGAAATAATATTTTAGTTCTTGAAAATATTTATAAGTTTAAAAATAACTCACTTACTTATTAAATCTTTAACACTATTAAATTATAAATTGATAGCTTTTGAATTCCTTTGTTTACTTTCATCTGTTACATTACAGATATATTTGTACAATTTTGGAGTTCAATTCCTAAATATACCAAAAGGTGGCACTGTTTACCTATGTTTAATATTTTAATTTGCTTTTTGATGAAGTGTTAGATGTTTTATCTGCAAATGTATTAAATTGAGGTTATATTTTTTACATTTAATTTTCTGTTTTCTAAATGGATCTTAAATTCATGTAGTGTTTACTAGGACCAGGTTTCATTTTTATTTCAAAATGGTTTGGAATTTCAGATATTTAACAATCATTTTCTAGACATAAACTCCTGTATAATCCAGTATAATTAATGATAAAACCTTGTATTAATGTGACAGCTAATGTTTCATGGAAAACATAGTTGCTTTTGTATAGCAAAAACCATTAATTTTTTTTAGGCCTCTAAAAACAATCCAGTGATTAAAACATAACAGCCATAAATAAATGATTTGTGTGGCTTTTTGGTCACACCACATAGGTTTATCTATTCTGGAGTGTTATTTTATGTTAAAAGTACCTTTGAAAATTTAGCAAAACCTTTCATTGTTTGAATTTACTACTGGCAGTGGTGTGATAAAAAAAAAATCCAAGTTCTATGAATAGCTTCTTTAGTTGAGAAATATAAAAATTAGATAATAAGCATTTGACTTGAAGTGAGGATTATTTATATAGCACTATGTGGTGAACACTTATTATACAGTTGGGTGAAAATCTCCTGATTGTTCATTCATAGAGTATATTACAACCAACATGCTTTATGACCCAAGCAAGTAGCTTATTTTTATGTCAATTAAACCTATCTATAGTTGTTTTTCAATACAAGTAGAATCTGCCAATGATTTTTACTGGAAGTAGAAAAGTACAAAATGCTTCTGGTACTGATATTAAATGCTTGACTCTTGTTTTGGGGCTATCTAAGATAATTTCAAGTGTTTTTTCACTGTTTTAACTCATTATAACTTGTAGGCTTCAGTTTTTGTTATTTTTTCTTAAATATCACTTTTAAGGTACTAATCCCTAGAAATAAAGAGTTTATATCTTTTTCCATTAAAAACTCATCTTCATAACTCCGAAGTGACTGTCTTTTTCTAAATGTTTGTAGTTTTGGGGGGAAGTTGAGGATACCATTGGCAGTTAGTAGTTTGTCTTATGATCAGGTCAGTGTATTATGTGCTTTTTGGTCATACCACATAGGTTTTTCTACTCTGGAGTGTTATTTTATGTTAAAAGTACCTTTGAAAATTTAGCAAAATCTATATTTAAATGTTCACTCTTATTGTTGCCTTTGTTGATGTTGGTAATATGATGTATATGGGATTTGTCTTAATTGTTTAAAAATGCATAATTAAAGGAGGATTTGATTATTCAGCAACTTTTCCAGTAGCTAAAGACTATCATTTAGACATTTTCTTTCAGTATTTGACAATTGTTCTGTGAGCTATAAATAGTATGAAAAATAGAAGGAATGTATTGTGACACTTGTCACTGTTAGAATAGTCTTACTGTAGAGATTAAGAAACAGTGTTTTTAATTATTTAGCAAGAAACTGACCTGCTATTTCGCCCATTCTTTTTGTAGGTGTAAATTTCTATGGGTTTGATAAATAACAGATTTATTTTTCTAAATGACTGTGTTTTTAGTATTTTTTTATAAGGATATTATAAGCAAAAATGTACTCAAAATGACTTAAAAAAATATGTCCTGGATAAAAAAAATACGTCCTGGAGAAAGATAACTAAAGTACCCTAAAAATCTTCCATCAGGCTTCCTCTTTTGCTCCCTCCCCCAAACCAGGCTCTCCATAATTTCAAATTTGCCTCTCAGGGTAGGAGCTGAAGTAGTCAAATGTGGTATTATACAAGCAGTATTTTTTTCTCCAAATAATACTTGTGATTAAAAGAAATCCAATCAAACGGCATTAGATATTTGTTATGAAAAAAAGATCTATCATGCAGGCTCTATTTAAGACTCCTTTAAATGCCTTATAATAATGTGCTAATTTATGCTGATGATCTTACCTCATGACCCTTCTGTGTGGCCTAGATATGTTAATCTGTTAGAGGTTTTTAATTTCAGTCATATGTGTTGGTTGAATATGCTTCTTACTCCATAGTACCACTCACCAGTCTGTGTCAAGGACTGGAAAAGAACAAGAAAAAATGTATATCAGAATCACTCTCTTAAAGCATGCATTAGTAATAGAAGAAATTATAAAATAGACATAATTTTAAAAAGACTATGACATCTGAACATTCATTGAAAATAGTAAGTCCTTCAAGTCCTGTTGCCTTTTAATTAAGAAAGAGAGTTGGGTCATTGGTTTTATTAAGCAAGGGCTTATTAACATCTTTCAATTTTTTAATTTTTAAAATGTCAATGAGAAAATTATCACTAGAATGAGGAGTAGATATAATAGTCAGTTTTTTTTAATTTTTTAATTTCTTTATTGATTAAGGTGTCACATATTTGTCCTCATCCCCCCATTCCCATCCCCACCCCTCCCCACGGATGCCCCCACCCCCCTGTTGTCCCCGACCATTGTTTAGGCTTGTATGCATGCACACAAGTCCTTTGGTTGATCTCTCCCCCCTGCCCCCACCCTCCCCTATCCTCCCTCTGAGGCCCGACAGTCCGATCGATGCCTCCTTGTTTCTGGGTCTGTTCTTGTTCATCAGTCTATGTTGTTCATCATTTCCCCTAGATGAGTGAGATCATGTGTTACTAGAAATATACTTATAAGAACCGAATGTGAGACGAGCAATAATAGTTATACTGACAGGCAAATGAATCAGTCTGTAGTAAGTTTCTTTCTGGACCAACAGTTCTTTTGAGACCCGATTTCAATGTCCACCAGTTCCTTATGTGTACATATCGGCACTGACTTTTTAGCTCTGGATGGTGGACAAATGGTGGTAATGCAGGTCCGTTTTTAAGAAGTCAACCATTTTATTATACCCATTTTTCTAATTCCTAAATTTTGAAGGTTATGTATCTGAAAATCCTCATGGGAGGAGAATAGTATATGTGGTTGAGAATTTCAAGACCTATGATAACACAGGAGAAGGACAACCGAGGAATAAAACATGGTAGAACTAAAATGCTTTTAAAAGTTTGTTAAAATAAAAATGTCCTGGAATTAAAATAACTTATTACTTAAATATAATTAATTTATTATTATTCTTCATCCACAGAAACTTCTTATAATTTTTTTTTTAATCTTTCTACAGAAAGTATTTGTATTAGGAGGTTTTTTTTTTACCCTTTTATATTTAGTCCTTCATCTGAAAGTATAATACTTCTTTAAAAGGCTTTGCCTTGAAGTGGCTGTCTCCCATTGTTGGATCTCAGCTGGATCTAAAAGACTGATCAACTCAAATGTCTGAAAAACTTGGAGTAATTTTTAAATCAGCATTCTCAGTATAATTGAATCAGTATTTCTCAAACCTCTTTGAACCTGTGACTCTTCATCTCTGAGATGGGTTATAGAGTTGTGAAAATTAATAAATGGTTGATAAATGTTAGCTGTTATTATATTAAGTATTAATAAAAATTTGTCATTATATGTAAATGTTTTAAATTTGAGTCTGAAATGAACTGGTAACTTAATGGAATTTTATTTAAACACGTGTTTAATCCATTTTAATCTACTTAAATGTCTTTTAGTTTTATGTGTTTCTTTCCTGCACATACTTTTCTGATGGTGAGTGTTATATAGGAAATGAAGCAACATAGGATAGTGAAGTAACACATAATACATAATCTATGTGATGGCTTCTTTGGGGAACCAGTGAGGCAGAAGAGTGATTTCATAGATGGGATAAGAGATTAGGAGTTGGAAGATTTGAGGTCTTGCTTCAAAGATGATATTATTAATGAACTTACTTTTTTCCAGCTTTTTAAATCTCATCTATGAAATAACCCATTTAGACTGTTCCAGAAGTGTGAGGGGCGGTCATGTTTTTTCACACACATTGTCTCACTTTGAAAGAGGTAAAGCACTACGTTAAAAAATGTCAGGTATGAAATCCTTGAACATATCTAACTCTGCTCCTCCTTACCATTTTCCCCAAAACTCCCTAAAGTCAGGTTGTTCCTTAACACACTGCTGTGACTGAGATGATCTCTACTTGTTGTACTTATTAGACTATTAGAAATATTTGTTTACATGTCTCTCCTATTAGACTGAATTTGAGTACAGAGGTAGCCCGTTTTTCTTGTGGTCATAGTTCCTACAATCACATTTTGCCTGTAATTAGCTGTCAGTGTTTGTTGAATGAATTTAATGACTATTCATGTCATTCATGAGAAATAAGTAAAATTTACTAAATTATATAGACTACAGAATTGGTTTCTCATTTGTGTTGCCCTTTTAACTATTAGGTGTAAAACACTGGTGCTTTTATTACCTCTTGAAAGAATTAAATTTAGCATTTTTCTAGTTCAAGTAGTCTTTTATAAATTTTGGGACCCTTTTATGAGCCTAACCATAGTAAATGGCCTTATTGGTGCTTAACAGATGCTGTGATTCATGGGCACTCTAAGTATAGATTTCATGCTTAAAGTGACTGAAATAAAATAGGCACATTGTTCTTTGTTAGTTTCTTCAATTGGTTCTTTTAATTTTCCTGTTCTTACTGGTGATACCTTAAGGCATCTGGCCAGTGTTGAGTATTTCTTCCTGACTCATCATTCTTTTTGCCACCTGCCAGAGAAGTGCTTTTACTTTGGTCTAAACATTTGGAGTTAGATTTCATTATTGGTGTAGGTCATGGACCACCTGTTAAGACCAAGTATGTCATACTAATTACCATTGACTGCCAGCCACTAGAATGCTTAATTCTTGTGCTCTGCTGTTTTAAACTTAAAGATATTATGGAGAATGGAAAAATCCTTTATCTGAATAAGAAACCAGTTACCCAATTTTTTGAAGATTCTTTCCCCGTTCCCAGTAGGATTTCTCTTTGTGTGAGGTTCAATAGGTTGTATTAAATTTACTTTTATATGGTCTTTCAGGATCATTATAATTTTTTCCTTAGGTAAGAGTCACCCCTTTTTGTGATAATTTAGATAAGAAAAGATGGAATATTGGGAAGTAAAAAGGAAGAAAAATGGTTGATAGGTATATGTAGAGTTGTAACCTTTCAGCCTAAAAAATATACTTTTGGGCCCTGGTACTCATCTTGAATGTGAAAGCTGGGAGGAAGCTGAGATATGTGTTGGGAATATTCCTGGACCCTTGTGGGACCCCAGAAAATGAGAGTCTGTTATAGTAAGGAGTCTATTGGACTTATAAATATTTGAGTACAATGAAAGCTTCCTAGAAAGCATTTTATCTGTTGCAAATAAAAAGAAATTTGCACACATTTGAATGAAATTGTAGAAGGGAAATTCTGAATTTTCTAAAAAGTGAGATGGTTAGAGAACCATAAAGGCACAGTATCTGTCATTATGAACTGAAAGAATAAAATGTTACTTAGTATAGTCCTTTCTTTTAGTACTACAGTCTATTGTAAGTTTAAAATGCATTGGTAAGTGCCTCCATGAGTTCTTTTTCTACTTTTGATCTCTTACCTTATCTCCCCATTATATCTTAAAATTTCTCCCAAATATAATCGTTTGCTATGGGAATTTACAGAAATGATAGCCCCTTGATTGGGGAGAGGCTACTTTCCAGATATAGTTCTACAAGCGGGAAACTTATGTAAATCTCTAGAGAGGGTTGTGTTGAGCTTAAAAAATATGTGCTAAAGGTGAGAGAAAGAATTAAAAAAAGCTTAATATTAAAGCAGCATCTGTTGATTTTGATTCTGTGCAAGGTTGACCAACTTGCCCTATGAGCTTAGCCAAGCCATTTAGTCTTTTTGAGCCTCAGTTTACTTATATGTAAAACTAGAGGCCTGGTGCACGGGTTCGTGCACTGGTGGGGTCACTAGGCCTTACCTGTGGGGATCAGTGGACCTCCACGCTGCTTCAGCCCAGCCTTATCCGCCAGCTTGTTGGGCTCCAGCCTGCTGTCCATATTGATCCCGTATAGCACGAAGTAGTGTGCGAAGCGGCAGGCAGGTGGGGAGGAGCCCGAGCCTGGGCTGGGCACTACGCCGCACCCACTCATCCCAGCCCCACTGCACCTGCTGCCACTGCCGCTTGGTAGGCTCGCTGCCCCTCCACTGTGGTCTCCATGCGCCCGTCCTAGGGCGATACCGACGCGCCTATGACCACATAGCCGCCACTCATCATCACAGCCTTGCTCCTCGTGGGGTGCTGGAGAAACAGCCTTGGGCTTGCGCCCAGTCAGTCCCAATGCGGGTCCCGATCCCGGTCCGGATGGGGGAGAGGCGCTTAGGGGGAGTGTCCCGGGGAGAGGCTCACACCACTACAGCTGTGCACGCCAGCTGTGAGCCTGGTGTCTGGCACCTGGCGGTCAGCTGAGTGCACTGACCACCAGGGGGCAGCTTCTGTGTTGAACGTCTGTCCCCTGGTGGTCAGTGCGTGTCAGCTACCTGCCGGTCGGCCAGTTGCTTAGGCTTTTATGTGTATAGACTAGAGGCCCGTTGCAGGAAGATTCCTGCAAGAATAGGGATTCCCGTATCTGCTGCCTTGCTCCCTCCTGTCTCCGCTGCCTTGCTCCCTCCTGTTTCCGCTGCCTCGCTCCCTCCCTTCTCCGCTGCCTTGCTCCCTTCTCTGCCGCTCTGCTCCCTTCTGCAGTGCTTGGCTTCCTTCTATGCTGTCTTCAGTCTTCGTTCCACGCCTGCGTATGCAAATTAACCACCATATTTGTTGGGTTAATTTGCATACTCGCTTCTAATTGGCTGGTGGGCATAGCAGAGGGATGGTCAATTTGTATATTTCTTTTTTATTAGTGTAGATGAGTGAGTTGAATTCCAGTGTTCTCTGGTTCTTTGTAAATTCATTTATTCATTAGATACTCATCATGTGCCAGTGGTGCTGTTTATTCAGCAGTGAACAAGACAGATGAGGTCTCATCCTTGTAAGAAGATACCTATTTTCCTATTTATGTTGACCTGCCCTTTTTCCATTTCTTCCCTTATGTAGTAATTGGGCGAATAATGAGCAAATGTAGCAAAGTGAAATGAGTGATTACAAATTTTGGGACCTATCTGCTTTTATTTACAAAGTGAATCAGCATTTTTTGGGAAAAAAATTATATAGTTAAAAATGTAATGAAAATTAAGTGCATTTTCATTAATTCGTCCGTGGAAATTGTTGGGTAACATGGCAGTGAGAGAAGTGAAAGACTGAGCTAGAGAATGATCTTTAAGTTTAGGCGTGCTAGGTATAAATAGAAAAGATTTATCTTTGACATTGAAAAGTAATTTTTAAAATATTTGAGCTTTTGTGGGGTTGTTAGTCATACTTTTGTATATGCTGAAGGTCAGATGACCTCTTTGGTATGAGTCAGCTTTAATATCTTGAGCTTTATGCCTTTAGTCTGGAGAATTGAAGTTTAGCATCTCACAAAAGGGGAAAATAAAGTAAATAGAGTTAACAAAAATGAAAGGAGGAAAATTTTTCTTTCTTTTTAAAAAAATCTTTATTGTTCAGATTATTACAGTTGTTCCTCTTTTTCCCCCCCATAGCTCCCCTCCACCCGGTTCCCACCCCACCCCAGGCCTTTGACCCCCCCACTGTCCTCGTCCATAGGTGTAAGCTCTTCATCCAATCTCTTCCCACACTCCCCACACCCTCTTCCCCCCAAGAATTGTCAGTCCGCTCCCTTTCCATGCCCCTGATTCTGTTACATTCACCAGTTTGTTCTGTTCATCAGATTTTTTATTCATTTGATTTTTAGATTCACTTGTTGATAGATATGTATTTGTTGTCACTTTGTTGTTCATAATTTTTTATCTTTACCTTTTTCTTCTTCTTCCTCTTCTTAAAGAATACCCTTTAGCATTTCATATAATACTGGTTTAGTGGTGATGAACTCCTTTAGCTTTTTCTTATCTGTGAAGCTCTTTATCTGACCTTCAATTCTAAATGATAGCTTTGCTGGGTAGAGTAATCTTGGTTGTAGGTTCTTGCCATTTATTGCTTTGAATATTTCTTACCACTCCCTTCTGGCCTGCATAGTTTCTGATGAGAAATCAGCTGACAGTCGTATGGGTACTCCCTTGTAGGTAACTAACTGTTTTTCTCTTGCTGCTTTTAATATTCTCTCTTTGTCTTTTGCCCTTGGCACTTTAATTATGATGTGTTTTGGTGTGGTCCTCTTGGATACCTCTTGTTTGGGGTTCTCTGCGCTTCTTGGACTTGTAAGTCTATTTCTTTCACCAGTAGGGGAACTTTTCTGTCATTATTTCTTCAAATAGGTTTTCAGTATCTTGCTCTCTCTCTTTTTCTGGCACCCCCATAATTCGGATGTTGGTATGCTTGAAGTTGTCCCAGAGGCTCCTTACACTATCTTCATATTTTTGGATTTTTTTTTCTTTTTGCTTCTTTGGTTGGGTGTTTTTTGCTTCTTCATATTTCAAATCTTTGACTTGATTCTTGGGATCTTCTAGTCTACTGTTGAATCTCTGGTTGTTATTCTTTATTTCAGTCAGTGTATGCTTAATTTCTGACTGGTCCTTTTCCATTTTTTTGGCATTCTCACTAAGATCCTTGAAGGTCTCACTAAGTTCCTTGGAGGTTTCTAGAAGATTCTTGAGTAACCTTATAACCGTGGTTTTGAACTCTATACCCAGTATTTTGCTTTCATCCATTTTTTTCATTTGTGACATCTTTTTTGTCTCCGCATTTTGCCTGCTTCCCTGTGTTTGTTTTTATGTATTGGGTAGCTGCTAAATCTTCTTGAGTTGATAGAGTTGCCTTGTGTGGTAGGTGTCCCTATAGGGCCCAGTGGCTCAGACTCCCTAGTCACCTGAGGTAGACAGTCTTGGTGCACCCCTTTGTGGGCTGTGTGCACAGTCTTGTTGTAGTTGAGACTTGATTGCTGTTGGTATCACTGGGAGGAATTGACTGCCAGGCCAATTGGCTGTGAGGACTAGCTGTATCTACAATGGAAGAGCTGCTGTGCAGGAGACACCCTTATGGGGTAGGACTTGCTTCAGTGGGGCTTTGGTGCTCACTGAGTCTGTCCCTTGAATGTGTCACTTATGGATGTGAAGAGTTGTAATCTGGTATGACCACTGGGTACACTGGCTCTTGGATCTCTAAGGAGGTGCAAAGTCAGACAGTGCCTGAGGCCACCAGCAGGAGGTACAGAGAGATCTGCAGATTCCTCATCTTTGTATCCGTTTTGGAAGTGCCCAGATGAGGCCCAGCTGTGTAGCAAGGAAGGCTGCTGCTGCTGCCTGTTTGACAGGTTTTAGGCTGAGTAAGGACAGACCATTCATATGCTAAAGCCAAGCTGCTGCTACTACTACTACTACTACTACTACTACTACTACTACTGCTACTACTACTACTACTACATACAGCTTGGGTGGGATTGTAAATTGGGTGGGGCAGGGTCTCAGGGAATCTTCTGGGCGGAGCAAACAGCAATGGCTGCCAGTCAGCCCTGCACCGGAGAGGTCTCAGCACAGGAAAAATGAAAAAATGATCGCTGTGCGCACCTCCGTCTGAAAGAAAGCCGCACTCTCATTCCTGTCCTGATGCCAGACAGCCCAGTTTCTCCCCATATGTGTGTGGCTCCCCCAGGAGTTCAGAGCAAGCAGGAGCTTGTATCTCCTTCCCGGTTAAAAAAGCGGCACACCCGGGTGCTAGCCCGTTCCGCGCCTCCGCACCTTCTACCAGTCTCACTGCGCTTTTTTCTTTATCTCTAGTTGTAGAACTTCCACTCAGCCAGCTTTCATGCGGTTCTGGATGATAGTTGTTCTTTTAGTTGTAATTTTGATGTGGTTGTGAGAGGCAGCAACTACAGGTGTTTATCTATGCCGCCATCTTGGTTCCTTCGGAAAATTTTTCTTAATACAGACAGGCATCCAAAATGAATAAAAATTCCACCTTTGACTTCTAGATCTAAAATGACATTCTAGTTCGTGTAGGTTGGTTCAAGAGCATTTAACTGTTGGAGGCAGCTATATTAGCTCCATGGAATTTAAAACTGACTTTCTAAAGATACTGATGAAAGCAGCTAAATTTATTGGTTATCAGGTAGTGAGAGAAAGTTCAATTTTCTCCAGACCTGTGACAATTAGAGGTTGGTTCTAGCATATCTAATGCTTAAGTTTCAAGGCTACCTCTATTTGAGAGCTGTTTTGGGGAGATAACCTTGTAACACATACATTTTAATGAGTACATTACTTTTACCACCTGCTGAAGTAGACTTGGAGTGACTACTGACCTGAAGTGAATGCCTGTGTTCAATATTAATATGGCATGTCTGGATCCAGACAGCAATCTTTCATTTTGACATGCACATAGTCAAAGTAAATTAATGTTTAAAACCCGAACACTTTAGGTTCAGCCAGTGTGTGCATTCCATAATAATCCTTCAGAAGCAGTTTACATAGAAATGCTGAGTGCTTTCTTATACTTCATTTATTATATGTATGGGTCCACATTGTAGTATTTGTAACACGATTTATCCTGTGCTGTTTTTGTGACTCACTTGTCTTACAGTAGCTAAAGAAATTAATTATTTTGGGATTTAGTCTTGGTATGTTTTAAATAAAATTACACTGTTTTATATATTCATGCATGGCAAGATAGTAGCCTATTTTCAGTTATATTACTTTTAGATTTTTTTATTAAGCTAATTCCTTCATTTCTGCTCAAAGAATTACAAGTTTTTGAAAGTATAGTAGTAATTTTTAATAAACTAGGCTTGGAAAATTTGTGATTGTCTATGTAACAAGAATATTGCTGGAGCATTTTTCTCTTTTTCCTTACCATTTTCTAAACTTGCTTTTATTGGCTAAAAAGGCATTCATGGCAGATGTAGTAATGGGGAAATTATATTAACATTTAAGTATTAAATTAGCTTGTAGCCAGAGTCTCCTACTAATATGATGACATTTAGTTCAGGATTTTAAGGACCACATTGTGCAACTCATTGTTACACATTTCCTGTTTCCCTTTTTAAAAAAGTATGTTATATCTTCTTTTGCAGATTGAAGATTTCCATTGTGAATTTTTTTACCTTGCTTGTCAGTGTTTGTTTTTTATGTATTAAGAATATGTGTATAGGGACCATAATGAGAATAGTATGCTATTGGTGCCATATGTAAACAAGACAGTTTTCGTAACACTTTTACAGTTTAATTTCAAAGAAAAATCTCAAGTTACATTTATTAGCAAACATATTTCAGCTCTAGGGAGTTTTCCATTCTCCAAAATGATGGCAGATGGAAGTGAACCTAATATGTGTTTAAAGAAAATATGCTGCATTTATTTTAAATTATATCTCTGTCCTCAGCATGATGCTTTATATTTTGTCTTAGAGTTATAATAAATGCTATATTTTGTTGTAAAAATCAAAATTAGATTTTTTCTATGACAGAATTTATTTTCTGTTCAGAAATAAATGATATTTGCTTTAAACTATAGACTATACTTAATACATTTATAGATTATACTTAATACATTTATAGTTTCCTGAATTTTGGATATCCATAACATTAGAAAATATATGCTTTACCCATGGTAGACAGGATTTAGATTAGATTTGGAAACATTGTACAGAGAACACCTGTTGTTTCTATTGAATGATGTATGCCCTATAGAGGTGAACTTTTTGACCCACTACTCTTCTAGTAGAATGGATTTGCACTGATTTGAGCATAGTCTCTCACTTGGTCCTGTTTTCAGTTCTCATGTGTGATGGCTGACCGGCCAAATTAAACATCTGCTTTGTGGCTGTGGGGGGCAGTGTAACTAGCTGGCTCATACTGATTCAAATTTACAACACCGGCTTGATTAGTATTATACTGTCACTATCTGAATTAACTATTTGTGGATAAATAGGCTATATCATATGAACATACTCACATTTTTTTTTGCATGGGGATTTCATGAAAGGATATATTAGCTTGGATTAATTGGAAAAAATTAGCATTTTAACACCACCTCTCCCCCTAGTCAGACACTGTGATTTCTACAAAAAGAGAATATATAAGAGATTATATGATTGGCCCTATTATTCCTGATCTGATTTTATAATTTTTCCACGAGAAAGCAGCCATGTTATATACCTCTAGAAAAGATTAAGTAAGAGTTTAGATGGAATGTGTGCATATGTAGGTTTTTATGGTGTCTTAGGAATCTGTACAAACACTCCAGAGTAAGGCATTTGTTGAAGGAGTAAGACCTCTTAGAAACTAAGCAGTACCATGGAGTCCTTAGAGGTGCTGGGCAATTTTGATAGAAGCTACTGCTATACCTCCATTGATACAAATACAATGGGCTGACATTTTCTTTGGTGAAAAGTAGTTCACAGTAGACTGATATCCACTTCTTGCAGCTTTATGGACTTACTTCAGAGGGCTGGTTACTGAGAGTAAAATATGTGCATGATTACATATAATCAAGGTTAATATTTAGTAAGGGTCACCATGTTTTTGCTATGGTCTGACAATCATGACCTACATTCAAAGAGCCCTGTGGGTCTGTCTGGTGTATTTTTTGCTTGATGTCTGGATAGTTTATTTCAGATGCTTGTCAGTTTCACTATATATTTGTGTCTGAGGGAGGCTCTTGCTGGATTTTCAGGTAAACCATAAATACAGTGCTGTTTTCAATTAGATTGTCATGAGGGAAGTTCTGTTTTATGCTGTGAAAATCCTCTTTAATCTTGAAGGATGAGTAATCTTGGTTTTCTGTTGTATTCAACTAGTAGATTATTTTTAAATAGCATAGACATTAGCTCTACAACCAAGATTCCAGATTTGGTTCAGGGAATTAATTTTTAGTTCCTTGGGGAAAATATTTTAAAGTTTTCGGTTCCAATGCATTTTTCTTGCTTAAGAAAAATCCAGACGAATAATTTATTTCACAACATAGCAACTAAGTAGGATTTATAAGACAGACATTTACAAATATTTCCTGCTTTTCCTGGTACAAAAGGAATGGTAGGTAATGTCCTTTAAAAATGTGATTTAGGACATTTTGGTAACTCAAAAACAAAACTTAGTGGTGGTTAAAACTGGGTATTTGGTTTGTAGTTTTGAAATTCTATTTAATTTTGGCCATATCTATCTTAGTAGTTGAAGGGATAAACAGTTCAAACAGTAAGAAAAAAGCAGTTTGTGTTTTTCAGTTTTCAACTTTAGATATCAGTAAATCATTGCTGTAGCTTTCTTTATCTTTTGTTTGCACAAAAAACCTGTTAGAATTATGTCTGGGGGGACCATCTGCTGTGGTTCCCAGTCTTGTCAGTGTGATAAGGGATAAGCTGTATAAACAGGGGCACATACACACCACACACATACAGAGAGAGAGAGAGAGAGAGAGAGAGAGAGAGAGAGAGAGAGAGAGAGGAATAAGCAGGTTGGCTGCTTTTAGGAAGGGAAAAGTATGATGTGGATTTAATTTTATGATGTAACCACAGAAAGTCATGGGATTTTAAGCCATTGGTCCATATTATTTGAATGGTTTATCTTTATATTAATATTATATCTTCCTTTTTGATTATATAGCTCCTATTTGCGAGGTCAAGCTTTTAAAAGTTCTTTGAGCATATTTCAGCATAGCACTTGACATTGCATTACTTTTCAGATTGTTTTTTGGATTTTTGGATCTTTCTATGAGTTGAATCCTCAGAAATCATCCTTTCCCCTTTTCATTTGCAACGAGGTCATGGGGCTTCATAAGGAACAAGCCAGTACTTTCCATGGCAACATACTCTATCAAAACATCACAAATGTGTTTTGCCCCTTTAAACTTTCAAGTGCAAGAAGAAGGAGATGTGTAAGCATTGTTTCTTATAGCATATTGGATTACAAGTAGGATTGGAGGAGGGAGAGAAAAGTCAATTAATCTCAAAAGTGCCTTAAATTCACTTAGTTACATATATACACGCGAATATATAAATGTGTATATGTATGTGTGTATATATGTGTGATTTATTTCATATTGAATTAAATAATTTTCTAGGATTGGAAATACTAAAATTCAAAAAAAATGATTCGAAGACTGATCATTTAGTATGCATGAGGACAGTAAAAGAAAAATAAATAACTGAATAATATTGTACAAGTAAACATACTACCAGTTACTCCAGTCACAAGAAGGCTGCCTTTTCTTAAAGGCTCTAGCACATTCCCATCAGTTATTTTAGTTTAAGGCAGTATTATTTCAACATGACTGACACCTTGAACTTTTAAATGAGTTCCAGAATTTTGTCTTTTTTTTTTCTTACTGAAAATTTTATATGCTTTGATGTCAGGAATTATAGAGTACATTAAAATTAATTTAAAAAATATTTTAAATTAATGTTTGGAGAGGAAGGCTGAGGGAAGTGAGGGAGGGAGGAAGGGAGGGAGGGAGGGAGAAAGAGAGAGAGAGAGAGAGAGAGAGAGAGAGAGAGAGAGAGAGAGAGAGAGAGAGAGAGAAGAGAGGAGAGAGAGAGAGAGAGAGAAAATTACAAGTTTAAAACATTGATCATCTGCCTCCTGCATACCTCCTACCAGGGATTGAGCCCGAAACCCGGGCATGTGCCCTGACTGGGAATCAAACAGCAACTATTTGGTGCACGGGATTATGCCCAACCAACTGAGCTACATTGGCCAAGGCTAAAATTAATTTGTAATAATTAAGAATATTTTAAAAACATGTTTGATTTCTTTTCCATAGGTATTTTGCAAAATTCCCAGAGTTTATTGGTGTGACCTATGAAGATGGTAAACATTTCCCCATGTTCCCTGTCGCATACCTTGAGGTGCATCTTTGACAGTTCTTTTTTTTTATTTTATTTTATTGTTGACAGTATTACAGATGTCTCCCGGCCAGTTCTTATTGTAGAATCTCTTCATTGTACCCAGAAGTCAGCTCACCTGCCTGACTCCTCCCATTTGACGGCAGGCACTTTTGAGGCAGGAGCTTTCTCCTCTCTGTATGTCGGTGACGTGGAGCAAGTGTTCAATAAATGTTGAGAGAATAGCCATAGGAATGAATGGAGTTAGTTGTTTAGGGTAAATTTCTTTTTCTATGACAAAGGTATATATATTCTATTTTTTCTGTGTATGTATAAAATGAAATTGGAATGTTTTACGTACCTATTTTGTACCTTTTTAATTTTATAGTATATTTGATGTGTTGGGCCCACCCCCTTGTACCTGTCTAGGCCCCATATGCAGCTATCACCAGAGAACCTGACATCTGTCTCTTTTCCCCATTACTGTTGAGCTAGCCCTGGCAACTCCAAGGTGTGTGTTTTGGGAGAAGGAGCTGCTGGTTGTGAAGGTTTTCAAAGCCTATAGGCACTAGTTGGTGGAATGCATTAAAATTTTTTATTATGAAATATTTGACCAAGAAAAGGACTAATAAAAGAATAAGATAAGGAACAGCTAATACCCCTGTTTTGATTTAGAAATAAAATATTCCTAATAGAGCTGAATGAAGCTCCCTTGTACGTGGAGGGGGGATTGGGTGGGAGTACACTTTTCATTCTCCTTTTCAGCCTTACTCCAGTAAGGCTTCAGCCTTCAAAGGAAATCTTCCCTCACTGTGCTTTCATAGTTCTGCCCCAGGCCTGTGTGTGTACTGAACCTGCCAGTGTGTTGTAACCATCTGTTCAAATGTCTGTCACCTCAACAAGGCTCTGCTTCATCTTTGTTTCCAGCACCATACACAGTGGCTGGGATGGAATAGGTGCTCAGTAAGTGCCTGTTGCATGAATGAGTGAATAGGTACAGTTCTTTTCTAACAAACACCATATCAATGTAGGGTCTGTTTAGCAAAACTATTTCCTTATCTAGTACTTCATTCTAGGGCTTTGCTGCTCTGATTTGAACAAATTGAATTAAATATAAAATCCTGTAGGACAGATGCACTTATAAGTCTTTGCTCACACAGCTGCTGGTGTATTTAATAACAACATTGCTGTTTTGATTGAGTATTCAGTCTTTCTTTTTGTTAACTCTGTTAGTATTGTGGTATAAGCCCAGACTGCAAATTCTCTGAAATGAGTGAATCAGCCAGTGATCAGAACTAAGAGAGACAATAGAAGATGGATGAGATGGATGTAAATAGGATGCAGAGGGAAAAGGTTTTATTCTTAGGTGTCCTTTTAATAAAAAGAATAAATACATACATTTGTCTTCCCTGGACCATAATTTGTAAGTCTTTGAGCCCTTATTTCTCAGGTAATTCTAATCTTCCCTCTCCTAAGTTACCTACGTATAACATTCCTACACTAAATTTCAAAGTGTATATAGAGATGCATTTGCTTTTTAAAAAATTTGAAAACTCAGGTTTGATTTATACCCAACAAAATGTATAGGTCTTAAGTGTTCAGCTCAATGATTTTTTTTTCTATTTTATACACCCATGTACTCTATCTAAAGAAGATAAAGAATATTTTCATTTCCCCAGAAAATTTTATTGTACCTTTTTCAATAAATCCTCCCTTCCCCCTGTCCTCTGCAGCAACAACTCTCTGCCTCTGTTTTATTCATGGAGTCATAAATAGAATCATATAGTATATATTCTTTTATGTCTGGCTTCTTTCATTCAGAATAATGTTTTTGCGATTCATTCAGGTTGTTGCATTATAAATTTCATTTTGTTCTAACAAAAATGTGTAACTAGCAAATACAAGTTTATTTTTATCTTAAAGCTGAGAGATTGAGTAATGCTTTTTAGGAGTATTGCAATAGAATTAATGACAACAACTCATTCTTACAGAGTGCTAGCCCCTATGCTAAGTGCTTTCCATGCATTATCTTTCTGCGTTCTGTGATTATCTGTTTATGTCGTTCTCTGTGGTAGATAGACGTATTTGGTGAAAGTCTTGACATCTGATGTTTGCCAGAAGAAACTGTCTTGTGTTCCGAAATTCTGATTGTTTTCCTCAGGACTAAGCACTGTTGATGGTGGGTTTGATAAGCTCACATATGAACCCAGAGAAGTGGAAAAGCGTTGGGTATGAGAGAAAGCGGTGCAATAGATAACTTTAGATTGCCTTCTCACTGCGAAGAAATAGCCTTTGTGTATATGAAGAGTTGTGTTAAGCCTTTCAAAGATGCTTATAATAATGCAGTGCCCATCTTTTTGTTCAGAATTATATCAGTCCAGCTTGAATTTTTATGTGTAGATTTTTTGTTGTTGCTTGCTCTTAAATAATATCTACGATATGCCAGGCACTGTCCTAGCTGCTTTATATATTAATTCTCACAAACCTTCAAAGCGTGAAGTTTTTCTTTTTATTCTTTGTTTTGCATATGAGGATGCTGAGGCACTGAGAGGTGGAAGGCCTGGACCACAGGTAGTCAAGGTGAGGGTGGAGCTGGGCTTCTTACCCAGGCAGGCTGGTTTCCGATCCTGTGCTCTTAACCACCACACTGTTTGCCACAACCCCCTATTCCTAAACACACTCTTTACTTTTCCTAAATCCTGGTGGTGATGCTGGGTGAGTATTACCAGGGTTAGGATTGACAACATCCAAATAGATGTAATGATGTGGGCTTACTTTTATGACTTGTGTTATTCACAAAGTAGGTGTTGAAGTTGCAGGGTTTTGTTTTTGTTTTTGGTGTGGGGGAGTATATTTAGGAAGGAACTATTTATATTTTGAAATCTTAGATAATAATAGAGTACTTTAATCCTCAGCAAAGGTAATGCCCCCATCAACGTTGTGCTTATTCAAGCCTGTATGTGTAGTGATTGATGCTTCTCAGCTAGTTGTGTGTAGATCCCAGGGGTGAGAGAGTCACCAGATTTATTGCAGGTAAAGTCTCTGAATGTATGTATATGTTTTCTTAGTCATTGGCAATCAAAACTATTATATCACCATGCAGGGTCCTTGTACTCAGAAAGATTGGATACACTTGCACTATGTCTTTGACTTTGGGAATTTAGCATTTGGATTTTATATTTTCAAAAACCCTGAAAGTCCATGGCATTTAGTAGTTTGCTATGAGAATAATATTCGTTTCATGGCGTTGTGGGGTTATGAAAATTAAAAATAACCTATGTAGGAATTAACTATAGCTAGAGTATAAATTCTAGTCATTTGCTTAGTGTATTAACTTAGCAGAACTTCCCACATGTCTATTTTATTTTAGATATTCATGAATTTGGAAGGGGCTCAGAATGCATCCATTTACTGTGTCAAGGGGGCACTGTTGTTTCCACCTGTCGTCCACTGGGCTTGCAAGTTTATTCCCTGGACCCTGCCTTCAGTGCCACTTGTGCCCCTTCGTCCTTTATGGAGCAGTTACTTTTTACTGTCTTTAAAGATGAAGTTCTTTTGTTTTTTTTATTACCTAATCCCACTATCTAGCTTATAACATATGCTGTTTATGGCTGTAACCTTTCTTAGCTATGGGTTAAAGCATTCTGTGAAAGTATTTTATCTTTTTATCGCTAAGCCATTAGACCTTGTGTCTCTCCTCTCAATTCATGTTTAGGTCAGTGTCATTGACACTTTTTCTACCTTTACTTTTTTCATCTTAAAATACATTATTATTATTTTTTTAAGAGAAACCCAGATGTTTTTGCAGCTCGATTTCCAGAGCCCCATTCACCCCTTGATGCAATAGATCATCTTGCTTCCTACTAACTTGGAACATTGGATACTGTGAAAATTTTGAATGGGGTTATTACAGTACACACTTTTAAAGTCAGACTTCCATTTTACTGTACTGTAATTGAAAAAAATTATACACATTTATATTTTAACAAAGATGAAATACACCTTCTCTTTAGTGAAAGTTTCTTTAAATACATAATTCTTTTTTTTGAAAAGGAGTATTTTTCCATATACTAACTCATAAGCTATGTTGTCTGTATTTGGTTTAGTAAGAAGCCTTTTACATTTTATTTTATTATTAAGAAGCCTTATAATTTTTTGAATTTCATAGGAGACACTTTCATAAGATCTGAGTGTACACTGACTATGTAAAAGATATTGAACCCTAGCTGGTTTGGCTCAGTGGATAGAGTGCCAGCCTGTGGACTGAAGGCTCCCGGGTTTGATTCTGATCAGGGGCACATGCCCAGGTTGCTGGCTCGATCCCTAGTAGGGGGCGTGCAGTAGGCAGTTGATCAACGATTTTCTCTCATAATTGATGTTTCTATCTCTCGCTCTCTCTCCTTTCCTCTCTGAAATCAATAAAAATATATTTAAAAAAGGAAAAAAGAAAGATACTAAGTCACATGCTATTGGGACACAGAGATGCTTCAAGGATGAGTACTTCATTCTTATAAAATACTCATCCTTGAAGAATTGAAAGGTGTGAAGCTAATGTTTTGGGCAAACAAAAAAGAATTTCTTTTGTTATAGTTTAGGCAAACATTTGAAGAAAAATTTTATATACGGTTTTAAACTTTTAGTTTATCACAGTTTTCATTAACCTTCATTTTTAATGCTGTTACTCATGAAATGTGAGTATTAAGAGATCCAAGTAATGTGACAGAGCCAGTAATTACAGGTACTCTAGCAGCCTTCGGAATTGAGCAGTGGGAGATTTACAGCCAATCTAAAGTGCCTGTAGTAATCATTCAAGTACAAGCTCCAGTTTTGGGATTATTTTACTTATCTATGATTTATAATAAATATCTTAAAGTTGCAGGTTTTGCCTTTTGCAGTAAAATACAATGTAAATAATGTCACAACATTTAACACCCTAGTTTTTGGTCCAGCAATTTATGGTAAAATCTAACATGTACTTACCTTTTACTGTGTGCTAGGCATTTTTCTGAGCACTGTACATATATTAACTTCATGTTAAAGATTAAACATAGTTTTCAAAAATATATGCTAAATCTTTTTGGAAAAATGCAACAAAGCTGACTTATGGACCCTGGGTTTGGCAAGCCCAGCGTCCCATCCTCACCCACCTTTAAAACATGTGCATACAGATATATAGATAAACATATTTTGAAAAATAGATGAAATAGCAAATTAATAATTGCTTTTTGCAGATGAAATATTTTCTTCATGTAGCTAACCCATAAAATACTCTTCATAAGATATTTTTCATAGACATGGTCATACATTTATGAATTTTAATATGTTGCTTAACTGTTCAGCATATTTAGGAGATATAATATTATGTACTGAGGGAAATAATTTAAAAATGAAAAGATTTGGTTCTTCAGTTATTGCCAGTGACAAATATGGATGAACCCAATATAAGGTGATGCCCCTGTTTTCCCAGTGAAAAGATTAAACTGTTTTGAGGAACTGGAATATATAAACACTAGAGGCCCGGTGCACGAAATTTGTGCACGTGGGTGGGGGGGGGGTCCCCTCAACCCAGCCTGTACCCTCTCCAATCCGGGACTCCTCAGGGAATGTCCGACTGCCAGTTTAGGCCCGATCCCCAGGACATCCCTCTCACAATCCAGGACCACTGACTCCTAATTGCTCACCTGCCTGCCTGCCTGATCTCCCCCAACTGCCCCCCCCTCCGGCCTGGTCACCCCTAACTGCCTCCCCCCCCCCCCCACCGGCCTGGTCGCCCCTTACTGCCCCCGCCCCTGCCGGCTGGTCGCCCCACACAGCCTGCTGCTCGTTCATTTGGTCGCCCCTCACTAACCCCCCCTGCGGGCCTGGTCGTCCCACACAGCCTGTTTGGTCATCCAGTTGCTGTGGTCGCTTAGGCTTTTATATACATAGATTAGGGATGAAGATAACATCGTTAAATAGTCTTACATTAAATTATAAATACATATTTGAAATTACACTATGTGAAATAATTTTAAAATGTTACTTTTCTCCCTTGGCTTTTCATTAAGAAATTTTATTCAAACTCTTCAAGGGCATCTTCAACACGAGGATTTTTCCCTCTCTAGAATCACTTTTTGAGTTGACTGTCAGTTTTCTAGACTTCACTTCTGTTTGACTTGTTTGAAATCCAACATATTTTGAATCCATGGTGTGGTCCCTGGAAATTTTCTTCCAGGTGCCTGTTCTTATAATTAAAGATCAATTGGTTTTGTCTTTCCTCCTGTGGAAGCATGTATGTTGATCTGTACAGTGTAACCACTTATTATAATGCTTTTAAAAATTAATGTTTGAAAGGTTTGTTTACAATGAAATGCAGTACTGACAGTGTGAGGTTATATCCCTGGGAATTGCTTGAGGGTTAAATCTCATTGCAGCCCTCTTTGCTGATTTAGGTGACTGATTCAGGTGACTTTTCTAGGCTTCCAGAGATCCTGGTACTCAGGGGTCTTTCCCAAGTGATATTCTGCTATTCAAGATAAGGGAATGGAGACAGTAAGAGCTCCTGGTCATAAGAAAGACTTTATTAGAAATATAAATCTGCTCCCTCTTTTCTGAGGGATAACTTTTTTGGGGGAAAATAAACTGTGCCTTACATTTGAGCATTTGCTTAGTAGGTAGCTAATACTTCTTGGAGAGAGTATGTAGTTGTATTGTAGCTCAGTTTTTACTTGCTATATTGTCATCATTGCATACTGTTTTTCCTTGCCATGACTTTAGCTTTTTTATTTTTTATCTGTTTCTTCATTTTCACATTTCTCTGTTTCATATTACCTTGTTAGATGAAATTTCTGTTTCATATTACCTCCTTTAGTGAGATGAACATTTATCACGATTGATGTGTTCAGTGTCACAAATATCTGTATTTTGGGTGTGAGAGTAATGCTCTGATGGTTAGGATTCTACCAAATTGACCAGCAGTACAATTGATGTATTTCTGGAATGAGTGCTCTGTGCTCTTTGCTTGCAGATTAAGCCTTTAATATTTGAAATCAGACCTGTGCAATGTAGAGAGACAAAAAACACTCTTAAAAATATTTGCATGATAATCTAAAGAACAAAACATTTAGTGGGAGTGGTGGTAGAATGTTTCTAGGATCAACACTTGACTTGAATACTCTGGGAGAACAATTTTTTTTTTTAAATGGATGGCAGGTGGCAGAGTTGAAAAACAGGTTTTTGTAATGGAAATGCTAAGAGTCTTAGCTATAGTGGTGTGAAAGGTATTGTTACGATATAATAGATGTATTGCATTATCTTATCTAATCAGGCACTTTTGTTAGTAAAAGCTCCCTACCTCCCCCCATTAAGTTTCATTCTGTTTATTTCGGGGGAATGAGTCCTCTGAACGTTTTTTAGCTGTTCATAAAATTTTTGAGAGACGAAGGATATTCTTCTTATCTTTGTCAAGTTTTAACAGATTTAATAAGCCTAAATTTATTTTATTAAAAATACAACTTTAAGCTAGGAAAGTAAGTATAAGAAACAGTCCAGATGTATTTCAGATTAGAGAATATGACTTTGCCTCTTTAATAACCATCAGTAATGTTCTGCTGGTTGTCTTTTTTTTCTAATGTTACTGTTCATATTTCACATTTGATTTGTTTTCAATATCCTTATTCTTAGAAAAGGGCTCTGGAAATTGAATTACATTTTATATACTTAGTTTCTAATCTCATTCTTTAAGAATCTGTATAATTTCGAAGGGCTTTTTGTAAATAGGGGTCAGTAGTGTCTATAAGTCTGGAAGGGTAGGAGGGAAATACCACACAGGAGTGGGGTCTGCTCACAGTGGGGAAGGCACTTTATGGTATGCTTTACTGGCAAAGGGGCTCAATGGGATTCTGAGTGGAACCAGTTGTTCTGTTCTGAATAAAGAGTCCCATATCGGAGGGGGTCAGTCAAAATAAAAGTGGGTAGTTGCCATTTGGGGATATTAGTCCAATAGGAAGAAAGTACTTTCTGCACATGCAGGCTGAAAATGGACACAACCCTCCCACCCCCATTTGAAAGCAGCAGCGCCATGTGGGGGAGTGGCTGTGGTGTGGCCTGAGGCTGGTGATAGCTGTGACCCCTTTTCTCCTGTGAAATGTTGAGTGTTCACAGTACAGGACTGACTGGTAAGTCCTGCACAAGTTAAGGTGGAAGCTGAGGTCCCTGGGTGGTTAGGTAATTCTAAGAATGTATTTGTTCAGTAGAACTCTTGAATAATTTATGTGCCAGCTTGCTCGTACTAGGAATACAAAGATGATTAAAACACAGTGCATTCCTCTGAAAAGCTGTCAATCTAGTGAAGCGATAGCTATTCAGAACCATCAGAAGAGAATATCCACACATCCCCAATACCAAATCTACCTGCCTGCATGAATTTGCCTCCTGTTCATGCTCTGTGATCCCTCTGTTGCAATGAATGGTCCATGCTCACATTCGAGGTCAACTCTATCACTTGTGTTCTTATTCCCTCTCACCTGTTCAAGGACTTTGCTCCTACATTTTTACTTTCTCTGTTGGATTATTTTCCCTCTTTACTGGGTCATCAGACATTCTGTGATATATTACATTGTAAAATAAGCTCCTTCCTTGACATCATATTCTTCTCCAAGTATTCCATTTCTTTCTTCTTTTGTAGCAAAACTCCTTGCAAGCAGTTGTTTACACCTGCTGCTTCCCATTCTGTCTCTAGTTTACTCCTATCAAGCACCTTTACTTAAAATGCTCCTGTCAAATTCACCAGTGACATTTGTATGGCCAAATGCAACTGTCACTTCTGAGTCCTTATTGCCGTTATCTGTTAGTATTTGACATAGCTGATCACTCTTTCCTTCTTGAAATACTTCCACTGCCCTTCCCAGACACCACTCCCTCTTCGTTATAGTTCTCTTCCCATTCACTGACTGTTCCTTCAGTTATCTTTGCTGGTTCCTCTTCATTATTATAATATAAATATTAGAGTGCTCCCAATGTACTTTACTTCTATGTTTTACTTCTCCACCACTCATTTGCAATTTTATAAAGCATCACGGTCTTTAAGTACTCTCTGTATGTTGACACTTTCCAAATATATGTTTCTAAATCTAATCTCTCCTTTGCCTATATATAACCTGGACTCTCTGCCTATATACAATCTGAATTTGGATATTTAATAGGTATGTCTATTTAACATGTCTTAAAACACCTAGTCTTCCCCACAAATCTCTATAGTCTTCCTATCTCAGTTAAAGGAATCTGTGTTTTTTTCAGTTGCTTGGGCCAAAAATTGTAGAATCAAGGATAACCGCTCTTGTTTTCGCATCCCACATTGAATCCATCAGCAAATCCTGCTGGCTTTCCCTTTAAAGCATATCCAGAGTCCTGCCATTTCTTACCACTTCTACTTAGCCACCCCTTGGTCTAGGCCAGCATCATTTTCTTGCCCAGATTATAATAGGTGCCTGATTTATTTCTCTGCTTCTCCTTCTCCCCTCACCCCCGATTGTTTTCCACACAGCATTCAGAGGTTCTTTGAATTATTAAACTAGATTATTTCACTCTTGTGCTCAGATTTCACAGTGCTGTCCAATAGAACTTTTGCAGTAATGGAAGTGTTCTGTTTTGCACTGTGTAATACGATAGCCATTGGCCACATGTGGCTGTTAAACACTTGAAATCTGATTAATGCAACTGAGGAACAGAATTTTATTTATTTTTAATTTATATGTAAATAGCCACATGAACGAAAGCCAACCTTTTTATCCTGATTTGTGAGGGTTAGATGAGCTGAACCCTTCTTACTTCTCTGACTTCATCTGCAGTAACCATTGTTACCCTGACTTTCTTTCTGTTCCTGAACAACCAAGCATGTGTTCACCTTTGCTGTTTTCTCTGCCTGGTATGTTCTTCCCACTTGTGTTCCTTCATTTCCTGTCTTTGCTAAAATGTTACCTTGCCAGAGAGTCCTTCCCTGACCACTCTAAAATACTAGCATCCTTCCCTCACTTGGTCTCTAATCTTCTTTATTTCCTTTGAGTAATGATCACCACCTGATGTATTTATTTGTTCATGAATTGTAAGTTCTCTGAGAGCAGGAGCCTCATGCGGTGATACTGTTGTGTCACTCAGAGCCTAGAACAGTTGCCAGCCTATAGTAGGCACTCAGTAAATATTTAGTTTATGAATAGTGACTGGAGTCAAGGTGAAATGCCCTTATTGGCATATGAATGAAAGTTTCTTACAGTTACAGAGGACATTACTAATGACTTCAGCCTCAGGACATGGGAAGGCTTTATAGAGATGATGAAGTTTGAATTAGGCCTTAGAGAATAAATAAAAATTTGTTTAATTTTAGCAGAGAGATTAAAATTCTGATCTAATTTATATTCTACTTTTGCCTTGTTTTAAACACTTGTAACATTTAGATGACACAAATGAGTCTATGAGTTCTGTTGTGCGGTGAGCTCTATGTTAAGAGAGCTTTATTCTACTGATAAAAAGATGAATGAGGCTTATAGGATGCTCTCACTTCTGTTAGAGAACTCAGTATATATGATAATATTGTAGTACCCACAGATTGAAGTAGTGAAAAGTTCCAGTTCAGCTTTATTTTTGTTAGCATTTTAAACGGTATATTTAATTATTTAATAACTAGAGGCCCAGTACATGAATTCGTTCACGGGTGGGGTCCGGCTGGCTCTCCCCAATGAAGGGGTTGCGGGTGGTTGGCTTGCTGGCCCTGTCCCTGATCAGGGTGTTGGGGGCTGATCAGGGGCCGGGCTGGCCAGGCGGTGCCAATCGGGGCCCGGGGCAGGCTGGTTGGCTGCCGCAGTGCGCATCATAGCCACTGGTTGTTCCAGTCATTCTGGTCGTTCCACAGTTCTGGTTGCTGGACTTTTATATATATAGACTAAGAGATTGTCATGTAAAGCATATACTAAGAGAAATGTTGTCTATTTGATTCCAAGAGCAACAATGTGATCATACCTCCTATAGTTGGTGTGCTCTAAGCTGTTGAGTGGGATCAATTTTTTTCCACATCCCTCTTCTTTTTCTCATTATGGGATGGGAGTCTAGGGAAGCTGAGACAATAACATTCATCAGTTGTCTACAAACTTTCAAAAAATTACAAATTTGGTGTATTTAGATTTTCTTTTCAAAAAAGAAGTATTAACTAGGTTTATATGATAATATTGGACTGCTACAGAATAGATATTATGTGAATACTTGGTGAATTTAATACTTGTTAAAATCCAGTGGAAATATGTTGAGTTTGTGCTTAGTTTCCTTTTTATAGCATTTTGTGGTTCATTTGGGTATTTTGGGTGATGAATGGGCTTTTCAAAAACCTTCTTTCTTCTCTACACCCCCCAGAGTATATTCTTCAAAGCTACCTTCTACATCCCCCTTACCCAAGAAAATTCATCTTTCCTTTTAGCTGCCTATGTTACTCTTGTTTTTTTTTTTGGAGCCCACTTTTGAAATTAGGACTTGTAAAATTATAAACATTTGTAAATGTTTGATCTCTATATGTCCATGGGAAAGCTTGAAAAATCTTCTTTAATCTCTGCGATGAGGCAGTCAAGAATAAGGCATCTTCGATTACAGAATCTCTTTGAAGTTTTCTTTCCATTTCAGTTTTTTACTCTAGCACTCTTACTTTCAGTGGCTCTGAGGTGGGTTTTTTGTTTAAAAAATATTTTCCCCTCTTTGCTTAAGACTCCTTGGCAGTTTTTCAAAAGTTTGGAGGCAGAATTAGTAAAATTATACTTTGATTGAACTTTGTTTATTATTTTCAAACTCTGCTTCTCTACTAAGGTAGTTGCTTGGGCTGGGAAGAGATCTCCTTTTAAAATATGTATTTTCATCTATTATACATTTTATTGCTGCTTCTGTTACAGATATTATGGTTCTAAGAATGAGCGGTTATTTTCCTTGCTTAGGCTGGAAAGCTCAAGTTAATCAAGATGTCTTGAGTCTAGGTTAGCTACTATCCATTTTTGTTTTGTATGATTATATATTTGTTTTATTTTATGAAATAACAAATATGAAATCTTATAATGTGGGATTGTCATTTGTGGTTTTACATGAATGAAAACCTTGGTCCAGGCAATAATGATAAAAAGATCTCACTGTTATTGGTGGGAAGAGCTCCTTGTCCCTACTGGTTGCTAGTAGGAGTGGGCTTCTTGTGCTATCCTGAGAAAAAGAATTTTGTGAGACTTGCACAGGAGAATGAGTGATTTTTATTTCTGTGGAATCAAACCCCTGAGTTTCTTTGGCCCGCTAAGGAAGAAGTTCCATTTTGCCTTCAGCTGGGCTAAGATCAAAGCCAGTGTCCAGAGTTTTTGCTCCATGTTAGGGCATTGTCCAATCCGGCATCAGGCCAGCTTAGTTTGTGTTCCAGCTGCAGTCCATCAGTCCATTGCCTTGGTGTCCACATGCAGCTATGGAGGGAACATGTGCAGGAGCAAAGACCAAGGAACCACAGAGCCAAGAGCCAAGAGAGAGAGCGCACACCTTTTTTATGGGATTATGTATCCCCAAATTTTAGCCAATTTGCAGTGGCCTTGCCCCTTCTGGCCAATGATCTGTTTCTAGGTTTGAGTGACAGGCAAATACCTTCCCTATGTCATTCTGACTTACTATGCATGCTCCCATCTTCCCCTTCAGTAATCTTCAGGGAATGGGCCCATGGCTCCCTGGGGAGTGTGAAATAGCAGTTTCCTGGTGAAGCTTCCCAAATGACATGCCTATAATATTTGGTATTCCCTTTGCTCCTTGCCTATCTACACTAATAAAAGAGAAACATGCAAATTAACCATCACTCCGCTACACCCACATACCATGCCCACAAGCCAATCAGGAGCGAGTATGCAAATTAACCCAACCAAGATGGTGGCCAGCCATGGAGCTGGAGCAAGCAGGAGGCTTGGGTTGCCCCGGCAATGGAGGAAGCCAAGCTTCCCGCCCACCCTGGCCAGCGCTGGCCTCCACTCAAGGCTACAAAGTTTAAATTATAGAAGATAAATAAATCCTAGATACTTGATTCCAGCCGGCCCTGGTCTCTGCTCAAGGAGGTGCTGAAAAAAAAAAAGAAAAAGAAAAAAGGAGGGGCTGGGATCTTGTGTCGCTGTGGGGTGATCGGGTTAAGATGGGACGGCAGGGGCCGTTGGGGATAAGCAGACCAGCAGGGGGGCCAGTTGGGGGTGAGCAGATCGCCAGTGGGGGTCAGTTGGAGGTGATCAGGACAGCGGACAGGGGCAGTTTGGAGTGAGCAGGCCAGCAGGGGGACAGTTTGGGGTGAGCAGGCCAGTGGGGAGGGAAGGTGTGGGCAAGCAGGCCAGCAGGGGGGCAGTTGGGGGTGAGCAGGCTGGCACGGGGGGCAGTTGGGAGTGATCTGGCTGGCGGGGGGGGGGGCAGATGGGGGCAAGCAGGCAAGCAGGCAGAGTGGTTAGGGGCAATCAGGCAGGCAGGCAGGCAGGTGAGCAGCTGGAGCCAGCAGTCCCGAATTGTGAGAGGGATGTCTGACTGCTGGTTTAGGCCTGATCCCTGTAAACTGGCAGTAGGACATCCTTCGAGGGGTCCCAGATTAGAGAGAGTGCAGGCCGGGCTGAGGAACACCCCCCCCACCCCCATGCATGAATTTTGTGCACCGGGCCACTAGTTATTAATAACTAGCTAATTACAATCATCACTACAAAAAGAAGGTATGTTGTTATTTTTCATTCACGTAGCCCTGTGTGAAATTACTGGTGCTCTTTTGTCTCTGTTATACTGAGAAATTTGCTTTGTGTTTTGTGATCAGACTCATCTCTATCTATATATATAAAAGCCTAGGCGACTGTCCTACTGTTTGACCGTCCAACAAGTAGCTATGATGCGCAATGACCATCAGGGGGCAGACACTCAACGCGGAAGCTGCTGAGCTGCGTTGACTTGGCAGCTGCGGTTCTTGGGTGACATACCTGGAACCAGAGAGGAGGGAGCCCGATTCCAGGGTACATCATGTGAGAATCGCCCTCTCGAAATCCAGAACCCCTCAGGGGATGTTGTAGAGCCAGTTTTGGCCCGATCTCCACAGGCCAGGCTGAGGGACCCCACCAATGCATGAATCCGTGCACCGGGCTTCTAGTATATTATGAATGTTCATGCTAGATAGCATTAAACAGCCATTAAAATACATGTATCATAATATCTTGCATGTTTATGTTGGGCTTTTAATTCAGTGATGAAGGTTTGCTTCTGTTTTCTTCTTTATTCTTAATATCACACATACCCAATCTAAGTAGTAGTTTCAGATTGCTTCCTATTTGATTTTAGATGTAACTGATACTCTTACTGAAAGCCAATGAAATTGAAAGGATTAACTTTGTAAGTAGAGTTTTTGTTTCTTTAATTCTGTAATTAATAATGATTGTTTCTCAAGTTTCCTTTGGTGGGTATTCTCAAAGAACATTCCAGGATCTTATAGTGCTTGTTGTTTGATTAGAAAATTATTCATCACTTGCCTCTTAGTTCTTTAGGAAAGTAGAGGGCCTCCTAATTCACATTAGTGAGATTGAATTTCAGAAAAAAAAGAATAAACCACGAAAAATACTTTCTTAATTATTTTATTAGGTGAAATATTAAGAATGCAATCCAATGACTATCAAATTGCATTGCTTTATTTTAGGCTTTAGAGAGGTGGTGTCGGAAAGAAAGCACGTAAGAACGTGTGATGGTACTAGGCTGCATAAGTTTGAGAGCCACTTCCTCACTTACTTGCTGTGTGACCTGGAGTAAGTTGTTTAACTTTTCTGTACCCAGTTTTCCCATCTGTAAAATAGGATAATAACACTATTCCATATGTTTGTTGTAAATAATGAATGAATTTAAAATATTTAAGGCTTAAAGTGTTTTGAGAAGAAACACTCAGTACAATTGTAGTATCAAGGGATAGGTCTATGTTTGTTTTCTTGCTTTGTCATTTAATAGTTATGGGGCTCTCCCAGCTTACTTTACTTTGAGTCTGAGTTTTTATCTTTAAAATAAAGATTATATTATGTTGTACCTAGTGAAGTTGTTGTGAGGATGGGAAATGGGAAATGTAAATGACCTGCTATGGGCCGAGTAGGTCACCATAATTTTTTTCATAGTAGTTGTAGTTTTTATATTTTTTCTTCTTGAATACCCCGTAATACCCATATTTTTTCTTAATCTATTGTAGTATTTAACTGTATACTGCTAAATGGATATCTAGAGAGTTTCTAAAAGGAGGTACTCTTTTGGAATTCAGGGTGTTAGACACAAATTGTAATAAATGTCTTTTAATTGCAGGCTGTGAGAGAAACATGGTGGAGATCATTAAGGTTCTACCACTTAGTGTTAAAAATGGATGTGAGTTCTGAGCCAACATTTCCTCCCTCTTTTATTGCCTATATATTGTTTTCTCCTCTCTGAGAAATATCTGTTGTGAGTTGTTAGGGTGGCTGGAGTTATGGTGCAGACACAGAAGCACTGTCCTTTTCTTTGAGAGTGATGGCATGGGGGCCACAAAAAGCTGCAAAGGCATAAAGGAATAGAAGAGTTTCAGAGGCACTGTTAGAAAGATGAAGTTGCATTTCTTTCACTTCTTCTATGTGTAATGATAATAGTTATAAAGAGCATTGGAATGCCTCGGAATCTAGGGAGGGCTAGTTTTGTGTCAAAATTTGTTTTTGCTAATGTCACACACTGATTTTCTTTTCCTTGGAAGGCAAAATTGTTTCTAAACTGAAACCTCAGCTTACTGAGCTTAATATTGATTTTGAGGGCTGCATAGTGATGACTGGAAAATAGGTTACAGCCATTTTTGAAGCGAGAATACATCTGAACTTTTACATTTAGTATGACATGTGCTACATGACTGATACATCTTACTAAAGCTAATGATATGACCTTCCGTTATGAGTATAGACACATTTTAAATTCATAAGTGGCGGCCTACTGAGAAATATCTCTTGTGTTCACTAAAATATACATATGAACTAGAATCAAATTAAACATTTCCAATAGCTAATTCTATCAACTCTTAATAATTAATTAGTTTTTAGCACTGAGGATAAATGCAATTAAAATATATTTACTACATGCTATAAAATTTCTGCCTCAGGAAGATGAAAGGGGACATTTATTTTTCATATATTTAAACGTTGGCATGTCTACTTTTATTCTCTGGGAGTTTTGTATATAACACAAGACTTCATTGAGTTTTTTAATTATAGAACTATAATCTATATATATATATAATGAGCCAGGGTCGTAACATCCACAACGACCAGAGGGTCGACTGAATGCCAGGCTGCGCGTGCAGCAGGCAAGTGGGCTGAACTGCTGACCTCTCGGAGAGAGAGAGAGACAGGGCTGATCAGCAGCAGCAGGGGCTGCTGGTGAGGCCCGGAGAGAGAAGCAGGATGATCAGATCCTGCTTCTCTCTCCGGGCCTCACCAGCAGCCAAGCCTCTCTCTCTCCCCGAGAGGTCAGCAGTTCAGCCTGCTTGCCAGCAGCCTGGGGTGGCTGCTGAGCAGCTCCGCCTTTATGATCAGGCCTGGAGATAGGCCCGGAGATGCTGACTGGCATAGAAATCGACCAATCAGAACCAAATCTGGGTGAGTTGCAAGGAGCCAATGGCTGCCTAGGAGGCGGAGCTTTTGACGCTGACTGGCATAGAAACCGACCAATCAGAACCAAATCTGGGTGAACTGCGGAGGCAGAACCTAAGGTAGGGGCTGAGGAAGGGTTTAAAGGGCAACAGCTGTTTGGCATAAGGTGTAAGAAAGTGATTCAATTTTTTAATATACGGTTTGGCAGTATAGTGCATATGGCTGGCTATCAGTCCATATATAGGGATTATGTGTTTTAGTCTGCCAAGAGCATCTACTCCTGCTGAAAAAGGCTTTTTCTCCTCATTTAAGCAATCCTATCCTATATAATCTACCTATACTAATAAAAGGGTAATATGCTAATTAGACTGGGTCGACCGGCCATCTTCCAGACGTCTGACTTCCTTCTGGACAAAGCCATGGTGATGGGGGCCGAGGCAAAGGCAGTTAGGGGTGATCAGGCCAGCAGGGGAGGGCAGTTGGGGACGAGATCAGGCCGGCAGGGAAGGGGAGTTAGGGGCGAGATCAGGCCGGCAGGGGATGAAAAACGTGATGAAAAACGAATCCAGTTAGGGGCGATCAGGCAGGTATAGGCAGTTAGGGGCAATCAGGCAGGCAGGCAGGCAGAGAGGTTAGGGGTGATCAGGCAGGCAGGGGAGCAAGGTAAGGTTGATCAGGCTGACTGGGAGGCTAGGTAGGGGCGATCAGGCCGGCAGGGGTCAAGGTAGGGGCGATCAGGCCAGCAGGCAGAGGGGTTAGAGGCGATCAGGCAGGCAGGCAGGCAGGCAGGCGAGTGGTTAGGAGCCAGTCATTCCGGATTGCAAGAGGGATGTCCGACTGCCGGCAGTTGGACATCCTCCAAGTGGTCCCAGATTAGAGAGGGTGCAGGCCAGGCTGAGGAACCCCCCTCCGTGCACGAATTTCATGCACTGGGCCTCTAGTTATAAAATATCTTGAATGTTTTTTAGTCTATTTAAATTTAATTGCAGTCTCTTGGAATGTTAAAGTTCCATTTTAACTTCTGCAGTTAATAAAAGTATTTTCTGCTACTGTGGTGTATTATCACATTTTATTTACATTTTTATTCATTTAATCTTTGGAATGGGTGTTATCTTTACATTGTTTAAAATACCTAATATATAAAAAGATTCACAGGCAAAAGTTTGTTCCTATCTGATTTCCTTATTTGCTCACTTCTTACAGCCTCTCCAGATTAAAAAAAAAATTAGTTTCTTGTGCATCCTTCCATAGTTTATAAAAATGCAAACAAATACAAGTTTTTATTTTTCTCCCCCTTATCACTTTTAAAAAAGTAGAAATCCAGAGATATATGGTAATATAGGTAATGAATGTTAGATGTTAGATAACAACTTATAAAGAACAAAGTCACAGTATTTTTATAGTTGGAAATCTCTTCATTCAATGTGCCCCTCCTCTCCCCTATTAGTTCAGGTTGACTGTACATGTTTGCTTCATCTTCAGAATAGAAAGTTCCTGGAGGAGACCTACCCTTTCTGGAACTGTTTCTGTTTGACCCATCCTATGCAAACTTACTCACTCATGCAAACACTGGGTGCTTTATACAAATATTACCACCTGCATTTTTTATTTGTGTTTCTGAAAGGAGTTTTTGTAAAATTTGCATAATGACATGGCTCATTTGGCTTTGTTCAGAGTTCAAATGCTGTGGATATGGAAGATTATAGTGTGTACCAAATAAAAAGGTGCTGTGACAGGCAGTGTTCTCAGGATAACTCTGTCTTAGACATCTTAGTCTAATTTACATATTGAATCTAGAGCTGTGATTATTAACCCAACTCCATTTACAGTTGCTGTACATTTGCATAAAATTGGTCTTCTTGATAGCTCGAGGTATGTATAGTGAGCAAAATGTTAACTCCTTCTGTAGCATGTGCAACTCTGACTGTCGTGATGAAAAACGAATCCAAGCACATTTGGTATACTGATCATCTTTTCTAGAAATTAGCTGGTATCATGTCAGAATGGCAGGACATGTCTGACATACTGGAAATGCTGGATAGCATGCTTGAAATCACAGCAGCTGCACTGTGTCTAATCCTCTTCTTATGAATCTCATTCTTGGGAGATCATTTAGGAGTGGGACTGTGGCTTCTGATCTGGTTTATAATTATGAAAGAATTTACACTAATTTTATTCCTTTTATGTATGCTCTTGCTTTATATCTGGCATTAACTGACAACTTCCCAATCATGGTATTTTTTAAAAAAAAAAAATTTTATTGATTTTTTTACAGAGAGGAAGGGAGAGGGATAGAGAGCTAGAAACATCGATGAGAGAGAAACATCGATCAGCTGCCTCCTGCACACTCCCTACTGGGTATGTGCCCGCAACCAAGGTACATGCCCTTGACCGGAATCGAACCTGGGACCCTTGAGTCCAGAGGCCGACGCTCTATCCACTGAGCCAAACCAGTTAGGGCCATGTATTTTTTATATGTTGTTTGGAGAAGGTGATTCTTTTTATTAAATATTGTGTGGGTGTGTGCATGTGTAATGGTTTACTGGGGGCAGCGAGCTGATATAAATCACCTTCTCAGATTAAGTTCCTGGCTACTTATAAAGGTTGATTACTTCTTAGAACAGAGATTGCCTCAGAATTGCAAAGGCAGAGGAAAATCACACCTCTCATTTTACTTTTTTCCATCTGTGCTTAAACCTACTGTAAATATGTTTGTAAGTGTGCTAGGCCATTGAGTAGGCCTTTGTATTTGAACAGTTTGGTTCTGTCATTTTCATTGAAGTCATTCTTTTTAGAACCTCAACATGATACCACTTTGGAGGTGGTGATTGAACAAACATCAGTGCTTCAATTATACAATTTCTATTAATTATTTTTCTTTGAAAATAAGTTCCTAATAAGATGATAATTAAATAATACTAAAAATATTTGCTTTTATTTATAGAGTTTTGATTGCTTGGAGCAAATCTAATGAAGTACAAAAAATCCTGAATGTGTGTGTATATAACATATAATACTACTTACAAATTTTTGTAACAGCATTTATAAATTATTTCTAGCTAGCAAGCACTCTTAGTGTATTTAAAGTATTAGATTTGTAAAATTCACTTTACGTGCACTGTTAGATCAGGATGCATGTTATACTGTATAAAGTGAGTCACGCCTCTTTGAAACTTGGCATGTTTTTTGTTCCCCAATTCTGTGGTGTGCCGAATGATAAACAGACATGTTCTTAGTCAGATTGATCCCGGATCCCCTGAGGGAACTGGCAATTTTCTTTGGATGCATTGGTAAATTTTAGTCTTTTTCCTGCCTTGCTCTCACTGTGGCCCACACTTAGGTCAGATTACTGAGAAAATCAGTGTTATTGATGAATGCTTTGTACATGATTATAAAAGACTCAGGATCTCTGAGAAAGAACAGAAACACATAATTAAATGCAAATGGTGGCAACTTGTTTAATTTTGAGTTAATGTAGGTTAATCCAATGTCATTGATCACTTGGGGGTAGCACTACCTGGGGTCCATCTAATGAAGATTATAATGATTCTTTTTTTTCCTTTTAGGTAAGTTAATATTTAAGGTTAACAAGTTTTTATTAAGTTTTAACTAATGTTTTTTTGGGGGAGAATGTTAAGTGGTGATTAAAGTTTTGAGTTTAATTAATAGAAGGAAAAAATAAACTGAGAGTTGATTTAAATATTTCCTTGGAGAAGAGATCAGCACTTTCAAAGTTCTCTGCTAGTGAGCTGGTAGTTGACAGGATGAAGAAAAAGATGAAGATGATATAAGTAAAAATCTGGGAGGATCTAGTATAGGTATACTAATAACACAAAACTTAAAAAAAATTAGCATGAGGTTATTGCATTGTAGAATTGCAATGAAGGAAAGAACACATGACAGCATTTAACTCAAATGTGTCTTATAGCTAAGAAAATGGAGGCCCATAGAGAATGGGGGACTTGTGCCCAGTTACTGAACCAGCTAGTGGTAGTCTGGAATGCAGATTTTATTCATTCAGTCTAGCACCTTTTCCTTCACTATTCTCCTTCCACATTGATTGGTTATACAGAATTATTAGTGGGTTACCAGATGGTTAGATATGATTGAGAAAGGAGGTGGTAAGACATAATGTAGAAGTTTATTCCACAGTTCTGCTCAAGACCAGGGCTGCTGATAGTTAATAATAGTAGCTAATGTAACATTGAGGGCTTGCTATGTAAGAGGTATTATACAAAGAGCTTTTCGTGTACTTACCTGTAATCCTCAAAAGAGATTTATGAGATAGGTAGCATTATTATACTATTTCGTGAATGCAAAAACTAAGTCTTAAAGAGATGAAGTAATTTGCTAAAGATACCTACCTGGTGAGGGTGGGAGCACAGATTTGAACTATGATAGCCCATTCTGCTTTCCATTGTATGTCAGTCAGCATATAACTGAACAAATCCAGAGCTGCTTTCAGGCTTGCCATCCAGTGAACACTGGATTTTAACTATTTTTTTCTTAGAAAATTTTCTTTCTTTTAAATTATAATATGGAAGTTAGCTAATTGAATTTCATTTCAGCTTCCAAGAGGGCAGACTCCTTCATGTGGTAGAGTTACTCAGGAAGTTCTACCAACCCTTAGAAAGGGAGGAATGAGGTTAGCTTGCCAGTATTTGGATTTCAGACTTTACCCCACTGGTGAGTGATTTCTTTTTGAAGTGGTTTTAAACTATTTTTAAAATCTTACAATTACAGTCTTTTGAGGATTGATGGTAAATGAACAAGTTAACCAGTTTACCTTAGCTTAGAAAATTGGAATACTTGCCTACCTCTTGTCTTTTCTTATTTCTTTTCTCCATGCATCCTCAAGGATTACTGATAGATTCAGCAGCCTCACCTGCTTCTTCTCTCATTACCTGGGATATCAAGGATCTGGCTGGATTTAGAGCAGTGAGGCACTTTATTCTTCTTACTCATCTTGGCCTCTAATTCCTTTTAACCTTATTTATTGTATTATTTTCTAATCTGAACATTCAGTTTCTCAAGGCAAGAAAGAAAAAGTCACTGGTAATCTTTCCTCTGGGTCTCATTTAGTGATTGGGGCTATAGTCCTAGCATATTGATTAAATCCCCGAGGGGTGTAGATTTAGGGAGTGGCATCTACTTGTTCCCACTGTGGTTAGAAACAAGGAGGACATTGTGAACAAAGGTGTATTCTATGATATTTTTCTCCCTACTATTCATTTCCTTTTTCTCCCTGTTATTTGTCCCTGGCAAGCATCATTAAGAGAAGCATAGGGCAGACCTCAAAGATTTTAATAATGAGTCTTCTTTTGAGAAACTGAATACCTAATCATGGGATACCAGGTGACCACATGACCTGAGCTTCCAAACATGAATTGGGTATTGTCTGACCCATTTAGCTATAAATTGGGAATGAACAGCAGCAATTTGTTATCAAATGGGAATAATATATGTATTATAAGAGACCAAATTTGGGCAGGTCTGGAAGGTATAAGTCGGTCATATGAGCAGGTGGCTCATACACCTTTGATGCCAGCTTCTGTTTCATTGCTTCCTTTCTTTTAATCCATGCTTATGACTTGCTGGCAGTTCCTTATGACCAGTTGAGCAAAGAAGAAAAAACTTGAGCCTGGTTTACAAATGAATATGCATGATATGCTAGTACCACTCAAAAGCAGACACTGCAGCACTAAAGCCCCACTCATGACTGACCATGAATGGCAGTGGTGAAGGAAATCATACCCGTGGACAGAACTTTGAGCAGAATATTTTATTGCCTGATATATTTGGAGTGGGAGATGACCAGAGATAAAGATCTACATTGATTAATGGGTAGTTGCTAATGTTTTGTTTGGATGGTCAGGGTTAGAAGAAACAGAATCTGAAGACAAGGAAGTCTAGAAAAGAAGTGATAGACCACTCTGAATATCCACAGACTGAAAAAGATTGTGTCCCTTGTGAATGCCTACCAAAGGGCATCTACTACAAAGAAGACTCTTAATGAGGTGGACAAAACAATGTGCTCTCTGGATGTCAGTTGGCCTCTTTTCCCAGCTACTCTTGAACTTGCTCAATAGACCCATGAAAAAGTGAGCAGTGAGGCACTTTATTCTTCTTACTCATCCCTCGGGGATTTAATCAGTATGCTAGGACTATAACCCCAATCACTAAATGAGACCCAGAGAAAAGATTACCAGTGACTTTTTCTTTCTTGCCTTGAGAAACTGAATGTTCAGATTAGAAAATAATACAATACTTTCTCTTAATGAGCTGGACCTGGCTAATTATTGAGTGCCTAATCTGCCAATAGCACAGTCCAACATTGAGTTCCTGACATAGCACAATTCTCCAAGGGAGCCTGACAGCCTCCTGCTAGTGTTGATTACATTGAGCCTCTTCCATTATGGAGAGGGCAAAATTTCTCCTTACTGGAATAGCTAAAGAGTCTGCATCTGTATTTTCTTCCTCTGTCTATAATGCTTCTGTCAGTACCACCATTTGTGGATTCATAGAATACTTTATTCACTGTCATGGCATTCTGTATTGTATTGCTCTTGATCAGGGAATTCATTCCATGACAAAGAAGGTGTAGAATTGGCTTATTGGAATTAACTGGTTTTGCCACATACTCTATTACAGTGATGGGCAACCTTTTGAGCTTGGTGTGTCAAACTTCGCCAAAAAACTGAGCATAACTCGGGTAGTGTGTCACTTTGAGGAAAAAACATTATTTCGCAAATGTTTCATCCTCAGGAGCAGCAAATGTTTCATCCTCGGCATGCGGCCGCCTCAGCGGCCGCGTGTCATCAGAAATGGCTACGTGTGTCAGTGCTGACACGCATGTCATAGGTTCGCCATCACTGCTCTATTACCTGATGCCAGGGCTGACCAGCAGACCCTGAGCGATGGATGAATGGATTACTCTGACACAACGTTTGCTGTGAAAGAGAGGGTTAAGGGACTGCTTGGCTAAAGGAACCAGACAGCCTCGATTGCCTGCCTCATTAGGGATTTATTGTAGCTGTATTTTGAGATAAAGTTTATCTTTTAGATACAATCAGTAGGGTAAGTAATAGTGGGAGGACATGTGTCTGAAATGTTCTTTAAGCAAGGACACCTAAAGATTAAGCATAAGGATTCCAGTAAACATCCAGGGGATTACATGTGCACAGACTTGTTTGGAAAGGTCAAGGAATAATTAGGGGCACCGCCTTCTGCACTCCCCTAAGTCAAACTTCCGATAAAAAGGGCAGGCTGCCTTCTGCACACTTCCCTTTTCTCAGAATGTCCTCCTTACAAACTTTCCAACCAAGTCTCGTGTGCTCCCCAACAACCTGAAAGTGGGCTGGCCTAACTGGAATGTGGAATGATTTACTGCATACTCTGTTAAAAGCAACAGTTGAGAGATAATATCATGAAAGGGTGGGGTTTTGTTTTACAGGATGCAGCATATATTTTGCATTAGAATCTAATGATTAGATGCTGTCTTTTGCATAATCAGAATTCATGGTTCTGGGAGTCAGTTATTAGAAGTGGCTTTTCTCACTATTATGTCTAATAATCGACTTAGAAGTGAGAGTAGCTTTTCTTACTATTATACCTAATAACTCACTTGCAGAACTTTTGCTACCTCCTCTGGGAATACTGGAGCTCTGCTAGTTTGGAGATCTTAGTCCCCAATAGAAGAATGTTTCTGCTAGGGATCATCAGAAAATGGCTCTGTTGAATTGGAAGATGAGGCTGCCACTTGACTATTTTTGGGGACCTCATGCCACTGAACTACCAGACCAAAAAAAGAGGCAAATTTACTTGCTGGAGTGATTGATCCTGATTACCAAGGAGAAATTGGGTTACTGTTATGTAATGGAGTCACAGAGACAAAATTGAAACTATGGGATTTTCTGGAGGTACTTCTTAGTACTTCCATTCCCAATAGTAAGGGTTAATGAAAAACTACATTAGCCAAAGAAAGGCAGGATGATTACACTCAGATCTTTCAAGAATAAAGGTTAGAGCAGCTTCGGTAGTGTAATTTTTAGAGCTTCAGTTTGAGTCTTTAAAAAAAATCAGGTCTGTGCTTAATTTTTTTTAACATGTTCAATATCTATACTAATAAAAGGGTAATATGCTAATTAGACTGGAATACCTTCCGGACGTCCTTCCGGACAAAGCCATGGTGGTGGGGCCAAGGCAGAAGTGGTTAGGGGTGATCAGGCCAGGAGGAGAGGGCAGTTGGGGGTGATCAGGCTGGCGGGGGGGCAGTTGGGGTGATCAGGCCGGCATGGGGGGGGCAATTGGGGACAAGAAGGCTGGCTGGGGGGCAGTTGGGGGTGAGCAGGCCAGCAGGCAAAGTGGTTAGGGGCGATCAGGCAGGCAGGCAGGTGAGCAGTTAGGAGTCAGCGGTCCCAGATTGAGAGAGGGATGTCCAACTGCTGGTTTAGGTCCGATCCCTGTGGATCGGCAGTCGGATATCCCCTTAGGGGTTCCAGATTGGAGAGGGTGCAGGCTGGGCTGAGGGACACCCCCCTCCCCCATGCATGAATTTTGTGCACCGGGCCACTAGTAGTTATAATAATACCCTTTTAATGTTTTTGTCTGATAATTCTAATATTGTGCCAGTTTTGATTTACTGATTTTTTTCCCTCTCATGAGATAATTTATTTATTTTTTTTAGTTTTTGCATGCCTGGTAATTTTTGATTGGATGCTAGACATAAATTTTACCTTGTCAGATGCTGGGTATTTTTATATAGCTATAAATATTCTTGAGCTTTGTTCTGGATTGCAGTTAAATCACTTGGAAGCAGTTTGATCCTTTTGAACATGACAGAGCCATGCTTAATCAAGGGCCACTACTGAGGCAAGACCCTTCTGTGTATGCTACCCCATGTTCATGAATCGTGAAGTTTTCTCATCTGTCTAGAGAGAGCAGGTATTCCCATTCCTGAGTGAGCTCTGGGAACTTTCCCTCCATTCTTTGAGGTCATTCTTTCCTAACTTCTAGTAGTCTTCTCACATGTATGCACTGGTCAATGCTCAGTTAAAGATTGAAGAGAACATGCAGGTCTCTGACATTCTCTTCCTCTGTAGCTCTCTTCTCTCTTGTACTCTATCCTGCAAACTGTAGTAAACCTTGGTTTCCCCAAACTAAAAATGCTCATCTTCTCAGTGTGGACTCCTCTGTACTGTCCTGGTCAACTACAGTACCGATTGGAAACTCTGTCAAAGCAGTAAGCTGGGGCAGTTGTATGGCCACCTCATTTGTACCCCCTCTCAGGGGTTATTGTCCTTCATTGTGTGATGTTCAGTGCCTTGAAATGGTTGTTTTGCACTTTTTGGCTGTTACAGATGGGAAGTTTTGGAATAGAGCTTGGCCACATATTCATGTAGCATTTAATAGGCTAAGATTAAACAGAAAACACATATTGATTATTTAGAAAGTTAAAAGAAAATGGTAGCATGGTTTTTTGTATAATGGTAACATGGTTTTTAAAAAATATTTTTATTGATATCAGAGAGGAAGGGAAAGAGAGAGAGAGAGAAATATTAATGATGAGAATCATTCATCAGCTGCCTCCTGCACGCCCCCTACTGGGGATCAAGCCCACAACCCGAGCATGTGCCCTTGACCGGAACTGAACCCAGGACCCTTCAGTCTGCAGTTCGACGCTCTATCCACTGAGAAAACCAGCTAGGGCATGGTAGCATGTTTTTAATCATTTATAACTACTTCTTAATCATGGCAAGATATTTTGTTTGTTAAGATTTGTGTCTCCATATTTTTTCTTTATAAATTGTAGAACACAGAGAGAAAGCAGATAAGATCGAACCGATTGCCTCTGCAGGCTTGTGTACACATAGAAGCTAAATGTGTGGAATTTCAAGAAGGTAATAGAGAAGTCTGGGAGTAGAGTTTATCTGAGCACCAAGGAATCACTTGTAAATAAATGTGGGATTAGAAAAGCGAAGATTGAAAAGAGGACCTCTTGAAGCACAATATTCCTAAAGTCTGTCCTATGGATAAATTCCTGTGTTTGTTATACCGTATATTGATTTGAGATCAGCTTAGTCTATGTTAGGAAATTTATCAGGCTGCACCTAAAATGCTACAGAAACGTTGCATATGAAATGGGAAAGAAAGCTAACTTTCATGATACTTTCCATAGAATCTATTTCAATTAAGGGTGAAAGTTGCAAAATTATGTGTCTCCCATTGTTTGAAGGGTGTTCTGGCTGCATGTGCCTTATGAACGGAGGTTTTATTTATTTGGCCTCCCCCCCCCCCCCCCCCCCGCCGTATCCTATGCTAGGTGCTTTACATATGTTATCTCATCTTGTCCGCTTGACAAATCCTGTGAGACATATGGTGTCCGTCTCATTTAGAAGATGAAGATTTTGAGGCTCTGGCAGGATAGCTCAGTTGGTTGGAGTGTTGTCCCAGTGCACCAAGATTGCAGGCGGGTTCCATCCCCTGTCAGGACACACATAGGAAGCAACCAGTGAATGCATAGATAGGTGGAACAGCAAATCAATGTTTCTATGTCCCTCTCTTTCAAATCAACAATAAGAATTTAAAATAAAGGAAGATTTTTGAGACTTGTTAGGGTTTAGGTAAGTTTACTTAAGGTTACTGCTAGCAAGTTAGCAGAGATTGTACCTGGGACTTAGACTCGTAAACAAGCATTCTTTATATCTCATCACACACGCTGTGTTTTCATAGTTGCTTTTTCTAAAAGTAATAGTCAAAAATTTCTTTCTTTGGGTAAAGAGCAAAAACTGAAGAACTGAAAAGTAGTGCTTAGGTTATCACTTTCTTCTAGTCACCAAAGTAACAGAAAAAAGGATGTATAGACTGAGTAGCCTGTCCAACCTAGGTTTTGTGTTATCCCTTTATTCTAACAATATTTGTTGAAATGCCACACTTACTTTGTTGAAATGGCCATACATGTTTCTTAATACAATCCTCCTATATAATAAAGAGGTAATATGCAAATTGACCATCATGCCCTCACAAAGATGGCTGCCTATGACCAGGTTGGCAGGGGGGTTAGTTAGGTGTAGAGAGCACCTGGGAAGGCACATGAGCATTTCTTTAATTATTGTCAGCTGAATCCAGTGGCATTGGCAGAGCCATGTCCTGGAGACACACCTTGCCAGAGGCAGATGTGTTGTCAGCCTGACCTTCAGCTCAGGCGCCAGGGGTGGGTTTCATGATCTAAATCCAGCCAAGCACCAGGAACAAACATGACTATCCGGGCCCACCCAGAAGTGACAATTCCCAAGAACCCACAATAATGCACATAATCTCCTTTGTCTTGGGCTTTAGTAAAACTTCCTGGTTTTTGCTGTTTAAAATAAACACGCTGTATCGGCTCTGGGTCACTGTCTCTCCATCAGAGGACAGCTGTCCCACCTGGCCCCAGATTTTTCCTTCTATCTCTGTGTCTGTCTCTTTCTTTCATTTTCTCAATCCCCAGCAACCTCTGTCCGCTCTCTAGCTGCGCTGGTCATGGATAAAAGCAAAATATTTACGGTGAGGGACGACCAAATGACTGAACAAGCAGGCTGTGTGGGGCGACCAGGATGGCGGGGGGGGGGCAGTTAGGGGCAACCAGGCTGGCAAGGGGGGACAGTAAGAGGTGACTAGGCCGGCAGGGGGGCATTTGGGAGCGATTAGGCTGGCAGGGGGTGCAGTGAGGGGTGACTAGGCTGGCAAGGGGGCATTTGGGGGCAACCAGGCCGGCAGGGGGGGCAGTTGGGGTGACCAGGTTGGCAAAGGGGTGCAGTTAGGGGTGACCAGGCCAGCAGGGGGGGGGGGAGTAAGGGATAACCAGGCTGGCGGGGGGGGCAGTTAGGAGTAACCAGGCTGGCAGGTAGGGGGCAGTTGGGGGCAACCTGGTCGGCAGCGGGGGCAGTTAGGGGTGACCAGCAGTGGGGGCAGTTAGGGGTGATCAGGTCGGCATCCAGAGGCAGTGAGTGCTGATCAGGCTGGTGGGGGAGGGGGGAAGGGGAAGTTAGGGGCGACCAGGCAGCCAGGCAGGTGAACGATTAGGAACCAATGGTCCTGGATTGTGAGAGGGGTGTCCGACTGCCGGTTTAGGCCTGATCCCCGGGATCCCGGGATTGGACCTAAACCAGCAGTCAGACATCCCCTGAGGGGTCCTGGATTGGAGAGGGTGCAGGCTGGGCTGAGGGGAATTCTCCCCCACCCCCCACCCCCATGCACAAATTTCATGCACTGGGCCTCTAATTTTTACATATTTTTCGATGTATATTTAACTAGTTAATTATGCATTCTTATTAAATGAGGCATAGACTGTCATAGATTTTTATATCAGGTGACACTGGTGGTTATAATGTTGGTATTATAAAAGAAAGAGTTAGAGAACCACTTTCCCAAATAAAATCATCTGATCTCGAAACAGTATTTATCTGGAAAGCTTTTAAATGATAGCTTTGCTGGCTACAGTAGTATTGGATTCAGGCCTTTGCTTTTCATTACTTTGAAAACTTCATGACACTTTCTTCTGGCCTGAAGTGTTTCTGTTGAGAAGTCATCTGACATTCTCATGGGAACGCTTTTGTAGGTAATTTTCTGTCTCTCTTTGGCTGCCTTTAACATTCTTTTTTTGTCTTTAATGTTTTCCATTTTAATTATGATGTGTCTAGATATAGGTATGCTTAGGTTCATCTTGATTGGGACTCTGTGCCTCCTGAACTTGTGTGACTTTTTCGTTCAACAGGTTGGGTAAATTTTCTGTCATTATTTCTTCAAACAGGTTCTCTGTTCCTTGCTCACATTCTTCCCCTTCTGGTATTCCTATGATGTGGGTGTTGTTACATTTCATGTTGTCCCAGAGCTCCCTTAAGCTATCCTCCTGCTTTTTAATCCTTTTTTCTATTTGCTGCTCTAATTGGCCATTTATTTCTATCTTGTCTTCCAAATCACTGATTCGATCCTCTGCTTCTTTCAATCTATTTTTAATCCCTTCCAGTGTGTTCTTGATGTTAGATATATTATTCTTCATTTCTGTCTGGTTCTTGTTCATGGCTCCTAGTTCCTTTCTTAAGCTGTTGTAATTTGCACTAAATTCCTTAAGCATCTTTATAACCATTGCTTTGAACTCTATGTCTGATAGGTTGCTTGCCTCCATTTCACTTATTTTTTTTCCTGGAGATGCCTTTTCTTTTATTTGGGGGTTGTTTCTTTGTCTCCCCATTTTCGTTGTCTTTTTCTATTGTTTCTATGTATTAGAACTATTATATCTCCCAGTCTTTGTAGGATGGCCTTATGTAGAAAGTATCTTGAGGGATTCAGTGGTGCAGTCTCTTTGATCTCATGAGCTGGATACTCTAGGATTTCCCCTTGTGTGCATTATTTGGGCTCTCCTGCTGTAATTGTGACTTGATTATTGATGTCCCATTTGTGGGAGGGATCTACCCTCCGACTTGTTGACAGTGAGGTTCAACCCCAACCTCATCATGCCAGCTGTTATACAGGTGATGACAGAACAGAACAATACACAATAGGACTGAACCAAAAACACCATGAAAATCAAGCTATGCAAAGCAATAACTGGAAAGACTAAGAAGGAAAATGAAGAGAAGGCAAAGCAAAGAAAAAAATAAAAAGAATACTAAAAGACAGACCCAAGATTTAGAGGGACTATAAAGAAAGAGGGAGAAAGAAGAAAAAATGGCAATATGGGGGCAAGAAGGAAGCTAAAACAACATATAGGAATGAAAAAGAAAAAGAGACAGAAAATAAATGAAATAATAATAATGAATTTAAAAAGTAGTAATAATGAATATATTAAGATATAGACAGGAAAAGTTAAATGGAAAAAGTAAAAAGAGAAGAGAAAAATGAAATGAGAAAAATTAATAACAGTAAAAAAAAAGACAAAAGAGAATACAAGGAAAGAGAGAAATTAGAGATATGCAAGAAAAAAGAGAAGAAAGAACAAAAGGGGGAAAAACAGACAACAAAAAATGAAAACAAAAACAAGAGCCCCTTCTCCCCTCCCCCCCCAAAAAAAAGAAAACCAAAAGCACACACACTCAGAAATCTTTGGGTCTGCTATTTGTGGAGTTTATTGGATTTTGCTCTGTTGTTGTTGAATGTGGTCCCTTGGTGTGTCTATCCTGGGCCTCTCGGTAGCTTCTCTGTCCCTGGGCAACCTGACTGAGGCCTGATGGGTTGAAGCCCCTAGTGGTCCAGTGGGCAGGGCCTCCTTAGCCCAGAGGCTGGATTTACTTTGAATCTCATGCCTTGAGTTTCCCTGTTCTTAGCTGTTTTCCCTCCCCCCATGGAGCTGGTCTCTGCAGGGGTATTCTGCTCTTGGTCAGGATGGTTTGACCAGAATAGTGTTAGGAGTGGTCCAGTATCTTGTAGGAAGGGGGCCCAGGCACTTTCTCTCCTTCCAGTGCCTCAGCTCTGCCTGGCTTTCTGGCTCCTCCTTGATGCCATATGCAGGGACACAGATTTCCAGCCCTGGGCTGTTCCCCCTTACCTCAGGTCACTGCAGGTGGGGTCAGAAGCAGCAGTTTTGCTGGTGGGAAAGAGGCCACCTCCCTTGCATTCAGGTGGGCAGGACTGATCCTTTTTCCTGGTCCTACTATCCAGTCCCCTTTCTGCTCACCAGCACGAGATCCTACAGATCTACAGTCTCTTCAGTATCCTCAGGTCTTCAGTTCTAGTAGGTCCAGGACAGGGGAGACTATCTCTACTTCCCAGGCCTTCAGAACAGTTCCTGCCTCCAAGCCCTGGTGCTGGAGCAGACCAGCTGGGCTCTAGGGTGGTGGTGGCAGCACAGTAGCAATCACGGTGGATAAGTCCATAGCAGGGGCGAGAGTCCTGCCAGGTCAGGGGTATGGGCAGCGTCCACTGCAGGCACATAATTCTGAGTGGTGTCCTCGGCAATCGCATGGATCGAGATGAAGCCGGGGCAGGGTGTGCATGGGTTTGGGCTCGGCTGCAGCGAGTCCCAGTCTAGGTGGTGGCGAGGCTGGGCACCTAACCTCTGCCACTCCCCCAACATCCTCCTGAGGAGGACCTCTTAGGTGTGTTTTAGATACCTGAGAATGATGAGAGTAATGTCTTCTCTGTTTATTTTCTAAAAAGTTTTGTGTGTATTTGTGAGGCAGTAGTTCAGACTTAAGCAATTGACAAATAAGCCTTTTCCAGGCTTTTGGACTCACCAGTGGGTCTCCACTCTGGTCAGCATTTTGTGCCTGAAGGGAATGGAGTAGTTCCCAGGGGCACAGACACATTGAGCTGTAAGGCTCAGCCTGTAGCTCTGTGAGGTGCCCCAGTTGGAGTGTTGGTGTCTCTGAGACTTCTCCTGATTCACAGGCTTGAGAGCCTGGATGGATCCTCAACCCACTATAGCAGAAAGTCTCTTCAAAGAAGTTTAAAACCTCATCAAACTTTTCTTGGGTGTGCTATTCTATTTATGAGGCTAAAGGCAAAACCTTCCACCAGCAAAATCCCAATTTCAGGTGAAGGTAATGCAGGATCCAGAGAGATAGTATCCTCTGGGTAGCCAGCCTTCAAATGCCTCAAAGCACTGTTTAAATCCTATATAATAAAAGCCTAATATGCTAAGTGTCCGGCAGGCCGGTTGTCCGTCCAACCAATCAAAGCGTAATATGCTAATGATATGCTAAGGCCACTCAACCGCTCGCTATGACGTGCACTGACCACCAGGGGACAGACAGTCAACCAGCTATTATGACATGCACTGACCACCAGGGGGCATACAGTTGACTGGTCGACCAGTCGCTGTGACATGCACTGACCACTAGGGGCCAGACGCTCCAACTGGTAGGTTAGCTTGCTTCTGGGGTCCGGCCGATCGGGACTGAGCGAGACAGGCCGGATATGCCCTGGAGCTCCCCCGTGGTCCCTCCTCTGCTGGCCAACCTCTCTCATCCCTCCCTGGCCCCGATTGTGCACTGGTGGGGTTCCTCAGTCTGGCCTGCGCCCTCTCACAATCCGGGACCCCTTGGGGGATGTTGGAGAGCTGGTTTCTGCCCGATCCCGCAGGCCAGGCCGAAGGACCCCACTGGTGCATGAATTCATCTACCAGGCCTCTAGTAACACTATAGAAGTAGAGTTATTAGTAAAAGGGGCACTGGCTATATATATTTTGCCCCCTTTTTTGGGGGGAAGGTAGTTGTAGGAATAGAATTTAACACATTTAATGCCTGTATGTATTTTTTTGTTTAAGCCTGTTCCATTATTAAAAATAAGCCCTGGCCAATGTGATTCAGTTGGTTGGGCATTGTCATGTGCACCAAAAGGTTGCCTGTTCTATTTCCACCATGCCTGGGTTTTGGGCTCCATCCCTGGCAGGAGGCAGCTGATCTATGTTTTGCTCTCACTTTCATGTTTCTCTCTCTCTCCCCCTCTCCCTGTCTCTCTCTCTCTCCAAAGGAAAAAAATAATGTTAATTAATGGTATGTTGAGATAGTTTATGGTACTTTAAATCTGAGTATGTTCTGTTGTTCCTGAAGTAAATTAACATATGTGTAATAGGTTCTTCAATATCACCATTTGAACATAGACGTTTACTGAAGAAAGTAGTTTAGTATTCATCATATAAAAAATATTATTCGGAAATGTCCAAAGCCAGTGGCCAAAGTTGAGAAAGTTCATGGACTAATAAAAGGAATTCTCATTGTTTAATTCTGTGAGTGTGTTGGCGCTTTGTGTACCTTTGTGGGTTGTTTTTTTTCCCCCCTATATTCTGTATACATTAGGAAATTGAAAATTTTAAGAAATTGAAGATCTGCTCTTACTTTTTAGGGTTGTTTCCGATTCCAAGTTAGTATCATTTTATGTCACTGCACTGTGTTATATTCTCCTCTATCCAAAAACTAACAAATAAAATTCAGTGTGTTATATCCTGACATGGAACACTATTTTGTGGCTGGCATATGAGTAGTCATTAATTATATTTGGTAATATACCTTCCTCATTTAACAGTACCATCTGTTAAAACTATGATTGAAACCAGTGGAAAGGAAACCAGTTAGTTTGTGAGTATGGAGCAAATGATAATGTGTCTGACGTTGCCTGCATTCAAGTACTTTACAACTGGTTTAGTCAAACAATTGGAGCTAGTGCTACCTTGGAAAACCAGATCAGGAAAGAACATGATAATGCTTGTTTAGCATCTTTGTTCTTAGTAAGGGTAATGTCTTATGAAAAATGAGTAACACATAATTAAGTTATTTAAAAACATTTGCATGATATGCTTTGTGTTTAATGTTATCAAGTTACTGGTGTGTGTGGTTTGCTATAACTGCTTGCATGAGAGTTGGAAAAGGTATTTTCAAAGTGAGGCAAAAACCTTTATAAGGATGATTTATTACAGGCTGAATTTGGGACCATTTTGTACTCATAAAATAAATCTTAAAATTATTAGACATTTATAAGTGACTAGAGGCCCGGTGCACAAAATTCATGCACAGGAGGGGTGCCCTCAGCCCGGCCTGCACCCTCTCGCAATCTGGGATCGCTGGCTCCTAACTGCCCGCCTGCCTGCCTGCCTCATTGCCCATAGCCACTTCTGCCTGCCTGATTGCCCCTAACCACTCTGCCTGCCTGCCTGATGCCCCAACTGCTTGCCTGCCTGTCTGACTGCCCCTAACTGCTCACCTGCGCCTGCTTGGCTGATCACCCTTAACCGCTTGCCTGCCTGACTGATTGCCCCTAACCACCTCTGCCTGCCTGCTTGATCGCCCCTAACTGCTCGCCTGCATGTCTGATCGCCCCTAACCACCTCTGCCTCAGCCCCCACCACCTCGGCTTCATTCTGAAGGATGTCTGGAATGATGTGGGAAGGTCGTTTGGCTGTTCAGTCTAATTAGCATATTACGCTTTTATTATTATAGATTATTTTTCATGTCTATGGCTTTATCTGTATTGTGAGATGAAGTTTTGCATTTCATATATGGGATTATAGTAGGATTGCTGATGGTGGTGGGGACACTGGTTTGTTCAACACAGCCCCCTTTGTGTGTGTGTGGCAGTAAGTGTGTCTGCTATCACTCTTTTCTTGTCTCCACCTGGGCTCTTGGAACACCTGTATGTTTTTAAAAATAGTTTTGACTTTGAAATTACATATGGTTGTGTTTTGGTCTGGTTTCCTCTTCACTCATCCTTCTTGCCCAAACTCATTGTAGGACCAATAACTGATACTCAGGTTAGGCTTTCTCTTCCTTCTCGCTTTCCTTCTTTTTAAAAATTTTTTTTGTCTGTGAGTAACTTATCCAGACGATGAAAACAAAAATTAACACAATATAAAAGCTAGGGGGAATATGTCAACAGAGTTCAGCATTGGCTTAGAATCTGACTTGAATAGTTTGGTCAGGAAAAGTCTGTGGTAGTAATATCTCTGCACGTGCATGACTGAAAATGTTTCATACTTGTTGAATGGGTATGCTTTTTAGATAAAAAATAATGTTCCCAGATCTTTGAGGTATTCTTTCTTTTCAGAATTCAGTCTAAAAGAGATCTGATGTCAATTTGTTTTTTTCTATCTGTAGGTATCTTTCCTTATTTTCCTTTTTAGAAAATCTTATCTTTAGCCTCAATTTGAAATATCAGAAAGTAATTATTTCCATGTGTGCATGATTTTTCAGTTGTCATGTTTAGCACTCTCTGGATTGATTATCAGTTAGAAAGTTCATGACTTAGCTCAAGGAAGTTTTTTCTTATTCCTTTATTTCCATACCCTTATTTCTGATAATCCTGTTTTATGTGGTAGTTTGTGGACTGGTCCTCAATGCCTTTTAACTTTTCTCTCATATTTTCTGTTTGTATTTTTGTGTCACTTTCTGGAATTTCCTTGACAGTGGTACACTAAAATATACATGGTAGCAGTTAATTTTAGTGTATATTTAAAAATCCATGTATGCATTAACTATACCTAAAGAAGTCTATATTCACCAGACCATATTTTCATATTATTTAAAAATATATTTTTATTGATTTTAGAGAGGAAAGGAGAGGGAGAGAGAGATAGAAACATCAATGATGAGAACGAATCATTGATTAGCTACCTGCTGCATACCCTCCACTGGGGATCAAGCCTGCAACCCGGGCATGTGTCTTGACCGGAAATTGAACTGTTAACTTCTGGTTCATAGGTTGACACTTAATCACTGAGCCATGCCAGCTGGGCCATATTTTCATATTATTAGTATATTCTTGAGTTTATATGTATAATATTAATTTTATACACCTCTTTATTTTATCATTATCTTTCTTGTTTCTCTGGAATTTTCCCAGAATTCTCTGCTGTAAATTACTTTCTTTTAGCCACTTGATTGCCTTTGACTTTTTTTTTTGCTAAAGTGAGTTCACATCTACCCACCCCAAAATAATAGTTATGATTTTTTTCAGGAATATTGGTTTATTAATGTGCTTTCTTTGAGAGATGAGAACCTGTTGCATGCAGTTTGTGGAATTCTTTTCTTGAGATTAGATCCTATGCAATTTGTTTTCAAAGTTATGAGTAGGCATTTGGTGGTTTGTGGTGACTGCTAGGACAACAAAAGGAATGGTTGGTTAGCTTTTGGTAGAGACTCTTTTGGGAATGGAGTAGTAGTGTTTTGAGCTAGATAGATGGAGACAGTGTTCACCATACTACCAAGCCTTTCTTTCCCATCATTAGTCATTTAAAAGAGCTTATTAAAAAAACTCATAGTTTTTTGTTTGTCTGTTTTTCCTGAGACTTTTCCTTCTTTCTGAAGATGCTTCCTGTTATCTTCTAACTCAGGAACAGGCCAGGCAGATTATAGGGTGTACAGGTGCTGTTTCATCCAGTATATACAGTATGAAAGTGGTGCCGTTGATGTAGTTGGATCCCTACTTCTCTTCTTCCCTCTCTGGAGATTTGATGTCTGTTCTTATTTATTCGTTACTCTTACAAGATCTTATTTTTATTTTATTTTATTTATTTTTAGAGAGAGAGAGGAAGGGAGAGGGATAGAGATATAGAAACGGTGGTGAGAGAGAAACATCATCGATCATCTGCCTCCAGTACTCTCCTCACTGGGGATCGATCCCACAACCCAGGCATGTGCTCTGACCAGGAATTGAACCAGTGACCTCTTGGTTCATGGGTCGATGCTCAACCATTGAGCCACACTGGTTGGGGATAAGATCTAATTTTTGACTCAGACTTAGAGGTAGAAGCTCCCTGTCTCTTGGCAATCTGTTCCTGGCATTTTTCCTTGGCTCCTTCATTCTCTGTGCCAGAAGTTTAGCATATTCTGTGGCTTCTGCCTTAATATTTTTAGTACATTGTTTCTTGAGAGCGATATGCTACCATTTGTGTTGCAGGACACATGGAGTAACAAGGTGCTGAATCTTGGATAGTTTGGTCGTGTGTTTTTTATTTTCTTCATTTAGGGGCTTTCTCACAATATATTGGCAGACATCATCTTTAGAGAAACTGAAAAGTTTGTGGATTCTGCTAGATCTTTGGGGCCCGAGGCAATGAGGCACAATAGTACCATGAGACCAGGAATCCCTCCCCACCGCCCCTCTGTTTTTTTCAATGACCAAGTGGAGAACACTGAGATTGGCATCTACAATGCAAACCTGAATAGATTTGTGCTTTCTCTCTCCAGTCCTCCTTGTCGTACAACAGGAATACCCTTTAGTCAGCAGCATGGGTCAAGACACCTTACTTCATGGGGAAACTTGTTTGTCATTCCCACTACTGATTTAACCCTTCCACATAACCACATAACCCTTCCCTTCTAATCCCAGAGCATCAACAGCAACTTCTGTGGCAAAAGGCTTCTCATGAAAGGTACAAAGTGTGTGTTCATCATCCATTTCAATGAGTTTTTGTCAGCCAGTGGCTGGGAAAGAGATTTCATTCAGGTTCATCCTGAAGCAGCCCACTGCTTCTGAGGCACCAGGGAAAAGAGCCCCACTTCTCTTTATCTTAAATGCTTTCGTGACAACTCATCCCCACAGCCACACCCTGCCCAAGGCCCGAAAACTCATGAAACTGGACTTTGATCTTACGTATTAGATGTAAGTGCTAGATTTAATTTAAAAACATTTCCACAAATAAAATAGTGGGGAAAAATGAGACAAAATTTTTAGAAGTATTTCAAATTATAGGATTACTAAAATTTTTTCCCTATGCCGTATAGTGCTACTCTATATAGTGTATGGAAACCAATTTTTTGTTTGCTTAATTGAGTTTATTATATTTACATCAACAACTGGTATTAGAATAGGCTATAGAATAGAAATAGTTTCTTTGTAGAAATGATTTTGTTGAAACAACTCTGTCTCTAATGTTTTTATGCTTTTTGGCATAGATCCAGTGATTATAGTCTATAAAATATTCTCACCTCCTCTGGTCATATGTTTTCTGAGTAGTAGTAACATGATTTCCCAGAATACTTAGCACACTTAATTCAAAAGGACAATGTTTGTCTTTGCTCTTGTTGCCATATTTTGAAGAAAGTTAATTCCTAGGAAATTATTTTATTTCTATTGGAGTTTTTTGTAAGAGTAAACCATAGAGAGGCTGGTATCTGTTTTTGTGACTGTAATCTGTAATAATCTATAATAATAAAAGCATAATATGCTAATTAGACCGGACAGCTGAATGACCTTCCGGACAAAGCCGGGGCTGCTGCCGTGGCTGCGAGGGCCGAGCCCCTTGCATAAATTTCATACATTGGCCTCTAGTATAGAAATAATTATGTATTTCTATTCCACTTCAGCAAAATTCTTTTGACTATACTGTAAAGCTTTTAAATTATTTACCTGAGTTCTCTTATCTATCAAATATTTTAAAAAGCTGTTAGAGAAACTTTTTAGGTGAATTAAGTGAAAGTCTTCAGCCAGTATGCATCCATTTTACTTGTTCTCCATTGGCTAGTTAAACAAGAGTTCCAGTGGTGTGTACATTAGTCTACAATGTTTCCCACAGTCCTCACCAGGGAAATATGTGAAATTTACTAAATTAATTGAAAAGTTTTAAATGTCCTTGTGACATGACAAATTCCTGAAAATTAGGGTTTTGTAATGAGTCAAGATACATAGGTAGTGTGTAAAAAGTCAATATATGAGGTGCTGTTTAATAAGTATTTAGACATATTTGGCTCAAATGCATTCTGTGTATTTTAACTCTCCTAAGCAATTTGTAATATTTAGATCTATTTTCCCTATGGGGTTAGATAGAAGTAAGGCATTTACAATCAGTGAATTGCTTCTGGGTAGAATGTAGCATAAACAGATTTTTCTGTAGTGAAAATTATAAAATACTAGAGGCCCGGTGCATGAAAACTCATGCACTGGAGGGGGGGATCCCTCAGCCTGGCCTGCCCCCTCTCATAGTCCAGGAGCCCTCAGGGGCGGGAGGCAACCCGGTGATCAGGGGAAGGCGATGCCCCATCACACCTCTGCTGCTGCCACTGCCGGCAGCGCAAGCCTCGGCTGGCCCTGCTTACCTGAGCCTCGGGCGGCCCGGGGTGGCGGGGAAGCTGCCATCCAAGGCTTGCCTGCATCTCGGGCCGGCCCTGGGGGCCTGGGCAACCACCATCCAAGGCTTGTCTGGGGACGGGCCCGGTCTTGCCACGCACCTGCCGCCCCGGTGGGGATGAGAAGACTGGGCGCCACCATCTTGTGGCTGTGGGTGCCACCATCTTTGAGGGCGGGGCAGTCAATTAGCATATTCCCCCCTTATTGGCTGTGGGTGCCGCCATCTTTGCGATGGTGTGAGGGTCAATTAGCATATTCCCTCTTTATTAGATGGGGGTGGGGGAGAGAGAGAGAGAGAGAGAGAGCGAGCCAGAGATGGAGACAGATAGCTATGGGAGAAACATGGATTGGTTGCTCTTGCATGTGCTCCAACTGTGGATTGAATCTGCAACCTTGGTATGTGCCCTGACTGGGAAATGAACCTGCCATCTTTTTGTATATGGGATAACACTCCAACCAACTGAGCCATCTGGCCAGGGCAGTGGTATTGATTTTTTTTCAATTTTTCTTATTAGTTGTTAGTATGCACAAATGTAATTGATTTTTGTTTCTTGATCTTATATTCTGTGACCTTGAAGAACTTACTTATTAGTTGTAGGAGTTTTTGGTAAATTTCTTGGGGTTTTCTATGTATATAATCATGTTATCAGCAAAAAAGGACAGTTTTCTTCTTTTTCTTTCTACTTTGTGTGCATTTTATTTTTTTTTCCTCCTTCATTATGCTGTCTCGACCTTCCTGTACTATGTTGAATATGACAGGTGAGATCGGACATCTTTACCTGCTTCCTGATTTTAAGGGGGAACGAGTTCAGGCTTTCACTGTTAAATATGATGTTAGGTATAGTATTTCCACAGGTACTCTTTATATGTTTAAGAAAATACCATCTAGTCCTAGTTTTCTGAGTTTTTAAATTTTTTAAAAATCATGAAATGGGTATTGTATGCATTATAGGTATTTAAAAGTACTGTGGGGGAAACTGGACTATTCTTTTTTAGTTGGAAATAAGGTAGTGTGTGAATAAAAGAATGCTAAAATCTGAATGCTATGTAACATACAGTACTTAAGCACCAAGCACATTACCTGGCTATCAATCATTATCACTTACTTTTCCAGATGTAGGGAAGGATTCGTGAATATAATTACATGTGAATATTCGTTGTTTTCTCTTTGGCTTTAAAAATAAATGTTCCTTTAATATAAGCATTTTATAAAGTATCACTTTGTCAGTATCTTTATTGGTCCTGCCACTGACATTGTTCCCCTAACACTGACCTTTAATTTCCTATTTCGGGAAAAAATACCTCCATGTGAATAGAGAGTCATTCTCCATTTTTCATAGTGCTTTTATGTGAAGACCCACGTCCCGAGTGGTTCAGGGTTCGGGCTCTGGAAGAGGGGCCGCACGCAAATGAGAGAGACAAGACAAGAAATAATAATTTGGAAATTGGGGGGGCCAGGCGGGAGTCCAATGCAAGAGGAAGGACTCTGTTTGTGCTCAGGCCTTGCCATCTTTTTATTCAATTTGGGATTCCCTTAAGCAGACAATTTCCGGTAACAGACAGACTATCTTATCAGTAAGGATTTGCATGACAATCTGGTGGGGATGTTGCTTCAGCTATCATTGTCTCGACTAAACAGTGGGTGCATAGCTCTGACCATTGCCAGGGCTCAAGGGTCACCAGCCTTCCAGATTCCTTGTCCACACCTCTCTGCTAGTGAAGTCAATGGGCAGCTTCCCACACTTTTAATTTTTTGGTAAGTTTTTGTGGCAACTATATATTCTTATGTTGCCAAGCAGCCTACTTCTTTAGTCTCTCAAAGCTTATAAGAAGGAAGATAAAAATGGTGTTTACAGAAAAGTTGCATGAGCAGTACAGAAAATGTCTTTTCCTATTTCTAAGCCATTTGATAGTAAGCTGTTGATTTGATGCCTTGTCACCCCATGTGCTTTAGTGTCTGTTTCCTATACAGTTACTCTCCTACAAAACCCCAGCACAGTCTTCAAAACCAGATAACTAACAGGCACCACTCCCATCTAATCCTCAGACCTGGATCTGGTTATTTCCATAATGGCCTTTATAGCAGTGGATCCATTTTGGGATCACACTTTGCATTGAGTTGTCATGTCTTTTTAAGACTTTTAATCTGGACTAGTTTTCCTCTCCTTCCTTGCTCTTTTATCTTTGACATTTTTGAGGATTGCAGGCCAGTTATTTGAATGATTGTCCCATGATTTGTGTTTGTCTGATATTTCTCTTGTGTAGGTTCAAGTTAATGTGTCTTTGGCAGGAATGTCTTAAAAAATGATGCTGTTTCCTCTCAGAGCATCCTCTCAATAATAATATATCCCATTATTGGTGATGTTCACTTTGATCAGTTGATTAAGGTAATATCTGCTGAGTTTTTCCACTGTAAAGTTATTTTTTTCCAGTGTAGTTAATATGTATTTTGTGAGAAGGTTCTTTGAGGCTAGGTAAATTTCCTGTTCCTCATCAGATTTTCATGTCTCTTGAACTCCTGGACTTGGCACCTCTGCCTCTCTGCAAAGATGCCCTCCTCACCTCTCCTGGACTCCAGCACAGGGCCATCTTCCTGTGTGCATACTTTCATCACCCCATTTATGCTCTGACAACAGACATTAGGCCACTGCCACCACCTGCCCCATGTGGGTGCCTTCTTCACCTCCCTTGGGCTTGGACCCTGCAGCCCAGGCTGCCCTTTGGTGCACAGGCCCATTCACTGTGTTCCAGCTCTGCTACCCAATGCTCAGCTGCCCCTGCAGGGATGTTCTTGCTTTGCTTGGATTCTGACACCCTGAGCTGGGCTGTCTGCCTCGGTGGACACTCTCCTGTGGTCACTCCAACTCTCTTTACTGCTTGAGCACCCTTGCCGAGTCACCCTCCATAGAGATGCCTTCCTTAGTCTGCTCATGTCTTAAAGACACCCTCTCCCTTTTGGATGGGCTCTTCTTAGACTGCCACCCACCATTCCACAGCACGGATGCTACCCCACCTGATGGTGCTATACTGAAATGGTACAGACGGTGGGGAGGGTGAGGGGAATCCAGTCTCCTCTTAGTTGATATATTCTACTTCAGTCCCTGCTCTTTGTGATCTCACATCTTCCTTGTACTTCATAGCTCTTTTCATGGGGAGCAGTTAGATATAATTTATAACATTCTCCATGTAAAATTTAGTTTCTTTAGAGAAAAATAGATGACTATAATCTATATATATAAAAGCCCAGTGACTGGAACGATGGAGCAACCAGAACAACCAGAACGACCAGTAGCTGTGATGCACACTGCGGCAGCCAACCAGCCTGATCCAGGCTTTGATCGTCCCACCCCCTCCAGCCAGCCCCACCCCCGATCAGCCCCCAATACCCTGATCTGAGGCAGGACCGGCCGGCCAACCACCCACGGCCCCTCCCTCCTGCCAGCCTGGCCTGATGGGCCCCCATCAGGGTGGGCCGGCCAGACCCCACCTGTGCACGAATTCGTGCACCAGGCCTTTAGTCCATATAGATAAAAGCCTAAGCAATCGTTTGACTGTTCGACCAGTAGCTATGACATGCAATGACTACCAGGGGGCAGATGCTCCGATTGGTAGCTGTGACATGCACTGACCACCAGGGAGAAGATGCTCCAACGCAGGAGCTGCTGAGCGACAGTAACTTTGCAGAGTGCCCTCTCGCACTCCAGGACTCCTCGGGGGATGTCAGACTGCCGGTTACGGCCTGATTCCCGCAGGCCAGGCCGAGGGACTCTGCCTGCCGGAGGGACCCCTCTCACTCTGCAGACGCCCTTTGAGCTCCAGTGCCGCCCCAGGTGCAGTCAGCCGGGTAGGAACTGCTGGAGGTTGGCTCCAGGGCATGTCTGACCCATCATGCCCAGTCCCGTCCCGCCAGCCACCTTCTAATTAATTTACTTTCAGTGTGCATGAATCCATGCACCGGGCTTCTAGTCTGTGAATAAATGCACAAACTTTGTTGTTTTGGGCATCATGAAAGAAATCATCCCTGTTCATGGTAGTAAGGACAGCCCACATCACAGCACTTAACATCAAAGGGAATTCGAAGTGCCTCGGCTCAGCCTGCAGAGCCAAGACCACCCTGGCCCTGCTTCCTGGGATTCGGTTTATGACAATTCTTTGCTTGTCACAACATCTTTCCTTGTTTCCTCATCCATGAGTGTAAATACTTACTTCATGTGGCTCTTAGATGAGAGAATGTATTTGAAAATGCTTTGTAAGTGTAAAATGCTATGCAAATGTTGTTATTTAGTTCTAATCTATTGCATAGTCAAATTGAAATGTATAGGAAATCAATTCCAGCATTTTAATTGTACTTCTGACTTCTAGGCAAATTCCCTCTGATTCATAAGGCAGAGGTCAGTGTAGTTTTTGCTTTTCACAACCACTTTAAGCCTATTGTCTGTCACCATTACTCAGTTAGGCAAACAGTCCTCTTTGAAGTCCTGCCCTCCCATCATGGCTTTGTGACATACTTCCATCTTCTTGATGATTTTTAACCCTGATACTCCATTGCCTGTTGTCTGTCATCTTTGGTGACATGGGTATCCCTGATCTTTGTGAGTCTTTTCATGCACTTACAGTTGCTTGTGCACAGTTCTGCTTGCATACATCACTGGATAGGTAACTGAAAGTGAACATGTCTAATGCTGAAGTTACACTTTTCTCCTCTGACCTGCTTCTCCTTAGCTGTGCCACTCTTTGGATTAGCTTCTAGGTTAGAAACCTTTATTCTTCCTGCTGTCATTTTCTATATGTAGTCAGTTACTAAGTTCTTTTGTTTTTACAAAATCCTCTTTGCCACTTGAGGCTTTGTTTCCCCATAATTAACAGCCTACCTTTGCCCCATGTTAGCTAATCTCTGAACTGTCGAAATAGCCTTCTTCAAGGTCAGTGTTAGAACCTTGGACCAGGCTTGCCAGGTCCAAGCCTGGCCCTCTGTTGAATAATTGGATGAAGAAGACCCTTGGGGCCTAAGCCAGCTCCAAGGAGCCAGCCTGTCCAGATGAGCCAGTCAGATGAGACAGAACATGTCTCCGGAGGCCTGTAAGCACCTCCAGATGGTAGGGATCAGCTTGGGGAAGAAATGCCTTGTCAGGCCCAGACTCATGTCGGGAAGCCTCTGGAAACCAGGAAGACCTGCTCTCTAGAGCATGTGTGCCAGTACCTAAATATAGCTACTGCTAACATTTTGGTGCATTTCCTTCTAACCTATTTTTAATGCATAGGGTTTTGTTTTTCTTTTACTTCTCTATAATTATAGCTATATGTATAAATTGCATAATCTCTGTTAGATGGAAAAGACATTTTCCCAGGATATTTTTGTAAATACATTATTTTTATAAGTGCTAAAATGAAAAGTTGCTGCTGTCTTTGTTCTTGTTAGAACAAGAAAATCCTCTGGAAGAAATACCAGATTCTCCATCCGAGTTTGACCCCAGCTTCTGCTGAAAGCATTTCTCTAGTGTTAACTTTTGATTGCTGACAAGGACTAATCTGTTTGCTTCCTCATTTGGTCTCCATTATTCATTATCATGCTGTTCTGCCACCCTGATGTTTGCTTCTTTGTTTACTCATGCTTGCTCTTGGTTTCTTTCTCTTCTCTCCTTCTGTCCTTCTATCCATCAATACATGCATCCACCCATTCACCCATCTACCCTTCCACATGTCCACCCACCCATTGACAATCAGAGCATATCCTTTTCTAAGCCCTGAGCTCATCTCTGGGGATTTGAAGACATTGAGGGACTCATTTTAAGGGTGGGACATACTTATGAATCTTTGCCAGGATATGTCACAAGCTCATCTGTAAGCAAGGAGAAGTAGTGCCTTACTCTTTCTGAAGAACTACAGTAGAGAAGGCTTCCTAGAGGGGGTGATATGTAACAGCTGAAAATGGAGAATAGTAGTTTTCTAGGGTGGATGGTTGGAAGAGACATTTAGGCAGACGGTAAAGAATGAAAACAGTGGTGATGGTGTGGCTCAAGCTCATCTCTTGTTTTTTGTTTTGTTTGTTTCTAAAACAGCTTTTTTGAGATAATCACTCTCATACCATATACCATTTAAAGTGTACAATTCGGTAGCTTTTAGTATATTCACAGAGTTGTGCATCCATCACTACAGTCAATTTAAACCATTTTTATTACCTCAACTAGAGTCTCTGCATCCTTTAACCGGTACCCCTCAGTCTTCCTAGCCTTCCCAGCCCTAGGCAGTCACCAGTCTCCTTTCTGTCTCTTGGACCTTTCATTTAAGTGGAATCATACAACACATGTTACTTTGTGACTGACCTCTTTCACCTTGTTTTCAAGGTCCATCAAGCATGTTATCAATATTTCATTTCTTATTATTGCCTAATAATATTCCTTTGTATGGATATACTACATTTTATTTATTCAATTATGAGCTGATGGACACCCCCCCCCCCCCAAAAACACACACACACACACTTTTTGGCTAAGATAATGCAGCTATGAGCATTGATGTACAAATGTGTTTTTTAAAAAATATTTTTATTGATTTCAGAGAGGAAGGGAGAGGGAGAGGGAGATAGAAACATCCATGATGAGAGAGAATCATTATTTGCCTGCCTCCTTCACACCCCGCACTGGGGATCGACTCCACAATCCGGGCATGTGTCCTGACCAGGAATTGAACCATGACCTCCTGGTTCATAGGTTGACGCTCAACCTCTGAGCCACACTGGCTGGGCGATGTACAAGTTTTTGTGTGAACATACATTTTCAGTTTTTTAGGGTGTATACCCAGGAGAGGAATTGCTGGATCATATGTTAACTCTTTGTTTACCAATTTGTGGGATTCACAGACTCTTTTCCCAATCAGTTATACTATTTTACATTCCCATTAGCAGTGTAATTCATGGATGGATAAAGCAGAGAGGCTAGGGAGGTAAGAGGAAAATAGGAAAGTGAGTCTGTTGACACCATAAAGAAAGGAGTGTTTAGCTGTCTATGGCATTTGGGATCGGTTCCCACAATGAAAGTGTTTTTATAAAATAGTGAGTGGTTGAAGATCTTCACCAAAATGAAGTGCTGGAAGAGAGAATGGGAGGTGACAGAATATGTATAGATCTGGTACAGGGATAGTTTTTTTAAGATGTTTGACTATGGAAGGAAGTACAAAATTGGGGAAATAGTAGGAAGATTAAGACAAGCTACTAGTACATTTTTTGCAATTGCTTTTTTACTTTGGGAAGACTTAATTTTTGAATTGGTTTAAAAGTAAAAAAATCAGTTGTACAAATGAAAATCTTTCTCTTACCTTGTCTCCTATCAATTCTGTAGTTATTCCTCTCCCCAGTCCCAACCATTTTATTTGTTTTTGATATACACACACGTAATTTTTTGTACAAATAGAAGCAAAGGTGAAAATTTATTTTAGAGTTCCTGTGGTAGCATAGTGTATATGTATTTTCACGTCTTAATTTTTTTCTCTGAAAAATATGTCTAGAGCTCTTTCTACATTAGGACTTGAGGTTATTCATTCTTTTTTTTTTTTTGAGCAGCTTTATAGGAATCTCAATTCTGAATATACTAAAACTAGAGGCCTGGTGCATGGATTCGTGCACATTGAAAGTAAATTAATTAGAAGGTGACTGGTGGGGCGGGACTGGTTGAGACAGGCTAAACATGCCCTGGAGCCAACCTCTCACGGTCCCTCCCTAGCCGGCTGCACCTGGGGTGGTGCCAGGGCTTGAAGGGCATCTGCAGAGTGAGCAGGTTTCCTCCAGCAGGTGGGGGTCCCTCAGCCTGGCCTGTGGGGATTGGGCCAAAACCCGCAGTCCGACATCCCCCCAGGGATCCTGGAGTGCGAGAGGGCACTCTGCAAAGTTGCTGTTGCTCAGCAGCTCCTGCGTTAGAGCTTCTGCCCCCTGGTGGTCAGTGTGCGTCATAGCTACCGGCCAGTCAAACTCCCACCTGTGGGGACAATTTGCACATTACCCTTTTATTATATAGGATGCCTTTAACCAGTCACCTTTTATTCTAACAAACAGTGCTGCAATGAATTACCTTGCACATGTGTAAGTCCTATATAATAAAAGCCTAATGTGCAAATCAACCGAATGGTGGTACGACCTGTGGAAGACTGGTGGATATGATGTGCACTGACCACCAGGGGGCAGACACTCAATGCAGGAGCTGCCCCCAGCCTGCAGGCTCCTGGCTGTTGGGCCAGCTGGCGAGCAGGCGGCGGTGGGGGTGGGGCTGGCGAGCAGGTGGTGCCAGGCTGACTAAGGCAGGTGCCAGTGGGGGCCCCCTGATTACCCCGCCGGTCGTCCCACAGATTGGCCCTGATCGCCGGCCAGGCCTAGGGACCCTACCCATGCACGAATTTCGTGCACCGGGCCTCTAGTATGTTTATAGTAGGCTAAATTCTCAGAACTTCTTGGTCAGAGAATGTGCATTTTCCTTTATGGTAGGTATTGCTAAATGGCCTTCATAGGTGGTTTTCTAGTTTGCATTCCCACCAGCAATGCAGGAAAGTGCCTGCTTCCTCACAGTGACATCAGCGCAATGTTTTCAAACTTGTTTTTTTGACAATATAAGAATTAAAAAATTGTACAGTTTTTTTCCCTTAGTGCAGTTTTAATTTTTATTTATTAATAATGGGGTTGAATATCTTTTTTTATGTTCAAGAGCCATGTATTTCCTTTTTGTGTGCACTCTCAGTTCATATTCTTTACCTACTTTTTTTTTTGGGGGGGGAGGGTTAGATTTTCGTTTTTCTCAATTTTGGAGTTTTATTATGCCTGAGGGCCTGAAGGCTCAGTCTGGCAGGAACATAACATACAAGATAGGCATGGTGAGCAGTGGCTTAGTGTAGAGGTATGGTGACCAGCTCATGAAGTGCCCTATAAGGTCCATTTGGTGTGTATATTAGCTCTTAGTTTATAAACCTATTTACATCATAGAAGTAGATGTCCTATTATGGATTCTTTAGACACAGTAACTCCTGAATAATTATGTGTCAGGACCAACAGAGCAATTTAATTTGGAAAGAGGACAGGGGAATATTAGCAATGTTCTGTTCTACACAGTAAGTAAAGGTTTGTCTTGCACTCTGATTTAGATTGTTGCCAGGCCTACTTAGACATGTAATTAATTTTCAGTAGTTACTGTTAGAGTTCTCCCAGCTTTTATTTATCACTTAAAAGAAAAAATGTTCTTTTCCCTCTGAACAGTGAACAGAGTTCAAGCTGACTCATGGTTTCATTTTATCTTTGCAAAGCGCTCAGCAGGACTACAGGTTTCTCCACTATCCAGAAGCAGAGCATTCCTATAAAACCTTTCCTAAGCCAACATGGCAGAAAGCAAAGAAGCAGTTACCATTGATTTATATGGAAAAGTTTTTTAGTTTTCCGAGATCCAAAAAATAACCTTCCAATTCATATCAGTTAACATACAAAGCCTAAAATAAAACCGCATTTAGTCGAAGCAACAGTGTGCTCTCGATGTTCCGGGTGCACTACCTCACTGCATCACAAATGCTGGACACTGTTTTCACTTCTTCTGTAAAAGTGGAAATCCTCTTTGAACAGGTTTTAATGTAGGTCTTTTGAAAAAGTAAAGTGGTATAACCAGAACTTTCAACAAGCAGGGGATGCCTGTATTTTTAAAGAACAAACTCCTGTGAGTAATCTCCAAGAGTAAGTGCTTCCCTAGGAGCTTCTGTGTTCTACTTCGTTCAGAAGCACGCCAGTACTCCCCAGCACTCAGTAGTGGGGGGTCAGTTCCTGTTCTGAGTATTCCAGACTGGGCACTGCAGATGTTCTTTGTCTGCCAGACTCTGTTTCTCCTTTCCCTTTTCTCTTCTCCTCCTCTTTCCTCTGTTTTGGTCCCCTTCTTCTCCTCATCCTCTCAGTCTTCCAACCCTAGCTTACTAAAAGGAGAATGCTTTCTCCTGGTTCACTTTAATTGTTTTTGTAAAAAGGTTTTTTTTTACTCTGGTTGGGTAGCTCAGTTGGTTAGAGCATTGTCCTAATATGCCAAGGTTGTGGGTTCAATCTCCAGTCAGGGTACATACAGGAAGCAATCAGTGAATGCATAAGTGAGACAACAAATCTCTCTCTCTCTCTCTCTCTCTCTCTCTCTCTCTCTCTCTCTCTCTCTCTCAAAATCAATAATAATAAAAAAAGATTTTGAAAACCTGCTTACTCACTGTTGTGCTTTGCACAGTCCCTATATAGAATAAATGAAAGGTAGACAAAAAAAAAATACATTGACCAGAATTTGTAATTTTAATTTAGCCTTTACTGATTTTAAGAAATTATTTTTAAAGATGCACCTTAAAGGTGCTTTTAAATACTTTTATTAAAGCTTACTCTAGGGGCAAGTGGAGGGAAAATAGGGGACATCTGTAATAATGTCAACAATAAAAAATAAACTTTAACAAAAGCTTACTCTATTCCCTGAGATTTTAGTAGGCATTCAGTGATTTGTATTAATATAAATACACACACAGGTATGAATTAGCGTAATGGACGTTTGTTCTGTGATAAAAGACCCCCTTTCCTACCAAATGCTGTCGGGTCCAAAACAATCAAACATTTCCCCATCTTCGTTGTGCTCTTAGTGAATTTTATTTATATCCACATGTTTAACTGCCTTACCTAAATCTTTGGATAGACTCCTCTTACTGTTTTATGCTGTTCCTCGCGTTGACTTCCAAATGGAACAGTTGTATAAGATAAATGTTTTGTTCTGAGTAGTGTTGCTATGAACCATGCCCATCTCTTCCATAATGCCATGATTATGCAGAAGCCTGCAGGGTGAAGTGGAGATTGGTTGCTGTGAGAGTTAGCTTGTGCTTTGGAGTGAGGATGCTGCATCATTATTAATGCTCCCTTTACTTGCATGTCTCTCACCGATAACAGAAGGCCAAGAGCTGACATGTTCAAGATCTTGGAAATGTTGGAAATAGCCACACAGTTCCTTTTCAAGCCTGCTCATTAGCTTCTTTAGAAATATCATGAGGCAACCTCAAGGCCACGTAACATTTCTATATTTTGTTTTTAGATATTGTCTGCATTATTTTTGATCAAGAGGCGAAGAGCCACTAATGAGGCATTCTAATTTCCTTAAACTGACAGTCCCTGGAGTCAGTTTGTCTGGGTCTCTAATCCTGGCCACTGTCTCTCTGTGTGATTTTAGGCAAGTTACTTTTCCTTTCTAAGCCACAGATCCCCCTCCCATAAAATTTGAGTAAAAATGAACCCACCACAAATTTGGAGGATTAAATGGAAAAAAAGGATATGATGTGCATGACTCATTGCTGGACACATAATATGTACCCAGTAATGTCAGCTATTATCATTATTGCTAATCAGATTTTTATTACTTTAGGTTTAAAAGTAATTTATGTTGTGTATATAAAGAAATAGTTTGGAAAGTGAATGTGATTCGATTAGAACAAATAATAGTTTGTTTTTCTATCCCCACACTCAAAGTGGGTGGTGTGCCAATGACCATCATTTCCTTGGTCCAGTGAGTACAAAGGCTCTAGCAGTGGGGAGAAAAGTCCCTTAGAAAATGTATATCAGGCCAGTTTTTATGATGGGTCACAACAAGAAAATAGTGTATGTTCTTGCCTTAAAATGAAAGAACACTTGATGCCAAGCTCTGTGGAAAAGGAAACATTAAAAAAAAAAGTAAAAAGGTTGATTAGTTTTTGTAAGTGAACAAAATCAATACCTGCTTTTAATAATTAAAACAATACAGATGAATATAAATAAAATAGTGATGTGTTCCTTCTCAGGATTAAATTTTATAAAATTATAAAAGTAATGTCCATGCAATTTAAAAAAAGAAAAGAGAAAGAATGTTAGATGCACACATGAACACTATATTGGAGGACAGCTGAACCTTTATCTTACTTCTAAGGATGGACACCTCCAGCAATTTCATATGTATGCTTTTAGAAATCTTCTTTGCTTACAACAGAATTTCCTTTTTCTCTTTTCCTTTTTAAACACAAATGAAATATGAGACCTACTCTTCTGTACCTTGCTTTGTTTTACCTGATGTTGTAACAAAGATTATTATAAATTAGCACTTACAGATTGCCTTTTTAAAACAAATAAATGGTATTTTAGCTGCAGTCTCATAATTTATTTAGTCAATCTCCTTTAATCAACTTATAGGCTTTCTAGGTCTTTTGCTTTAGTAATCTTCAGTGAGAATTTAATAATTTATGTGTACAATTATATATATTTTTATATCTATATATGTATGTGCATATACACTGAGTGGCCAGATTATTATGATCTCTGAACGCATAATAACCTGGTCACTCAGTGTGTGTGTGTGTGTGTGTGTGTGTGTGTGTGTGTGTGTGTCTATTAGAGGCCCGGTGCATGAATTCGTGCATGGATGGAGTCCGGCCAGCCTGGCCAGGGGGAGGGGACATGGGCAGTTGGCCGGCCTACCTGCTGGTCGAACTCCTGGTCGAGGGGACAATTTGCATATTAGCCTTTTATTATATAGGATATACACCGAGTGGCCAGATTATTATGTGTTCAGAGATCATAATAATCTGGCCACTCAGTGTATGTGTGTGCGCATATAAATATGCATGTGTGTGGTGCAAATATGCTACAAATGTGTAGGAGAAATTCCAATACACATTTAAGTTTTTAAAAATTGATTTTAGAAAGAGGGAGGGCGAGAGAGAAAGAGAGAGAGAGAGAGAGAGAGAGAGAGAGAGAGAGAGAGAGAGAGAGAAAGAGAGAAAGAGAGAGAAAGAGAAAGAAACATCAATGTGAGAGAAACATTGATTGGTTGCCTCCTGCATGTGCTCCGACCTCGACCTGGGATGGAACCATAACCTGGGTATGTGCTCTCTGATTGGGAACCGAACCTGCCACCTTTTGGTGCATGAGACAATGCTCCAACCAACTGAGACACCTGGCCAGGGCAGCATCTGAATTTTTGATAGCTATCCCTACATTGCATTCCAAAGAGTTTCCTATGTCGCCTGCCATCAGCAGAGGAAGAGGTTGCCAGTTCCCCATTCCTTTGCTAGCATTAGGTAGTATCCTACTTTTTATTATTTTCCAATTTGATATGAGAATGTGGTATCTTATTTCATCTTCTGCTTTAAAAATTCAGTAAGATCGATGTGTATCAGGATAAATTCCTAATAGATCAAAGATCTAAATGTTAATCCATATGTGTATTAGGAGAAAATATGGGTACATTCCTTGGTAACTTGGGAGTACAGAAAACTTTCTAATTATGACTCAAAATCCAGAAGCAATAAGAGGAGAAGTAGATAAATTTGATATCCTAGAAATAAAAAAGTATGAAGAAACTATAACAAAGTAAAGTGACAAACTGGGGAAAAATATTATAACTAATATCATAGACAAGAAATACTTTCTCATATATAGTATGTTTATGTGTGTCACTAAATTAAAACTTGAAATGAAAATGACTGATAGAAAAGTGAGCAAAAGATATGAACAGACTGAAAACCGGAAAAAAACAAACCAAACCCTGCAAATGGTCCATAAACATCTGAGAAGATACTCAACTCATTCATAATAAGAGAAATGCATGTTAAACCTCACCCGGCTTTCTGTTTCTCACCTGATTGGCAAAAGTCCACAGGTTTGATAGCACACCCTGTGGGTGATGCTGTGGATAACAGGCAGTATCTTGCATTGCTCATGGGAGTGAAAAGTGAGACACGCCTTAGGGAGGAGAATGTGACAGTATATAATGCAGTTACCTATGAATTTATCCTTGACCCGTCAATCCTGCTTTTTTGGATTTGGTCCAAAGATAATCTGGGAAGAATATAGGATAATATGTGCACAGTGATTTCATGGCAGCACTATGGTTTGATAATGAAGGACTAAATAATATCTTGAGGTCTAGATTCCATCGGGCTAGCCTAAAGTTTGTAGCCTTCCAAACCAGTCCTGATATCCCAGCTCAGGCATTGGCAATATTTTGCTAATGTGCAGATGACTTTCAGTTCCATATCGGGAGTTAACAGTAGTGCTGTAGGCCAAATCTCAAAGTAGGTAAGAGCCTTTTTTGGGTCCTCTTCAGGTTTGTGTCTCTGCGTGTGGTACTTTCTTACTGTCTTTTCCTTCCTTGGTCCATTCTTGTCCATCTACCTCGTCCATCTTTCCCTAAGGGCTCTTCTGTAATATTGTTTCTTCCTCCTGGACACTGGAGAATCTGCCATGAATGCTCTGATTAAGGCAAGACCATAAGATGTTAACCTTCTCTTCTCAGATATTTAATTCAGTAACCTATTCATCTACTAGTGGTAGTATATTGGGTGATGAGGTTCTGGAAAGACAGGTTTTTCCATATTTCTTGTTTGTTTTAGATGGTGCCACTCCAAGACGACATGCTAAGTTCACTTATTTCTTCTGTTTCAGCTTCATTTCACTGCCATCCTCCCTCTCATGTTAATGTTTGAAGTTGGGATATCTTAAAATTCCTAAGAACATGAATGTAAAGTCCCACTCTTCTTGAGGAGCTGTTACTGAGTTGAAAGTGTTTCTTGTAGTGGATGGCATCTTAGATCCCAGGGAATGTGATCATAAGGGGACCAAAAATATGAACTCAGCGTTCTTTATTGGCAAATAGCCATGCATGATATTCCACCTCACTTCCCTTCTGTAGTGAGTTTGTTTTCTGTGAAAAGGGGCCTTTGCTCGGTGATTGTGGGTTGGCACAGAGCAAGCAGATACCAGCATTGAGAAAGGAAAAAGTCTGGATCTTCATTTTATTTTTTTGTTAATGATACTACTTCTTTGGATTTGATCCAGAGATAACCTGGGAAGAATATAGGTTGATATATGCACAATGATTTCATGGCAGCACTATGGTTTGATAATGAAATACGAAATAATCATATCTTGAGGTCTAGATTGCATCTGGTATTTATAGAGTTATCTTTCTTGAACTCTCAGCATTTAACAAAATTGTTTACTCCTGTTTCAAATACTCTCTTCTCTGGATTTCAATGACATCATGTGCCTAGTTTTTATCCTCTTATCTTATTGGCTGCTCTTTTTCAGTGTCCTTTCTCATCTCAACTTTTCTACCAGACCTTTGAAAGACCCAGTCTTCTACTTTTTTCTCTCCTTTCTTCCCTTCCCCTCCACCCCTATATTGTCTCCTTAGGTGAGCTCATCCATTCCTATAGATTCAGGTATCTTCTATATGGTTTTGATTCTCCCATTTGTGTCTCATATATACAAATGGCTGATTATTATTTCTAGTTGGATATTTAATAGGGATCTCAAATAAGCATGTCCAGAAGACCCCCTATTGATTCTCTCATCCCTAAATCTGTTTCTTTGTAAACCTTTCCTGTCTCAATAAATGGCACCGCAAACAACTGATGCTCAGGCCAAATTACTTCCCATGTGCTTAGGAATCCTACTTGATTACTTCTTGTATGACTCACATCTATTCTCTCACTGGTTTATCTTGTTTCTACCTTCAAAATATGCCTCCATTTGCTTCTCACTCTTGCCATGCCATAACCCCAGTCCAGGTTACCATAGACCAATGTGTCAGCTTCCATCTGGTTATCTTGCCTCTATTTTTTTCTTACTGCTTTTCCATTTGCCCTATCTACAGTCTTCACAGTGCTTCCAGAAGGGGCTTTCTGCAGTAAAAATTAGCTCATGTTTGAAACAATTGCCAGTGTAATCTGGTTCCTGCTCCCTGACCTTTCTCCTCCTGTTCTCCCTATGTCCAGTCACTCCGTTGGTCTCTCTGTTACTAGAACATGCAAGCTTGGTCCTCTTTCTAGGCCTTTGCTTTTGTGGTATCTCTCAGAAAGCTCTTCCCATCCTTGCAGATTCTTTCCCATTATGTAAGTCCCAGTTCAGATTTGAACTTCTGAGGGAGACTTATTTTGACTAGCAACACCCCCACCCTAGTTAGTCTTTGTCCATTACCCTCTTTTATTGTGCTAATATCATTGACTGAAATTATTAGCTTGTTCACCTATTTTTGTTTTTTATCACACTTCCTCCTTAACACTGTAAACTCCTTGAGGGTAGAAACTCTTGCCATAGCTATATCCCCATAACCTAGAATATAGCCTGACACACAGTGAATCTTCATTGTGTTGTGGTTGTTGACTGACTGTTTTATGCTTATAAGTAGAACAATCTTTTGAAAATAGTAAGTAAGATACATTAACACAAAACTAAGTTAAGAAATAATTGGATAAGAAACTGTGTTTATTGGAGGAGAGACTTCTCTTTTGTGGGATAGTTACTATTCAGTTAGGTAATTTTGTGGGCATTTTGGTATATTCACAGGTTTTCTGTTGGTTGTAATTACTGGGTCACCAGCGCAGTATTCACTTTATTTTGAAAGTCAGCACATCCCAACATTGACAGAATTCCAGATCAAGTGGAATGATTAGCCTTATATATTGCTGAAGTTCTCCTTGAGCAGCTTTTGTTGAGATATGTCTGGTGGCTTTATGGTGACTGAATAGAAGAATGTACCATGATACCAACCTGGAATCTGGCACAAGTAGTTCTTTCTTTAGGTTTTCGTTTGTTTGTTTTATATATTTTTATTGATTTCAGAGAGGAAGAGAGAGGGAGAGAGAGATAGAAACATCAATGATGAGAGAGAATCATTGATCGGCTTCCTTCTGCATGCCCCACAGTGGGATCAAGCCTGCAACCCGGGCATGTGCCCTGACCAGGAATTGAACCATGACCTTCTGGTTCATAGGTCAATGCTCAACCACTGAGCCATGCTGGCCGGGCTGTTTGTTTGTTTTAAATAAATCCACAGTCTTTATATTTTTGCCATTAGCTTACAGATATAATACATTGATCATAGTTTTGCTTTGTCTTTCAAAATTCCACATTCATTTAGTAAATTAATGAGTACTCACTATGTACCAGGAACTGTCATAAGTGCTGGGGATATAGCTATCCTATCTAATAATAGAGTAATATGCAAATTAACCGTACCTCCGCAACAAAATGACGCCCCACATAGCCACAAGATGGCGGTGCCCAGTCACCTCAGCCCCGCTGCTGGAGTGTCTGGCCTGTCTGACCAACAAACAGAGGCCGGAGAGCAGGGCCTGGCGGCTTCCTTAGAGCAGAGGCAGCGGAAACACACCCAGGCCCAGCAGACAGAGCCCAGACAGCAGGGCTTGGGGGCTTCCTTAGTGTGTCCCTGTCGGCGAAGCCCCCAGGCCTGGCAGACAGAGCACACTGCAGGGCATTGGGGCTTCCTTCACATGGCGCATGGCAGCAGCAGGCAGAGAGCGGACAGCACGGCATGGGGGCTTCATCTCCATGACTGCAGGGAAACCTCCAGGCCCTGCAGAGAGCAGAGAACCATGGGGAGTGAGCCTAAGCCATCAGTAGGACATCCCCTGAGAGATCCTGGATTGTAGAGGGTGCAGGTTGGGCTGAGGGACCCCCGTGCACGAAATTCGTGCACCGGGCCTCTAGTCCTATATAATAAAAGGGTAATATGCAAATGGACTGAGCAGTGGAACAACCGGTCACTGTGACGTGCACTGACCACCAGGGTGCAGATGCTCAATGCAGGAGCTGCCCCCTGGTGGTCAGTGCGCTCCCACAGTGGGAGCGCTGCTCAGTCAGAAGCCGGGCTCACATCTGGCGAGCACAGCTGGACATCCCCCGAGGGGTCCCAACTGTGAGAGGGCACAGGCCGAGCTGAGGGACCACCCCCCCAAGTGCACAAATCTCGTGTACCAGGCCTCTAGTGAGTATGATAAAGTGTCAGCTCTAAATTGTTGTTAAATAAGTTGTTGACTTTCTTTAATCTTATTTAAAAAAATTAGCATGATCTCAGAGCTTTAGGAAGTTGGTAGAAGTGCTATATGTATGTAGTCTCACACATTATCCCTCTGTCATCTTTCTTCTTGAACCTATTTGTATACTGTTTAGTGTTCCATGGTTACTTGAATGTCTGTTCTGTGCCATTACTGTGTTAGGTCCTGGACATTCAGATAAAAATGTTGTGTTCAGTATTTCTTAACTAGTAATAAGTACAGGCTGGAAAAATGAATTATTTTAATACAGAATTATGAAGTGCCAGAATGCTTTATGCAGTCTACTGTGGGAATGCAGAGAAGAGGCATCTAAGAGACCTTCAACTGAAACTGAAGGTGGATGGGCAGGTGAAGGGCTATCTGAGTTGCCATTCTGAAGAAAATAAAGGTATCCTATGCAGATGGCATAGCACAAGGTTTAGGAATTTCAGGTGGTTTGGTGTGGCTGGAGAGACAGATGAATTTAGGGAGAAATGAATATTGAAGTTGGGGAGAAATGAATATTGAAGTTGAAGATCTGGATAGGCCTTGAATATCACTGTGAAATCATTGGAAGATCTCAAGAGTGCTACAGTCAGATTGATATTAGAAGAGTATCTTTCAAATGGCATTGTGGGGAATCAATGCTCATCATTTCCAAGTTTGAGCAGGGAAGTGACATAATCAAATTTATGTTTTATAAAAAGGCCACTCTGCTGTTGAGTGGGACATATACTGTGGTGGTGATGGTGGGGGGATGAATAGGTGGAGTGAGATGAGTATAGTAATAAGGAACTTCCCTTGTCTTTTTAGCATTTCAAGAATTTTGGGGTCCTTATAGAAACATTTTATCATTTTTTATAATAAATTTTGGGCGAAAAGTTTTTGCCAAGTTACTAAAGCTTTGCTATGCTCCCCCACTCTCTCATGTAATGTTTGCACGTGTAACTCCCTTCTAGTGTGGAGGTTGTACATACAGGCGTCCCTTAGTCCTCTTAGTTCTTCATGTCTCCTGACCTCAGCTTTGGTTCTTACTGAAATACCATTGAAGGTACTGCGGTTTTCAATATTGGTTTTCCTTTCATTGTGATAATCCTATTTTAAAGTGTAAGTCCTTTTAGGCAGCAAGGTAGTTGGAATAGCGTCAAGCTCTTGAGGCATTTATAAATTCACTAGTGACCCGGTAATGAAATTCATGCACATTAAAAGGGAATTAATTAGAGGAAATATTTTAATATTGCTATTTGCCTTTTCTCTATAATGGAAGTGTCAGAGATGAAAGAAAATTAGTAAAATGTATAAGAAAATCTTCCTCCTGTCAGAGTCTGGAAGAACCAGACTCACGAGAACCAGAGTCAAGTCCCCACCCACCCACGTGCGCCTCGAAATCGTGCGAGACCCAGCCCAGCCCCAACCCCATTGGGCTAGATCCAGACCTGGCCAGCCCCACCCCTGTCAAGCCCTGCTGGGTGGGGGGCGCAGCCTTAGGTCGCCTGGCCTGGCGCCTGGGTGGGGGGCATGCCTTGAGGTCCCCTTGCCCGGGCCAGGGGGCGCGGCCTGAGGTCCCCCCGTCAAGCCCTGCCAGGCGGGGGGCACAGCCTCAGGTCCCATGGCCCAGTGCCGGGGCATGGGGCATGGTCTCAGGTCCCCTGGCCTGGTGCCGGGGCGGGGTCATGGTCTGAGGTCCCCCGTCAAGCTCCACCTGGCAGGGGATGCAGCCTGAGGTCCCTTGTCAAGCCCTGTGGGGCAGGGGGCGCAGTCTAAGGTCCCCCGTCAAGCCCCACATGGCGGGTGCTTGTCCTCAGGTCCCCCGGCCTGGTGCTGGGGTGGGGGGCGAGGCCTGAGGTCCTCTGTCAAGCCCCACCAGGTGGGGGACGTAGCCTCAGGTCCCTGCTGATTGCTCATTAAGGCTCATTATGGGAACTCGGCCTCCGCTGTGGGCACAGCCATCTTGTGTTACAGGATCCCCGCCTCCGCTGTGGGCACAGCCATCTTGTGTTATGGGATCCCCGCCTCTGCTGTGGGTGCAGCCATCTTGTGTTACGGAACCCCTGCCTCCGCTGTGGGCACAGCCATCTTGTTATGATATGATAGTCAATTTGCATATTCCCTCTTTATTAGATAGGATGTCCATAAACATAATGGGTTTGGGTGATTAGTTGCACTGCTGATGAGTTTATTATAGTATGTAACAATATCTAATCAAATTGTTGAGAGGAATAAAAGCCTCAATTTAAGGTTAGTCTTTAATGTTTTCAAGGAAGACAAATTATATTTTTAATAACTTCTCAAATTGAAGAGTGATAATACATGTGCTTGAAAAATATTACCATGCAGTCCCAAAGGGGCAATTTCCTATTCAGAGGCAAGTTTAGGACAGTTTCACTTTAGTTTTTGGAAGTTATTAAATACTCTCAAATATTGAAAATACAGGAAGCAAATGCTGATGCTCTTGATATTTTAAATGAAAAGATAATAACACAGGTTATACATTTAAAATATCTATTTCTCATGAATATTTCCACATCACAGTAGTTACCTACTGTATTATAATTGCCTGTTTACCTACCTCTCTTCTCTACCTTTCTCTGCTTTCCCCCAGCAGTCCCAGTGCCATCTAAGTAAGCAATTGGATATTTCTGACCGATTAAATGGGACACTTTTCTTTTTCTTTCTTTTTTTTTTTTTTAACAGAAAATGCATCAGACGCAGATTTATGGCTCCTGAATAGTTGCACTGTAAAAAACCCAGCGGAAGACCACTTTAGAAATTCAATTAAGTAAGTAGAAGTTATTTTTTTTATAAGTGAGGTAAGAGTTGATTTAAGGAAATTAGATTTTAAAAGATTGCTAATCATATCAATATTCGGTATGCATCAAAAAAGTATGAATTGGATTTTAATATATTGTTTTTGCATTTATCTGCTAAAGAAGGAAACTTTAATGTAGACTTTTCTAATAGGTGATTTGTATATTTGTGAAGTTAGCTAATAGGTAATTGGAATATTTGTTAAGTATTAACAATGTACTCTTCTCAGGTAATCCATTCTGTACTTTATGAACCTACCCAGAGCAGTCCTTAGCCTCTTTCTCTCCCATGCCCATTAGCACTGTTCTAGGTGCTAGTAGTGCAAGGGAAATACCGGTTGTTGGGGGAGATGAGCATGTAAGCCCTTGGTTCTTGCTTTGTTCCCTCAAGTTTAAAGTGAAAGAATATCTTTTGTTCACATGTACTCTGAATTTTACCCTACCCACCTTCTTAGAAATCTCATTTTATAAACTATTTCCTCATTCTCCTATATTTTCAATCTCTGCAGTCCCATTGGAGTCTCTTCATTGACATTTAAATATGGTCAGTTCTAATCACCCCATATATCCATTTTAGCTATTGTCAGATTTTTCTTCTTGCCTTCCCAGCCAGACTTGAGATTCTTCACCTCCTAACTTCACTCTAAAAACTCATTCCCCTCTCCCCCCAAATTGGTTTTATTATGAAATATACATATATAAGATTTATGAAACCTATAGTTTAAATAATAATAATATTACCATTAATATGTCCACCACCCAGCATAAGCAATATGATGTTGTCAAGACCTTAGAAATTCTCGTGTGTCTCTCTTTCAGACACACCCCTAAAAAGAAAATTTTATCCTGGTTTCTGTGTGTCATTCCATTGCTTTCATTAGCAAATTTATCATCTGTTAAGTATATCTCTAAACAATGATTGTTTAGTTTTGCCCTGTTTTAGACCTTATTTATTGGACTTAAACTGTTGGTGTTCTGAGATACTTTTCCTAAGCAAACCCATGATTTATCCATGTTAATGGATATAAAATTATTCTGGTCCCTTGTTGCATCAGTTTGCCACAATTTATCCATTTTAATATTTATAGAGTTGAGTTTTTCCAGGACTTTGCTTGTATGAATGAAGACTGCTGCTATGAATATTTTGAACATGGTTTCTGGTGCACATGTGCAAGAGTTATTTTAGGATGTGTAACTGGGAGTTGAATTATTGGGTCATGGATATGTACATAGTCAAACTTTAATAGATAATGCCAAACTCTTCCCAAATGCATGTGTCATTCACTCCCACCAGTAATGGATGCGGGTAGTTGTTTTCAATTCATGCTGATACTTGATATGGCCAGACATCTAACTTTTGCCAATATAGTGGTGGAGATGGTATCTCAATGTGGTTTTAATTTGCATTTCCATGGTTACTAATGATGTTGAGCATCTTTTATGTTTATTGGCCATTTGGATTTTTCTTTTTTTGTGAAATGGCTTTAAAATCTTTTCCCTGTTGAATTGTCTTTTATTTATTTGTGGGAATATGTTACATGTAGACTAGATACTAATCCTTACATGTTACACATGTTGCAGATATCAATTGTGGCTTATCTCTTCACTTTCTTTAGTGCTGGAGATAAATTTTGGTTTAAAATTTATATCTTTTCCTTTGAGTCTATGCTATTATTGTGTAAGAAATCTTTCCTTACCCTGAAGTTAAGATATCCTCCATTATTTTCTTCTAAAAGTCTTATGGTTTTTACTCCTCGCACAGATTTATAATCTATCTGGAGTTGACTTTTTTGTTTGCTTATATGGTGCTAGAAAGGGGGTCCAGTTTATTTTAAATTTCAAAAAAGTTTTATTATTTTTCATGTAGGATCTAAATTTTTCCAGTATCATTTATTGTTTTGTTTTTGTTTTTTAAAAATTTATCCTTTCTCCCCTTAGCTATGTACTAGTGGCCCAGTGCATGAATTTGTGCACGGGTGGGGTCCAGCTGGCCCAGCCCCAATCGGGGCAGATTAGGGCTGGGCCTGTTGGGAGGAGGAGATGGCGGGAGGTTGGCTGGCTGGCCCACCCTCGATTGGGGTGGGAGAGGCCGATCAGGGGCGGGGCCGGCTGAGGGGAGGGGCCGCAAAAGGTTAGCCACCGGCCCCACCCTCGGATCCGGCTGGTTTGCTGGCTGCAGTGGGGCGTTGTAGTGACCGGTCGTTCTAGTCGTTAGGCATTCCAGTTGCTGGCTTTTTATATATATAGATTACCCACTCTGTCATATTGAGTGTCCGTAGATGCTTGGGTCTATCTCTGGGTTTTATTTATTTTTTATTAATCTATTTTTTATTATGGTACTTATTGTACACAGTCATAATTAGTATAGATTTATATTAAGTCTGGATATTTGAGAATGTTAATTTTTTTTTTTTCCTTTAAGGGTGCCTTGGCTTTTCTTTGCCCTTCCATATAAGTTCAAGTGATTTTTGACTTGGACTACATTGAGTTGTCTTCTTTTTTTTGTTTTGTTAATCCTCACCTGAGAATACTTCTTCCATTGATATTTTTTAGATAGAGTGGAAAGGAAGGAGGAGAGGAAGACAGATTGAAAGAGAGGAGGGATGGAGGGAGGGAGGCAGAGAGAGAGAGAAACACTGATGCGAGAGAGACACATCCATTGGATGTTCCTACATGCACCCCGATCTTGCCAGGGATCCACCTGCAGCCGAACCAGAGGCCTTTTGGTCCACAGGCTGACACTCTCATCACTGAGCTGCGCCAGCCAGGGCATTCCTGTGCATCTTTTAGAACAGTGATGGGCAACCTTTTGAGCTTGGTGTGTCAGACTTCGCCAAAAAACTGAGCATAACTCGGGTAGTGGGTCACTTTGAGGAAAAAACATTATTTCGCAAATGTTTCATCCTCAGGAACAGCAAATGTTTCATCCTCGGCATGCGGCCACGTGTCATCAGAAATGGCTACGCGTGTCAGTGCTGACGTGCGTGTCATAGGTTCGCCATCACTGTTTTATAATTTTTCCCCTAAAAGTGTACATAGGTACTGAATTGTTCCAGTATCACTGATTTTAAAAAAAAATTCTATTCTTTCCCCTTTTACATGTGCAGTACTTTTTTTTTATCTTTATGCTATTGTAAAAAGTAAATTTAAAAAAATTAATTTTCTAAATGTGCCTATTCCTTTGGTCTCAGGGAGTTATATCATGCGGCAGTGTGAAGGATGGTTGGGTACAAATGAGTCTAGATCAGGAGTCTCTAGGACAGAGTTGCAGTAGTCCAGATACTGATGCCTCCTTTCTGTGGTCGCATTCAGAATTGGAAGGAAGGCGTTGACTTGAGAAAGAATTCTTTACACTTTTAGCATTATTGAATATGACATCTAGATTTTTGACTAGAATGATATAGGGAATCCCAGAAAGGGGTTTCAATTAGAGGGAAGACATGTTTTGGTTTTGATCATGCTGTATTTGAAGTCACAGCTAAAGATTGTATTAAAATAATGGATCGTCTTTTATCTTTATTGATTGTATTCTTTGTGGCAGGCACTGCTCAAAGTGCTTTACATCAATTGGATATTATCTAGCTTAATTTTTGCAAACTGTCACATTGTAGATTTCAATTTTATTTCGATTTGACAGATGAAGAGCCTGTCTTTCATATACGAAGTTTCTAAGGCTGTTCGGTTCATAAATGGGGGAGATGGGATTTTAACGTAGGCAATCTGACTAGGAGTCTGTATGTTTAGTCATTTTATTACTCTGCTTCCCAGATAAAGATGTCAGGTAAGCAGTTGTAGAATTGAAGTAGATATCACTGTAGTGATTTGGATTTTATATTGTTTGCATAGAAATCGTCATAGTTGACTGTAATGGCATCCTCAACTCAGAAATTACAGAAGGAGCAGAGAAGAATTCTTTCCAGAGCTGTGGTGGGAGGCAGAGGAGGTGGTCGTGATGTGGGATGGAACAGCATAATGTGGGTCATGTTTAGGAGCAGGAGAAGGAGGAATGAAGCCAGGAGCAGAGGGTTATGTTTATCAGATGCTTTTGATTTTATGTTCTCAGATTATACATTTTTCCTCCTTTAGGGAAGTAAATAAAATATAAAGGTATTTTAGTGCTACTGATACCACTAAGTCCCTAGAGATTTAGTTTCTGTAATTGGCGCTTTTATAATCTAACTAAGAGGCCCGGTGCACGCATTCATGCATCAGTGGGGTCCCTTGTCCTGGCCTGTGGGATTGTGCCGAAACTGGCTCTCCAACATCCTCCAAGGGGTCCTGGATTGTGAAGGGTGCAGGCCAGGCCAAGGGACCCCACCGGTGCATGATCGGGGCCGGGGAGGGATACAGGAGGTTGGCCAACCGGGGAGGGACCGCAGGAGGGCTCCAGGGCATGTCCGGCCTATCTCACTTAGTCCCGATTGGTTAGATCCCAGCAGCAAGCTAACCTTGTTTGGAGCGTCTGCCCCCTGGTGGTAAGTGCATGTCATAGCAACTGGTTGACCGGTCGACTGTCTGCCCCCTGGTGGTCAGTGCACATCATAGTAACTGGTCGACCGGTGGACTGTCTGCCCCCTGATGGTCAGTGCATGTCATATCGAGCGGTTGAGCGGCCTTAGCATATCATTAGCATATTATGCTTTGATTGGTTGAACAGCTGTCCGGTCCGCTGGACACTTAGTACAATATTAGGCTTTTATTATATAGGGTTAATGGATATACTTCTAGATTGTTTTTGCAAGTTTAAAAACTCAAATATAACTTGTGTTAATGGGTTTTGTTATGCACATAAACTGTGTTGTGAATGTAGCTCAGAGTAATGATATGGTATTTGAATGATTAAATGAGGTAACCATATGAGAAAGGTTGTCATTTTAACAATACAGAGCCAGTGCAGGCAAGCACAGATTCCTTTAATGCACTATTTTGCTTGATTGGAAGATAATTTAAAAACAATATTAGAGTTGATTAAGTATTTTTTAAAAATATGGCTTTGAAGACATTCGATAATTACAACTAGTTCTTAACACCTAAGCTAACATTTGGTTTGTTTCCAAAATAAATACAATGCTGTAAAAAAAGCACAGTAATAAATTGACATTGAGAAAACATCAAATTCAAGTGACATTTATACATTTAAAAACTTTCAGTAATAGATTACCTCCTCTTGTCAAGCATTTTCCTTTACTTAGCTGCTTTCCCCCTTGTCATCATCTCCTAACAAAGAAAAACAAAGATGAATAGTTCTTAAACTCATTATACCTTGTCATGCTACCTATTTATCTTCTCTCATTCTCCAGCTCTATCCTTTCCTTTCACCCTTCTCTCTTGCATGCATTCCCCCCCAGGTTAGTAAGGCAAAATACAAATTCAAGGAGAGTCTGATAAGGAGTTTCCTTTCTCCTTGTTTTGTTGCACTCAGTCCCATATGCTCAAATGCAAAGATTACAAGGAATGGCTAGGACCTATTTTTTTCTTACGGGGACCTCCCTATAATTAATGATTGCTTCACTTTGCCACTCATCCCCAGTGTTTGTCATCTTTTTGTTTTGTTTTAATTTAATCCTCACCTGAGGATCTTTTTTCCATTGATTTTTAGAAAGAGAGTGGAAGGGATGGAGGCGGGAAGGGGGGAGATAGATAGATAGATAGATAGATAGATAGATAGATAGATAGACAGATAGACAGACAGACAGACAGAGATTGGTTTCCTCCTGAACTTCCACATGTGCCCTGACCAGGCCAGGGATTGAACCCACAACATCAGTATGTTCCTTGACCAGGAATCAAACCCGCCACCTTGATGTATGGGACAATGCTCCAAGCAACTGAACTACACCAGCCAGGGCTAGACCATCTTATTTTAACAGTATCAAACAGGAGTAAAGAAAAATGACTCTGAGGGATTTACTGTCTTCCATGTGATTAATCCATTTTCATTGATGAAGACCCATGAATTGATTGTGAATTTCTGACAAGATGGCCATGGACAGATTTCTTTGGGGGGAGGAGGGAGAGTGTGGGCTATTTCTCTTGGTGGTGGTCAAAATATTAGTTTTGCAACTTCACAGTATAAACAGTATTGGGGAGAATATCATTTAATCTTGGTCAGAGAGAATATTGGCTTAAAATTAATGGGAAATCTTCATTTTATAAACTAGTGCTGATAACAAATCACTCTATCTTCAAATAATTCCTTAATCTGATTAAAATACCTGGTATGAAAATGCATATCTGTATTAATCTGTACGGTGTACTGCTCAGTACTTCTACTGGCTTTCTACTAGTGATCTAATTACTAAAAGTCTACAGTGTTTGTGTAATTGATGTTCAGATTGATAAAGAGTAGGAGGTCTAAATAGCAAAAATGGAGTTAAATAATTTTTTTGCTGCCTTATGACTTTCAGATCTTAAGTGCTATTGCCTTTACTAATTTTGGAAAACTTGCTCAGCCCATGATTGGTGATGGCAGCCTATTGCATGCATCTCTTTTCCTCTGGGGCATTTGTGGTTGCCCTGTCCTTGTTTTATCCATTATACCAATTTGATTTAGACATATGGCCTTTAACTTGAGGAGTTCTTGAGCAAACAAAGATGTTTTTGAAAGAGATCAAAAGTTTCAAAAAAAAATAAAATTTTGCTCTTAATGAGAGTATCAAATAAGAAAACTGCTTTAGTTAGTGCTTTATAGAAATGTGGGATCTTTTCCATGCCACCTAAAGGAGGTCATTCAGAGGCTGGTGAAAATAAACACATCTTGTGTGTTCTATATAAATGACAGAAAGAATAGCCAGCTTGCTTTGATCATGGACTGTCAACCTCTGTTTGACCTTGTGCATTATTAACCCAAATGGGCATTGTGGCTTAGCCATACTGATAGTAGATAGACAAGAGTCACTAGTTCTTTGAACCACCTTTGCTTGTAGAAATACATGGTAATATAGAAGGAATCTGAGTGAAAATACTGGAAAGAACAATTGGAAATATAAAGAGAAATGGACAAAGAAGTGTGTTTTGAGACAGAGGATACCTGCTTTGTATATCTTCTGTCTACAGGAAAGCTCCTTATATAGAATTCTGTTGATCAACCTAATTATTGGATAGCTCTTCCTATTATGAAAATATTTTTTTTGTTTCATGTAGATTTAACTTTGAGTGCTTCATCGTAAATTGAAGTTGGGGGAGGTACCAGAATATTATTTCAACTTGAATTTGTAAAATAAATTGCCTTCAAAAAAGCTGACTTAAGAATAGAGAAGTGCTTTCCCTTTCAGTTAGTCGTTATCAGTTAAAAATAAAATAAAATACTTGACTAGTTATATATTTTTTAAAAGAATAGTTTATTGATTTTTAGAGAGAGGAGACAAAGAGAGATATTGATGTGAAATTGAAACATTGAACGGCTGGCCGCCTCCTGCACGCTTCCTACAGGGAATCAAGCCCACAGCTGTGCATGTGCCCTTACCAGGAATCGAACCTGCAACCCTTTGGTGCAAGGGAGGATGCTCAACCAGCTGAGCCACACTGGCAAGGGCTTGACTGGTTCTATTTTTAACTAGATTTGTTAGTAATCAGGTTATCTTTTTTCTTTTAATTAAAAAATTTGGCATTGGAAGATAAAACACTGGGATTTAGTTTGGCCTTTTGCAAGAAACAAGTTAGGTAACACAAGTTGTTTTGTTAAACTTATTTTTTTAATACTTTAGGTTGTGGAATTTTCTTTAAACTTAGATATTTTAATTTTAGCTTTTCAAGTTGTATGAAATAGCTTTAATTCAATATCACTTTTATGTTATTTTAAAAAATGTCAATAGCACATACAATGAATCATTGTATGCTTTTCTAGTCACAGTCTCATTGTTTCAGCTATCCTTGCCCACCTACAAGTTTCCTTCTATTTGGAAAGTTAATTCAAAATATTTTACTATTTGACTTAATATGTATTATTGATCAGGTACTATCCAATGTGATTTCTTTTCCCTCTAAATAGTGCTGTGTTTAATATGAGTTGACACTACCTCTCACCATTTCTCATCTTATACTTCCATTGTGTAGATACTATCTATATGCTGGTTATTCCCAAATTTCTGTTTCAGACCTTAGTGTCTCCTTCCAATATCCAGACTTGTGTATCCCACTGTTTCCTATACTTCTTTATTTAGATGCCTCATTGGCACTTCAAATCACCAGGACCTCTTCATTACCTCTCCCTTTCCCTAGCTAGTGTTTCCATTCCTATTGCTTATCTTCTTTGGTTGCATAGTCATCCATTATATAGATGGGGAGTTTTTCTTGGTTCTCTGTTTCTTTCCCCTGTTTTTCTCTCTGGTCTGAAGGACTGACTCTACTTCTAAAGTATCTTTTCCTTCCTCCTCTTGACTCCTCCTTCTCTTTCCTTTTGCCCAATGTTTTATTGCTTATTTTATATATTTAAAAGGCTAATATGCAAAGTGTCCCCTCGTGAGTTCAACCAGGGGACCAGGAGTTTGATTGCTCACTATGACGTGTGCTGACCACCAGAGGGCAGCGTGGAATGAAGGAAGGCCCTGGCTGGCAGCCGGAAGGCCCCGATCGGCCCTGATCGCTGGTCAGGCCTAGGGACCCTACCCATTTACGAATTTCGTGCACTGGGCCTCTCGTGTGGTAATAGAATGTTCCTCTTGGCACCCGAGGAAACCACTGTGTTCTCATGTTTCATCAAATTGCCATAAACTAGACCAGTGGTCGGCAAACTCATTAGTCAACAGAGCGGCAAACCGTGGCTCGCGAGCCGCAGTTTGCCAACCACTGAACTAGACCATATCTTTTGAATCTAATCCTTTCTTTCCATCTTTATTGCTAATGTCTTAGTTATGGTCCTCATTATCTCTTGCTCTTAATATTACAGTAAACTTTTAGCTTTTCTCAGCTTCTTTTTTTTTTTCTACTTCATGTTTTCCTTTCCTCCATGCTTTCCTCTCCTGTAACAATTCCTTCTCCACAGGATACATATAGATAAACATATTAGTGTAACAAGTTATTTTTTTTTTGTAACAAGGTATTTAAAAAAATCTGTTGTCTACTTTTCCGACCTTGTTTCTCGCTAATCTTACATAGACTTTTACTTCTCCCTTATATTATGTGATTTTTCAAACACATAATGTGTTTGTATATATTCTTTCTCCTGGAACATGCTCTCCCTTTCCCCCAAATGCATGTGTATGTGTGTGCGCTCTCTCTCTCTCTCTCTCTCTCTCTCTCTCTCTCTCTCTCTCTCTCCCTCTCTCTCTCTTTCTCTCTCTCTCTCTCTCTCTCTCTCTCTCTCTCTCTCTCTCTCTCACACACACACACACACACACACACACACACACACACACACACTCACATACCCCATGCAATTCTGCCTGGCAACCAGTTACTCTTTGGAACTCATTTCAAAGGTTATCTCCCTTCTAACTCCTTACGACCAGGATCCACAGAGGTAATCACCCTCTGTTCTGTGCTCCTCTTTATCCCATACAAACATCTATTGTTGCATATTACATTTTATTATTTGTTTACATATTTGCCTCTTTACTAGATTGAGTGTTGGTGTCAGGTTATTGACCTCAGGAAAATCCTTTTTTATGGAGTCTTTGATTCTGTGACTCTACCATGTAATGATTTTCCTTTTCTTGGGAAACAGATACTATTAGTAGAGTAAGACTGCTTGTCAATTATTCTAAGAATGGTGCCCCAAAGCCAGTTTGAATCCCTAGTTAGTAACAGGCTATATATTTGCAAAAGGGGAAAGAACATTCTAATTTTCAAATATTGTATTTTTAATTTTTAAAAAACATATTTTTATTGATTTGAGAGAGTAAGGGAGAGGAAGTGAAAAGGAGAAACACCAATGATGAAAGATAATCATTGATTGGCTGCCTCCTGCACACCACACCCTGGGGATCGAGCCCACAACCCGGGCATATGCCCTGACCAGGAATTGAACTGTGACCTTCTGGTTCATAGGTCAACACTCAACCACTGAGCCACACTGGCCAGCTCAAATATTGTATTTAAAGGACCCTCTTTAGAAATATGCTGTTTTGCTTTTTATGGTTTGCTTATGGGCTAGGAAGAAACCTGTCCCTGTTGTTCTAAATGAGGTTAGAAACTTCTGTTTGTCACTAATGGTCCACAGTTTCTTTCCAGAGGGAAGTAGTAAAAGGGGTAAGAATTTTTCTCCTTTCTTGGAGTAGTCACTTGGTCATGCTGGCTGAAGCTCAGCTGTGAATGGGGGACCCTGTTTTTCCTGCCAACCTAAGTGAGCTTAGCCAGCTTCAGGATCTTGGCCATTAGATTAATTGAGGCATCTCATCTTTAGGGTAAGAAAGTTGTAGATAAAAACCTTGTCATGTTTGGCCTTGAGTTTGTCACATAATTGTAATCACTCAATACATGTTTGTACAATTAGATTGAACCTATTCTTCCCTTTTGGGGAAGAGAGTTTAGCATCACTCTGCTGCCCATGCATCAGCAGGTCATTGTTAATATATCACTTTATATTAAGTATATTATAAACTATACAACTATATTATTAACATAGCACTTGTCTTGCCTTTGAGTATTAAATTCAGTTTTGATGAATGAGCAAAGAATAACAGATATATGACCAAAGTGGGGGGGAAATCAACATGGCTGTGGTGGGGGACGAAGTAGAAGTGTTAGAAAGGTTAAGTGTAGGATCTCTGTGGAATGAGTCAAACAGTAAGATAGTGTGCAGACAATGACATGGTCTTGCCGTTTACTGAAGGACTTCTTGTCTCTAGAACAGTGCCTGGTAAACAGTTGGCCCTGAGTTATTCAGTGAATAGAAGGCTGATTTGATGAAGACCAAATTGCTCTGCAAAAGTTGCTATTTATGTGTTAGGTCTTCTTCTTTTGTACCATATGTGAATTAGTATTATTCAAGACTTAAGTCATGGTTTTGTTTAGTCTACTTTCTGTTGTTGCTAGGACTTTGGTATTATTTTTCCCCCATTGGCTAGTCTGGGGTTAATAATGGTATTGGAGTAACATGCTTTCTGGAAACATAAATGAAGAGCTCTCTGTTGATTCCTAAAGGGAGGGGTATGAGTTATATAATTCAGAGCAGATTTTGACCAATTTCCTGTTACAGGCTTTAGTTGCTTATCCCCTAACCATGGAAACACATGGAGATGAATGGGAATGCAGGGAGATTATTTTGTGGCATATCCCAGTGAGAAATTTGATGGGAAATAAAGGAAGAAGTATATTTGAGGTTGAATTGCTGGTTGAATTAAAAAAAAAAATCCACAAATGAAGGAACAGTTAAATTCACAGTTGAAAGATTTCTTAATTTGCAAATCAGGAACAGAAAAAGCAGTTCAGATGTAGTAAGCCATTTTAAAATGCAAAACTGAGTTTTGTAGTTATCTAAAATCTTTTTGGAGAACAGTATTTTGCATATTTTATGATTACTGTTACATCAACAGTTGCTTTGTTTTTGCCATTTTAAGCAAGAGAGTGAGTGAAAGAGGTCAGTGTATTATGTACTAGCAACAGCTGGCTGATAGCATTGAATACTTACATAATTAAATATATGTGTTGGCTGTTGTCCTAACAACTCTGTAGGTGGAGGCCTTAGAAAGCATGCATAAACTTGCTTCAGGAGGATTAAAGAAGAAATCAACATGATCTAAGCCTGTGCTTTCAGCCAAGAGTGATTTCCTATTGTTTTGTTTTGAAAGATATTCTACTTATTCTTGGTGTCTGTGTGTTTATACAACAGCAGAGGAAAAAAAGACTCTTGTGTTTAATTCTCCCTTTACTCTATGCTCTTAGTGTGAAAAACACAATCTTTCTCAATTTTTAGTCACTCAGTAGTGTTTTTAAATTAACTGATAACAAATGAAATAAAAAATGCATGACCTTTCAACCATAGTACATGATACTAAAATAGTAACTGTTTCTTACTATGGTTTCCCTTAGGTTTAGGTGTCCTCTCGGCCATTTTTAAGAAATTACTTTGATTTTAGACTACACTAAAGCATGGTTGTCTATGATCAGGAAAAATTGGGATGAGGTGGCAGTGAAGGAGAAATGAAATCCATGGGCAATATGCAACTGTGCTTTTAGCTAATAGCTTTACCTGTGGGTACAAATCCTGCTCAAAGTACCCTGTATTTACCTGTGTTACTGTTTTTATATTTGAAGGGCTGAGGCCTTTGAGTACAGTCTTTGATGATTGGATGGCTCCTTTATGGGTGTTAGAAAAAGATGCCATTCCTTGTAAGACTCAGAATGGCTGTGTGTGGCTGCCCCATGTAAATAACCCTGTATTTAATCATTTCTATCTGTCTATACCCCATTTCAAAGTTCCTTAGGGGAAGCCACTATGTTTTTATCCCAGCACCTAGTACAGTGGTTGACAATGATAGTTTAATAAAGGAATGAACCAACTCATATGTTTGCATTCTCTCTCTATATATATATCCTTTGGACTCCCATCCAGTCTTTGTCAGAATTAGTGTCTTCTTTTGTAGCTTTTTATAGAACCTTTTCTGTATCTCTCTTTCCTATAACATTCCATTACTTAGAATTAAATTCAGCTGCATGTCATAGAAAACCCAAAAAGTGGAGGCTTAAATAAGATAGGGGATTTATTTTTCTTTATATAATGCAAAGTGCATAGTTAGAAAGTTGCTGGCTTGGGTTTACCAATTCATAGAAGGTGAAAGCTAAGTCTGCAGTTTTATGGTCTTTGCATGATGGTGTAGAATGGTTGTTACTCTCCAGCCATCATATGTACTTTCCAAAGAAGAAGTACCAAAGGGGATAATGCCAGTTGATTTTGTCCCTCCTTTAAAGAAGCTTATAGGAAGTCTCATTCAAAACCCTGTGTTTATATCTCATTGGCTGGAACCATGTCACATGACTAACTCTATTGGTAAGGGAGGCCAGGAAATGTAGTATATTATCATTTGGTTAAGACTGGTCACATTGTTATTCCTAGCAGAACTGGGGTTCTGTTACTAAGGAGGATAAGGGGTTGGGGGCTAACCATGTCTCTGCTGCAGGTTGTCATTTTAGAGCAAGATACTATTTCATTTATCTTTCTCACTTGTCAGTGTGTTAGATGAGGTCCTCAACATACTTGCAGACAAATGACCCTTCTTTCTCCTGTTTATTCAGAATGTTAAGAAACCACATAGTTGACATTTGAGAACTTTCCTTCTTCTGGTTACTCTGAGCTGTCTGATGAAGTAATAACAAAATACACAGGAGAGGCTCATGGCTTAGATGTTGCACACCCAAATAATAATAATGAATAAAAGAATACAGCAGGTACTTGAAAAACACCATTTTGATATATAACAACTAGGGGCCCAGTGCACAAATTTGTGCACCTTGAAAGGAACTGTGGGCTGCGAGGCTGTGGTGGGCACAGGGGCAGATCTCGGTCCATCCTCCATGCCCCCGCTCGGCCCTTGCCGCCATGGCCCCCAGTCACCTGTCTGCTGGCAGCCCCCGTTGCTGCTGCTCCCACATGCTGACGGCGCTGGCCCTGCTCGCACCCGCTGATGGCAAAGAGTGATTGGGGCCAGCGCCAGCAGCGGGTGCGAGTTGGGGCCGGCACTGTCAGTGGGTGTGAGCAGTGGCTGCTGCCCCGATCACCTCTCAGGAGCAGGGGGAGGTGGAGAAGTCCTCAGGGGTGATTGGGGCCGTCAGCTGCCATTCACACCCACTGACTGTGCCAAGCAATTGGGACCGGTGTCGGGCGCCGGCAGCAGGTTTGAGTGGGGCCGGCACTGGCAGCGGGTGCGAGAGGCGGCTGCCAGCTCCGATTGCCCCTCAGAAGCAGGGGAAGGTGGAGAAACCCTGAGGGGTGATTGGGGCCAGCAGCCACTGCTCATACCCGCTGACAGCGCCAAGTGTTTGGGGCCAGCGCTGGGCGCTGGCAGCAGGTGCGAGTGTGGCTGGCACCTGCAGCAGGTGCGAGAGCCGGCAGCAAGTGTGAGCACCCGGTGGGACTGTGGCGTGCGGGAGCAAATAATTTTCAGTAACCACCAGAGGCTCGCCCCGATGACAGGGACTGGCGCCCCGCCTTGGTCTGGCGCCCCCGCTCACCTGCTCCACCATCCCACTGTGGCCGATGCCTGCTCTGCCGCCTGCTGCCAACACCCGCCATGTTCCATGCTCTCCTCCTGGTGGTCAGTGCACATCATAGCGACCGGTTGTTTGGTTGTTCAGTTGTTCCACCGTTCGGTCTATTTGCATATTAGGGTTTTATACATATAGTAGATGAGAAGAAAAAAATTTGCTTCCTGGACAAGGCCACTTTTATGCGTGAAGTTTTTCCCATGTCTGGACTCTGTGGACTCTGGTTTCCTCCCATATTTCAAAGCTGTGCAGGTGAGGTGAATTGACCTGACGAAGTGAGTCTAAGTGAGTGTGGGTGTGAGTGGCCGTGTGATGATGGAAGGGCATCCTGGCCAAGGTGGGTCCCACCTTGCATCCTGACCTGCTGGGAGAGGCTCTGGTCACCCAAGACCAGGAATGGAATCAGTGGGGTGGAAAATCATTATCTGACTTATTTTCATTCGTCTTTCTTACATGTATGTAGAACTCACATTTACTTCACTGTTTAATATTGGAAATGTTTTGGGTCTTATTTAGAAGTTTGATGATGTTTTTGTGACCAGTAATATGTGGTAGGAACTTAACTCTTGTTTCTATCCATTAGGCTAGGGTAAAATTATTTTTATTTATTTTTTTTTATCATCATTTGATTTAAAGTTTTGGTTTCCAATAACCTATCCACGATGTTTAGTGAGGACTTAGTTTAATTGGGATTTTCACATATTTACTTTCTACTCTTAAGATCTGCAATGAACGTATTTGAAATGGAATCTATAAGGAAAATATTTCATTGTTTCTAAGATTCAGTTTTGTAACATATTATAAACCTGGTTTAGAAACTAGAAATTGTAAAAGAAAAAAAATATTTTTTATTTATCTCAGAGAGGATGGGAGAGGGAGAGAAAGATAGAAACATCAGTGATGAAAAAGAATCATTGATTGGCTGCCTACTGCACACCCCATACTGGGGATCGAGCCCGCAACCTGGGCGTGTGCCCTGACTGGGGATCGAACCATGACCTCCTGGCTCATAGGTCGATGCTCAACACTGAGCCATGCCAACTGGGCTAGAAATTGTAAAATATTTTATTTTAAAAAAAGCAGAATTTAAAATTGTAGATTAGAGAGGGTCTTATCAAACTGGAATATAGGTTGAGAGTTAAATTTATTCTATAATTCATTGTGAGAAAATAGTATTTTATATTACTCTAAAAAGTTTGTTTCACCTGGAGAACAATGCTTCTTTTCACAAAGATGGAAATTCAGTGTTTTACATTTAACTTGAAAAAAATGAAGAATTAGATATAACCAGTGAAAATCTAAGCAATGGGAAACAGTCCTACAAAACTTGCTGTAGAATTTCTGTAGGTTGGTGACATTGGATATTATTAGAAGAAAGGTAAGAATATTTAATTCTTATCCTAGAATCTGGCCTGAACATTGTACAATAGGTGTTTTTGTGTTCCTGCAGAGATACACTACTGAGCCATTGTCAGGACTATCCAAGCATGTTTTGTTTTGTTCTAATGGCTCATTCTTTTTTTTTCTGTTACAATGCACTTTATTTTTTGGTCCCTGAGTTAATTCTTTTTTTTTTTCTTTTTTTTTTAGTTTTAAAAAGTTCTATTTTTTACTCTTTTTTTTATTGTTTAAAGTATTACAAATAGGTGTTCTTGTCTCCTTTTTCCCCAATTGACCTTCCCCCGGCCTCCCCCACCCGCTGCCACATGCCCTCACCCCCCTAGTGTCTGTGTCCATTGGTTATGCTTATATGCATGAATACCAGTCCTTTGGTTAATTTCTTACCACCCCCCCAGCCCTCCCCTGCCTTCCTGCTGAAGTTTGACTGTCTGTTCAATGCTTCTTTATCTCTGTAACTATTTTTGTTCACCAGTTTATGATGTTCTTTATATTCCACAAATGAGTGAGATCATGTGATATTTATCTTTCTCTGACTGGCTTATTTCACTTAGCATAATGCTTTCCAGTTCCATCCATGCTGTTGCAAATGGTAAGAATTCCTTCTTTTTTATAGCAGTGTAGCATTCCATTGTGTATATGTATCATAGTTTTCTAATCCCTCATCTGCTGATGGGCACTTAGGCTGTTTCCAAATCTTAGCTATTGTAAATTGTGCTGCTATGAACATAATGGTGCATTTCTGATTGGTGTTTCTGTTTTCTTGGGATATATTCCTAGAAGTGGGATTATTGGGTCAAATGGGAATTCCATTTTTAATTTTTTGAGGAAACTCCATACTGTTCTCCACAGTGGCTGCACCACTCTGCATTCCCACCAGCAGTGTAAGAGGGTTCCTTTTTCTGTACATCCTCTCCAGTATTTGTCGTTTATTGATTTGTTGATGATAGCCATTCTGACAGGTGTGAGACAGTATCGCATTGTCATTTTGATTTGCATCTCTCGGATGATTAGTGACTTTGAGCGTGTTTTTATATGTCCCTTGGCCTTCTGTATGTCCTCTTTCAAAATAAGGACCTGTGTTTAGGTCCTTAGCCCATTTTTTTTTAATCTTCCTTTTGTTAAGTTGTATGAGTTCCCTATAAATTTTGGAGATTAAACCATTATCAGAGATAACATTGGCAAAATGTTCTCCCATGCAGTGGGCTTTCTTGTTGCTTTGTTGATGGTTTCTTTTGCTGTGCTGAAGCTTTATATTTTTATGTAGTGACCCCGAATAGCTGTAGCAATCTTGAGAAAGAAGAACAAAATTGGTGGGATCACAATACCAGATATCAAGCTATACTACAAAGCCACTGTTCTCAAAACTGCCTGGTACTGGCACAAGAACAGACATATAGACCAGTGGAACCGAACAGAGAACCCAGAAATCGATCTAAGCCAATATGCTCAATTAATATTTGACAAAGGAGGCAAGAGCATACAATGAAGTCAAGACAGTCTCTTCAACAAATGGTGTTGGGAAAATTGGACAGATACATGCAAAAAAATGAAACTATACCACCAACTTACACCCTATACAAAAATAAACTAAAAATGGATAGAGGACCTAAATGTGAGACTGGAAACCATAAAAACCTTAGAAGCCATAGGCAGCAAAATAGCAGACATTTGTTGCTGCGATATCTTTACCAATACAGCTCCTAGGGTAATGGAAAGTAAGGAAAAAATAAACTAATGGCTCATTCTTTAGTTTTTTTTTTTTTTTTTTTTTTTTTTATGGTGAGGAGGGAGAGAGAGAGAGAGAGAGAGAGAGAGAGAGAGAGAGAGAGAGAGAGAGAGAGAGCGCTTTCTCAATGTAGAATAAAGGGACATTGTATCTTATATATGAATGTTAATGCAGGCCAATTCCTACCGAATGAAGACTGAATAAAATAAAGACTTTCCAAAACCAAAAACCAAACAACAACAACAACAACAAACAAACCCCAAAATTGACAGAATCACATGATAAAAACTGTTTTGGGAAAGTACAAATTAAGGTATATGTGAGGGACCTCTTTTACAATATATTTTAGAAGTCAACAGCTTATCCTTTGTGCCAGCCAGTGATATGCTTTCTAGATCATAAATTTCTCTTCTATTATAAGCACGATCAGATAAGCAAGTTTATGGCAAAACTTAAACGTTTGATTTGATGCTTTCCTTAAGAGTCTGTGAATATTTTATGATAGTTACTGAAGGGAAAGACTTGTTTTGCTTTAAATGAGAAAATGCTTTGAGTCACCTTTTAAAAAATAGGCTTTTGGACATCCACAGCTAAAACACTGATTAATTTACTCTTTTGATGTTATTTTAATAAATAACAAAGGTTTTGGTGTCAAAAGGGTAATGAAAAAAAAACATGAAAATAGAACTGATGAGTATTACATTGTGCAAATCCTGGGCACATGGTACCTTGTGTATATGTTTCTGATCCCTTCATTGTCTCACTGCCTAATTAACTTTGGGCAACTGTTAGAGCCTCAGAACTGGGCGTTAGGGGAGAACACAGATGCAGCTGAGTCCCTGGGTCTTGGGAATAAGGTGCACTGTGTAGCTGGGATTAGAGAAGGGGGCTCATCTGTAGTTGTTGTGGGGATGAGAGGATACCAGAGACCTAGAATCCGGGGAGTCTTCTCCGGTAGACCTAGGGCACTGTTTCTGAACCTTATCAATCCCAATGATCCTTTTGTATAACAAATGTTTTGCAGTGTATCTTTTATTCTGAAGTAAAATTCATGAATAATATAATCTACTACACACAATGACAAATAATGCAAGTAATATAATTATGGGAAAACAAACAAACAATAATGTAATAAATATATCAAAATATAAATGCTCAGGCACAAATACACTGGAAGACTTAATGAAATTGCCTACGTATGTACAGAATTACATTGAATGTGGAGTAATGAATGCATTCTGATATGTGTGTAGCCTTAATAGCTTAAATACCAAGAATGTGCCTTTCCAGAATGGATGACAACTCTTGGTAAAATTCTTAATCAAACAAAGTATGCTTTTCCCTCCAATTGCACAAAAGTTAGATTCCTGAAATTAAGAGATACATTGTGTTTATATGTAAAATAGAGTCAGATGCTAGGAGCAGGTATTGTAAATATGTTCTTTACATGCATAAATGTTAATGGGATGATAAGAAATCATGTAGGACATATGAAATTCTTTGTACAGACAGATTTGTGCAAAGAGGACATCTAGCACCTCTGGCTTTTATCCTGTAAATGGCCACTAAAAACCAGAAAGATTTGACAGATTTAATCATTTAATGATTAAAATTGCTTATGGCCTGAAGCACCCAAAACAAGATAAAAAAAAAATTATAGATTTAAAGACACAAACACACATACACACATGTAGTATATCATCCTATCTAATAAAAGAGTAATATGCAAATTGACTATCACTCCAACACACAAGATGGCTGCCCCCATGTGGTCAAAGATGTCCTCCCCCATGTGGACACAAGATGGCCACCACAAGATGGCCGTCAGGGAGGGCAGTTGTGGGCGATCAGGCCAGTAGGGGAGGGCAGTTAGGGGGTGACCAGTCCTGAAGGGGAGGGCAGTTGGGGGGACCAGGCCTGCAGGGGAGGGCAGTTGGGGGGAACCCAGGCCTGCAGGGGAGGGCAGTTGAGGGGGACCAGGCCTGCAGACTAGGACAGTTAGGGGTGACCAGGTGAGCAGAGGAGGGCAGTTGGGAGGGACCAGGCCTTCAGGGGAGGGCAGTTGGGGGGGACCCAGGCCTGCAGGGGAGGGCAGTTATGGGGGATCAGGCCAGCAGGGGAGGGCAGTTAGGGGTGACCGGGCTGGCAGAGGAGGGCAGTTAGGGGTGACGGGGCCAGCAGAGGAGGGCAGTTGGGAGGGACCAGGCCTGCAGGGGAGGGCAGTTGGGAGTGACCAGTCCTGCAGGGGAGGGCTATTAGGGTTGACCAGGCCTGCAGGGGAGGGTAATTGGGGGGGACCAGGCCTGCAGGGGAGGGCAATTGGGGGCCATCAGGCCATCAGGGGAGGGCAAATGGGAGGGACCAGGCCAGCAATGGAGGGCAGTTGGGGGCAATCAGGGCTGCGGGGGGGGGGGCAGTTAGGGGTGACCGGGCCAGCAGAGGAGGGCAGTTGGGAGGGACCAGGCCTGCAGTTGGGGGGGCAGTCCTGCAGGGGAGGGCAGTTGGGGGGTCCAGGCCTGCAGGAGAGGGCACTTTGGCGGGGGGGATTAGTCCTGCAAGGGAGGACAGTTAGGGGCGACCAGGCCTGCAGGGGAGGGCAGTTAGGGGAGACCAGGCTGGCAGGGGAGGGCAGTAAGGGGCAATCGGGCCAGCAACGGAGCAGTTAGGTGTCGATCAGGCTGGCAGGGGAGTGGTTAGGGAGTGATCAGGCTGGCAGGCAGAAGCGGTGAGGGGCAATCAGGCAGGCAGGCAAGTGAGTGGTTTGGAGCCAGCAGTCCTGGATTGTGAGAGGGATGTCTGACTGCCCTCAAGGGGTCCCAGATTGGAGAGGGTGCAGGCTGGGCTGAGGGACCCCCCTGCCGTGCATGAATTTCGTGCACCGGGCCTCTAGTTTATATATATAAATGAATAATGTCAAAAAGTGCATTAAATGAGACTGTCTTATTGAAAACTTCCAAGGGGTATGGACAAGCAATTTATAGAAGAAGAAATGCAAGTGGCCAAATAACATGAGATACTATTATTTCCCAAGTAGATTGAATTTTTTTTTTTTTTTTTTTTTTTTTTTTTTTTTAGCAAACCCAGTGTTTCTAAGATGGTAGGAAATGTTTACTCAGATATATTGCTGGTGGGAGTTTTAATTATTAAAGTTTTCTAGGAAAGTAATTTTTTGATAGGTGTAAAAATTTAGAAAAATATATATCTCTTTATTTAGCAAGTCTGTGTTTAATAACTCTCTCCTACAGATTAGAAACAATTGTCTGGAATGGTAGGAATATAAAGTCACTTATTGTGCCATCTATACTAATAAAAGGGTAATATGCTAATTAGACCGGACATCTTCCAGATGACTTTCCAGATGTCCTTCCGGACAAAGCCACAGTGGCGGGGCTGAGGCAGAGGCAGTTAGGGGCGATCAGGCTGGCAGGGGAGAGCAGTCAGGAGGATCAGGCCAACAGGGGAAAGCAGTTAGGGGGGGATCAGGCTGGCAGGCAGGTGAGCAGTTAGGAGCCAGCTGTCCCAGATTGCGAGAGGGATGTCCAACTGCCGGTTTAGGCCTGAACCGGCAGTACACATGCCCCGAGGGGTCCCGGATTGGAGAGGGTGCAGGCTGGGCTGAGGACCCCCCCCCCCCCCCGCCCTGCCCCATGAACAAATTTTGTGCACCAGGCCTCTAGTTGTTTATAACAGCAGAAGGAGTTACAACAAATCTTACTCTTCCCTCTCTCCCTCCCTTTTTTTCCCCTCCCTTCCTCTCTCCCTCCTCTTATCTCTCTTGATTCTCTTTCTTCTCCCTCCCCTTTCTTTCTCCCCACTTAAACCACATATTCTGGAATAATTTCATACAGGCATACCTAAGGCTTCCTTATTCTTTTTCATGTGTGGTTTCATAGAATAATTCTTTATTGTCTTACTAGTGGCCCGGTGCACAAAATTCATGCATGGAGGGGGTGGGTGCCCTCAGCCTAGTCTGCACCCTCTCCAATTGGACATCCCTCTCGCAATCTGGGACCGGTGGCTCCTAATCGCTCACCTGCCTGACTGCCTGATTGCCCCTAACCTCTTTGCCTGCCTGCCTGCCTGATCACTCCTAACTGCCCTCCCCTGATGGCCTGATCTCACCCACAACTGCTCTCCTCTGCCGGCCTGATCTTGCCCCCAACTGCCTCTGCCTGCCTGCTCACCCCCAACTGCCCTCCCCTTCCGGCCTGATCTCGCCCCCAACTGCCCTCCCCTTCCAGACTGATCTTGCCCCCAACTGCCCTCCCCTGCCGGCCTGGTTGCCCCCAACTGCCCTCCCCTGCCCGCCTGATTTTGCCCCTAACGGCCCTCCCCTGCCAGCCTGATCTTGCTCTCAACTGCCCTCCCCTGCTGGCCTAATCTTGCCCCCAACTGCCCTCCCCTGCTGGCCTGATCTCGCCCCAAACTGCCCTCCCCTGCCAGCCTGATCTCGCCCGCAATGGCCCTCCCCTGCCAACCTGATCTCGCCCCCAACTGCCCTCCCCTTCCAGACTGATCTTGCCCCCAACTGCCCTCCCCTGCCGGCCTGGTTGCCCCCAACTGCCCTCCCCTGCCCGCCTGATTTTGCCCCTAATGGCCCTCCCCTGCCAGCCTGATCTTGCTCTCAACTGCCCTCCCCTGCTGGCCTAATCTTGCCCCCAACTGCCCTCCCCTGCTGGCCTGATCTCGCCCCAAACTGCCCTCCCCTGCCAGCCTGATCTCGCCCGCAATGGCCCTCCCCTGCCAACCTGATCTCTCCCCCAACTGCCTTCCCCTGCCTGCCTCATCTCGCCCCCAACTGCCCTTCCCTGCAGACCTGGTTGCCTCCAACTGCCCTCCCCTGCCAGCCTGATCTCGCCCCCAACAGCCCTACCCTGCAGGCCTGATCTCACCCCCAACTGCCCTCCTCTACCAGCCAATTTGGTTCTGATTGGTTGGTTTCTATGCCAGTCAGCATCAAAAGCTCCACCTCCTAGGCAGCCATTGGCTCCTCACAGTTGACCCAGATTTGGTTCTAATTGGTCAGTTTCTATGCCAGTCAGTGTCAAAAACTCTGCCTCCTAGGCAGCCATTGGCTCCTCACACTTCACCCAGATTTGGTTCTGATTGGTCAGTTACTATGCCAGTGAGTGTTAAATGCTCCACCTCCTAGGCAGTCATTGGCTCCTCACAGTTGACTGAGATTTAGTTCTGATTGGTCGGTTTCTATGCCAGTCAGTGTCTCTGGGCCTATCAACAGGGCCTGATCAGAAAGGCAGGGTTGATCAGCAGACCCGGCGGAAGCCTGGAGAGAAATGGAGGTGCGGCTGCTGGCACAGACTGGAGAGAAAGAGAGAGGCCAAGTGCTGATCAACAGCTGCCACACAGGCTACGGATAAGACCCTGCTTCTCTCTTCAGGCCTCTCTCTGGGCATGATTCGCAGCCCCCTCAGCAGTCAGTGCTGGGTCACCGTGCCTGCAGCCCCAGCAGTCAGTGCCGGGTCACCACGGCAACCCAACACTGACTGCAGGACTGACTTTTGGTTGGTTGAGCTTCTGGTCATGATGGACCCAGGGGTTTTATATATTAGTATTTCTTTATGGATTTACTAGAGGCCTGATGCACGAAATTCGTGCAAGGTAGGTCTTTGCAACCCCGGCTGCCTTGGCCCTTGCAGCCCCAGCTGCCTTGTGGCCCCATGGCCTCGCCCCCCCTCCCACTGATCATTCTGGAAGGTCGTTCTGGAAAGTTGTTCCAGAAGGTTGTTCTGCCGTCTGTTCTAATTAGCATATTAGCTCTTTATTATATAGGATAGTGTTCAATTTTATATAAATGATATTTTATTTAACTACTCACCTATTGATGAACATTTACTTTTTTCCCTAATAATTGGCTGTTATTAATATTATTTATAAATACGTTTTCACTGGAACTTCATAGAATTAAAAATTTTTAACTTGTATCTTGAAATAATGTACTATTGAAAAGTTGCAAAAATAATGCAATTAATCTCCATAGACCTTTTGCCTAGCTTCCTCTAATGGTCAGATACCTTACATTACCATGATCCTATATAATAAAAGGCTAATATGCAAATTGACCAAACAGCGGAAAGACCTATCACTATGATGTGCACTGACCACCAGGGGGCAGATGCTTAATGCAGGAGCTGCCCCCTGGTGGTCAGTGCACTCCCACAGGGTGAGCGCCACTCAGCCAGAAGGCAGGCCCACGGCTGGCGAGCAGAGCAGCGGGCCTAAGCCATCAGTCAGACATCCCCCGAGGGCTCCTAGACTGCGAAAGGGTGCCGGATGGGCTGAGGGACCCCTCCCCCCGAGTGCATGAATTTCGTGCACCGGGCCTGTAGTGCAATTATAAAAACAGGAAATTAAGAATGATATAGCACTATTAACTATTATACAGATCTTATTCAAATTTTGTCTATTTTCTGGTCTAGGATCCAACTTAGGATCTTACAGTTTATTTGGTTGTCATGTCACAATCGCTTCCAATCTGGGATGGTTCCTCAGTCTGTCTTTGACTCTTATGAGATTGACACTTTTGAAGAGTAGTGGCTATATTGTAGAATATTGCCTAATTTGTGGTTTTCCTCTGATATTTCCTCTAGATTAGATTCAGAGGTTCTGCATTTTATTAAGTACTAGAAGCCCTATCCACGAAGATTCGTGCCAGAATGGGCCTTCCTTTCCCTGGCTGCCAGCACCGCTTTCGCTCTGGCCGGAGCTGCCTTTCCACCTTCTTACACTGCTCAGAGGCCCAGAGTGGCTAGAGTCAGGGTGGAATGCTTGCGTTGTCGCCATGGTGACAACGCAAGCGTTCCGCCCCTCCCCCAGCCATGTATGCAAATTAACTTCCATCTTTGTTGGGTTAATTTGCATAGTCACTTATGATTTGCTGTGGGTGTCGCGAAGGTACGGTCAATTAGCATGTTTGTCTATTATTAGGTAAGATGTGTGTGGGAGTGATAGATATGTGTGTGTCCTCAGTGTGTCACATTAAGGAGAATCTGGGTGTTACATATCTTATTAATCAACTTTAACATGTAGTAACTAGGTGATAAATTTACTTAATTAAGGTGGTAGCTTTCAGCTTTCTCCATAGTAAAATTACTATCTCCCCCTTTGGAATTAATAATTTTTTTGTGGTGCATTTATTATTGACAATATCCTGTTTCTCTTCATGCTTTTACCATTAAATTTAGCATCCACTGATCATTCCTGCCTGCAACAGTTAAAACTGTGGTATTTATAAGGTGGTGATTTTTCTACTTTCATCATGTCAATGACAATAATGATTAAAATCTTACTGTAAGGAAGAGCAGACTCTTCTCCTTTGTTACTTTTTTTATTTATTCATTCATTTATTTCATGATGGAACCCAGGTTATTTATTTTATTCTGTGTGATGTAATCACTATTATTATTTTATTGTTTAAATTGCTCTGGATTAGGCCAATGGAAACTCTAAGTTGGCTTCTTACTTTCTGGTAGTTTAGGCTCATCTTATACTTTCCTTGCCTTAGTCTTTTCATTGAGAGTGGTATAAAGACACCTAATCTGAGCACCAGGTATGTTTCCTGCTATTGGGAAGTCATTGCTTCTAGGCACTGTTAGTAGATAGAGCTAGGAAATGTATATATGTATGCAAACATCTGTATCTATTTCTATATGTATACTGCACAGGATTCATTTCTGCCTATCCTCCTTTTCATATACCTAACTCCATTCTATAATAGCAAGAAACTCAGCTCTCATTTTCTATAGTGTATTAAGGTTATTTGTTCAATTCAATTAAACAAATAGTTTAGTTTCAAAATTACCCATCATCCCGTGAAAAAACATTTTCTAAGTAGAAGATAATGTTTAATTTTTTTGTCTTTAATATTATAGAATGTACTCAAAATGTTGCTTTCCAAAGTTACATATGTTAGAGTTTTCCTTTGCCACCCCATTTAATGTTGTTATGTTATTAATGTGTAATTCAATTAGGTTGACTTGTTACCACTTGTATTCCATTATGGATTCTGCCCACTTCCTATCTGGTGTTATTTTGTTTGTTTATTTTTAAGTTGAATTTATTGGGGTGACATTGGTTAATAAAATTATACTGGTTTTAGGTATACAATTCTATAATACATCATCTATATATTGTATTGTGTGTTTACCACCCAAGTCAAGTGTCCTTCCATCATCATTCATTTTCCCTTTACCTTCTTCTATCCGCCCGCCCCCCCCTTCCCTTTGGCAATCACCATACTGTTGTCTGTGTCCATGAGTCTTTCTTTTTTAAAATTTATTGTTGACAGTATTACAGATGTCCCCCATTTCTCCCCTCTTTGCCCCCCTCTACCCAGCCCTCACTCTTTCTTTTTTTCTTTGCTTAATCCCTTCACCCTTCTCACCCAGCCCCCAATCCCCTTCCCTCTGACAATTGTCAGTCTCTTCTCTGTATCCATACTCTGTCTAGCAGTATTTCAAAAAGGCAAAATACATACAATGGGGTAAAGACAGTCCATTCAATAAATGGTGTTGGAAAAATTGGACCTATATGTGCAAAAAACCCCCACAAAAACAAAAAACAAACAAACAAACAAACAAAAAAACAAAAGAAAAATAGAAAAGAAAAGAAAAAAAGAAACTAGACCACCTTCTTATATACAATAATAAACTCAAAATGGATTAATTGAACTATAAAGAGTGATCTCATTTCTGGGCTCTCTATTCTGTTCCATTGATCTATATGTCTGTTTTTATGCCAGTACCATGCTGTTTTGATTACTATGGCCTAATAGTGTAGTTTGATAGTAGATAGCATGATTCTTTCAATTTTGTTCTTTTTCCCCAAGATTGCTGTGGCTATTTGGGGTCTCTTGTGGTTCCATATAAAATTTTGGAATATTTGTTTTTCTATAGTGTCTTGCTATAGGAGTTGCGTTGAATCTATAGATTGCTTTGGATAGTATGGACATTTTAGTGATGTTAATTCTTCTTATTCATGAACACAGTACTAGTATATGTTTCCACTTAGTTGTATGTTTAATTTCTTTCTGCATTGTTTTATCATTATCTGAGTACAGATATTTTACATCTTCGGTTAAATTTATTTCAGTGTATTTTGTTTTTAATGAAGCATTTGTAAATGGGATTGTTTTCTTAGTTTCCCTTTCTGATAGTTCATTATTGGTGAATAAAAATACAACTGATTTCTGGTTATTTATTTTGTATCTTGCCACTTTGCTGAATTTGTTACTGAGGAAATTTATGTGTTATTTTCCCCACTTGGTTGGGGCTGGGGTCCTTATGATATCTTGAGAAAAAGAAATTTCTGAGATTCCCATGTTAAAATGTGTGAAATTACATCCCTGGGTTTCCAAGGTCCCATTCCAGTCATAGAAGTGTAGCTGGTGTTTCAGTAAAGCTAAAAGCAAAGCCAGTATCCAAAATTTCCGTTACATGTTGCAGCCGGGTCCAATTCAGCATCAGGCTAGTTGTAGTCCATTAGTCCATTATGTATGGGGGTCCACATGGCTGTGGGCCACATGGGAGAATGATAGTAAGGGGCGAGAGAGTCGTGCAAGCCAGGAGTCAAGGGCAACATGCCAAGAGAGTGGACTGCTTTGTTTAGGGAATTAAATATCCCAAATTTTGTGTCCTTGTAGTGGCCACACCCATTCTGGCTAATGACCTGTTCCCAGGTGTAACTGACAAGAAAGTACCTTCCTAGTATCACTCAAGTTTACTGGACATGTGTCTATTCTTCTCCCTGTCCAGCCCCTTCCCCCCAGCAATCTGTGGGAAATATACAGGTGGCTCCCTAGTGAGTGTATAGCTTGAGCTTCCTCGTGAAGCTGCCTAAATGACATGCCTATAATACTTTCCTTCCCTTTGCTCCTTTCCTGTTATTAATAACTAGTTAATTACAATGGTATCAAATTCATTTATCAGTTCTAGTAGTTTTTTGGTGGAATCTTTAGGGTTCTCTGTATACAGTATCATGTAATCCTATATAATAAGAGAGGAATATGCTAATTATCTGGCATGCCTCACTCAGTCCTGATTGGTCGGACCTCAGCAGCAAGCTAAACTACTGGTTGGAGCTTCTGCCCCCTGGTGGTCAGTGCACATCATAGCAACTGGTTGGCCAGTTGACTGTCTGCCCATTGGTGGTCAATGCATGTCATATCAAGTGGTTGAGTGGCCTTAGCATATCATTAGCATATTACGCTTTGATTGGTTGAACGGACAACTGGATGACCGGACACTTAGCATATTAGGCTTTTATTATATAGGATGACATGAACTATGTTGATTTAAAAAAAACATCTCATTTTATAATAATTATGGATTCCTAAGTGTTGGTGGTTTTTCAAGATTTGACTTTATATTTGAAGTTAGTTTTCTTATAAATATACTAGAGGCCCGTTGCACGAAGGTTCGTGCAATAGGGCATTCCTTCCCCTGGCTGCTGGCACCGGTTTTCCTCTGGCACTTGGGGCCCAGGTCTTTGCTCCGGCCGCAGCAGAGAAGCCAAGCCTCGAGGCTTCTCCGCTCCAGCCACAGTGGAGAAGCCAAGCCTCGAGGCTTCTTTGCTCCGGCCGCAGTGGAGAAGCCAAGCCTCTTCAGTCTTCAGTCTTCAGTCTTTGCTCAGGCTGGAGCCTTCAGTCTTCTTTCCATGCCTGCATATGCAAATTAACCCACCATCTTTGTTGGATTAATTTGTATACTCTCTCCTGTTTGGCTGGTGGGCGTTGTGGAGGTACGGTCAATTTGCATATTTCTCTTTTATTAGTGTAGACCAGAGGCCCATTGCACCAAGATTCGTGCAATAGGCCTTCTTTCCCCTGGCTGCTGGCACTGGTTTTCCTCCGGCACCCGGTACCCAGGCCTTTGCTCTGGGCGCTGCCTTCAGTCTTTGCTCCAGCTGGAGCGCCACTCCTATAGCTCCCTCCACCCCCGCCCTCCCCTTCATAGCAGGCGTCCTGCCCCACCTGGCTGTTCCGCGCCTGCATGCGTGCTGCCCAGAGGCCAGAGTGGCTGGGGGATGGGGCCACCACCATCTTTGTTGGGTTAATTTGCATACTCACTCCTGATTGGCTGGTGGGCATTGCGAAGTGATGGTCAATTTGCATATTTCTCTTTTATTAGTGTAGATGACAAATTAAGGAAAACAGGATGAATTTTGTGACAGTGAAAGCACTGTTAGCAGTGTTTAGTCCCCCCCCCCCCTTTTTTTTTTTCAAAGATAGTTAAAACTAGGACAGGTTGTCACTTGTCTGGAATTGTTTTCTCAATTAGCAAGACTTTGTTAAGACTGAATGTTGTCTGTCACTGTCTACATCTGCGATTCTTTTTATTCTGATTGAAAGAAAATCTTTACTTTCTGTGTATAGCTTTATATAGAAATCTGGCACAGGGCACTTTTGGATAAAATCTTGAGCCTTAAAAAAACATTGAAAAGTGTAATTTAACAATGTTGGCTCTGTTCAGCAAGGTGAGGCTGTTTATAACAGGGCAAAATTAAACCTGTGTTTATTATGTGCTATTCTGCAAAGAGGTATCTTGTTTTATCATTAAAGTTTTGTGACATCAGAATGTGATTTTAAGAACAGAAAAATAAGAGGTTTTGATACCACTGATAATAAAGTATGTAATGCCTTAAATGAACAATCAGTATTTTGTGAGAAAAAAAAAAAAAAAAACAGGTTAGGAAGAATACATGGTTTCAGATTTGTTTGTTGTCTCACATTATTTGGGGACATTTCCTATTGGCCTGCTTCAACTCAGTTGTTTCATTGTTGTCATAAATGCATTAAGGTCTTTTATTTCTTTATTTTTAAAATATGTTTTTATTAATTTTAGAGAGAGGAAGGAAGAGGGAGAGAGATATAGAAACATTGATGATGAGAGAAAAACATCAATCGGCTCCCTACTGGGGAGATTGAGACTACAACCTGGGCATGTGCCATGACCAGGAATTGAATTGGTGACCTCTTGATGCATGGGATCACACTCAATCCACTGAACCACACCTGCCGGTCTGCAGTTCTTTTAAAAGATGGCCTCTCTCTGAAGATGAATCCCTATAAAGAGCATCATAGGAAGTTGTTATAAAACTCCTAAATGTGACCTGGAGTCTAAAATGCTTCCAGGCAGCCACAATCCTGTGCGAGCTGACCTATGAGAAATCCAGTCCTTTCTTGCTGTTAATTGTGTATCACCCCATCCCCGGTCCCCCATGACTGGTCTGGATTGAACCAGTATCGGCCTGGGTCTAAATTCTGTGTTCTTTCCATTTTACCATGGTTTATAAATTTATTGAATTCCTACTTTATGCCAGGCAGTGTGTTAGGCGCCAAGGATAAAAAAACACACTAACACGAGTAAGGCAGATTTCTGTCTTCTATTTGATAGGACAGTGTGCCAGTTTTTAATTTATTATTTCTCAGCCCCAAATCCAGCATTCCTTGCTTTGCTTTGTGAGACTGGAACTGGCCCTGTGATAGTTCTCATTTGTTAGCAGCTGCAATGTTAGCGTTGTCAGTAAAGGGTGTGGAGGGAAAGTACAACATGATCGCAGCAGGAAAGCACTTCTCTTCCTGGTTCCAGTGCTCCTTCCTTCTGTCTCCGCAGGAGCCAGGTGTGGGTGTGTGCAACACCTGGTGAAGCTCATGTGACAGTACAGGTCCTGCCTCCTATCCAGTCATACTGTAGGCCATTTCCCTCAAGAAACACTGGTTCCAGTGTACCACACAATTTGCTCTCTGATCTTCCATCCCTTCTCTGACTGGATAACATTTATCTTTTATTATCCAGATATAACAGCACTTCTTTCTAGAATTCTTCCCTAAACTTCCAGCCCAAGTTACATTTCCTAACTTGCACTCCCTTAAAGCATAGTGTATTTATTTACCATAGCTATATTATCCTATTACAATATGCAGTAATCATCCATTGTCCATGGGGGATATGTTCTAAGACTGCCGGTGGATGCCTGGACATAAACATGTTTTTTATGTTTTTCTTTTTTTCTGGGTATGTTTCTATTGTTTATTTTCATTGTAGTTAGCATAGATTCATTAGATTACCATTGTAATCCAATATTTGGTTAAAAATTCCTAGTTTTATTTATACTTAGATATTTATCTATTAGAAAAAATTGCTTTTATAGTGTTTTGTCCTCTTCAAAATTGGAATCAATAAAATTATTCTTTCATCATTCACACAGTGATTTTTAGGGGAAGAAAATCACCAGGGGGGATAAACCATAATGTCCATCTAAAATCTATTGTATAATTCCACTTGGGGATAAATGATGTTTTCTTTGCTATTGATTGTTGTTTATTAAAGGTTAATGTTGTGACATTGATTATCAAAGTCATAGACACTTTAAGAATTATTCAGAATTAAATGATAAGGAATTCTATTTTTATTGTATTAGGCTTATGTTTCATAAGGCTGGTCTTAGTGTTAAAAAATAGCTGATTTTCAGAAGTATCATTGGTTGTTGATCTGTAGACTTTAAAAACTATTATTTTTTCCAATTGCAAAAAAAAAAAATAGCTTGCAGATTGTAGAGCATTTGCAAATACAATTAAAAGTCACCTGTACTCCCCTTATGTAGTGGTTAACATGGTTAACATGTTGGCATGTATCTTTCCAATATTTTTTTCTGTATTGGTCTCTTTTACGTGGATGAAATGTTTTGTGCTATTTTTGTATCTTACTTAAAAAACTTTTAGCTTTATTATATGATACTAGAGGCCCAATGCATGAAATTCGTACAAGGGCCTTGGCCCTGGCCCCTGCCCGCTGCTGCTTTGTCCAGAAGGAAGGACGTCCAGAAGGATGTTGGACATCTGGTCTAATTAGCATATTACCCTTTTATTATTATAGATATTAATGTTAAATGGTTGTGTAATAATTCATTTTGTGGCTATACTATAACTTACATAATTCTTTGGCTGAGTACTTAAATTTTATTCAATTTATTATTCACTACTACAAATATATTCACTACTATAAATATCAAATAAATGAACATCTTTGGGAATAAGACTTTGTGTTGATTTCTGTGATTATTTTTAAATGTAGAGCAGGTTCATAAAGATAGAATTTGGGTCAAAGAATGAGCATTTTAAAGATTTTGCATTTTTTTGGCCACATTGTTCTCTAGAAAAAGTGTATCAATTAGTATACGAGTGACAGAAACATACTTTCCCTCATGTGCTTTTAGAGCTACCATTTTGCCTTGTCCAATTTAATAGTAATTGGGATGATAGCTCAATGTTTTAATATGTATTTATTTTATTATAAATAAAATTGAGTATTGTTACATTTATTTGGGTTAGTTACCATTTGCATTGCCTTTATTATAGATTTCATGTCTTTCCAGTATACTCACTTGAGCTTCTTGTTTATTGAGAATTAGCTCTAGGAAAACTTTAAAAAAAATTTTTATTTTTATTTTTAACAGATGCCTGTTTTTATTTCTGAAATGATCTTGTCTTGTTTGTGTCCTTAGGAAATTTAGGAAAACTTTTAAAGTCAGGACTGCTTTACCAGGCTCGTAAAAGCAATAATCAGGGAATAATTTAACATTTAAATCTTGACAGGTTTTGCAGGTCTAATGTGAATTTATTTAATGATATTTCTATGTACCCACCATTGTCTGCTTGAGTACTTTGAGTATTAAAAAAAGGAAATTGAGATTATGTTATGCTATGATAATTATTTTGCTAATAAATAATGATTGAATATATTTTTAAAAATAAACTGAGGTATATATTCCATGCAACAAAAGCTATTTTAAAGGATTTTCTTAAGGTAGGAAAAAGGCAATTATGACTGAAATTCTGTAGGCACTATGGGTGGGTAAGGTGCTTTGTGACCCTTCTCCGAAGAGGTTTTGTGGCTCACATTTGTAAGTTGCCATTCATTGTCCTGTCTTTGTCTTTGGCTCTCTCCAGTTTTTCTTCCTAAATCCTTGGACTAGTTCCTATAACAATGTGAGTTCACAGTGGTGCCCTCTGGGCCAGGGCATCTCCGGGCCAGCAGACCCTAAGCAGCCACTGCTGCTGAGAGCAGGTGCACGTGCAGATGGCGTGGTGGGGCCCGCCTGCCTTCTGCTTGGTGGTACTGCAGAAGGTGATTGATAATACAGTTTACTCCGCATAATGGTCTGAGGCAAGGGGAGCCAGAGTATCAGGCTGAATGAAAGTCAGAGCTGGCAGAATAAACACACACACTTAATTTAATCTGTAGTTTTGTTAAACTTCCTTATTAGTGCTCTTAACCAGTGGCCTTGGTGCTTGCAGTTTTCTCTCCTTGCCTCCTCTCTTGTTCTGTACCTTTTTTAGGGAGGTGGTGATGATAGACACAAAAAGGGCTGAAAGCAGCCAATCCTGAGTTGGATATGGTGTTCAGTTGTTAATGCTTACATAGCGTAGAGTGGACTCCAGGCAGTGTAAAGGGACCTTGTTCTGCGTCAAAGACTGGTATTTGTCTTTTCTAGTGGTTGTCTCCAAAATGGTAAACGATAGATAAAACAATGCATTGGGATTTGGGTTGGAAGGAAACACTAAAACCTTCATTTTTATCACATTCTTTTAAAATTTCCATTTCTATATATCTTTTATGTTTCTAATTAATTTGTAATAGTAATGCAAGTATATAATTTATAAGTGTATTTTGGGGAGGTATATTTGAAAGTTTTTGATTTAACTTTGTTTTCACAGTTAAATGTGGTTTTACATTTTCTAGGACTTTGTCTTACAAGATTTGTTGTAGAGGTATGGCAGCTTTTACTTATTCTGAATAGTAGGAAACTAGGACTTTAACATAGGTTACTGTTTACCTATTAAGAGTTTTTGTGTGTTTTTTCCTCTGAGTAAAGAGAATGCTTAATAGACTTACTGGAGTACATCTGAAGAGCATGAAATCAAGGACACTTCTCACTTGTTTTTTTGGCCGGGATTTTATTCTGAATTTGAAACTATCAAAATGACTAAGGATTTTAGAGGTGACTAGCACAGAAGTATTCTCAGTTGTTATTTAACCTCAGAGTTCACTTGGGGTTTTATAACTATTTTGGGCAGCTTTCTGTTTAGAACCCCAAACATCATGAGATCTTGTGAATTCTGCCTATAATTAATAAATGAGTGTAATGATTATAACTTGTCCCTGGTTTGCTTCATCTTTACTTCTTTTAAATGTTTGTTATAATGATTAAGACCATTTTGGGCTTCTAATTTGGTATTCCTCAGAATTTCTGTCTGAGTCACAGCGGGATTAGTTATTTTTTTGGAACTCTGAAATTTTATTATTCTTGTGGTTCCAAAAATCGTGAAACCACTGTAGAAAGCTTACTGATGGGAATTTCAACTATGAGAATTTATAGTCATCATTTTTGCGTTTTCTCCCTTAGGATACATTTTTTGAGGCTTTATTTTTAGTTTGTTAGCAGTGCAAAACATATGAAAGAATAACCAAACCTTTTGGATAAATTTGGAAAACCAATGTTTTGAGGGGTCAAAATTAAGTGAGGATGGGAGCTCTTGAGAAGTTGAGCTCAAGAGTGTTGAGAAGTTGAGAGAGAGCCAGAACTTGCTCTGGAGCAAGAGGTCATGTCTCCGCTGCTGTCAGAGGGGGTGGCCTTCAGATTCTAAAGACAACCTCTCACTTTTCTTCCTCCCTTCTCATTTACTTGACAATTACATTGTAACTAGAGGCCTAGTTCATGAATTCGGGCATGGGTGGGGTCTGGCCAGCCTGCCCCAATTGGGGCCTGATCAGGGCCGGGCTGGCTGTGAGGAGGGGCCACAGCGATTGGCCGGTGGGCCAATCTCCTGCAGTCCCTCCCCTTGGCTGGCCAACCTCCTGCAGCCCCTCCCCACTGGATGGCCGGCCCCACCCCCTATTGGGGTGGAAGGCGATCAGGACTGGGGCTGGCCAGGGGGAGGGGCTGTGGGATGATTGAGGTGGGGTGGGCCAATAGGGGACGGGGCCGGCTGGGGGGAAGGGCTGTGGGGGGGGGGGTTGGCTGGCTGCCCCACCATCGATCAGGGTGGGAGAGAGGCAATCAGGCGCTGGGCTGGCCGGGAGGAGGGGCCGCTCCCTATTGGGGTATGAGGGCGATCAGGGGCGGGGTCAGCCAAGGGGAGGGGTCACGGGGGGTTGGCCGGCTGTCCCACCCTCAATGGGGGTGGGAGAGGCCGATTGAGTCGGTTCTCTGGCCACAGTGGGCATCATAGCGACCTGTTGTTCTGGTCGTTACAGTGTTCCAGTTGCTGTCTTTTTATATACACTGAGTGGCCAGATTATTATGATCTCTGAACGCATAATAATCTGGCCACTCAGTGTGTGTGTGTGTGTGTGTGTGTGTGTGTGTGTGTGTATGTGTGTGTGTGTATTAGAGGCCCGGTGCATGAATTCGTGCATGGGTGGGGTCCTGCCAGCCTGCCCAGGGGGAGGGGACATGGGCGGTTGGCCGGCCTGCCTGCTGGTCGAACTCCTGATCGAGGGGACAATTTGCATATTAGCCTTTTATTATATAGGATATACACTGAGTGGCCTGATTATTATGTGTTCAGAGATCATAATAATCTGGCCACTCAGTGTATATAGATTGTGCATCTATTTATTGTATTTCCTGGTTAGTCAGAAATACTATTTCTGATAAGTTACCCAGTTAAGGTAATTCTTTTAAAAAAATATTTTTTATTAATTTCAGAGAGGAAGGGAGAGGGAGAGAGAGATAGAAACATCAATGATGAGAGAATCACTGATCAGCTGCCTCCTGCACACCCCACACTGGGGATCAAGCCCACAACCCAGGCATGTGCCCTTGACCAGAATCAAACCTGGGACCCTTCAGTATGCGGGCTGATACTTTATCTACAGAGCCAAACCAGCTAGGGCGAGGAAATTCTTGTTATTCAATTCCAGGTCACTGAAATCCCTTTGAGACTTAACTTTCAGAGCTTCAACTATATGAACTTGTTTGTGTGTTTTATCAAGGGGACGAACAGTCATTTTAGTCTTTCCCAGAAACAGAGTGAAGAACAGGACAAATGACCAAACTATCTTTTCAGATAGATGCGTTCTTCATTAACAAATGTTCTTCTTAGTTAATATACTTCATATACCCAGTACTGCCCACAACAGCAGCCTTTACTTTCTTGCCTATGGCTTTCTGGAAGGTCAACACCATAATAATATTCTGCCTTCTCTTGTCATGTTTTGCCATTTAATAAGGATGATTAAAGTCTAATAGCAAAAGCTTGTTATGAGACCTAGTTATAGTTGAACTTGGGGTTGATTGATTCAGAAAGGTTCCTAGTTTAAATAACTTGTGACTTGTCATGTTGGACACAAGTCTTTCTGAGCACCTGCTGGCTACTTGTATAAGAGTTAAAGTTTTTATTCTGGATCCAGGAAAACCTCCTTCAGTTCCATTCCACAAAAGGAGAAGAATGGACATCTCTACCTGTGCATCCAGATGCCATTCTTTGAGTAGTGCAGAGAAGGTTCTGTTCCCACATCTCTTGCATATTCTCTTGTTTATAATAATTTTGCTAGGAAGCATCAACTCTGCAGAGGTTACAGGAACCACAGCTACATTGATGACAGGGCTAAAGAAGTCCCTTCTCTCAATCTCCAAACAGCTCATGAAGGTAATGAGGAATGTCATGATCCCAATGTACTGAAATACAGAAAAATCAGAATAATGGCTGTTTCACTGCTTTCACCTCTAGTGAAGAATACACAATGGCTGGAATGCAGGGCTGCTCCTTTTCCAGCCAGTAAGTTTGAAAGATATAGTTGTAATGTATATTTTCTAGGACTGTCTTTCAGGGGAAAGACTCAAGTTGTCCAGTGCCTCAGAACTGGATGTTCTCATGGTTCTACACAAAATTTGATACTGATAGTAATATCCAGAATTGTTTCTTAAAAGGCATTTAGGAAAGTGGGCCCACCTGCTGATGGCCCTTTGACATCTGATGGATCTCTTCTTTGTAAATTCCCCCTTTTTCCCCACATGGGTAAAGGACTTGCTATCAAAATCATCCTGTAGGACTGCTGAGGTTATAGGTCCACCAGATGTTCATAAAGACACACTGTTTTCTCCTTTGGAGCTGAGCTCAGATGTCAGGTTATGATCAGAGGAAGTGATTTTCTACATCACTACATTGGTTTCTCCATATTTGCTAAATCAGCCGTACCAGTTTTTTGATATTTGTTCCTGCTATTGCTATCATTTTTTTTGTTCTTTTCCTTTTCTCTGGCCATGCAGATAGACTCCGGGATGCCACCCATCTGCAAGGTGCTGTGGGCAGCCATCTTGGTTTTCATTGATATATATATATATATATATATATATATATATATATATATATATATCATCCAGATGCCAAATATATATATATATATATATATTTCTTGTGGTAAAATATACATAAAATTTACTATTTTAACCATTTTTAAGTATACAGTTCAGTGGTATTAAGTACATTCACATTGCTGTGCAGCCATCACTACTGTCCCTCTTCAGAACTTTTTCATCATTCAAAACTAAAACTCTGTACCCATGAAGCAATAACTTCCCCTCCCCCTAGTCCTGGGTAATCACTATTCTACTTTCTGTCTTTCTGAATTTAACTTCAGGTTCCTCATATAAGTGGATTTGGATTCATTGATATTTTAAAAATAGATTTGAAAAGGCCACTGCTACATTTTTTGAGTGCAGCTAAGTTTGCATTTCTTCTTTTCATCTGTGGCCCCAAAGGCATTCAGCATTGACTGGCCATCTAGGAGCAAGGGAGCAAAACATTGGGAGACTCCAAAAATGATGGGCCCTTCTCCTTTTCATACAGACTGATTTTGAGAGATTATCTAGAGTTCCAAGGCTCTAGAGATTTTAAGGTTTGACTATGAATTATTCAAGAAATCAGTTAGCTAAAGGTATGTGAAATTAGTATAGGAAATAAGATCAGTTCTTTAGAAAACAAAAATTATGAGGTAGCCTAACAATTAGCAAAGACACTTTGCTTTGGTTGTCTCTCGGAAGTTAGTATACAGACATTTTTACTTTGAACTCTTTTTCTCTATTTATTATTCCATGCTTGGATTAGAGAACAATATTAGAGTTTTTATATTTAATAGTTTAAAAATACATATTTTAGCAAAATTAATGACAAAATATCTCTAATATTTAAAAAATGTAATGGATGTTAAACTGAAAGATGATAGCATTTGTGTCAATGGGAGGTAACACTTTCATTGACTTTCTTTTTGTTGTTAATCCTCATATATTTTCTCCATTGATTTTCAGAGAGAGAAAGGGAAGGAGGGAGGGAGAGAGGAAGAGAAAGAAAGACAGGAGAGAGTGAAGAAGAAAGAAAGGAGAGAGGAGAGAAACATCAATGTGAGAGAGACACATCTATTAATTGCTTTCTCCATGCTGCCCTGACTGGGACTAGGAATCGAACCTGCAACCCTCCAGTGTGCAGGCCTGCACCCTAACCACCAAGCCACAACCGCCAGGACTCATTAATCCTTACTAATAAAAGCCTAAGTGGTCGTCACACTGTGATGCCCTTATGCCATCACAAGATGGTTGTGTGCACAGTGGAGGTGGGGCCCGGTGGCCGCTTTGTGCAGCCAGGCCTGGGGGACCGGTCCCACGGCTCGCACAGCGCGGAGGAGGCGGGGCCCAGCCAGTTCCGCTCTGCATGGCGTGAAGTAGGCGGGACTCCCGGCTCCGGCCTACCACTTTGAGGCAATCCATCGAGGAGCCCTGGATGGGTGGGCGGGGCCTACCACTTTGGGGCAATTGATCACGGGGCTCCTGCACTGTGAGAGGGCACAGGCCAGGCTGGGGAACCTCTCTCTCCTGAGTGCATGAATTTTGTGCACCGGGCCCCTAGTTTTTAAATAAGTAGTCCATGACCCCTACCCTGTCTGCTGCTCACTTTCTTTCCAGTTTTCCCCATGTAGGACTTGATTCAAGCAGTATGTGTTGAATATTTTGTATGATGTGGGTACTCAGCAGTTATTTTTCATAATGTTCATTTATAATAAATTCAGCATTTTCTATGTTTCCTCGTGAGGATTAAAAAATATTTCTGTATATTGCTTTCCCAGAAACTTGACTACTGAGATTATAATCTGACCTTTAGCAGCATTTCTCATGACTACATCGAATGTTATTTCCTTGTACCATTTCCTTCAAGATGAAAAAAACACACACAAAAACGTTAGAGAGGTGCAAAGGGAAGAAAATTGGCCACTGTGCTCCAGGGTTTGATGAATTGGGAGCTACAAGACGTAGTACAAAAACTAGTGGCAAGATCCTGTAAAACATGGCTGAAATAAATGGATTTCATTTTAAAAACAAAACCAAACTCCACTGGTATGTGCAGATCATTTACATCTTTAATAATTTGTATGCTTTATATCAGTGACTTACCTTGTTTCATACTCACCTGCTTTTCATTCATTTAATTGTTTGAAATCCAAAAGTGGGCATTGTGCCTCATTGTGTGAAAATAATGGCTTCTTTAAATTTTGGTTTCTGTTTTGGGTGTGATATCGGTAATGTCAAGTGAATTAATTTAATTGTATTCCCTAATTGTTAAAATTTTATCTGTTTCTGAAGGCATATGATAGGTCAAACAAGAAGACCACTTTTTTTGGGGGGGGGGGGGAAATATAAATTGTGCCATTAAGGAAAAACTGATTTAATGGAAAAAAAAACAGTAATTGTTAGTTGACTATTGGTTACTCAGGGCTTTGGTTCTTAATGATTTTTGAGTCACAGAAGCCATTTTAATACTTTAATAAAAGCTAAAGACATTCTCCCCTACGAAAGAGAAGCACATTCACAAACATGAGAAACATTTTCCTGAAATTTCAGTTGGATTTCTATAAGGCCATACATAGATATCAAGTTGGAAGTTGTTTTCTAACTTTTCTACCAAGGGCTAGAATGAATTGACATGTCACATTTGTCATTCACAACACAGCTTTTGCCAAACAAGTTTAAGGTAGGGGAGCTACTTCTCTACAAGACGCAAACCACATTCTGCCACACAAAGATATATATTAATCACTCATTAGTGAAGCAGGCTCAAAATATGTTACATAAGCTCGATGAAGGTTCAGCTCTCTTTCCTTTTAGGTGCTTTGACTGCCACTTTGAATGAAAGTTTCATCCAGGCAGACACAGTGACATTTTAGAAGTAGGATTCAGTTACCTTTATATTCAACATCAGGCAGCAAAGAATCCTAAACCCATGACTGGACCGGGGACCTTGTAGAGATTAAGTTTTGAGAGCTACCTCTGAGGGTAAAGGCTTCAGGCCTCACTGATTCTGTTCATTCACAAGTGTCTAGTGTCTTTAAATTTTGTAGTCAGTCTACATTTCTTCAATACCGTACTTTCAATAGGTGAACAACTGTTTCTAGCAAGAATCCTGCCAGTGGTTTTTAACAATAAACAAGCCATGGTTTTTACCAATAAAAACTAATTTCTGAAATTTAATATACTAGTTAGCAAACCTTAAATTGTTATTTGAGATATTTATAATAGAAGTATTTATAGCAGCTGTCTATGGAATTGGGATTCTTGTTAGAGTGCCCTGGTCTTTGCATTCTTGAGTAGGGCTGCTGGATACTCTTAGACTTGAAATTTGAACTACATAAACATATCTCATTCTTTATGGTCAAGCATTTATTTATTATTTTTTTGTTAATCTTCATTGGGGGATATTTTTTCCATTGCTTTTTAGAGAGAGTGAGAGGGTGGAATGGAAGTAAGGAGGAAAGGAAGGAGGAAGGGAGGGAGAGAGATAGAAAGAAAAGGGGGAGAGAGTGAGAGAGTATGAGAGAGAGAGAGAGAAGAGAGAAGAGAGAGACATCGTCTGGCTGCCTTGAATAGGGCCAGGGATCAAACTTGCGACTCTTCTAGTAATAATTTGTATGCTTTATATCAGTGACTTACCTTATTTCATACTCACCTGCTTTTCATTCATATTCCTATCAGTGGTGGATTTTACTCCCAATTTTGTGATGTCCTAGAGTGTATTCACATTGACTCTGTCTCATGGTTGGGTCCCCAGTGTATTACATTGTGCATGGCTGTAATATAGTATCTGATAAACAAATTTTGGTTGAATAAATGAACATTCAGAATCCCTATTGAACAAATTCTTAGACAAATGTTTTATTTTAGAACTAGAGGCCCGGTGCACGAAATTTGTGCACGGGGGTGTGTGTCCCTCAGCCCAGCCTGAATCCTCTCCAATCTGGGACCCCTCGAGGGATGTCTGACTGGCTGTTTAGGCCTGATCCCACCGGCGGGATTGGGCCTAAATGGGCAGTCGGACATCCCTCTCACAATCCAGGACTGCTGGTTCCCAGCCGCCCACCTGCCTGCCTGCCTGATGGCTCCTAACCGCTTCTGCCTGCCAGCCTGATCACCCACTAACCACTCCCCTGCCAGCCTGATCGATGCCTAACTGCTCCCCTGCCGGCCCAATAGCCCCTAACTGCCCTCCCCTGCTGGCCTATTCACCCCCAACTGCCCTCCCCTGCTGGCCTGATCGCCCCCAACTGGCCCCCCCCCACCCCGCTGGCCATCTTGTGTCCACATGAGGGTGGCCATCTTTGACCACATGGGGGCGGCCATCTTGTGTGTTGGAGTGATGGTCAATTTGCATATTACCTCTTTATTATATAGGATAATTTTAGATTTATGGAAAAGTCACAAAGATAATGTGAGAGTTCCTTTATACCCTTTACCCACTTTCCTCTACTGTTAACATCTTATATTATTACTAGAGGCCTGGTGCAAGAAATTCATGCACTGTTGGGGGGGTGTCACTCAGCCCGGCCTGCGCCCTCTCATAGTCTGAGTCCCCTCGGGGGCTATAACAGTGTGCCAAGCAGCTGGTGGCCAGGGAGGAGCCTGAATTGGGGCTAGGCGCTCATACCGGCCTGCTGTGCCTGCTGCCGCAGAGTTGGGAGAGGCTCCCGCCATGGCAGCTGTGCTCGTCAGCTGTGAGCCTGGCTTCTGGCTGAGCGGTGCTCCCCCTGTGGGAGTTCACTGACCACCAGGGGGCAGCTCCTGCATTGAGTGTCTGCCCCCTCGTGGTCAGTGTGCATCATAGCGACCGGTTGTTCTGGTCATTTTGCCGTAATGGTTGCTTAGACCTTTATTATATAGGCTAGAGGCCTGGTGCACAAATTTGTGCACCATTGGGGTCCCTCAGCCTGGCCTGCAGGATCAGGTTGAAACTGGCTCTCTGATATACCCTGAGGGGTCCCGGATTGCGAGAGAGTGCAGGCCAGGCTGAGGGACACCACTGGTGCACCATCAGGGCCAGGGAGGGACACGGAATGTTGTCCAGCTGGGAGGGACTGCAGGAGGGCTCTAGGGCATGTCCAGCCCATCTCGCTCAGTCCTGATAGGCCAGACTCCAGCAGCAAGCTAACCTATTGGTCGGAGTGTCTGCCCCCTGCTGGTCAGTGCATGTGATAGCAACTGGTCAACTGGTCTGTTTGCCCCTGGTGGTCAGTGCATGTCATAGCGAGTGGTTGAGCGACCTCAGCATATTATTAGCATACTAGAAGCCCGATGCACGAAGATTTGTGAAAGAATGGGCCTTCCTTTCCCTGGCTGCTGGCACTGCCTTTCCACTCTGACCCCGGAGCTGCCTCATTCCGCTCCGACCCCGGAGCCGCCTTTTTCCGTGCTGGCCCCGCCTTTCCTCGCTGCCCAGAGGCCCTGAGCAGCTGGGGCGGTGCGGAACGCCTGCGTTGTCACCATGGCGATGACGCAAGCGTCCCTCCCTGCCCCTGGCCTCTCAGCACCTACGTATGCAAAGAAACCCACCATCTTTGTTGGGCTAATTTGCATACTCACTCCTGATTGGCTGGTAGGCGTCATGAAGGTATGGTCAATTTGCATATTTCTCTTTTATTAGTGTAGATTATGCTTTGATTGGTTGAACGGCTGACCGGTCAACTAGACACTTAGCATATTAGGTTTTTATTATATAGGATATTACATTTGTACCAACTAAGAAATTAACATTGGTACATTACTGTTAACTAAACACCACACTTTATTCAGATTTCACTAGTTTTCCCCTAATGTCCTTTTTCTTTTTTCTTAAAATATGAAACGCTTCACTAATTTGCGTGTCATCCTTGCACACGGCCATGTTAAATCTTCTCTGTATCATTCCAATTTTAGTATATGTGCTGCCGAAGGGAGCATGTCCCTAATGTCCTTTTTCTGTTCCAAGATCTCATCCAGGGTACCACAGTACATTTAATTGTCCTATCTTCTTTGTCCCATCTAGTCTGTGACAGTTTCTCAGATGATCCTTGTTTTTGACACTTTTAAGGAAAACTGTTTTGTAGAACATCAGCTGTTTTGCGGAATGTCCTTTAGTTTGGATTTGTCTGATGTTTTTCTCACATTTAGAGTAGGGTTATGGGTTTTTAGGAGGAAGATTTCAGAGGTAAAGTACCATTCTTATTATATCATGTCAGGAGTAGATACAAGTAATTTTGCTTTTAATATATGATCTCAGAAGGGAGAAATGTGGATAATAAGAAGGTGGAATTTAAGTCAGTCACTTCTGCCATGGTAAAAATTGTGGTAAAGATAAGGCGAGGGAACTGAATCTAAAATAAAAATTTAAATTTTATTTGGGGGAATTCAGCCTTTGGTTTTCCTGTCATGCATCACTTTGGATGTTTGAAAGTTGGTTATATTTACTTTATTTAAACACTTGACTGATATAAATCAGAGAAATGAACAGGCCAATGGTATATAGATATTTGTCAAGGTGAAATTGCAATAATCTTTTCAAAGTCTCTCAACCAATCTTTTGAAGTCATAAAAAATTTTAATTAGATATTTTTTTTCTTTTCCTCTGCTGCTGTATTTTTTCTTTCTCTGCGCTCTTTTGCATTAAGGTTTATGTTTTTCAAGCTGAGTTAATGATACTGAGAAACACTTCAAAGCATTTGTCACCAGAGTAGTTTATTCCTTAATTAATGGTGATGTGGTTTGCAGACAGGTGGCACACTTTAATGTGTTACAGAGACTAGTCTTGTTAGTTATTGATTAGTAATGAATAAATTACTGCCATTTTTAATCATAGGAAACTTTCTTTGGAGGATAATTAATCAGATTCATGTATTTCTTAGCCAGTGTAGGATTATCATCTTTTTTAGTTACAAGAATGAACCTGCCTGCCTCTGCCCTGGGTAAATTCAGGATGGAGCAGACAGGTTTCTAGGTTATATTTTGATCTTTACTTTTATTAAGCAGATGAGAAGTGTACTTGCTTAAAAATTGCTTTAAACTGCCTTTCCTGTTGAGTAGGTTTTGAACTACCTGCTTGACAGATGGTGTTGGAAGTAATTACTGAAATCATGTGTTTACCTGTACGTGGACATGTGTTCACCAGATGCACCCTGTTTACCCAGAGCTGCTGATTTCTTAAAGAAATATACACCTTCTGGATAGAGTTGCATAACTTAGGAGAAAGAATAAAAGCTCAGCCAGCCAGAGCTCTCAATCTCTCTCAGTTGCAGAATCAGCTGTAGTGAGAAGACTCTTGTCTCTTAGTGAGTGGTGGGGTAGCCCAGAGAACTACTTTCAGCACCATTTATCTTTCCTTCTTTTGACTTACTTAGTAGTTTAATCTTACCTGTCTACTAAATTATTTAATAGCCCCCCTCCCCAAATATAGATATGAATTGTAGTAATACTGATCAGTCTTTTAATATGATGGTTATGGTTCATTATATTGTTGTGTTATTTTTACTTGATATTTTTAAAAACGTGTTTTCCAAACCAAATGTTAAAAATGTAGTAATCATTCCCAATTTCTAAGTACTGATATTGGAGGCCTGGCTTTTGTATTAAGCATTTTTTTTAACAATACATAGATAATTCCTATATTCATGAAGATTGAGAATAGCTACTTTAATGTTTTATTTATTAACCATCAAAACCTAATTTATGTTTCCCCCTTCATTTCTGTTTTACTTATGTTAAAAAATTGTAAAAACTCAGGGATAATGACCCCTTTAACATGTGTGCTTTACATGTTCAGTTTTTAAGCTGAGTACATTTAACTGTCTATAAATCCTGAGAAACAAGGAAAGCCATTGTTTCAAGATTTTGACAGGTGCAAAACTGTAAATAATTACAGGCCTGGGCAGAAACTAGAACAGAAGTTGCACAGCAGCTGGCAGGCCTGACCTGTGGCAGGTCTGACCTGAGTTAAGTAGCCTTAATTTTCTGGCAAGCTCAGATTTGTTTTATAGTATGAAATTCACCTCTATTACAGAAAGATTCTACTGATTGAGACTAGATATCAGTTGCAAAGGGAGAAACATATACAGAATATTGAGAAAGAAAACTGCCCATTGAGTCACCTTTTGTACAGCTTCAGGGCCAGATGGAACTTGTGTTGATGAGTTTTAAAATGGACTCACATGTTGACTGAAATAAATCACTCAACACCAAATGGTATACAGCAATAATACCTAGGAGGGTGGTCTGTTTTTTTTTTGTTTTTGTTACATATGGTATCTACTTCTAAAACATTTTAATTTTTAATCTTATGAGCATATCTGACTTTTGTGAAGAGGAAAGCAATTTAATTATTTATATCTTGGGAATACCTGAATTGTACTTTTCTAGGTTTTTATGGAGAGTAATGCAATTTCTAATGACATTTTATCACCTTCAGATTCCATTAGGCAGTTCCCTAACTCAAAATAACCTGATTCGTTGCTGCTCTCTAAGGAAGGCTGCCTGCTGCCATATCCCCTCCACATACCATATTGTTACCCTGGAAAGTTTACAAAGGACAGGGTTCTGCTAGGGCAGAATTAAAAGGCTGATGAATTGTGGGCCCAATCTAACCTATAGATGGGGTTTCTTTGTCTTACACAATATTTTAAAATTTTGAAAATTTTAAATTTAAAAATGTATTTCTGACTTTTTTTGAAAATCTGATGATACGGTAACCCTGGGTCTGCATTCCTGCAATTGGCTGGAACTGAGTAGCAGCTGCCCCCTTCTACTCGGCTTTCTCCAGTCCTTATTCTCTATTGTGTATTCACTTCCCTTACTTACCTATAGACATTTGAGTTAATGACCCTTGGACTAGAAGATGTGTGGGTGCAAAAGTGGACAAACCTGGAGAAAAGGACAGTTTTTAGGGGAGATTTGTGGAGCCTTGATCCAGTTACCATTGATTTGCCTTGTGCTATGTTCCCTCCATGCTGTCTACCTCTTATTTCATCTAGTGCCTGTGTTTCCTCTTCATTATTATGAGAATTATATCCACTAGAACTTAGAGTTATGGTCCCCCAACCACCCTTAGTAAAGTAAATATCCCAGGACCTGGGATAGGTTCTGAATTTTCTGAATGATTACTAGTCCTTAACTTACATATTAATATGCTTTAGTTTAATCAGTTTCTCTCATCATTTTTTGTAGAAATCAGCTCTATTGAAGGATGAGAGTTTGATTAAAAGAGGAATATAGAGCCCTAGCCCGTTTGGCTCAGTGGATAGAGCATCGGCCTGCGGACTCAAGGGTCCGGGGATTCTGGTCAAGGGCATGGGGATTCCGGTCAGCGGCACGTACCTGGTTGCAGGTTTGATCCTGCACATGTGGGAGGAAACCAATCGATGTTTCTCCCTGTCTCTCCCCCTCCCTTCCACTCTTTCTAAAAATCAATGGAAAAATATCGGGTAAGGATTAATAAAACAAACAAACAAATAAAAGGAATATAGACATTTTTAAAGCTCTGGGCGTATGAAGAGAAAGAGCTCCAGGACTTACTGTTGGGCTTTAAAATATTTAAGGTTTGATTTCTCGACAGGGAGAAAAAAGAAAAAAGAGGGCATATCATGATATAGTGCCATAGTAGGTGACTTAAGAGGGACTGATGGCAATGAGACCCTTGACAAAATGGACAAAGGAAGTAGGAGAATCCCAGAAATTAAAATGTTCCTAGATAGGACAAAAGAAATGGTTCTCTTCTTCCTCCTTCTCTCACACACCTCTGTACTCTGGTGTCTCAACTCTTATGACCCAGAATCTATGGAATAAATATGCTCTTTCTTTGTTTCTAGATAGGAGGAGGGAGAAGAACTGGAGAAGAATTGAATTGAATTTGTCTAAGAATCTCACTAGTAAATATATGAAAAATTAATAAAAAATACCCACCTCTATTGTAAGTTGACTTTGGGCACATAGCTAACTCATAAGTTGGGTGGTTGTGAGCTTTGTTAAATAAAGTTACTAGAACAGGAGTGGAATAGACCAGGGGTTTGCAAACTATGGCCTGCAGGACAAATCTAGCATGCTGCTTGTTTTTGTAAATGAAGTTTTATTGGAACATTGCTGCACCCATTAGTTTACATATACTTTCGATGGCTGCTGTCACAGTGTAAGGACAGAGTTGAATAGTTGTGACAGAGATCAAATGGCCCTCAAAATTTGAAATATTTATTATTTGATACTTTATAGAAAAAAATGTGCTAACTCTTGGTATAGATGATTTTATCCAAAAGAGAAAAAACAGCCCTCTATGTACTCTTTAGTTATTTTTATTTAAAACAAAGGGAATTAGACATATGATTGGTTTTCAAAATCTCTATATATTTTTTGGTTACTTTGCAAGTATTTATAGAGTTATTGTTTCATTTGAATGGAATGAAAGTTTATAATGTTTATAAGGATTACAGTTAGGCTACAATTTTATTATGCCATTGACTATAGCTATTTCTGGTGCGGATTATAATAAGTTAACAGGAAAATATGAAGTAATATAATTGGTAAAAACATGATGTAATAGTAAAAAATTAGTAAAATAAAAATTTTGTTATGTTTTGGGCTACAGCTTTTTGGAGGGAAGAATATAATGTTATTTAATTTTACACAATATTTTAGGGAATATATTTAATGAACAGATGTGTACATATGGTCCATGTCGTTCTTAATTTAAATTTTGAAGACTGCTAAAAATTTTAGTTATTGGGAAAATAGTGAACTTTCATTTAATGATCAAGTTAAACCTGAATAAACTTAGGTCTTTATTGTTTTTAATTTTGATAACATTTGAAAATAGCAGGTCTGTATTGTGAGGTTCATTCAGCATGGTGAGTGTCTCAAGAGTTAACACTGTTCTCAGCGCTGGGAGTTCAGCACTGAATAAAACAGAATACTTAGTGAGCTGACATGGGCAAGGGGAAAAACAATAAACATTCATGGACTTAATTATTTAGTGAGCTGTACCAAGTGCTCTTTTAAGTCATGGGGATAAAGCAGTGAATAAAGCAAATTTTTGTCTTTTATGGAGCTTACCTTTAAATATAGCTTTACACATAGCTTATCCAACATTAGTTGGAAAAGAGAGATAACGTGTAAGTTGGTTAACAAATGCTATGAAGAAAATGAAAGCAAGGTCTTCAGAGAGATGGGGGATGCTATTTTGGAAAGCATGTTCAAGAAAAATTTCTCTGATAAGATCAAATTTGAGCAGAGACCTGCATGAGTACAGTAATGAGCAGTGGGGATACTTGAGGAAAGAACACCCCCGTCGAGGAAATAGCATTGAAAAAGCACAGGGGCAGTAGTGTGCTTGGTTGTCCAGGGAATAGCAAGGAGAGGCTGTGGTTGGTGTCGGAGCCAGAGGGAGAATGGTAGGAGATAAGTTTGCTTTTTACTTAATGGATGGCTCTGAATGTATAATAGAGGTAAAGCCACATAGGACCAAGGTAAATTCTATATGAAGTGGCAGCAGTGTAGACCAGAATATAAGAATCTATGGAAGATTTCTCTAAACCAGAACTCAGGATATAATAGAGTTAATTTGTTCATTGTTCCTCAAATTAAATATCACTTCTGTGAATCTCCTTGCGATTTCCTCTTTCAAAATGGAATTCTACATGGTATAGTCTAGTGCCCTGAGACCTGTATAAGTCGTTGAATTTATGGTGTGCCCCTACCCATTCCAGGGTGGCCATTTGGTTAATTTGCAACGAATATCAGGTTTAGAATAAATGGGTCAGAAGCTTGACTAAAATGAAAATAACAATTCACATTCAATTAAAATGTGAATAGCCTGCAATAATTTTTCATTGTACTAAGGTTAAGGGGAGGATAGAAGCAGAATGATAATTAATACTTGTAAATATAAAAGTCAGCTTTATTCTAAGTGTTAATTTTCCCCAGAAGTGTTGTACAAAACTGTCAAGTTCCTGAAATTGTAGGAACACTGATCATCCTATGTAATAGAGGTAATATGCAAATTGACCATTACCCTTGCACACAAGATGGCCACGCCCATGTCATCACAAGATGGCTGCCACAAGATGGCCGGCAGGGGATGGCAGTTGTGGGCGATCAGGCCAGCAGGGGAGGGCAGTTAGGGGCGATCAGGCCAGCAGGGGAGGGCAGTTAGGGGTGACCAGGTCGGCAGGGGAGGGCAGTTAGGGGTGACTGGGCTGGCAGGGGAGGGCAGTTGGGGGTGATCAGGCCTGCAGGGGAGGGCAGTTAGGGGTGACCAGGCCAGCAGGGGAGGGCAGTTAGGGGCGACCGGGTCGGCAGGGGAGGGCAGTTGGGGGTGATCGGGCCGGAAGGGGAGGGTAGTTGGGGGCAAGTGGGCCGGCAGGGGAGCAGTTAAGTGTTGATCAGGCTGGCAGGGTAGTGGTTAGGGGGTGATCAGGTTGGCAGGCAGAAGCGGTTGGGGGCAATCAGGCAGGAAGGCAGGCAGGTGAGCGGGGGAGCCAGCAGTCCCGGATGGTGAGAGGGATCCCAGATTGGAGAGGGTGCAGGCTGGGCTGAGGGACACCCCCCCCCCCCCCCCCCCCCCGCCGCCCAGTACATGAATTTTGTGCACTGGGCCTCTAGTGGCATTTATAATTATGAGGAATGCTAGGTAGCTGACTTCAAGTATGAACTAATTAACTAAGGGCTTATATAATATGCTTTAGCAAAAGTACATATTTAAAAATAATTGACTTATTTTTTATTTTAGAAATGACAATATTTATATGGTGCTTTATTTTATCACTGAGCTTATTTTTATGGTGATTTAATTTTAACACAGGTAGGTATCAATAAGTGAAAATTTGTTTCTGGCTTAATAATATTACATAAAAATATACATTTTATAAAGAACACCATCAATCACAACTATTAAAGCTACTGTATTTGAAATAGTACAGTTTTTTTTGCGACTCAGCAGTTAGTAATGATTATTGATATGCCATAGAAAGATAAGACAAATTAAATGTGTAGCATTCAGACAAGTATTTCACTAGGAAGGCCTCTGCACGTAAATAGTTTGGGTTTAAAAAGTTCTGCAGAATTTGCTAAAATTCAGGACCCATTTTTACTCAGGAGCAATAATATACATGGTAATTTGATTTTCAGGCAAATCTAACAGGTATTAGGAGTCTCTATATATTTTATGGATCTCAGAGGACTCTGTAGGAAGTTTTGAGTAGATCTAATTTTCAGTAAAAATCTATCTATTGTGTTTATTTTCCTTGGTACACTTGTTTCAGCAGCACACTCCTTCTTGAGTCAGCCTAGAATTACTCTTCTATTTGCTGCCTGTGTCCCTTTGTCCCATGTGGTGGGTAAGACAGTCTGTGATCATAGAGTTGTTTTATAATTTGGATCTACAGGTGAGACAGTTATTGATGTTGCCAAACATTTAATCTTGTCACCAGCTCTTCCAGGGCAGCAAGTCTTACCTGAGGGTACGCATGCCCATAATTATCAGCCACAAGAAAGCTGATGTGGTGGCGAAAGTCATGTCCCTGACCACCCATTTGCTCCTCACTTTATAGGGCAGTAGGAGATGGTGAAGGCCAGGAAATGCCATTTGGGACAGGTGGACTTTCTCTGCCTAAAACCACATGCTGCTTCCTGTGAGGATTCTTTTGCCTTAATTGTGTTGCTGCATCTAGCGATACCCACCTCTCTCACTAGCTGTACCTAACGTGGGCTATTTGGTGCTGGACATTGGCCAGAGGGCTGTGTGATGAGGGAAAATAGGAAGGAAAGGGAAAATAAATCACTTATTCTAACTTCTTTTGCTTTACATTAGTTTTGTGTGTGTGAATTTGAGGTAGTGATCAGATGCTGATAGACTGACCCAACCAGCTTCTGCCTACTTTCTACTTTTAAATTTCTAAATATTCTACACTTCAAATTTTAATGAAAGTGGGCACATCTTCCTCCTTACTCTGACTTTATTTCAGATTTGCAACATTTTACTTTATTTACTCAAACCAAAGTGTTTGACTTAGTTAACTTAGCCCCCTAATTTTACAACAGAGGAAACAATACCATCAAATCTATAGCTATATTTAAATATATATGTATATTTGTGTTTATATATGTCATTTATCTGTTGTACAAAGTAATAAATAACCCAGGAGCACAGCATCTGTCTCACCTGCTGGTCTCTATGATGTGAAGTGATGAGTCACATGAGTAATTGTATTGCTTGTATAAAGTACTTGGAAGACAGTTTTACTTGCATAAGTCCTGTGCTGCATGTCATAAAGATGAAAAGTTTGAGCCATCTGTTACTTTAAAAAAAATTACCCTAGTATACCACCTGGTGTTTAACTAGGCCTCAGGATTTGTTCCAGATACTGCAGTGCTTCATTGAACAAATATTGGGGTGACGGGTGGGTAGGGTTCGGTGATTACTTCTGTGACTTGGGAGGGGCCCTTTTCACTCAGTCTTGAACAATGTTATTTGGATCATTGTGCTATTTCCTATTGTGGTTTGCCTGTCATTAAAAACAATTTTGTCTTAATTTTGAAAATTGGATATGAGGAGTAACATTACACAAAAACAACATTATACAATGATGAAGATAATGTTCTGTGCGGCATGATTTAATTTGGAGCAGTGGGTGGCCACCTGCTAGGCCTTTGTTCTTGTGACAGTCTGGCAAGTGGCCTCAGTGTTTTGGTTCTTTCGTTGGTCATGTGGCTGTTGAGATCTGCTTGGGTTAGTTGCAACCATTAATCTGGTAGCACAGAATGATGGAGTATTTGACTGCTGGGTGTTTGAATTAAGAAAACAAATCCCTTTTAAAGTTATTATTCAGCAATCACAGAATGCTTTTATCGTGTTGATATAACATCTGAGTCTTTACATTTTATCTGGCAGGAGCCTATTCTTATCTACAACATAAAAAAGAAATCTAGTAGTATTTGGCATTATGGTAACTAGCTACCACATAACACCTGTCTGCTTACTCACTCTGGTAGGGTAACTGTAATTCAGTGACTAACCAGGGACACTTTTGAGTGTGACAGAGAGCCCATAATAATTATGCTGGGATAAGAGGCATAGACAAAGACATATGGTCACTCTGTTTGTAAGGCATGACTATTTTTACTCTCCTCTATGATCAAGGACAACCAAGAATTTCATGTGTATTTAAGGATGATTCCTGTATTTAAATTGCATTAATTGTGGCCAGTATGGTGCCTCGTACAAAATAAACACTCAACATTTAAAAATTGAATTACTGTTTGTATTAAAAAAAACTTAGAGCTTCCTACCAAAGATCTTTTAATATGTTCATTTTAAAGCAGTTTGGGGTTAAACATTCTCTATATTTTTCTTTCAGGCCAAATTTCTGACTTTCCTGACGTGATGTGCATTCTGAAACCATTTTAATATATATGTACTATAAGGGTAGGGAAAACACTTAAAAATTGTAATTGTTGATTGTGTCTAAAATAATTTAAGTTACATACTATAAGAGTGAGCCATTTAGTCAAGTGCTTATGACTTATCCCAGTAACTTATTTAGTTTTCTTTGTTACTTGAAATGGCTTAACACTTCAGTAGCTACTTAGCAATTCTTTTTATTTCTTCTGGGAAAATAAGCCATGGCATTCAATTCAGTTATCTGATAGTACCTAGTCAGAGACTTTCCTACTAAGGAAATATTGAAATTTTGGATAATTTTTAATGCTAATTACATATTTTGTGTTTATCACTTTAATATTTTCTTTCTTTTAAAAAATTTCTCTTCTCTTTACAAGTCCTAATTAATTACATATAAGACACAGAAAAGGGAACAGGAATTTATCTCCTTTTGTACATGAGGTCATAAAATAGTATTTCTTGACCATGTGGCCATCTCATGAGAATTGAATTTAGCTCAACCCTGGATCAGGGGTTACAGTGTGGTGGGCTTTGGAAAGTCATCTGTGGTTTAGAGGGCCTACTGGTATATGGTGTGGGCTGGGAACTTTGGTGTTTCTTCTGATCTGAGGTAGGTTTTTAAAAAAAGAGGTGTAAAAGATCTTGGGGTTTGGGGTCTAGATCTTGTTATTGGCTTATCATCCCATTTGTTCTGTCTTGTTTCTAATGAGAAAGAGTTGAAAGAGATGCTGTTTAAATTCCCATTTTTCATTCTGAGTGTATGTGTCCTGATGATTTCATAATCTTGTTTTTCTTCTGTACCCTTTCTTTTTTCCTTCTACAATTTGGTCCAGTTTCTTTCTTTTGATCATATCCTCCTCCTCCTTTTCCTCCGCTTCCTCGTCCTCCTCCTTTTGTAAAATTTTTATAAATCTTTATTGTTGAAAGCATTACATATGTCCTATTCCAACTCCCCTCTCTCCCCGCATTGACCTCTTCTAGCCCACCCCTCACCCCAGGCCTTTACCACCCAATTGTCTGTGTCCATGGGTTATGCATATATGCATACAATTAGTTTTTCTTCATGTTCTCAGGTCTTGCCTCAAATTTTTTTTTTCATTTGAGAGAAAGCATTTCATGAAGTCTTGTTTGTTTCTACTCTAGTTGTTCATAATGTTCAGATACTGGTCATGATATAACTTGCTTGGGTATTTCATGATTTTTATACTGGAGAACTAAATCTAGGAGGAAGATATGTACTTACTTGTTAATTATTTTTCTCTCAATATTGCAATGTAGCGTCAAGGACAGGCATTCTGCTTTGTTTAGTCGTGTCCACGGAGTCTGGAAGTGTGTTGGGTGCCTAGTAACTGATTTTTTTTTTAAATTTATATTATTAAATTGATTGGGATTAATAATTGTTTTTAAGAAATGAATGGAAATGCTTTAGTCTTCTGATAGTTTACAAAATCAGATATTAGTTAGGGAGAGTCTTGTGGTTCTTTTGCTCTGTAGAAAATCCCTGAATCTTGGGTGGTAATTGAACCATTTAATGAGAGAGAAAGTGCTTTGGAGTGTTACTTTTTATAATACTCAAGGTTTTTAGTCTCGTCCCTTTCTGGTTCTTGTTGTCCCTTAGACTTGATTTTGCTACTTTACCAGTGAAGATTCTTTTTGCTGCAAGTAACAAAAATCTCAATTGAAGCTCACTTATGCAATAAGGAAGTGGGTTATTCTCACAAGTCCAAAAGGCTTCAGAGTGGGTTGATTGAATTCAGTGTTGCCATAAGAGACCCAGTTTTTTTTAATTCTTTTCCTCTCTTGGCTTCATCTTTAAAGCTGGTTCTTTTCTGTGGTTATGAGCACAGGAACAACAATTGAGTCCATATTTTCCTTGTTTACATATAGTTGGAAAGAGAATGCCTTTACTTTCTTTGAAGACCCGAGCAAGGCTTTATTCATGTATCATTGATCCAAATTGGCTTTGGACTACTCTCTCCTGAATATTGGCATAGGAGGTGGAATTATAGCAATTGGTTTCGACTAATCATCTCAAGTGAAATAGATAGATGTTGAAATTGAGTCAACACTTGCTAAATCCCACGTGATTAACCTTTATAAATAAATGTCTTAAAGACTGTTGATTTCCTGAGCTCCAAACTAAGACTTCCTAGAATAATTAGATTCATAACCAAGAGGATGCTGGATGAAGTCAACATTATCATGATAATTGCTTCATTAGGGAAATTACAACATTTAAATAAAAAAGTGACAATTTTTGTGTCCAAGTTTTTAATAAATATGATATGCTACATTGTTCTTATAAAGTAGAATGCAGATATGTAAAAATCAGAACTATCACTCCCCCTTAAGTGTGTTTGCACTGATAACAATCAGTATGTTTAAATTATTTAAATAAAATGAAATCTTGTTGACTGGAAAAGTAGAAATGATAGCTAGGACATAGAGAAGCTTACTTAAAAAAATAAAAAGTCAATATATAAGGTAATGTGCATCTGTCACCTTAACTTACTAAAAGGTTTTTGATTTACTTGAACTTACAGTAATGGATTATTTTTGTTTGGCTAAGAATTCTCAGTAAATGTTTGATAAGCACCCTGGAAGCATTATGATATTGCAGAGAAAGTAGTGAATTAGGAATTGGTTCTTGTTCTGGCTCTAACTGTGTGATGTCTAATAAAATATTCAACCTCTGTGAGCCCTTACTTCTTTATTTGTAGAAGAATTCCCCTTTAGTTTTCTGAAAGTGTCTTTTGTTCTTTATCGGTTGTAACTACTCCTTTCCTGGGAATTTAGTGGCATACCTCTATCTTTTAGAGGTGTGGCTTTTTAGTAGAATTAAGATTATATGTGATTTAAATTACTTGAACAAGGAGGGGCAGCTAAAAAGAATTGTAAGTTGTGAGATACAAATAGATATTCTGCTCTCAGCACATGTAGTGACCTTAGAAAAGAATATTTCTGTTTTGAATTATGCATGTTAATTAATCATAAGGAAGGCAAATATTTTGCAGATATAACATTTCCCCAATACTTCTAGTACCCCAATAGCCAAAGATGAGTGTCTGTGGCATTGGGCATTTGGAATGGTGTCAGACTAATAAGTTTATAGATAAAATGCAGAAGCATAGATTCCCTAGGCCACCTGTAATTCATTAAAAAGAGATTTGCATAAGAGTGGGTTGAAATTATGTTAGTATAGTGTAATGATAATATGGACACTGGAGTCAAATAGAAGCAGGAAACGTGTTTGGCTTTACCATTTATACTAATACTAGAGGCCCGGTATATGAATTTGTGCATGGGTGGGGTCTGGCTGGCCCGCCTGATTGGGGCCGCTCGAGCCAGGGGGAGGGGCCGTGGGTGGTGGGCCAGCCAGCCCCACCCACATCAGGTGGGGAGGGCTGATAGGGGGTGGGGCATGCCATGGCGAGGGGCTATGGGTGGTTGGCCAACCGGCTTTGCCCCCGATCGGGGTGGGGGGGCCAATCGGGGCCAATCAGGGGCAGGGGAGGCTCTGTTGGTGGTTGGCTGGTCGGCCCTGCCCCCTGGTTGAACTCCTGGTCGAACTTCCAGTTGAGGGGACAATTTGCATATTAGCCTTTTATTATATAGAATGTTTTGATGAATGGTGCTATTTTTGTTTGGATACCTTTGGCTATAAGTAGTAGAAGACTCAGCCAAAAGTTAGTTGAACCATAAGGGTTTTATCATCCATTATAATAAAAGCCCAGTGGTTGAACAGCAGAACAACCAGAACGACCGGTCGACCAGTCGCTATGATGTGCACTGACCACCAGGGGGCAGATGCTCAATGCAGGAGCGGCTCCCTGGTGGTCAGTGTGCTCCCACAGTGGGAGCGCCACTTGGCTGACTGGGATGAGCGGCGGTCCCACAGCGGGAACAGCTGCTCAGAGGGCAGGAGCAGCCACTCAGAGGGTTCCTCAGAGGGCAGTTCCTTAGAGGGCGGATCCACAGCTGCTCAGCTGACTGGGTGAGCGGCACTCCCACAGTGGGGGCAGCCACTCAGAGGGCTGTGGAACCGCATGTCCACAGCTGCTTGGTTGACCAGAATGAGCAGCACTCCCACAGCGGGAGCAGCCACTCAGAGGGCGGTTCCACAGCTGCTCAGAGAGCAGATCCACAGCCTCTCGGCTGACTGGAATGAGCGGCGCTCCCACAGCGGGCTGATCCCCGCAGGCCATGCCCCCCACCAGTGCACGAATCCCGTGCACCAGGCCTCTAGTCTCTCACATAACAAGAGGTCTGGAGATGGACAAGGACAGTTTAGGTTAATTAATTTCATGACTTAGCATGTCTTCTGTGACACAGGGGCCTTCCACCGTTTCATGCTGCAATTCTGTCTGTCCCTGGCAACATTCTTGTAGTAGCAATAGTTTCTCATATGATATGTAGGCATGATGACAGCCAGTAGAGATAGGACTGATTCTCATAATTCTCTTTTTAGTAGCTAGGAGAACCTTTCCCAAAAGGGCTGCTGCACACCATTGACTAGAATTGGGTCCCAAACTCAGATCTAAAAGTTATTCACTAGCAAGGGGAATGAGGACATCATAACTGACTTAAGCTGTTTTTTTATCTACTTTGGGACTTTGGGGTGAAGAGGCTCTTTCCTGAGCATAGTGCCTCATAGGATGAATGACAATATCAGGCCTCTGCTAGCAAGACTATAAGAGGTGGGTTGGGAGGAGGGATCTGAGTTGGCCAGCAATAGTGAAAACACCATGTTGCTTAGAATCTAGTAGGAGGAGCTGCACATAAACCAAGAGAAATTGAGAACAGTGATATATATAATAAAGCCTATGATGGGGAAACATATTGGCCGCTATAGGGACACATAAGAGGAAAACCTAAGGTCTGAATTTGCAGTGGTTATACCTTGTTGATTAAGAGAGTTTCTCAGCTTTGTAGAAGGGGAGTAGGAAGTAAATAAATAAAAATTAAAAAATAAAAGACTGTATTTCAGGTTTTAATAGACTTGATGATAAGAAAATAAGGCAGGCATCCTTATAATAAAACCCTAATATGCAAATAGACTGAACAGTGGAATGACTGGTCACTATGATGTGCACTGACCACCAGGGGGCAGACGCTTAATGCAGGAGCTGCCTCCTGGTGGTCAGTATGCTCCCACAGGGGGAGCACCACTCAGCCAGAAACCAGGCTCAGGGCTGGCGAGTGCAGTGGCAGTGGTGGGAGCCTCTCCTGCCTCCGCGGCAGTGCTAACGACTCCTTGGGGGATGTCTGTCTGCTGGCTTAGGTCCGCTCGTGGGGAGCGGGCCTACCCTGGCAGGTAGACATCCCCTGAGGGGTCCTGGAGTGCGAGAGGGCACAGGCCGGGCTGAGGGACTCCCCTTCCTCCCCAATGCATGAATGTCATGCACCAGGCCTCTAGTCTATCCTATCTAATAAAAGGGTAATATGCAAATTAACCGCCACTCCGTCACAGAGATGGTGGTGCCCATAGTCACAAGATGGCAGCGCCCAGTTTTCTCAGCCCTGCCAGAGTCCCCCATTCTTTTGGGGGGTGGCCACTGTGAGCGGGCAGTTTGAGTGGCCTGGTGGAATGCTTGCTTCATCACCACGACGACAAGGCAAGCGTTCTCCCCCAGCAGCAGAGGGCCTCTGGGCAGCAGGCACGGAGCTGCTTGTGGTGGGGGGGGGGGGATGCTTGTGTCATCGCCCAGCCGTGGATGGGTTTCTGGGCCGCAGAGAGCCTCTGGGCAGTGGGCACGGAGTGGCCAGGCCCTGCAGAGAGCTACTGGCGCATGTATTCATGCGTAGGGCTACTAGTGTAATAAAAGCCTAAGCAACTGTTACGGCAGAACAACCGGTCGCTATGATGCACACTGACCACCAGGGTCAGACGCTCAACACAGGAGCTACCCTCTGGTAGTCAGTGCGCTCCCACAGGGGGAACACCACTCAGCCAGAAGCCAGGCTCACGGCTGGTGAGTGCAGCTGCCACAGCGGGAGCCTCTTCTGACTCCGCAACAGCAGATGCAGTAGGTCAGGATGAGCGCGAACGGCACGGAGCCCAGCCTCGATTTGGGCTCCTCCCTGGCTGCCTGCCACTTGGTGCACTGCTACATCCCCCAAGGGCTTCTGGACTGCGAGAGGGTGCAGGCTGGGCTGAGGGGCACCCCCCTCCCCCCCCGCCCCCCCCCCGCCCCATGCACGAATTTAGTAAGATAATAGGAAGAGTAGAGTAGGATGGACAGGAAAGCCTTTTGGAAAAGGTAACATTTGTGCCAGTGCAAAACTTTGTGAAGAGCTGGTAGATGAGCCTTAAAATTATCATGCTGTGGACAGAAGTACAAGCAAGGGTTTAAATTGTGTTTTAAAGACAGAGTCAGTACCCTTTATTTTGGTAGATTGAACATGGAATGTGAGGAAAAAAAGAGCGATCAAGGATACTCCTAGTTTTTGTTTTGTAGGGCTTGGTTAGAAGAGGGGTTGATAATCAGGCATATATTGGTACCATTTATCTGAGATGAGAAAGAATAGAGGAGTTTCTCTGTTTGTTTTGCGTAGGATGGGTATGGGAGTAGGAAATCAGAAATTCTGTTTGGATCATGCTTACCTTGAGATGTTTTCAGGATACCTGACTTGATATGTGCTATATATGCGGTTAGGACTTGATATATGAAGCTGAGAGTCATCCTCCTGGTATATAAAGCCATTGGACTGATGAGGATCACCTACAGAATTAGGGAATACAGAGAAGTACAAAACCAAGGAATAGGAGCCAGCAGAGGAGGCTCAGGTGAGGTAGAAGCAACCAGGAGTGTTTTGTCTCAGAAGCCAAGAGAAGGATGTGTTTCAAGAAGTGGGAGTGATCAGCTGTGTAAGTGCTGCTTAGAGACTGAGCCAGATGAAGACTGAGAATTGATTCATTGGATTTGTCGAGGGAACTCGTGGTTGTTCTTCATGAGCAGTTTCAGTGGAGAGGAGGGGATATAAAACTGATTTGAGTGGGTTTAAAACAGAATGAGAGGCAAGTACAAATTGCATTTTATAGGAGGTTTGTTATAAAGAGGAGCAGAAATGGAGCTAGAGCAGAATGGAGGAAGGTATAGAATCAAAGAGGAGTTCTTGTTTTGTATTTTTAAGATGGGATGTCACTGCATGTTTGTATGCTATTGGATATGATCCACTATAGAGGGAAAATTGCTTAGTAGAAGGGAAGGGTAATTACAAAGGGTAATTACAGGAGGAGGGTACTCAAGAGGACTGGGATGCTAGCACACAGGCAGAAGTAAGGGCAGTTGATCTGTTTTCACGAGGGGAAGACAAGCACAGTTATACACATTTTAACAATGTGGATATGTTCTGAGAAATGTATCATTAGTTAATTTTATCATTGTGTGAACATTATTGAGTGCACTTACTAGTACATAAACCTAGATATCATAGTCTACTACACACCTAGGCTGCTGGTATAGCCTGTTGCTCCCAGGGTACAAACCTGTACAGCATGCTGCTGTACAAAACAGCACGAGATTAAATCAAGCACAAAAGAAAACGATGTAGTCAAGAGATGGAGTTAACATGAGAGGTGTGAGGCTGCTGCTGGCATAACATGGCACACGGTTTTACAGCAAACTATATTTTTTAATAGTAGAAAGAGGGAATTCTAAAAAAAAATAATAAAACTATAGTATAGTATAAGGCGAGGGACGAAATAGGGTAAATAGTACCATAGGAATGTAATCTGCAAATTCCAGATTTTAGGAAACTTTATAGAACAACCAACTCAGTTTCTTCAGCAAGTAAATTTTTTTTTAAGAAGAGAGAGAGAGAAAGAGAGAGAGAGAGAGAGAGAGAGAGAGAGAGAGAGAGAGAGAATGGGAACCTAGTGATTAAAAAGACTTAAGAGCGCATTGACCATGAGCAGTGGCTGAGCTATGCCATCACCAGGTGATGGAATATTTTAATCCCATTGTAATCTTACAGGACCACCGTCATGCATGCAGTTCATCGTTATGCAGGGCATGACTGTGTGTTGATACAGAGCAGGTAGTTGGATAGATATGGTGGTGGAAAGAAACAGCTGCTCTGTTCTGATTTCTTCTATTTTTCAGTGGAATAAGAAACAAAATCATCTGCTGAGAATCTTAATGAGGAGAAGCCATGTTGGAGCAATATAAAATGCTTATTTTTGAAATAATACTTAAGAAATATATTTTTTCCTTAGCTATTATTTTTGTTATGGTGGTTAACAATCTATGCCCAATCTATTTTATGTAAATAGGGAGAGTTGATTTCACTGAGCCTTGGATGGCATAAATCAGAATACATCACCCACCCATCCTTTGAGTATAATGATTTGAAATTTAGAAATCTTACACCTTGGACTTGTTCTAGTTCTCATTTTTTAACTGACATAGAGAGAGAAGATGGTTTCACTTACTTCAGTGTCCTCATCACATGTCTCAGCATCCAGTGGCTTCCAGTACTGGAGAGCAGTTGTACACTTACTCCTTCTAATGTGAAATAGTTCAGCTTGTGACGATGCTAGGCCTAGCACTCTAATGAAGGTGAACAGAGTGGAGACATTTTTTTGGGTTCAGATTTTAAAGTGAGGTCTCATTCTTCGTCAGCAAGCACAGATCTCTTACATATATTGTTTTTTAAGGGAGTACTCTAGGTGGCCCTTTTTGCTAAGCGGTAGAGACCAATCTCATTCTTGTATCCCATTTTCCAGCTTGCTTCTCTGAACCTCCTTCTCCTTATTTGTAAAGTAAGAATCCCACCTTTAACTCACAGGTTCTGCCTGCGGATCGCAGGGTAGCCTATGACACGTGTGAAAGTTGCTCTGGAAAGGCCTAAATAGTGTAAAAAGCCAAGTCCTATTGTCTTGATCATAAGTTTTGTTATTCTTTAGAAGACATGGACAGTTGCTCAGGACCCCTTAGCCCCTTTTCATCTTACAGAGTCTTTCATTTCTTGACTTATTGTTAATTTTTTCCTATTAGAGGCTTTAATGTAGTGACTTGGTCATTATTCAGGATTTTGACGTGTGCAGTTGTAATTTTTGAACACTACAAACTGGAGGTGACAGAAAGGAAGCTGAGCCCTAGCTGGTTTGGCTCAGTGGATAGAGAGTCAGCCTGCAGACCTAAGGGTCCTGGGTTCGATTCCAGTCAAGGTCACGTACCTTGGTTGCAGGCTCCTCCCCAGCTCGGGCCCTGTTGGGCGGGTGCAGGAGGCAACCAATCGATGTGTTTCTCTCACATTGATATTTCCCTCTGTCTTTCCCTCTCTCTTCCACGCTCTCTAAAAATCAAGGGAAAAATATCCTCAGATGAAGATTAAAAAAAAGAAGAAAGGAAGCTGATGTATTGCTTGTTTTCTACTAATGTATTATTTTAACTTTTAAAAACCATCTGTTAATTTATTATTGACTTTTTAAAACCACAAACTTTCTCTCTCTTCACAGTTTTACAAATGGATATATGAAAGAATGAACTAGAATTTAAATATTGAAAATGAACTTTATTATTATATTTCCATTTGCTAATTTTGAAATCCACTAAAGATAGTTTCTTCTTGTATTGGCTGAGTATTTAAAATTAATTATAGATTGCAGCTTTTAGGGGCATTTTCAAAGAAATTTTACATTTTTTTCGAATTAAAATGAAGTTATTATTTGGAAAAGAAAATAATTTCTAATGATGTCATTTACTACTATAGATTTCTTCTTAACCTTGGGTGGATTTTGGTGGCAAGTGCTACTTTTGGGGACAAATAATTGCTATCACAATCATAGATTTTAAGTGTTAGAATAAGCCTCAGAATTCTTCTTGTTTAACCACTTTCATGTATATGTGAGAAAGGCTCAGAGAGGAAGGATTACCTACCTGCCAATCCATGACACAGCCAGGACCTGACTAGGTCTCTGGGCAGTCAGCGTAGGGTTTTCCTTCTTGGACCAGCCTGCCTTTTAATACACTGGTGTTCTCAGAAAGAACTAGGGACGCTGCCCCTGCACACACAGAAGTGGAGCAGGCAGAGGCGTGTTCCAGGCACTCTTCATGCTTTTCATTTTCCATTCCACCCTTTTAATGGTATAGGTGTTAAGTTTAATTAATCGCCATAAAATATAGCAAACAAATGAGCTCTTTTTGAAATCTCTTCAATAATAATTCTGAATTACTCTTTTCAGTGTCATTCTAGTTCCTTCAGACAAGGTCGGTCAGAGGACAGAATACAGTTTTGATTCTACAAGCATTCATTGGGGTTCTTCCAGCTAACTGTGACATCATATTTATATACCATGGGCTAAAACCACTTTCATGTGGGTTCTGAGATATATAGGGAGGTGTCAAAAGACTTAAAGAGGTGGCTCCCACAGTTTTACTTCTCTTCCCCTTTTTGTTTACTGGGAAATCTCTGGTTATTTAATTGTAGGGTATTTTTTATGAAGATACTTACTTGTAACTCCTTTTTTTGTAAAATACAATAAAAAATTAAAAATCACAGAAAAATATATGTGAGTGAGCTATTTTAAGTCAAACCCCCTTGCTAATGCCACCCAGTTCAAGAAATAAAACGTTGCTTAGCCACTTTGGAGGCCTCTTTATGGTCCCCATCCCCATCACAGCTCTCTCTTCACTTCCACCACTGCCTGAGTTTTATAAGAATCACTTATTTATGTTCCCTTATGGCTTAATTACCCTAGGTTTGTTCTTAGACAAATAAAGCTAAATCTTGCCCATTTAAAAAACCCCAATGTGTATTTTAAATCTCTCTTACCCTGTAGCTCTTCCCCCTCCATCTCTTTCTTTTCCTTGTGATTTACATGTTGAAGAACCTGGGCCTTTTAACCTGTGGGCTTTCCATAGTCTAGATTTTGCTGCATTTCAGTGTGTTCCTCTGTCCTCTGTTTTCCCTGCAGATTGACACCTGGCTACAAAGCCTTGTCAGAACTTGTATTGTGTTGTATTATATTGCACCCTTTATCAAAAGGCTCATAATGAGTGGTTGTTTCTTGTTTTATGATGCTACCAGCCATTGATGCTTAATGCCCAGATTCACTAATTCTGTGGAGTTTGGTCAATGGCGATATTCTGTTTTATCATCTTATTGTCATAAATTAGCTGTAATAATTTTATAAGGAGATGTTTCCCTTCATCTGCTATTTACTCATTGGTAGAGTTCATAGAGAAAGGCAGAATAAATTTAAAATCTTTTATTTACCCAGTTCCTAAAATAAGCAATTATTTTTCTGTCATTCTCAGAAGGTTACTGAAAACCTCTTTTTTTAAACACACACACACACACACACACACACACACACACATATGATTAGGCCTGGCCAGTGTGGCTTAGTTGGTTGGAGCATCGTCCCATGCACCAAAAGGTTGTGGGTTCAATTCCCAGTCAGGGTACATACCTAGGTTGCGGGTTCATTCCTGGCCTGGGTGTGTACTGGAGGCAACCAATTGATGTTTTTCTCTTACATAGATTTTTTTTTTCCTATCTCTCTCCCTTCCTCTCTCTCTGAAATCAATAAAAATGTATCCTTGTGTGAGGATTAAAAATATTTTTAAAAATACCTATGATTAGAAGCTTATTAATTTAAACATATTTGGACTTCAGTCAATTATAAGTTCTTATCCAAGTTCAAATTGCCTGTGTATGGTTATTGTGAACTCCTTCAGGCTGGCTTCTGAGTTCTTTATGACTTGACTCTGGTACTCTTTGATAGCTTTGTTACTCTCAGGCGGCATAAGGTGTTCTAAGTTCATCCTCTGCATTTCTTGTCCCAGACTTGGTATCAGCCATTTCCTAAGAAGTTTTGTTTCAGAGGGAAGGTGGGGGTGGATGGGTGGGTGGGAAGAGATCAACCAAAGAACTTTTATGCATATATGCATAACCCAGGGACACAGACAATAGTGTGGTGAAGGCTTGGGAGTGTGTGTGTGTGTGTGTGTGTGGGGGGGGGGTGGGCTATAAGGGATCAATGGAGGGAAAAGGAGGACATATGTAATACTTTCAACAGTAAAGATTTTTAAAAAAGGGAAATGGCATTTCATTTTCACATCTGGGTACTTCTTCACCAAGAATCCTAGTTCTCAAGAACCTAGGGGAAGATAAAATTAGAATTACCCCATAGTCCTCATTAGCTTTATTCCACTTTACATATACAGTAGTTTTGGAATAATAATAATAAGACATGTACATACACCACCAATCATGATTACCAAAAAGGTAAACATTTTTTTTACAAATGCTATCCCCATTCTCCTCCCAAATATTTTTAATGGGAGTTCTGTATTTACATTGTCAAATCAAAGAGCCAATACATACTCAGTTTCTCCTTTATAATGACATTCAATCTCACAAATAACTACATATTTACTGCTTTACATATACTATGTAAATATCCTTCTATTTACTTTTGATGTTTGAAGCCGTTCTTACTAGGTCCCTTAGGCAGGGCTCCTGGGAACAACAGCCCCGTAGTTGTGTCATGTTCACAGTTAGTGCCCTTTATGCTTGAAAGTCAGTTTTTATGGATATAAAATCCTTGGGTCACATTTTCTTTAAGACTGGTGACAGGATAGTTTTCTCCCCTTATAAGTCATGTGTTCATTTTGTCTAGCTGACCAAAGGAATTTTTTCTTTTTCATTAGAGTTCAGCAATTTTACTAGAATGTATCTTGGTATTGGTTATTCTGGGGCAATAATCATACATAGTATAATCTTTTACTATATAGTCAGATATTTAAAAAGATTTGTCAATTTGCTTGAATTATAATTTTTAGTGGTTTGTCCTGTTCCATTGCTTTAGGACAGTGATTTTCAACAGGTGTGTCACAAGAATTTTTAAAACAGGCAGTACCTGACTATTTATAATATGGTCAGGGATACTGACCTCTTTTGCCTTACATTTTCAAATTAAAAAAATGACTTTAGCCAATACCATGATAGCCATCTGGTGTGAATGAATCAAAATTATACCAATTTTCTTTTGTCAGATTGACAAAAATATATTTTTTGGTGTGCTACAGAATTTTAGTAATTAGTTTATGTGTTCCATGAGATGAAAAAGGTTTAAAATCACTGCTTTAGGGTACCTTTCTTCTTCTTCTCCTCCTCCTCCTCCTCCTCCTCCTCCTCCTCCTCCTCCTCCTCCTCCCCCTCTTCCCCCTTCTCCTCCTCTTCCTCCTCCTCCTCCTCTTCCTCCTCCTCCTCTTACCAGTATATATGAAGTCTGCCTATCTTTAATATTTGTCACTTTCTCTTGCATCCTGTTGTCTTGCTAAATTAACTTATCAGTAGTAGCTTTTTATTAAATTCCTTTAGGATTTTATATATGCTCAATCATTTTATTTGTGAAGAAACCCTTTTAATTTATTTTTGTTCCAACTATATGTCTTTTCTTTCCTTATTGCAGTAGCTAAGATCTCTAGGACAGTTTTGAATAAAAGTGATGAGGGTGGACATCCTTCCCTTGTTTCTCATTTTAGGGAGAAAAACATGATATTAGCTGTGGGTTTATTACACATATGTTTATTGGTTTGAAGAAGTTCTCTAATTTTAGTTTGCTGAGAGTTTTTTCATGAATTGATGTTGAATTTTGTCAAATGCCTTTTCTGTTTCTATTGAGATGATCATTTCGTTTTTCTTTTTCAGTTTGTTATGTCTAAATGTGGTTCTATTTTAGGAGCTTTGACTAGTTGTTTGCGTAGGGAGTGATAAAAAGGACCACAAGATTAAATTGGCTGAGAAATGGATTTCTTTTGGAAATAGGGGAGTTGCTGGTCTTCTAAGTGTGCGGATTTTGGGACCCTGTGGTACTTTGTCATTTGGTGGCACTGCTCTGCTTGACTATTTGCTTATAGGCCCATTTATAAGACCTTCTACTTTTATATTTGAACTGTACTGTGGCTTTAACTTATAGATAACTCAGGAAGCCAGCTGCTCTAAGGGCAAGGAGACTCAAATCATTGTCCATCTTTGATTATGTAGGTCAGCTTTTTACAGCTCCTTTCATCTGTGATTGATTGGGTTTTCTATAGAAAAGTCACTTTTTTTTTTACACAAATTGCCCCATGATTTGGGTTGCTCATGGTCCCTCTCCTAGTTTTCCATCAATCCTATGGATTTACTTTCATTTTCATGTATATTTGTGTTCTCTGTGGATTTTGGGGAAGAAACAGAAATATGTCTTTCTGTTCACTTAGTCTTCTCACCCCTCTACTGGGATCAAACTACATAATTTGGCTTTATGTTTTAGAAGGACTGAGAAGATAGTAAGTTCACACATCTTATTTTTAAACTAGAGGCCTGATGCACGAAATTTATGCAAGAGTAGGCCTTCCTTCCCTGCTGCCGGCACCAGCTTCCTTCTGACACCTAGGATCCAGGCTTCCCTCCAGCCGTCGGCAGGCACCTGGGACTCGGGTTTGGCTCCGGCCCTGGCTTCGTCCAGAAGGACATCCAGAATGACGTCTGGAATGATGTCCGGTCTAATTAGATATTACCCTTTTATTATTATAGATTTTAAATAAAGCACTGATAACAGCAGCTGCCATGGCTCCACTTATAACTTGTTCCTCCTTAGCAATTTTTTTTGCAGAATTCTGAATTTAATTCTCTTATTTCTTTCAGGTCCCATTTCTTTTGTTTCTAGCTTCAAATTAAGAATTTTTATGTTATTTCTGTGAACATACAGTTGATATTTTTTAATATATAAAAATATAGAGAAAGCCCAGCCAACGTGGCTCAGAAGTCACGGTTTGATTCCTGGTCAGTGCATATGCCTGGGTTGTGGGCTCTATCCCTAGTGTGGGGTGTGCAAGAGGCAGCTAATCAATGATTCTCTCTCATCATTGATGCCTCTGTCTCTTTCCCCTGCTCTCTTTCACTTTGAAATCAATAAAAATATATTTAAAACATATATAGATATGTAGTACATTGTTAATTAGTTCTGAGATTAAAATGGTAACATCAACCTAATAGAGTTGGTTTTCTCTCACTGTGTGTGTGTGTGTTTGTGCACTTGTGAGCATTAATAACATACATCGTTACTTAAAGGACTAATTGATAGATTAATTTTAGTAGAATTCAGACAAAAATCTTTAGAAGGAAATGAAGCTTTTAAATTAACCACAGATATAGGGTAGCCTTAATAATTAAAAAACCATCCTGAGAATAACATGCTTTGTACAGATGAAGTGAAATGGATAATTATATGGGATTATGTAGTCAAAGCCAACCAAGTTTTATCCTTCAGCCTAAGTATATATAATTTTTGACCCCAGGTATTTCATATTGCTTCATAGTGACTATTCAGTAACTATTAGTTTATTATATAAAAATTTCTTAATTGTGGCAGTCCTATATATATTGTTTTTCATGTATATCTACAGTCTTTTTGTTGTTGCTGTACTTTATGACAACAGTGAACATAGATGAGGTACTTTAAGCAGGTTTTTCTTTTATATGGGAGCTCATAGTTCCTTTTCATATGACTCTGCTTAGCTTTAGTTTCTTCTTCATAATAGACAATGGTAATAAGGTAGAAAACCTCTTTTTTGTTGTATATTATGATATATTATGGTTTGTTTAAGTTTTGTTACTAAATTGTGTCATTTGCTTGGTTGTTTCAGTTGATAATTTGAATAGGTGCCAATGCAGTTGATGTAATGAAGTTTATTTTTTGGCTGTTATTGCAAACAATAGAAACAGTGCTTCCCCCAAATGGTTTCTATTGGCATTAGGGCATTTTCATAGGAGACTAGAGGGCAATGTGTTTCACTGAAATTGCTTTTCTTTTTGGAACTAGGAGTGAACAGTAGTTCTAAGATTTGTCTGTAATCAGCTGTTTATTGCTGTTGTAAAAAAATATTTTCCCCTTGGGAAGTTTAATGTTACATTTATGATAAATACCTTTTTGATCTGAGGTCAGATTAATTATAACCAACAGCTCTATTACTTTTCTGAAGATATGGACATAGACTTTGTTTTTAAGAAGAAGTGCTAGAGGGGTGAAAGAGAGTTTAGAGGAAAATTATGTTTTTTAAACACTAAGAAAATAATTCTTAAGACTATGATAGTAGTTATTTTTTAAAAAATATATTTTTATTGATTTCAGAGAGGAAGGGAGAGGGAGAGAGAGATAGAAACATCAATGATGAGAAGAATTATTGATTGGTTGCCTCCTGCTTGATTCCCAGTGGAGCCTGCAACCTGGGCATGTGCCCTTGACTGGGACCCTTCAATCTGTAGGCCGACACTCTATCCACTGAGACAAACTGGCCAGGGCCTTAAAAATTGTCTATATGATTTGTGAGAGTGAAAATCTTGTGATGACTTACCATAAAACTTAAATATAGATAAATGGTGTTGACACCAATTAAATATAGCTCCTCTGATTGGTTATCTAGAACTCTGTTGATGGACGAGATAGATTCCTGTTTAATGGTGGCCTTATTACATTTTAAGAGACATAAACATGGCTTTTAATCACAACTTTTAATGATTGATGTTATGGTCTGGTATAGGCTTTTGTTTCATTTATTAAATTTATTTAATGTGCCCTGAGGTATGTGGACCCTGAGAAGAAAGATTAATTTGTTGAGAACTTTGAGAAGGTATTTGTCTGCTGAGGTGGATTCCCCATGGTCAACAAGGGCCCACATTTTATAAATAATAAGAGCCTAAAAGCCATTTGTTGACAGGGGCTTCTCACGTACTTTTGTTTATTGGTAAGAACCTTAGACTGAGCTGTCTGCTTCCCATGCTATGCCCTGCTCTTTTAAGCCTGCTGAATCAACTATTATAAGGGAGTTCCTACTTTCATTTTTCAGCCAATGGACTAAGACCTGCTCCATCAAATCAGAAGTACTCTATAACTATCAATCAGGATCCATAATGCTGGCCAATCAGGAATGTGTATTTGGGTCAGTCAGAAGTCATGATTTTGGATACCTCATTTACATAAAACAGACAATAGTGGGAACTTAAGTGGGAACTTTCGCTATTAAAAGTGGCCTCCCCTTTGTAGAGCACAATTTAGTTTGCTACCTGAATCTGTGCCTCCTGGGCTGCACTTCTTTTGCTCAAATAAATGATTTCTTATTCTTTGTTATAATCTGAAATTAATTTTGGTTTATAAAGTGAATCATATATAGGCATTGTCCTCAAGAAGCTTATCTTTTTGTAGGGAAGAGATGTCTATTGAAAGAACTGTAGTATTAACAGCCAGTGGCATAAGAACAGTACAGGTAATTTGGGACAGTGATTCAACAAGAGTGTTAAACAGTGTTTTATACTGCCCTAAAATACAGATATTCTCTGCCTCTTGCTCCTCCTATGAAACCTCTTGATCACATAGGAGTTATTGCTTGCTGAAGCCCCGTTATGGCAGCTTTGAAGGAAATGAGTCTGTTCTTGTTGCCTCTCTGTCCTCTAGCTGACAATTGCACCATCATGTAAATTAGCCAAGGAGATTACCCTTGCAGACTCTTACCTTTCCCAGTTCTGAGTATATTTTGCTTGGCTACTTCTTACTGTATTTTTTTTTTAAATAACAAAGTGCTTTTCTGTTACCCCCTCCAAGAGAACAGTTTTTATATTAATTAATGTCTCTTTGGGAAAGTGACTTTGAAAAAGATGTAAAACACTAAAAAATTTTGTTTAGAAACCTGTTATAAGTTAAGTGTTTATTTAAAACAACTCTTTATTCAGACTATTTAGCTAATTCTGAATTCTAAATTTGTCTGGGTCTCCCACCAGAAATAAGGTTGGGATCTAACAGTATCCCAGCTCAAATTTTAGTCAGGATGGAGCCCAAGTATGCATTTTCCTTCAGAATATTTTTCTCTTTAATTCATTTTTTTTTTTTTTAGTTTGAAACCAAACAGTAAATTTTCCTCATTTCTTCCTCAAATCATAACATAGATTCATGTTGTAATTTAATTTTAGTGTTTCTTGATGCATGTGATAATTAGAGTAAAGTATAATGAGATGTGCAAATTGGATGGTGAATTGAATAAATATAACAGCTGATCACGTTGTCTCTTAATGTCACTTTATTAAGGTCTGATATACTGATATACTCTTGAATTTCCTTTTCCCCCCCTTCATTTCTTTTTCCTTCCACTCTTGTTCCTTCCTCTGTTGAGGTTGTTATCTCCTACTGTAGAGTACCAGGATAGTGATCTTAGGGGAGGTGAACTAATTACAGATTTTTGCTTTTCATTTTATAGGGATATTATTTATAAAGTGATGTATATCTCATAACTTTAGGTTAATTTTTATGTTAACCCTTTTAAGGAAGGGGTGTTTTACTTTAGTTTAACAAGAAGGAAATGATTGATTCAAATGCTATGTGCTGTGCGAGTCTTAAATGCAGTTTTAAATATAATGTGTTATCAAATGTACATGGTCTGCTTTTCACTAATTTTTACTCATCTTACTTTGCCTTGGATCTGGAAGTGACATAAAAATACCAGTGAACCTTATACTTCGTGATATAAGGGAGAGGAAAAAAACACCTCTTTGTATATATCCTTTTAGGTTCAACAATTGGGGCCTGGGAATCAAACTGATAAAACACGGATGATAGGAAAACAGAAAAAACCCCACACCAGATTGAAGTAAGCATGGGAGTTCACAAAGAAATGTGACTCCAGCAGGCAATTAGAATTTGGAAATCATACACCGTTTTAATAAAGGGGATAAAGAGGAGAGAAGACTTTAGACAAAGGAAAGAGTTTTGGGTTTCTTGGTCAGGGGTGAGTTATGGGAAGGTGATTAGGACATACGAAATAAGGGTTGTGTAGTAGGGTTTGCTATACAGGTCAGAGTTGTCTCTGGAGTAGTTGTCTTTCTGGTACTGGAGAGGGAAGTAACTTTCCAAATGGAAATTTGTGTCCTGCTTTTAGCCAGATAGGAGAGGGGAGAGAGCTTACCCCCCCTGAGTTGAGTCTGCTGTTTCTAAAATGCTTTCAGCTCAAAATAATCTTTATGTCAAAGTGGCGTATTTTAGGGTGGCATATTCTGGTGCCCTTCAGTGGGAACAGAAGATTCTACTAATCATTCATTGGCGTCTGTAGCGGTTTCTTCCCTATTCGAACTCAGAGCACTTATTTTCTTTTGCAGTATTTTATTTAAAAACATTAATATTAAGGTATGCTTTATAATGTATACAATATATTAGTATGAGTTACATATAATTGTATATGTTTTTGTATTTGGGTACATTTCCCTCTTTTTTACTGGTGGGTGCCTTGATAAGGAGTTTGGTATCCACTAGTTTGTAAAATTACTTTTGCTTATTAAGGAGCTAACCATTTACTTAAAGTGTATATTTATGCTTCTCTTCAAATTGCATATTTATTGTTCTAGTTTTTTCAGCTTCATATGTATTCCTTGAAACACAAAGTCCTCTTTATATTTGATAGGCCTCTAAGTATATATTGTACACAAAATAGGCACAAAATATTTTGTAAATGAATTTGTGAAAATCATATATAAGATGAAGTTGTTGATTGTCTTTATTCGAGAAATTTTCACAGATTTATTGCATAACGGAAATGGTGGCAGTAGATTGAGTTAAAAAGTTAAATGACATATTGAGAAGTAATAGCTGACACAAAAGAAAGGGAAGAATCAAAATTCTCTGCACTTGGTTCCCTTTAAAGCCGTGAGGCTAGTTAGGCCTACCTGGTGCTTTTTGCTATTTCTTACTTTCTAACGAGCATGCAGGCATCAGTCCCTCATTTTTGGATTTCTGTAGGAGGTACTGCCATACCTCCTCTCTTTGGTCTCACCCCTTTCCGTCATCACTTATATTCCCTGTAGCTTCTTTTAAAAACTTTTTTATACTTCTCATTGAAATTCCCTTTCAAAAGTGAACCAACTTTCCTTAAATCCTTAACCTCTTCACAGAAGTCTACATCCTTGTCGTTTATACCTCAGTGAAACTGGGAGAAAAAGGTCTGTATGTCCTATCCTCAGTTTTTTGTTTTTTTTTAAGTCACAGAATCCTTTCTTCAAACAAAACCATTCATAGACGCTTGGTACATAGAGCAGATGAAAGCACAGGGACAGGATGCAATAGGGGAAGAGGAGCAGGATGATGATGACTATTCTGGTCTCCCTTACTCATCCTCCCCTGTGACCCTGATCTGGTTCCTTAGGGACCTCATCTGGCATTAGGGTTACACAGCCCTGCTATCACAGAAAGCCATCTCTCCTTCATAATCAGGTACCCTTGGGTCTCTTTATAGTAGTGCATGCTGGATCTCCCACAAGACTGCTCTCAGCATCCTTTATTACCTCCAGATCTCTATTCTCCCCCTTTCTGTAAAAACCTTGGTTCTAAGGCCCATATCTTCCATTTCTCACTGGACTGTGAACTCCTTGAGATCAGTGTCTTTTAATTTAGAAATATGTTTCAAGAAAATATTCATGATTATTTTGAATTAACTTTACATTCAATTTTAATTTTAATTAATATGTCAAGGCTATCTAAAATGAAGACAAGGAAATTCATACTATTTAAGAATTTCTCAAGGTATTATTTTTATCAACATTCATATTTTGAATATGCCTGTGCTAGATACATTTCTAAAGATTTTTTTTAGGCTTTTATTAACTGTTGAACAGAACTCAATAAGCAAAAAGAATAGGATGTAAGAAGGGAATGTTTAGAGCAAAAATACTCCTTGAGAAATTACCTTAAAGCTTTTGCTACTTTATTGGGTCACATAAAGTGTGGCATTAAGATTTTGTAACTGGGGTGTGAATTTTGGCTTAGTCTGGTCTACTTTCTCATTTTAAAGCCAAATTTAGTAAAAGCATGAATAACCTATAATAATCCTATATAATAAAGGCCTAGGGGGCGTCACGTGACGCCCTCACACGACATCGTCACAAGATGGCTGCCCCTCATGTCGTCACAAGGTGGCCACCACAAGATGGCTGCCACAGGATGGCCACCACAAGATGGCCGGCAGGGGAGGGCAGTTGGGGGCGAACAGGCCAGCAGGGGAGGGCAGTTGGGGGCAATTGGGCCAGCAGGGGAGGGCAGCTGGGCAACCAGGCCTGCAGGGGAGGGCAGTTGGGTGTGACCAGGCTGGCAGGGGAGGGCAGTTGGGGGCAAACAGGCCAGCAGGGAGTGCAGTCGGGGTGAATAGGCCAGCAGTGGAGGGCAGTTGGGGGTGATCAGGCCGGCAGGGGAGAGCAGTTAGGGGCAACCAGGCTGGCAGGGGAGGGCAGTTGGGGGCCATCAGGCTGACAGGGTAGGGCAGTTAGGGATGAAATCAGGTCAGCAGGGGAGGGCAGTTGGGGGCGAGATCAGGTCAGCAGGGGAGGGCAGTTGGGGGCGAGATCAGGCAGGCAGGGGAGGGCAGTTGTGGGCAACCAGGCCAGCAGTGGAGGGCAGTTGGGGGTGACCAGGCCTGCAGGGCAGGGCAGTTAGGGGCGATCAGGCTGGCGGGAGGGCAGTTGGGGGGCGAACAGGCCAGCAGGGAAGATCAGTTGGGGGTGATCAGGCCGGCAGGGGAGGGCAGTTGGGGGTGAACAGGCCAGCAGGGGAGGGCAGTTGGGGGTGATCGGGCCAGCAGGAGAGAAGTTAGGTGTCAATCAGGCCGGCAGTGGAGTGGTTAGGGGGCAATCAGGCTGGCAGGCAGAAGTGGTTAGGGGCAATCAGGCAGGCAGGCAGGCGAGCGGTTAGGAGTCAGCAGTCCCGGATTGTGAGAAGGATGTCTGACTGCCGGTTTAGGCTTGATCCCAAGGGATCGGACCTAAACCGGCAGTCGGACATCCCCCACGGGGTCCCAGATTGGAGAGGGTGCAGGCCAGGCTGAGGGACACCCCCCATGCATGAATTTCATGCACCAGGCTTCTAGTAAAAGCATAATATGCTAATTAGACTGGACGTCCTTCCGAACGACCTTCTGGATGAAGCCAGGGCTGCAAGGGAAGCCCAGGTCCCAGGTGCTGGAGGAAAGCTGGTGCTGGCAGCTGGGGGAAGGAAGGCCTACTCTTGCACGAATTTCGTGTACTGGGCCTCTTGTATTTTAAATAAATTTCTTATTCAAGCATCTCTATTTTGAACTTTTTCTCTTTATTTTCAGCTTTTCTGCTTACTTCCTTAAAATCGTCCTTGGACTGTTTCATGCCCTGGTCTAATGTTTATACTGTTACCAGAACATTTTCCTAGGGTGTTATATATTGGCTATACTGTTTTCATATGTGGTACATACCTAACTACATAATGGTTACCTTGATGAAGTGCCACATAAATGTTACCCATGATTATTATTATTGGTACCATATTATTGTTGGTGGTGATGTTACCTCTTTTTTGTTTTCCACACCAATATTTTTATCTTATAGAAATGTTTCCACCTCTCTAAACAACCTTAAAGCTCAGTACTCCATTGGATTCTCATGTTGGAATCTAAAATCTACCCCAAGTTTCGCTCCCAGCCAGGTGACTTGCATTTCTAGACACTTGATAGGCATTAATGGATCCTCAGATTTAGTGTGTCCCATGTGAGTTTCTTACCTTCTATTCCAATTCTCAGCCAGCTTCTCCTGACAGCTAGTGGCTGCATTTTTATTTCTTAAGTTAGGGTTCAGTAAACTCTGGCTTTTGGGCCAAATGTGACCTGCTGCTTGTTTTTGAAGTGAAGTTTTATTGGAACACAGACATACCCATTTATTTAAGTATTGTGTATGGCTGCTTTTGCTCTAAGGGGGCAGAATTGAGTTGCAATAGAGACATAGGACCAGCAAAGCCTAAAAAGTATTTACTATCTGCCTTTTATAGAAAACTAGTGCCCCAGTGCACAGATTCGTGCACACTGAAAGGAAATTAATTTGAAGGTGGCCGGTGAGGTGGGACTGGGTGAGACGGGGTGGGGGGACATGCCCTGGAGCCCACCTTGCATGGTCCCTCCTTGGTGTCTGCAGAGTGAGTGGGGGTCCCTCCAGCAGGTGGGGTCCCTCCGCCTGGCCTGTGGGGATTGGGTCAAAACTGGCTCTCTGATATCTCCCGAGGGGTCCTGGATTGCAAGAGTGGGTCTCGGGTGATGCACCCCAGAATCAGCCTCCCTCCTCTCTTGTTCTGGGGTGTGTCACCCAAGAACTGCTGCTGCCAAGTCACCGCAGCTTGGCAGCTCCTGCTTGAGCACCACCGGTCAGATGGTCACTTAGCCTTTTATGTATATAGATGTTTGCTAACCCCTGCCTTAAACTCAAAACCTTAGCATCACCTTTGATTCTTTCTTGGGGTTTCACAAGTAAATTTTAGCAAAAGAATTAATCTCCTTTTCTTTAATTATCTCCTCCTCCCTTCTTTTCCCCCTCCCCTTCACCCCTGTCTTCCTCTCTCTCTTTTTTTTTTCCTCTTTCTCTCTCTCCTCTTTCACATGCATTCAGGTCCTCACATCCCTTTGTCAAGGGTATTCAATTAACTTCCCCACTTCTTGGTTTCTTTTCTTTCTTTTATTTTATTTTACACTTGTCACCAGTGCCATGTGCTTAAAGTTTGGCTCTAGTCTGCCACCAAAACTTAAGAGATTTCTCCATTGTCCACTAAATTAAATACTATCCAGCCTCTTTCTTAAGGCTCCTTCTGCAATATACATCCTATTAGTCTCCCTGATACAGAAATTATTTCTATAATGAGATATTTTCTCCTTTCTTCCTCCTTGTCTTTGTCCATGGTATAACAACTGCTAAAGTTTTCTCTGCCTCCATTTCCCCCACCCCCCGCCACCCTCCAACTTCTGTTTCCCCTTAAACGTCACCCAATTGTTTTGAGAAGGTTTTTTACTGTCTTTTTCAAGGTGGACATTCTTTTCTCTCCATGATCTGTTGCTTGTACATCTTTTGTCACTAAGGGCTTTTTATTTGATGCTGTGTTGCTTATGTCCTTGTATAACTCATCTATTCTAAACCATAAGCTTGTTGAAGACAAGGCACATATTCCTTTTTACTCTATTTCCTTAAGTACCATTATGTCTTAGAGGTACATAATAATTAAGTAACTTATTCACCTTATAGGAAGCAGGCTTTTTATTTGCATTTAATTATTGGTGACCACATAGGCTTTCTTGGATGTTTGGCAATGATCCTACGTGTTACAGCTGCAGTTCTTGTGGAAACCAGATGTTACTCCTTGTACAGATTGTTAAAATAAATGGAAAGATTTTTTTTGTTTGATAAGGTATTTCACATTTATTACAAGAAAACTATTTTTTGTGCAATGATGTGCTTGGTACTGATAAAAAGGTAAAACCAGGTGGCAGAAGCAGGCAATTATTTTCTTGGATATATGTTAAGCAATCTACAGAAGTCAGATCTTTTTGATTTTGTTAACAAGTTTTTTCAGGATTCCAAGTAGAAAAATTGTACCGAAGTACTCTAAGTTATTGAAATGAAACACTTACAGGTGCTTTTGAAATAGTATTTTATGTTCTGCCTATTCATTCATTCATTTAATCATTCTCTGAATACTTCTTATACTATCTCTTCTATGGTATGATAGACACATATAGAAGTCTTACTATGTTTTTTTTTAAACATAGTTGTAAGAAAATCCAGTTTCATGCTAGACTGGCTTGTTATTATTTAGAGAATTTTATATGGATTACCATCAGTTTGCATGGATATACCTATGAGCCAAGGAGTTCACACTGTCTTCTCTTCAATCTTTAGAAGAGCTCAAGAGGAGAACAAGAAGATAGTGCTGGCTGGATGTGTTCCTCAAGCCCAGCCGCGCCAGGACTACCTTCAAGGACTGAGTGTCATAGGGGTAAGCCTATACCTGATGGGGGAAAAAGAAAGTCTTATGTTGTTAAAACACGAAATAACTCCATACTCTATTTTCTGTTTCTACTTTACTTACAAGCTGTGTTATACTTATGAATGTCCTCAATATACTTCCCCGATTGCATGAAATTTTGTCATGTCTGTGTAACTTTTTCATCATAGCACCAAAAACATGTTCTAGATTATCTCATGAAAACAAACACACACACACACACACACACACACACACACACACACACACACACACACATAACAAAATAAATAAGTCATAGCATGGAATTTAAGTCCCTTAATAATAACCTGGTTTTTGCCTGCCTGTTCAATATTGCCATCCTAATATATAAAGAGCCAGGGTCCGTAATGTCCAAAACAACTGAACAGACGACCAAAGGCCAGGCTGCGCGCGCAGCAAGCTTGGGTGGGCGGGGACTGGCAATCGGGCTGAACTGCTGACCTTAGTCCCTCCTAGGTCGCGGGTACTGTGGCGACTCAGCACTGACTGCCACTGCCAAGGCAGGTGCAATCTGATTGGGGGCCCTGCCATCGCCCCACAATTGCCCCACAGAGGGAGGCCCAGGCTACACCGCCGGCAGCAGTGGGTGGGGCCTCCCTCTATGGAGCGATCAATCGCGGGGCTTCCGGACTGCGAGAGGGCACGGGCCTGGCTGAAGGCCCCCCCCCCATGTGCATGAATTTCGTGCACCAGGCCTCTAGTATCATTATAATTTTCTAACCCCACTAAGCTACTTGTCATCTCCCAGTATATCTGGGTACACTTACATGCCTTTTTTGGAATACCCCACTTCCCTACAGTCACCCCTCCACCCCCCACCCGGAAGTCTTGGCTTCAACATTACCATTCTGTCAAGCCTTCGCTCACAATTCTGTGCAGTCCTTGATAACCTTGTGTTGGGGCTCCCTTTGCTTACTGTGCAGTTACTTGCCATTTGCTCTCTCAGCCTTTTGCAGAGTTGTGATTTTGGGGTTAACGTACATGATTTTTTTTATTAAAGCCTACCTCTCTGTTTAAATTATTAGATTCATGATGACAGCTGTTCATTTTTTTTTAAACCGTCATGTGTTTCTTCAGCTTTCCCATGATGCCTGACATGCAGTGGGCCCTCTGTAAATGTTGGGTGACTGACCAACTGAATGAAGGAATATTCCCTTGTACTTGTGTTGTTAGCATACTTTTCCCTCTGTTGGGCAGTCAGTCTGTAAAACCAGGAGATTGCTACCTACCATTTCTTATTCTTGTGGCTGTCATCATTCACAGGATTCCATTCAGTCCCTGTTTGTTGACCACGTGGTGGTGGTTCATCCTCCCATTATGCAGTGTGCTCAGCAATGATCTTTTACAGTCTTTAGTTTTCAAAAAACATAAAAATATTGTATGTTCATAGAAAAAATTTATATGAGTAATTGGCACATGGATTGAGATTTATTGTTTTTTTCCTGATTTGATGTATCACTGACAGGTTCTTATACTGGATTCTTAGTGTAATAAACTTGTTTTCTGCTGTGAGGTCCTTGCCCCACTAGCAGATTTAATAATCTTTGAGCAAACATTCTCATGTTAAACAAACAGAACCTGAATGTTTGGGAACTTAGTTTGTTTTCATCATTTGTCTGTTTACATTTTGATTTCTCTTGGTTTAAGGATTGAAATGAATATGGACTCCAGAGTTATCTTTTCATGTCAGACTAACTTTCTTCGTAAACATAATCCTGCTGTGTTAGGGAAATAGGAAACTAGTTAGAATTTTGTTTTAGAGATGGAATGTGGTAAAAGCTTGGGATTCATCTTAGATTTCATCTCAAGGAATTAAGTTACCAGAATAGTAGCATTTCTTTCGTATGGCAAAAGCCTCCTCTCTATGTACATATGGTAACATTTTCCTGAACTCCATTGTGTGCAGTAAAGAGCTTAGTGTCTGTTAAGAGGCAGGGGAGATTCTCAAGATAGTGCTGTTAATGTGGAAGACGATTTTCAGGGATAATGTAAACCCATGGCTGTAACAGCTAAAATTTGTTTTTCTATTTAATCTAGCACCCTCTTTGTTCTGTCACCTGGTCTTATTGTATTACCTTTAAACTTCTTTAGATTTATTTTATTTGGCTCCTTTATAATTGGAAAAATAACTTAAGAACATATGTTTTAAAAAATGAATAGAAAGGAAGTCCATAACTCCATCATCCTAACACAATAATTATAACCTTGCTTATCCTCTTCAGACTTCTAATATTTGCATATTTTAGTTAATTACAATCTCCAAACTATTTTTCTTATTTTCCACGAGCTTTTATTCCATGAGGTTTTTAACTATTTGAAATTCTTCATTACTATTCTATTGAAGGATATGCCATAATATACTTAATTATTCTTAATTGTTGGATATCAGTATTTTCTGGTTTTTAGGAAATATACATCACACATTAATACTCACAAAGTGGTTTGTATTTTAATTTAAAATCAGTGTATTGTGAAAAGTCTCCAAAAGCTGAATCACACTATCCATAGAAATGATTTACAGTTTAATTTTCTTTTTAGTATTTATTATTTAACTATAAGATTATTCTTTGTCAACGTCGTTTTATATAGCATGTTTTCTGTAACAGCAATATGACATCTATCATAACTGACTCTATATAAAAATTATGTCCACAGAACCAAAAATTTCAGGGAAAAAAATCTGGAATAGGAAACCAAAATAATCTAAAGTTGGTATGTGGAGAGACTGTTTCTGAATAGAATGTTAGAATTGTTACAAAATCAGAAACCTTCTGAAATAAAATGAGCTACATTGAAATAAAAAAATGAGTTATATTGGTTTATACAAAGGAAAAACAATTCTGAAGTGTGAAAAAATATGAAGATGTTTAAATTCAGTGATTTTGGAAACTATTTCTAGGAGGGTGTTTGGAATTGTATTGCACATTTGATTTACAGACTGGATGAAAACTGTTATTCCTTCACAGAATTTCCCTCACAGAATTTCTCTGATAGAGGGTGTTAATAGAGGAGGAAGGAAGAACAGCTGTAACTGCATTCTGTGCTTTCACCTCCTGCTGGGATTTGTCTCTGTCACCCCACAATTCAGGGAGGATGTGTCAGTTCTGCTGACCAAGTGATTGAAATAAAAAGCTGCCTTTAGGTGGGCATCAGTGGGTGAGCAAGCTACTTATTGCACACCTGAGTTAAAAAGACATACTATCCCATGTTTGCAAATGCTCATAGAATTTGAGAAGAGATTTGATAAGTAAGAAGGATACCATTGTAACATGTTAATTTCCATCAATATCAACCTTTAGAAATGGGGCTTTTAATGTGTTTTCATAATCAGAGATAGCAATGTGGTGAGGGTACATAATAATTGGTGATTTGACCCCTGGGCCTTTTTCATTGTCTGTCTTGCTGCCTCCTGAAACTATCCAGTTGTGATTAATATTATTTGTGTGGTGGTGCCCGGAAAGGAAATGAAGGAAAACCTGTCAACTTCTAGGTCCAGACCTGGCTTTGGTGGCAGTAACCTTCTCCCATCCTAGAGCACAGAGGTGTCTAATTTTTTTCACATTGGGAGAGGAGAAAGAAAAGAGAAAAACTGAAACAATTTTCCTAGAATGATTAAATAAAGTTTTTATTTTCTGTCTAAAATTATGTATTTGTAGGTAACCAATCAAAATCTTTTAAATTTTTTCACTATTGGAACATTTTGACTTACAGTGAAATATTTTATTTCTCTTTTGGCAGATAGTTATGGTTAGCCATCCACCTTGGAATGAATTTTCATGCAGTGTCATCTTCTTCCTATTATTTTCTATTAGGGGCCCAGTGCATGAATTCGTGCACCTTGAAAGGAACTGTGGGCCACAAGGCTGCAGTGGGCACAGGGGCGGGTCTTGACCCTACTTCGTGCCCCCACCTGGCCCCTCTCGCCATGGCCCCTCGTCCCCTGTCTGCCGGCAACCCTGCTCCCGCTGCCACCGCTCCTACGTGCTCACAGTGCCAGCCCTGTTCGCACCCGCTGATGGTGCAGAGCGATTGGGGCCAGCTCCAGTAGCAGGTGTGAGCAGGGCCGGCGCCGTCCGTGTGTGCTAGCAGTGGCTGCTGCCTGAATCGCCCTTCAGGAGCATGGGGAGATGGAGAAGCCCTGAGGGGAGATTGGGAATGGTACTGGGTGCCGGCAGCGGGTGCGAGCGGGGCCGGTGCTGGCAGAAGGTGCGAGTGCCGGGCAGGACTGTGGCATGCAGGAGCAAAGAATTTTCAGTAACCACCAGAGGCTCGCCCCGATGACAGTGGCCGGCGCCCCATCTTTGTCTAGTGCCCCTGCTCACCTGTTCCACCATCCCGCCGCAGCCAATGCCCGCCATTTTCTGCACTCTGCCGCCTGCTGCTGACACGCGCCATGTTCTGCGCGTGCCCCCTGGTGGTCAGCACATGTCATAGCGACTGGTTGTTCGGTTGTTCTGCTGTTCGGTCTATTTGCATATTAGGGTTTTATATATATAGATTATGTTTAAATTGGCTACTGGTGTCTAACTGTAGGTAGTAATGTCATGATCTTGTGATTGTACCTATTGAATATTCCTCTCCTTTTCTTCAGCTCATTTGTTGGCAGGCAAGTTTCTTTTAGAACAACCAGAAAGCAATTGTTCTCTGATAAAGTCTGGTAGAAAACAAAAATAGTAGGTTTCAGGACTCAGAAAGTTTGGCTTCAGATCCTGGGGCTGCTGTATCTTCTTATTTCCGTTAAGAAGTACATACTGAGTGCCTACTATGTGCAAGGTACTGTTCTGGGTGGTAGGAATGCAGCAGCCTGTAAAATCAGAGATCCCTGTCTTCATAGAGCTTACATTCCAGTTTTGGGTGAGACATCTGGTTTGAGCCTAGATTATTTCCAGCCTCCTAGAGACTATTGTGGGATGGGCCTTAGACTACAGGGAGATTGATTAGTTGGGAAATTCTCTGTAAGGCTCTGATGGAAATACACTTTGTGTTCATTGGTTAGGAGTTGTGTTCAGGATATATGGGTGAAATAGTATTTATTCTCTTGAGTCTTTCTTAAGCTATTTCTCAATTATTGCAATAGCCTTTATTAATAGGCATGACATTTATTAGAAAGGTGGGGTTTTTACTGTTACAGGAAAGCATGTTTACAAAACCTGTACATCCTATCCTATATAATAAAGAGGGAATATGCAAATTCACTGTCACTCCACCACAAAGATGGCGGTGCCCACAGTGAAGATGGGGGTTTCTGTAACACAAGATGGCTGCACCCACAGCAGAGGCCAAGTTCCTGTAACGAGCCTTAACAAGCAATCAGCAGGGACCTGAGGCTGCGCACCCCCTACCCCCATGGGGCTTGACAGGGGATCTCAGGCTGCGCCCCCCGCCTGCAGGGCTTGACGGGGGACCTGAGGCCTTGCCCCCTGTCCCGGCACCAGGCCAGGGGACCTGATGCCGCGCCCCTCGCCCTGGCGTCAGGCCAGGGGACCTGAGGCCACACCCCTTGCCTGGCAGGGCTTGACGGGGGACTTCAAGGTGCGCCCCCACCCTGGTGCTGGGTTGGGGGACCCCAGGCTGCTCCCCCGCCGCGGTGCCAGGCCAGAGGACCCCAGGCTGCGCCCTCCACCCTGGTGCCAGGCCAGGGGACCTCAGGTCACGCCCCCCGCCCCGGCACTGGGCCAGGGGACCTGAGGCCGCACCCCCCACCTGGCAGGGCTTGACGGGGGACCTCAAGGTGTGCCCCCCGCCCCAGTGCTGGGCTGGAGGACCTCAGGCTGCTCCCCTTGCCCTGGGCCGGGGGACCTCAGCCTGTGCCCCCTGCCCAGTGGGGATTGACGGGGGACCTAAGCCTGCACCTCCCGCCCATCAGGGCTTGATGGGCTCCTCAGGCCATGCCCCGACCTGGCGGGGCTTGACAGGTGATCTCAAAGCATGCCCCCCGCCTTGGCCAGGGCTGGGGGACCTCAGGCCACGCCCCCTGCCCCAGCACCGGGCCAGGGGACCTGAGGCTGTGCCCCCTGCTTGGTGGGGCTTGACAAGGGTGGGACCGGCTGGGTCTGGATCTAGCCTAATGGTGGGGGGGTGCGGCTGGGTCTGGGTGTCATGATTTTGAGGCACACGTGGGTGGGTGGGGACTTGACTCTGGGTCCCGTGGTGCGCTCCAGACTCTGACAGGAGGAAGATTTTCATATACATTTTACTAATTTTCTTTCATCTCTGACACTTCTATTATAGAGAAAGCAATATTAAAATATTTCCTCTAATTAATCCCCTTTTAATGTGCACCAATTTCGTGTACCGGGCCACTAGTTTTGTATAAATTTCTCTGTGCCAATAAACAAGGACTGCATTTGAACTTGATCTTGGTATTGGTTCATTAGGCTTATCTTTGTAGTAATTGTATACTTTCTCTAGAAATCCTAAATAAATTGCAAATTAATGCATGCACTGTAACATTCTAAAACATGCATTTCACAGCAGAATATATGCTGTTGAAAATTTGTAGATGACAAAACTTCCTGATGTGCAATCTGTGAGCCCTGCAAACAGGTGCATTTTCTTTGGAGAGCTGAACAAAAATGTGGCTTAACACAAGTGTCCATTTATCTCAGGGCCTATAACTTGGTTGATTTGCAGTGGATTAAACATCTTTTCAGGAATGCTTCTCTGATCCTGAAAAGTTAAGTAGCATGATGACCATTTCAAATGTAAACACTTTAATTTTGAAAATTTTTATGTATAATTATAATTAAAGCAGCATTTGAAAGAGGCTATGTTTGAGAATTTTTCTGTTATATACCATATTGTAAAAGTGAAACAATGTCACAATAATAATGGCATTGATATTGAGTGCAAAGCTTGAGAAACTGTGCCATTCCTGTTTTTCACAACTTCATGTCTCCTAATATTTCTTCTTTTGATATTATATATTTTTTTAACTTTTAGTTATCAAAAATGCAGTATCGTAACAGAATGACATATACATTTAAAAGCCCATTCATGTTTATACCATCCTCGATCTGTTATCTTTTTAAAGGCCTCTTCTAATGCATTTACCTATATATGTACACATTTTTCACCTACTGAATTGTAAAATAAGAGTAGTTAAATTGAATCAGGAGCTAGATTACATAGGTTCATATCCCTGCTGCACCACTTAGTAGCTGTTCGGCCTTGTGTAAGTTACTTATCCTCTCTGTGCCTCAGTTTCCTCATTTGTAGAACAGAGATAATAATAGAACCTGAGTTTTGTAAGGGTTAAATGAGGTAATACCTGTAATGTGTTTAGCATGTATAGTTAAGTGATTCAGTATTAGCTTTTTAAAAACCATTGATTCATTTACTAGTAGAATTGAGCATGGGAATGAAGCTATGTGGAATCCACTACATGCCTAGATTGAAACTATTTGCTAGAGAAATAGAGCTGAATAAAACATCTGGGTGGTGGTTTGATGAATGGAGAAAGGGCTTTTGAACAGCAACATCAGCATGTCTAAGGAAAAGCTTGGGTGTTTAAGAATGCCTGGAAGGTAGAAGGAGTGTAACTTGGAGGCAGTAGTTTTAAGAAGCGTAGTTTGGAGTAGTGCAGATGAGTAATAGAGTAGTGCAGGTGAAGAGGTGGAGTTTACATTCAGTGTAATGCTTAACTCAGACTCAACAGGAGAGGGTGAAGGACTGGGTGGTGGTTAGAAATGGTGTAATCTAGCAGTTATTTTTGTATGCCATTTATTTATTAACTCTTAATTATTTTCTTATAAGTTATTAATAGTAATCTATTTTCTTATTTTAAGTCAGATTTATTGAGGTATGATTAGCATATAGTGAAATTTGCCTGCAATGAATTTTAACAAATGCATACTGTTGTGTAAGTATCACCCAAATTAAGATCTAGAACATTTCCCTTGCATTAGAAAGTTCCATTGTGTTCTTTTGTACTCAGTCCCATCCCCCGACCAAACACACATACTCACAGTCCTCAGCAGTGACTGTTCTGATTTCTGCCCCTATAGTTTTGCCTCTTTCAGAATGTCATATAAATGGAATTGTATATTACCTGTTTCTAGCTTTTTTTCACTTAGCATAGTGTAGTCAGTATTCATCCATGTTCTTGTAATTGTTAATCACCACTTTTTTATTGCCGAGAATTATGTCACTGTGTGATGAACCACAGTTTGTTCATCTGTTCACCAGTTGGTGGAAATTTGTGTTGTTTCTAGTTTTTGGCTATTAAAAATAAAACTCCTATAAACATTCATATATAGGTCTTTGTGTGGGTATGTTTGCATTACCTTGGGTAAATCCTAGGAATGGCATTGTATGGTCACCTGGTAAGCATCTGCTCAACTTTTTTTTTGTTTGTTTTTTGTTAAGCCTCACCCAAGGATATTTTTTTTCCTTTGAATTTTATAGAAAGTGGAAGGGGTGGGGGTAGAAAAGAGAGAAGCATCCATGTGAGAGAGACACGTCGATTGGTTGCCTCCAGCACGCGCCCCGACTGGGGCTGGGGATCAAGCCTGCAACCGAGGTACGTGCCCTTGACGGAATTGAACTCGAGACTTTTCAGTCCAGGGCTGGTGCTCTAACCACTGAGAAAAACCAGCTGGGGCCATCTGTTTAACCTTTTAAGAAACTGCTGAAGTATTTCCTCCAGCATTTCCACTTCTTCACACTCTTACCAAAATTTGGTATTGCCAGTTTTTCAGTGTTAGCAATTGTACTGAGTATGTAGGGGTCTGAATTTGCTTTTCTCTGTTGACTAGTGCTGTTGAGCATATTTTCGTGTGATTATCTGCTATCCATGTCTTTGGCAAAGTGTTCAAATCTTTTACTAATCCCCCCCCCCCCTTTTTTTTTTTGGAACTTGAGTTAGGAAACTTTCTTAGGTAGAACAACACACAAAATGAAACTATTTCTTAGGACATGAAATAAAAGAAATTAATAAATTGGACTTCATCAAAATGAGATACGTTTGCCTCTCAGAAGATGCTATTAAGAAAAACAAAAGACAAGCCATGGACTGGGAGAAAATATTTGCAAAACACAGAGCTCCTAAAAGGGTTTGTATACAGAATATATAAGGGACTCCTACAACTCAACAGTAGAAAAATCAGTCTATTTCAGCTTGAAGAAAAGATTTGTCTCTCTTTTTATCATCGTTTGTCATTGTCTTTCAAATTTTTGGTGTAGTAGAAAGCTTGAATATTTTGTGGGGGAGGCATAAGTGGGTAATTTCTTTTATGGTTTCAAAACTTAAAAGTTATGTTCCCAGGACCTAGGAGCAGGTCTGATAAAATATCCTATTCCTCTAAATCTGTTTTTAAAAACTGTTGTTTAAAGAATGGAAATGAGCCGAAACCGGTTTGGCTCAGTGGATAGAGCCTCGGCCTGCGGACTGGAAGGTCCCAGGTTCGATTCTGGTCAAGGGCATATACTTTGGTTGCGGGCACATCCCCATTAGGGGGTGTGCAGGAGGCAGCTGGTCGATGTTTCTTTCTCATCGACGTTTCTAGCTCTCTGTCCCTCTCCCTTCCTCCCTGTAAAAATCAATAACATATATATATATATATATATATATATATAAAAGAATGGAAATGATTTATTCAACTCTTCACTCTACTTGCAGTTTACTATGAAGGACACTTACAGGCTCTATAAAGCCAGAGATTTTTCCTTGCTATTATTTTATATTTTTACATTACTTTCCGTACTCAGTACAGTGTCTGACTCAATATTTGTTGAGGAAATGTTGGTTAAATATAATGTATGCATACATTTTACTTAATTTTTCCATATTGTTCCTAGCTATTCCAGCAGCATTTGTTTTTTAATTTTTCCTTTCCCTCTTTTATGATGCTAACTACCATGAGTTTGTTTGTTAATTGGTATATTTGTTTCATAAGCCCCATAACAAATTACCATAAACATAGTTGTTTAGAACAACACATATTTTGGAGATCACAAGTTGGACATGGGTTTTACTGGACTAAAGTCAAGACTGTGGTGCATTCTTTCCTGGATGCTCTAGGGGAGAGTCCTTGTTTTTCCTTTTTCCAGCTTTTAGAGGCCACTCACATTCTTTGACTTGTGGCTTCCTCCCAACCTAAGGGAATAATGCCTTTAAGGACTCCTGGGAATAGATGTGGCCCATGGGATAATCTAGGCCCGTGGTCGGCAAACTGCGGCTCGTGAGCCACATGCGGCTCTTTGGCCCCTTGAGTGTGGCTCTTCCACAAAATACCATGGCCTGGGTGAGTCTATTTTGAAGAAGTGCCGTTAGAAGAAGTTTAAGTTTAAAAAATTTGGCTCTCAAAAGAAATGTCAATCGTTGTACTGTTGATATTTGGCTCTGTTGGCTAATGAGTTTGCCGACCACTGGTCTAGGCTGATCTCATCATCTCAAGGTCCTTAGTTACATCTGAAAAATGCATTTGCCATGTCAGGTAACCTAGTCACTGTTTCTGAGGTTAGGACGTCTGAACATTTTGGGGAGGACACTATTCTGCCTGCTACATATACCGTGCTTATTAGTTCATGTTTTACGTCTCTCATGTATATTTCTGTTTTAGTTCTAATATTACTGTTTTTAACCTTAGTATCACTTCAAAAATAACTTTTTACTTTATAACATGCCCTATTATTTAATATGATGATATGCGGATGTTCCAAATATTGTTTCTCTATATAATTGAGTTTAGCATGTTGAATTTTCTTATAAATGTTTAAAGACTTTTTTCCCATATAGAAAGTTTTATTAGTATTTTAATTGGATTTATGAGAAAGAAGTTCCTGGTACTAATACTCATTTTGCTGGCATCATCTGGCCTGGCCTCATCTTTCAATTAGTAATTTTTATCTCTTACTAAGTGTTAGTCACTCACTGGTACCATTCAGATAGGAAATATGCTTTTAGCCATGTGTGGAATGCACTATCATATAATTTTTGATGAAAAGGCTGTTTCTACTATTGGGGAAGAATTGTTCTCAGGGAAGAGATGAAAGAAGATGAAAGGAGATGAGAAAGTTTTGTTCAAAGAGTTAAACCCCATGTAGCATAGCATCAAGTGCTCTTTTGTTTAGTTCATTAGCAAATTGTTCACAGACTTGTGAATTCAGGAAATCTTTCATCTAGTAGAGTTAAAGATATTGTTAGTTTGGTGACTGCTATGGATTTCCCCAAATTGAAGAGATGTGGAAATTGAGCTCTCTTCCAATACTAGTAAATATTATTTTTAGAGGTAAGGACTTTTCTTAACAGCTTGGAAAAAATTTTTTGGAGAGAAATATTTAGAGAGAAAAATATTTTTATGGAGAAGCCAGTACTGAACTTTAACCTGTTAGATGCTGATTATTGGATCAATCTTTCATTATTGTAAAAGTGAAAAATTTGAACAAACACATGATAGAAAAGGCTCTTTATGTGTATTGTTCTTATAGAAATAGAATCTTTTGGTAGAGTTTTTAGGTAGTTTTAAAGTTTGGTCTGATATTTCTTTTTTTTTAAAGTGTATTTCTTTATTGATTTCAGAGAGGAAGGGAGAAGGAGAGAGAGATAGAAACATCAATGATGAGAGAGAATCATTGATCGGCTGCCTCCTGCACACTCCCTACTGGGGATCAAGCCCGCAACCCAGGCCTATGCCCTAGGCGGGAATCGAACCTGGGACCCTTCAGTCTGCAGGCTGATGCTCTATCCACTGAGCCAAGCCAGCTAGGGCGGTCTGATATTTCTTAATTAGAATGATGACAAGTTGCCCTAATTTATTTATATACAATCAAAATTAAGAGAGCTAATGAGAAAGTTCCTTTGCATCTAGTTTTATGTGTATATTTAAAGTAGATACACTCTTACTCGTGAAAGGATTTGAGGTGTATTGGGATACAATCAAGGGATAGTAAAACCCCAGCCCGATTCAGTTAAGTATAAAAAGACTTACAACAGGGAACAGAGAAATGTGGATAAAGAGTAGTCTTTGCACATTTTCCATAGGATTAGCCACAGCAATGCTGTTAAGATTGCTCTTTAACCCTCTGGTGACTTCCTTTTGCTAGTAGAATAAACTCTAAAATGCATAGCATGAACTATAAGGTCTCATATACAGGGGGTGGGCAAAAGTAGGTCTGCAGTTGTTCATATGAAAAACAATATAATACAAGAATCAATAATACAAGAATAAAGTCTGTGTTTCACATACAACTAAAACCTACTTTTGCCCACCCCTGATATCTTCCCTTTATTGTCTGACTCCATCTCCTTCCACTCTGCACCTCACTTCGCATCATTTCTCTTTCATGTGTTCTTTCCCCAGGAGGTTCATGTTGATGCTTCTATCTTAGGGTCCTGGTCCCAGGATTAATGTTACCTACTCCAAGGTTTACCTGGACCACTGTTGCAAAATTGCTCTCTCTACCTCCTGCCACTCCCAGATTTATTTTTCCTTTTTGAAAATTTATTTTTTTCTTCATAGCCTCTGTCATGATAGGATATGAACATTTTCAGTTATTTACATGTTTGTCTCCATGATTAAAATATAAGTTCTATAAAGTAGGGATGTGGTATTTTTCATCATTATATCCCCAATTCCTAGAATAGTTGGTAGTTAATAGATATTTGTCAAGGGAATGCGTGCATGCCAGTGGTGATGTGTGGGGAGAGTTTGGGGGAATAGTTGTTGCCTGGGTCTCTTGAAAGTCCAGGTTCATTGGCTAGCATTCTGTGATCACTTAGTAATGGCCTTCATGTATATAGGAAAAGGGAGATTCATGAAATGTGTCACCTATGTGCCATTCCTAGATGAGATCTACTAGGCAAGAATTGAGTTGGATATTCCTGCACTTCAGTTCCCTAAGCCTCAGGAGTACGGTAATATTTAGCCTAGGAATGTTCTGAGGCTTAATGAGATAGTGCATGTGTTGTGTTATCACAGAGCCTGCCCTAGGACATAGTAATTGCTTAAGAAATGTTAGCTATCACTGTGTTATTCCCAGTCATCAACTTATCTAGCTACGGGTTGTTAAGACAAAAAAGTACTTCAAGTACACTAAATCAGAACCTCTGCAGAATAGTATCAGTTTGCTCCCTGACTGACCTTTTTTTTTTTTTAGCCAACTTGGCAAAATTGTGTTTGGGATATGTATTACTTCCTAGGGTTGCCGTTACAAATTACCACAAACTTGGGGCCAGTTTAGCCATACTCCAGAGTTCCACTTTCCAGTGTGGTTGTTAGTAGCCATACATGACTATTTAAATTAATTAAAGTTAAAATTTAGTTCCTCAGTCACAGTAGCCACATTTCAAATACCCAGTAAGTGTGGCTACCATGTTGGACAACACACAGCATATAATCATTTCCATCACCGTAGAAAATGCTTTTTGATAGCACTGCTCTAAACAATAGGGAATTTCTGAATAGCACTTTTATTTGCTTTAGATGACTTTCTATAGGTTTGTTTCTTCAATATATGTTTATTTATAAATGTGGAGTGGTTTGTAATAGCTGAATAAAATATTTTTTATGGATTTCTTTTAAAAGTTCTACAGCAGAATGACTCATTAATATTATTCATGAATTGTTTATTCACCAACTCCTTTTTTCATTGTGGAGAACATATGGAGTCAGTAATAGAACATACTGCATGTCTTTTTTTTCTGTATATTTATAACTAAGTGCCTGGAGGACACAAGATACTGTTTTATTTATTTTATTTGAATTATATGCCAGAGACTAAGCTCTTGTGTATTGAGGGCTACAATTTATAGTATTAATTAAAAACAGCTTTTCTTTTATTCCCAGAAAGAATTCAATGTATTCTTTCTTACTGTATGTGAATCTGGAGTTTGTTCTTTCTCTCAGATTGTTTTATCTTCTCTACTTGTCTCTCATTCCATGCTTTATATTTTGCTTCCTAACTTCTCCCTCTTCCATTTAACTCCCACTCTTCTCTGTCTTTTCTGTCTCCCCTTCTTTTTTCCCTTCCTATCATCCATTCCTCCAATTTCTTCCTTACAAAAAATGGAAATGACACAATATTTTCAGAAAATGCTTGTTTGTAATCAAATACTTTAAAATCTTTTTCTTCAAATTTGGTAGACCCTTATTTTTAAAGTTTTGGAGCTTCCTCATATCACCAGTGATTAAATAATCACATGTGGCCAGTATTTATTTTTCTGCTACAAGGCAAATGTAATCAATTACTTTTACTATAAATCAGAGGTTATATTTTGAGCTGCATACATTCGTGCAAATTCTATGAGACCATCAGAGTAAAAGAAAATCTCTGTTAGACATGCACATGTATTTCACTTAAAAACTTTTTTTATTTTGATGTAATTTTATATTCACAGAAAAGCTGCAAAAATAATTACCATATACTCATTACCCAGATTCCCCAAATGTTAATTTTTAAACAAATTTGGTAATTCTCTTTTTATATATACACATTTTTTTTCCTGATTCTTTTTTATCCTCACCCAAGGAGTACATGCTTAGAGAGAGGGAGGAGGGAGAGTGAGGGGAGGGAAGGAGGGACCATATTCATATCTTGCAGTTGTCCCAATAATGTCCTTAATAGGAAAAGAATCCAGATCCAAAGCTGCATTCAGCTGTCAGGTCTCTTTAGTCTTCTTTGATTTGGAACATTTTCTTAGTTTTTCATTGAGTTTCATGACCTTTACATTACAATATTTGACTACCCTCAACACTTTTTTGGTAATAAGAGCTTTTTATTTTTTTGGTAATATAATTCACAAACCATACAATTTTACCATTTCAAATGCTTAATTCAGTGTTTTTTAGTGCTGTCACAGAGTTATGTGACCATTACCACCATCAATTTTAGAATATCTTCCATCACTCCAAAGGAAACTCTATACTCCTTAGCGGTTTCTTCCATTTCTTTCACCACCTATCCATAGGCAATTACTAATCTACTTTGTTTTTGAAGATTTTCCTATTCTGGCCATTTCATATACATGGAGTAATTTAATATTTGACTTTTTTAGTTTGGCTTCTTTTACTTAGCATAATATTTTAGCATATATTAATACTTCTTTCTCTTTTATGGTATAACTAGCGACCCGTTGCAGGAATATTCCTGCAAGACTTCCGGCGGGCCACGGCCACCTGTCCCGCCCCACCACCTCTCCGGCTGCGGCGGGCGAATGCCCCCCACCCGTCCCGCCCACCCAACCCAGCCTGTTGGGTTAATTTGCATACACACTCTGATTGGCTGGTGGGCGTGGCTTTGTGGTTGTGGCTTGTGTAGCAGAGTGATGGTTAATTTGCATATTACTCTTTTATTAGATAGGAAGGATGATATTTCATTGTATTTATATGCCACTTTTATCTGTCAGTTGATGGGACTTTTGGTTGTTGCTATTAGGAATAATGCTGCTATGAACATTTGTCTACAAGCTTTTGTGTGGAAATAGGTTTTCATTTCTCTTGGAAATGTACTATCTAAGATTGGAATTACTGGATTATATGTTAATTTCACATTTAAGCATTTGAGAATCTGCCAGATTGTTTCCCAAAGCAATTGCACCAATTTACTGTTTCTACTAGCAATGTCTGAGTGTTCCAATTTCTCCCTATTCTTGTCCACCTTGTTATTGTCTTTTTTTTTAAGAGAGGAGAGAGATATAAATAGAGAGATGGTGCATTAGTGATAGAGATAGAAATGATAGATAGATAGATGATAGATAGATAGATAGATAGATAGATAGATAGGGAAAAACACATTGATCGGTTGCCTCCTGTATGCACCCCGACTGGGGATCAAACCTGCAACCTGGGATGCCCTGACCAGGAATCGAACCCATGACTTTTTGGTGCATGGGACAATGCTCCAACCAACTGAGCCCTGTCAGCCAGGGCTCACCTTTCTTTTAATTATAGCCATCCTAGTGCATATGAAGTGGTATTTCATTATGTTAAATATACATAACATTATATTTATAATTTTAACCGATTTTAAGTATACTGTTCAGTGTCATTAAGTACATTCACCCTCTTCTGCAACCATCACCACTATATATTTTCAGGTTTTTCTCTTTCTAAACTGAAAATCTTTATTCATTAAACAATAACTCCCCATTCCTACATAATGGTTTTGATTTGCATTTTCTGGTTGGCAGATGATGTTAAGTATCTTTTCCTGTGCTTATCATTTCTATATCTTCTTTAGAGAAGTGTGTACTCATCTATTTTGCCTGTTTTTAAATGGTGTATTGTCTTTGTATTATTGAGTTGTAGTTCTTTGTATATTTTATATACAAGGCCCTTGACAGATATATAATTTACAAAAATGTTCTCTTATTTTCTGTGTTGTCTTGTGACTTTCCTAATGGTGTCCTTTGATGCACCAAGAGGTTTTAACTTTGATGATGTATAATTTACCTTCTGTTATTTTTACTCATTGTTTGAGTGTAATATATAAGAAACCATTGTCTACTCCACGGTTTATCTAGATTTATGGCTGTTTTATTCTAAGAATTTTATAGTTTTAGTTTAACCTCAACTTCTTCATCTTTAACTGCTTCCTGCACATGTTATTCTGAGTCTTCTCTAGGGATAAGGCTGCTTCTTCAGTCCATGTGCTGCCAGACTGGGAGCAGTGTTCCCTTTGAGCTATTTGTCTCCATATATAAGCATTTTTGTTTCATCATTGAAATATCTCATAATTTATTCCTTTTATTCTCTATCTTCTGTCCTCAAATGATGTCTTAATCATTCAACCAAATTCATTGGGAAATTTGGCCAACTCTCCCTCATCCTACCCATGTCTCTGATATCATGGGCAGTCTGAATGTCCTTGTGTCATGTCTCACCAGCACTCTAACCTCTCACTTCCTTCTCAACTCTAGTGCTTATCACCTTCATGCTGTTTCAGCAACTTGTTCTAATGACCAGAACTTGGACCTTGCTGGTCTTTAAAATCACTAAATGCCTATATCTGTACTCTTGATGATAAACGTCCATATTCTTCTTTTTCTCTTACCTTCCTTCCTCTTCCTACTCTCCATTTTATTTCCTCCTTTTCTACAGCTCTCAGCCATTTCATTTCTCATTTCTGGTTCTACTTTTTTCTCAATCTAACCTATTCTCCAAACTTACTCTTATCCAAAATCTATAATTTCCTTTCTTCCATTTCCTTCAATCCATCCTATGAGTCAGTGTTGTTTCCCCAGGCCTTTGAACTATCCTGGTTAGATGTTCAATGAAGGATGGCTGAATGGATGACTGAGTGATAAACTGACCAAACCTTGGATCAATCCATTTATCTAACTGCTTGGTTTCTATACAAGAATTTCTGGGTCCTAGGAAAAATTACAGCTGTACATGGAATCATTGTTAAAAATTCATCATCTCTAATTTCTACTGGTATCGCAATAATGCCTGGTAATTTTTACGTGTCTCTAGTCATCACTTTTTAAACAGGTGTTAAACTTTCAAACAGATATTCTATTTTTGATTATTATTATTGTTTAACTAGAGGCCCAATGCACGAAATTTTTGCAAGGGCCTTGGCCCTGGCCCCCGCCCCTGGGGGCCTCTGCCACCTCTGCCACGCCCCCCACCCTGCGGCTTTGTCCGGAAGGACGTCTGGTCTAATCAGCTTATTACACTTTTATTATTATAGACCTTTATTGCTGAAAGTATTACAGATGTCCATTTTTTTCCCCATTGATCCCCCCCATTCCCCCCCCACCCTCCTCGGCCTTTTCTGCACTATTATCCGTGTCCAAGGGTTATGCATACATGCATATAAGTTCTCTGATTAATCTCTCTTCACCCCCCTACCCCCCACATTTTCTAAACATTCAGTTCGTTAATATTTAACAACTAGGGGCCCAGTGCATGAATTTGTGCACCTTGAAAGGAACTGTGGGCTGGGAGGCTGCGGTGGGCACAGGGGTGGGTCTTGGCTCATCCTCTGCGCCCCCGCCTGGCCCATCTCGCTGGGCAGCCACACTCCTGTCATCGCCGCTCCAACATGCTGATGGCACGGGCCCTGCTTGCACCTGCTGATGGTGCGAAGCGATTGGGGCGATGCCAGCAGTGGGTGCAAGCGGGGCCAGTGCCATCAGTGGGTGTGAGTGGTGGCTGCTGCCCCGATCATCCCTCAGGAGCAAGGGGAGGTGGAGAAGCCCTCAGGGGCAATTGGGGCCGGCAGCCTCTGCTTGTACCCACTGACGGCGCCGAGTGATCGGGACCGGTGACGGGCACCAGCAGTGGGTGTGAGCAGCGGCTCTGGTGCCAGCAGCAGGTGCGAGTGCTGGGCGGGACGACGGTGTGCGGGAGCAAAGAATTTTTAGTAACCACCAGAGGCTCGCCCCAATGACAGCTACTGGTGCCCCACCTTGGTCTGGCACTCCCGCTCACCTGCTCCACCATCCTGTTGCTGCCGACAACTGCCATGTTCCACGTGTGCCCCCTGGTGGTCAGCGCTCGTCATAGTGACTGGTTGTTTGGTTGTTCACCATTCCGTCTATTTGTATGTTAGGGTTTTATATATATAGATATGCTTTCTCACCCATAGCAGATGAACTTGGTTCTTATTCTACTGAGACAATTGAGGCCAACAGGTGGAAAACTTGCTTAGCATTACCCTTGACTTCAGTGAGAGTACTAACAACCGTTCCCATGCTTTTCTGCTAACTGTTGTTTCAGAAGATGACAGTGTGGCCCCTCTTCCATGCTGGGCTTGTGTCTCCACCTGTGCTTTGGATCTTACCCTTTCCATCTCAAGTTACTTGTTCTATTAATTATTTCTTCTATTTTCAACTACTGTCTTTTTTCTTACTGTCTTTCTCCTTTCAGCCTATAACTCCCACTAAATGAATGAATGAATGAATGAATGAATGAATGAATGAAAGAGAAATATGTTAGCCTAAACCAAAATATATATACACTCAATTTCTTCTCGCTGCCAGGAGTGCTCTTTCTTTTTCCCTTTCCCAGCATTTTGAAACAGCAATCTAGGTTAGCTGTTACCATTTTCTTATTTTTTTTTTCTTTTTCACTCGCAGTTGACATACAATATTATATTATATAACTTATGAAGTGATCACCCAATCCTTTTCTTATTTAAGATTCGTTGCTACTGAATTCCCTGCTTATCCTAAGGTCATCCACCCGCTCACTGTTAAATCAGGCATACCTATTTTAGTTTTTTTAAAGTTATTTTTATAATTTTATTATTATTATTTTTTAATTGTTTCAAGTAGCACAAATTGTAGTATATTTGTCTCCTTTTTTCCCCCCATTGACCTCCACCTGGCCTTCCCTACCCCCTGGCACATGCCCTCATCCCCTCACCTCCCAGTGTCTTGTGTCCATTGGTTATGCTTATATGCATGCATACAAGTCCTTCGGTTGGTCTCTTAATCTCCCACCCCCCTCCCCCAACCCTCCCGTGCCTTCCTGCTGTAGTTTGACAGTCTGTTCGATACTTTTTTGCCTCTGTATCTATTTTTATTCATCAGTTTCTAATGTTATTTATATTCCACAAATGAGTGAGATCATGTGGTATTTATCTTTCACTGACTGGCTTATTTCACTTAACATAATGCTCTCCAGTTCCATCCATGCTGTTGCAAATGGTAAGAATTCCTTTTTTTTTTTTACAGCAGCATAGTATTCCATTGTGTAGATGTACCACTGTTTTCTAATTTACTCATCTGCTGATGGGCACTTAGGCTGTTTCCAAATCTTAGCTATTGTAAATTGTGCTGCTATGAACATAAGGGGGATTATATATATATATATATATATATATATATATATATATATATATATATCCTTTCTGATTGGTGTTTCTGGTTTCTTGGGATATAGTCCTAGAAGTGGGATTTCTGGGTCAAATGGGAGTTCCATTTTTAACTTTTTGAGGAAACGCCATACTGTTTTCCACAGTGGCTGCACCAGTCTGCATTCCCACCAGCAGTGCACGAGGGTTCCTTTTTCTTGGCATCCTCACCAGCACTTGTCCTTTGTTGATTTGTTGATGATAGCCATTCTGGCAGGTGTGAGCTGGTACCTCATTGTTCTTTTGATTTGCATCTCTCAGATGATTAGTGACTTTGAGCATGTTTTCATATGTCTCTTGGCCTTCTGTATGGCCTCTTTCAAAAAGTGTCTATTTAGGTCCCTTGCTCATTTTTTGATTGGGTTGTTTATCTTCCTTTTGTTAAGTTGTATGAGTTCCCTGTAAATGTTGGAGATTAAACCCTTATCGGAGATAACATAAGCAAATACGTTCTCCCATGCAGTGGGCTTTTTTTGTTGTTTTGTTGATGGTTTCTTTTGCTGTGCAGAAGCTTTTTATTTTGATGAAGTCCTATTTGTTTATTTTCTCCTTAGTTTCCATTGCCCTAGGAGCTGTATTGGTAAAGATATTGCTATGACAAATGTCTGTTATTTTGGTGCCTATGGCTTCTTCTAAGATTTTTATGGTTTCCCATCTTACTGTTAAGTCCTTTAGTCATTTTGCGTTTCCTTCCTTCTGCTTACTCTGGGCATTTTTGTGTATGGTGTAAGTTGGTGATTTAGTTTCATTTTTTTGTAAGTATCTGTCCCAAATTTTCCCAACACCATTTATTGAACAGACTGTCTTGACTCCATTGTATGTTCTTGCCTCCTTTGTCAAATATTAATTGAGCATAATGGTTTGTGTCAATTTCTGGGTTCTCTGTTCTGTTCCACTGGTCTATATGTCTGTTCTTGTGCCAGTACCAGGCAGTTTTGAGAACAGTGGCTTTGTAGTATAGCTTGATATCTGGTATTGTGATCCCTCCAACATTGTTCTTCTTTCTCAAGATTGCTGCAGCTATTTGGGGTCTTTTTTTATTCTAGATGAATTTTTGGAGAGTTTGTTCTAGGTCTTTAAAGTATGTTGTTGGTATTTTAATGGGGATTGCATTGAATTTATAGATTGCTTTGGGTAGTATGGTCTTTTGAATGATGTTGATTCTTACCAATCCATGAACATGGTATATTCTTCCATTTGTTCATGTCTTCCTCAATCTCTTTTTTCAGCATCCTGAAATTTTCTGAGTACAGGTCCTTTATCTTCTTGGTTAAATTTATTCCTAGGTTTCTTAATTTTTTTTGTTGCAATGGTAAATGGGATTGCTTTTTTAGTTTCTCTTTCTATGAGTTCATTAATTAAGTCTAGTAGTTTTTTGGTGGAGTCTTTGTGATTTTCTATGTACCATATCATGTCATCTGCAAATAAGGACAGTTTTACTTCTTCTTTTACAATTTGGATGCCTTTTATTTCTTCTTCTTATCTGATTACAATGGCTAGTACTTCCATTACTGTGTCGAAGAGGAGTGGTAAGAGTGGGCATCCCTGTCTAGTTCCTGTTCTTAGGGGAAATGGTTTTAGTTTTTGCTCATTGAGTATGATGTTGGCTGTGGGTTTGTCATATATGGCTTTTATTATGTTGAGATATGATCCTTCTATTCCCACCTTGCTGAGAGTTTTTATCAAAAAAGGGTGTTGGATTTTGTCAAAAGCTTTTTCTGCATCAATGGATATGATTATATGGTTTTTAATCTCTCAGTTTGTTTATGTGATGTATCACGTTTATTGATTTGCGGATATTGTGCCATCCTTGCATCCCAGGAATAAATCCCACTTACTCATGGTGTATGATCTTTCTAATGTAATGTTGGATTTGATTTGCTAGAATTTTGTTCAGAATTTTGGCATCTATGTTCACGAGGGCTATTGGCCTGCAATTCTCTTTCTTTGTGTTTTCTTTATCTGGTTTTGGGGTTATAGTAATGCTGGCTTCTTAGAAAGAGCTTGGGAGTGTTCCTTCCTCTTGAAATTTTTGGAATAGTCTGAGGAGGATAGTTTTTATTTTTTCTTTGAATGTTTGATAAAACTCGCCTGTGAAGCCGTCTGGACCAGGGCTTTTGTTTGTTGGAATCTTTTTGATGACTGCTTCAATTTCCTCCATAGTTATCAGCATATTCAGATTTTTTGATTCCTCCTGGTTGTGTTTTGGAAGGTCGTATTTTTCTAGGAATATGTCCATTTCTTCTAGGTTTACTAGTTTGTTGGAGTTGAGTTGCTCATAGTATTTTTTTTTTTTTTTTACGATGCTTCGTATTCCTGTTGGGTCTATTGTTATTTCACCTCTTTCATTTCTGATTTTGTTTATTTGGGTCCTCTCTCTTTGCTTCTTGGTGAGCCTGGCTAGATGTTCATCAATCTCGTTTATCCTTTCAAAGAACCAGCTCTTGGTTTCATTGATCTTTTGTATTGTTTTTTCAGTCCCTATGTCATTTATTTCTGCTCTGATCTTTATTATTTCCTTCCTTCTGCTCACTCTGGGCTTTTCTTGTTGCTCTCTTTCTAATTCTTTAAGTTGCAGAGTTAGATGGTTTATTACCAGTTTTTTGTGGTAGGCCTGTAATGCTATAAACTTCCCTCTCAGGACTGCTTTCACTGTGTCCCATAGAGTTTGGATTTTTGTGTTTTTATTGTTGTTTGTTTCCAGGATGTTTTTTATTTCTTCTATTTTAGTCATTATATTACTTGCTATCTTTGTAGCCATTGACATTGTTGGCTACTTCCTCCTCTTTGAACTTTTTGTTATCCTGGCTTTGATCACATTCTTTAAGGAAACCACATGATTCTTTTAATAAAACTGAACCTAATGCTTCCAGTGGTTCCAGGTAGACACATCTCTAATAAAGTAGGTTTGTTTGGGACTAAAGATTCTACATTCTCTGACATTTACTTTGCCTTTGTCAGTTTCCCAACAGTTATTGCTTCTGCTTAACTAGTACTAGGCTAAGTGGTCAGAGGCAGAGCTGGATTTGAGTGTGTTCTCACAAGTCTTTCCTTATCTCCTAGAAGACACTTAAGGCAAAGGAACATTTTAAAGACATTTGCCATTGCATTTTCAGTAAAGTTGTGTGTTTTTTTAAAGGTTATTTTTTTGGTCTCAGTTGAGGTCACTGGAGCATTGTTGTATAGTGAAGATTAGAAATAACATAAAGGCCCATTAATGGGACTGGATTAATGTTTGTTATGGTATATACTAGAGGCCCAGTGCACAAAATTCGTGCACAGGAAGGGTCCCTAGTGACTGCCGGCTGCCTGCCAGGGTGTTTCCCTTCCCCCAGCTGCCCACTGCCGCCGATGCCACCACCGGCCAGGGTGGGGAGCCTCTCCTTTCCCCACCTGCTGCTGCCATCGATGCCCCCTTTTTGAACTCCTGGTCAAGGGGACAATTTGCATATTAGGCTTTTATTATATAGGATATACATGAGACACTGGACAGCTAGTAAAATGAATGAAATAGGCCTATATACTGATGATGTATAGAAAACAAATCAAGGACAGGTCTATTTTATATGTCATCTATTTATGTCTCATAACAAAAAAAAAAAAGGAAAAGAAAAAATTATAGAATATAACTATACTAGAGGCCCAATGCACAAAATTCGTGAAAGAGTAGACCTTTCTTCCCCCAGCTGCAGGAACCATCTTCCCTCCAGCACCTGGGACCCGGGCTTCCCTCTGGCTGCTGGCAGGCACCTGAGACCCGGGCATCTCCCTGGCCGCCGGCAGGCCCCCTGACCCGGGCTTCCCTCTGGCTGCCGGCAGGCACCTGAGACTCGGGCTTCCCTCACAGACCCGGCGTCATCCGGAAGGTGCTCGGAAGGACATCTAATCTAATTAGCATATTATGCTTTTATTATCATAGATATTATTATAGATTAGACCCCTTTATGCATGGTTTTGCTTTCTGCAGTTTCAGTTACTTGTGGTTAAACACTGAATATTAAATAGAAATTTCCAGAAATAAACAACTCTTAAGTTTTAAATTGTGTGGTGCTTGAATAAATCTCATGACGTCCTACGCTTTTCTACGCTGTGCCCTCTGGGATGTGAATCATCCCTTTGTCCATAGTATTCATGCTGTATATGCCACCCACCCTCTAGTCACTTATTATTGGTTACTGTTGTTAATCTCTTATTGTGCCTAATTTATAACTTAAACTTTATTATAGGTATATGTGTATAGGAAAAGACAACACATATGGGATTTGTTACTATCTTTGATTTTAGGTACCTATTGGGGGTGTTCTTGGAACATATATCTCATGGATAAAGGGGGCTACTCTATAAAGTGTGAGGCAAATGTAGGACAAATCAAGGACAGGTCTATTCATATGGAAAGTAATACAATAATTAATAAATAATAATACAGTAATTAACTCTTTCATCCGCCCTGCATATAAATGTTTAGTACTTGGAAATGCCTTGGTATCTACTCATCAGATAATTATGAGTAATTCATCTGAGGAGTGGAAATGGAGCATGGAGGATGTTATGAGTTACTTTATTTCTGCTTTATATTTCTGTTTTGTTTGAATTTGTTCTGTGAACAAATTTCTTTTGTAATAAAACAATGAACTGGATATCAACTTACGATCTAAGTTAACTTTCTCTATTCCTTTAGCTTCTTGGACTACAATCTTTGCTTTTGCCACTTTATGTCTAAACTCCAGCCACTCTCACTCCGTCTCCCTAGTGGGCGTCTTCTAATCTAACCCTACTTATCCTCAAGAAGCATTCCTGGGTCACTCAGTCAGATTTTATTACCTTTCCTCTGTGATCTCCTGATGCCCTGGGAAATCTTTCTTAGTCACTCATGTCTAGGGCAGGAGCTGTTATTATTTGACTTTGTAGTCCATGGGCTTGAGCACAGTACCCAGCACAGGGTAGAAATTCATTAAAAGGGGTTTCAGTGTTAAACTAATAAAACAGAGAATTTGGGGTCGATCCTCTTAATATCAGCCTGTCCTTTTGTGTGGGTTGTCATTTTTTTTGAAGCTCTGTGTGAAGAGACATGTTTTAATTAATATATAGTTATATATATTAATTAAACATATATAATTAATATATATGTTTATATCTCAGGACTTTAGTTTATATCTCAGGACTTTTTGAGTTTATGTTGATAAGCTCTTCTAACAACTCCAGGAAGTTTATTTAAATGGAGTATGATTTCTTTAATTGTCATTAGAGGACAGGAGAGTGATAATTTCATATTTCATTGTAACAAAACCTCAGTATAGAATATTTTTTATAATACTGTCAAATGCATTAATTAAAGAAAACCTGCATTCGTGGGCTTAGAAAGTGTGCAACATTGATTCAAGCGGAAGGATAAACAAATTAATATTTCTTCTTTGGGTAACCTGCTTGTCTAACAGTTTGTTTTCTTTCCAGGTTCAACAGATAGATCGTGTAGTAGAAGTTGTGGAGGAAACAATTAAAGGTAATTCTTGAAAGAAAGATAAGCAGAGGTATATCTTGTATATAAAACTGCCTGACGGAGGTAAACCTGGAGGGGGTACAGAGACGGTGGACAGGACAGACGAGCCCAGTTCCTCTCAGCTTGTTCCAAGAAGGAGGGCCAGTCACCATCTTCCATGGTTTCCATCTTCTTAGCTATTTCTTTATATTTTACTATTTTCTTCTTTGACATATTATAAAAAAAGAGTCATCCACCATAGCAGTCTCCTATTCCTTCACCTCAGGTGTTGCAATGATGTTTGAGGCTTTAAAGCATCTGAGATATATATTTATAAAAATACTACTTAGTTAACATTTTTTGAGCATCTTTGTGAAAATTTTTGTTTTAGATTAAAATTTTGTCCCCGGCTGCTTCATGCATTGACTGATCCCATATAAGAGACATACAGTTGATTAGCTTATAAGGGAGTTAGTTCATAGTTCTTTTATTTTCTTTATTTTTATTTTTTAATTGAATTTATTGGGGTGACATTGGTTAATAAAATTATATAGGTTTCAAGTGTATAATATGCATCATCTGTATATCGTATTGTATGTTCACCACCCCAAGACAAATCTCCTTATATCTCTGTTTATCTCCCCTTTATCCTTTTCTATCCCTCCAACCCCCTTTCCTCTGGTAATCACCATACTGTTCTCTGTATCTGTTTGCTGTTTTTTTTTTTCTTTCTTTTTTTTTCTTTTGCTTAATCCCTTCACCCTTTTCATCCAGAACCCCTCCCCACTCCTCTCTGGTAGCTGTCAACCTGTTCTCTGCCGATGGGTCTGTTTCTCTTTTGTTTGTTAGTTTATAAGTGACATCATGTATATTTGCCTTTCTCTGGCTGGATTATTTCACTTAGTATAATAATCTCCAGGTCCATCCATGCTTTCACAAAGGGTCAGATTTTCTTCTTTTTGATGGCAGAGTATTGCAACAGCTTTTTTATTCAGTCATCTACTTATGGGAACTTGGGCTACTTCCAAATCTTGGCCATTGTAAATAACGCTACAACATAGGGGAGCATATATTCCTTCAAACTAGTGTTTTGGTTTCCTAAAGTGTAATTTTTGTAGTTTCACTAGAAAATAGAATCATTCTTTGCTTATTTTATCAGCCATTGTTCTTTGAAACAGATTTTTATTTGTGTCAGTGATAAATAAGCCATTTTTAATTCTGTAGTTTAATTCATAAATATTTGTAGCTTCTTTTTCCTCGGTTAGATTAGCACAAATGAAACTGGTAATAGGATATTGAAATATTAAGTTAAATGAATTGAAGTTCTCACTTAAATTTTTACTATGTTTCTTGTAATGAGAAATTTACTTAAAAAAAACCCAACAAAACCAAATATATTGCTTTCATCAAGTTGAAATTTTTTAAAACCACATTTTTTTCTGCTGGCATTTATCTGCTACCTTCCACATGCTGTGATTAATGCTTATTAATTTTGAATCTTTGATTTATTAAGAGATTGATAACCACAGAAGATAACCACCTTAATCTTTTCTTCAAATTCCAAAATAAAATGAAATGTCATGATTACAGATTTTTAGCAGTGATAATTTGAATGTTTTCTTTAAACTCTACCTCACTCTTTCTTGGAGAATTCAGAAGTACTATCATTTATTGAGCACTTAGAGTGTCACAGGCACTGTGCTAAGCACTTAACATGCATTAAGTCATTTAATCTTCACGAAGTCCTGTGAAGTGAGGTGGGTATAAATATCATTCTCATTTTTCAGATGAAGAATGTGAGACACAGGCCCCATGGCTGGTAAGTGGCAGAGTTAGGATTTGAATCAGTTCTGGCTCTATGGTGCTGTGACGGCTCTGCTCTCTCCCACTGCTTTACGCTTGATCGGCTTGTTAAAGGAGGGCTTCAGGGTATCTGAGCATATTGTTGCCTTAATTATCCTCCGTTTGAGTACCAGGCGCATACTGTCCACTCAGTAATTTGTTAAAGGAGTTAATGGTAATGAAGGTAACACAGAAGAAAATCTAGGCAGTGACCTTTTAGATCCAACACTCAAGGCATGATCCATGAAAGAAATAATTGATAAGCTAGACTTCATTAAAATTAAAAACTGCATTGCAAAAGACACTATTAAGAGAATGAGAAGATAAGACACAAACTGTGAGAAATATATTTGGAAAAGACATATATGATAAAGTATTCTTACCCAAAATATTCAAGAACTCTTAACGTTCAATAACAAAATAAGCAACCTGATTTTTAAAATGGGCCAACAACCTGAATAGAAACTTCACAAAAGTACATATACAAATGGTGAATAAGCATATGAATTGATGATAAATATATGTCATTAGTCAGTTGGAAATTGAAACAACCATGAGCTACCACTGCCCACATATTAGAATGGCCAAAATCTGAAACACTGACAACACCAAATGCTGACGAGAATGTGGAGCCACAGGAACTCTCATTCATTGCTGTTAGGAATACAAAACATTTGGCAGTTTCTTACAAAACTCAACATACTCTTTCGATATGATCCAGCAGTTATACTCCTTGGTATTTAGCCAAAGAAGTTGGAAACATATGTCCACACAAAAACCTGCACACAGATGTTTACAGCAGTTTTATTCAGATTATAACAAATATACCACTCTCGTGGGGGATGTTGATAATGGGTGGGCTTTGTGTGTGTGTGCTGGAGGGAAAGGGGTGTATGGGAACTCTTATTTTCAGCTCAGTTTCGTTGTAAACCTAAAGCTGCTCTAAGAAAATAGTCTGTTAAAAAACAATGAATAGTAAATAACATGGTGCTCAGGAGGCTGTCAAATGGCTTGCAGATACATAATTTCTATAGGAAATCATAGCAGGTAAAGGTAAACTATGTTTTTTAATACTCAAAACAATTCTGACACCAAATGTATATGTTTTCTACACTAAGCAATTCTGATATTAGCTACCCAGAGTTAGGGCAGATGTCATAGGCTAAGGCTGCCCACCACTTCAGTGGGCAAGTCCAGATTGTCACCTATACTTCTGACAGACCAATTATCAATCGGGTTTCTATGACCCCCTCCTTAGATTTGATAATTTGCTAGCACAGCTCAGAGAACTTAGGAAAGCCCTTTACTTACTATTACTGGTTTATTATAAAAGAGACAAGTCAGGAACACCCAAATGAAGAAATGCATAGGGCAGGGTGTGTGGAAAGGAATACAAAGCTTCTTTGCTCTCTGGGTGCACCACCCTCCCAGCACCCAAATGCTTTTACCAACTTGGAAGCTCTCCAAACCCCATCATTTTTTTTTTTCTTTCTGGAAGCTACATTACATAGACATGATTGACTAAATCATTGCCCATTGGTGATTGAGCTTAATGTCCAGCCCCTCTCCCCTCTCGGGAGGTAGGGTCTGTGTGGCTGAAAGTTCCAAGCTCCTAAACATATGATTGGCTCCTATGGTCACCACACCCATCCTCCAAGAATGTCCTCATTAGCATAAGCTCAGATATGGTTGGCATAAACTAATTAGCATAAATTCAGAAAGGGGCTTATTATGAATAACAAAAAATGCTCTAGTCGCTCCTGTCACTCAGGAAATGATGAGTTTTAGGAACTCTATCCTGGGTGAAGACCATACATATATTATTCTATCACAATATCACAGAAGGCTTCTGAGCTCCATGGTTGGGTTTATTAGGGATGGCTTCTCACTGAGGAGTTTGGGCTTGAGTGGATTTATTGGAGAGATTGCATTTGGATTTAATTGGAAGAATTAACAGCAAGAGTTGAGTTGAAGATGAAATTGATGGGGATGTTCATTGGCAGGTTTGGTTTGAGGGTAGGAAGGCTGATGAATTAAGTCTTAGTAATGCAACGAAAGAATTTTAGAGAAGGAAGAAATAATTTTGTAGGTGTCCTTAGTTTTCAGATGAGGAAGCTGAGGTAGGCAGAGATTAGATGACTCAGCTGAGATCTACTGGTTAATGGAGAATGAGGTCTCTCTGTGAACTTCTTTACTTTCTATTTCTATTGCCAATACTTCATGTAGATAGCACAAATTAGTGATATAATGTTGCCTTTAGCATTTAACCAGTTGTTTGTGTCTGTCAGCATGTTACTTTTCTGAGGCTCAATTTTCTGTTTAAAATGGAGAGGATTAATGGGTAATACTTTTGAGTTACCCAGAACACAACTCATATTAATGTTTATTTCTTACTCTCTCCTTGATACCTAGACTGCTGGAATAACCTGACTGACCTCTGCTACCAATGACTGTTTTCAACCTGACTGTGTATACTATTATCCTCAAATTATTCACTCTCCTTCATCTGTGCCTTTAGTGGTTGCCTGTTACCCACTAAATTAATGGGGGACTTCTTAGTGTGATTTTAATGATTTTCTACCCCATTCTGCCATCTTCACCATCCCTTCCACCCATTAATTTTATACAAATACCTTTTGCTCAGATCGACTATTTATTGGTTGTCTTTTCTCTGCTTTTTGCAGTTTGCTTCACATTCATCTTAGGGTCCTGGATATGCTCTATTTGCCCCTCCAGATTAATTCCCCACCCTTCTCCACCTGTTGCGTGTCCCTGGAGGCTGACCTGTGTGGCTGCATCAGTAGATCCTTGCTGTCTGGCATCTAGATGGATTTAGCCCATTGGAGGTTGGAGGTGTGACTAGCACAGGAGATAGGAGTATGTCTTACCTGCTCTCCCCTCCCTCCTGCTCATCCTCTATTGGTTGCTTCTCTCACCTGAAGGCCACAGCCTCTGTCAGGTGGCTCCCTCTATTCATCTATTTACCAGGTTCCTGTAACTATTTCCTTCCTTTGATTTTGCAGGCCCAGGAGTAGAAACAACTCCCCATTGTTGCTCACCTTAGAGTGTGGCATTGTCTCTTGGTGGTTTTGCTAACCTTGCCAAACTTTAGTCAATAGTCCCTTTATTAAAATCTCTTCAATTATGCAGTGTGCCATCTGCTTTGCTGGGACCCTGATTGATAAATGCTCCATGGAGATGCAAGATTCTGCCCAGAAGGGCCAGATGGAATACAGCCTGACAAGAGGATTTTGCCATAACTCTCTTGTTTCCACATTTGATTCCTGTTGGGCTCTTTTCATATTTTTTCCTTGAAGGGGGTTTGGACAGACAGCCTCTGCCACAGCCTGTTTGCATTCTTTTTATCGCTATCCTTATGCTATACCAAGTAATGTTTTTAAAAATGTATTAATAAGATACACTGATGCTGAAAGCATTTAAATCTTACAATTAACATAAAACTGTGCAAAGCATATTCCATTTGCATTTGTCTTAGTTGGAACAAAATGGAAAATTTCAAGTTATATTAAATGAAACCTCATTATTTTAATAGTGGCCTGAAAATTTTATTTTGTAGTATTTTGCTTTGGGAGAGACCAGATTATATGAATTCAGGATTTTCTCTGTAACATCTTGAAAATGCAAGAAGATGTGTAACTGAATCTAAGGGAATAAATACAATGTTTAAAGGATTTAAATTCATTTCTTTTAAAAATACTCATATGGACCTTAGTCTCCGTTTATGAGGTCATTAATACTTTTCTGCATGAAAGCTCTGATGGGAATGTAAATCTGCACTTCTTCTGATATGTGTACATGACATCCTCAAAACAAGAAAAAACTTAAATCCTTTGTAAAAGGTAGTCTAACTGTATAACTTAAGACAAATGAATGCAAGTAAATATTGCCTATTGAAATTAGAAAAATGTTTTTACTAGTAAGTCATATTTCTTCTCTAGTCAATCTCTAATAAAAGAGGCCTCTATTGTTATTAATATGTTTGCTAGTATTTTAGTCAGTCTAATTCCAAATGCCTCCAGTGTTGGTAATTCAAGACTTTCCCAATATGGTACAATCTGCAAGTTTAATTGATTTTCTGTTTTCTCCAACTTCTCGGTAATTGATGCAGTCTTGGATTAGACTTATCTAAATTCCCAGGGTACTTCACCAAATAGCTCTTTTTTTTTTTTTAATTTAACACATTGCTATTAATCTTCACTCTGTCAGATTTTGTGCTTTGCATTTGACGCTAATTCAGAGCATAAAGTCTTCGTAAATTGAGACTGGAAGGCAGAAGCATATAAAGCGTGGTTTTGTCAGTGTTAATCATGAGGAACTGCCCTACAGAGTCCAGTGGAGACTGATGTGGAGATGTTTGCCCAGCATAATGGATAAGGCAATGGAGCTTGGATATGGAGCCTTTTACATATGCCACAGTACTGTACTACTAAAGCACACTGGCTTTGTCAGTATGTTTTCAATAAACATAATATTTTCAGAAATGAGAATGGATAAATTTCTTTATACCCAAACAGTAAAGTTCTACCAGAGGACTTTAAATTTGATTTTCACATCGCTTTATTCTGTATCTTGGTTTGGAATGATGACTGGAAAGGACTGTCTGTTAGAGAAACCATCAAGTCATCTCTTGTCTGAATTTTTATGACATATAACTTTGTTAGCCAAATTGTCAGTCCTGTTTCCAGCCACACACATACTGAGCAGCAACAGTATTATGAGTATTTTTAACTGTGGTCAATGATCACCATGCTTACTGTGTTTTTTTAAAAGTATTTAAGTAACTTTAAGTTTGTGTAATATTTTTCAGCCATTAAAGTTTTAAAAACTCAAATAAATGCTTAAGTATATCCCTCAGTGGATTCTGCTGCTTTATGGTGGCTTCAGAATGTTTTATGTTTTGGTTTGTCTTATATTTAAATGCTTTAACATGTTCATCACTTATATATTTTTTGCTATTTAAATATACATTTTCTTATGGTTTGAAACCACCTTTTATTATTAGTGGGATTTATTTATATGAAGACTTGGGCATTTCATTAACTTTTGATTTCTTTATTCTGGGGTGGAGAGGGTGCATAGTGTTGAATAGTTTCTAAGGTTGATGATCTTATTGTTGTTTTCACATAACACACAGTTATAATGGTTCATTGGATTTGATTGTTCAAAACAGGAAAGGAAATTACTTTAAGCTTGAACCTCTCATGCTTCCCATGACCCAGCCCTGCTGTTAGTGGTCCACTGATCTATCTAGTAAAGTAGCCCCATCCTTCCTTGTTTAAATATTAACAGGGACTTGCCTCCTGTGAAATTTGGCTTCCATGTTAACTCTTGCAAATCTTGATAGTGTCTTGGCAGACTGCATGGAGGTGAGACTACAAGTATTGCTGAATTCTCTAAAAACGTATTACTGTGGTCTAGACCTTTGTGCAAACCATTGATGTAAAGTGGTTTATGAAGTTTGAACATCCTGATTTTAAAGTTTATATATTAATCATTTTCACCAGGTGTTTGGTATTCTCAGATATAACAATGCTGAGTCTCAAGGTTCTAATTTCTATTTACACTAATAGGAGTTATTTAGTAAAAAAAGCCAAATAGATCAATTAATCCTGTTTTGAGTCTCACATAGAAAACATGAAAATTAATGTAAATAAAGAAAACTTTAATGTATTTACAAATAGAAATTTTGTTCCTATGATGTTCTTTCTTTATTATGACTAACTTTAAGAGAATTGGCATGTGGTACACTACTTTTATGCTGTGTGCATATCATGTGCTTTCATGTGTGTCTGGAAAAGCTTTAGTCTTCATTGAAAGAAGCTACTGTTTGTTTAGTAAAATTCAGTGAGAAGAGTTGGATCTATAAACTTAGAGAAAAGAATATTAGAAACTTCATTACATTTTTCAAATAGAAGATTAGATTGTAGGTTAATTGTGGTACTTTCTGTTTTGGTTTGACTGTTTCTAACACATAGTAAGGTGTGTTATATTGGTAATTCTCCTTTAGTACTTTATAGTTGGATTCCCTAAAAATGGAAATATAAAGTGGAAATGAGGTCATCTTACAGGGACAACATCCAAAACTTCAACAGCAAAACCCCCCAAAACAGAAAAGTTATCATCATCCTTGAAAAATTGATTTAAAGACAAATATTTTGTTGTCAGCAAAATTATATATCACAGCCAAGTGAGAAAATTGGTAACATAGACCAACTTGATTGCTCAGATGTGAATACACAAAAAATTTAAATCTGATTTTCTTGAAAAATTTGTTTGACAATTTGAAAAATTTACTTTATCAGTAGGATGTCATTTACTAGGTGATGCGACCTTTCCTTAGAAAATCTAACTTTGTCAGTAATTGGCGTAGAGAAAGAATGCTGGATTGATTTGTACCTAATATTTGGAGATGTACATTTTTTTAAAAAAAGTTTATTCTGTAACATAACAGAGCATACAGCATATATGTAGTAATTACTTCTGAGACTGAGAGAATACTAGGTGTACCAGTTAACGTGGATTTTTTTTCAATAGATGGAGTTACACATATGTTGATATATATGCGATTTGATATGTATGCTATTTTGTTGTATTGACAACAACCTTCAAAACTTCATATGTCAAATTTTCTAAAGGTGTTAATATCATAGATATTTTTACACTTAAAAATGTCGAACTTCGTGCCAAAAAAAAAGCATTTGCGGGAAGTTTTAATTCATTACTTTATTTTGAAGACACGTGCTGCGAAATACTTCGGGAAGCTTATGGTGAACCTGCTCCATCTCAAGATACTTGTGAACACTAGTTTAAATGCTTTAAAAGTGATGATTTCGATGTGAAAGACAAAGAACATCTAGGTCAACCAAAAAAGTTTGAAGACCAACAATTACAAGCATTATTGGATGAAGATGCGTGTCAAACTCAAAAACAACTTGCAGAAAGATTAAATATTGCTCAGCAAACAATTTCCGATCATTTACAAGCAATGGGAAAGATTTTAAAGGAAGGAAAATGGGTGCCACATCAACTGAATGAAAGACAAATGGAAAACCAAAAAGTCATCAGTAAAATGTTGCTTCAATGGCACGAAAGAAAGTCTTTTTTTGCATCAAATTGTGACTGGCGATGAAAAGTGGATTTATTTTGAGAATCCCAAATGCACAAAATCATGGGTTGATCCAGGTCAACCATCAACATGGACTGCAAGGCCAAATCGCTTCGGAAAGAAGACAATGCTCTGCATTTGGTGGGATCAGGAAGGTGTGGTGTTTTATGAGCTTCTAAAAGCAGGTGAAACCATTAATACTGATCGCTACCGACAACAAATAATCAATTTGAATCATGGTTTGATTGTGAAATGACCAGAATGTGCCAGAAGACACAGCAAAGTAATTTTGCTTCATGATGAGGCACCATCACACACTTCAAAACCAGTTAAAGACACGTTAAAAGATCTTGCCTGGGAAGTATTAACCCACCCGCTGTATTCACCAGACCTTGCTCCTTCAGATTACCACTTGTTCTGATCGATGGCACAAGCACTTTCTGAGCAGCACTTCAAAATGTATGAAGAAGTGGAAAATTGGGTCTCTGAATGTTTTGCCTCAAAACAAGAAAAGTTCTATTGGGACGGTATCCACAAATTACCTGAAAGATGGGGAAATGTGTAGCTAGCGATGGACATTACTTTGAATAAAGCACTTTTGATGCTTCTCTTGAAATTATCGTGTTTTCTTTGATTACAAAATCCGCATTATTAACTGGTACACCTAGTAAATACCAATTTCATTTCCTTATTAGTCTGAGGGAGGAGAACTCATTTGCAGAATCTCCAGTTATGATATTCAACTATGGATGGATTTTTAAGAAGTTTATCAGTACTGCTGTTCTATAACATAGCATACATTTTCTTGAGTAATAAAGAAACAGTAATTGAAATGTCCTTATAAAACATGGTTTCTAACACATATCTTTATTGTAACTGAAAATTCAAGTGCACATAACTTTAAGCTGCCCTGAAGTCTGCTAAGATGGGTAAGAGTCCTAGACTGAGAATATGCAGAGCTGCGCTGAAAGGCTTGTTTTCCTGCTAACAGGTTATGTTTGACATCCCACACCATCTCAGTGGTTCTGTTTCCTGTGTGGTAAATTGTTCTGACATGGAAGGTCCCTGCAACTCAGAAAATTCCAGGAATATTTGAGTCTGCAATATAAAACTGAGTTTCAGAGTCTGTCATTCGAATGAGATACTGACATTTTGGATAGTGATCTCTGACAAAAGTTATTTGAATGGGACTAGCTTTTCCTCGCATTCTAATCTCCACTTGCCACATTTTATTTTTCTTTCCCCTTGCCTACAAAATGAAGTTGAAGATGTTTGTGGCAGACATACCATGCACTTTTCTTTATCTCTGTGTTCTCCAGGGAGGAGGGTCTCTGACTGCTTCGCCTTTATTCACTCAGTTCTTCTGCCACCCTACATGATGATAGACTCTACTTCCCAGTGCTAGGAGTTCTGTACTTCTCTGAGGCAACGTTTATTTCTACCCTGGGGCATGTTTACTTTCAGGACTTTGAGACAGGCAGTTTTCATCTTAGGGTTGCTGGAGAAAAAACATGGAGAGGATTTAATGTAAAATAAGAACATCACCTGGAGTAGTGATTCTCAAGGGTGTTCCCTGGGAGAGGAATGGTAGCTGAAGGGGAGATGGCAGGGTGGTCTGTCACAGCCAGGGCAAGCAGGGGTTGGCATTTTTGCCTTGTGGCCCTTCACCTAGATTCGTTGCCATTGTGAGCCCCTGTGACAGCTGGGTTAGAAGCATGTCACTCAGGTGTCCTGGGATGGGAAGCAGCCATAGTTCTCCACCTTGGCTCCCTAGGCACCTATGCTCCGATTTACACAGGATCATATGCAGTTCCTGGGACACTACTGCTTTCTTCCTCTTCCTCACATTCAAGAATTATATAAGAACTAGAAGCCCGGTGCACAAAATTTGTGCACGGCGGGGGGTTTTCCCTCAACCCAGCCTGTACCCTCTCCAATCTGGGACATCCCTCTCACAATCCAGGACTGCTGGCTCCCAACTGCTTGCCTGCCTGCCTTCCTGATTGCCCCTAACCGCTTCTGCCTGCCAGCCTGATCACCCCCTAACCACTCCGCTGCCAGCCTGGTTGATGCTTGCCTGCTCCCCTGCCAGCCTGTTTGCCCCCAACTTCCCTCCTCTGCCAGCCTGGTCACCCCTAACTGCCCTCTCCTGCAGGGTTGATCACCTCCAACTGCCCTCCCTTGCAGGCCTGGTCCTTCTCAACTGCCTTCCCTTGCAGGCCGGGTGCCTCCCAACTGCCCTCCCCTGCTGGCCATCTTGTAGTGGCCATCTTGTGTCCACATGGGGGCAGGATCTTTGACCACATGGGGGCAGCTATATTGTGTGTTGCAGTGATGATCAATCTGTATATTACTCTTTTATTAGATAAGATAGAGGCCTGGTGCATGGGTGGGGGCCAGCTGGTTTGCCCTGAAGGGTGTCCCAGATCAGGGTGGGGTTCCCTTGGGGCGTGGGGCAGCCTGAGCGAGGGGCCTGTGGTGGTTTGCAGCCGGCCACGCCCCCTGGCAACCCAAGCAGAGGCCCTGGTATCTGGAATTTATTTTCCTTCTACAATTGAAACTTTGTAGCCTGGAGCGGAGCCAAGCCTGCTGTTCCTTCCGGGGCGGCAGCCATTTCTGTGGCAGTTAATTCACCTTCTATAACTGAAACTTTGTAGCCTTAAGCGGGTGGGCCCAGCCAGGGTGTGCGGAAAGCTTTGCTTCCCCTGTTGCCGCCGGCAACCCTGGCCTGCTCTCTCAAGCTCCATTCTGCCGCCATTTGTTTGAATTTGTTTACCTTCTATAATTGAATCTTTGTAGCTTGAGTGGAGGCTTAGGCCTGCAAAGGCTATGGAAAGCTTGGCTTGCTCTGTTACCTGGGAAACCTTGCTCTCTGTGGCTGTAGCCATCTTGGTTTGGGTTAATTTGCATACTCGCCCTGATTGGCTGGTGGGCGTGGCTTGGCTGGTGGGCATGGCTGGTGGGCATGGCTTATGTAGCGGAGTGATGGTTAATTTGCATATTACCATTTTATTAGAGAAGATGCAAGTGAGTGATGCAATAGGGATGCCCTTGAATCTACTTTAACTCATACATTTAAACATCATTTGCAAATTTATCATATCAGTGCAATTATTTGTGACCTATGTCCCAGTCCTCCAGAGCTTTAAAAATTAATGGGATCTGACTTTAACTTACAGTGTTTGAAAGTTTTGAAAATCTGGCCTTCTTATTTTGGAGAAACGTCATTAGGACTATAGGTCTTAATAGGATTACAATTGCATTAATTATAGTAACATTTGTAATTAACTTCTCCCTAGCTCTTTGTAACTTACCCTTTTCTGTACATTAATTCCTCAAAATCCACAGGAACCCTGACATCACTGATTGCACAGTCAGGCTTCAGTGTCCTGTAATCTCAAACCTAGTCCTCTAATCCCATGTTCTTTACATTTGGTTAAGATGCTTACCTTGAATGGAGGGAAGTGAGAAAGTGAGACTCATTTATTCTTATTTCCTTTCCTCATGTCTATTGTTCTGGTCACTGCTCACCCATTTTCTAGTTCTCATTCATATTCTTGCTTACACGTTTTGGTCCTTCACATTTCTTGTTTCCCTTTTTACCTCATTTCACCCCCTCTCCTTTCTCTTAGTTTTACTTGCTATTTTATTTTGTGTCAACATAAGAACTTTTATTGTAAGGAGTTAATAAATATTTGTTAGATTTTAAAAAAATCATGGGTAGTCTTACCTTGGTATAAAGGTGCTTAATTTAGGAAATGAGTAAATAAAAGTATTCCTTAACTCTAAGCAACCAATAAAAAGCTAGTCTAACCAGTAAAAAGCTGAGGAAGATATTCTACAGGAAAATTGTTTTGGGTATTTTTCAAAGGGTAATTTTTGAAGGTTTTAATGTGAAACACACTTCATACAGTTTTTACAATGGTTAGGTCAAGAGAATCTTCCACATTTTTAAGGATATGGCCCATGTTCTAAATCCTAGTTTTGTATGTAGACCAGATAAATATTGAAGCAGTAACTAGAAGGATTCTGATGTAGGTAACTTTCAGATTTTAACATTTCATAACCAACATTAATTGTAATTTCCTAAAACTAAGTTCTAAAAATAATGTTTGACCAGTCTTTGGATTAGAAGTAAGAATGCATCTCAAGCCCACATAATTTTTACCTCATAATATATATTTAGAATCATTTTTGAAGGTACAGTTTTTCAAGTGGGTCACCTTTATGCCAGGTCTTAATAAGTCTTTTCAGTGAAATTTGGTTTTAGTGATAGGCTGGTTTGGAGAAGTGGTAAATGAACAACAAGCAGGAAATTTAGCAAAGAACTGTGCTTGTTGTGTTAATAGCATTGTGTCGAATGTATTGATATATATTGTCATGTATATAAAGTGTGTCCTGCTTTCTCAGCCTCCCCACACTAGTGTTACCCCTCCATGAAGCCTTTCCTGATCTTTCCAGGAAAGCTGACCACCCCCTATGGTGTCCACTGTTCCTAGAAACATTGACCATACCCCATGGGACACTTGTGTCCAGGTATTTATTTACAAGTCTGTTTTCCTTGAGACCTTAAGCCCCTTTTTAGGGCAACAGTGATATGGTGGCTCAGGACAGAATCATTTTATTTTTCCAGGGGATTATTTTATAAGTCTTTATGTGATAGTAAATATTGATAAAATTATATTTCATACACCTTTTTAAACTCATCTAGAGTCTTGTGAAACTCTTGTTTGAGTTATGCATATACACTAACATTAATGTATTGGGTTATGATTACCAGGTGTTCATCTTCCTTGTTTTTATTAAACACTAGAGTCCTGGTGCATGAAATTCATGCATGGGTGCAGTCCCTAGGCCTGGCCGGCAACCAAAGTGCTAGCGTCTGGCATGGAAGGGCAGATCCCAGCTGACCTCTGGGCCCTGGGCAGCACCTGGGCCCCCGGGCCCTCGTGCACCCCCCCTCCACCTGAGTTATCGGACCCCTCTCAGCTACCTCAGTGACTGGGAGCTGGGCAGCGGCCCCGCCCCCCCACTGCCTCCACTGGTCGCCACCTGGGGGGTGATTGGGCCCTGCTCTCACCCGCCTTGGCCTAGTGTCGCCCGCTCACCTGCTCCACTATCCCACCGCAGTCCCACTCTCATCGGGGCCCATTGGGGCCGGCAGTGCCTCCACTGCCGCCTGCTGCCAGAGCCGCGTCACCGGTGCCCACATGTTACGTGTCGCCCCCTGGTGGTCAGCGCACATCATAGTGAGCCGTGGAACTCCTGGTCGAACTTCTGTTCGAGGGGACAATTTGCATATTAGGCTTTTATTATATAGGATTTCTACACTGAATTTATTGTTGCCATTTGTACAGAAGGGCAATGGTAGCGCCTCTGTAAGAGAGTGTGAATTTAAAGCCAACAAGGAAGCTCCAGATGCCCCCTTCCCGCACCTCCTCCGTTTCGGTTGCCTCTGTGCTGCCTGCAGTGCAGATGGTTCAGCTCACCATCGTGATGAGATGAAACACAATAAGGACCGGCAGGCATATTTTAAAGTCCACAGATGGGACAACTCTCTAACTTTCTCTGCCTCCCATGTGAATAATGGCAGGAGGACACCTGAAATTTTCGTTCCTGATTTAAAGTGGTAATTTGAGCTTCAGTTTTTAAAAGTTAAATGTGGCTTACAAGTTTCTTATGTCATGTATTTTAATGTTATTTTGTAGTTACTTGAATCTATTGTCAGGTCTGTTGTCTCTGCTTCCATCCCCTAGTGCAGTAATCTTGGGAAGAGCGGTTTGAACATGAGCAATGATTAAGTTCTTCATTGCTGCCATGGTTGCTTTATATACTGAAACCCGAAGCATGCATAGCTGTATGTGCAAACACTAAAGCCTTGGAGCTGCTTAACAAATTTAGAGTTCAGGAATGCCTATCCTAGCAAGACAGCCAGTGACCTGAGGAGTTCTTTTAAGGGTCTGTGCTAATGTGGAGTCATTGATGTGGGACTGCCTTGACCTTTGAGTGTTTTGATGTACACTTGGTATATACTGTGAAAAATAAATTGACACCACACAAATCTCTCATTGTCATAAAAAGTATATCTGCTTACAAAAGATTCAGTAAAAACATAAAATTAAATGCTTATGGTAATTTGCCTCCAGAAGATGTCTCTATTAGGGTAAGAAGACATTTTGCCTATGTGGATTATTTGCTATATGTAGCCTTTGTTTAATATGATGACCTTAAAATAATTGCCATTATTCGTTGTACCAGAAATGCTGTGCAAATGGAAGAAAAAGTTGCCCAAGAATGTTTATTCCAACAAATGTTTTCAAATGTATATATCAGCAAATGCTTTCAATTTTCTGTCTTCTAGAGTTCTGGATCACACATAAATTAAAATGATCATTATAATTATAATGTAGAACCTCTTTTTGTGCAATAAGAGTTTTGCTATTAAATGATCTTTACACATATAGGGACTTAAACTTTGTATTGTAACCCTATCTTACCTTCCTGACTATCAGGTAAGGTGTTGGGTTCTTCATGCTTTGTTAAACTTTGGACATGCATGCTGATGGCGTCAGTACCTTTGTAGCCTCTGTTAACGCTTAGATTCATGCTTTGAATTCTGTCTTTTTTTTTATGTTAATCCTCATTGGAGGATATATTTTTTCCATTTATTTTTAAAGAGAGTGGAAGATGAGGGGAGAATGAGAGAGAAACATTGATGTGTTACATTGATTAGTTGCCTCCTGCACATAGCCCAGCTGGGGCCGGGGATTGAACCTGCAACCCTTGGTGCACAGGCTGAAACTCTAACCACTGAGCACACCAGCCAGGACTGAATTCTATCTTTTTGGACAGTGATTCTTAATATTCTTTCTTTATTTTAATATCTTTTCTAGGTATCATTGTTGGAGGTAACATTTAAATTCTTACTACTTGACGAAATCTTAGAAGTTAAAATTGGCACTTGAATTGTAATGATTTTGTGTTTTTGAGTCAATTCTAGTATTTTCCCTAACGTTTTCCAACCTAGACTTGTGACAAAGCTGCTTCTAACATTGAACCCAATTTCTTTGTTTTACTTTGCTTTCTTCTTTTAAAATGAAAATATTTCATTTTAGTGTGAATTTTAGAGAATCCTTGCTTTCTTGACAGGTACCCACATATGAGGAATGATATTGAATGTTGTAGAGACAAACTTCTGACTACATTTTTGTTTTTCTTTGTAATTAAGTCATTAAAATACCTATGGAGTATATGTCAAGTAACAGCTCCAAGCATTTTTGTTGAAAAACAGATTTATTGAGCATTCCTTTCTGATATTCTTACGTGATACTACAATTGATGTGACTAAATTTCTCAAGGGAGGTTATCTGCAGTGCATTTGCTCTTTTTTTCTTCTTGCTTGAATTTCTGCCAGCCTTCTGCCCTCTGCCCCCAGACCCCTACATCATGTTAGATTGCTTCACTAGGAAGTTTTCCAGGAGGCAGACTCAGAGCTTAGAGTTCAGACAGGTCTTCTGAATGTGTCCTAATAGGATTGAGACTGTGTGGAGTGAAAGCAGTTAGTAAGGGACCAAGAAACCTTGGCATGATGCTTCCTCTGGTGGTGACAGGGGTGGTTGGTCACATGTTAAGGAAACAATGAACGGCCATTAAAATCAGGTGGGAGGAATGAAGTATTGAGGGAAAATCTGGCTGTTTACTAGTATAGCACCTTTAGAACAGAAAGCAATTAAAGGGGAAAAAAATAAACAATAGGAGTCCCGAGTTGCAGGCTCACTGCTGCCTCTGTGATGTTCGAAGGCTGATTTGTACAGACCCACTTTAGCTTTAGGAGCCAAAGGAGAACAGGTTGGTTTGTGTGTAGAAAAGTAATTAATAAATACATATTTTGTAGGTGGTTTTATTTCTGTCACTCAGTTAACTTAGGTGCTTGGGTTTCAGGGCTGGTTCTTTTCTGTTTGTGAATGACCGTTTTCATTGGCTTCCTGACCTGCTGACTGGCTGGGCTCTCTATGTGGATGGGATGTTTTTGCCTCAGCTCTAATAATATGCAGTACAGTTAGCACTGTGGGGCTTGGAAAAGATTTTTTGCTCTTGAACATTCATAAACACATTGAATATTGATTCAACTAGTATAGCAATTACTGTACAAAACATGATGTTTTTTTCACATAGGTTATTCATTATTATGAATTCACAATATGCATTTACTAGTGAATTATATAAAAAACTAGCTTTTGGTTCAAACTTTGTAATATATAATTGTTTTAAATAATGAAATCATTTACTAACATTCTTTACTGGATTAGATCAAATGTAAAAGCCAGCTCGGAAGCAGTTTTTTTTGTAGCTGATTTATAAATAAGTGCTGAAAGCCTCAGGCTTAAAATTAAATTTGTTTTAACAGGGCTGAATTTTTTGTGGCACTTGTAAGTAACAACTTGGATGTTTATTAAAGATGGTTAATAAACCCACTGAGACATACTTGACCATTATTTAGAGGAAATGAAATGTGAATTTACATTTAAAAAGGAAAAGATAAAAGATATCAGAAATATAACATTTGAATATGCTTCATTCTATACAATAGGCAATCTTCTTTTTCATCCTAGTATTAAAATTGCATATCTCTGTTTTAATCACTGCATCTTTATCACTTTCTCTTCAGTGGTGTCATGTTATTATAAGTTGATCTGGTCACACTGAGCATCTTTCTTCCCATCTGTTCTATTAATGCTTCCTCCTTTAATTTCTTGTCATGTGGAGTGAAATGATGTAAAAACTGATATTTTCACTCTCTTTTTCTTCCAAACTCTGTTGTTGTGGTTTCTTTTTCCTCCCTTTCTCTTCAACCTAGCCGCAAAAGGTGATGAAATTCATGTAGCCACAAAATAAATCAGTATTCATTGAGGAGCCATTCTTTTTCATCACAGCGCCAGGCATCAGTGCTAACCAGAAGGGACCAAACAAAGAGACAGTCTGCAAGTGCCACTGTGGTCCCTGCCTCACGGTCCCTCCATAAACACAGCATGTCCACTTCAGCTCCTTTCCCCTCCTCAATCCTTAGTTCCTCTCCTTGGCTTCCCAAAGACGTGCCATCTTGGAGACATCTTTTTCACTTTATTCCTTATTTTGTCAAATTCAAGTTTATTTTAGATAGCAACAATATTTCTAACTGCACATATAATAGGTAATGATTTTCAGTATATGTGTTTTTCTGTGGTCTATAGAGTTATTGAGTTAATTTGAAACGAATTCTGTTTGAAAAATAATTTTTATGTATATATTTATTTATTAAACTTATTGGGGTAACATTGGTTAATAACAAATACTTTTTTAGATATAACAAAGGTTTTATTTTGCTAGTCCATTTTTTAAAAAAGATAGCTGTTCTGGTCTGTGGTTGCTTCAGTTTCTTTCCTTTCATTGTTAGCTAGATATAATGGACTTTTATGTTGTTTCCTACTTGGTACTATATTTTCAAATTTTTAAAAAACACACAGTCTTCATAGGTCTGCCACTCTTTAATGAATCATTGGATTGGAAAATAATTCATTATATCATCAGGCAGAGATATGTTCCTTTATTTGCATGTAGATAGTGAAGATGAATAATTTATCAAATGTTATTAGTGCAGGCTGCGTAATACTGGTCACAGCAGGATATAATGAAACTTGTCTCACGCTCGTATGAAAATAGCATGCCTTTGCATAGTCATTATTGAACTTTTGGCATTTCTCAGAGAACTATTATGTTATCAGTGCCAATCTTGCTCACCTCTTCATTAACTGGACTTCTGATTGAAGAGTTCAACTTATCTTGAAAATCTGTGAAATCTGGTATGCCAAATGCTTGCTTGACTGTAGCTATGTTTCTACATCAGAGCAAGAATTTTCAGATTGAATGAAGTCTGTAATGTTTCTTATTAAAGTGAGTAGTGCAAAAAGGCTATGACTGATGGTTTTATTACTTCTGGTCATGAAAAGCTGTGTATATAAGAGATGTTTAAGCACTGTATCTTTCTGAAATGAGGGGTGAAGAAAGATGTATATAATTGCTTAGTATCTTATATCTGTAGTAGTTATGTATTAGAAGTTATTTTAAACTAGAGGCCTGGTGCACAACATTCGTGCACTGGGAGGGGGGTGGTCTGCGCCCTCTTGCAGTCCGGAACCCCTTGGGGAATCTGCCTGCCAGCTTGGGAGCGGGCCTAAGCTGGCAGGCGTACATCCTCGAGGGGTCCTTAGCACTGCTGCGGAGGCGAGAGAGGCTCCAGCAACCACTGCTGTGCTTACCAGCCGTGAGCCCAGAAGTGGTGGCGGGAGCCTCTCCTGCCTCTGAGGCAGCGCGAAGGAGCAGCGAGCCCAGCTTCTGGCTGAGAGGCACTCCCCTGTGGGAGCGCACTGACCACCTGGGGGCAGCTCCTGCATTGAGCGTCTGCCCCCTGATGGTCAGTGCATGTCATAGTGACCGGTCGTTCCGCTGTTTGGTCGATTTGCATATTAGCCTTTTATTATATAGGATAATTGCTTTTAAAAGGGTGGCTTTGGTTTGCTGTGGCATGATTGTGTGGAGGAGGTCCACACGTCTCTTCACAAGTAGTGATCAAGTTGGATAAATGGTTAAAATGAACCATTTCAGCCCTAGCTGGTTTGGCTCAGTGGATAGAGGGTCGGCCAGGACTGAAGGGTCCCAGGTTCAATGCTGGTCAAGGGCATGTGCCTTGGTTGCTGGCTTGATCCTTGTTCCTGGTCCGGGTGCGTGTGGTCTGGGCGGATGCCAGAGGCAAGCAATCAATGTGTCTCACATCTATGTTTCTCTCTCTCTCTCTCTCTCCCCTACCTTCCACTCTCTCTAAAAATCAATGGAAAAATATCCTTGGGTGAGGATTAAAAAAAAACAAATCAAAACAAAAAACAAACCATTTCAGCACTTTGGAAATCAACTGAAAGTATTCAGCAAACTGAGAAGTGTTTATTCGTGAAAACTCCTGAACTTTGAGTAAGAACAGTGTGAGCTTGTGGTGTTTATTCCTTGGGCTTCTCGAATTTTCCTTCCTTACTTTATTCAGCCCTGTGGGCAAGAATGTTCAACAGGGCAGAGCAGGCTATGAAAACCAGCAGCTTTACTGCTGCTCTCAAGACATCTGGAGAACTGTCAAAGTGGAGATTTTGATGTCAAGTTACTGAGGGTCGTGTTTCTACCCCACTGATATTGCGGGCCTGTTTGGCACAGAGTGGAGAGGTGGACTAGCTAGGGATTGAACAAAGACTTCTGGGAGGTGAGACAGTGATGGAAAGCTTGATAGATATCTTTACAGACTGTAAGTTGACTGGAGGTTGTGCACATGCACAGCAGAGATTGGAGTGTGCCCACCCCACCCACACTTACCTGCCTCTGCAGCCTGTATGCACATCAGAGGAGGTGGAAGAGGACCCAGGAAAGCCCAGGAGAAAGTAAAAGTTGGGGAAGACTTGAAAATGACCCTACCTTTGAATGCCCTGGCCAGCTCATACAGAGATCCATCAGCAGATAGGAGAAATCTCACTGGTTCATGGTGTTGGAACAAATGTGTGACCAGTATTATTCAACAAACAGCTATGCAGATACAGAGTTGACCACTGGGAAGTCATGCTTGAGGGAAAAAACCAAGCGTAATAAAATTAAGAAGGGACATTAACGATCATTCATATTGTGGAGAGATAAGCTTTATAGATCTAGCCCAGTTAAGTTTACTAAGTAAAAACAACCTTGGGGTAGGTGGGGGAATCTGAATTGAGTTGCTACAATATATTAACTGAAATGTCCACTATTCAACAAAGTGTTATGATATATCCAAAGAAACAGTCCAACCATTTTGAGAGGAAAAAAATTCAGTCAGTACCAATTGTCTTTGAGTGACCAAAATTGTTGGATTTAGCACTAAATGTAACCATGCTAGTCATTTAAGGAAAGGGTGTTGACAGTGACTTGAATACAGAATGACAAAAAGGTAGAAATTATAAAAAGAATCTAGAATCAAAAAGTACAGTAACTGAAATGAAACAGTCATTAGAGGGTCTCAATTGCAGATTTTGGGTGGCACACAAAGAAAGCAATAAATTTGAGGATAGACCAGTACAAAATTAACCAATCTGAAAAACAGAAGAACACGAACAGGACAACCTGTGGGACAACTTCTAGCACAACAACATGTGTATTATGGAAGTCACAGAAGGAGAGGACACAGGAAGGAAAAAAAAAAAAAAAAAGAATACTGGATGAAAACTTCCCAAACTTTATGAAAAACATCATGGATCCAAAAAGCTACATGAATTGCTTATAGGAAAATCACATAAATCCACACCTAGACACATCATACTCAAACTATTGAAAGATGGAGAACATTTCGGAAGCATAAGAAAGAAGTGACACTTTATGTACAGGCGAACAACAGTAAGATTAATGATTGGCTTCTCATCAGATGTAAGAGAGGTCAAAGTCAGTGGAATTTTTTGTGCTCATAGAAAAAACAACTGCCCACTGATAATTCTACCTCTAGCGAAGGCATCCTTCACAAATGAAGGGAAATGAAAACATTTCCAAATAAATAATTTGTGATTATAAAATTTCCTTTACAAGAAATAGTAAAAGTTCTTCAGGCAGAAGGGAAGTGGTACCAATAACTAGAATTCTCAGGAGGAAATGAAGTGTAGAAATGGTAATTATGTGGGTAAATGTAAATAAAGTATTTTATAAGTATATATTTTCTGTTTAAAAATACAGTTTTTAGCAGTATATTTAGTATATTTATACAGTTTTTAGCAGTATATTTTTGGATTTATACAACTATGTATTTATATGTGTGACAACATATAACACAAAGGAAGAGGAGGGAAAAGAAATGGCCCTTGGACAATTGAACATCCATATGGAAAAAATGAACTTGGACCTTTACTATATACAAAAAGTAACAAAGATGATCCTAGACCTAAATATAAGAGTGAAAACAGTAAAACTTCTATTAGAAAATGTAGGAGAAATTTTTGTGCCCTTGGGCTAGGCAAAGAATTCTTAGATATAACAGCAAAAGCATGAGCTATAAAAGATAAAATTTATAAAGTGAACTTCATTCAGTTGAAAAACTTACTTTTCAGAAGGTATAATCATGAATGTGAAACTATAAGGTATAAACTGAGAGAAAAATAAAATCATATATCTAAGTCCTTATAAGCCAAATATATAAATAATTCTTACAACTTAGTAATAAGACAAATACTCCAATTAAAATTTTTGCAGAATACTGGAGTAGACATTTTTATTAGTGAGGAACAGGAGGCAGAGAGAGAGAGAGAGAAACAGAGAGAGAGAGAGAGAGAGAGAGAGAGAGATTAAAAAGAGATGTATTATAAGGAATTGGCTCACAATTATGGAGGCTGAGAATTTCTGTAGATCTGAAGTCAGCAAGCTGAAAACCCAAGAAAGCTGGTGTATAGTTTTAGGTAAAGTTGAAAGGCCTGAGATTCAGGAGAGCTGATGGGGTCTGCAACTGGGCAGCCATGAGAACTAAGAGGAGTTGATATTTCAGTCTAAGTCTGAAGGCTGGCAGAGACCAATGACCCAGCTCTATACTAAGGAGGAGAAGTTCCCTCCAGTTCAGCACTTTTGTTCTATTCGATTGATGGGTAAGGCTCGTCAGTGTTGGGGAGAGCAATTTACTTTACTTAGTCTGCTGATTCAAATGTCAATCTCATCCAGAAACACCATCACAGATGCACTTCAAGTAATATTTGGCTAAATGTCTGGGCATCCTGTGGCCCTGTCAAGTTGACACATAAATTAACTAGTACAACATTTTACCATAAGGACATACAGTTGGCTAATAATCACATGAAGAGGTACTCTGCTTCATAATTAATTATAGAAATACATAGTCATTCAAACCACAATAAATGCCACTACATGACCGCAAGAATGGTTGTTGCCAAAAAAATTACAATATGACAAACCTGCCTACATTGCTGGTAGGATATAAAGTGGTATCACCACTTCATTAAATGGGCTTTTTTTCTTACAAAGTTAAATATAAATTTACCACGTGACCCAGCGATTCCACTTGTAGGAATCTATCCAAGAGAAATGAATACATACATCCTCATGAAGCCTTGTATGCAAATGTTCATAGAAACATTATTATAAAAGGTATTAATTAGAAACAATCAAATGTCATCAGCTGGTCAGCAGATTAATAAAGTGTGCTCTATTTGGTATGGGTACAGGGATAGACAGTAAATCAGCTTGAGGGAATTTGGGGGCAATAGAAATGTTCTAAAACTGTTTCTGTGGTGATTGTATGACTGTATATGTTTATTTAAAACTAGAGGCCTGGTGCATGGATTTGTACACGGGTGGGGTACCTCAGCCTGGCCTGCACCCTCTCGCAATCTGGGACCCCTTGGGGGTTGTCGGACTGCCGGTTTCGGCTTGATCCCCGCAGGCCAGCCCGGCTTCTGGCTGAGTGGAGCTCCTGCTGTGGGAGCACACTGACCACCAGGGCACAGCTCCTGCATTGAGCATCTGCCCCCTGATGGTCAGTCCTCATCATAGTGACCGGTCGACCGGTATTTCGGTTCTAATGCTCACTTAGGCTTTTATATATAGACTAGAGGCCTGGTGCATGAAATTTGTGCACGGAGCGGGGGAGGTTGTCCCTCAGCTCGGCCTGCACCCTCTCCAATCCAGGACCCCTTGGAGGATGTCCGACTGCCCTGTGGGATCAGGCCTAAACTGGCAGTTGGACATCCCTCTTGCAATCCGGGACCACTGGCTCCTAACCGCTCACCTGTCTGCCTGTCTGACCACCCCTAACCACTCTACCTGCCTGCCAGATGTCCCTAACTGCTCTCCTCTGCCAGCCTGATCGCCCCTAACTGCCTCTGCCTGCTAGCCTGATCGCCCCCTAACTACTCCCCTGCTGGCCTGATCACCCCCCTAACTGCTCCCCTGCCAGCCTGATGCCCCTAACTGCTCTCCCCTGCCATCCTGATTGCCCTAACTGCTCTCCCCTGCTGGCCTGATCACCCCTAACCACCTCTGCCTTGGCCCCGCTACCAGGACTTTGTCTGGAAGACTTCCAGTCTAATTAGCATATTATCCTTTTATTAGTATAGACTAGAGGCCTGGTGCATGAAATTTGTGCACAGGGGGTGTGTGTCCCTCAGCCTGGCCTTCACCCTCTCACAATCTGGGACCGCTGGCTCCTAACCGCTCACCTGCCTGCCTGCCTGATCGTCCCTAACCACCTCTGCCTCAGCCCCTGCCACCGCGGCTTCGTCTGGAAGGACGTCTGGAATGTCATTCAGCTATCTGGTCTAATTAGCATATTACGCTTTTATTATTATAGATAATTGAATTGTTTATTTACAGTGGTTAAATTTTATAGGATGTATTTTAGTACAGTTATGAAAAATAATGTGTATGTATATAATGAGCAAATAACAATACAAACACAAAATAATTGGGGAATCTGAAGGGGATGGAATTCTTTGTACTATTTCATCTTTCTACAACTTGCAATTAATTCAAAGTTCAAAATTATTGAAATTGCAATGGTTTTAGAAATGGTCTAATTTTCTTTTGTATTGTTTTTTAAAAAAGTAAGTTAAAAAACATTTGTTTTAAAAAACTCAGTCCTAAAGTGTTGTTTTTTTTTAAAATCAGCTTGTTTATTCTTTACTTCTTTGATTTGCTATTTGCTTTGACCAGATAATCTGCATTTGCTTTCTCTCCCCACCTCCTACCCCTTCACAGTGCAAACTTGGTCAGCAGGCCTAGTGTTCAAGTGAACCTTCCTGCTTCATACAATATCTGGTCTATGCTAGTGAGCATCCATACCTATGGAAAGACATTCTGAACATATTTCTGTTTTCCCCATCTGTGCAGTAAAATGTGCCAATATTATAAGCAAAGCACTTTCCACTGTAGGACATGAGCACAGCTGTTTTTCCTTTTGGCACTATTTCTTAGGTTCAACGATCACATCTCTATTTTTTTTTTCCTTCTTTTTTTTCTCATAAAAGAAAAAGTTAAATGAAAATATTAACACATTTGTTGAGAGCAGTAAATTAAAGTGAAACTGTGCGACTCATGCTAATGCAGGCCTATGTGCTTTATTTGAAGGTCACTCTGTGAGACTGCTGGGTCAGAAGAAGGATAATGGGAAACGGTTGGGGGGAGCACCGTTGGATTTGCCGAAGATTAGAAAGAATCCACTGATAGAAATCATTTCCATCAATACTGGGTAAGCTGCTCTCCAACTTCCTCATAAAATATTCAATATATTTCATGAATTCAGGTGTGTTTGTTTTTTTTCTTGGACATGTGACATAGAAAAGTAGTTGTACATTTTCATGAGAAAGGAAAATGAAAAAGCTGTGAAGCACGTGATTATAGTGCCCTCTAAAATGCTCCCTGTATGCAAATTACACTTACATTTGCAGCAAGGTTTTATATCTTTGATTAATATTATTCTAACTTCTCGTTTTTGGTAATAAACATGGATTTCATTTTACAGCTATGCCCTTGGTTAAAACCTTTTTAAAGAGGGCATTTTATTGTGGAGAATGGTTAACATGCTCATCATTGTAGACTGTTTTTTTCTATAGGGTTATAGTAAATATTACCCAAGATACTAAGCATGCTTTGATTATTAACTATCTGAAATACATATTTGAAATATGTTACTCTTAGAATTCTGGAGGTCAGAAGTCTAACACATGTCTTACTCTGCTAAAGTCAAGGCTCTCGGGGGGAAATCCGTTTACTTGCTTTGTTCAGCATCTATAGGCCTCTCACATTTCTTGCTTATGGTCTCCTCCTTCCATCTTCAAAGCCAGCACATTGTATTTCTTTGTATCTTCCATAGTCACATTCCCTCTGATTCTGAATCTCACTTTTAAGTGATTATATTGTGACTCCTTGGGGACCCCTGAATAATACAGGATACTCTCTCTATTTTAATGTCAGTTGATTTGCAACCGTAATATTTGCAACCTTAATCTCTTTTAGCCTGTGAGGCTCCAAGGGTTAGGGTAGTATGGAAGAAAATTGTAGGTTGGGAAAAGAATCAACAAAGGCATAGGAGTGGACCATATAATTGTTTATGAAGTAGATAATTTTGTCAGGTTGTCTGGAGTTTTCAGTTTGTGTAGGAATAGGGTGATAAATTATCTTTTGTGTGAAGAATCTAATTTCACTTAATTGAGTGATAAAGGGAAAGGAGAGCCCCTGAAGTCTGGCACAGAGGTGAGAATAATCATAGCTAGGCATTAGGGAGGGTATTCGGGGCAAGGGTGTAATCGAGATTGGGGCTGGGAGATTGCTGGATACATAGAGAGCACTTAGGAGGCCCTTAGTGTGCCAGCCAGGAGGGAGTGAGAGCCTGAGTGGTGGTTGTGGGAATGGAAAGCAAGAATAGCATCAAGTTTTTGGAATGATTTAGAACATGGGCTTTGTGCCCTAACCAGGTGGCTCAGTTGGTTGGAGCATCCTCCTGTACACCAAAAGGTTGCGGGTTTGATCCCTATTCCCCGGTTGGGGCATGGACAGGAGGCACCGGGTCGATGTTTCTCTCTCAGCGAGTATGTGTGGTTATTTACATAAAGAAGTACCAACCAAGTGCTGTGGTCAGGACAAGAGGGAGGCAACATGTGCATACACAAAAGAGGTGAGCTGAGGGTGAAAAAGGCTCACTTTCGTCAGGGTGTCCCGTGTGTGTAATGGCTAATTTTTTCTAGTACTGAGCCTGGAGTGTGGAGACAGAAGGCAATGTACACACAGTAAAAAAATCAGATATTGGGTCATAAAGAAAATCTGTGCTTTATTATGCCTTCTCTGTCACTATTAAAGTCATCATTTTTGACAATACCTTGACAATTTTTGTTCTTCCAAACCAAGAGTTGAGTGCTGTTTAGCAGTTCTGATATAAGTTATATCATTTTTTAGATGCCACTATCAGATTATCTCCAGTTTGAAGGGTAATCCTCCCCTGGGCTAAACACATTTTAGAAAATAGTGTTTAACCCTGTAATACTTTACTGATACTTTTTCTTTTAAAATTTATCTTGTCTTGTTATTTTCTATCTGTCAGACATAAAATAATGGTGTTTGGGGACCTTTAAGGGGAATCTAATTTTCTTTGAGATTATGTACCTAAAACTTACTATCATTTTTACGTTTGCCCTGGCCCCCTATAATATCTTATTAGCTCTTGGAAAACAAACTAACTTGTTTGTTTTCACTTTATTTCTGTAATGTCCAGATTTATCAGTCCCTATTCTAGTGCTAGATACATAGGTGCTTTCTAAATATTTGAATGAATGAGTGAATGAATGAATGAACAAAGAAGAATGCAGATTTATTTTACATCAGTGTTTTTAGAGGGATATAATTATTACTAGTACCTTTTTGTTATCTTTCTGGTTCTAATGATTAAACATGAAATAGTTATTGACTATATATAATCATAATGCATTTGAAAATATAATTATTATGTGCTTACCATATTAGCAGACATTGTGTTAGATATTATGATATATACAAAGATAAACATTTCCCAAACCAATAAGTAACTAACATCGACTGGAATAATCCAGAACAGGCGACTCTGAACTCAGGGTCAATTGCAGCTCGTGTGTGAGGAGATTCGGAGCTCATTTATTCCCTCTCCAGGGCCGTGCAGTTAGGTCCGAGCGTGGCCCTCTTTCCCGGCGGTGACTCCTCTGCCTCTGAATTCAGAGCTTTGCGGCACAGGTGTCCCTCCCTGCGCCTCTAGGAGCTGCAGTGGCAGCACCACAGTGGGAAGCTCTTCTACGGCCATTACCAGCACACGGCGGGAAAGAGAAGCCTCACATGCTGTCTTCTATGTTATCTTAAATTACGGCTTTTCAGAAAATTGTGTTCTATAAAAACAACTTTAAAGGTATTTAACTAGAAGTGCTCTTAAAAAGCTTGAATTAAGGATCCAAAGAGATCCTGCTAGAAGTTTGAATATATGTGGGATCATCCTTATACTAAAGTGAATTTTTTTAACACTTTGGGGAGATAAAATGTGGGATGTTTTATATTATAATCTCTTTGGCATGGCTCTATATTACTATATTCAGTAATGACTCTTGAGTCCTTATATCTTTGCATGGTGTCAAGAAAAAGATATTCATATTTTTTCAGCTCATGCTGTACTGTTGTTCACACATCATGATTATATAAGCCGTGGTCCTGTGCTGAATCTGCTCCTCCTGAGACGAGCTTCTCCAGCCCCAGTGCCATCCCCGCAGACAGCTGTTAGACATCATGACACCTCTTGCTAACAGGCACTATCTCCAGATAAAACATCTTCCAAAAGTAATTCAGCACACTTTATAGTCATTCACTTATTTTAAAATTATGGCTTAATATTACTTTGCAAATTAACCTAAGCCAATTTTGCCATGCATAGCTCTTAGGTGTTTTTTTTTTTTAATAGAGAATAATAGCTACCAATGAGAATTAGTTGCTTCCCTATAGCCCAGCTGTCAGATTATAATGAAAGCAAGTCCCAGTCCAAAATCTGCAATAAGAATTTATTAAACAAGGTGGCACAGTCCAGCTGTGCTTGTAAGCTTAGCAAAGTCCTAATTCTCTCTTGTGTAGGTGGTTAAATCAAACCTTGCATGAAAGGTTCACTTTAACCAGATGACACAATATCGTCAGCTTTAGGCAACCAAAATCCTCTACACAAGGCTTAGAGTGAGGGGAGGGGAGGGACTAAGCCACAATAATATTCTTTTTTTTAATATATTTTATTGATTTTTTACAGAGAGGAAGGGAGAGGGATAGAGAGCCAGAAACATCGATGAGAGAGAAACATCGATCAGCTGCCTCCTGCACACCCCTCTACTGGGTATGTGCCCGCAACCAAGGTACATGCCCTTGACCGGAATCGAACCTGGGACCTTTCAGTCCGCAGGCCTACGCTCTATCCACTGAGCCAAACCGGTTTCGGCTCACAATAATATTCTTAATGGTTCAAGCCAGTGTGACCCAACCTGTGGTCTGTGGACTAGTGCAGCTATTAACTATTGATGGCTGGTTCGTGACAAGTATAAAAATTGAGAGCAAATATTTTAGAAACTCTTAAGGCAGTTTAACATTACTGCAATGTCTTGTAAGTTATTTCATTGTATTTTAGCCCCAAAAATTATTGGTTGCAAATAAAAATCCTTCCATCACTATAGATAGTTTGAGAAGCACTGGTCTTGGCCAATGTGCTGTTGCAAGGTTCTTTACCTTATTTTGGAAAATATTTTAGTCAATTTGCTTACCTTTACTGCCACTGATTTCACTAATGAGATCCCATTTCTACTGTCTTTTATGTTATTATTTAATCACTTGTGGTTAGTAGTTAAGTACTACTTTCAAAAATGAAAACTTATTTTGTCATTTATTATGCTAATGTGCAAAGCCTCTGCTTTTGACTAAAGATAGCAGAAAGATAGCTAAAACTTAACCAGTAATTTTTGGAGGGTAGAATTTCTGATTAAAAACTAGCAAAGAGAGACTGTTCTTAGGGTTACAGCTTAAAATAACTTATGTGCCCTGGCTGGATGGCTCAGCTGGTTGGAGCATTGTCCCGTACACCAAAAGATTGTGGGTTCGAGTCCCTGTCAAGGGCCCATACCTAGGCTGCAGTTTGGATCCCTAGTCGGGGTGCATAACAGGAGGCAACCCATCTATGTTTCTCTCTCATATCAATGTTTCTCTCTCTCTCTCTTCTCTCTCTCTCTAAGCATGTGCTCAGGTGACGGTTGAAAAAACAAACACCCCATGCATTCTATATTACAGTTTCTATCTTAAATTCTTTCAAAAGTCAATTATAGACGCCCTAACATGGCGCATGTGACACTGGAATCTAGAGATTATAACTGTTCCTTTGACACATTGCTAAGATGAGTAGAGTCCTATTGTTATTCTTCTTGTTCTACAAGCTTGTGGAGGCCAGGAACCTTATCTCTTTGTCATGGGCCTGGAGTGTGGCTCCAGCCTATTCTGAAGAAGGCATTAGAGTCCCTGGTACATTGGAGAGAACTCTGTGCTTGGGTTTAGAGCCACAGACACTGTTTCTAGCTCTGTGACAGAATGTATTAGATAATCTCTTATGACCTTTTTTCTCACATGGACACATGCTGTCTACAGTATGTGGAGGCTAACACATTGTGGGCACTTTAATAAGTGTTTTGCTTAGAAGTTTGATGTTGTTGTACTCTATAGTCTACCAAATTCTCCAAGACCCTTTTCTTTATTTTCATCCTTTGTACTATTTAGTCAAGAAATTTGCTGGTACTAGACTTTACATTTATCATCAGCTTGTCAATCTTCTACTTGTCCAGTTTTAAGTGAATGAGAAATAAACTTAAAATTAATCTTAGTCTTTCCCATAACTTTTGGTACAGTGCTTTGCTCACAGTATTTACTCCATAAATATTTTAGTATTTCAGTGACAGCAGTGTTACTTAAATGCAGAAAAAATTTTCTGGCTGAGCAGGAATATAATTCTAATTACTTCTCTTTTGCTATAGATGATTATTTTGTAGAAAAAAGAATATGTTAATTTGGACTATGACTGAAATCAGACTTATCTCAAACAATTAAATGTGTGAAAATGAAGTATTTGTGGCAATTTTGAATTTGTTACATTTTTACTTTTATCAAAAAACTAGTTATTTTGAAATTTTCAGCTTTTTTGATGTCTTCAATGAAATCCCCAAATACCTTATTTTTACTTAAGTATTATACAAATGAAATTTTAAAGTGATCTTATTTTTAATGCACTAGAAAATGATTTGGGAAAGATCATTCATAAGAACAGTGGATGGCACTATTGGCTCATACCTGTGAAGTAATTATTGTTAAGTTGCAGAACTTTCCAATGCTGGTTTACTAAGTTCCTTTAAGTAAGTGGCCCAGTTAAAAATCTTAGGTAGTATTAGGAGGGGATTTAATTTTAAATCTTGTAAATTCTTCTTTATGCAATCATTATTTTATATAAACTTTGAAATGAATAAATAAACTTTCTTAGTAATTATCTATAAAGAAATGGCTGGTTTAAAAAATCATTTGAAATTCTGGGACACTATAGGATATATCATTGTGCTAACAAAAAAAGTGTGTCTTACCACTTTTCTGATAAACAAAATCATTTAGTTTAGGGAAGGGAGAATAACTTTGAATTTGGATTAAAAAGCAAAAATTTTAATACTCATATTTAAGCACACAATTAGAGAAACCTTAGATTAAAGTTAATTGAATAGGATGGTTAACACTTTCCTCAAGTTAGTTCATAGATTATATGATAAGGATATATGTTAATTATGAATAGCAATAGGCACTCTTACAGTTTATAAAGTTTATTGTTTTATTTAATGTGTATAAGACTGTTAAGTTTGCCCTTTACAAAAACTAAGCAAAAACTAATCAGTGTCTGGACATTGATTTATTCAACAAATGTGGTTGAACATTTGTTAAGTGCGGAGGATAGAAAGATGCATTCATTTGGTGTCTGCCATTGAGAATCCCACAGGGTAGAGAGGGAAACAAGCACAAAGCAATTGAATTATAACATTGTAAGCACAATAGTACAGGAGTAAACAAAGTTATCTTAGGACCACGATGGATTGTTTGGATGAGTTTGGGTGGACTTTCATAGAAAGTAGATATTTAGGCCATGTCTCAAAGTTTATCCCATAGGTGGGTTCAAAAGCAATTTAAGCATGGGGGAACTCCCCTCTTCCATGAATAGTGGTATTGAATTGTAAAAGGCCTTGTCTTACACAGAGAAGGATGAGTGTGGGTCAGTGTGGGTCGTGTTGTGAATAATGGAATGGTATGGTAGGAGGAAGCTTAGAATGGGGTAGCTTGAGATTGCTTGAGTTCAAACTGAGCCTCATCATTTCATCATTTGCTGTGAGACATTGTATAAGTTATTCAACCTCTCTATAGGTCTCGATGTTCTCATCTATAAATGGGGATAATATTAGTGTTGTGAGAATTAAAAGAGGTCATCTGGTAAAAGTAATCAAGATAAAGCCTGGCTCAGACTACCTGTTCAATATAATTACTCTTTTTTAAAAATTGATTTTTTTGAGAGAGAAACATCGATGTGATGGCAAAACATTGATCAATTGCCTCCTGCACGCCCCTTACCTGGAATCAAGCCTGCAACCTGGGCATGTGCCTTGACCAGGAATCGAACTGGTAACCTTTTGGTGCACAGGACAACACCCAATCAACTGAGCCACACTGGACAGGGCAATATTATTACTTATAGCTATGCAAAAGACAAACCTTAGGCTTAATTAGATTGCTGTTTGCTTAAGACCATGGAGCAGTAAGTGGCAGAGTCATGAATTGAATCACATTTTCTGACCAGTTCTTCCTCCAATAAAACACAAGTGGCTTTTAGCCCAGTTTGCTATCCTTGCATTGGAATTGTAGTTATTTAGTTAGTTGAAAAGAAAGCCAGTTAGAGCTGAAGTTTGAGACTAGTGTAGAAGACAACCTACTAAACCTGAGAAAGATGCTGTGGGCCCCGAATTTTACAGAGAATATAAAATTTCTACTGTATACTTGTACTATATTAGATGCCTCTTGAGATGCATTAACTTTATCTAGTTGAATGGCATTTGAATTTTCCTATTATGATGTTTGAAGGATGGGACTCCTAAATCATTTAGATTTAGAGATAGATGACCATTGTATCCTTCTGTGTTTTCTTTTTTAAACTCAGGAGTTGAGTTAGAGTGCATAAAGATGAGGTGCACTTGGAGGAAATAGAGAGAGGATGGAAGGGAGGATATATGTGTCCAAAGAGTTACCATCTGTCAATTTTCCTGTTGCTTCAAGAAAACTTATTTTCCAGACCCATCTGGAAGGGGGGAAAAATCCCAAAATTGTGTAGCCCAACTTTAATTAAGTATAATTGGATACACATGTGATTGTGGATAAAGGCTGCTCAGTTTTTTTTCAATACAAAAATAATATATATCTCATATTTATTTCTGAAACTACTTTGCCCTGATTTTACTACATCTCAGCATGGTAGCAACATTTGTTTTATTTTTTTCTAACCCTGACAAAGCAGAGTGTTTTGTTTGGCTTTTTAAAAAGGCAATAGTGCATGTAGTTAAGACCTCATTTACTTTAATCTGATGATGTAGTCTCTGAAGAATGTCTGTTTTTCTATAAATCCACTAAGGGTTTAAGTCAAGGTCATTATTTAAAATTCTTGTATCTGTTTTTAAACAATGTATGTAACTTTGTGATTTGTAATGTATATTTCCGTGGTTATTTTTAGGTTATTCTTAAAATAAATATTAATTATGAGAGACATTATGGGTTTAGGAAAATCTATCTTATAAAGTACCTTTTATGGATTGTTTGAGTACTGCTCTTGAGAAAAACTCAAACTGTCTGAAGTGGGATTTCTAGTGTGTTCTCCTCCCTACCTCCCTCATCTGTTTTCTCTCCTCCATATCCACCACCCCTCCCGCACATCTCTACAAATTTATGGGAACAAGCTATGTAAGGATAGATTTATTTATTTAGGCCCTTGTGACTGGAAGATATATACCTAATCCAGATTGGTGGTCTACTTTACTCAGTGGTTTGTTCCCACAGTCATTTGTTTATTCTTTGTACTCATTCACTCATTGATTCAACGAACATTTGCAGAATAACTCTATGTATCAGATACCCTGCTAAGTGCAATATAAGAAACAGGGCTTGCATATTTTATCATTGCCCTTGAGAGTCTCACAGTCTAGTGTAGTTTAGTTAACCTGTAAATAATTCAGATTTAGTCTTCATTGAATATAATTAATGTCAGTTCTTTTTATATGTCTGAGACTTAAAGTTTTGTACTTAGAAATGACCCAAAATATAGAGAACAAATAAAATAGGGCTTGTATAAAATATAATGGCTGCACATGGGCATGTGCAACATATATAGCATGTTAGCTAGTGTGATCCTCTTGGTAACTGATTACTGTTGAAAGTTTAGTCATCATTGTCCATATTGTTAATATTCTGGATTTCAGACAACCCATGATACTCCTTTGAACGTTGATTCCACATTTACTATATTAAATGAAACACTTCTGATTTCATTTCCAAAGAATGAAATTGTTAAACCCCTTTTTTGCCATTCTAGCTTCATTCTTTTTTATTTTTTTAAGATTTTTAAATTGATATTTAGAGGGAGAGGAAGGTAGAGAGAGAGAGAAACATCAGTGTGACAGAGAAACATCGATTGGCTGCCTTCTGCACACCCCCTATCAGGGATTGAGCCTGCAACCCGGGCATGTTCCCTGACTGGGAATTGAACCAGCAACCTTTCAGTCCATGCGACATTGTCCCACCAACTGAGCCACACCAGCCAGGGCTCTAGCTTCATTCTTATTTCTACTATTTGGCTTTTTTGTCTTTTCTTTGTTTTCCTACCTTAATTCTCAATTACATTCCAAACAAGAAGCAAAGCAATGAAGTCAGGGTGACCATAGCAGCACTGATGTTGACACATTGAACACATTTTCAAAAAAGGGATGTCTCTGTCAGATGCCTGTGAAGAGAGAGTGGGGGTTGAGGTTCTGCTGCTGCTGAAAGCAAGTTTTGTGATGTGTATAGTGATGCCCAAGAGTGGCTACATGGTAGTTGGCATAATGTGAGTTTTCTGTGTAACTGAGTTGACTTGCACTTACATATTTTGCTTTTATAGTTATATATCACATGGTTAATTTTCTTAATTTTATTGTGGCTTTATTGTCCAAATACTTTATTTGGAAAAAAAGCTGTGGTACATCTATATACACAATGGAATACTATTCAGCTTTAAAAAAGAAGAAAACCTTAACCTTTGCAACAGCATGGGTAGACCCAGAGGGTATTATACTAAGTGAAATAAGCTAGTCAGAGAAAGTCAAGTACCATATGATTTCACTTTTATGTGGAATCTAATGACCAAAATAGACTAACAAAGTGGAGACCGACTAATGGATGCAGAGAACAGACTGACAGCTGTCAGAAGGGAGTGGGTTCGCAAGCTGGGTGAAAGGATTAGGCAAAAACAAAAGCAAACTCATAGACACAGACAACAGTATGGTGATTGCCAGAGTGAAAAGGGCATGGGGTGGTAGAAGAGGGTAAAGGGGAGGATAAATGGTTATGGAAGGAGACTTAAGGGTGGTGAACACATAATACAATATACAGATGATGTATTATAGAATTGTACACTTGAAATTTATATAATTTTATTAACCAATATTACCCAAAAAATTTCAGTAAAAATTAAAAAAGAAAGGATTGTTTAAAAAAAAACCAAAAACCTCTGTATTTTCTTATTTATCCTATCTTACAGCCTTTTTATCTTATTTAAATTAGTGCTTTGTTTCCTGCCCATTCTTTCATCTTCTATGCCTCCTGTCTTTTAATGAGGTGCCATTATCATCAGAATACTTTGATTGCTAGAAAACGTTGGTCTTCAGTACCCCCAGTGTGCTGTGTTCTCCTCTGTCTGATAGAGAATGATTAAGAGTTTTCTTTTCTTTCTAAGAGTTGAGCCTGGAAGAGCTTTTTTTTCTGAACTGAGATATATTGACGACAGCCAAAAAGCAACTTTTGTGATCTAGACTAGATTATTCATTCTTTTTAGAATACACTACTTCATAAATTTACCTTTGTCTTTTTATTTTCTTTATGTTCTGATGGTTTTAACTGCAGTTAACCTTGTCATGTCTAACATGTACTACCTATTATAAAGCATAGGTTTTCAAATATAGTTCAATAGGATGAATTCACAGAAATAGAATTATTATGTCAAGGTTAAGAACCTTTTTATGGGTCTTAGGCTGTGAACTCAAAATGCTTTCCCAAACATTGCCTTACAATGCTAACAGTTAGGAGGATACATGTTTTGTTCCCCTATAAAGTCTTCATTATTATTAACATTTTATGGAAACTGAGATTGATAAGCTCCCATCTTAGTAGAAATGTAGCTACCATCTTAGTAGAATTTAGCTAAAATTTGCTGAATTTTGAATATGGGAGGCCTTTTGGCCTAGTGTTAACAATGTAATTTTGGAGCTAACCTGCTTGGATCTCAATTCTGGCTGCAGTGCTTACTGTGTAACTTTGGGAAAGTTTCTTTGTGCATAAGTTTTCTCATCTCTAAAGTGGTAATTATAATAACATCTATTTCATGGGTTTGTTACAAGGATAAAGTGTATCAATGTATAGCTTCGAATAACATGGCAAATAATAGTTACTACAAGAGTGGGCAAGAGTAGGTTTACAGTTGTTCATATGGAAAAAAGACCTGTTGGTTATGACTATTGCAATAACTTTATTAATTGCTTTTTGTACTTACTACTGTAATCTTACTTTTTCCACCCCTATATATACATTATCATTATCATTATTAATTAGACTATGTTCTCTTTATTTTTTTATCCACATAGAATGTTTATTCTTTCTTTCTAAAACAACATAGACATTTTGGGTAATCAAATTATTGAACCATTTAAATGCTTGTGTGAGTGAATGAATGAAAGGGAAAGAAAGAAAAGAAAGGAGCAAGCCTGGAACCCACATCTTTCACTTTTATATAATTACTAGAGACCCGGTGCACAAAATTCTTGCACGGGTAGGGTCCCTAGGCCTGGCTGGCAATCAGGGCCCATCGGGACCTTCCTGCTGCCAGCTGGGGCATTCCTTTATTCTGTGCCGACCCCTGGTGGTCAGCACATGTCATTGGGAGTGATTGAACTCCCAGTCTCCCAGTTGAATTCCTGAGAGGACACTTTGCATATTAGCCTTTTATATATATAGATGTTTTATTAAAAGCCTCTTTCTTTTGTGTGGTAGGTAAGAAAGAACTAGTTGAATTGAAGTATATCTATTGTAAATATATGGAATTGTCATTTATAATAATTTTTTGACAAATGTTTGGGTGGATAGTAGAGCAGAATAGTAGTTTGTAGAATGGGCAGCAGTTTGATTTGAGCTTTTTATTAATGGATTATAATGCCTAAGATCTTTTTGCCAACTAATGAGAATGGACTGGGGCCTTTTTTTCTAAGGGATGGGAAAAAAAACACACCCTCTTAATTAGGGATACACTTAGCAAACTATTTAATACATCCCTATATTATTCGTAGCCCTATGGCCAAATATCAATTGCCCAGACACTTTCTTAGCACAAATCTATTTTTGGATAATTAAAAACCCTTTTGAAAGATTTATATGTACAGAAGCAGCTGGAAAGGATTTTAGAGATTTAAGATCTTTTCATAGGTGATGGGGCTGAGGCCCACAGGGCCTAACCACCTAAAGCTGTGTGCTCACTTGTAGGAGAATGTGGTTCATGACGGAAAGAGGCTATTCTGACAGGTGGTACACCTTCACCTTTAGGGTTTTAGAGGTTGGTGGAAGGATTAAGCTTTTGTGGTCTGCAAGGCATCATAAGAATAATATTTTGTGTTAGTGTGTATTGAAGTATATATAGGTCAAAACACTAGGAAATAGTAAGTGGTGTTACTTTGGCCAATGTTTGGTGAGTAAACAGTGGAAAACAGTGAAATTGTCTTTCTGTTAAGTGAATTGGATTACATCGGATAAAGAGGCCCTTGAGACATAAGACTTCTCTTTGGATGTGTGAGAATCTTCACAAGAACTCCAGGCTTTATATCTCCCTGTATTCTTCTTCTGTTCCCTCATTATTTGCCTTTCCCATCCATATTTCTGGTTCTATTCTATACTTTCTTTTATTCCTGTAGGTTTATATTTTTATATCCTTAGCACCTAATAGTGGCTAGCATATGGAATTTCTCAATAAATAAAAAAAGTTTTTATGACTCAATTTGTAAATGCTAGTTGTATGTTTTCATTCTAAAGTCTCTCTTACTGTTTCCTGAGTGTTGACCTTATATTTTCAGCCTTTCTCAGTTTGTGTTCTTTGAATTACATCTGAATCTTTTAAGGCAGTTCATTATATATAATGAATTAACTTCTCTCCTAGATATGTATGTATGTATTTATTTAAAATTTTATTGAATTTATTGGGGTGACAGTTGATAAAATTATATAGGTTTCAGGTGTACAATTCTATACATAGGATTTATATTGAGAATATATAGGGAACTCTCAAAACACATCATCTGTATATTCTATCGTGTGTTCACCACCCCAAGTCAAGTCTTCCATCAGTATTTATCCCCCTATAACCTCTCTCCTCAGTATTTAGGTTGGTAAATAGCTGTGTATCATTTTTGGGAGAATTGAGAAAATTATCACTTAGACTATTTCCTGTAGTACTTAATTATTTTGAAACACTGGTTGAGAAAGTCTGGTTTATTTACTTCATCAGACCTCCCTAAAGCTTACTTTTCTAAGGAGCATCCTCATTGATTGATTGACTTCATTTTGATGTCAGTTGTTTTTTTACTCCACATTTCCTTATTTTGCGTAGACTTTGTTTTTATTAAGGGCTGTTGCTAAGTTTCAATTATGCTGACAAAGTTGCAGTAAATGTGGCTTATTTAAAAAGAAAAATAAGCAATAAGCATATAATAGAACTTTCATATTCCTGTATTTTTCTCATGTAAAGCATCTACTACTTGATTGTCAAACTGGCATTACTTGGGTGGGTTTATTTGTGAGACATACTAGGACCATGACAGCATGAGATCCAAGGGCAAAGGAAGGAGACTGCAACTAGTAGATTGAGTCCAGTTATCACTGAATCTGCCAGTATAGCTGACCCTTGAGAGTCAGCCCTGTTTTTAGGCATGGCATCTAAGACTGTAACCTTCTGAATTCTTATTTCTAAAGAAGTCCATATTAGATGTGTCAGGGCTCAGTTATATGAAAATAAAACTATACCTTTTCATAAATGACATGATTATCAAGGATACAATATAAACCACAAAAATTAATCATATTTATATGTACTAGCAATGTGTGATTGGAAACTGAAATTAAAAAAAAAAATTTACATAGTAGCTTTAAGAAAAGTTACTTAGGCATAAATTCTTAGGTTTAACTCGTAACAAATCTGTATGTTGTAAACTGCAAACAGAAGAAATCAAAGAAGACCTAAAAAAATAGAGAGATATATGATGTTTATGAATTTGAAGACTTAACATAGTAAAGTATAAGTTCTTCCCCAGTTCATCTATAGATTTAAACTAATTTCAGTACGATTTCCAGTTATCTTTTTTGTGGATATGGCCAACCTGATTCTAAATTTTATATGAAGGACAGAGGAACTAAAGTTATAAAACGTTTTGAAAAAGAATTAAATTAGAGGATCACAGCACTCTATTTTAAAACTTATTGTAAAGTAGCAGTAATCAAGACAATGTGGGAGTGGTGAAGAAAGAAATAGGCACAGAAGTCGTTGGAAACAGAATAGCATGTTCAGAAATAGACCTGCACAAATTGGCCAATTAATTTTCAACGAAAGCATCAAATCTATTCTGTGAATGATACTTACTATTAAGAGAACAAAATGCAAGCTACAGACTGGGAGAAAATATGTACATATGTAAGCATAGGATTTATATTGAGAATATATAGGGAACTCTCAAAACTCATCATGAAAACAACCCAATTAAAAATGGACAAAAGACTTGAACAGACACTGCTCCAAATGGCAGGTAAATACAATAAAGTTTTTCTGTGCTGTTACCACTGCAGCCCATCACAAGTGGAAATTAAGAAACAATGATAGTACCAGGTATTGGTGAGGTTATGGAGCAACTAGAACTCTTCTTATACATTGTTGATGGGGATGCTAGATGATACAGCCATGTTGCAAAAACAGTTTTGTAGTTTTCTTAAAAAGTTAACCATAAACTTATCACGTGACCAATAATCCCTCTTCTGGGTATGAGAAATGAAGACGTAAGTTCATAGAAAAACCTATATAGAAATGTTTATAATAGCTTCCTTCTTAATTGTTCAAATCTGAAAACAGTTCATATGCCCTTTAGGAGTGTGAATGGATAAATAAACTGATATATCAATTCTATGGGATAGTACTGGGCAATAAAAATGAATGAATAATTGATATTCTTGTCATCTTAGATGAATCTCAAAAGTATGTGCAGACTGAAAGAAGCTGGTAGTAAAAGGTTATATACTGTATGATTTATTTATATAACATTCAGGAAAGGGGAAAACTTGAATGTAGTGATGGAGAAGAGCTCAGTGGTTTCCAGTGGTGAGAGATGAGGAGAGTGTGCCTGTGAAGGAGTGACAAGCAAAACTGTTGGAGTGATGGAATCCTTCTATATTCTTATTGTCTGATTGTTCCTTATATCTATACATGTGCTGAATTCATAGCACTGTACAATCCCCAAAATATCGGTTTCATGATGTGCCAATTACTCTAAAAGTTAACTGGTCCAAAAAAAATGTAGTAAGAAATTTTAAGGTGGAGAACCAAGGTAGGAGATTGACGTTTACAAGAAAAGGTTTACACCTCATTTAAGTAGGAAGCAAAGTTGTCTGGACATAGAGGGGAATGGGTTTGGGTCAATAAATTGGAGAACTGAGCTTTAGAACAGTTGCTGAGGGCAAATGAAGCATTACTGAAATTACCCTCAGTGGTGGATGGAATATTGTCACCTCCAGGTCATAGGAGATAAATGATAAGACAGTTAAATGGCAGGATTATGTCGTGGTTTGATTTATTAAATAAAACTTTTAATTACCTGGTGTCACTTTCTATTAAAGACTTTTGTACTACTGCTGCCAGTTGCCACTTGCTGATCAGAAGACAGCTTCTGACGTGTGCTGTTGTGCTGGATGTGGGAATGGGCAAGGGTGGCATCCGGTTAGAACAAAAGTGCCACAGTCACAGAAGAGAGGCTTTGGCTTATAATTAAGTTGATGCCTGTGTGCTCTCCTTACCTTTATGCACACATGCACACCAACCTTACTAATTTTTCTTGCTACTTTTTGCATAAAGAAATAATTATTGCTTTGGAACTCGCGCCTATAAAAACTGCAGAAGTCTAACTGTGTATAGCTACTTTGACTGTCATAATGATTTGTTTAAATTTAACTTTCCATACATATGCTGCCAGTTGTAATCAGGTCCTCATTTCACCATTTAATAATCTTAACCGTATATTTGGACGAATTGCAAATCTCTCTTTCGCAGGGCTGACTCTGAAAATATGTAATGGTGGGAAATCAACAGCATGGATTCCTACAGTATCTAGGAGTATTCAGCCCTGCTGGAGCTGTTGGGCCATTATATATATACTTACACTCTCTCCTGCCGTTCTTACCTTTCTTCTCCCTTCTGATTTTTCTTTCCTTTATATTCTATGGAAGATGCTAGGATGGTGGAAGAAAATAGAACATTTTTTAGGGGAAAAGGGAAGAAAAAATAATGACATACTTGAAACATGTTTAATTTCCTATTAAGTATTAAAAGAATGAAAGAAGCCAGGCAGGAGCATTTGAGAAGTGTTTCATCATATATATGAAAACATCACTGCACTAAATATGATGCACATATATGTCACCCTCAAAGTTTCTTTGTACACCTGTGGAATTCCTCCCCTTCCCACTCTCAGACCCTCTTGCCTCAGGTAACCACTGATCTGCTTTCTTTAACTATAGATTTGTGTGCATTTTCTGTCATTTTACATTGATTGTATAATGCAGTTAGTAATGGTTTTGTTGGGGTTCTTTGGATTTGCATTTTGATTTTCATCTATGCTTTTGCATGTACTAAAAGCTAATTCCTTTATTTTGCTGAGTAGTATTCTACTGCATGCCTGTGTCATGATTTGTTTGTCCTTTTGTCTGGTGACAACAGTGTTGATTCTAGTTTTTGGCTATTTCAAAGAAAGCTTCTTTGATCATTTGATTGTGTGTGTTTTTTTTTTTTTAATGGCAGCAATAGCTGTTTGGCAAACACCCCATAACACACACAGGGTAGGCAAAAGTAGGTTTACAGTTGTTCATATGGAGAATACAATAATTACTAAGTAATAATACAAGAATAAACTGTTAGCCATTTTGCTAATAGGCTTCCAGAGAACATTTTATTTGCTTTCCTCTTCTCTCCTCTCCCCTCCTCTCTCCTCTTCCTTCTTCTTCTTCTTTTTTTTTTTTTTTTAAAATCCAGGCCTCCTATGGCAGTTATTGGGACATGATACTCACTTATGGCTAACATATCTATGATTATTTATTCTGAATCACCTAGTTTCACACATTAACTGACTCTTCACAGAAAACATTTATAATCCATTTAGTGCTCTTAAATGCTTGTCATGGGGTACAAGTAAGACAATGGAAGATATAATGTAGAAAATTAACATTACAGGTAATTCAGCCCAACTGGTTTATCAATAAGGAGTTACTCTCATTGTCCTCATAAATATCTTATTATGTAATATTAACTACATCTCTGAATACATTTTAGTCAGTGATTTCTTACTTGTGAAACTCATATCTCTATTAAAAAACTTTGGCCTAGATAATACATAAATATTCTTAATGTAAGTATAGTAACCCCCTTGATTTATAAGGAAGTGTTGGTAAATATTTTGTATTTGCTATATTAAGAAAAAAGCTGTAAACTTCTCTCTCTTTCACCCCCTCCCTCTCCTCCTTTTCTCTTTCCATGGAGTGATGAAAATGATAGATTACTTTAGCCAATTTTGTGGTTTTATTCTTAAATGTGTTATGGATTTTAAGTGTGCTCTTACACAATATACTTAGTAAAATAATATTTTCTTTAGAGATATGTTTCTTTACCACTGCAGTACTTGGTGTTAACTCTTAAAAAGTGTGAATGAGTTATTTTTCTTTAGCAGGTCATTCTATTCACCTCCTAAAATACTGATAAAGCATATTTATAATCTGTACATGACATCCTATACAGCCTATACAATAAACAAACAAACAGAAAATAAAAAAATTACTTCCTGAAATATTCTCATAAGGGAGATAGGAGATAATTTTATATTCAGTAGAAATAGCTACTGGCAAAAGAGAAACTTAAGGAGAAGCAAGGCTATTTGGTAGAATAAATTTCTGGTGCATATGGACTCAAGAACATAGAGTGGAAGCACTTAGAAGAAAAAATGTATGCCGTCTCCCTCAAAGGCAATTGAGTGCTAGAAAAAAGGTGAATGAACTTCAGTTTTTTAATCTTGTTTAGGAAAAAAAATGAAATGTCATATTTAGACCATTTGTGGAAAATTTTTCAGGATTATATTTTCCACTCTATTTATGTGTCTTGTATCCTGTTAAATCTTTGTATATAACTACACCATACCATTAAATAGTGACCACTTATTTGGAAAATACCTTTAATGCTAGTAATTCCTTATTGATAAGCCAGTTGGGCTGAATTACCGTAAGGTTTGGGAATTGCACTATAGCCATTCAGTAACAAATGTCTGGACTGCATACTGTGTGCCAGCTACGATATGCTAGGTATAAGGGCACAGTGATGAATAAGGAAGCATTTGGGAGTCAGTTGTAATAATTTAGAGGAGAAATATGGTAGTACGAACTCAGGGAGAGACGCTGAAAGAAGAGAGGCAAGAGTAATTGGGATTAAGAACGAGGTGGTTGGTTAGTTCAGGAATTGGAAAACTGCAGCCTGCAGGCCAAATCTAGCCACTACTTTATTGGTGCAGCTGTGATCCAAGAATGGTTTCTGCGTTTTTAAACAGCTGGGGAAAATAACCAAAGGAGAGTAATATTGGTGACACATAAAAATTACTAGTATATGAAATTCAGATATCAATGCCATAAATAAAGTTTCACTGGGAAAGAGCCATACTCAATTTTTTATATTGTCTGTGACTGCATTTCATGCTACAGGGGTGGAGTTGAATAGTTGTGACAGAGAGTATATGTGGCACTGAGCAAGAATGAGTTAACATAGGAGTCCAGGCTGCCCTCTTTAGAAGGGCCTGGTTGGGGTTGGGGTAAGGAGAGTGGGTTGACCCTCTTCTGGCACCCGTAAGCCTGGCTTTAGAATTTTACTTGTGTTCATAAGAATGTTTTGTCTGCCAGGGGTCGTTAACACTTGTATTTTTTCCTTCTGGAAGTCTGCAGTTTTGATAGTTGTGACTAGTCATTGTGCCTCTGTGACCAGCCCAGAATAACAGCTCTGCAGTCTGAGTCTCAAGCAGACTGTCCTAGTCCAACACACTACCTGTATGTTACTGCACGCCACTGCTGGACAAAGGATTGTGGTCGGTATGGCCCCTGCGGGGAAGGAAGAACCTAGGAAGCCTATGAATGGTTCCTCACGTCTTCCCCTGGTTACTGGTTACGTCCTTTTTTCTTGCCGACTGAGGAGCACAGCGGTCTCCTGACTTCTTCAAATCCTAGTGCGTCAGCAAATATGTGGGTGGTGATCTTGGGCCCCTGGAACAGGCGATTTCAATGATCGCATTGCTGTTCAACACATTAAAATTGTAGTGATAACTAACTCAACAGTGTTTTGAGTGGATGTGGATTGCTGTTTTTATTTTACTTTATTTTTTATTACCAGGGCATACCCATCATTACAAAACAAAAGAAGACAAAGTATATTTGAACATGTCATTTTTAAGGCAGAGTGGAGTGTGGATTATTTTGTTATCAAATTATATGGCAAAGCATTCTGTTTACTATGCAATGACATGCCTAACTGTGCTGAAAGAATATAAAATGCCTTAACATTTTAGACTAAGAATTCATCACAGTATTCCCAATTCACAGGAAAATTAGACAGTTTAAATGGAATATTTGTTCAAAGAAGAATGTTTTTACAAAAGTGAAAAATGAAAATGAGGCTGCAGCTAAATTGAGTTTCTGATTGGCAATTCTGTTAGCCAAGCAAAAAAAGCCACTTATCAGTAGAGTCTTAATTAAACCATGGTTTGATTGTACCCGCTAAAAAAGTTGTGTCCAGTGAAAGGAAACTTCTTTATTAGACATTAGGTAAGAGCAGTTGCTCAAAGAGTTGAGGACATGGAAAGCAATATTAGTAGCTAGTTAAAAAATAAAACAGCAATTATTTCAAGTGGTTTTCTTTGTTTTTATTAGTCAACAGATGTTTCCAATACTGCTCAATTGTTGTTTATTAAAGTAATCAATGATGAGTATGAAGTGACAGAAGAATTAGCTTCTCTGAATAGCCTGTGTGGCATTTAAGACAAGCTGAAGTGGAATCTGCTAAGATGTGTTACAACTGATGATGATAAAAATATGTGTAAAACTGGAAAAAGTCTTAGACAAATTTAAAATTGGGAAAATGTAGGATTTTTAAATAGTATATTTATTCATTGTATTATTCATCTGCTGATACTTTGAGGAAAAAATTTGAATCTGTAGTATTTTATTGAACCAGTGGTGTCATTGGTGAACTTCATTTTTTTTCCTCACAGACTTAGCCATTGTCAGTTCCATAAATTTTTGTCAGAAACTGAAGCTAAGTTTCTTGACTTGCCTTATTACACAGCAGCTGGTGACTTAGCAGTATCAGAATTTTACTGTGATTTTTTTTTTTTTTTTTTTTTTTTAGGTCGGGGCTTAGAATTAAAATCTTCCTGAATGAGGAGAACCACTTTCAGTTACTGTAACTGGACACTAAATGGCTTTGGAAGTTAGGTTTTGCTAAAGATTTGATAATATTTCTTAATAAAGTTAACCTAAAATGAAAAGATGAAATGGAATTTATATGTAAAATGCATGTTGCTGTAAAGTCATTTCGATAACAACTAATGTTTGCATCACAAGTAATGCCAGCTTACTTTCTGCACTTCTTGTGCTGTCAAAGCTTACACCAAGAAGCAAGCTCTTCATCCTCAGCAGATTTGTAGCAGATACATTTTCTGAGCTCAAACCAGTTCTAGCAGCACTTTTTAGACCTCAATGCCAGAGCAAAGGAAATTTTCATACTTCGAAGTCCAAGTGTACAGTGACGAACTTCTACCTAACCTTCCTAAAATCTACACTCTAATGGGGTGCTAAAAGGCAAATATCAGGAAAGAGTTCTGTAGACCTTTCCCAGTGATGACTGCTCAGTTAAGATCACAAGCTCGCGTGCTGCCACCAGTATTTGCCATTACCCATTTGTGTGAAAAGACATTTCAAAGATGAAATAAGTAAAATCTCATTACATTTCAGTATTAACAGAGGAACATTTATAACTAATGTTGATGATAGGGGACATTAACTTTGAACCCAAGTTAAGTAAAATATTATTCTCATCAATAGACTTATATTACAGAAACAGTAGTACTACTCTTATTATTATATTTTGAATTTTGTCAAGAAAAAGGTTATGGAAATTTGTTTTCTCTCATTATATACATACATAATAACTATGTTGGAAAGCCCGCCATGGAAAAATATTTACTAGCTAGCCCTTCATAGAAAAAGTTTGCCATGCCTTTGAAGTTGGTCGAATGCAGAAATCATGTGAGGGAAACTGGGAGGAATTATGCCCAGTTTTGGGCTGGGATATTGTGGCACTCTTCTTACAGACAGGGAGTTAGAGAGAAGAGATTGATGGTGAGGCAAGGGTTAGTAGTTGGATTTTAGACTTGTGTTTGAGATGCCTATGGGAGAGTTTCAGCAGTCAGTTGAAAATTTGAGTCTCGCTTGTAGGAGAGAAACTGTGGCTAGATGTGCTGTCATTAGCATGAGATAGGAATAGAAACCATGGGTGTGGTTTTTAGTACATTCTGTATTCCTTTAGAAAATAAATGATTTTTTTCTACTATGTTTTCTGTTGTGAAGCAACGCTGATTTTCACAGAGTTCCTGAAATCCAGACTCTAGTCACTAAGTAACTAACTTCTGTTCTTTGATTTTATACTAAGGGGGGTATTTCACATTCTCTTCTTGACTACGTGATATAATTCCCTCTCACTGTATATAACTTTAATTCTCAACTACACAATTGGAAGTAGAATTCAGAAGATTTGTTTTGAGGGCAAAAAGCATCCATGCACTTTGGCTCCATCAGTGTTGCTTGTAGAAACCACAGTGTTTTTATCAGGGGGAAAGCAAAAACTTGTTTACAGTGGAAAGCATAACAAAATCTGTGATCTTTTTGCCTGAGGAGTCTTTCCAAAACAACTTACTGTAACAGACATCTAAGGTCAGTATTTCCTAATTAAGATTATTCAGCTGGAGCTTCCAGTCCCAACCACCACTCAGGGTCATTCCTTCTTTACACACACACACACACACACACACACACACACACACACACACTCCTTTCTTAGTACAGTGTGTATTTCAGGTTATTAGTCAGCATGCAGGGGCCATTTTTTATTTTTATTTTTTAGTTTAAAATAATATGATAAAGATGTCTTACTTCATATTACTAATGAGTTTTGACTTTTTTTGAAACCAAGTTTAGAAAACCAATATGCTGAATAGGTATGTCTCTTTGTTAGCTAACTAAGCAGAGAGTTTATGTTTGATGTATTAGGAATACTTTTTGTATTTGGAGTACATAGGGATGAAGTACTGGCCTGAAGAGGCAACATACTTCTCTGCTTTCTGTTTTTGGTTGTTCTCATAAGAATGCTTCATTCTAGTGAATACTCAGTAAATATTTGTTCAGTTGAACTCAATAAAATCAGCAAAATAGAGAATTATCAGTTGGAGAATAAATGAATTTATAAAGGAAGGTAGGAGACACTTATAAATGAGTTGTTCTACTTTTTGAAGATTATAAAAGTGACAAAAAATTGGGTATTGGTTTGGCTCATCCATACTTTTTATTTTATTCTTAGCTGATTTTTTTCTGTTAAAATACATGTAACTCCCTGAAGAAAAATGCTTTTATTTTTGAGGTCTCATGAATGGAAATCACTCAGGAATATTTAGTATGTTTAGTATTCTAATTTTATAATATAAAAAGTTTAATAAATATAAGATAGGAAGGGAAAGCAAGTCAGTGTAAAGATGGATCTAAACTTACAAATGGACATCCCTACAGACTGATAGTCATCCTTTATTTTGTATCCGATTTTTGTACCTCTTAATCTTCTACATTTCTTTTATTTTTTTAAATTATGGAAGATTTTAAATATATAGAAAAGAGAAGACAATGTCATGAATCCTCAAGTACTCACCAGACTGCAATAATTACCAACTGATGAGCAATCCATATTATTTCATCTGTCTTCCACCATCCCCTGTCCCTTTCTTGCCATAGCACAGCTGGATTATTTCAAAGCAAATTTGAGACATTGTGTTATTTAATTGGTGAATACATCAATTATGTATATCTGCAGAAAAAATCTTGGCTGTTATTTTTCCTTTATGGAGAGAGAAAGAGAGAGAGAGAGAGAGAGAGAGAGAGAGAGAGAGAGAGAGAGAGAGAACAAGAAGAAGAAGAAGGAGGAGGAGGAGGAGGAGGAGGAGGAGGAGGAGGAGGAGGAGGAAGAGGAGGAGGGGGAAGGGGAGGGAAGGAGAGACCCAATACCATTGTCATACCTAAATTTTAATAGATTTCCTTACTGTCAATAAACACCAAGGCTCCAAACTTTCATGGTTAATGCTCTTGTTCATTCTTCTTCTCCCTCTCCTCCTTCCACCGCCATCTTTACAATTGGTTCTTTTGAATCAGGACCCAAAGGAGCTCTACACATTGCTTTTGGTTGATGTATGCACCACCACAGCACTGGTCATGTGTCCTAATTAGACTCACAAGACTCAACTGACTTTAATCTAATACTGCTTCTATTTTGATTCATAGAAGGATCAAGGGCAAGAGACATAGCAGGTACAGCATCTTCATCTCATCAGGAAGCCTACCCTCCCTACCCTAATATATAGCTTCTTTTTACCCTCACCTGTATTAGGCATTTCAACAGCCTTGGTCCAGAGCCAAAGAGAGTGGATGCCACATTAACCGAGCAAGGATCCAGCCTCTGTTTTTCACTACTTTTTAAATTATAGCATACTGGTTCCCTTTTACCTGGTTCCTGCACCCCTAACCTCCCAGGCCTTCACCACCCTATTGTATATGTCTATGGGTTATGCATATATGCATATAATTCCTTTGGTTAATCTCTTCCCTCTAAGATTCATCAGTCTCTTCCGTGTTTCCATGTCTCTGGTTCTATTTTACTCATCAGTTTATTTTGTTCATTAGATTCCTCTTATGTTTATTTTGATTTTTAGGTTCAATTGTTGATAGATACATATTTATTGCCATTTTATTATTCATACTAGAGGCTTGGTGCATGGATTCGTGCACCGGTGGGGTCCCTAGGCCTGGCCTGTGCCCTCTTGCAATCTGGGACTCCTTGGGGGATGTTGGGACTGCTGGTTTTAGCCCGATCCCCACAGGCCAGGCTGAGAGACCCCACCAGTGCATGCATCCATTCACCAGGCCTCTAGTATGCATATAAGATCTTTGATTAATCTGTTCCCGCCCTCCCCTTCCCCTGCTTCCCTCTGAGATTCATCAGTCTGTTTCTATGCCTGTTCATTGAGCAGTGTGCATCATAGCTACAGGTCGAATGGTCGAATGGTCACTTAGGCTTTTATATACTAGGTGTACCGGTTAATAATGCAGATTTTGTAATCAAAGAAAACACGATAATTTCAAGAGAAACATCAAAAGTGCTTTATTCAAAGTAATGTCCATCGCTAGCTACACATTTTCCCCATCTTTCAGGTAATTTGTGGATACCGTCCCAATAGAACTTTTCTTGTTCTGAGGCAAACCATTCAGAGACCCAATTTTCCACTTCTTCATACGTTTTGAAGTGCTGCTCAGAAAGTGCTTGTGCCATCGATCAGAACAAGTGGTAATCTGAAGGAGCAAGGTCTGGTGAATACAGCGGGTGGGTTAATACTTCCCAGGCAAGATCTTGTAACATGTCTTTAACTGGTTTTAAAGTGTGTGATGGTGCCTCATCATGAAGCAAAATTACTTTGCTGTGTCTTCTGGCACATTCTGGTCATTTCAAGATCAAAGCGTGGTTCAAATTGATTATTTGTTGTCAGTAGTGATCAGTATTAACGCTTTTGCCTGGTTTTAGAAGCTCATAATACACCACACCTTCCTGATCCCACCAAACGCAGAGCATTGTCTTCTTTGCGAATAGATTTGGCCTTGCAGTTGATGTTGATGGTTGACCTGGATCAACCTATGATTTTGTGCATTTGGGATTCTCAAAATAAATCCACTTTTCATCGCTAGTCACAATTCGATACCAAAAAGACTTTCTCTTGTGCTATTGAAGCAACATTTTACTGATGACTTTTCGGTTTTCCATTTGTCTTTAGTTCAGTTGATGTGGCACCCATTTTCCTTCCTTTAAAATCTTTCCCATTGCTTGTAAATGATCGGAAATTGTTTGCTGAGCAACGTTTAACCTTTCTGCAAGTTGTTTCTGAGTTTAACTCACATCTTCATCCAATAATGCTTGTAATTGTTGGTCTTCAAACTTTTTCGGTTGACCTGGATGTTCTTTGTCTTTCACATCGAAATCATCACTTTTAAAGCGTTTAAACCAGTGTTCACAAGTATCTTGAGATGGAGCAGGTTCACCATAAGCTTCCCAAAGTATTCAGCCACACTTTTCTTCAAAAATAAAGTAATGAATTATAACTTCCCACAAATGCTCTTTTTTTGGCACGAAATTTGACATTTTTAAGTGTGAAAATATTTATGATGTTAACACCTTCAGCAAATTTGACATATGAAGTTTTGAAGCTTGTTATCAATACAACAAAAGAGCATACATATCAAATCGCATATATATCAACATATGTGTAACTCCATCTATTGAAAAAAAATCGCATTATTAACCGGTCCACCTAGTATATAGGTTTTTTAAATCTTTATTTTCTTCCCTTAAAAAATTATATAGTCTTTCTTTGCACCAATGCCACATTGTGTTCATTAGGCTTGCTTGAAATCACATAGTTTGTCTTCCAGCTTTATTCTTGTTTTAAAAAATCAGTTATGCTCTCACAAATTAATTACATATCTATAAGTTTTAGAATCACCTTTTCAGTTTTTACCAAAAAAGGCCTTTTTGTGATTGTGAATAAGATTATACTGAACTATGTGTAATATTTTAAACAATAAAAAAGAAATTTAAAAATTAAAAAAAAGATTATACTGAATTTATAGGTCATTTGGGGGGAGAATTGACATCTTTACAATATTGAGTTTTCTAATCCACAATCATGGCATATTTCTTCATTGAATTAGATCTTTTTAAATGTTGATGGTGTTTTATAGTTTTTGTTAACAGGTCTTACACATCTTTTGTTAAAATTGTCCTTAAGTATTTCTTTTTTGATGATGTTGTTATAAATGGCATTTTAAACAATGTCAACTTACATATGTTCATTACTGTTCTATAGACATTTAGTTGATCTCTGTGTGTATCTTACCATTTTGCTAAAATTATTAGGTTTAGTGTTTATTTATAGATTTCTTAGACTTTCTTACATAGATATGTTGTCTGCAAATAAAGAATGTTTTACTTTATTTATGATCTCTATGGCTTTAGATTATTTTTCTTGCCTTATTGTCCTGACTAGAACCTCTAGCCTAGAGTAGAATAGAAAGATAGGAATGCTATCTAGCATTCTGATATCAGGTAGAAAATATTGTTTTTTTCTCCATTTAGTATGATGTTAATTATGGGTCTTATGTGATTGAGGAAGTTTGATTCGGTTACTAATTTGCTAAGAATTTTAACCATAAATTAGTTTTGTCAAATGCCTTTTCTTTATTTATTGAGCTGATCATATGCATCTTCTTTTTAGTGTGGTAATATGGAAAATTTCATTGATAGATTTTTAAATGTTAAATCAACTTTGAGTTGCTTTTATAAATTCCACTTGATTTTGATGTACTATGTTATGAATTTTTTAATTCAATTTGCTAAAATTTTGCAAACAATTTTTAAATATATGTTCATGGGAAATGTTGGTCCATAGTTTTCTTGAAGAGTAGCTTTTATATCAGGGAAATTCTGACCTCCTCTTTTTATTGGTGTGTTTAGACCATTTACATTTAAAGTGGTTATTGGTGTATTAGATTTAATTCTTGCATTTGCTGTTTTCTATTCATCCCATGTGCTTTTGGTTTCCTTTCCCCTTTTCTTTTTCCTGAAATGTGAATTTTTTATTATTCTCTTTCATTATTTTGTTTTATTTTCTTAGTAGCTGCTCTACAGCTTATAGTATTTATATTTAAGTTACTTCATTTTACCTTCAAGTAATATTATACCACTTTAGATACAGTTTCAGAACCTTATAGCAGTATTCTATTATTAAATCCTCCTCTCCCCTATGCTCAATTGTTCTACATTTTAGTGTTTTATATTATGAAAACCACATAATACATATGATTTCCTACCAGTCCATTTGGCTGGAAGCAAAAGTCTTTATAGTGTTTTATGTAGCATGTTTCCATTGGTATTCCTGAGAATGGTTGTAGGATTCTTTCTTAGATTACAGAATTACTGTTATGTTTGTTTACTAAGAAAAGCATTGGCTAATTTCCTTGTTATTTTGTTTTTGGAGTAGTTTGTATAGTACCATCTGATCTTTAAAGCTTCAGTGGAGGAAGGCGTACTTTAGATTTCTTATTTCTGATCTAGTAATTGAATATTTTTGTCTTCCTGTCTTTTCTGGGGTCAGTTTGGTAAAGTGTATTTTTCTGGAAAAGTATCCATTGCATCTAGATTTCCAAAATCATTTACATAAGTTGGTAGAGAGTAGTTTCAAATTTTTAAAACTTTTCTGTTTTGATGGTTATTTCTTCCTTGCCCTTTCAAATTTTGCATGTTTTTACTTTATGCCTTGCTTCCTGATTAGTTTAGTGTTTGTACAGTTTTTATAAAGTCATCTTTATTGGCTTTTTTTTTTTCTGATTTTAAAAGCAAACATGTTTATTTAAAAAGGGCTTAGAAAATTGGAAGAAGCACAAATAATAGGATAAAAATCAGCGAGGGTACCACCCTGAGATAGCTATTGTTAACGGTCTGGTAACATTTCAGTGTTGGTATGCATATAATTGCATTGAATTTATCACAGTTGAGATCAAATTCTGGGTTCATACTTGTATTAGTTTCCTTGGGCTGTCATAACAAAGTACCACAAACTGGTGGCTTAAAATAACAGAAATTTCTCTCTCGCAGTTCCAGAGGCAAGAAATCTAAAACCAAAGTGTAGGCAGGGCCATGTCCCTCTGAACATAACTCGAATCCCTGCATGCACCTTCACAGGGCCTTCTTTCCTTTGTGTCTATGTCTACATGTTCCTGTTCTTACGAGGACCATCCTAACCCAGTTTGACTTTATTTTAACTTGATTATATCTGCAAAGATTCTGTTTTCAAATAAGGTCACCCTCACAGGTTTTTAGTGGGCATGAATTTTGGGGTTACACTATTTAACCCACTTCAGTATTCCATTGTTAATTCCCCCTTCTATTTATTTCACGACCTTTTTTGTGCTTTTATTTCTCTTAATTAATGTTAGGGTCTACTGCTGGGCAGAATCCCTACTAGCACATCAGCATTGTGATGCGCTAGCAGCTAGCTATACTTACAGTTTACTCATAAACATAAATTTCCATCATTACCTAATGAAGCATCATTGAAGAATAGAGAAGCAGAGCTCATTAAATTTTTTAAAAGCCTAAACCTCAATTAATTTTTTTAAAAAATATTTTTATTGATTTCAGAGAGGAAATGATAGAGAGAGATAGAAACATCAATGATGAGAGAGAATCATCAATCGGCTGCCTCCTGCACACCCCCTACTGGGGATCGAGCCTACAACCCAGGCATGTGCCCTTAACCGGAATCAAACTCAGGACCCTTCATTCAGCAGGCTGATGCTCTATTCACTGAGCCAAACCAGCTAGGGCAAACCTCAGTTAATTTTAGAAGATGAGAATGATCATTCTTATACCATTTTTGAAAATCATTTAATTGTATTAGATATAAGTGAATTCCATGAAAGTGGTGTTTTTCAAACCTAAATTAAGAATTATAGGAAAGCGCCGAAACCGGTTTGGCTCAGTGGATAGAGCGTCGGCCTGCGGACTCAAGGGTCCCAGGTTCGATTCCGGTCAAGGGCATGTACCTTGGTTGCGGGCACATCCCCAGTAGGGGGTGTGCAAGAGGCAGCTGATCGATGTTTCTAACTCTCTATCCCTCTCTCTTCCTCTCTGTAAAAAATCAATAAAAAAAAAAGAAGAATTATAGGAAAGCAAATAGAGTTAATCAAATCATGTCATCAGAAAGCTAAAAAAATTATACTGATGGCTTGAGTGGGTCCTTGTTGTTCGATTAACAAGCTATTCCTAGACCTTATTCATGATATCCATCCTGGCCCTCACATATCCTATAACATTCTCTAGTCATCTCTGTAATTCTTTAAGAAATGTTGATTTATCATCTCCAGTGCTATTTTTTTATATCTCAAGAATCAATGGTGATTCCTTACTATGATCAATTAATGAGTATTTACTGTTTAACACTTTACATTTCATTAGTCTAGGTCAGCAATTTTCAACCATTCTCATCTCATGACACACATAAACTAATTACTAAAATTCTGCAGTACTACAAAAAATATATTTTTTGCTGATCTGACAAAACATAGGTATAATTTTGATTCATTCATACCTGATGGCTATTGTTGTGTTGACTGTTGGCATTATTTGATTTGACAATCTTAAGGGGAAAGTCATCAGGTGAGAAATGTTGAAAAATTATTGTACCACACCGGTTGAAAATCACTGATCTAGATAAAGGGTTATGGAAGGCAGGATATGGGCCACAATGCAACATTCATTGAGGATATTATGTAAAATTCACAGTGTTACATTACTTACGTTATTTTTGCTTAATCCCGTAAAACTCTGGAAGGTAAGTATTACACCCATTTTAAATATTGGAAAAATGAAAACAGAATCATATCACTAGTTTTGCCATAATTGGAACTAGAATTTAGGCCCCACTGTCCAGGGTTTTGCTTAGAGCACTAGATCTTTTTATTGGTACATGTATATGTGGGCTTCAGTGTAGAGACAGGAGATAGTATAAACACCTTCTATAAAGTCTTCCGTGAGACAACCCAGGCTGAAGAGGCAAAGTAGAATTTTTCCTTATAGTTTATTTTTCTTTTAATTATTTAAATAGTCAGCCATACACTATTTTTTCATAGCAATTACTGGTTTTAAACAGTTCTATTTGTCAGAAGATCAGGGAAAGTAGATGTCATGCTTATTTTCAAACTGCTACTGATTTGTTTTATGTTATTGGATTAGATAATATGGGGACTTTTAGGGGTTTTAAAACCTATCTAAAAAGAATTGACTAGCTATTGTTTGAAGGCAAAGTTGCCCTCCATCTCCCGCTAGCATACACGTGCACCATTTCTCTCATCAGCTTGTGTGATCCAGGAAAGAACTGTTATAGTAAGGATTTTTATGGTTTACATCAACAGGACTCTATCATAGGTTTTTTTTGTGTGAAGAAAGATCACTTAATGTGTAGAATACTGTGTGGAAAGAATGGCAGATAGGATGGACATGCGCAAAACCTGAGGTGCCTGGCTCTCAAAGCAGCTCTGCTCTGGGCCCTGCCTCCCCATGCCCCGTCCCATCTGTCCTCTTTATGAAGTAGTCATTTACATCGTTGTGCCTGTCATGGTGTCAGCTTTCCCCAAAGGTGCCTTCCTCAGACTAGTGCATCATTCTATGTTGATGGCTTATTTCAGAGCTTTCCAATCTCTTGTTTGGTCTTGTGGGACCAAATGTTACACTGTCACGATGCCACAATCAGGGTTAGCTTGTGATCTTTGACAACATGTCTCAAACTAGAGTTAGCAATTTTTCACCTGAGGACATGTTTCTGGATTGAATCCTATAAACTTCTCTAGTAGTAATGTCATGTGTCTTACATTTGTGCCTCAGTCATTACTCACGGACTGTGGAGCAATAAACTCAAATTATTATACCATCAGATTATCAGCAACCCAGTATCAACCAGCTACCTTTTTTGTCTGAGTGTTTTGTCTTTAAGATGAGTAATAAAGTTCTTATTTAATTTAAGCTAATGTTACCTCTCTGTCTCCTATTTGTGAAATTAATAACTTTAAAAAATTGTAGCTCTGTATTATGACCACTGAAAGTGAAGAAGAACAATTATGTAATTGCCCACCCAGGGCATCAGCTTTATAACAGTTCATTAGAATGAAAGAGTAGTCTTTGTTAGAGCAGAGGCATTCAACTTGCATAAACATTTCACACTTCATAGTAAAATTCTCATAAATATGTTATGCTATACCAGTATGGCATATATTTTTTAAAGAGCCACTGTTGCTGTGCAGTCAATGTGAGATCGTGTGGTACCCTAGTGAGCAGTAAGGGAGGTTCTTTGTCCACCCTCTTGTGATACATTTAGATCATTGCATATTGTAGAACTTAGGTTTTAGAGAATGTTTTTAAAATCTCTTCATTCTCTGAATATTATTGACTGATTTACGAGTATTTGTTTCTTCAGTTTATGGATGATGCAAGTGCATGGTAGGTTTACGCTCTATATTAAAACAATCATTTGGGCCCTAGTGGTGTGGCTCAACCTATGAACCAGGAGGTCATGGTTTGATTCCTGGTCAGGGCACATGCCTGGGTTGTAGGCTGGATCCCCATTCGGAGGAGTGCAGGAGGCAGCCAATCAATGATTCTATCTCATCATTGATGTTTCTATCTCTCTCTTCCTATCTGAAATCAATAAAAATACATTTTTAAAAAACAATCATTTGGTTGAACTTTGAGTTATTTGTGTTTACAAGTTATTCACTTGATCTGGTTGTTTAGACCAATATCTGATGGTATCATTTTTAAATAGTGTTTTCAATTTTTGCTCCATCCATGTAAGTAGCACACATTGTTACAGAACTTTGATTTATATGTTTTCCTTTTTATTTTCTCATATTTTTAATGCTTAAATGTTTATCTATAGTCCATATTTTTTTTGCCTGTAGTAATGGATAGTTTGGCCAAGATGACTGTCATTTGGTCTATTCTAAACAGTTTCAGATGGCTTATAAACATACATCTCTTTTAATTTGATAGGTAAAAGAATTAGAGTGTATTTTTTGAGAATCTGATAGGTGTGCCTTTTAGGTTTTTTCTGACCTAAGCCTCTATGAATACCATGATTTTCAATTTTTAAAAGAAGTGGTGCGAAATTAATTGTTGGCCACTGTATATTTGTTTTTATACATTTAGGCCTCTGTCTCCTGTATTCCTGATGTTCACATTGATACCCAAGCTTTGCTTCACACCTTTAGTGACAGAAAACACCGCCTAACTACATATCTTAAGGTATTCAAGCATGAAGTGATCTAAAAATCATGACACACATTCATCTTATGCTATATTAAAAGCTTTGAGATGCTTTTAAACAAATGAGATTCTTTTCTGTACTTGAAAATATGTGAAGACTTTTAAAAATGTATATGAATATTATATTTATATTCTGCTTTAAAATGGATTATTTAATTATAGAAATAGGAAGGGAAGAGTAAATACCATGTCAAAAAATGAAGTCACTATTTTTGTTTAATATTTAACAAGATATTTATGAGCCATCTCCACAGGTACCGGCCTCACCTGACCCTATCGGTGATTCCTCATGCAGATATGGTGGCTGCTTGGTACCTCCCACCTCTCCATCCAGTAGAGGCCTCCTCTGCCTGGGGAATGCCACTTCACAGGGCCAAAGTCCAGGGGGCAGCCTGACATGGGGGGGCAGTGGATTTCCTCCAAGAGCTGTACGTGCTTCCTCTGGGTGCTCCCCAGAATTCCCAAAATAAGCACAAGGTCATAGGCCTAAAAATGTATTGACAGTGTTATCACCTTCTCATCTCTTCACAAGAGGGCGTAGGCTTCTGACTACTCACACCTCTTTTTGCTGCCATGATTACATCAGTGCATTCAATCTAGTTGGAGTCAAGTGTTCGTGCCTGGAAGCCATTTGTGCGATGATGATGATGATGATGATGATGGAACCCCTGTACAATATTGGTAGGAATGTAAATTGATGCTGCCACTATGGAAAACAGTATGGAAGTTCCTCAAAAAAATTAAAAGTGTAACTACCATGTGATCCAGCAATCCCAATTCTGGGTGTTTATCTGAAGAAAATGAAACACTAACTCGAAAATACATTTGCACCCTTATGTTCATTGTAACATTATTCGCAATAGTGAAGTTGTAGAAACAATTTAAGTGTCTATCAGTAGATGAATGAGTATAAAGAAAATGTGATATATATATATATATATATATATATATATATATATATATATATATGAATATTATTCAGAATGAAACCTTGAGGGCATTATGTTAAATGAAATAAGTCAGGCAGGGAAAGATAAATACTGTATGATTTCATCTATATGTGAAATCTAAAAAAATAAACTCATAGATACAGAAAACAAATTGGTGTTTGCCAGAGCGGGGGGGTGGCGGTGGGAGAGATGGGTGAAGGAGTATATTTATTAAAATGTTTAAAAAAATAAAAACCGAACCAACAGTTAATGAGTACTTGTACTATTGCAGGCCTTTTCTAAGTAAGTTACAGATGTTAACTTGTTTATTCTTCCCACCAGTGCTGTGAGGTAGGGATTCATTCTGAATTTATAGATGAGGCAAAGAATGATTAAGGAAGTATTTGCTTAAGGGCACAAAGCTAGTGAAACACCAGGCTGGGGTTTCTAACCTCACGGATAACTTGCTGTCACGTGCGTTAGCGCTGTCTGTGTGTCGCTTTATTATTGACTGCTCTGCTTCATGTTCCACCAGGACGTGCCCTAAGAGGCTGTCTGTGAGCAGTGCTGCCTCTGGTTTCCAACAGTCTGAGGCTCGAGTCCTGGTTAGTCACCCTTTGACTGTGTCCTTGGAAAGCTCTGATTCCTCTTTTATAAAATTGTACCGTGTTCACGTGTTCATTCCGAATGTTTATGTGCCAGACACTGTTTGAGGCGTTAGGGAAGTCATGTTCGGGACGAAATCCCTGTCTTCATGAAGTTTATTTAGTTCCTAGTGAGAGAAGCAGGGAAACAAAAGGCTATTCTGTGCAAACTCATTAGTGATAAGTATAATGAGGGAAATCAAGCAGGTTGAGGAAATGCAGAGCCAATGGAGGGAGAGAGAGCCATGCAGATATTGGACAAGAGCATCTCAGGCAGAGGCAGGAGGCCTTGGGATGGCAGGAGTTTGTCCTGGAACCGAAAGGAAGCCAGTGTGGGTGGAGTGGAGAGGACAGACATGAGGTTGGGTAATCATGAACCAAGTCAGGCTTTGGATTGGATTCACTGTGTGCACTGGCATGAGCAGGGTATTGGGTGACCTGAGGGACATTTGAGAGGTATTGCTTGGCTGTGGTGTGGGAAATCTCCTGAAGTGGAGCCAGGATGGAAGAAGAGAGAATAGGAAGCTGCTGTAATTGTCCAGGTGCGAGGTGATGGCTGCACGTTCCTGGTGTGAGCCCCTCCTGGAGGATTCCGATCTGGAACAGATATCTTAGGCCTCAACTGGCCACACTGTTTAAAATTGCCACTGTTACCCTGCCCTGGCATCCCTGTGCGCCGTGTGTGTGTGTGTGTGTGTGTGTGTGTGTGTGTGTGTGTGTGTATTTATTTATTCTGTAGCATGTCTCACTTTCTAACATACTGTATCCTTTACTTGCTTATTAGGTTTATTATTTATTGACATTCATCATTTGCAAGAATGTGAGCTCCCCAGAGCAATGATTTATCTTGGTTTTGCTCTGTAATATTTCCCAGGTGCCTTGGACAGAGCCTGGCTCAGCGTGTGAGCTTGGTGGGTAATAACTGAATGGGTGGCTCAAGTGGTGATGGGAAAGGTGAAAAGAGGTTGGATTTGGGAGCATTTTAAAATATATATATATTTTATTGAGGTTTTTTTTACAGAGAGGAAGGGAGAGGGATAGAGAGTTAGAAACATCGATGAGAGAGAAACATCAATCAGTTGCCTCCTGCACACCCTCCACTGGGGATGTGCCCGCAACCAAGGTACATGCCCTTGACCGGAATAGAACCTGGGACCCTTCAGTCCGCAGACCGATGCTCTATCCACTGAGCCAAACCTGCTAGGGCAGATTTGGGAGCATTTTGATGATGAAGCTGATGAGATTTTCTTCTGGATGATCACATGCATTTATGGAAATTGTTCTGATAGGTTGGAGGTAATAAACTTAGCTTGGTACCTAACATGGTACAACTTCAGTAAGCATTGATAAAATTATACCATTATAACTTCAATGTTTGGGAAAGAGTTACATTTTACTCTTTTATGTGAAAATAAATTAATGAAAGAAAATACAGATCCAGGTCAGCAATCCGTGGCCTATAGGCCAACCCCAGCCTGTTGACCCATTTTGTGAATAGAATTTAATTGCAGCACAGCCCCAATTCACAGTGGAATGTCTGTGGCTAACTGCTGAGGAGCATCAGAACTGAGTGGTTGAGAACTGTGTGGCCCTCAAAGCCTAAAATATGTACATTCCTAGTCTTCAGGAAAAGTTTCCCAATTCCTGATATAGAGCACTAAGCCGAGTTTATGGTCTTATGTGTTTTGCAGTATAGCTCATAATACCATTTCAAAAGTTGTTACAATGAAATAATGTTGATGAAAACAGTGAACAATAAGAACGTGTTTGGTCATGAATCAGTATTGACTTATCTTGACAGAATTAATTTATTTATAGAATATAAACCGGCAGAATTGAGAAGGAAGTTCTACAAGTGATTAATGGAATTGAAGTATTTTAGACCCTCATTCAGTCCCTCTCTCCATCCGTGACATCCTAGTCTTAGACTTCTTCTCAGGTAGCAGTTACAGAATCACAAAACAGGGCCGAAAGGCAAAGAACATTATTTTCTCTGACCCAGTGTATTTAACATTTTACTATGGATCTCTAATAAAATAAAATGCAAATTTCTCAATGGGCTGCTCCATCTTCTCTCAGTCTGACTCTATCTTAACCACCCCTGCTTTTCCCTACACTCACACTATGATTCTTCCCCTCTCCCCACCCCCAGTCTCTCTGGGCAGTTTGCTGTTGTTTCCCTCTGGAGAAAGTGTCATTCCTCTCCCTACCCCCAGGACACACTTGTAAAATCCTGCCTCCGTATGAACAGACTGTTTTAAAATGCTGGACGGGAAAGTCCATGAGATCTTTCCTGGTTCCCCTTTCCAGTTATGGTCTTCCCTCCTTTGATTTGGCCATTCCTGTGTTTCTTGTCATCTTGTTCCTTATATACACTAGTGGTCTGGTGCACGAATGCATGCATATTGAAAGGAAATTAATTAGAAGAAATATTTTAATATCGCTATTCGCCCTTTATAATAGAAGTGTCAACAAAATTCACTATTGACAATGACAGATCAAAACACATGCGTGTGATTGACGCCAGTGAGAGCTTTATATGTATAGTGCATGTGCGAGTCAACTTAGCCTTTTATAGATATAGAATAAACTTGCTTACTTAGACCTGCTTTCTGATTTAGCTAAACTTTTTCCAGTCCAGTGAAGCACCCCAACTTCTCTTTCAGGAAATAGTCAGCAACACAGCAGTAAATATCAACATGAAGCAGATTATTATTATAGATCACGCAGGGAGAACAAAGGGTAAAATATTTAACTGCAGCAGTATTTGACTATATTCTGCACAGTGAGAAAACCTGAAGTCATTTTCAAGGTCTACCAATTCTCACTTCTTTTGAGTTGGGTCAAGTTTCTAAACTTTCTAAATCTCCATTTTCTGGCTAATGAAAAGAAAATAGGATTCCACCGAGTCTCCTATCTACCTACTCCAGGTCTTCTGTGAGGATCAAATGAGATGAGGCACAGGAAAATGCTTCACAGACATTTGGTTAAAGTGTAAAATGTTTGCACCTGGCTATAAAGCAAGTAGTGTTCCTGGGCTGAAGAAACTCCAAGGAGGCTAGTCACTAGGGAGAGGAAGCTGGGTGTTGCTATGTGACGTCATTACCCAGCATCCACAGCCACCGTTTCCGGGCTGTGCTGGGCTGTGGCCCACATTTTGTGACATGGGGTCTCAGCAGCGTCGGCTGCAATTTGGTGGGCTGTTGCTCCGGGTTGGTGGTGGGGCCAGTCTCCCACTTGGGGGAAGCCGAGTGTTGCTTTGTAGGCACCAGGTCCACAGTGCCATTTCTCTGTAAATGGCCAGTGCATGTCACGGCAGCTCCTGAGTTGAGTGCCCCTGGTGGTCAGTGTGCATCATAGTGACCGGTCGGACGGGCAGAGGGACACTTAGCATATTAGCCTTTTATATATATAGACTAGGGGCCCAGTGCACGCATTCGTGCACCTTGAAAGGAACCGTGGGCTGCGAGGCTGCGGTGGGCACAGAGGCAGGTCTCGGCCCATCCTCCGCGTCCCCGCCCGGCCCCTCCCACTGTGGCCCCCAGTTCCCTCTCTGCTTGCAGCCCTGCTCCCGCCACCTCCGCTCCCATGCGCTGATGGTGCTGGCCTTGCTTGCACCCACTGACGGCACAGAGCCATTGGGGCCAGCACCAGCAGCAGGGGGAAACAGCAGCTGCTGGCCTGATCGCCCCTCAGGAGCCGGGGGAGGTGGAGAAGCCCTCAGGGATGATCGGGACCGGCTCCGGGTGCCGGCAGTGGGTGTGAGTGGCAGCTCCAACACCGGCTGTGGGTGTGAGTGGGGCCAGTGCTGGCAGTGGGTGCAAGCAGTGGCACTGGCACTGGCAGCGGGTATGAGCAGGGCTGGTGCCGGCTGCAGGTGTGAGCACCAGGTGGGACCGTGGCATGTGAGAACAAAGAATTTTCAGTAACCACCAGAGGCTCGCCCCAATGACAGTGACCAGTGCCCCTCCTTGGTCTGGCGCCCCTGCTCACCTGCTTCACCATCCCGCCGTTGCCTATGTCTGCCGTGTTCCGTGCGCGCCCCCTGGTGGTCAGTGCACATCAGAGCTACTGTTTTTTTGGTTGTTCAGTTGTTTCCCCATTTGGTCTATTTGCATATTAGGGTTTTATATATATAGATTACTGGTACATGTCCTATTCTTTCCTATTAGACTCTTCTAACTGATGACATAATATTTTATGCAAAATAGGTTTGCAGTAATTATACAATTAAATTCATTTGATCTAACAAATGTTTACATGTGGTGCACTTTAGTATTTGCTATCCTATTTTGATAATTACAAAATAAAATGCTAATTCAACCCACAATTTAGAAAACTGTGCTTTAAGGTACTTTTGTGGTTGTCTAAGATGGTTATTATGTAAGTTTTGAGATTGCCTCTGAGTCTACCCTCAAGTGGAGCCAAGCATGGGATAGATTTACCAAAGGGGCTGCATCCACTGCTGCTGCTGCTGCTCTTGCCATGTTTTAGGTTCTGTGGTCTGTGGTGTAGCTAAAAGTATGTGAACCAGAAAGGCCATGTTCTTCTATCAAGTGAATATCTAAATAGATGGTTTGAAAATTCTAAAGGCCCTGTATTAGTTCTCTATTGCTGTACAGTTGGCCCTGTGTTCTGCAACCATAAAGTCGACCAACCTCAGATTGAAAATATTCGGGGGGGCGGTGGGGGAGCAGGAGGCAGGAGTTACATTGTTGCTGTCATGTACTATGTATTTAGGCCTGTGATGGTTGCATCTGTACCAAACAGACTGTTTTTGGTTATTATCCCTAAACAATCCAATATAATAAAGAGGTAATATGCAAATTGACCCTCACACCCTCACAAGATGGCTGTCTACAACCAGGCTGGCAGGGGGGTTAGTGAGGGACAACCAAACGACTGAACAAGCAGGCTGTGTGGGGCGAACAGGCTGGCAGAGGTGGGGGTAGTGAGGGATGACTGAACATCAGGCTGTGTGGGGCAATCAGGCCAGCAGGGGGGGCAGTTGGGGGCAACCAGGCCAGTGGAGGGCAGTTGGGGGCAGCCAGGCTGGCAGGGGGTCAGTAAGAGGCGACCAGGCCAGTGTGGGGGGGTGCAGTTGGGGGTGACCAGGCCGGTAGGAGGGGGGCAGTGAGGGGCAGCTAGGCCAGTGCGGGGGTAGTTGGGGGTGACCAGGCCGGCAGGGAGGAGGCAGTTGGGGGTGACCAGGCCAGCAGCATGGGCCAGTTTGGGGCGACCAGGCCGGCAGGGGGGCCAGTTAGGGGTGATCAGGCTGGCATGCAGAAGCAGTGAGGGGCGATTCAGCCGGCAGGGTGGGCAGTTAGGGGCAACCAGGCAGGGAGGCAGGTGAGAGATTAGGAGCCAGCAGTCCAGGATTGTGAGAGGGATGGCTGACTGCCGGTTTAGGCACGATCCCCAGAATCGGGCCTAAACTGGCAGTCGGAAATCCCAAGGGGTCGGGTCCTGGATTGGAGAGAGTGCAGGCTGGGCTGAAGGCTCCCCCCCGCCATGCCTGAATTTCGTGCACCGGGCCTCTAGTACAATATCACAACTATTTTTAAGGTATTATAAGTTAATCTAGAGGTGATTTACAGTATGTAGGAGCATGTGCATAAGTTATATGCTAATATAATATCATTTTGTATAAGGGGCTTGAGCATTTGTGGTTTTTGGTGTCTGTGGGGTGTCCTGCTACCAGTCCCCTTCAGACACCAAGGGGTGACGGTATGACATATCACTGCAAACATAGCCACTTAAAATAGCACATATTTATCATTTCACCATATTTGAAAGTCAGGAGTCAGCACTCTGGGCACAGTTTAGTGTCCTCTGAAAGGCTGTCATCAAGGTGTCTGTGAGGGCTGAGTTTCCATCCGAAAGTTTGACTGTGGAAGGATTGTCTTCTAAGCTCACATAATTGTTGGGAGCATTGAGTTCCTTGCAGGCCCTGGATTGAGGGCCTCAGTTTCTTGCTGGCTGCTCGTCAAAGGCCACTCCCAGTTCCTGGCCATGTGTCCCTCTTCAGAGGGAACTTACAATGTAGCACCTTTTTCAAAGCCAGCAAGATAGGTGTCATACAGGGGTGGACAAAAGTAGATTTACAGTAGTAAGTGCAAGAAACACAGTTTATTCTTGTGTTATTATTTATTGTATTATTTTCCATATGAACAACTATAGACCTAACTATTTTTGCCCACTCCTGTATAATGTAATCCTATCTAGTAAAAGAGTAATATGCAAATTGACCATCACTCCAAGACACAAGATGGCTGCCCCCAAGTGGACACAAGATGGCTGCCACAAGATGGCCTGCAGGGGAGGGCAGTTGTGGACAGTTAGGGGTGACCAGGCCAGCAGAGGAGGGCAGTTGGGGGTGACCAGGCTGGCAGAGGAGGGCAGTTGGGGGAGACCAGGTCAGCAGGGGAGGGCAGTTGGGGGGGACCCAAGCCTGTAGGGGAGGGCAGTTGGGGGGGACCAGTCCTGCAGGGGAGGGCAGTTGTGGGTGATCAGGCAAGCAGGGAGGGCAGTTAGGGGTGACTGGGCCAGCAGAGGAGGGCAGTTGGGGGAGACCAGGCCTTCAGGAGAGGGCCGTTGGGGGGGGGGGACCAGACTGGCAGGGGAGGGCAGTTAGGGGTGACCAGGCCGGCAGGGGGGGCAGTTAGGGGCAATCGGGCCGGCTGGGGAGCAGTTAGGCGTTGATCAGGCTGGCAGGCAGAAGCAGTTAGGGGCAATCAGGCAGAGGCAGGTGAGCAGTTGGGAGCCAGCAGTCCTGGATTGTGAGAGGGATGTCCGACCGCCCATTTAGGCCCGAACCCATAGGGTATCGGGCCTAAATGGGTGGTCGGAAATTTCTCAAGGGGTCCCAGAGTGGAGAGGGTGCAGGCTGGGCTGAGGAATACCCCCCCCCCCCCCCCCCGTGCACGAATTATCGTGCACCGGGCCTCTAGTTAATGTAATAAGTGTAAGATATCACTTATTACTTTTGCCATATTTAATTGACTAGAAGTAAGTTATAGATCCCACCACACTTAAGGGGAAGAGATGATACAAGGCCATGAGTACCAGGAGGCAGATTATGGGCCCACCTTACAATCTGTTATCAAGAGGCCCATACGTACAAGTATAATGCACTTATTAGAGACATCTATCAAGAAGAGATCTGGTTTAAAAAATCTTGGCTATTAAAATGGTCTGTTATTTCATAATTGTTAAAAGAAGCAAGATGTATTAAGCTCTTCTAGCAGATAGGTTGTAATAAATTAGTAATTCTAGCTGAATTTAATGTTATATTTCTGCTGTTTCCTACCATTTCTTCTAATGAATAGGGCAGAGAGAGGATGAATCAAATCTTGACCTCTTGATAGAATCTGAAGTTGTTGATTATTCCTTCCATTTTTTATCCCCTTTTCCTTAGTTTCCAGATTGGTCCTCTTCTTGGTCTCCTCTTCCTTTAATTTGATACTTGCCATTCCTCCTCTCCTGGATCATTTTCTTTTTTATTATCATAGTTTAATTACTTTTATTCTCCATATACCTTTTATATGCTCAGCAAGTGTGTATGATTTAAATGACGGGATAGTAATTCTGAACATGATTCAGTAAGCGGGAGGTTTTCAAACTGGACTCTGATGAGACTGCAGGGTTCTTGGGGTTATAAGTGAGAAGCCGAGTAGATAGAGCTAGAGCTATAAATCTGCTGCTCAAATGTGACCAGGGCTGCCTTGTTAAGGATTTGGTCTAAAACAAGATACACACAGACATAGAATAAGTACTTAGAAACTTTTGTCGGGTTGGTTGTTTTGTTTTGTTTTTCGTTTTGGTACTTTAGTTGTAAGTAATATTACGTGTGTCACACCCAGTGCTTTTATGACAGTTCTCACAAACTTTTAAAGTGTGGCTTGATTCCTCTTGGCAGTATTCGTGACATGAAAGCATATTCCTTAGTGACAGGCTGTATTTACAGTAAATACTTTAAAAACTGTTGCTTACAATACAAGTCTAATTAATGAATTTTTAAATGGTCCCCGTTTACAGATACTAACTCAAGTTGACTATTAGTTCTGACTTAATGAAATTATTGCCAAATTGTAAATATGGGCAGCTGCATAGGCATACACCCTTAGGCCCTCTGCAGTATATTGTTATGGCATTTCTTTGTTGGGTTTATAGCTTCTTTTCGTTCTATTTTTTTAGATCATTTTGGGGAGATTACTACATTTCATTGTATTAAATTTGTGGGGGATTAACTTTATTCACAGATAGGACCAGAAGAGTTTTTCTTGCTACATGTAATTATTTAATGTCCTCCTCTTCAAATAGAATTCACATTTAAATAGATGTAGCAACATTCCTTCTATTGGCAGTCTTTCTCCTTTCCAATAGGAGCTGTAGTTAAAATAAGACTCTGGACCATGTCAAACTAGCGGCATGTGGGCCGGCCTCAAGTTTGACATGCCTGCAAAGCCAGTTGGCCATACCAGTGGATGCGGCCAGTCAGCTTTGAGGAGAGAGTGGTTGGCCTCATTGGGCTCATGTTAATACAGGGAAGAGGGAAACCTGCTGAACGAATCCAGTCAGGGTGACAAAAGCTATTACTTTTTCCCTTCCTAAATACAGTAGTTTCTGTAAGATATTTTATGCTCTTACTTATAGTTTCCTTTTTGTTTATCTTTCTTGAATCTTTTGAGAAACTTGTTTTTTTTTCCAGGTGTTTTGAATTTTTGGTGTGTGTGTGTGAGTTATAAATGGAATTGTTTATTTTAGAGAAGGTCAGGTTTAGAAGCCATCACTCATCATGTGCCTATCTCTCGATTTTATTTTTAACCAGCACATGAGTGTCTGACTTGCATGTGGTATTTCTTGCTTGGCAGGCTGGTGCCAGACTCAGTGTCTTTTGTTTTTAAGAGATAAACGTCTGGTGGTTTTTATTTTGTTGTGAGACACATGTGAGTCATACTATCATGAACTATGTCCTCCCTCCAAACCTCTTAATTGTTTTGGACAACTTACCTATACCTCAGCATCTGCAAGCTAATGTGTTAAAAATCTCAACTGTTTGTCTGTTTATAAATGTTGATTAGTCATCTGTACTTTTCATTCCTTTATAGGCTAATAAAATTATATTTTAGTTGGGTAAACCACCAATCCTGTAGGATTAATAATTTTGTTTTTATACTCATATATTGGTTACATATTTAGAAAAAGATAAAAGATAAACTGTAGCCCTCAGTCTCTGTGACTTACTTCCTCCTTGATCATGGATAGTACATTAATGTGTTTAATCCTGTGAATTACACTCTCAAGTGCAGTGTCTCATTTTTTTTTTAAGTTTAAAAAACAATCCTATGATCAAAAAGACAACTGAAATGTTTTCTGTTACTGAAGAGCTTGTTCAGCATTATCAAAATAATCTTCATTTCCCCAATTTATTATGACCAGTAGTATGTGTAATGGCTAGGGGAATGGATGTGGGAGCCGGACTGTCTGGGCTTATATATTAGCCCCACCACTTAACTGGGTGTGTGATGTTTGTGAAATCACATTATTTCTCTGTGCCTCATTTTCCTCTCTGTAATCCTCTCTAATAAAATGGTAATATGCAAATTAGCCATCACTCCACTACATAAGCCACGCCCACCAGCCAAGCAATGCCCACCAGCCAATCAGGGCGAGTATGCAAATTAACCTCAATCCAAGATGGCTACAGCCACAGAGAGCAAGGTTTCCCAGGTAACAGAGGAAGCCAAGCTTTCCATAGCCTTTGCAGGCCTAAGCCTCCACTCAAGCTACAAAGTTTCAATTATAGAAGGTAAACAAATTCAAACAAATGGCGGCAGAATGGAGCTTGAGAGAGCAAGCCAGGGTTGCCGGCGGCAACAGGGGAAGCAAAGCTTTCTGCACACCCTGGCCGGGCTCACCCGCTTAAGGCTACAAAGTTTCAATTGTAGAAGGTGAATTAACTGCCACAGAAATGGCTGCCACCCCGAAGGGAGCAGCAGGCTTGGCTCCACCCCAGGCTACAAAGTTACAATTGTAGAAGGAAAATAAATTCCAGATACCAGGGCCTCCCCTTGGGTTGCCAGGGGGCGTGGCCAGCCTGCAAACCACCACAGGCCCCTTGCTCAGGCTGCCCCACACCCCAAGGGAACCCCCACCTGATCCGGGACACCCTTCAGGGCAAACCAGGTGGCCCCCTCCCGTGCACCAGGCCTCTATCTTAGCTAATAAAAGAGTAATATACAGATTGATCATCACTGCAACACACAATATAGCTGCCCCCATGTGGTCAAAGATCCTGCCCCCATGTGGACATAAGATGGCCACTACAAGATGGCCAGCAGGAGAGGGCAGTTGGGAGGCACCCGGCCTGCAAGGGAGGGCAGTTGTGAGGGACCAGGCTTGCAAGGGAGGGCAGTTGGAGGTGATCAACCCTGCAGGAGAGGGCAGTTAGGGGTGACCAGGCTGGCAGAGGAGGGAAGTTGGGGGCAAACAGGTTGGCAGGGGAGCAGTTAAGCATCAACCAGGCTGGCAGCGGAGTGGTTAGGGGGTGATCAGGCTGGCAGGCAGAAGCGGTTAGGGGCAATCAGGAAGGCAGGCAGGCAAGCAGTTGGGAGCCAGCAGTCCTGGATTGTGAGAGGGATGTCCGACTGCCCGTTTAGGCCCGATGTTCGGGCCTAAACGGGCAGTCGGACATCCCTCCAGGAGTCCCAGATTGGAGAGGGTACAGGCTGGGCTGAGGGACAACCCCCCGCCGTGCATGAATTTCGTGCACCGGGCTTCTAGTATAAGGAATAATAGTAGTACCTACTGCATAAGCTCGTTTTCAGGATTAACTTAATATATGTAAAGTCCATACAATAGCGCCTGACAAGACTTAGTTATCACTGGTCATCCTTGTGATTGTCTAATTGACAAATGGTTTATTAATAATCACAAAATTTTATTAATGACTAGAGGCCCGATGCATGAGATTTGTGCAAGGGGCTTGGCCCTCACAGCCCCGGCTTTGTCTGGAAGGTCATCCGGAAGGACTTCTGGAAGGTCATTAGGCTGTCCAGTCTAATTAGCATATTACGCTTTTATTTTTATAGATAATCCTAGTACATATTAAACGTAAATACTAGGATTTACGTTTTTTAAAGCTAAAAATTTCCAGTACAAATCACTTTTTATATATAATTTTAAAGAAATGGACAATTAAAGCTAAGCACTTTTCATTATATTGCAAAGTAGTATTTTAATCATTAAAAAATAGGAAAGTTGTCCATGGAGTTATGGAAGCCTAAGTAATGTGGTTTCTATCTTTTTCTCATTCTGTAGTCTTTTAGCATTTGCTAATAATAAGTTCCTAGTTGAAGACATAAGGACAGCTGATTTTCAACAAAGTAGCTACCAAGTGTTATATGTCTTATATTGAGAACTTAATTTTTTATTAAGTTTTCTTGACTGTTGATACACTTCCACATTATTGTTTTAAATAGTCTTATTTTTTTATTGGGAACATTTTCTTGAACGTTCACTTAGAGTATCAAAAGAAATGTTTGTTTGTGGTTGGAAAAAATGTCCTTAACCTGCCAACAGAACTTAAAATTGCATAAGAAAATGGGTGTTGATGCTGAGAAATGGTGTGTAGGCAGCAAATCTCTTGTTCTGTCTGAAAACAGTGATGAAATACAAACAACAAATGTGGAATTGCTGTTGGTCTATTTTAGTGTGGGAAAGACAACTTCAGAGTGGGAGAAAATTTCTGCTTTTTAAATAAACTTTTATTATATTTAAGCATGGGATTTTGTTGGCAATCATTTTAGGGATCACAGAAAGCTAATTTCTATAAAATTACTGTGGTTCCTATTTCATTATATTTGTGTTGAGATTTGGCAGGAATTTATAACTTGGGATTCATTGTTGACCTTTAGGTGATCTTTGAACTCTTGCAATTGTCTAGAACTTTACTTTCATATTGAAGCTTTAATGATACATTATTATAATTAACCAATCTTTTACTTTTTATTGTAGTAAAATACATCTATAATAATAAAAGCATAATATGCTAATTAGACTGGACGTCCTCCTGGACGACCTTCCAGACAAAGCCAAGGCTGCAGGGCCGAGGCAGAGGCAGCTGAGGCGGCGGCAGGAGCTGAGCCCCTTGCACAAATTTCGTACATCGGGCCTCAAGTATAACATAAATTTACCATTTTAACAATTTTATTTATACAGTTTAGTGGCATTAAGTACATTCATATTTTTGTGCAATCATCACCAGTATCCATCTCTAGAACTCTTTTATCATCCCAACCTCTCTATACCTATTAAACAATAACTCCCCATTCCCATCTCACCATCTCACCTCCTCCAGCCCCTGGCAACCACCATTCTACTTTCTGTCTTTATGAACTTGACTACTCTAGGTACTTCATATAAGTGGGATATTATAATATTTGTTTCTCCAGTTCATCCATGAAGCATGTATCAGAATTGTTTTAAGTCTGAATAACATTCTGTTGTACATATCTACCACATTTTGCATATTGTATTCCCTATTGAAGGACATTTGGGTTATTTTTACTTTTAGGCTATTTTGAATACTATACAGAATACTGCTATGAACATTGATATACAAATATCTGTTTTAGCCTCTGCTTTCAGTTCTTTTGTGTATATACCCAGAAGTGTAATTGCTAAATCATATTATAATTCTGTTTTTGAGGAACTGGCATAATGTTTTTCTAAGTGGCTAACCATTTTATAATCCCAGAATTATGTCTGTAGAATTTTGTGTTGTGTACTTTTTTCTTGAGAATCAGGTATTACATTTAATTAAAACCTCAAAGCAATCCACTTTTTAAAAAAATTTAAATTCTTTATTGTTTAAAGTATTTCATGTCTCCCTTTTCCCCCATTGACCTCTCCCCAGCTGCTCCCACCTCCCAGCACATGCCCTCACCCCACTACTGTCTGTGTCCATTGGTTATGCCCATATGCATGCATACAAGTCCTTTGGTTGATCTCTTCCCCCTTCCCCCCTCCCCTGCCTTCCCTCTTAGTTTGGACGTTCTGTTGGATGCTTCTACGACTCTGGCTCTATTTTTGTTCATCAGTTTATGTTGTTCATTATATTCCACAAATGAGTGAGATCATGTGATATTTATCTTTCTCCAACTGGCTTATTTCACTTACCATACTGCTCTCCAGGTCCATCCATGCTGTTGCAAATGGTAAGAGTTCCTTCTTCTTTACAGCAGCATAGTATTCCTTTGTGTAGATATATCATTGTTTTTTAATCCACTCATCTGCTGATGGGCACTTAGGCTGTTTCCAAATCTTAGCTATTGTAAATTGTGCTACTATGAACATAGGGGTTCATATATCCCTTCTGATTAGTGTTTCTGTTTTCTTGGGATATATTCCTAGAAGGTGGATTACTGGATCAAATGGGAGTTATGTTTTTATTTTTTTTGAGGAAACTCCATACTGTTCTCCACAGTGGCTGCACCAGTCTGCATTCCCACCAACAGTGCAAGAGGGTTCCTTTTTCTTCATATCCTCGCCAGCACTTGTCGTTTGTTGATTTGTTGATGATAGCCAATCTGACAGGTGTGAGATGGTACTTCATTGTCATTTTGATTTGCATCTCTCAGATAATTAGTGACTTTGAGCATGTTTTCATATGTCTCTTGGCCTTCTGTATGTCTTCTTTTTTTAAAAGTGTCTATTTAGGTCCTTATCCCCTTTTTTGATTGGATTGTTTATCTTCCTTTTGTTAAGTTGTATGAGTTCCCTGTAAATTTTGGAGTTTAAACTCTTATCAGAGATAGCATTGATAAATATGTTCTCCCATGCAGTGGGCTCTATTAATGTTTTGTTGATGGTTTCTTTTTCTGTGTAGAAGCTTTTTATTTTGATACCAGAGGCATAGCATGAATTTGTGCGCTGGTGGGGTCCCTCAACCTGGTCAGTGATCGGGGCTCATAGGGGCTGGCTGGCTGGGGGGAGGGGCTGTGGGAGGTTGGCCAGCCGACCCCCCATTGGGCCGATCTGGGGGGCCAGCCAGTCAGGGGGAGGGACCGCGGGAGGTTGGCCGGCTTCGGGAGGTTGGCTGTGGGAGTGCATTGACCACCAGAGGGCAGCTCCTGTATTGAGTGTCTGCCCCCTGGTGGTCAGTGCGCATCATAGCGACCTGTCATTCAGTTGTTTGGTCGTAAGGGTCTCTTAGGCTTTTATATATATAGATAGTTCCATTTGTTTATTTTCTCCTTAGTTTCCATTGTCCTAGGAGCTGTATTTGTAAAGATATTGCTACTACAGATCCTCTTGTTGAATTGCTCCCTTTAATATCATGAAATGGCCCTCTTTATCTCTTGTTATGGCCTTCACTTTGTGGTCTATTTTGTCAGATATAAGTATTGCTACCCCAGCTTTTTTCTCATTTCCATTTGCCTAAAAAGTTTTTTCCCATCCCTTCACTATCAGTCTGTGTGAGTCCTTTGTTCTGAGGTGGGTTTCTTGTAGACAGCAAATATATGGGTCATGTTTTCTTATCCATTCAGCTACCATATGTCTTTTGATTGGTAGCATTTAATCCATTTACGTTTAAGGTTATTATTGACTAGAGGCCCAGTACACAAATTCGTGCACGGGTGGGGTCTCTTGGCCTGGCTGGCAATTGGGACTGATGGGGGCTGTCTCGCCCAGTCCTGATTGGGGCTGATTGGGGCCGGCCGAGGGGAGGGAATGTGGGAGGTTGGCTGTGGGAGCGCACTGACTACCAGGGGGCAGCTCCTGCGTTGAGTGTCTGCCCCCTGGTGGTCAGTGCGCATCATAGTGACCTGTCGACCGGTCATTCGGTCGACCGGTCCTAACAGTTGCTTACGCTTCTATATATATAGATAGGTACTTGTTTGTCGCCATTTTTATTATTTATGCCTGTGTTCCTTATTCTCTTTCTATTTCTTCTTTTTACAACAATCTCTTTAGCATTTCTTGCATTGCTGGCTTGGTGGTAATAAACTTTCTTAGCCCTTTTTTGTCTGTGAAGCTCCTGATTTCACCTTCAATTTTGAATGATAGCTTTGCTGTGTATAGTATTCTTGGATTCATTCCCTTGCTTTGCATCAGTTTATATATTGCATTCTATTCCCTTCTGGCCTTATGTGTTTCTGTTGAGAAATAAATTGATAGTCTAATGGAAGATCCCTTGTAGGTAACTTTCTGTCTTTCTCTGGCAGCCTTTAAGATTCTTAGTTTGTCATTGATGTTTGCCAATTTAATTATGATGTGCTTTGGTGTTGGACTTTTTGGGTTCATCTTGTTTGGGACTCTGTGTGCTTCTTGGACTTGTGTGGCTTTTTTTCCCCAACATCAGGGAAGTTTTTTGTCATTATTTTTTCAAACAGGTTTTCTATTCCTTACTCCACTTTCTCTCCTTCTGGCACCCCTATTATGCAGATGTTGTTTCATTTCATGTTGTCCCAAAGCTCCCTTATGCTCTCATTCTGCTTTTTAAGTTTCTTTCCAGTTGCTGCTGTGCTTGGGTGGTTTTTACTACCTTGTCTTCCAACTTGCTGATGCCATCCTCAGCTTCTTCTAGTCTACTGTTGAAACTTCGCATTGTGTTCTTTATTGCAGCTAAGTCATTCTTCATTTCCTCTAGATTCTTACACATGTTGAATTTGTCTTTCATCCTTTTCAGCGTCCTTATAACCATTGCTCTGAAGTCTTTCTCTGACAAATTGCTTGCCTCTATTTTGTTTATTTCCTTTTCTGGTGATTCCTCCTGTTCTTTCGAATGGGGGCTATTTGTTTTTTGCTGTTCCTTTGTGATTGTTTCTATGTATTAGATCAGTCTATTCCCTGCAGTTCACTGGGGGAAGGGATAGAACAAAGGGAGAAATGGGCACATGCCAGTGAAGTTGGGTGATGTAGGGCAGGTGCTTGCTTGTCAGTCTAGCCTGGGGAGCAATGGGCTGGCTAGGAGGTGGACCCTATCAGAAGCATGCAAAATATTGTAAGTCTAAAAATTCCCTAGGAGTCTCCTATCTCTTGCTCTTGCTGCACCACCCGCACTCACCCATGCACTCCCCTATTCTCTCCTCAGAGCCATGTGGCCTTAAGCATCCTCCTGGCCCATGGCCATGCGGACCCCATACACAGTGGACTGCAGCTGAGGACACAAGCTAAGCTAATAGGATGCTAAACTTTAATATGGAGAATAAATACTAGGTAGTGGCCTTAATTCTGGCTCTGCTGAAGACAAGATTGGACTTCTTCCATTGTGTGATGGATGGGGATGGGAACTTGGAAGGGAACCTCCTTAATTTTAAAATAAAGCTTTGCACAAAACCCCATCCTCCTGTGGGTGGTTTCAGGAAATTCTTTTCCTCGTGGCACCCCAAGAACGCCACCAATAACAGATTGAAAGAAAAAGTGAGAGTATATTTCTTATGGATAGGCCACACTTGCATATTTTGGTAGTGAATTGGTTGAGCAACTGTGTCATGAATTTGGAGGTGCTCTTAAGAAATGGCAGTGGGAAAAGAAAAGCCTTGAAGTAAATAAAATCAATGATTGAGTTACAAAGACTATTATGCTGAATTTCAGTCATTATATTCTATAAATGTAATAAATTTACATATTATAAAAATATTTCCTCTTTATAAGGCATCACCACTCAGTTAATCTTATCTAGAAAGTCAGCTTAAACTGCAGATGTTCTTTGGCAAGTTGACTGGCATTCCAGTTGATAAGAAATAGAATTGGAGTGTGCATCTCATGAATAGTTACCACGGAGGGGGCGAGGGGGGCGGGGAGATACGCTAACAAGTGAGGGGAAAGTTATTTTCTCAGCAATATAAAGATCTAAAAATATAGTTTCTTTGACAATTTACCATGTGTTATGTATGTTTTATTTAATGTGTGTGTGTGTGTGTGTGTGTGTGTGTGTGTGTATAATAGTGAAATTTAGATGCCTTAGGATCTGATACTTGGTCATGGATCTTAGGGCATCAATGAAATCATATATTAATATAGATTTTTTATTTTTGTATATTGAAATAGTATGATCTAGGGCTTTTTAGTTTCAAATCCTAACCTCAGCAATCATTTCTAGCCTTAAATAAGTTACTCAGTTTCATTCTGTTTCAGTTTCTTTATCTGTAAAAGGACAATAAAAAAATTTTATGAGGTTGCTGGAAGAATTAAAAGTGATTTAATACATGAAAAGTGCTTAAAATAGTGCTTGCACACAGTAAGCATTGTGTAACTATTAGCTTACCATTTGTTATTATGCCAGCAAGAGTGTTTTGTTTTTAAGAATCTGGACTTGGAAAGATTATTTCTTTATACATTGTATACAAATTGATTATTTTAAAAAATAAATATTTATTTATTATATTAGAAATAGAGTTATTGGAGAAAACATTGTGAAGCTTTTAACACATATTAGCAGATTTGTCTTTGATAAAGTTATAACTGTCATCAGCAATCTACGAGAATCCCTAGAAATGGAATTATTAAGCCAAATTGGAATGATTTTATCTTTTTTTTAAAGATTTTAAAAATATATATTTTTTTATTGATTTCAGGGAGGAAGGGAGAGGGAGAAAGAGATAGAAACTTCAGTGATGAAAGAGAATCATTGATCGGCTGCCTCCTGCATGCCCCCTACTGGGGGTCGAGCCCACAATCCGGGCATGTGCCCTTGACCAAAATTGAACCCGGGACCCTTCAGTCTACAGGCCGATGCTCTATCCATTGAGCCAAACCAGCTAGGGCTGGAGTGATTTCATCTTGATAAATCGTAAATGAAATTATTTTCTGTAATCTAGAACAAAAGAAGTCAAATAGGACAGGAGGTATTTGGAAATATGAGGAAGAATTTTTCAATAGGATCTGTTGAAAAACAATAAAATAACATTTAAGTATAGGAAAATAATCTACCCTGGAAATGCTAATAAGTAGTATTTCCTGTCATTTGTTTTGTACAGTTTGGGAACGGTGGGCACTTAGGTACGTGGCCTGATCTTATTTGAAAGTTTGATAAACTTTCTTAGTGTATTACACCGGCTGATTCTTTTAAACGAAAGAAACTTTTCATTCCTTAATGTATGCCTGTATGTCTAGCCCTACTGGGGAGCCAGAGATTTCTTACAATTCACTTTTGCCTCCATCAAAGGGCAGTTCCTTCAGGGTTATACCCTGTAGACATCGCCACCTTTTGGGAAGGAAGTTCTTCTCAACTGGGTATATTGCTCATCTCTGAAACATTAGTGTTCCTGTTTGAGTTCTTAAACTGACATATTTTCTTCATTTGTGATTAATGTTTATCTTTTCCATCCTAATGTTTCTGAAAACATCATGGTTCTTTATAAAGGACTGAATTCTATAGTATTTAATGGAGTATAGTGGCTTTATCCCCCCCCCCCCCACCCCATCCCAGTAAAGAGCTATTATTGAATCAGTAGGTATTCTTACAATCAGTCAAGTAATAAGGTGTAAGGTGTATGAAGGAGAAGATACACTAAACCACTGTGCACCTGGGGCCTGAGTAAAAGCTTTCCTCTACGGAGGTTTGGGTAGTCAGCTTGATTGCCACTGGCCATGCATTAAGGACCTGCTAGCTCCCTCATTTTAGCTCTGATAAGTGGTATTTTCTCTTGGCCTTGCTTTCGGTAGTTATTTTCTAAAGGTAAAGACAGGGTTGAATTTTATTTAGATTATTATAATGTTAATTAGAATTATAGCTCTCAAAATTGGAGAATTTGTTGAAATTAAAATGGTGGGTAATTGCATAAATGCTTAGGCACTACTTTTCCATTTCAGTTTAAAACACCTCCTCTCGCTTCATTATGTAATTACACCATTATTCAACCCAAACAATTTATTTTCCCACACAGGTTAGAAAATTATCTGAAATTTGCTTTCTAGTTTCAACATAATTGGGATGTAAGATTTTTTTTTTAATTTTTTTTTTTTACTTTTTTCAGGATGTTTTGACCAATGTTAGAACAATACCCTTTATCCCAGGCGCCAAAATGTGGTACCTGTTATATGTTATAGAATTAGCTTTGGCCAGTGTTTCCTGTGAGATTTTACTCAGCAGAAGTCAGCCTCCAAAACCACCGAGGAAGCGAAAACAATAGTTCTCCTCACTAAGACTCCTTTACTTTTAAACTATAGTCAGAGGTTTTTGGTTGGTGTATTTAGCATGTGGTTAATCAAACCTTTGGTAAATTAACTCTTAGGTAAGTCTTTAATTTAATAGCAGATAAGTGTTAACTGTAAGGCATAGGAAGTAAATAAATGTTATTTTGAATATCACCATTACATAAATTTGGCTTCATTACAGGCATATAATAAAAGTACCACTTTAAAAATGTTTTATTGATTTGAGAGGGAGAGAAATATAGAAACATCAATGACAAGAGAGAATCATTTATCTGCTGCCTCCTGCAACCCCCCTACGGGGGGTTGAACCTGAAATCCAAGCATGTGCCCTGACAGGGAACCAAACCGTGACCTCCTGGTTCAACCACTGAGCCACACTGGCCTGGTGGCTATATTATTTTTGAAAGAGTATTTGTTACTGTGTTTTAAACTTCATAGTATATTGGGAATATGCCTTACATGGCAGAATTACATTTTAAAGGGATAAATCATGTATTTTTGTGTATATATGAATTATACCACAGTTGGAGATATATAGTTGCCTTCAGAGTCCCTGTTTATTTTTTAGCTTGGATATTTATAAGTTAATTCAAATCTGTAGCACAAAGTCATTTTGTATGGGGTCTCCAGCTCTAATGGCCCATCAAGTATTTTTGTTTCACTAGCAACTATTATTTGGTGATTGCATGCAGCTATCTCCACTGCTGTCTTTGCAAGGTATAAGCAATAGGTTAGCATTAATTTTTTGAACCACTGTCATTGTTTTATAAAACTAAAAATAAGAATGTAGGTGGAACAGAAGAACATTTTTAGAAAAGTGTGTGCTTTATGGCTGACAGAATTTCATCATCTTTCACCATGCTATTTTGGTAAACATATTCAGAAACAGTTGTTGCTATTGTGGGTGTGGGACTTTGTCTCCCAGGGAGTAAACCACTAGCTACAAATAGAACGCTTTGAAAATCCAACCGGAATTATTATTGTTACTTATTAGTTATATTTCTTCTGTGTCTGTATCAATTGACATGTTAAGTGATTTAGGCTAATATCCAGTCAAAGCTATTTTATTTACATTTTTCTATAAAGGTTATAGAAATGTGAGGAAACTTGGGAAGATATTATAGAATCATCTGCTATAGTAATTTCTGTAGAATTTGATGGATTTTTGCTGGCTTCTGGTGAAATGACAAATATAAGGAAAATAAGTGAGTTTTTCTGAAGCTACATGTGTGGTCCTTCAACATGACTCTTCTCCCATTTTGGTGTTAAAATAAGCTCTTTGTTAATAAAATAATTGCACTACAGGGTAATTTAACTTCTCTAAAATAAAAAATTGGCACCCTATTTGGTGATCAGTTTTAAGTATGTGCATTTTAAATTATTGCTCTTTGACATCTTAGAGTCTGGGAACTACTGATGGAAAAAGTACAGACAGTTATAATAAAAATGGATGTTCTTGATGGATACTATGGTCCTTTGATTTCTCTTGTTGGGTAGTCCACTTGGCATGGTGTACACACTGTATTATGTGTATATCCTGTGTAAGGTCCCTGGCTTTATAGTTTTAGTTTTTTAGCTTTAGTTTCCTATTTCCAGCTGCCTGGAAGACAAGAGTACTGATCCTTTTGCCTGGCAGATCCATATTATTGCCCTGTGCCTTCTTCATTCCTGACTTCCCTTTCCCTATCTCATCGTATCTTACTGGATTTTTCCCACAAGAAAATACAATTATAACTGCTCCTGGCTCTCTAACCAAGTATTGTCTTGATGTCTTCTCTGGTCTATTCTGAAATCACTAATAACTTTGAGTATTTATTGTTATTTTAGTAGTATATAAGGCACTGTGTTAGACGCTACAGCAGATAGTAAGATGTATGCCTGTTCTTTAAGTAAATTGTAATCTACTAAGAATATTAAGCACATACATAGTTATGTATTACTAGAGGCCCAATGCACGAAAATTCATGCAAGATTAGGCCTTCTCTCCTCTGGCTGCTTCCCTTGGGCCGCCTGCAGGCACCCAGGACCTGGGCTGGCTTCCTTCTGGCCCCAGCTTCATCAAGAAGGACGTCCGGGACTACCTTAGCTATGCAAGGGAGACAGCTTCTACTCACTGAGCACCTGCCACGTGCCACCACGAGTGTACTCAAGAGTTTTGTGAGGAAGATCGTGGAAGCCAAGATGGCGGCGGAGGTGAACGGCTGATCTGCTGCCTCGCATGGCAGTTTTGGAAAAACAACTAAAAGATGGACTGGTGAGCGCGGCGACTCCTGCTCGCGTCTCCCCAGACCGGGCGGCGGCTCCTCTCAGCCAGTACCGCAGCCGGGGCCATGAGCTCGTGGGCGCCGCGGCAGCTGCTATGGCGGCGACCGCGGACTTGGCGCAGCGGCTCTCGGTGAAGGAAGAGACCATCTTTCTGCGAGACGGGCCCACCCGCGTCACCGACCTGGCCCAGCTCCCCACTGAGATCCTCGGGGCCCCGGAGACCGCCAACACCGACTTAGAGGATTCTTAAGACTTCCTGTCTTACACTCAAGTCCTCTAGCCATTTTGAGAGAGGAAAACTAAGAAGGCAGCGAAGTGAAACAAAGGAACTTCGCGCACAACAATTTCAAAGTTAAACAAAGGAACTTCGCCGCGCACAGAGCGTCTGCCACCCAGAACCACAGGAGAGCTGGCTGAATGGTGGATTTACAGCTAAGAGAGAAGAGGAAAGAGCGAACTCTGGAGAAGCTGAGGTGCGGAGGCGCGTGGGTTGGGGGAAGGGACTTGTGGCTTTTGTTCCAACCCTAGGGGAGATTAGCTCCCCAGACGCCTGCGGGAAGAGGCTGGACTCTCGGCCTTCCTGTCGGAGAGTGGGAGTGACTTCCTTGTGGAGGTGCGCCCAGCAATCAGTGTTTGCTGCGCTGGAGTGCGGAATGAGGGGGCTTGGAAACGTGGAAAACAGAAAAAGCAGACTTGCAGCCAGTGCGGTCCGCCTCGCCATGGCCTGGTGGCGCCCTGAGGCCCCGCCCCGCCCTGAGACCCGCCCCGCCCTGGGACCCGCCCCGCTCGTTTTGCAGACCCGCCCCGCACGTCTTGCAGGCACACCTGGGCTCCAAGCAACGGCTTTTGCATGTGGGTGGCCTGCCCTATGGCAGCTTGACCAGATAAACTGCGGGTCTAGTCGGACTGCTCTAGGGACGCTCAGACAGGAGGAGGAAACTGCAGTTTTTGCCGTAAGTCCTGCTGAGTGGTCTCAGGTAGTAGCTGACCTACACACCATTGGAGACCCAGAAACGAGGGCATCTAGTGGTCGGTGTGAGATGACACCAGATTTCAACCACTCGCATAAAGGACACATTCCAGAGGCAGAATCAATGAGCGCCAAAGCCTTGCTGCACCAAGACCCTGCCCATAAATCTGTCTCCTACACAGCAACTCTTCCTTTATAGACACAGAGGATCTGCACGGCCAATTGGCCTGGAGGACAATTCCTCCCAGCGACACCAACAACAATCAAGACTTAACTATACAAAGGAAGACCAAGACGGAGGCATAGGGCGGAAGCCTGATTGCTGCCCACCACAACAATTTTGAGTCTACGACGGGAGAGCGGAGCAGACACCATCCAGAACCACCAGAGGGCTGACTGAGCAGACGCTCTACAACTAGAATAAAAGAGAGGGGTACTCGGGATGATGCTGATGCCGGCGACCCAAAGATCACACTTTAAGAACTACGGCTCAGACGACACAGTGGCGGCCTGGAACGTGCTCGGCGCAGTTCCCCCAGCGGTCTCCGGCTGAGGGGAAGGCCCCACTCGCTGCCGAGCACGGACAGACGAGCCCCTGGGAGTCATGGGGTGGGAGACTCCGCGCTTGCTGACCTCCGAGTCCTTCAAGAATCTCAACGCCCCGGAAGCGGCCAGGTGCGCACGCTCGGTGACTGGCCACCGCTGCAGACCCAAGGGCCGACGCAGCCACCCCGGACCAGCCCGCTGCCGCGCACCGGGCACACCGGAGCTTCGCCGAGCCCGCCGCCCAACGAGTTCTGCGGCGGCTGCCCTGGAGCTCTGAGAAAATGGCCGAAGGAATTACTGAGATGGAATTGACCAACAGGAAATGGGATCAAGAAGACGAAACCCCGCTGGGTCCTGGATCCGGGTGAAGCCGCGTGCCCCTGGGTCTGGGTGAGGCTGGGAACTGGGTCGGGGTGGGGCTGGGCCCCGGGTCCGGGTGAGGCCACGTGCCCCTGGGTCCGGGCGAGGCCACGTGCCCCTGGGTCCGGGTGAGGCTGAATCCTGGGTCCGGGCGAGGCCACGTGCCCCTGGGTCCGGGTGAGGCTGAATCCTGGGTCCGGGCGAGGCCGTGCGCCCCTGGGTCCGGGAGAGGCTGAATCCTGGGTCTGGGCGAGGCCGTGCGCCCCTGGATCCGGGTGAGCCCTGGGCCCCGGGTCTGGGCGAGGCCGTGCGCCCCTGGAGCCGGGTGAGCCCTGGGCCCCGGGTCCGGGCGAGGCCGCGGGCCCCTGGAGCCGGGTGAGCCCTGGGCCCCGGGTCCGGGCGAGGCCGCGGGCCCCTGGAGCCGGGTGAGCCCTGGGCCCCGGGTCCGGGCGAGGCCGCGGGCCCCTGGAGCCGGGTGAGCCCTGGGCCCCGGGTCCGGGCGAGGCCGCGGGCCCCTGGAGCCGGGTGAGCCCTGGGCCCCGGGTCCGGGCGAGGCCGCGGGCCCCTGGAGCCGGGTGAGCCCTGGGCCCCGGGTCCGGGCGAGGCCGCGGGCCCCTGGAGCCGGGTGAGCCCTGGGCCCCGGGTCCGGGCGAGGCCGCGGGCCCCTGGAGCCGGGTGAGCCCTGGGCCCCGGGTCCGGGCGAGGCCGCCGGCCCCTGGAGCCGGGTGAGCCCTGGGCCCCGGGTCCGGGCGAGGCCGCCGGCCCCTGGAGCCGGGTGAGCCCTGGGCCCCGGGTCCGGGCGAGGCCGCCGGCCCCTGGAGCCGGGTGAGCCCTGGGCCCCTGGAGCCGGGTGAGCCCTGGGCCCCGGGTCCGGGCGAGGCCGCGGGCCCCTGGAGCCGGGTGAAGCAGTGCCCCGGGTCCAGGTGAGGCCGTGGGCCCCTGGAGCCGGGTGAAGCAGTGCCCCTGGGTCCAGCCGAGACCAAACCAGAGGGAGTCGGACCTGCATTACCACCATTTGTCCACCATCCAGAGCTGAGGGGTCAGCGCCGACATGTACTCATAGGGAACCGGTGGACATTGATATTGGGTCTCAAAAGAACTGTTGGTCCAGAAAGAAACTCACTACAGACTGATTCATTTGCCTGTCAGCATAACTATTATTGCTCGTCGCACATTCAATTCTTTAAGTATATCTATAGTGACACATGATTTCGCTCATCTAGGGGAAATGATGAACAACATAGACTGATGAACAAGAACAGAACCAGAAACAAGGAGGCATCGATCAGACTATCGGGCCTCAGAGGGAGGATAGGGGAGGGTGGGGGGGAGGGGGGAGAGATCAACCAAAGGTCTTGTGTGCATGCATATGAGCCTAACCAATGCTTAAGTTCAACAGAGGGTTGGGGCATCCAAGGGGAGGGGTGTGGGATGGGATTGGGGGGATGAGGACAAATATGTGACACCTTAATCAATAAAGAAATTTAAAGAAAAAAAAAAAAAAGAAGGACGTCCGGAATGACATCCAGAAGTTGTCCGGTCTAATTAGCATATTACCCTTTTATTATTATAGATCTTTTCTCACTTTAAAAATTTTTGGTAAAACACACATAACAAAAGTTGCCATCTTAACCATTTGTATGTATACAGTTCAGGGGTATTAAATACAGTACATTTAGCCCTAGTTGGTTTGGCTTAGTGGGTAGAGCATCAGCCTGCAGACTAAAGGGTCCCAGGTTTGATTCCAGTCAAGGCACATGCCTGGGTTGTGGGCTCAGTCCCCATTGGGGGGTGTGCAGGAGGCAGCCAATCAATGATTCTCTCTCATCATTGATGTTTCTCTCTCTCCCTCTCCCTTCCTCTGTGAAATCAATAAAAATATATTAAAAATAAATAAGGGAATGAATGGATGAATGAATAAATACAGTACATTTACATTGTTGTGCAACCATCACTAACATCCATTCCATGAGTCTTTTCATCTTGTAAAACTGAAACTTTATACCCATTAAACAATGACTTCCCATTTGTCCCTCCCTCAAGGCCCTGGCAGCCATCATTCTATTTTCTGTCTCTGAATTGGACGACTCCAGATACCTCACAGAAATGGGAACACAGAGTCTTTGTCTTTTCATGATTGGTGTATTTCACTTAGCACAATATCCTCAAAGTTCCAAAGTAGTATATTGCAGAATTTCCTTCATTTTAATGGTGTAATGATATTCCAATGGTTTTGCTTATCCATTCATTCATCAATAGACACTTGGATTGATTCCACATTTTAGCTAATGCTAAAATCATATTATCTGATAAGGAATGATATCAAGAATACACAGAGCTGTTGCTACTGTTGCTATGAATATGACTACACAAATCTCTTAAAGACTCTGCTTTCAATTCTTTAGGTTATATACCAAGAAGTTGAATAGCTGGATCATATGGTAATTTTACTTTTAATTTCTTGAGGAAGCACCATACTATTTTCCACAGCTGCTTTACCATTTTATAGTCCCGCCAGCACTGCACAAGGGTTCCAGTTTCTCCACACATTCGCCAATTCTTCTGTTGTGTGTGTGTGTTAATCCTCACCCAAGGAAAATGTTTCCATTGATTTTTTAGAGAGAGTGGAAGGGCAGGGGAGAGAGAGAGAGAGAGAGAGAGAGAGAGAGAGAGAGAGAGAGAGAGAGAGAGAGAGAGAGAGAGAGAAAGAGAGAAATCCATTGGTTGCCTCCTGCACACGTCCCAACTGGGGCAAGGATCAAACCTGCAACCCAGGTATGTGCCCTTGACCTGGAATCGAACCCAGAACCCTTGGTGCTTGGGCCAGTGCTCTAACCACATAGACACACCAGCCAGGACTTAGTTTGTTTTTTGATACTCGCCACCCTAATAGGTATGAGGTGATACCTAATTGTAGTTTTGATTTGTATTTCCTTAATTATTAGTGCTGTTGTGTATGTTTTCATGTGCATATGACTATTCATATATCTTCTTTAGAGAAATGTCTATTCAAGTCTTTGGCCCATTTTTGAGTCTGATTATTTGTTTTTTTTGTTGGTGCGTTTTGGAGTTCTCTGTTTATTCTCGATATCATTCCTTATCAGATAATATGATTTGCAAACATTAGCTCTGATTCTGTGGGTTGCCTTTTTACTGTGTTTTATAGTTTCTTTTGGTGTAAAAAACTTAAAAATTTTCCTGAAGTCCAGTATACCTGTTTTTCCTTTTGTTTCCTGTTCCAAGTCCAGTGTCATGAAAATTTTATCCTATATTTTTTTCTAAGAATTTTGTTATTTTAGATCTTACATATAGATTCTTGATCCATTTTGAGTTAATTTTTGTATATGGTGTTAGATAAGGGTCAAATTTTAGTCTTTTACATGTGAATATACAGTTTTTCCAGCATCATTTATTAAAAAGACTCTCCTTATCTCATTAAATGATCTTGGCACCCTTGTCAAAAGTCATTTGACCATGTACTTGAAGGTTTATTTCAGGCCTCTCCATTTTATTCCATTGACTTATATGTCTGTTTAGGCTATTATCACACTGTTTTGATTAATGTACCTTTATAGAAAGCATTGAAGTCAGGAAATGCAAGTTCTCTAGTTTTGTTTTGTTTTCTAATATTGTTTTGGCTATTTGGGTCTCTTCAAATTTTATATGAATTTTAGGATGTACTTTTCCATTTCTTCAGGAAACATTGGAATTTGTATCACAAGGATTTATAGATTAACAATATTGTCTCTCAATCATTGAATATGGGATGTGTTTCCATGTATTTATGCTATCATCAATGTCAATTTCTTCCAGCAGTGCTTTGTAGTTTTTATTGTATAAGATTTTCACCTCTTTGATTGTTAATTTCTAAGCACTATATTCTTTTTAATGCTATTTTAAATGGAATTGCTTTTGTGACTTTCTTTTTATATGTATTTCATTGTTTGTGAATAGAAATGCAAATGTGTGTGTGTGTGTGTGTGTGTGTGTGTGTGTGTGTGTGTGTGTGTGTGTGTATTTACTCTGTATATTGCTACTTTGCTGAATTCATTTATACTAACAGGTTTTATAAAAATAATTATGGGTTTTTCTACATATAAGAGCATATCATTTGCAAAGAGATAAGTTTAAGTCTTTTTAATTTAAATGCATTTTGTTTCTTTTTATTTCTAATTACTCAGGCTAGAATTTCCAGTACTATGTTGAGTAGAAGTGGTGAAAGTTGGCATCTTTGCTTTGTTCCTGATCTTAGAGGAAAAACCTTCAGTCATTTATCATTGAGTATGATGTTCACTATGGGTTTTTTATATATTGCTTTTATTAAGTTGAGAATGTTTATTTCTATTTCTAGTTTGATTATTTTTATACTGAAAGGCTGTTGAATTTTGTCAAATTCTTTTTCTGCATTAATATGATCATGTGTTACTTTTTTTCAATCTGTTGATGTGGCATATTGCATTGATCAGTTTTTGAACTTTGAACCATTCTTGCATGCCAAGAGTACATCTCACTTGGTCTTGGTGTCTGATTCTTTTAATATGCTTCTGCATTCTTTTTGTTAGTATTTTGTTGAGGATTTTCAAATCAGTATTCATAAGAGGTATTGGTCTGTACTTGCAGTTTCTTTATCTGACTTTGGTATTAAGGTAATTCTTCCTTCATAGAATGCGTTACGAAGTATTTCTTCCTCTTCAACTTTTGTAAAAGTGTGAGAATGTTTAGAATTTGTTTTTCTCTATATGCTCAGTAGAATTCACTGGTACACTAATCGGGCTTTTTTCTCCTGTAAAAAAAAAAAAATCAGTATTGGTGAATTTTTAAAAGCTTAATTGTGATTTTTAAATTATTCTAAAACTTGTGATATCTGAAGATGCTCTTTAAAAGAAAAACACACAACTGAATTTATTAAAACTTTGTTTTCATTTGTTTTCTGTGGTTCAGTTAGTTACTAAGTTTATATGTATTATGCATTTGAACCCTTTGAAATATTTTAATTTGTGAAAATTCATTGTTATTTTATTTGTTTAGTTTCTGTAATTTAAAAATATTCTACCACAGATGCTTTTTAAAGTTCCAGAGTTAAATTTCTAAATCGAATGCCTAATCTGCCTCTGCTTTTGAGGTTTTCAGTTATTTCTTGGCCTGTGGCCATATAATCACCAGTGCAAAGATTAGAGTGGTGCACTAGCTTTATTCTTCCGTCAGAGCACTCTAAGGCAGTTCAGGGTTTTGCATCTTCCTTGCACTTCAACAGCCATTCTCTTTTTTGGTTTTGACTTTCAACAGTCTACCTTCAAAGATCTTTTGTTTTCTGACGGTTGAAGAAACTGGCTCAGTGTTACTCGTAGACAATTATTTAATTGTTTACAGATAACTGAAACTCTCTGTGGTGGTTTCTGTGGTGAATCTCTTTATTTTAGTGAAGGCTTGTCATGTTGAAATGATTGGTCATCATTATTTTTAGTGATTGAGAAGAAATTTTTAAACCAAATAGCATCAAAAAAACTTACTCTTTTCTGATTTTGTACTGCATATAACTTTGGATTACAACAAATCTCTTTCCTTTTTAAACATAAGACATAGCAGATTTAATGCTTGGTTAGTGCTATTTTAACATGCTTAAAGAATCTTACTTTTTAGAAATTTTTACTTTATTGAAATAATATAAAATATTTTGATAACTGCAAGTAAGGATGAACTCATTTTATACAATAGTTTAGAACTTCAAAAACATATCATATCAACAACCCTAATTAACCACAAGGGAACAGTTTAGTAAAGAATATTTTGAATTCTTAATGTAATATTTATACTTAGTGGCTTATTTTCATTATTATAAATGTTTTCGAGTATCACTTTGTTTTATTTAAACTTTTTAGTACATTTTCATGAGTGATTTTCCATGGGGGATATATTTCCACTTTATTAAGCGAGCCAGTAGGAAAATATGATTTGTTTTCCACAGTTGATTTCAGCCAAACTATCAGTAACACATCTGTTTTATAAAGTTAAGTACACCTGGAACATGATACTGTATAATTACTTCCTTACAGAATTGTTTAGAACAGTCACATTAACCAACTATTGGACAGCATCTACTGATCACTTACTAGGTGCAGACTATATTCTAAGTGCTTTGCATGCGTTAATTCATTTATTACAATTTGCTTCCCTTCTCTTTCTATTTCTTTCCCCTTCTCCAGGCTGATGTCTCCTAAGACAGTTATGTTTAAGAAATAGCCCAAGTCAGAAATGGGAGTGGTTTCTATTGTCCACCTAACTTATGGAGCTCTCCATTAGGAATTAGGAGACCTAGCCAAGTACGTAGTATCAAGAGATTCCCTGGATGGGTGCTGAGGTAACTTGAGTGAATGCCAATCACAATGGGGAATCACAGGTGAATGAATGGTGGGGTCTGCTGCATTCAGTAGATCACAGAGCCACTTGAGGTGAGGAGAAGGGCAGAGAGAGCAGTCAGCTTTGAGAACCTGAGGGATAGAATTTTAGAAACATGGCAAGCCAAACAAGGTGATATAATTTACCAAAGAGCCAGCAGGAGGATGAAAACCAGAACTTGTGAACAGCAAGGTTAGAATAACTGGTTTGGGCCAGCCGATAGAGAAGAAGCCTAGTCTTAAATTTCCAAAGAATAAAAGAGAGAAATACATGTTTTAAACAAATAGCTTCATACATAGAATGATAAGTATTGGCCGTATCTTTGAATAAATATGCTGTGTTATGTTATATCTCATGTCAGATGATTGCTTATCTTATGGTTATATCTTATCTACATTTGTATGTAGATAGGATGTTTGATACACATTAATTCTGGGGAGGCAGCTTAGTATGAAAACAGAATGGAATTTGAAATTTGATAGGTTCAGGTTTGAATTTCAGCTCTTGAGATTTGAGTTATAGGCCTTGAGCAAGCTTCTTTCACTCCCACCCCTAGTTCTACAGAGATATAGTTGACATATAACATTGCATAAGTTTAAGATGTACAAAATTATGATTTGAGATATGTATATGTTGTGCAATGTTTACCACAATAAGTTTAGTTAACGTCTATCACCCTATATACTTACAATTTTTCCCCTTATGATAAGAATTTTTAAGATCTCTTAGCACCTTTCAAATATAATATGGTATTGATAATCATAGTTACCATACTATAGGTTACATCCCAGAACTTATTTATCTTGTAAGTGGAAATTTGTACCTTTAGACCAACTTCACCCATTTGCCCACCCCCCATAAATTTCACCCTCTGGCTACCACTAATCTGTTCTCTATTTCTATAAGGTTTTTAAAATTTCACATGTAAGAAAGATTATATAGTATTTATCTTTGTCTATCTGAATTACTTCACTGAGCATAATGCTCTTGAGGTCCTTCCATGTTGTCACAAATGGCAGGATTTTCTTATTTTTTATGGCTCAATAATATTCCATTGTATATATATAAATACACCACATATTTTTTCTTTATCCATGCATCCATCTATGGACACTTAGGTTATTTCCATATTTTGACTATCTAATCTAATAATAGACAAATATGCAAATTGACCGCACCTTCGCTACGCCCAAGCCACGCCCACCAGCCAAGCCACGCCCACCAGCCAATCAGGACGGATATGCAAATTATCCCAACAAAGATGGCGGCTAATTTGCATATCGTGACAGCGTAGAAAGAAGCCAAGAGCTGCAGAAGGGAGCAAAGCTGCAGAGAAGCAAGCAAGCCGGGGGGGGGGGGGAGGGAGGAGAAGGGAGGAGCGGAGGCGGGGCCGGGGGAGAAGGAAGTTGAGCAGGCGGGGCCGGGGGAGAAGGGGAGGGGCCGGGGGAGAAGGGAGGAGCGGAGGCGGGGCCAGGGGAGAAGGGAGGAGCAGAGGCGGGGCCAGGGGAGAAGGAAGGAGAGCGGGCTGGCGGAGAAGTTAGAAAAGCAGGGGGGCTGGCGGAGATCGCAGGGCGGGGGACAAGGGAGGAGAGCAGGCAGGGTGGGGTAGAGTGCAGCAGGAAACCCTATTGCAGGATTTTTCCTGCAACGGGAACGCTAGTTGTAAATAATACTACAGTGAACATATATTCTTTTGATTTAGTATTTTAAAAACTAAAAGTTTGGTTTTACTCTTGTAATTTAAAAATATCATTTAAATAAGTTTTCTTATTATAAGATAAAAGAAGCACTTATAATAAAACTAGAGGCCCGGTGCACGGAATTTGTGCATGGGTAGGGTCCCTAGGCATGGCTGGTGATCAGGGCCTACCAAGTTCTCCACCTCCCCACTTCTTTCCTTGGCACCTGTGCACCACCACCGCGCGGTTTCCCCCGCCTCCCTGCCTCGTCCTTCCCTCACTCTCTCAATGTCCCATTGCCGCTGCTGGTTACCCACCATATTCCGTGCTGCCCCCTGGTCGTCGGCGCACATCATAGCGAGCGATCGAATTCCTGTTCTCTCGGTCGAACTCCTGAGGGGACACTTTGCATATTAGCCTTTTATATATATACTAGAGGCCCAGTGCACAAATTCGTCCACCAGTGGGGTCCCTCGGCCTGGCCTGCGGGATTGGGTTGAAACCAGCTCTCTGACATCCTGTGAGGGGTCCTGAATTGTGAGAGGGCACACGCCAGGCCTAGGGACCCCACCAGTGTACGATTGGGGCCGGGGAGGGACGCGGGAGGTCGGCCAGCCGGAGAGGGACTGTGGGAGGGCTCCAGGGTGTCTTTGGCCCATCTCGCTCAGTCCCAGTCAGCTGGACCCCAGCAGCAAGCTAACCTACTGGTTGACTGTCTTCCCCCTGGTGGTCAGTGCATGTCATAGCAACTGGTCGACCGGTTAACTGTCTGCCCTCTGGTGGTCAGTGCACATCATAGCGAGCGGTTGAGTGGCCTTAGCATATCATTAGCATATTAAGCTTTGATTGGTTGAACTGACACTTAGCATATTAGGCTTTTATTATATAGGATAGAAGATAGACCTATGTAAAAAAGATAAGGCTCAAGTTCTAGTCAACTGAGTTAGTTGGTTGGAGCATCATCCCATATACGAAAAAGGTTTCAGGCTCGATCCCAGGTCAGGGCAGTATGGGAGGCAATTGATTGAAGTTTCTCTCTCATACTGATGTTCCTCTGTCTCTTTCTCTCCCTTCCTCTCTCTCTCAATTAAATAAAAACATATCCTTTGATGAGGATTAAAAACAAAAACAAAATAAGGCTCAACATTGAACAAAAAGCCACACAAATCTCATCAGTGATTCAGTTGCTCTAGGTTGATAAATTTAATTAATTAAAAAGTAAATAAAAGTAGAATGACAACATTAGTTTTGAAAAATTAAAAAATAGAAGTATTTTTCAATAATCTTTAGACATGGTAAATAATTGCTATAATGAATAACAAAGTTTTAAAAGATCATTTTACAAATGCTTTAAAATTTCAAAGTGAGAAAAACTAAACATTGGACATGTTTAAATATTTCTTTCTGATTTCAAACAGTGAAAAATAGGTGAAAATTTCCAAGAATGTATTTTTTATGAAAATGCTGTGTTGACTTCATTATTATGTCACTTAAAAGTTAAATGCATATGCTTTTTCATTTCCAATTAATATGGCATATTTAGGGGATACTAAAATTTTAATGTTACAATGGCCAAAGAAATGTCAGTGGTTTACAAACAGTGTGGATCTTGAATTTCTTTTGAGTAATCATTGTAAACTTTGTTCCACATGGATATTTGCATTTGAAGGTAATATTATGTGATTTGTACAATTATTCTTAAAAAAATTTTTTTTTATTGATTTCAGACAGGGAGAAGGAGAGATAAATAGAAACATCAATGATGAGAGAGAATCATTAATCAGCTGCCTCCTGCACGCCCCACACTGGAGGTCAAGCCCGCAACCCAGGAATTGAACCATGACCTCTTGTTCATAGGTCGATGCTCAACCACTGAGCCATGCCAGCTGGGCTGTACAATCATTTTTGAATGGTTGAAACATAATTGGAAATTTCTGTGCCTGGTAGAAATAACATAAATATGAAGTATGGTAGATATTTGTTTCTTATATCTCTTATATAAACTGCAAATGTTACTAAAATAGCACTTTGGTGTGTTTTCTTTGTGTTAAGTGTACACTGTCTTTAAAATTTCAGTTTTACTTATTGCTGTCATTTGAACAGGTGTCTCAATGCCTGTACCTACTGCAAAACTAAACACGCCAGAGGAAACTTGGCCAGTTATCCAATTGATGAACTAGTAGACAGAGCCAAACAGTCTTTTCAAGGTAAGAGTGTCTATAATTATGTACCAGTTTAGTCTTCTCAATAAATTGTAGTAGTCTTCTAATTTGTTTTACTTACATACATGATTTTTTTAGCTTTCTGAAGAGTTTACAAATATTTCAGCTTATCTGATAGATTCAATCAAGTTATAATATTCACATTACTAGCCACTCTTTCATTTTTTTATGACTCTAAGGTAAGTGACATGATTTGAATTTTATCACCTATTGTAGATTCCATGGAAAAGACAAAAAATAAAAATGAAATCCATGACCTTTTGATGTGTGTTAAGGCTTTTGTGAACTGAGTGATACACTTTTTAAGATTTCTACCCCTTTCTTTGGTCATTTCTGGACCCTTAGAAAATTGAGCTAATAAAGTTTTCCCAGAGTCTTGGAAGGAGAAGGTAGATTTTACTATCATCCAATAAAGATAGCTTTCCTTATTCACAGGACTATTGGGCCAGTAAGGAGTGGTACTGGTAGGGAGCCCTACAGAGAACAATTCTCTGTTTGAGTGGTCAGCTACTTCTGACTCATCACTTGCTGGAAAATGTGATTGTCTAGGTATCTCTCTGTACAAAATAAGACTTATCTTTTACATGAGTCACAGTTGTGTTGTTTGACACATAACTGCTTAAACCATAAACTTCCCCTTTTGTCTTTATTTATGATATGTGTATATAACATCAGTGTGCTTTTACACCCAACATGAGATAATGCATGGTCTCATAATCGTGTGGGTTAATAGTTATTGGCAATGTGCTTTTCTTTGAGGGAGTAACTTTGAGTGCTATGTTCAGTACTTCACACCCTGAATCCTAGCAAGTATGAGTTCCAAACACATTTCTTTATTTAGTCTATGTAAAGCTTTTATCAACATGAATTTGGAATGCTCTTAAAAACAGAGAGAAATATAACCTTGGTTGATTTGTTAACACCTCCCAATAATTTTTTTCTATTTTTATATTCTTAGCTCAGTCCACTCTTCTATTTCCATTCAACAAGAAATGAAAGGCAACTCACTGACTGTTGCCAATGTTCTGTTTTAGGGTGAGACTAGATATCTAATCTAAGAAAATGTCTGGGCAATTGTCTTTTGTAACACAACTACCCTAAGGATTTTTCAAAAATGGCAAAAATTTGCACAGAAACCTAATATACTTGAGAAATGATGCCTTTTCTGGCATTCTTACATGGTATTTGTTTTTTTTATGTATGTGTTGGTTAATGGAGATATTAAAACTATATTATATATCCATCAAACACTACAAATTGGAAGGCATACAAATTAGTTTCTTTGAGGCACTTTTTCAACATTATGCATTTCTAAGTACAACTACATATAACTTAAAAATCTTCTCATTTTACTTTGAAAATTTGTTTGAAAAATATAAAACAGTTAAATCACCATGTAGGAAGTGAAAGTATTCTCTGGGCTCCCTCATATCTATCCTCATCTATAACCTATACTAATGCTTTGATATGATTGCTTTATGACTTAGTACGGATGCATTTATGTATTATATCTGACTTGGGGGCGGGAAAGGAAGGAGTGAACATAGTATTTATAAAATGCTTATAGAAATACTCTGAACATATCCAACAAACTTAGCTCTCTGGTTATCTTTAGAAATGCCCTCTGAGCAGTAGAGACACAGTGTGTTAGTTCAGTCAGGCTTTGATTGGCAGTTAGCATTGACACATCCAAGTGAGCTGGGCTAATTAAGGTGAATGGTTCAAAGACTATATCTCAGAAGTTGGGAGTGACTTAGTGGCTATTTTTAGAGAAAGTATTAGAAAATATTTATTTAGTATTACTTTCATAATCACCATCAGTAGATATGTATGTGCCTTTCTATTTGCAATCATAGAATGTTTGTATTGTAAGGTTTTTCTGTTGTCTTGTTATTTGTAAATTAGAGTTGAAACTGAATGCTAGTTTTTGGACTGGTGAGCTCATTTGCTTGATATGTGGTGCTGTTACTAAAATATTGAGGTCATAACTTTCTAGATAAGCCATTGTATTTAGGAAAATTTTAAGTTATCAAGTATTTGATGCTCTTTGCTTAAGAGAGTTAGAATTTGAAACAGTGGTGTGCTGCTTAGTAGCCACATGACCTCTCTGAGCCATGGTCTTCTTATTACTATGATGTTTAGTGTCATTTGAGATAACTTATGTGAAGTAATCGCCTGTGTCCTTAGACATTACTTAAACTGAAGGAATTTAAAATTAATTCAGAAAGAGAAGTCTTAATTTTGAGTGAGAATATTGGAACATCCACAGCAAACATTAATGACTAGAATCAAATGACAGATTTTCAAAATATGTTTTCTGAAAAATGTCTCTATAGATAGAAATTATTTAGTTTGACAATTATCTTTCATTTTCTTAATTTTAGAAAAATAAATTCATGCTAAGAATGGCCTTATAATCCCTTTCTACTATAGTAAATAGCAGTCTGTAGCTCACATTTTAAAGACATTGAATTAGTTTATTATCTTTTGTTTTCTGCAAATGACAGTGGGATTTTAATGGTCTTACTGAATTTCTATCTTGGAACTTTAAAATTGTGAAGAATAATTGTGAAGGTAAAGAGAAGAAATAGCCCATTTTCTTAGTTTTATAGTGTTTGCATATTTAGTTCCTTTCATAACTCAGGTGTTAGGAATATTTTTTGAACCACAACCCCATATATTCTTCATTATGTCATTATGTCATTATCTGTCCAATAATGAATAAAGAAGAATAAATATTACTCTTTGAAAGACTATGTTAAATATAAAGTTTAAGTATGCTGCCACTAAATTTTAGCACTACATTTAAAGTCAGTGGAAATTAAATTTCCCATCCTGAAAATTACATTTGCTTTCTTTCTTTAAATTAAAATTTTTAATGACTGTGTAGAAATACAAAGTGTTTTTTAAAAACTCTAAACAAATTGTGGAATGGAGATTAGAACCCAGGTTGCCTGTCACGATGCAGTGAGATCACAATTTCTTTATGAATAGCATATTTATGAAACATTTTGTATTCATATAATGTATTTCTTAGTAGTCTAATGAATTTGAAGAGACTAAGAGCTAACCCAAAGGTAAGGGAGCATTGAGAAGAGATTTGTGAAATCATTCTGAATGCAAAGTGGGTTTTCAGAGCATTAAAAATATACATTCAGGTGCTGAAAAGTGAGAAAGGCAACTTGTTAACTTTTGAATGGATAGCATTGAAGTCACAATCATTTATGTTTTGAAATAGAAATTTTTGTTTACCATTTACATATGTGTTTGTGTGTGTGTTTGATTTCCCGGCTTTTTTGCTTTTTCTCTCACTGAACCTAGTCGCCTTGACATTTTCTTTGACTGTTTTTACCTTCTTTGGTGTGTTTATCATTTTTGTGGACAGTTCTGCATATGAGTATAAGATTTACCAGGTGACTTCTGGGTATCATATCACTGTTTTAACCGACTGCTGGGAAACCTTCCCCCTTACTTCCTCACCTCTGCCGAGATTTAGGCTTTAAAAATTCCTGGGCATGGCAGTGTCTGGGGGCTGAGGGCTCAGGTTTGACATGGTTGCATTTTAGATATCTAGAAAAACATGTCAAGCAGTGACCAGGACTCTGTTGAGGCCAGAATGAATTTACAAGCTAGTGTTTTCTAGCATATTTGTATTGATTTTTCTCTAGCAGCTAATCAATCAGTTTCAGTGGTCTAAGTGATGGAACAAACCTTTTTAAGTGTGCTGGGTGAGTGGTGTGGAAACAACACCTTTCATTGCTGTCTCTGGAATCAAAATGTAGAGATGATGGATGAGCTGTTTTCATAGCTATCCTGTGCTTTTCTAGATCTCATTTGTGTGTTACTACTTTTTTGTCGCTCACAAATCTGAAAAAGCCCTGCAGGATAAGTGGCATAAAAAGGTTATAGGAAGGTAAAGAAATTAAGGTGAAATATTCAAAGCAGAGAGAAAATTTCTTGATGCATAGTGATTTTAGTATTAATGCTGAAATTAAAAAAATGAATTCTGTTTTATTTCAAGGCTTATAAAGATACCATCAATTGTGTATAAGATTAATTATGAAATGCAACTGGAAAACATTGCTTCCTGCTCTTTTAAATCTGAAGAGGTATGAGCAATATTTGATTTTCTCTTGTGCAAACTTCAGATTGTTGAGTTGAATGGTTTGCATCAAGCCAAATTTGACTGATCACCATTAGCAAGGGTTACTATATATTGAGCTAAAATAAAAAAGAGACCCATAATTGCATCCTATTTATTTATAAGGCAGTTATTTAAATATATTTTATTCCTTTATTTTGTCATTTGTGCTATGTTCAAATAAAATAGAAAAATCTTATTTCTTCTAAAGGATTACTAATGTTAATTTACATGTTTTTTTGTATATTGTCAACTTCCAAAAAGAGGATTTTAGGCAGCTTACATTAAATGATTGTATGTAATAATTCATCATGAAAATAAAAGCTGTATGAAATGCTGTATTGAGTTTGGAATGAGGGAAGATGATTTTACCAACTGATAAATTCTGCCTCTTCAGAGGAATAATGAAATAGTGTGATTTATAGAATTTGAAATGCATGTGTAAAAGGAAGTATGTAGTTTATAATGAGAAATGTACATGTTTCTAGGCCATTAACACTAAGAATTATTTTTATACATCCTTTTCTAAGAGACATTGAAAGTAAATTAGAAATGCCTTTAGCTGCTAATATATAGAAATTTGCAATATAGTCTCTACTTGGCCTTTTCTTCTGTTTTGATTCTTGGAAAACCCAAAAATATATTAAAATATAAATTATAAAAGAATTTTAATGGGCAAGCTAAATAAATGCATGAATGTATATAACTTGATAGGGGACATGGTGCCTAAATAGCTGTTTATCAGATACGCAGTTTAAAAAAGCTGAGATTCATCAATTTGATTTGGAGAAGGTTGGTTAAAGCTTTCCATGGCAAAGCAGAGTATAATTTACTGCCTTTTATTTATTCGATTTCTTAGTTTCTAAGTCATTGGTTTTCAAATCTCTCTTCAAATGAAATTTGAAAAGTCAAAGCTGTACAGCCATGGTTAGAGTAGATGTGGAGCCCTACATAATGAGCTTCCCCCTCCCCCCTTTTTTTTCTTTTTTACCCTCTGAGGCCTTTCCTTGGAACCTTTAGGATCCCATCTGAATTGGCCAGTTTAGATTAGTATTTCTCTGGTGTATTCCTTAACATTTTCTTAAAGATATGATAGTAAATATTTTAGGCTTTGTGGAGCATAAGGTCTTTGTTGCAACTGTTCATTTCTGCCCTTGTAGCATGCAAATAGCCATAGACAATACATAAATGAATAGTTGTGGCTGTGTTCCAATAAAGATTTATTTATAACTAGAGGCCCGTCTGTGTACCGGTGAGGTCCCTTGGCCTGGCCTGCGCCCTCTCGCAAACTAGGACCCCTCAGGGGATGTCGGAGGCCTGGTGCACAGATTGGTCCCGATCCCAGCAGGCCAGGCCTAGGGACCCCACCGGTGCATGAATCCATGCACCGGGCCTCTAGTATGCATATAAGATCTTTGGTTAATCTCTTCCCGCCCTCCCCCCTCCCCGCTTCCCTCTGAGATTCATCAGTCTGTTCCATGTTTCCATGCCTGTGTGTTGAGTGTCTGCCCCCTGGTGGTCAGTGTGCATTATAGCTACCAGTCCAACGGTTGAAAGGTAACTTAGGCTTTTATATATATACTAGAGACCTGGTGCACAAAATTGTGCATGGGGCAGGTGTGTCCCTCAGCCCAGCCTGCACCCTTTCCAATCTGGAATCCCTCTCATAATCCAGGACTGCTGGCTCCCAACTGCTCGCCTGCCTGCCTTCCTGATTGCCCCTAACCGCTTCTGCCTGCCAGCCTGATCACCCCCTAACCACTCCCCTGCCAGCCTGATAGATGCCTAACTGCTCCCCTGCCAGCCTGATTGCCCCTAACTGCCCTCCCCTGCAGGCCTGGTCACCCCTAACTGCCCTCCCCTGCAGGCCTGGTTCCCCCTCCCCCAACTGCTCTCCCCTGCAGGCCTGGGTCCCCCCCCCCCCCCCACAACTGCTCTTCCCTGCAGGCCCGGTTGCCCCCAACTTCCCTCCTCTGTCGGCCTGGTCACCCCTAACTGCCCTCCCCTGCAGGCTTGATCTCCCACAACTGCCCTCCCTTGAAGGCCTGGTCCCTCCCAACTGCCCTCCCCTGCTGGCCTGATCCCTCCCAACTGCCCTCCCCTGCTGGCCATCTTGTGGTGGCCATCTTGTGTCCACATGGGGGCAGCCATCTTGTGTGTTGGAGTGACGGCCAATTTGCATATTACTCTTTTATTAGATAAGATAGAGGCCTGGTGCACGGGTGGGGGCCAGCTGGTTTGCTCTGAAAGGTGTCCCAGATCAGGGTGGGGGGTTCCCTTGGGGTGTGGGGCTGCCTGGACGAGGGGCCTGTGGTGGTTTGCAGGCCAGCCACACCCCCTGGTGACCCAAGCGGAGTCCCTGGGATCTGGGATTTATTTATCTTCTATAATTGAAACTTTGTAGCCTTGAGTGGAGGCCTGCGCCGGCCAGGAACTTAGCTTCCTTCATCGCCGGGGAAACCCAGGCCTCTTGCTTGCTCTTGGCCGCAGCCATTTTTGTTGGGATTTATTTATCTTCTATAATTGAAACTTTGTAGCCTTGAGCGGAGGCCTGGGCCAGCCAGGGTGTGCAGGAAGCTTGGCTTCCTCCATTGCCAGGGAAACGCAAGCCTCCTGTTTGCTCCGTGGCTGTAGCCATCTTGATTGGGTTAATTTGCATACTCGCTCCTGATTGGCTGGTGGGTGTGACTTGTGGGTGTAGTGGAGGTGCGGTCAATTTGCATATTATTCTTTTATTAGATAGGACTGTAGACAGGAGTTATGATGAAAAGGTTCAATGGTCAGCTTTGAGGAAAGCTAACTTAACCCTTTGCACTCGCTTGCTTTTTTCTCGATTCCTTTATTCTAATGCTAACCGTGTCGAGTCACACTCGACATCCGAGTGCAAAAGTTTAAATAAGACTCTTTATGGCAGAACTTTCTGTTGTCTCTAATATGCTAATGTAGATCATAAATCCATAAGAGAAGGATGTAGTCTTTAGGAACTAATGTTGATCTAGAAAAGAACAGTTGGGCTATTCATTTTAGTCACTTGGCAATTTTATAAAACCAAAACCAAACAATTTCTGTGGATGGAGGGATCGGGTTAGGGGGCTGCATTTTCTAAAATACTCTGTAGGTGATTCTAATGTATAGCCAGGGTGGAAAACTAGAATTGAGAACCAGTAGTTCAGACAGATTTTTGGTTGAAGCTATAAAATGAACTGGTCCTTTCAACCTTTATTGGAGGGATTGTCAGGAAGAAGCCCTGGCTGACTAGTAAAGAATGAGCCAGGCTGGGGATGTTGGAGGGGCAACAGTGTTGTCAATTGCTGACCTACCTGATAGTTAATGGATGGTTTTGAAATCCAAAGGTACTTGATTAAGTTAAAAGGCTCAATGATTTTGTTATCCCCAAGGTATCACAAAAGGGTCAACTGTCATTTAGGTGTATTTAGTGTGCTGTGTGGGAATTAAAAAATGAAAAACACATGGTCCTTGTGTTCAAGGAACTCCTCCTGGTTTAGAAGGAGAGAGAAGTAAATTGGACTAATGAATATTAAGTACACAGAAGCAGGAAGCAAGTCTTCAGATAAAAATCATTGAGCCTTTTAACGTAAACAAGCACCTTTGGATTTTGAAAACACCCCCTATCTGTCTAGGGTGTGTCAGCAAACCGACAACACTGTGTTGCCTCTCCATCTTCCCTAGCTCCTGGTTTCCTTTTCTAGTCAACCAGAGCTCTTCCTCAGATTCCCTCTCAATACATAGTTCTTGTTAGCCACTGGCATGTGGTTACAATGATTATTCCTGATGAAATCTTTTTGCCATTCTGAATCTTGAGGTTGATATGATTCTGGAGGTCTATGAAAGAAAGAAATCAAATAATGACTCTTTAACTGAAGTAACTATTGGATTATATAGTTGTTGTTTTTCCATTCATTCAACAAATATTTATTAAGTCTGTATTTAGAAACAGTTCATATTTCTGCTAATAGGCACATTCTTTAGAAAAGTAGGGATAAGATCCAGCTGGTGTGGCTCAGTGGTTGAATGTTGACCCATAAACCAGGAGGTCACAGTTCGATTCCTGGTCAGGGCACATGCGTGGGTTGCGGGCTCAATCCCCAATAGGGGGTGTGCAGGAGGCAGCCAATTGATGTTTCTCCCTCTCCCTTCCTCTCTCTAAAATCAATTAAAAACATATTAAAAAAATAGAAAAGTAAGGATAAGGGTACATTATTATAATCAGCCTTTGATTACTTCTTCCAATAAGATAGGCCAGTGGGTAATGTTTGCTGATAATTGAGTAAACAGCTTGTCTTTGCTGTGGGAAACAAGGATTACGTCCTAAGGCTGTTTTACAGAATGACATTTGCTCAAAATTCTCTGAGTTTTCATAGTTCAGAGTACATGTAATCTAAAGTACAGCAAATTTGGGGCTTCCGGGAATACCTTCTTGTATCCATCCTTAGGAAAACTAGAGTAATTAACACCCCACTGTTACTGGAGATTGTTATTCTTTCCCTCTATTGTGTTCTACAAAACAACTTGCAAATATGCAAATAAATTTAATATATATTTACTTATTATAATAAATTAAATAACGAGACCTGGGAAAACAGGAAATTAGGCTATAGTCACATAGGTAGTTTTGACTGAACTTTTTGAAAGTTTATTCTCTGTAAGGAAAACAAACAAACAAAACAGTTTAGATTTGAAAGAAAATGTTCACATGGACTCGTATAGTGAGTACTGAGAGATGTAGGTCTCAGCAGCATCCTTTTAGCACTCAAATTCGCATACTGTGTTTCTTAGAGTTGTATATTTTGGCATTCCTTGTTAAAACTTGCACCCGTGCCCGGAAAAACGTAACACCCTGAAGGATTTCTTGGGAGTACATTTTAAGTATTTGTGACTCTCTAGTGATCAGCCTCACTTCTTTAGCCATCGGGCACCAGAAAGGAGTCCCATTACAGAGGCTAATAATAGCCCAGGGGTTTGCTCACACACACTAGGTCATTCGGTGAGGTAATACTTCTGGGTACAGGACAAAGATACTAGAATTTGTCTTTGTGTGTATTTCTCTTCCTTAAAAATTTTCTTTCTTTTTTATATATTTTGTATTGTACATAATATATTAGTACACTAGTATAGAGTAGAGTATAACTAATAAATATGTGTTCAGATGTATTATTAAATTATTTTTATTATATGTGATTAAGCTTTTATTGCTTATTAATTATGTCATTCCATACATTTTTAAGTAAACAGAGTTTGAGAAAATATATCTATTCTTAAAATTTTTTACCGATTCAGGAAAGTGATTTTTCAAAACATGGAGCTCAGTGACTTAGAGAACCAATAGCCGCCTGTTTTCCACTGTGAGCCTAGTTCTTTCAGCCAGGCATGGACTGAGTAGGGCAGCAGAGGTCTTTGCTCTCTGTCAAGGTCCCAAGGTGCCTGCATTCTGTTTTGATTGAGTGCAAATCCATCTGCGTTTGAGATCAAATAAGCAGATAATGAAGTTTATGCCCTTTGGAGGAAAACTGAAGTACTGAGGGAGGCTTGCCATGCATCTCTGCTCAGAGGCAGAGAGATTACCCTCCCAGCACATGTTCCCCTTTCCTTCCATCTGGGTTTAGGTCACTGGAGGACTGAGCCAGAGGGCATTGGATCAGGCATCTGTGACAGTGTGTAGATGGGTTTAGTAGGTGCTCAATAAATGTGGAATGAGTAGCTAATCCTGAATTGATTATGCCTGATGAAATTCCATGTGCAACTGGGAACCTCTAATGAAAACACAGCCTGGAAAAGCTATATGACTGAAGTGGGCAGGAGATCTTGCTTCATGTCAGCTGCTCTTCAGGCACAATTGAGTACTGGGTCTTATAACACAGGCTTGATTTTATGACATCAGATATTTAGTGGTGGTGGTTTTCCAAGATTTGCATCAGAAAAATTATTACTTTTGCAAATTATTTCCTGATGTTAACAGGTAACTTTCATTTCACTAAACGGGTATATCCACTTAGAGCCATGTTTACAGTTATAAGTAAATATATATGTATTTGCTTTGATATTTTTCTTTTACAAAACAGAATTCTACAAATGATTTTTTGTGACAAGGGGACAAAAGTTAACCCAGGGTTTGCTTTCAGAGTTTGAACTGAGGCTGGTCTGTCTCTGGGATTATTTTGGTGAACTTTAAAGGCTGCATGTTAGTTTTGGAAGGTTGTTTAATGGAATTTTAATAGTCCTGGAAAGATGTAAAAGTGATACCGCTACCTGGTGGTTTGTAAACCTGACCTTTGTGAGATGTTTTCTGGGCAAAAGTACTACTTTATGATGCCAGCAGCTTTTATTGATTCTGCAGAGTCTGCAGTTTTGTAACACTGGCTGTCAATTCATTCCAGCTGAAAAATTATTAAATTTCTTCTCTTGGTTGTGTGGATATTAAATTGCAGTAAACACTTGCACAATGTCAGGTACAGTGAGCACAATTTTCTGCATGAAAAAAAAATGTTTGTTAGTGAGACCTTGGCAGTTCTGCAGAGGTTATAAATTTTTTTATTTCTTTTTATTTGGTGCTCTCAGTTACATATATTTTTTTTATTTCTCTTGGTGAGTTCCAGCACATTTCTTGTTATTTGTAATATAAGAAAGAAAAGTTTGATTTAGATTGCTGACTTTAAAAAAATATGCCCTTTAGTTAATCATTTCCGGTACTGTCAACAATAGAAAGGTGACAGGGATTAACCAGTGAAAATGTAATCTATAATAATAAAAGGGTAATATGCTAATTAGACCAGATGTCATTCTGGACAAAGCTGGGACCTGAGAGAAGCCCGGGCCCCGGGTACCAGAAGGGAGCCGATGCCGGCAGGCGCGGGAAGGAAGGCCTACTCTTGCATGAATTTCGTGCATCAGGCCTCTAGTTGGAGAATAATGAGAAAGATCTGATGAAGTAATGAATTGAATGAATAAGGGAAGGAATGAATGATTAGATGACCATCCACTCCACATAGATTTGTTTGGTTTGTTGAATTTTAGTTAAGGAAGGTGAACAATGGTGAGGTGGTAATCATTTATTGGACGTGGGTCTTAAACTTTACTTTTTCTACAAATAATATCTAGACCTCTGGAGTGTGTGTTCAAAATACAGACATCTGGCCAGATTCCCAATTCAGTAGTTCTGCCATAGGCCCAGGAATTTGTATGTTCAAATGAATCACTGCAAATAACAACTCAGATGCAGGTGTGTGAGGACCACTCTAGAAACTTTTGTCTAGATAACTTTCTTGGATTAAATACACTAAGTCCTTTGATCAAAATAGTCAGTGGAAGTGGAGAAGAAATGCACTATTTATGTAAGGAAATAAAGTAAAAACCTGGGCTTGATTTTTCATGTAAATGACGTGTGGCCTTTTATTAGGTTACATTGGGGTGCTTTCAAGTACAGTTTCCTAGGCTCCACCTCAAGGTATTCTGATTCTGTGGGGTAGGCTGAAAACTGGCAATGTTGTGTACTTTTTTTTAAAGGAGCCTTGTTCTTTTTTTGTTTGTTTGTTACCCAAGGATTTTTTCCCATTGATTTTTAGAGAGTGGAAAGAAGGGGGGGGGGGGGGCGGGGAGAGAAAGAGAGAGAGAGAAAGAGAGAGAGAGAGAGAGAAACATCTATGAGAGAAAGATGTGTCAATTGCTTGCCTCCTGCATGCACCCCGACAGGGTAGGGGATGAAACCTGCAACCCAGGTATATGCCCTTGACCCTTGACTGGGAATAAATCCCAAAACCCTTCCGTGTGCATGTGTGGGCCGACACTCTAACCATTGAGCATACCAGCCAGGGCAGCAGTCTAGTTCTTTTTGATCTGTACATTTATATAGATTTTCCCCTTTTCGAGTATCACTTTTATTTTGTGCAGTTGGAATTGGGCCTTTCAAGGAAGGAAGAGTGTCACACTGTTACTTAACTAAGATATGGGAAATAGATACATCACTACTTGAAACATTTGTTCCTAAGTTTGGAACTGATCAATTTTGTTTCATCATACAATAGCCTGATATTCTGAGAATTTACTTTTAACATAATAAATTATACCATGAAGACTTCTTCATGAGAAATCTGGAAGCCACCTGGTTTTCCCTCTGTTTCCTGCCTATCCCTGTAGTTTCAGTTACAACTTTATGAGTAAATCAAAGAATTGCATTCTAGGAGGACACGTTTGCTATTATCTTTAGCCTTTCATTTCCAGATGAGGAGCATGAAGCCTAAAGAGGATAAGTGACACCACTCAGCTCCTGTCCACCCACTCAAAAATCTCTTACCACTGCTGGGAATGACAGCTCAGGGCATATGGATGCGGGGGAGGGGGGAAGTGGGGACATGTGAGTAGAAAGAAAAGTTGTGGGCTGGGAGACTAAGTGGTGGCCTCTCAGAAGAGGAGAGGCTTCAGTCCAGGAAGGGTGGTTTGCATTTGTAGGAAAATACAATTCCACTTTGGATCCAAGTCCATGAGGCCCCACGTGACTGCTGTACTCTCCATTCCACTCTCACCTGCTCACTCTGTCCCCAACCTTTTATCACCAAGCTATTCTTCCTTAGCTCTTTGAACACAGCACCTTCTCTTCCCCTTTTTCTGAAAGTTTTCACCTGTCTCTTTCATATTAAAGTACTAGCTTAAATATCACCTCACAGGGGCCCTTCTCTGACCAAACTTTTAAGGGAGTCTCTTCCCTTTTATTCTCTACCATTAGTGGCCCGGTGCACAAAATTCATGCACGAGGGGGGGTGTCCCTCAGCCCGGCCTACACCCTCTCCAATCTGGGACCCCTCGGGGGATGTCCGACTGCCGGGGGATGTCCCTTTGGGATCGGGCCTAAACTGGCAGTTGGACATCCCTCTCGAAATCCAGGACTGCTGGCTCCTAACTGCTCACCTGTCTGCCTGCCCGATCGCCCCTAACCACTCTGCCTGTCAGCCTGCTCGCCCCCAACTGCCACCCCTTCCCCCCCCCTGCTGGCCTGATCACCCCCAATTTCCCTTCCCTGCCAGCCTCATGGCCCCCAACTGCTCTCCCCTGCCGGCCTCATGGCCCCCAATTTCCCTCCCCTGCCAGCCTCGTGGCCCCCAATTTTCCTCCCCTGCCAGCCTCATGGCCCCCAACTGCCCTCCCTGGCTAGAGGCCCTCCGTGGCTGGGAGGCCCTCCCTTTTGGCTGGGTTTGGAACACTTGCCTCGTCACTGCGGCGATGAAGCAAGCATTCCGACAGGCTGCTCACGCTGCCTGCTCTCAGGGGCCACCCCCCCTGGGACTTTGGGACTTCGGTGGGGCCAAGAGGACTGGGCGCCGCCATCTTGTGGCTGTGGGCGCTGCCATCTTTGTGGTGGAGTGAGTCAATTTGCATATTCCTTCTTTATTAGATAGGATATCACACTGTTTATTTCCTCCAAAGCACTTATAGTAATTTTTACTTTAGAGCTACTTGTTTCTTCATTTCTTTAAAAATTAAAAAAAAAAGTTTTTTTCAATTCGTTTACATTCATTATTATTTTGTATTAGTTTAAGGTGTCCAGCATAGTGGTTAGACAATCATATACTTTACCAAGTGTTCCCTGTGATATTTGCAGTACCCAACTGGCACCGTTCACAGTTATTACAATATTACTGACTATATTCCCTATGCTGTTGCTGTACTTGACATCCCCATGACTATTTTGTAAATACCAATCTGTACTTCTCAAGCCCTTCACCTTTTTCTTTATTCTTCTTTATTCTGAGAAGTTAGTGAGAATGCTTGTTTAATTCATCACTGGAGTTTAGAGTTTGGCACAGCACAGGATATATAGTGGGTCCATAATAAATATTTGTTGAAAAAATGCATGAATAAAAAATTATAGCTTATAAATTAATAGAATTCTATGAAATTTAGATTTGTTTAAAAACATTCTTCATAATGACGTCTGCTGTTTTAGAGCAAAGCATAAACAACATAAGCTACAGAAATGCCTTTCTACATCTTCATCTTATTAGGAAAAGCATATTTGCTTTTCATAAACATCTCCAGTGGGTGTGAAGTGACAGACTTCAGTACTGGGAATAGGGATAGTAGCAATGTTTCATGAGCTATGCTTGATCCGGGTGTGTGTGTGTGTGTGTGTGTGTGTGTGTGCTCGAGTATGCACACATGTGCATTCCTGTGTTACCTGATAAATAGGATTATCAGGACCCAAAAATATGGTGGAACCCAAAGTCCAAACCCAGAAGAAAAGTACAGAAAGTCATCAAAACAAAGAGATCTGAGGCAGAATTCAAAGTTAGAGCATTAAACCAGAAAAGTGGAGAGAAAATAAACCCAACCAACTACATGGAGAATAAATGGGAGAATATCCCAGCTAGTCAGTTAGAATGGGGCCATGTTGCTTATCACTTGAAAAGTGTTGGACTTGACTCATGGTTTACAGTCTGTTAGTGCAATGGACAAGTCTACTTTTGGACTGAATATATGTGAACTATTTAAGCTTAGTTGACTGCTTATAGATTTTATAAGCATTTAAAAATAATCTAAGATTTAACAGATCTGGAGAATCAACATTTCCAGTTTCCTTCTCTTGTAATAGCATGTGGATAAGCTATTGAAAAATCCTTGTGGACTATTACATGGTGGTCTCTATTGAATCATGTCTCCCAGTATTCATGCTCTGTGCATACCCCTGCCACATTGACTGTCCGGTTGGCCACGTGTCTTGCTTTGGCCAGTGGAACATTAGAAAACATGATGTAAGCAGATGTTTGGTAAGCCCTTGCATAGTGGGGCTCATTCATGTGGGGTGTTAGTTAGAGTCCTGAGCCACCATGTAAGGAGGTCTGGCAGTATCATATGGACAAAGTGAGGTGCATAGTCAGCCCACAGATATTCCACTGCTCAGCTGAGATGTGAAGAAGTCATGGTGAATGTTCCAGCCACTACATTGATCAGAACTGTCTAGATTCCATAATTGTGAGCAATACTCATTTATTGTTTTAAGCCGTTAACTTTTTGTGTATTGTGTAGCAACAAGAATATTAGATATTTTTAAAAATGTATTTTAATATTAAAATGTCACAATGCCTTTATTATATTTACAGAATATAATAAAGATTAACCAAATAGAGTCAGGATTGTTTTTCATTAAACTAAATCTGGTGGTAATAATAGGATTATGGTTTAAACAATTGCTGGCATATCACCAGGAACTATTAAGGGTACCTTATTGTCTGTAATTCAGTCAGTAAGCAATTATATCACTGGGTGTTAAGAGCAGTCATTCAGATAAAATCTAAAATGCTCTGGCATTTTGGTTAAGAGCAGAATGGGTTCAATTCTGCTTCCATAGTTCATTAGCTCTGTGGCTTAACAAAAGCTGTTTATTTTCTGTCAGCCTCAATTTTCCCATCTGGAAAATAGGGATAAAGCATACTTATCAGATAAAGAGCATGAATATTAAACAAAATAACTTAGTGCTAAGTCTGTGATACTTTGAGAATACTTAATAAATGGTTGCTTATTGTTGTTATTAACAAAAATATAGGACGAGGAACAGGCGAAAATAAGTTACTACCTAAGAAAATGCTGTTGCTATTTTAATTAACTTATTTTTCTTTCTAATGCTTCTATGCATTTGTGCACAAATCCACATGCTTTCACATGCCTGTGCCTGGGCTGCTGCAAAGAAACACTGGACTGTAAATGTGCTTCTCACATTTAAAGTGTATGCGGATGACCTGGGGATTTTGTTGACATTTTGTTTCCTAGGTCTTGGGTGGGGCCTGTCAATCTGTGTTCTGAGCCCCAGGTCATGCTGATACTGCTGGTGCTTTGATCACACTGAGTAGAAAGGGCCTAGAGGTGGCATGATACTCATGACCCTTCATATTTTGGCTTAAATCTATTTTTCAGTCATCATCTCTCACCATTCTGCACCACATTTGTTCTCCAGTGACAGCATTTTTTCTTCATACAACTGTGATAGTGGTTGCCAGGTTTAAAGTGATTTGTTTAAATGCTCATATCCTCGGCTTTACCTCCTCTGATAAAGACGGCTTGGGTCTTACTTATTGTGATATCACAATTAATGTTCAAGTAAGTGTGCTTTAAATGCATGCATGCCCTTATTATCCTCATAACCGTAAACTGGAAATTTTCTCTTTACCAACTGGAAGTAGTGAATGTTCTCAGAATGAACCTTCTAAATGTCTGGCTGTGGATCCTGGAGTTCGAAGGAATAGTCAACCAGTACCCTTGATTGGTAATGAGAGAAAGACAGATTGTTCACAGGTGTGAAGTAATTTAGGAGAGGATAATTTAGGAGAGGATTGGGCACAGTAAAAACTATTTTTTGTGAATATTGATGTACACCCATTCTATCTATCTATCTATCTATCTATCTATCTATCTATCTATCTATCTATCTATCTATCTGCAAATAATGACAAACTAGATAATACTTGAAACAAAATAAATGCTTTACTTAGAAAATGTTGAAGAAAATGTATTAAGTGAATTTAATTCTGTTTTTGCATCTGTACTTGTTCATTTTGGCTACATGCATGTTTTATTTTTTAGACGTGAAATGTATATACAATGATCTGACCTTCATTTAAAGTAGTACCCACTTGAAGATGTTATTCACTATGTAATTAGTTTTAGTAACAAAAGGGGGATAGGAGAAACTTGGTACTATGTTAAGTAGAGAATAAATGGAATAAAGATTGAAAAAATAATTTCTCTAACTGCATTAGCCCAGCATTTGAATGTTTTTAGCAATATTATTTTTGCAGCTAGATTTCCAAGCAATAAGTGCTTTTCATAAGTTTGTAAATATTGCAATCATATAAAAATATACCTCTCCCTGTGAATTTTGAAAATCTTTAATGTTTTGCCCAAATTGATTAACATTTTTCATTTTATTATATATGTCTTGACTTAAAATGATGACATTTAAAATAGTTTACTTTGAGTAAATAGAAGAGAATGGTTGAGTTTTTTTCCTAATACATTAGCCAAGGTTAGTATGTAATTTAATCTTATTATTATTACTATTATTTGTTTATTTAACAAACATCTTTCAAGTATCTGTAAAGTGGAGGATTTGTGAGACTGAAATGCTGTTTACATTTTATATTTTCTGTAGTGACTGCTGGAACATTAAAAGAAACAATTAGCAATTTATAATTCTGACTTCAGAGCAAGTTATGAAATGAATATATATTTTTCTTCACTATAATATAGAATTTACTAAAATATAAGGTGCTGCTTAAAGATAGCTGGCTTGTTCAGAATAATTTAAATACGTAAAAGGAAAAGTAAATGGAGACTTGAACCAATGTATTTTAGGTAAGATATTTCTCAAATTGGGAATCAGCTAATTCTTGACATCTAATCACATAATCATATAATCTGTCACCATATTGCTGATTATTCTTAAACCTGGACTCCAAGAAGCAGAATTGCTATCCCTGAGTAAAAAAAAATGTGTTTTACATGCTGCAAAGTATTTATTATATTCTGCCACCAAAAAAACATAAAATAGAACCTGTACATGCTACTGATTATATTCCTTGTTTTATTTTTATTCTTATTTGTGAGAGTGATTTTTTAAATGAATACAGGGATGATTATAAATATGTCCAGACATTATGCTGTTTTATGAGCCCTTAAATATTAATAACATTATCTAAGAAGTGAGAATGTGCTTTCACATCTAGCTTTTCATTTCATCCTCACAGTCACTGAATGAATTATAGGTGCTGGTGTTTGTTCCTGTTGTACTGAAGCACAGAGAGGGTGCACTGCAAATCTGAGGAGGAGTGTTGGAATAGAGATTTCCTGGCTGATGGGCCGGTGCACTTTGCACTGAGGCATGCTGCCCCTCAGGGCGAGTGCTGTGCTCAAATACCTGATTGTGCAAATGCATTGGCTGCTATAGTGCAATTTAGTTTATTATGGTAGCAATTTATTTAATCAGTTGGGTCATTTTGAGAGAAGCCCTGAGTGGAATTGTAAGCATAATGCTCTTGAATGGTGGCACCACACATTTCACAGGTTTTCAGTTTCATTGGTCATTGCTGTTCAAAAGACTAGATCTTTATTAAAAGCAACAAAAAGTTAAAAATCAGATCCAAGCAATAATTTTCGGGTCTTGAAACCTTAATATACTAAGAGAACGTGTTTTAATATGTGTTATTATTAAATTAGAATACATTTAAGTACATTCATTAGGTAGTTCATAAAGACACATTTAAAACTAACTCTGGTAATATATAAAAATACCTATTCTCTTCAAGTGTGGAAATTTAAAGTGTTTAAAATAAAATTGTATTTCATATTTTAGAAATGTACATGAAATGGAGATAGTAATGATGTCAGTGATGTGGAAAGGTGACTTCTGTGACGTGTACCTATCAGTCAGAGGCTTGGGATCCATGAAGAAATGTCAGATTTCTACTAACGTGCCAACCAGAGTAGCTTGATCACCTAAAACCTGTGTTCTCCTCGTGCCACAGACTTGCATTCAAAGGACTGAATTTAAATCTGAAATGCATTTGAAAACCAGTTCCTATAAAAAATGCACTTATAGCTTCAACACTGGAGATGCCCAGCTAATCCAGATCTTCTGTAGTTGCCAGTTGCGCCTGTTTTTAATATCAGGCCCTTGCATTTGTGTCACACACTTGTTTTGCTTTACTTTCTGAGAACGAGTGCTCCCAAGAAAGAAAAAATAAACCGACTTTTGTTCCTAGTTTATTTGCTAACCAGGTCAGACCCCCTTGATTAGCTCTTGGTTGGAGGACAATTTGAACCTTGACAGATTGAACCCAAACAGCAGGGTTTCTCTAGTCTGGCCAACAGATAGAAAAAGTAAAAGAAAAGCTAATTCCAGTTCACCAGCCGTACAACAGGGCTGAATAAATGTGCAACTGTTAATGAATAGCTATTTCAAATATTTACAAAAGGCCAAGAAAAAAGAAAAGATTAGCATCTTAGGCAGCTGTTCTAAGGGAAACCTATTAAAATAAACATGATAAATGATGCTCGAGAGCTAATATATCTGTCAAATACCAAATACATTCAAGGAAAAAACAGTTTCAGAAAAAACTCTTTGGGGCATGGCTATCTTGCTTTGTGGTTTACACCAGAATTTTGTTCTTATTCTTTTAAAAGTTTATATTTTCTAACTCTTCTAATATTCATACAGATATTGTTTTATAGGATGTAAAGGCATGGTTAAGTGAATGCGTTTTGCTCAGGTGTGCCTATTGTGATTAAATTGGTTAGATACTTTTAAAGTTCACCTACATACATTTGAAGACACGCTGTTAATTGTTATTTTATTGGCTTGCAGATGATATAATGGTTTGACTATGACAGTAATACATTTTAGCATCATGGCAATTGTGTTAGGAAATGCTGCATAAAAAAGGAAGTTATTTCTGAAGCAGTGATGTGTTGGTTCCCAGCACTGGTTACAAGTACAGTTATTATTGCCTACAAGTGCTTGACACTGTTTCTACAAATCTATCCTGGTTTCTCCATGTAAATAAAATATCCTATTTTTGCACTTAGCTAAAATGAAAGCAAACTATACTTGCCATGTATTAATGACATATTGTAGATCTTTGGTCTTCAAGACTTGCCATTTGTATTTTTAATTATTTCTTGATACCAGAAGTGTGTGGAAAGAAGCAATTTGATTTTCTGAGGCTTTAATGTGTGTTTGAACAGTGGTATTCTGAGGCTCAAGTCATTTATCCGATGAGCCAGTTTAGCCATGAGTTCAGCATTTATATCTTAGTCTCATATAGAGTAAGTCTCTTGCAATTTATCAGTTGTAAATTACCAAATCTTTGTGTCTGTCTCCAGGATGTCATCTAAAGGAGAGCCAGTTATTAGTGGTATAACCTTTGTGAGTTTGGAGATTTGTGGACGATGAGGATCTACTGTATTAATTGAATATTTGAAAAATTTGAAAGTACTGAGTTGTTTTGATTTGTGGTCATTTCAGATTTGTCAAACTGTGATTCTTTACCAGGAGTATGGGTCATTTTGTGAAAGTTCAAAAAACACGTGCATGGTTGAAGTGTTCCCTTTGTAGGGAGTGATGTCTGTGGTGCAAGTATAAAGCAGTTTGGTCATGCTCACGAGAAGCCAGGTAGGTTTAGGTATATTGATGTAATACTGGGCCCACTATCCGTTTTCAGGTGGGTTTCAGAGCCAGTGCAGGAGCCTGGCCTCCTCAGCCCCTCTAGAGAGGATACTCCTAGAGAGGATCTTACTGGGGAGGCTGCGGTGCAGGCTGACAGAGTCTGGGACTTCTTGATCCAGCCCTAGCCTCTTTTTCTCACCTCACATTACACTCCTCTCCAGGAGTACATTTCATTTCAGCAGTGTCTTTATTGATCCATTTCACCTGCCCCCACCCAAACTGGCATGATTGAATGCTCTATAATTACCTATAACCTGGAATAGCCTTTAATCACCATTAAGTCATTTCAGCTCACTAATGCCTAGGTTAGAAAATGGAAGGGACGACTAAAGAACGTAACACTGATGTATAGACTGGCATGAATGGGTAGTGAGGGGATGTGGAAAAAAGCTAGCCAAATCAGTCTTCTCTATTGAGCCACATGTTGCTTCTGTATAATAAACAATGTTATTCTTATGTTGCTAATTGTTTGAAACACACACACACACACACACACACACACACACACACGAGGGGAATTACATTATGATTTACACATAGAAGAACACTATTAACTCTGTTGATATTTTTAATGAAGTCTTTCCTATTTCTGCTGTGTTGAACGGGTAGCAAATATTACTCCCATTCTAAAAGTTGTTTCCGTGCACTCTGAACCAGTCTGTTCTAATTTAGAAAATACTTTGGTTCGGACTTCATTGATAACACTAAAGTTTCATGCTGTTCTGCAGCTATATTAGATCCTTAAACTTAGACTCTCTTTGTGCTTCATCATTGTAATTTACACACTGGGTTGGTGCATTCTCTTCAAGACAGTTTGTCTTGCGCCTCCAGCTGCTCCCCAATAGCCATTGTGCTGAATAAGCACTTATTTCAGTATGTCCTTGATACAATTAATGCAGGCATCTGCAGAAGCGGCGGCGGCAGCAGCTGCACTGCCTGTGGAAGCCAACTTCTGCTTAGCATTGTGATAAAAGAAATAGTTTTGAGCTGGAAGCTAATGTTGGCTTATTTTTAGCATAAAAAGAGTTGCACCTGCCAGGGCTAGCAGAGGACTGAGGTTTGTTGATTACAAGTTCTTGTTAGTGCCATTGTTATTGGTAAAATGGGGATGATGTCATTCTTATCAGACTGAATTGGCACCCTGTAGAGTGACAAATAATTTACCCTCTGCGGTTTTATCAGCATGGGCCGCATGTTAGAAGCAACTAGAGTGCTGAGTTTTCACAGTTGAATGCTGTGGAACTGCAGAGGTGTATGAAAATGAAAGGGATTGATACTTGTAATCAGTGCACATAGTAATGGCCAAGGTGTAATGAAACATAAGTGCACATTTAGGGTAATTATGCTGCTACCAGGTGGGGCCCTGGGGCTTTGCATGTATAGAAGCTGCTTGAGGTGGCGGATGTGCAGCGAGGAATCCTGCAGCACCATCTGGTAGATTCTCATTTTCTCATTAATTCTGTCCCCTAAGTCTGGGCTACATTGACTTTGAACAGCACTTCATCTGTTCAGTATCTCATCTCATTTTAGTTGGGAGTTGCTTTCAACAGTAGTACTGATGTAATGTAATCACAATCAGCTATGTGAACCATATTAAATCATTAAGCGTTTTTTTGTTTTGTTTTGTTTTTCTTGGGTGGGGTGGAAGAAAAGCTAAGTGTCAACATGACCATCTGATTCTAAATGATTCACCACTTTTGCAGTTATGTTTTAATAAAAAGGAGAAGAAACCGTTCACATTGGCCAAATGTACCTTATCCTCCAAAATAATTATAAATAAAATATAATGTATATCTAAAAGAGTAAATAGTTAAGTGTATAGTTTTTGGTCAGTTAAAAATTGTATGTTTTATTTCTACAGGCTGATGTAGTTTTTGCCTCAAATATAACAAAAACTGATTTTTAAGTCAAGCTTAAGAATAAGGAAATGATAATGATGGTTATGTTGCACAACAGTATAAATATACTTAAATGCACACTTGAGAATGGTTAAAATGGTTTTTGAAAAAGGAATAAGAAAATGGTATTTGAGCTTGTATATTTCATAAGAAAGTAAAATGCTTTAAACTTGCTTAGTTACTTTTTATGAATATTTTCATGTGGTATTAAGAATCATATATTTAAGGCACCTAGCATAAGGTCTGTAGGTAGTTTACATATGGCTGCTTTCTTTATTAATATGAATATTTTAATGGAGTCTATAGTATATATTTGTAGAACACAAATAGTAGCAAAGTGGCTCATCTGATCGCCGTCTTTTTATACTATATGTTTTGTAACAGTGCAGTGCATCAGAATGATTTGGGCAGTCTTCTGGAGTCTGGTTGCATTCAATGATGTTAGTTTTTTATTTCACAATCTCTTTAGTAAATGCAAATGTAATATTTGCACAGTCTAAGTAGAAATACCTTTATTAAAATTTTCCACCAAGAGAATCCCCATGCATTTTGTCATTTCATTTCCATGGATTTTCCTTCAATGGAAAAGGAGAGAAAAACATGTTAGCTTCTTCCAAAAACGACAGGAACACCCCCAGTGCTATCCCCAAGTTAGCATTTGTCCGGGTGGTGGCACAGCGCCTTGGAGAGCTTTTCTGTCCATGCCAGTGCTGCCATCAGGTCGTCCCTTCTGTGATTCCCAGCCTGGTGTCCAGATACCTCTGGTTCCATGAAAGGAGAGAGTTTATAACCAATTTACTACTTTAAAGTGTCCAAATAATTTTTCCACATTTACCTGAATAAGGCTCCTAAAAGTTTGATAAAATGTATCTTATTTTCCTCTCCTTTCTGTTTATATAAATTCATTTAGGGCAATAAATGAGAAGAGGGTGAAATTCCTTCTAAGTTATCTCTTGAGAATTTGTGTTGTTATTATTTAACGTATAGTGCAGTGGTGGACAGAAAATATGTCAACAATACTTTATTTCTCTCCTAAAGTTTACTCATTTGTGTTCAGAGCATTTAAATATCAGGATTTTTTTTTCCATATATTCAGTAGACATTCGCTAGCTTACCTATTTACCAGGCTGTGAGCTAGCAAAAGCCTGGGTAGTGAGGTCAAACATTTGAATCCTGACTTGGCCACGGGCTATCTATGTGACTCTGAGCAAGTAATTTAACCTTTCCAAGCCTTAGTTTTTTTTAATCAATAACCTAAAAGTAATAACCTTGCATAAGTTAAGAGAATTCATGATAATTCATTCCTAGCACAGGGTCTGTGCACAGGCGCTCAGTAGATGGTTGCTGATGTTAGTTCTTTTTACCAACAAATATGATGAAGGACCTATACTCTATATTCTCTTCTCAGAAACCGTTACACAGGAAAACACAAGAATAAGTAATTATCCTATATTTACTAGTACAACGTGTTGTTTTTAAAAATTTTTAATATATATATATTTTATTGATTTCAGAGAGGAAGAGAGAGAGAGAGAGAGAGAGAGAGAGAGAGAGAGAGAGATCAATGATGAGAGAGAATCATTGCTCAGCTGCCACCTACATGCCCCACGCTGGGGATTGAATGCGTAACGTGAGCATGTGCCCTGACTGGGAATCCAACCATGACTTCCTGGTTCATAGGTTGATGCTCAACCACTGAGCCATGCCAGCTGGGTCCACATGTTCTTAAAAGACAAGGATGAGCTACAGAGTTTCAAGATATTTAATGAACAAAAATACCTATAAATCCTTTTTCAGGATGATATTTTTAATTCCTATCTAATAAAGAGGGAATATGCAAATTGACCGTCACTCAATCACAAAGATGGTGGCGCCCGTAGCCACAAGATGGCGGCACCCAGTCCTCTCAGCCCTGCCGGAGTCCCCCAGTCCAGGGGGGGCAGCCGCTGAGAGAAGGCAGCGTGAGCAGCCTGGCGGAATGCTTGCTTCGTCGCTGTGGCGACGAGGCAAGCATTCCACCCCAGCCGCGGGGGGCCTCTGGGCAGCAGGCACGGAGCGGCTGGGGGGCTGGGGAGGAAGCTTGGGTCATCGCCCCGGCAACAAGGCAAGTGTTTCGCGCCTGGCTGCAGAGGGCGCCCGGCCATGGAGGGCCTCTGGTCAGGCTGGGCCTGGAGTGGCCGGGAGGAATGCTTGCTTTGTCATCGCCACCACGGAGACTCTGACAACATGGAGGAAGTCCCACCCCCACAGAATCAGCCGTTGGTCAGACAGCTCTCAGCGGCCTGACAGCCAGGACTCTCATTCACCTGCATCTCAGACCGTGACAGCAGGGAGGTGGGACTATGTCTAAAGAGCAACTATTGATACAACGTAGCTCTGCAGCCAAAAGAAGCCGGCGTTATCGACAGAAAATGTCTGAAGACCAACGTGCGTCTGATCTTGAAAGAAGGCGGCGCCTGGGAAAGAATGTATCTGAAAAGCTACTATTGGCAAAACGTGGCTCTGAAGCCGAAAAAAGCCGGCGTCATTGACAGAAAATGTCTAAAGACCAATGTGCTTTTGAAGTAGTAAGAAGGTGGTGGCTACGACAGAATATGTCTAAAGAACAGTCATCAACAAGTACTACCAATACTGGTAGGAACTGCCTTCTCAGCAAAAATGCAGTACATGAGGATGCAATTCTCGAACATAGTTGTGGTGGAATGACTGTTAAATGTCAATTTTGTCTATCACTAAACTTCTCTGATGAAAAACCGTCCATTGGGAAATTTACTCGATGTTGTAGCAAAGGTAAAGTCTGTCCAAATGATATACATTTTCCAGAATACCCAGCATATTTAAAAAGATTAATGACAAATGAAGATTCTGACAGTAAAAATTTCATAGAAAATATTCGTTCCATAAATAGTTCTTTTGCTTTTGCTTCCATGGGTGCGAATATTGCATCGCCATTAGGATATGGGCCATACTGTTTTAGAATACACAGACAAGTTTATCACCGTACTAGAACTTTACATCCTTCGGATGGTGTTTCTTGGAAGCAGGGGAAGGCAGTTGGCGGCAGGGGGCGGGGTGGGGGGGGGGGAACCGGGCCTGCAGGGGAGGGCAGTTGGGGGCGACTGGGAAGGCAGGGGAGGGCAGTTGGAGACAGTCAGGCCAGCAGAGGAGCAGTTAGGCATTGATCAGACTGGCAGGGGAGTGGTTAGGGGGTGATCAGGCTGGCAGGCAGAAGCGGTTAGGGGCATTCAGGCAGGCAGGCAGGTGAGCAGTTGGGAGCCAGCAGTCCTGGATTGTGAGAGGCACGTCGGGATCGGGCCTAAACGGGCAGTCGGACATCCCTTGTGGGGTCCCAGATTGGAGAGGGTGCAGGATGGGCTGAGGGACACCCCCCCCCCCGCCGCCGTGCAAGAATTTTGTGCACCGGGCCTCTAGTGTATAAAATAAAATATATGGAATTAAAAGAAAACAAATTATATTGAAATATCATTTTCAGTGTATGGAAAGGACATTTTTGTGATATAGTAATATATGTGTTTATCACTGTATAAATAACAAATGCAACTATATGTCTAATAATCATCAGAAGAACAGCATAACAACAGCAGAAGCTAATAAACACATTTATCAACATCAACAAAATAATCCAAAAGATTCCGAAAAGCAGATTTATGTTGTATTGGCCCTTGACCAAGATCCCTGGTTGGTGGACTCATCGATGTTAATCCTATGTTTATCCTCTCCTTTAAGATTAGCTTTGACTTTGAATTTTATACCAAACAGTTCCTTGTTACTTGATGATGCTTCCAAATCCACTTACTGTTTTATTTGAACTAGAATACAAATTTTCCATAATATTAATATATTTTTCTGTTGAATACTAATATATATGTGTCACAGATCTAGAAGATTCACTTAGTTTACAAATAAAATATCTATCTCTTTACCTGTGAGCAAAGAATGCTTAAGAACATAATAGTCATGGAGTTCTCAAATGATGTGCCCTGAGCTTGAGTAGATGCCTAAATTAAAATCTAGAATGTATTTTGTCTAAAGTTGGAGCAACAAGAAAGACTCAAGCATTCCTTAGAGATTAAAGTTGCAAAGTTTTTTAAAAATATATATTTTATTGATTTTTTACAGAGAGGAAGGGAGAGGGATAGAGAGTTAGAAACATCGATGAGAGAGAAACATCGATCAGCTGCCTCCTGCATACCTTCTACTGGGGATGTGCCCGCAACCAAGGTACATGCCCTTGACCGGAATCGAACCTGGGACCTTTCAGTCTGCAGGCCAATGCTCTATCCACTGAGCCAAACTGGTTAGGACTACAGTTGCAAAGTTTTATATATCTTTAATTATAGAAGGGAGTAGTCACAAAAACATGTTTTAAAAACATATTTGGCAACTTGTATTACTGAAAATATTTTAATTTAAAATGTGTATTTTAAAAACAACAGTGCTTTTTTTAATACTCTGAAAAACTTACTTTTCCTACTATGCACTTTTCTGATTATCTCTTTAAAATTCTAATTCATTATTATAGTTTTGATTATCAAAATTGTTCTTCTAACTAACAATTAAACTAAGCTTTGTAGGAATAACAACTTAATTTAGCAAGAGTCATCAGAGTGCAGAGGAAGGTTAATTTTGGCTTTGAAGATGGTTCAGGATCATAAAGGAGATGCCTTTAAGCTGGGTTTCAAAAGACATGTAGGATTTGGTAGATGTTAATGTGAGAAAGGACATTTCCATTCTAGGCTGTAGAAACAGTATGCCCAAATACTGAGATATGAACATGCGTGCTTATTCAGGAACACTGTGCAGTCTGAATAGCTGGGTGCATGGCAGTGTACAAGGGGTCCACAGCTAAGAAGCTTAGCCATGATTTCTTTTGAAAGAGATAAACTTCCCTTTTCTTTTTTAACCAAGGAGAACACAGGAACAAATCTGTATTTTAGGGAAATAATTTAGTTTGTAATATGACAGACGATTAGAAAAGGATTTGAAATGTTAAGAGACAATAGAGACCATTAAATGTTGTCAAATGTCCCAGGTGAGATCTGGCATTGGAAACTTTGGAAAGCGTGAGTTAGAACTAAAGGGTATTTTAGAACACAGATTTTGGAAAATTGGAGAATGAGAACACACACACACACACACACACACACACACACACACACACACACACACACACACCCCAGTTCCAAATGACAGATTTATAGTCCAACTGATTGGAAAAGGTTGGTCAGTATTGGAAATGGAATTTTTAGGGAGCCGCTTGCTAGAGGAAAGGATTGTCTTAGGCTTGGGCTCAGTGTAGTAGTGTTGGAAGTCTTTCTTTGTAGAGAAATACAGCCATCAATTCCAAATTTTCATCTGAAGCTCATTTAGGTTCAAGTTTAAATGGAGATTTGGGAGTCAAACATTGGAGCTAAAAGCTGAAGAGGTGTTAGCTGTCTTGCAGAGGTTGGACAGCATAAGGTTTAAGAAGAAATCATTGCTGTGACAGTTAGGAATTCACTGAGTATCCTAAGAAAACAACTTCATGAGAGTAGTCATTCCCAGACTTCAGTGTGCATAGACTGCCCTAGGGAGCTAGTAAAAAATTAGATTTGGGAATTTTTTATTATGGGCTTCTAGGAAGAAGGCAGGGCCTGGACGTCTGCTATTATAAGCACTCAGATGGTGATGGTGATAATAGTAACTGATGTATATAACTTGTTACATATAGAAATAATGGTAGCTAATTTATAATGTTATACATTCATAACTTATTAAATGCCAGACACTATTTTAAGTAGATTATATTTATAATTATGGTCTCGTAAGAACCTTTTACAAATGAGAAGACTGAGTCACAGAATTGGTAAATAACTTGCCCAATTACTTAGCCAGGAAGTGGAGACTGCAGCCCATGATCTTGACCACTGTGTGTTCCTCCCAGATGGGAACTGCAACCAGTAGCTTCGAGCAGGGCCCATCAAAGGTAGGTGTGGGAGGACTGTTGACTCAGCCCCCATCTACCAAGGTCCTTAGTCATTATATTTATTTCTGTGGGTTTGTTTGATGTTACAATTCTTGTAACACTGCTTTGACCTTGCTTAATTTCTAACATTCTTTAAACCTTAAAAAATGTAAGTGACCAGGCTTCTCTTAACTTTGAAGAGGTCCCTAGTCAGTGACTGAAGAGGAAGTTGGATTGTAATGGAATGAGCCGGAAAAGGGGAGGCTGGGGAATCAAAGTAGCTGGGGTGTGCAGATTCAAGAGGAGTAGTAGATCCCGAACTCCATGTAGAAGGGGCTTGAGGGTGGCAGCCCCAGATGGAAGAGCTGTAGTTTTAAAACAAGCACTGATTCCACTTAGAGTTATGTGTGTTTGTATTGCCTCGAAGAGCATTTGGGCAGAGGAAATAATTGGGGTTGGGAGTCAGGTCAGAGGGAGATTGCTTAAGACCCATAAAGTAGATCTGGTGCCCCCAACTATGGGAAGAAGAAGGAAAATAGTGTGGTAGATGATGAAATTGTTTGGAGGGTGCAATATTTTTACATTAGGGGCTTTTATGCAGATTTCCACACAACCAGGAAAACCGAAGTAGAAGAAAAGATGGATCCTGTATGATAGGGAGCCCTTTCAAAGGAGACAGCAGAGGATAGTAAGGTTGGGATACTTCCTACTCTGATGCAAAAAGGGAAAAGGAGAGTGAGTGTCAAAAAAATTGAGACGTTTTGAAGTGATGGGAGGAGGGTTAAAGACTTTCAAAATGAGTGTTCTCTAGCTCTTTTAATAAGTAGGTTGCAAGGTCACTTGCTCCCCAGCAGCACCGGGGATTTGAGAAGAAATATGATATATCACCTGATAATTATGTCTTTTTTAGAGAGAGAAAAAACAAAGAATAGAAGCTCTTAGAAGATGTTTCAGTATTTAAATTTAAAATATTTCATCTTCACTGTTGTTTGAGAAGTGTGTGTGTGTGTGTGTGTGTGGTGGGGGGGGGGGGGGGGACTGGGGTGAGGAGGGGTAAGGGTTAGAAGGTTGATTCCAGGAGGGGGCAGCAATACTAGCTAAGCGTTTAATTTGGGTATTTCTCTGTTCACATAGCTTTTAAAAATTAAGTAATAATGTGTTTTCTGTCCTTTTCACCTTAACTAATGAAAAAATAGGGTCTATGAAGCTATTTAATAATCTTACAACTTATTTGTCTTACATTACTAGACATAGCAATTGCGGATAATAACAAAGATAATGAAAATTATTTTTATATATCATAGTCCAGTTAGAAATTTTTTGCTATGATTTAGGCCTAATATTGTTCCATCTCTACATGTGACCTGTGTAATAAGAAATTTAAAGAAAGCTCACTAGCTCAAAAAGCTTTTAAAATAAAAGCTTTGAAAATATAGGACAAATTGGGCTTGTTGAAAGAATTTTTAACATATAAACATTAATTTTTATTGAGCACAGACTGAATTGAAAAAGGCTAAACTTAGATGTTGAAATAATTTGGCAATCTAACTGCAGATTCAAAATTTCTGAAAATGTAAATAAATTAAAATGTAGGCAGTGTTTTGCCATCTGTAATGAATTAGCGTTCCATTTTTACCAGCTGCTGCTGGGGTTTTTGAAGCTGACTCAGGATCTGAGCATACTGGCGAGTTGCTGATGATAAATATAAGAACCTGTAGTTTAAACTGACAGGGCTGAACTGGTGATTAGAAAAGTCACTGCAATTTTAAGCAGAGGAGATTCTTCCACTTGGGGCAGGAAATAACGATATACTATGTATACAGATGTTGCCAATACCAGAGGAGCTTGGGCGCTACTACTTGCTGCTGAGGTGTCAGAACATTCAGGATGTCACAGTTGTTGAGTGTGGAGTCATCCTTGAGAAAGAAAAAACAAACTAGTAATCGTCTCTAGCACACATATTTCAGGCAAAATGGCAATATTGGTACATTGTTGAGAAACTTTATAGGTTAAATTCATTAGTATGTTTTTTTCTCTTGTATTTAGTTTTCAAAGATTTTTATTGTGAGCATAGAGGAGATAAATTCTTGGAAAGAATTTGAACTTTGCAGTCACACATACTTGTATGTGAATCCAGACTGTCACTTCTTAGGTGAATAATCTTGCCAAACAAATTGCTTAAACTTTCTGAGCCATAGTTCCCTCATCTGCAAAGTAGGGATACTATCCACCTGATAGAATTGATAAGACAATGCATACTTACTGGAAACCCACCTGAGTGTGATACATTTTCTATAGGCCTCATAATAATAGGTAAATAAATGGAGAAAAACAATGGCCCGGTTTTGGTCACTGCCTCTCTGGGGAATGAGTCTATCCAGGAGTCTGTTATTTCCCACACCATGTTAAGATATTGATACTGTGAATAATGACCAATAGACAGATATGGAGGTTTAGCATTTGCTATGTAATAATGTGTCCAAATGGTAGTAGATTCATTTAACAGATATGAAATTAGTTTTGTCGTTAGTATAGTTTTATTACTTTTTAGTAACAATTTTTTGTTTGCTTCAGAATTGAAACATTTTGGTGTCTTAAATTTTACATTGCCTGTATCATGCAAATTAGAGTTTTGTTTTTATTTTATTTTTAAATTAAATTTATTGGGGTGACATTGGTCAACATGATCATATAGGTTTTAACTAATGGGTTTCTATGTTACGAGATCTGTATTTTACACCATGTACCGATCAATCAAAGTCAGATCTTCTCCATGTGTTAGAACCCCTTTCTCCCCCTACTCCCTTTCCTCTGGCAACCACCACACTGTTGTTTGTGTTCACAAGTTTTAGTTTTATATCCCACGTATGAGTGAATTAGAGTTTTAAATATAAGTTTACGTACTAGCAAAGTCAATACACTTATTCAATTAATCCATGTATTTAGCATGTACTGTAGTATGTGCTAGGCACTGGAAGACATAGTGGAGCAGTTATATTTCTGGCCTTGCAGAACTGACATTCTGATGGGGGTTGGGGAGGATGGGGTGGACCTCTGTGAACACAGGACAATAAATGGCATTTGCATTGTGGTCTGATCTGTGTGCGATAGAGAAGACCTGTGTGGTTAGGGAAGCTTTCCTGCAGGCAGTGGTGCAGAATACAAAACACATCACCAAAAATATTTGTAACAGCAGTTATGACTCAGGGGTATGCAAATGCCTCAACTGTGAATTGAGCATAGCGATTCTGACCCCGGCAGATTTGTGCATGTCATGTGCAAGCCTTTGCAATCTATGACCTGACCAGCGTTAAGGAATTTTTAGTCAAATATAGTGAAAGTATTTGGAAATTTTCTGATTTTTCTTTGCCTACAATTGCTGTACTGTTTCCACCGTCACAGAACTTTCAGGTCTCCTGACAGGCCGGCCCAGCCCACCATGTACCTGTCCGGCCAGTGTGCAGCCAGCCTGAGCTCACTGCCTAGGACTAAGACCTGTGTCATTGATTTGCTAGTGACTCACTGTGGATGACCCTGGCTGGCTCGATTCTGCTTCCTCATCTGTACTGCAGTATGAACTCAGAGGACCTGCTTGTGACCCTGGATGGGTTCTGTGGGCATTTCTTACTGTTACTCATCCACCCGTGACTCATGCCTCGTTTCTCATTTTAAATGTGCACATTGGGGTTACTGTTAATTGAGCCTTCCTTCTCTTAGGAGCAGAATCTCTTACTTACCCTGTTTTGACTCAGCCTTGAATGTTTGAAGTGTCTGTGTTTGGCTCTGTGTGGCTATAATCCCAGATTCTGAGCCTGGAAATTTAGGCCATTTGTGGTCTCTATTTCCAGCGTTAGCCCTAACCACCCCACTTCCTGCTGCTCCTGTCAAACTCACCTACCTACATTTTTCCCTGTGTCTCAGGCTTTCCTACCAAGATGATGGCTCTTTGCTGATCCGTCCTTCCTCCAGGCCATGCTCAAATTGCATGTTGGTTTTGGAACTTGCAGTGATTTCTCTTTCCCGAAATGATTTCTCCCTACTCGATGCTATCATGAATTTAATTATATTCCACTGTAGTTATTTATATTATGTTTTGTCACTCCTGCTAGATCAGAAGGTATTTTTGTCCATATCCCATGTAGTGTATCAGCTATATAGGTTCTAAGTAAAATTTTGATAGTGGAAAAGAGAGGAGATCCAGACGTAGACAGGAGCTGAGAACAGCAAGATTGCACATCCTTATTGTTCTGACCTAGTCAGCTGCCTCCTGTTCTCCTCCGACTTTGGTCTGTAGCTGCCCTTTCTCTGTTAACCCACCTTAGGACCTACCTGCCCTTATTCCCACACACAACAGCTTCACACTATTGTCCTGGACGCCTTCAGGTGTTAAATAAATCGATCACCTTGAAAGCCAACCATAGCAATGCTGTCCGTTCTTAAATCTCTTTCCTCAGTGATTGCTGCAGTACCAAGAGTTTAGAGAGGTTTCTGCAGTCTTAAGACTGATTTTCAGGTGGGCCGTCTTCCCGTGCAGTGACCAGCAAGCCTCTGGTCCCGCAGGCAGAGCCTGCCTCTAAAGGGCAGAAAACCCGGTGATGCTGGGCGGAATGTGCAGTAAGAATCTCCAATGGGCTTACAGCATTGGTCCTACCTGGTTAGGAGAAGCAGACTACTCCTCTTGGGTTTAAAACTGCTCAAATATGCTTAAAAAACTCCATAAATAATATACTTTGCCTGTTAAGTGCAGGGCATTTTAGCCATTTTTATGCTATTTAATATTCAAAACAACCTTTTGGGATAATAATTTTTCCAGCCTTTATAGTCGAAGAACCTGAAATTCAGAGGTTTGTGCAGGAAGCAGAAGTGTACATTTTGGGGTTAGGTCTACAGTTGCCTCTGCCTTGTATTTTGAAATGTAAACTCCATTCTTCTTTAACACTTGATATCAGCAAATTCCTTCCTATCTTTGCTGGATTCCTAGACATCTTGCTCCTGATCTCTTCTGACTTTTCTTACCTCTCTGGTTCTGAAAGTCACCTCCGAGTCCCTGGACTACTGGCTGCTGTTCTGAGCAGTGATCCCTGCTATTTGCCCGCATCTGGAGTAATATTTAGTGAGAGAAACCAGCCTACCAAAACCAAGAAGGGGACCAAAGTTTTAATAGAGCCTTTTCCTACAGTCAATCAAAGGTTTTCCCTGACTGTCCATTTTGGAATGACGGTATGACACTTAGATACTGATGATCTGTGTTCCATTTTCAGCCTTCCCTCCTTTTCTGTTTCACTGAGTTTGAAATGTGCGCCTCTTGCCTTGTTCACTTTCAGTCTCCCTGGGTGTTCTGAGCAGGACTGTCTGCCCCGTTTTTGCCATTGGTTTTCTGTCAGAAAACAGTGTTTTGTTTGCCAAGATAGTTTTCATTTTCTCAGAGGTTGTGACTTTAATCATTGTTATTATTTTATATTTTTTATAAATACATTCTGTGCTTCCACATCACACACAGAGAAGGACTCAGGGGCATGTTTTATTATATTGAAATGTCTATAAATAATTCCCTTAATGCATCAACCTGAAAAAGTTTGCCAAGGATCCCAGATACTTAGCCTAGGAATATGAGGTAATAGTTCTACATATTTCATCTTGTGAGTTTTTTTAATCCCGTCAAAGAACTAAATTCTTTCAGTTTTTGCAATATTTCAGTATAAAACCAAGGTGCTATAATATGGCACCTCTATAACTAGAGGCCCGGTGCACGAATTCGTGCATGGGTGGGGTCCAGGTGGGCAGGGCCGATCGGCAGGGCTGGCTTGGGGGAGGGGCCATGGGGCAGTTGGCTGGTTGGCCCCTCCCCCTGGTCGAATTCCCAGTAGAACTCCTGGTCCAGGGGACAATTTGCATATTAGCCTTTTATTATATAGGATATTGTTTTTTGTTTGTTATTTACACATTTCTCTGTGACTTAGAGCTTACATAGTACACACAAAGCCCCCAAATTTATATATAATGTGGTTCTGAAGATGTACTTGAAAGTTGAATATCTAAAAGTTGAATAATTGAGTTGTATCTTATAAAAGGGGGAGGATTGCTAAATAAGTTCCCCACAGGCTTAAAAAATTGTAAAATGTGTTATTATTGGTGTATGCACACCTGAGCAACTGAGGGTGGGAGAGCATTCACAGATGACTTAGCTGAGTAGGTTGGGAACTTCCATGACAAGGGATCTCCAGCAGGATTGGGGACAGTATTCAGACATCTTAATTACGCTTTATACCTCTGGATCAATTTAATATGGTGTCCTTCCAGATAGCTAAGCCTTTGTCCCATCACTGTTCCTTAAGTACACTGGTGATTCTGCAAGTGTGACCCCAAACCAACAACATCAGCATCTTTGTTCTCAAACTTTCAGGAACATCACCATCACCTGGAGGGCTTGTGAAAAACACAGACTGCTGGGACCCATTCCCAGAATCTGAGAGTCAGTGGGTTTGGAGTAGAGCTGCAGTATTTGCATTTCTTTTCATGATTTCATAATTTCTAAAATGGTAATGATGCTGCTGGCCCAGGGCTATACTTTCAGAAACCCTGAAACAAGACCTCCTTTCTCTGTTGGTGTATAATCCCTTCTCTACTGTATATATTTATAAGCATATAGTCTATGTATAGGATACATAAATCTATAAGCTTTAATTATATATTCTATATCCTACAAATTATTTTTAGCTGATTCTTCTTATGAATCTATTCTATTTGTTTTATTTTCTAATTTTATCACATGTAGATGGGCAAGCTATTGACTTTGCTATGTTTATCCAGACATTTTATTGAACTTTCTTATTAATTATTAATCCGGTAGCTTTTTAGTTGCTCCTTTTGGGTTTCTAGGTAAACAACCATATTATTCCTGTTTTTCTCTGTGAACTCCGCTTATTCTTAAGACGACTCTCTGTGAAATGTTTTCCCTCTTGCTAGCATGTTGATGTTTTTTCTCTTTTTATTGTGGCTTTATTTCTTAACTCTGCCCTCTCTAACTCATTTTTATACAATCTCAAATCTCCCATTTCTGCCTCCAAGGTACATAAACATTCTTTTATTTACATACTTTAAAATTCATTCTTTTTGAAAGTTGTAACTGCCCACTACAATCAAGATACCAAATGGTTGTACCACCCACAAAAACATCCTTGTCCCTTTGTAGTCAAACCATCTTCTCACTGCAAGTGCTAATAGCCAGGAATTTAAAAATATATATATTTTTATTGATTTCAGAGAGGAAGGGAGAGGGAGAGAGATAGAAACATCAATGATGAGAAAGAATCATTGATTGGCTGCCTCCTGCACACCCCCAACTGGGGATCGAGCCCGCAACCCAGGCATATGCCCTTGACCCCAATCGAACGTGGGGCCTTTCAGTCCACAGTCAAAGCTCTCTACTGAGCCAAACCAGCTAGGGTCCAGGAATTTTTGTTATGTTCCTATAGTTCTGCCTTTTCCAGAATGTCATATAAACACAATGATATAGTCTGTAGCCTTGTGAACTTGGCTTCTTTCACTTACCAAAATGTGTTAGAGATTCATCCATATTGTTGCATGTCCATTCCTTTTTATTGCCGAGTAGTATTCATTGTGTGAATGTACCATGATTAGATTATCTGTTCAGCAGTTGAATGACCTCTAAATTGTTTACAAATTTTGGCAGTTGTGAATAAAGCCACTGTATACATTCACATTCAGATTTCTGGGAGAACACTTCCAAGGTAGTTTCTGATTTTCCACCCCAGTTTTTTTTATTTTCATGTGATCTTTAATTATCTTGATGCATTTTCATGTCATAGTAGCTTCCTCCGATTTCTCAAGTCTGTCCTTTTGTTTGTTGTTAAGAACAAGTTTCAAAACACTGAAAAAGATTACATTTTACATTGATAAGAATTAGTGCATGTGTGATATTTTTATTTCTTTTCTCTTTTGCTGCTGAAATTTTTATATGCTCTGTGCTTTCTTTGCTCACCCTTGGTAAAAGAGAAGTCTACAGTCATTTGAGAGGTTTGGACAAAATCACCTTGAGTTCTGACAGAGATTGATATGGGGCCTCACCTATAATTCTTCCAAAAGGACCTTCCCAAATCCATACTGAAGGAAATGACAAAACCCAGCTCTCAGTTGGTGGCTGGATGGCAAATGGAGCTGTGAGGAATTGTGTATGAGCGACAGGCATGAACCTCTTCTCATTTTTTTGCAAGCGTTATTTGCCCAGTTGTTATAATTTTAGTCAAAACGAGTGTGACTAAGTCCAGCAGCTCCCTTCCCATCTCTGGCAGGCAGAATTGAAATGTGGTCCATAGGATTCTCAGTCTCTGCCGCGCATACCTCATGTGCTTCCCTCTCCTTGAGTGCGGACAGAATCTGTTCCTCCACTGCTTTTTGTAGCCACTAGCCACATGTGGCTGTGAATATTGAAATGTGGCTAATGCAACTGGAAATGGAATCCTATCTAATAAAAGAGTAATATGCAAATTAACTATCACTCCGCTACACCCACAAGCCATGCCCACAAGCCACGCCCACCAGCCAATCAGGAATGAATATGCAAATAAACCCAACCAAGATGGCTACCGCCACAGAGAGCAGGAGGGAGGGTAGGGTTGCCCCCGACAATGGAGGAAGCCAAGCTTTCTGCACACCCTAGCCGGCCCAGGCCTCCGCTTAAGGCTACAAAGTTTCAATTATAGAAGATACATAAGTCCCAACAGAAATGGCTGCCACCACGGAGCAAGCAGAAGGCTTGGCTCTGCTCCAGGCTACAAAGTTTCAATTGTAGAAGATAAATAAACCCCAGATACTAGGGCCTCCGTTTGGGTTGCCAGGGGGCGTGGCCAGCCTGCAAACCACCACATGCCCTTGCCCAGGCTGCCCCACGCCCCAAGGGAACCCCCACCCTGATCTGGGACACCCTTCAGGGCAAACCAGCTGGCCCCCACCCGTGCACCAGGCCTCTATCCTATATAATAAAAGAGTAATATGCAGATTGCCCATCACTCCAACACACAAGATGGCTGCCCCCATATGGTCAAAGATCCTGCCCCCATGTGGACACAAGATGGCCAGCAGGAGAGGGTAGTTAGGGGTGACCAAGCCAGCAGAGGAGGGAAGTTGGGGGCGACCAGGCCTGCAGGGAAGGGCAGTTGGAAAGGACCCAGGCCTTCAAGGGAGGGCAGTTGTGGGCGATCAGGCCAGCAGGGGAGGGCAGTTAGGGGTGACCACGCTGGCAGAGGAGGGAAGTTGGGGGCGACCAGGCCTGCAGGGAAGGGCAGTTGGCAGGGACCCAGGCCTGCAGGGGAGAGCAGTTGGGAGGAACCAGGCCTGCAGGGGAGGGCAGTTAGGTGTGACCAGGCCTGCAGGGGAGGGCAGTTAGCGGCAAATAGGCTGGCAGGGGAGCAGTTAGGCATCAATCAGGCTGGCAGGGGAGTGGTTAGGGGTGATCAGGCTGGCAGGCAGAAGCGGTTAGGGGCAATCAGGAAGGCAGGCAGAAGCAGTTAGGGGCAATCAGGAAGGCAGGCAGAAGCAGTTAGGGGCAATCAGGAAGGCAGGCAGGTGAGGAGTTAGGAGCCAGCAGTCCTGGATTGTGAGAGGGATGTCCGACTGCCCGTTTAGGCCAGATCCTGAGGGATGTCCGACTGCCCGTTTAGGCCAGATCCCGTGACTGCCCGTTTAGGCCAGATCCTACGGGATCTGGCCTGAACGGGCAGTCGGACATCCCTCAAGGGGTCCCAGATTGGAGAGGGTGCAGGGTGGGCTGAGGGACACCCCCCCGTGCATGAATTTCGTGCACCGGGCCTCTAGTGTTTTAATAACTTACTTGAGTTAGTAGTGTGCTTACTGAAGTATTTGGAATGAAGTGTACTGATGTCTGCCTCTTTGAAATGCATAAAAAATGAGATAAAGTTATGTGTTAAAGCAATTGTAGTAAATGTTTATCATAGAATCTAGGTGGTGGTTATATGGGGTTCATTTGAAAGTTATATCAATTTTTTCTGTATATTTGAAAAGTTTTATAATGTAACTAGAGGCCCGGTGCATGAAAATTCATGCACTGGAGCCGGGTCCCTCAGCCCAGCCTGCCCCCTCTCACAGTTTGGGAGCCCTCAGGGGCAGGAGGTGACCTGGCGATCAGGGGAAGCCGACGCCCCCATCACACCTCTGCCACTGCTGCTGCTGGCAGTGCAAGCCTCGGCCGGCCCTGGTTACCTGAGCATCGGGCGGCTCTGGGCGGTTGGGCAGCCACCATCTGAGGTTTGCCTGCGCCTTGGGCTGGCCCTGGGCAGCTGGGCAGCTGACATCCGAGGCTTGCCTGCACCTTGGGCCGGCCCTAGGTGGCTGGTAGCCAACATCTGAGGTTTGCCTGCGCCTCAGGCGTTGACTGGGCAGGCTGACACCCGAGGCTTGCCTGCGCCTCGGGCTGGCCCTGGGCGGCGGGATGTCGGCTTGCCTGTGCCTCGGGCTGGCCCTGGAGGGCTGGGGGTCTGAGGGGACTGGGGGACTCTGGAGGCAGGTGCGCTAAGTGGCTGGACCCGCCTAGGGGCAGGCTCCGCTGTGCCTCGCGCCTGCCGCCCTTGCGGGGCTGAGGGGACTGGGTGCCACCCTCTTGTGGCTGTGGGCATCGCCATCTTTGGGGGCGTGACAGTCAATTAGCATATTCCCTCCTTCTTGGCTGTGGGCACTGCCATCTTTGTGAGGGCATGACGTCAATTAGCATATTCCCTCTTTATTAGATAGGATAGGAGGAAATCTTTCAAAGGGCTTTGTTGAAAAATTAATTATACACAGTAAAGAAAAGTCTAAGATGAAAGGGCTTCACTGTGAATTCTACCAAACATCTGAAGAAAAATTAATACAACCCTTCTCACACTCTTTCACAAAATAGAAGAGGAGAGATCTTGGTCTAACTCATTCGCTGAGGCCAGAATTACCCCAATACCAAAGCCAGAAAAAGATACTAGAAATGTAGATGAGTATCTCTTAAGAATATGGATGCAAAAATCCTCAGCAAAAATAGTAGCAGGTTAAATCTCATAGCATATTAAAAGGATTATGCACCACCACCAAGTGAGATTTATCCCAGGAATTCAATGGTGATTAAACATAGAAAATTGATCAATGTAATACATCAATGAAGGAAATACAACAATGTAAATAATGAAGGAAAAAAACACACGAGATCATCTCAATTGTTTCAGAAAAGGCATTTGACAAATAGAACACCTCTTTATGGTTAAAAACACTTTAAAAAACATAAAAATAAAAGAGAACTTCCTCAACATAATAAAGGGTATTTATGAAAATCCTTCAACTAACATCATACTCAATGATGAAAGACTGAAAGCTTCCCCCCAGTAAGAACAGGAATAAGACAAGGATGCCCACTTCCACCACTGCTACTTAACATTGTACTGGAGGCTCTAGTCAGAGCAATTAGACAGGATAAGGAAGTAGAATGCATTAGAATTGGAAAGGAAGAAATAAAACATGTTCATAGATAACATGTTTCTATATACAGACTATCCCAAAGAATCTATAAGAAAGCAATTAAAGCTAAGAAAGGAACTCAGGGAAGGTGTAGGTTATAAGATCAACACACAAAAAAAACAGCTTATGTTTTTTTCTATGCACTAGCCATGAGGAATCCAAAAGGTAAATTAAGAAAGTAACTTCAGCCCTGGCTGGTATGGATCAGTGGTTGGGACATTGGCCTTCTCACCGGAGTTACGGGTTCTATTCCTGGTCAAGGGCATGTACCTGGGTGCAGGTTCGATCCTGGCCCTAGTCAGGGTGCATGCGGGAGTCAACCAATTGATGTGTCTTTCTCACATCAATGTTGCACGTGTTCTTTCTCTCTTTCACCTTCCCTTCCTCGCTCTCTCCCTTCCTTTCTCTCTCTAAAAATCAATGGAAAAAATATCCTCAGTTGAGGATTAACAAAGAATAAAAAGAAAGCAACTTCATTTACAGTTTCAATCTAAAAAGATTAAAACACCTAGGAATAAATTTAACTAAGTAAGTGAAAAAATGATACACTGAAAAATACAAAACATTACTGAAAGAAATTTAAAAAGACCTAAATGGGAAGACATTCGTGTTCATGGATAGAATGACTTAACATTGTAAAGATGTCGGTATTAGCCAAAGCAATGTACAGATTCAACACAATCTGTATCAATAGTCCAAGACCTTTTTTTTCTAGAAATGGAAAAGCTGATTCTCAAATTCTTGTGGAATTGTAAGGGGCCCAACATAGCTAAAACAACCTTAAAAAGAACAATTTGGAAGACTTACACTTTTCAACTTCAAAACTTAATATAGAGCTACAATGATCAAAACAGTGTGATACCATAATACAGATAGATATAGATCAATGGAATAGAATTGATAGCCCAGAAATCAACCCATACTTCTATGGTCACCTGATTTTTGATAAGGGTACCAAGTCCATTCAATAGGGAAGGAATAGTCTCTTCACCAGATGGTCCATGGAAAACTAGATTTCCTCATGCGAAAGAATAAAGTTACACCTTATTCCATATGTAAAAAGAGCTAAAACAATAAGACTCTTAGAAGAAAACATAAAGATAAGTCTTCATAAGCTTGGATTTAGCAATGGATTCTTAGATATGTCACCAAAAGCATAAGCAGCAAAAGAAAAAAATAGGTTAGATTTCATCAAAATTTAAAACTTTCATGCATTAAAGGGCATTCTTGAGAAACTGAAAGGCATTAATAGAATGGGAGAAAATATCTTCAAATCATAAAATTGATAAAGAGTTTAATATCTATAAAGAACTCCTACAATTGAACACTATATAGACAACCTGAGCAGAAAATGGGCAAAATACTTGAGTAGACATTTCATTAAAGAAGATAAGCCCATGAAAAGATGCTTAAAACATTTTTAGTCATTAGCAAAATGCAAATTGAACTACAATGAGTTATCATTTCACACTGGCTATTACATCTGTATTATATAAAATGGAAAATAATAAGTGTTGGTAAGGACATGGGATACTGTAACATTCATACATTGTTGGGTGGGAACGTAAAATGATGCAGGTACTGTGGCTCTTCCTCAGTAAGTTAAACAAAGAATTTCTATATGACCCAGCAGTTTTGTTCCTAGGTGTGTATCCAAAAAAATTGGAAACAGGGACTCAAATAGCTACTTGTATACCAAGGTTAATTGCAGCATTTTTCACAATAGTTAAAAGGTAGAAACAACTTAAATGTTCATCAACAGATGAATGGATAAACAAATTGTGACATGCATACAATTCAATATTTTTCAGCCATAAAAAGGAATGAAGTTCTGATACATGCTACAGCATGATGAACCTGGAGAACATTAGGCTAAGTGAAATAAGGTAGACCCTAAAGGACAAATATTATATGATCCCACTTATATGAAATACCTAGAATAGACAAATTCATAGGGATAATGCGTAAGTTACAGGTTACCAGGGGCTGAGGGGAGTGAGGAATAGGGAGTTATTGCTTAATGGATGCAGAGTTTCTGTTTGGGGTGATGAAAAGTTTTGGAAATAGTGGTAATAGTTGCACAATGTTGTGAATATAATAAACTAATGGCCCAGTGCACGAAATCCGTCCACATTAAAAAGGTAGAGACCCAGACCCAGCCGGCCCCACTCCCATTGGGCAAGACCCAGACCCTGCCAGCCCCACCCCCGTCAAGCCCCACCGGCAGGGGATGCAGCGTCACGTCTCTGCCCACCTGTGCGCTCCTCTCCATGCATGCAGCCCCGCCCACCCATGCCTGCCATGCACACAGCCTCTTTCTGATCAGTCGTTACAGCATGAGGGTGTCACGACCATTAGCATATTAGCTCTTTATTATATAGGATATCACTGAAATGTAAAAAAATATTTTTTTAAAAAAACACTGTTAAAATGAATAATCAATCCATAGACTGGGAGAAAATATTTATAATACATTTATTTGGCAAAGGTTTGATATCCAGCATATAAGAATTCTTAAATCTTGATAATACAAAGACAAACAACTGAATTCTAAAATGGACAAAGTATTTGGACAGATACTTCACAAAGTAAGACGTACATAGGACTGATCAGTCTACTACAAAGTGTTCAATATCATTAGTCACCAGGGAAATGCAAACTCAGGTTACAATAAGTTACCATTATATATTTGGTACAATTGCCAAAATCTAAAAGATTGACAACACCAGCTGTTAGCAAGGTTGGGGAGAAACTGGAATGTTCATATATTATTGCAGGGTATTAGGGTTTCCAAGCACTTAGGAAAAGGCCTGACAGTTTCTTATAAAAGTAAACATACACTTGTCCTATGTCCAGTAATTCTACTTGTTTACTGAATAGAAATGAAAAACAAATGGTCACAAAAACTTATAAGGAGCTCTTTATACTTATCTCTATATAAAAGGCTAACATGCTAAGTGTCCGACCATCTGACCGGTCATTATAATGTGCACTGACCACCAGGGGGCAGGCGCTCAATGCAGGAGCTGCCAAGCTGCAGTGACTTAGCAGCGGAGGTTCTCGGGTGACACACCATGAAACCAGAGAGGAGGGAGCCCAATTCCTCACTGGACTGCACGATTCTACCTTTGGCCATGGGTTGTGTTGTTGTTGGGGCACTGTTAGCCCTGAATCTGGTTTACTCACACTTGTGTCTGCGTTCACCACCCTGTAGGACAGCAACTTTGCAGAGTGCCCTCTTGTACTCTGGGACCCCTCGGGGGATTCGGAGAGCTGGTTTCAGCCCGATCCCCGCAGGCCAGACCAAGGGACCCCATCTGCCAGAGGGACCCCCCATTCACTCCGTAGACACCGGGGAGGGACCTTGGGAGGTTGGCTCCAGGGCGTGTCCAGCCCATCTTGCCCAATCCCGCCCCGTCAGCCACCTTCTAATTAATTTCATTTCAATGTGCACGAATCCATGCACAGGGTCACTATTTTGTTTCATAATAGCCATAGAAATTGGAAATAGCACATTTGTCCTCAATAGAAGCATGGATAAACAAAATGGAGTATTATTTTAGCAATTAAAAGGAAGGAATTACTGATGTAAGCAATAACAGATTTATCTCAAAAACATGCTGATTGAAAAAAGCATTATATAAAAATACACAGGCTATGATTCCACTTATATGAATCTCTAGAACAGGTAAAACTAATCTGTGGTGGGAATACGCTCAGTATATTTCTTGCCGCAGGGATGTGACAGGAGTGGGGGCTGAAGGGGATGGTGGAGATTGATGAGTGCATGGGGTCACTTTTCATATGGGTGCTAATGCTCTATATCTTGAGAGAAGTTTTGGTTACATTTGTCAAAACTCACCTAAGATCTGTGGATTTCATTTCATGTAAAATTTGCATCAAATAAAAAACTGTAGTTAATGATATAAAAGAAAAAATAATTCTAGGTTGCAAAGATATCACACGATGGCATAAAACAACTATGTTTCATGGGACTGTTACCACTGGCCTTGAGCAGTTCCAGCCTGATGTTTTACAATGTGCTCACTATGTATGTTAATAAGTAGTGCTTTAAGCTACGTCTTGATGTTTCTTATTGCTTAATTATCAACTTGTAGACTCTAAGCAAGCTGCACTGTGTTGTTCCCAGAAGCTTTCCTTTCTCAAGAACTTCCCTCCAGTGGTAAAATCTGTGGTGTCTAGATTTGAACACTGGAAGCTGTTGGGAAGAAAAACGTGCTTAGTGATGTATGTGGAAGAAATCCTGTGCAGTAGATCATTCGATACCTATACATATATTCAGGAATGAAAGAGTATTGATAAAAACGTGTTTTTCCATTAATGTCCATTGTAATTCCAAGCAATCAGATGGAAAAGAAATATAGATATCGGAACCTTCTGGTTACATCTAAATTTTTTTTCTTCTCTGCTCTCCAGTGTTTCTTTAACATTGTTTTTAAAAAAAAAAAGATGACCTGGAATGTGGTTCAAAATATATTTCCGTCACTCCTCTCCTGGAGAGTCTGCCCCCATGGGTCTGGGATGGAGATCATGAAATTTGTCTTTCTAACAAGTACATCAGGTAGTTTGCATCCGAATTTTTTGGAAACATTGCTTTCAGATTGTAGGTAAAGGCTTCAGGAAAGAAGTACTCTTGTAATTCTTCGTGGTGACCACTAATAGCTTAATAATTCAACATAATGATAATAAAAACAATGAGATAATATTGAATATATAATACAGTTACTGTATTCTAGTCACTCTTCTGAATGCTTTGTTTGTGTTACCTTGTTGAATCCTCACAAAAGAAGGCGGTGCTGTTACTGTCTCATATGACAGATGACAAAACAGGCCAGGAGAGGACAAATAACTTGCCCTCACTTACAAAGATAGAAGGTGACAAGGCCAGTCTTTCTTTAAACTAGAGGTCTGGTTACAGAGCCCGTGCCTGACCCAGTCATTTGCTTGGCTGCAATATGGGTTACAGGAAGAATGGCTTCTATTGGAGGGTCGGAAGGGATCTTTCTGCAGTAGAGTAATGAGGCTGTGGCGGTCCAGTACCGCAGCCTTCCTCTCTCATCTCCCTGCCGACTCTAACGCTAGATCTTCAGCTGTGTAGTGTTGGGAGGCTTTGGCTTGAGCTGTGACACAAGCTGGGCACGCCGAGCCTGTCATCCTTCGAGTTCATGACACTCCCCATGGTGTGCTTGTCACTTGTGCTACTGTCCCACCTCACCCCTTGCCACACATCCTGCTTGTTTCTCATGTGCTTATGGGGCTCCTCTGCTTTTAGTGGTCGTTTATTTTTCTGGTATTAAATTTAGTCTTATCTCCAGAGATATTTTTCCCATTCCTGCTTTCAGCTACTGTAGCATCCTTGGAGTTGCTGTTGGCTTGTGTCTTTCCTCTTCCTTAGCACTTTTGCAACTTTTGTTGGTTGTGTATCTCTGTTATAACCACCACCCACGAGGAAACCTTACAAAAAAGTTGTACTCAAATTTGATTAAGATAACACAGAGGACATGGGGACATGCTAAATTACACTTTAGGGAGGCAGGTAGTAAAATTCAGGCTCTGGGAAACTTTACAGAATCCAAGATAGAGTTTCTTCCACAAAGGAGAGGTGGTGGGAGAAGGGGATGGTAGCGGGACAGACGGAGGGGAACCTTACAGACGAAAAGATTTTAAAAGATAATTCCTGTTTGTGGACTGTATATGGATCCTGATTCAAACAAACTTTAAAAAATGGAAAACTGAAGAACTGAATACTGGTGATATTTAAAAGTTATTTTAAAACTTTTTAGATTGTGGTAATAATGAAATGCTTATAGCTGAAATGACATATCTATGATTTGCCTCAAAAATCCCTGGCAGGGGGTGGGGGAGGGTGGAGGGCATGTGGATAGATGGTCATGGGCTATATGTGTTTGTTGAAGCTGGTTCACGAGGATTCATTATACTGTACTGTCTACATGTGTCTATGCTTGAGATTTTCTATAATGAAAAGTTAAAACAAGAATACATGCTTTATCACCCTTCATCTTTACAAACCTCCAGCATGAATAAAGCAGTTCTTACTTTAAAATTGATTGTTTCTGCCCTAGCTGGTTTGGCTCAGTGGATAGAGCACTGGCCTGCAGACTGAAGGGTCCCAGGTTCTATTCTGGTCAAGGGCACATGCCCAGGTTGCGGGCTCGAACCCCAGGAGGTAGCTGATCAATGATTCTCTCTCATCATTGATGTTTCTATCTCTCCCTCTCCATTCCTCTCTGAAATAAATAAAAACATTAAAAAATTGATTCTTTCTGAGGAATTTTACCTCATACTAACTATCCACTTTTATGTTGTCCTGCTAAGATTTTGTTCCAGTATTTTCTGACAGGTTTTCTGGATAAACCATACTTTCAGGAAGCAGTTGCCTTAAGCATCTGTCAATAGAGTCTGATCAGATTGGTTAAATTGAATGAATTCAGCCGGGGCCAAGTCAAGTGGATGAGCACCTCCTGGTCCTCCACAAAACATCTGCTCCTGGTGACAGGCTCAGCGAGGTCAGCTTCGCTGATGGACCTGAGTCGAATTTGAGGAGCAGGTGCAGAGTCATTTGCTTCTTTTGTCCTGCACCTGCCTCACCTCAGGTAAGGAGAAACAGCTGTTGGAAGCAGAATAACATTACCCTGTAGTGGGTCTGGAATGATCCCAAATATGCAGCTCTTTGTGCAGCCTCATTTTTAATAGCTGTTGTTTTGGACTTGGCATCACCAAAGAAGTGAATTAGGACATCTTAATAAGGTACTAAATTCTTTGGGACTTGACTGCAGTCAGTGGATGATCATGATTCATTGAAGTCACTGTACTGGCTGCAGTTTGCAGCCTGCTGCCTGTGGTGTTTGCTGGCCTTTTGCTGGCCTCAGAGCAAGAGAACAGTAGGGTTCAGCGCACCTGCCTCCCCGCCATGTAACTAAATGGTTCTTGGCACATTCAGTTTGGATCTCATGCCTGTAGCAACTGTTTGTCACTATTTATGATAGAAAAATGTGTTACAGGATGTGAAGGCTGGACTATTTGAGTGGGGAGGGGCTGGGGGTCATTGTAAATCTTTAAGTGTTATTTGCCTCATTGCATAGTTTTTTATTGAGCACATAACTACACTTATCTATAGTATTTCTAGGGTTTTCTTTCTGATAGCATGTACAATATAATAGTTAAGTAAGTTCTTGACTTGTACAGTCAGCTGCATCACTGTTCTACTTGATAATTCTACATGACTTTGATAAGTTATTCAACATCTCTATTCTTGGTTGCCTATCTGTAAAGTGAGGATCACGACAGAACTCACTTCATAGAGTTGTGGTGGGAATCAAATGAACAAACGTATGCAAAGGGATTTTAGCAAAGGCTGGGCATGGGATAAATGCTCAAATGAGTCAGTGGTTAATATTAGTAATAGTATAGTATGTGAGCAAAAAGTTCGGGTATATGACTTTGAACATTTCTTACTAGAACAGAAATTAACATTTAATGATAACAATAGTCCTTATCAAAGCATTCAAGTAGTATTGTTATAAATGAAATATAAACACATAGGAAAGAAACATGTGTCAATCATTTTGACATGTAGTTTTGACATTTAAAATGGCATATGTATGCATTTTAATCAAGGGAGTTTGGAATTGTTAAGGATATTGGTAGTTCATTTGCTTATTGATTACATACAGAGTAACTAAAATGTTATTTTGACATAAGCCTCATGCAGTAATTTCCCATTCAGTTTATTACTGACCTCAACTATTTAATTCTTTAAAAAGTCAGCTTAACTATTTTTAGTCAAGTATTATTTTGTAAATTAGTACATATAGTCAACAAAAAATTTTTTTCTTATCATATTTAAATAGTTTTTCTAACTTGACAGTAGTAAATTTGTCATTATCAGAACTTTGGAGACTTAACCTCTGATCTTGCATTATGCACTCTTTTTTTTTGTTATACTTTAAACATATAGTAAATAATTCATCAAGTGGCATCAGGGAAAAAAGCACTTATTAACGCCTTAAATTTTTAAAGACTTAAATTTAAGCAGTTTTTTAAGAAGAATTTTGAGTATCAATCTGAAAAGACTCTTCTTCTGAATGAGACTTTTCCATTTGGAGGATTTTATTTCATGTTTGAGTGTTACATGTGTAATAATGGACTTTACTGTATAGAGATAAACCCTTGAATTATAGAAATAACCACTATTTTTATTATTATACTGTTATATATTTTCTAACTTTTGTTTTGACAAAAACAGATAAAGTGCATAATATAGCAAAAACTAGTGAATTTTCCACAGAAAATGAAGTTAGTATTGTCACATGCTCTTTAGAATTTCTTTTTCCAGAAATAAATTGTTTATAGATAAAGTCGAATTTTCTGTCATCTCCTACCAGGTTTTATGCTCCTGCTTCTTTACCAGAAGTAACTACTGTCATGAATTTGGTGTTTATCGTGTGTGTGTGTGTGTGTGTGTGTGTGTGTGTGTGTGTGTTGGGGGTGCATGTTTTGTAAGTTTATAATATTAAAAAATTGTTTCATATTGTAAATATTTTTAAGCTTTTCTGTTTTCAATCAACATTTTTTAATCCTCACTCGAGGATATGTTTCCATAGACTTGTTTTTTTAGAGAGAAAGAGGAGAAGGAGAGAGAGAGAGGAGAGAGAGAGAAAAACATTGATTGATCCTCCTATAGGCATCCAGACTAGAGATTGAATCCCCAACCCAGGTATGTACCCTGACCGGGAATTGAACCTGAAATCTATTAGTGCATAGGAGGATGCTCCGGCCAACTGAGCCACCCATCTAGGGCTCAACATTTTATTTTATAGAACTATCCATGTTGGTCTGTGTATCTTATCTGCTTCACTCATTTGAATATCTCTGTAGTATTACATTATATGAATTTATACCATTCATCTGGTGATGGATATTTGAGTTGTCTCCAATTACAAACAATCTAATTGCAGTGAACATTTTTGAGTTTATTTCTTGGATACACATGTCAGAGTTATTTCAAGGTATATTGCCTTTATGTGAAATTTTGGGTTAATGAATATGCTTATTTTTTAACTTTGCTGGATATTACCTAAATGCTCTCATGTACTCCTTCCACAAATGTAAGTATTTTCATTTCCCCATATTCTTAGTTACTTATCTTTGGAAATAAGTATCTAAAATGTCTATCAGAAGAATGAACACAGAGACTTTGTATTCTTTTGTATTTGTGTGTGTAAGATGATAGATACAGAGACAGACAGATGGATAGCTAGAGATGCATTTGTTCAATGGGTGTTTATCGTCATTGTGTTGAAAATTTATATTAATAGATTTCAGGATTTCCAAGTAACATCTCACATTGGCAGTTCTGAGAGGTCTGTCAAGTCTCTGTCTCCTTAGCTTTATTTAACTACTACTGTTTATAATTATTCCTGGAAAGAAAGAGAATGGCTTCTCTTAATAATCCACCCTAATGCAAGTATCACTGTGTCCAAACACACACTCGGGTGCATGATTACCCTGGGAAATATGCATATTTTCATTGATAGCCACTCCTTAAAATTGTGTTCCTCAGCTTTCTAAATCCAGTGGTCTTTTGAAGGAAGCAGAAAGTCTGATTTCCTTTGCTTCACGGCAGCTTCTGGCATGCTGCCCCTTACAGCACGGTCCCCACATCCCTGGAGCTGTCAGAGAGAACTTGGGCTCTGGGCAATGGTGGAAAGGGGACACTGACAGATGACATTTAAGAGACCGGGGTTTGGAAGTGGCTCTTTTTCTTTTGAAATCACTTTATGCAATTTAAAAGTGGGTTATAGGGGAATATATAACAAAGTCTTGGTACAAACATATCAGTAAGTAAAACATTTATTTATATTTTGTCCATTTGATATAAAATGCATGTTTTCCCAGTTGCTTAGATGAGTGGTTTTTACTGTTAAAGAGTAAAGATTATTTTAAATCAATAAGGAAAGCCATGGATTGGGTTTTGTGGTTTAGAAATAAAATATATACATAGTTGGGTTTGTTATGTGAACTCATCAAATTAATGTGGTTCTTTCATTTTTACAGTTAACATTTCAGTTTAGTTTAGCTTTCCGCATCCCATTGTTGGAGACCAAGGCTCCTAGATGTTACTAAGATGAGTTTGGTGTGTGGGAGGGATCTCCAGGATGAAAATTCTCTCCCTCCCCTGTCGCCCCATCTTTCTCAAAATAAACCTCTCCTCTCAGAGAGAGCTGTGGCTTTGGACTCTACTATGTGCAGCTAATCAAGATAAAATATTCTTGAGTTCAGAGGATAGTCTTAGAAATGACTGTTTACTCAGTCCTGATGTCCAAGGGAAAATAGAAAAGACTTTAGACGTAGAGTTTCTGTGGGTAAAAGTTAATTTTTAAGTTTCTGTTTGAGACTTACGTGTAAAAGATAGATATGTGATCTGCCAGGTAGAGTTTTGAAAAGTGTGGCTGTCTTGACTAAATGTATCTAATAATTTGGGAACTAATTATTAAGTTTATTGTTCCCAGGATTCCTACACTACTGGTGTTGATTCAAAATGGTCCCAGACAATTAACTTGAAGTGTTAAACAACCAACCAGCTCTCCACTGGTGACATGGTTCTCTTTATGGAAAAGATGACCTTAGCTCCAAACGGAGATATAAAGGGCATATGAAGATGAAGGTTGGTCATATATTTCTAATCTCCTAATGCCATCAGCCATAAGAGAGGAGGGGAGAAACATCAGTTAGATGATCGTATATTGCTGGTTGGAGCCTTGGTTTCTAAGAAGACCACAGTCTATACTCTTCCATTACAGAGGGTTATTCAGAAACGAGTTCAGTCAGGCGGAGCATCACCGGAACAGCAGCTGTATTTCCTAACCTCCCTTTGAAATGGAGAACCCACAGTGGGATGGCAGGATGCTTGCTCACGTGAAGAATTCATCAGCATGTCAGGCCCCTTAAAGGGAGGCTGTCAACCTTGCTCCAACCAGAGTGAGAGTGAGGCCACAGGTATGGCCTCTGTGACCTTTGGCATCTAGAAGCAGTCAGTTGCCTCAACTAACATACATCTACAACACAGAAAAAGCAAATATTTGTTAGGAAAGTCTTCATAGAAATAACTCTAATTTTGTGTCTCTTTTCTACCAAATCTTCAGTTTTCTAGTTAGATAAGTCTACTTTTACATTAAGGGACCACAATCTTATCCCAATTCTTTAGGGGAAAAATGATGTATCTATGTGTGTATAGAAAAAAAGACTTGATTGAAATAAAATATATAAGTGGTTATCTCTCAGTAGAGGGATTTAGTTGTTCTTATTTTATATTCTATGGAACTTTTACAGTGAATGTACATAATCTTTTCTTCCTAAATTGACATAAATTAACTCCCCCCAAATGTAAAATAATTAAAAATACATGGTTAAAGCACTTAGTGGTACTATCTGTACTACTCAGGTAGGAGGAGGATATGTTGGTAGCTGTGATGTTTTTGTTGTTTATTCATTTTTCTGTTAAATAGCTTTAGAACTGAAAAATCAATCCATTTAAAATTGGATTATATGAATGAAGGTCTGATGAATTGATGAAATTAAATTTCTGAATCTGTTTTCTCCTCTCTTTCTCCCTCTCCTCCCTCTCTCTCTCCTGCCTGTGCCTCTGCCTCACCCTCTCAACTTCCCTCTGCCTCTTCTTGTTCCTCTTTGTAGGCCTCTCTAGTGGGCTATTCTGAATGAGATTTTAGGCAGACTAGACAGGAATGGCTAGAGCAGATTCACTAAAAGACTCTCCTTCTGAGAGTGGCCTGGAATTTCAACTTCCCTAGGTTCTTCTTTTTAATAGAAATACTGTAATTGTTCTAAAGTGGCTTACTCTTGTCTAATGACTATGTTTCTTGGCATTTGAAATCTAAGAGCTAGAAACCCAATTGCTCTTTCTAAGTACTATGTATTCAGTAGGATTAGGAATAGTAAATGAGAGTACTGATAAACTAAACATTTTCGTTAAATAATATTATGAGAATTATTGCATAAAATAATGTTTTGTAAAATGAATCATGTAAATATTTTGTCATCTCATAAACAACAAAATTCTTTATAATAGTCTTGTGATGAAACTTTTAAAAACAATTTCCTCTTAATTTATGTTTGCTCAAAGTAGCTTAAACTAAGATTAAATGGCTCCCAGAGTTTTCCTTAGGAAAATATTAGTGCCAAGGAGTATTTTAGACATCATCTTATGAAATTCCACATTTTATTTGTATAGAAATAGGGAGCAGGAGGGGCTAAGTGACTTGCCTGTGTTATACAACTAGTCTGGTCACTCAGCACAACCCAGACACTGACCTGGACTCCTTCCTCTTCTGATTCTTTAACTCCCACATCACTCTTCACCCCATCCATGGAGTGCTATTTTCAGAGCAGAGTGTGTCTTGTTCCTGCTGCAGTAGTCTTGTCAAAAGAATGCTGCTGCTTTTTAAAACCCTTTATTCAAGCTATAATATTTACCAGGTATTGTGCTAAGCAGTTTACATATTGTTAATTTCAGTTATATTCTCACAATAACCCTGTGGAGTTGTTATTGATATTCACATTTTATTGATGAGGAAATGGAGGCAAAGAGTTCCTCAGAGATTTGATCAGTGTAATGTATATATTGACTCTTTTTTTTAAATTTTATTTTATTGCTTAAGGTATTACAAATAGTAGTACATATGTCTCTTTTTCCCCCATTGACCTCCCCCCGGCCTCCCCTACCCCCCAGCACTTGCCCTCCCTCTTACACCTCCCCCCCCCCAAAAGAATATAAAGAACATTATAAGCTATTGAACAGAAATAGATAGAGGCAAAGAAGCATCAAACAGAATGTCAAACTACAGCGGGAAGGTAGGAGAGTGTTGCGCAGGGGCGGCGGGGGGGGGGGGGGGGGGCGGTGGGGCGTTAAGAGAACAACCAAAGGACTTGTATGCATGCATATAAGCACAACCAACAGATGTATTGACTCTTTAGGATCAAGCTGTGTTAGCTTTAAGTATTGATAACTGACTAGAGATGCTGCTCTGAATACCCTAGGACACAGTTTAAGATTACATTTGACTCTGTCAGTATTCTAGTCCTTAAATGTTACCTGCAATGACTTTTATTTAGAGGAAGTTTGAGATTAAATAGCTCTTCCCTTTTTAGTTTATGCCCCTATAGAGTTTGGCATTCTAGCTCAGATATTGAGTGTTTGGCCCAGACCTCATGAAAAGTGGTAACTAAACATATACCTAAAATCACACTAAAGCCAGATTTCAAGACAATGCAGGTAAAGTGATCTTATGAGAACAATTTTTTGATATCTTTTACTATTTAAAAGATGGTCTCCAAACTGTTGTAGTAATATACTTCAGTGCTAATAATTTTGCTTCTTTAGTAAATTGTGAGAGGTTCAAAGCCTATATCCTAATCAGCAATGTCACAAGGCCTCCCATGTTTTCACTTTAAATATTGCATGCTCTAATGCAATATGCAAATTAAAGCACCAGCACCATAGTAGATATTGCTCGGGGCACATCACAGATAGGCTACTTGAGTGAAAAAGGCTGCTGTTAAATTTAATGATGAGGCTGAGTGTCATTAACTGTATGCTTATTCAAAGAGCTCCCCCTAAACATCTGCTCCCCTGTCAGAAATGTCACTTCTAACCAACACCTGTAGGTTAGAGTCATTTCCAACTCTCTTCATTGAATCACCTTGTTTTTGCTCATAGATTTCTTGGTAAAGAAGGAAAACACAAATTCTCTCTTTCAAAATCTTACTATAGTATTTCTGACTAAATAATGTGCTATAAAATGTAAGAAAATGGGCAACATTCCCTAAGGAAATCTTTTATGAACATGTGATAGGATGTATAATATTTTTTTTTCTTAGAAAGCTAACTTTTTCCCTTTTGGTTAATCCTTACCTGAGGATATTTTTTTCATTGTTTTTTGTTTGTTTGTTTTGTTTTGTTTTGTTTTACAAAGAGTGGAAGGGAGGAAGGAGAGGGCCAAAGAGAGAAAGAGAGAAAAATTGATGTGAGAGAGACACATCAGTTGGTTGCCTCTGCACATACCTGACTGACCAAGGCCTGGGGCCTGGGATCAAACCTGCAGCCCCGTATGTGCGCTTGATTGGGAATCAAACCCAAGACATTTCAGTCCTTGGGCTGATACTCTAACCACTTGGAAACACCAGCCAGGGCATGATAGAATGTTTCACCATTTATGTAGATCTTATTTTTTTCCTAAAAGTTAAATATTTAATGAAAATTTATTATCCTAAAGGGTTTATATAATTTACAATAGTTTCAATGGGATGTGCCCTCTTGAATAATATTCATGAGGAGGTGATGTCCATTGGAACTCACATATTAAAAGCTGAGCACCGAGGTGGCCTTGAAATCAGAGGGGACAGCCTCACGAGTGGTTGCTTTGTGTGGGAGGAAGAGTGGAAGGGAAGGCGGACAGACTAGTGTGTGACTAGACTGCTTCTAGGAGAATGCATGTCCAGTAGCCCTTTCAGTGATGCACACATTGAAAATGGAGCTTTTATTTGTGATTGCTACCTTATTTGCAGAGTCTGTGTTTTTTTCTTGAATTTTTGTTTAATATTTTTATTCAAGTGTAACATATATACAAAAAATGCACAAATCTTAAGTGTGTAGTTTGATAAAATTTTTATAAACTGAAATAAAAATTAGGAAGCATGTAACCAGCACTCAGATTAAGAAACAGGGCATTCCAACGACTCAGAAACCAGTGTCTATCGCCTGGTCATTCGCCTAGAGCCCAGGGTTAGGGAGCCTTTATTCTACCAGGGGCCATTTGGACATTTATAACATCATTCTCAGGTCATACAAAATTATCTACTTAAAAATTAGCCTGTTATATTTGGTCGAACATTTAATTAACTCACCCCTAATACCTTGGCAGGGCCAGACCAAATGATTTCGCGGACCCGACATTCTCCACCCCAGACCTAGAGGAACCACTATCCAGACTTCTAAATGGATTAGGTTTTCCATTATGAATGGCCAGGTTAAGGATTTTGAACTGTATCCTAAGAACAATGGGAAGTTATATCAAAAGGTTTGAGCACTGGTCAGTATTAGAGTGTCAGCCTACCCACTGAAGGGTCATGGGTTTGATTTCCAGTCAAGGGCACATACCTGGGTTGCAGGTTCTATCCCCAGCCCCAGTCAAACAATCGATATATTTCTCTCATATGGATGTTTCTCTCTTTTTCCCTCTCCCTCTTGCCCTTTCACTCTCTCTAAAAAAAAAAAAAAAAAAAAAAAAAAAAAAAAAAAAAATTAATGGAAAAATATCCTTGGGTGATGATTAACAACAAAGACAAAAAAAGGTTTGAGTCAGTGAGGTGATGTCATCTGACTTGCATTTCTGAAAGACTGGTAGCTGCAGTGTAGAGAACATATTGTTGGGGTCCAGAGTGTAAGTGAAGGGACAAGATAAGAAGCTATCTGGCACACCTATCAGATTGGCTATCATCAATAAATCAACAAAAAACAACTATTGGTGAGGATGTAGAGAAAAGGAGGAACCCCTGTGTAGTACTGGTGGGAATGCAGCTTGGTGCAGCCATTGTGGAAAACACTATGGAGGTTCATTAAGAAATTAAAAATGAAGAGGAGCCAAGATGGCGGCATAGGTAAACACCTGAACTTGCTGTCACACACAACCACATCAAAACTACAACTAAAAGAAAAAACGGACATCATCCAGAACCACAGGAAGGCTGGCTGAGTGGAAGTTCTACAACAAGAAGGAAAGAGAAAAGTGCATCTAGACTGGTAGGAGGTGCAGAGGTGCAGAAGAGTGAAGGCACAGAGGCGCACGCGGAAAAGGGCTAGCAACTGGGTATGCTGTGGTCTTTTTCAATCGGGAGGGAGATACAAACTCCTGACTGCTCTGAATTCCAGTACCGGGCGAGACTCTGGGGACCCAGACTCATACAGGGAGAAACTGGACTGTCTGGCATCAGGCCAGAACACGAGGGCGGCTTTCTCTCAGAGGTGGTCGCAGTGTTCATTGTTTCTGCACAGTGCTATGGGACACAGAGACCTGGGGACCTCTTCAGGGCAGGGCTGACGGTCAGCCATTGCTCTTTGCTCTGCCCTGGTGATTTCCTGAGACCCTGCCCACCCAATTTACAACCCTACCCAAGCTGTGCACAGAGGCTTTGGCATATGAATGGCCTGGCCTTTTGCAATCTAAAACCTAACAAACTTCAGCTGGGTCAGAGAGCCCTAGAGCCTCCAAAAGAAGGCCCAAGGCTGGACAGCAGCTTGCATTGCTTCACAGCTGAGCCTCATCTGGGCACCTCCAAACCCCAAACAAAGAGGAGAAATCTGCAGATCTCTCCGTAGCTCCTGCTGGGTGGCCTCAGGCAGTGGCTGACTTTGCACCTCCTTGGAGATCCAAGAGCTAGTGTACCCAGTGGTCAGAGTGAGCCCATCCAGATTACAACTCTTCACATCCATAAGAGACACACTCAGGGGGCAGACTCAGTGAGCACCAAAGCCCCACTGAAGCAAGTCTTGCCCATAAGGGTGTCTCCAGCACAGAAGTTCTCCCATTGTAGACACAACTGATCCTTACAGCCGATTGGCCTGGAGGTCAATTCCTCCCAGTGATACCAACAGCAATCAAGGCTTAACTGCAACAAGACTGTGCACACAGCCCATAAAGGGGTGCACCAAGAGTGTCCACCTCAGGTAATTAGGGAGGCTGAGCCACTGGGCCCTATAGGACACCTAGCACACAAAGCCACTCTATCAACACAGGGAAGCAGCCAAAATGCGGAGACAAAGAAACAGGGCACAAATGAAAGAAATGGATGAAAGTAAACTACTGGATATAGGGTTCAAAACCACGGTTATAAGGTTACTGAAGAATCTTTTAGAAACCTCCAAGGAACTTAGTGAGACCCTCAAGGATATGAAAGAGGACCAACTAGAAATTAAGCATACACTGACTGAAATAAAGAATAATATACAGATATCCAACAGCAGACCAGAGGATCCCAAGAATTGAAGGTCAGATAAAGAGCTTCACAGATAAGAACAAGCTAAAGGAGTTCATCACTGCCAAACCAGTATTACATGAAATGCTGAAGGGTATTCTTTAAGAAGAGGAAGAAGAAGAAAAAAGTAAAGATAAAAATTATGAACAACATAGTGACAACAAATACATATCTATCAACAAGTGAATCTAAAAATCGAGTGAATAAAAAATATGAACAGAATAATCAGGGGCATAGAAAGGGAGTGGACTGACAATTCTTGGGGGGTAGGGGTTGTGGGTGGTGCGGGAAGAGACTGGACAAAAATCAAACACCTATGGACAAGGACAATGGGGGAGGTAAGGGCATGGGGTGGGATGGGAACCAGGTGGAGGGGAGCTATGGGGAGAAAAAAGAGGAACAACTGCAATAATCTGAACAAAAAATGAAACTGCCTTATGACCCAGAGATTCTACTTCTGGGTATATATGAAAAAACCCAAAACACTAATTTTAAAGAATATATGCACTCCTATGTTCATTTCAGTGTTATTTATAATAGCCAACCTAAGGCAGCAACCCAAGTGCAATACACCTGAAACTAATACAAAATAATAGTGAATGTAAAGTGTAATTGAAAAAAATTATAACTAACTAAATAAAATGGCATGATCAAATCCCTTCCCTCAGTGGGGGCGAGGGGGGTCAGAATCTTTTTTGAAAAAGAGGCTATTTGATGAAATCATGTGATGATTTGACCTGGTGCTATAGCAGGGGAGAGGGAGAGAAGTGGACCGATTCCAGATACACATACATGCATACATACAAACATTCACAAGATACAGATAAATGCACTGGTCTGCATATTGATCTGATCAAACAGAATTTAGATATAAGGAGTGAGGACAAAGAAGGGGAGGCATTAATTGTTCCCAGGTTTATGGATAAGGTATACCGTACTGAATGTGGAAGACTGGAAGAAGCACACATCTGGCTAAGAAGTTCTGCGATTCAAGTTCAGATACGTTATTTTGAAATCTCAGTAAAAAGTCAAAGGGAATTATCAAGGAGCCAGTTAAATATATAGCTGTACCTGAAGTTTGAAAAAGAACTGGAGCTAGAGATCTAATTTTGAGAATTGTTGACATGTAGATTACATTAAAACCATGGATATTGATGAAATCTCTAAGAAATGGAGTATAGAGTGAAAAGAAATGATAATATTTTAAAAGGTGTGGGATACGAAATTGGGAGGTACCGAAAAGAAGAAGCAATCCAAAAGGCAATAACAGAAGAATGGCCATTGGCAATGGATGACAGCAGGCCATTTAGGCAGTCTGAGCAGAGGATGGATGAAGGATGTGCTGAGGTGAAACCCTCCCAGGGGTGCAGGAAAGTAGTGATGTGCTCAGTGAACCAGGGCTTTCTGCCCACAAGTCATTTCTCTATCTTGTACTGTGGTTGTCACCATATTCTATAGACTAAATGGCCTGTAGCTCTAATAGGTGCTGGATTTTAACACTGCTTTGTCAGAAATATTTACGTAAATATTTAATTTTTCTCATCCTTACATTCTTTACTGATGAAAATTAAAGGAAATTTTTGAGGAAAAGTGATCAAATTTGAATGTGTAGATGGAAAAAGCAAATTATTTTTAACATGTCTATTAGTTCAGTTCACCAAAGACTATGCCTAAATTCTGTATTTGAATAACCAAATGCTGCCCTCCTCCCTCCCCCCTTTTATACACACACGTAAAAGACACCTTTAATGCTAACTATCTTAATTTTGATTTCAAAGCTTTTCTGTGGATATTAGTCTTTGAAACACTATCTCCTTTAATCTACCAAGCAACATTATTTGGAAATGTGTTCTTGAATAAAGTGCTGCTCGAATTGGTAAATGCATGTTCATTACTTTACTCAGCCTGAGTTCCTTTGAGACTTTATAATTGAGCATTAGTAATATGCATCATTTTAGAAGTCTTCAGAGATCGATCTTGATGTTCCTTTTTTTAACTTTGCTGCTTTTACAGTGCCCTTGCATAATTATTGGAAAAGATAATATGGGTTTTTTTTTGCTCCTATATGCTTTAGTTTGATTGCTCAATCATGACTGTATATTCCATATAGTTGTGCATAGTAACTGAGAAGAAGAGATAATTCTGGTAACAAAGAAGATAGAAAAAATTTTTTGAAAGAGCTTACAACCACCCTTTTGGAACATATAAACTTTGAAGCCCCTATGCAGCTATATCATTTGGCAGAATTGGGCTTGCTTTATTTGTCACGATAAACATACATCCTTTTAGGATTAGAGTTTTAGTCTTAAGAGTGATTAAGAAGAAAAAAAATCATAATTAGAAAAAAGAAAACTGGCTAATTCTCTCACAATTGTGGTCTGGAAGGGTTGTGTATTAGTCAAGGGTCGATCAAGGGAAGTGGAACCATTGTGCGTTGTGGGATAAGGGATTTACTACAGGAATTAGAGCTCCACAGTGTGGGGGCAGGTGCGGTCCAGGTGGGAGTTGGAGGAGCAGAGTCAGAAGCTAAGGATGGCCAGCCACCCAGGTGGACAGAGAAAGGGAAGCTTATGGAGGGCTGTGAGCAGCTGTGCTTCTGGGTAGCAGCTGCCTCTGTGGGTTTGCTGCCAGGCTTTCGGTGGTGGGCCTTGAGCCTGGGGCCTTGGTAACAGGGACAGAATTGATGGAAGCACAGTGAAGATAGTGAGGATAAGCTGGAACCCGCCCACATCTCGGCAGCTTCTGTCACCACCTCTAATCCTGATGATCTTCATTCAGAGAGCAGTGGCTGCTGCTTCTCTCCTGCTTGCAAATCTCATGTGAATCCCTGCTCTGCCAGCTTTAACTCAGAACCATGCAGGAAGGGCACTCTGGGGATTCTAGCCGAGCCCTTTGACACAGAACAGCTATCAGAATATGGAATCTGAATAACCGGGGCTCCTGAACGTTGGTATTTTTCCCCTACTGCTTCAAATGCCAGAATTATTGAACAGAGACAAAAGAAATGTTAATGTCTTTTTCATTAGAAGACATATGACAAACTTGAATATGTAAGATCAATTTAATAAGGATTGGGTCCTGTCTATATTTATCAGATTTGGATGGGTCTAAGTATAATTACTTGAAATATTTAGTATTGATTAAAAATATCATATTTTACTTAAGATAGGAATTATAAATACAAATTTAATCAAACAATTATAGTGGATTCTTTCCTGAATCTTCATTGGTGGGCCAATGACAAAGCATGCTGCACAGACGTCACTACTCAGTCTGGATTTTAACACTGCTTTGTCAGAAATATTTACGTAAATATTTAATTTTTCTCATCCTTACATTCTTTACTGATGAAAATTAAAGGAAATAATACATGTAGAAACTATGAAGCATTATTCAACCTTCAGATATTACCAGTTCTTTAGGGCAGCAGTTTTCAAACTTTTTCATCTATGGCACACTTAAAATAGTTACTAAAATTCTTACACACCAAAATATATCATATTTTTTTGCTAATCTTCCCCAAAAAAGAAAAGGTATAATTTTGATTCATTCACACTGGATGACTCTTGTTGTGTTGGCTGTTGTCATTTTCTGTTTGACAATCTAAGGGAAAACAAGTCAGTGCTCCTGAGTAAATAGTCAGGTATTGCATGTTTTAAAAATGTTTGCAGCTCACCAGTTGAAAATTGCTGCTTGAGGGAAAAAATTTTCCTTCATTTGACTTGAAGTTAACTTATATAATAAACACTTCTATCCTAAGTAACCTTGTAATGAAATAGACTCCCTGCATTACATTTTAAGTCTGATTTCATTGATGTCTGTCTTGATGCAATTATAATGTGACAGGATATTTTTATTAAAATTTAAATACTCTTATTTCTTGGTTATTTTCCTCAGAGGAATTATCAGTTATATTTTCAGTGAAAATGCTGGTTTAGCCTCGGTCATAAGAATATTACTCATTTTTGTCATTTTATCCTTGGGTATCTCACTATAATGCATCTGAAAGAGCACTAGACATTGGATCTGTTGTCATGAATTCTCAAGTTTCCTGGTTGTTTCTCCTTTGTTGTTGCTACATCCTTTCCTAATAAACCAAACTCTATTAAATAAAAAGTCAAACTCTGTACATTAAAATCCAAAAGCTAAAATAACCTGTAAAGTTATAAAAATGGGTGTGTGTTACTGTGTGATTTGTGTCTATGATGTGATATGTATAATGCTTTTGTTGAACTTAAGCCTCCACAGGACAAAGTTCAAATTACACAGAGCTCAGAAATCTTTTCATCTAGTACAAGAAGAAGCTTGGGATTAGGTAATCAGAATTGATGAAAGGACCCAAAACAGGTCGGATTGTCCGAAGAATATATCACAGTTTAGCACCTTGTAGAATTAATCCAAGAAGTGTTTATTTACTCACTATAATTTAGTTTTGTAAACCAATATACTTTTTGCTTTAAATGGCCATTAGTCACATCTAAACTATTATTGCAAATGCAGTCAATGAGATTGATTTAAATGCTTTAGGTGCTTTATTTAAAATCAGCTTAAAACACAGATTTTATTTTAATGTGGTACTTGCTTTGTTTTTGCTTGTTCCCCCCCCCGCCCCCCGCACCCTGTATTTGAAACATATTTCAAAACTTTGAGCTGTAGCCAGACCACCCACAAATCAGGCAGGGTTCTGCCCTCACATTCTCACTTGTAGTGAGAAAGATGATTTCCCTGTCTTAGGGAGGCTGAGAATCCCGAGGCAGTGGGACTTTGCTCCTGGGCAGGCCTCGGGTAGAGCCAGAAGACAGTGCCAGGAGGGCCGAAGAGCAGGTGCTCATTTCCACCAAGAGGTGGCCATGGTTGCAGGGCACTGGAGGTTTAGCAGGGTCCTACCTGGTGTGGAGTAAGCACAGGGGAAAACAGTCTGACTAATGCAATTACCACACAAACTCCACCTCCCCAGAAGGTAAGCATTAATTATTTGTGGTTATCTAGTCCTATTTCCTACACTCCCATATACTAAATTAGAAAGATGTTTGTTATTCCCAGCTGTTTATTTCTCGATTCTGTTTTGACTTTATTCTTCTTTGTACTAATAGCTCTTCAACAGTTCTTTGTCCTCATCTAACCCATTGTTTACCTAGTGTCTTTTATAAGAATCATCCTGGCTACTGGTTAAACCTATAGCTTTCCAAACTCCTTCCGTGGAGGGTCTGATTTTGTGGGTCTGGGATGGAGCCTGGGAATTTCTATGCATAACAGATACCTCAGGCAATTCTTATGGGGGAACTTTTAAGTAGCTAGCTTGAGTAGCCAGCTCAGTGCAGCATGTACCAGCAATCCACCAGTGGGTAGGGTGCCCCCTTTACCAAATAAAGATATAGGATGCTCATGGGACATAACTGAAAATTTGTTCATTGTTTATCTGAAATTCAGATTTACTTGGGTGTTCTATGTGGCAGTCCTGCTTGTAGAGAAAACAGATTTGTGTTGCAGATACAGCTGCTTGTATTTGAGCTTTGTAGCCTGGGGGCCCAATGAATTCTAGCCAAGAGTTAGAGTTCTCTTGGACTTCCAATGTAGGTATGTCACACCCTCTGTGTGTGCATTGATTTGCAGCCTTTTAAACGAAGCATAGTGATGTGGGTTAAATTGTGTCCCCCTAAATTTCTTATGTTGAAGTCCTAACCCCCAATTTCTCAGAGTATGCATGACCTTATATGGTGATGGTGCTTTACAGAGGTAATGGAGTTAAAATGAAGTTATTAGAATGGACTGTCATCCAATATGACTGCTGTCCTTATACTAGTACAATGTTGTTGATGACACTCAAATATGGAGAATGCCATACAAAGGTAAAGGCAGCAACCAGGGCGATGCTTCCACAAGGAACCCCAGAGATTGCCGGGAACCCACCGGAAGCTAGGAGCAAGGCATCAGATTTTCCTGACAGCCATTGGAGGAACCAACGCTGCCAACACCTGGTCTTGGATCTCTAGCTTCCGGAACAGGAACTGCTGTTGTTTAAACCACCAGTTTATAGTACTTTGAAAGGCAACCCTCGCAAACTGATAAACGTGGCAGCACAGAAATTGGGCTGATGAGTTCCCTCGCTAATTTGGGTGGATAATCTTTTGAATTTAGGCTGGACAGGTAGCGTGATCTCCACTTCACAAATGTAAAAATTAAAGCTCAAGAGTGAGTAAATGGGTTACCTAGCTGACACAGTGAGTCATTGATGAAGGAGCTCATATTTAACAGTATATATTATATATACATATGGATTATATGGAACATATACATATAAAATTGATATATAAAAATGAAATATATAATACATATATATTTTATATGGTGATGGTGCTTAGTAACAACCTTAGACACTTTATGTATATCTAATTTAACCTTTAGGATAACCAGTGAGTTAGGTTCTATCCATTTAGGTACTTTATGGATGAAAACCAAAGTTCAGTATGAGAGTCTTGGCATTGTCAAATAGTAGCTACCAAGTGTTGGAACCAAAATCAGGTCCAAGTCCTCTGGTTCCTAGCACTGCTCTATACTATTTCTTGACAAGAGAGATGCTAGCCAGTTGTATAACTTCACAAAGGACTCAATGAGTGAAAAGAGGCTATTTATTTTGTTGGAATTATTTTTGCTTTAAAATTATATATTGATTCACATACTAATTTTGTATATGTGTACATTAATCGGTAATCTTTTATGTGGGCAAATCACCCAAATTATCATTGTTCACGGGTTTTACCAAAAATTAAAAGAATTCATACAAGTAAGATTTTTATATTATTATAGACATTTTTATTTAGGCTCTCTTTTATTTTGACCTTAACTTAGAATAGACATAGTCAAATTTAATTTCTGGATATTACATTCTTATTAATGCTTAACAGCTTCTCTAAATGGTTTCTGATGTAAAAAATGATATAGATTCTACCTCTCTCTTTCTCTTCTGTGTCTTCCTCAACCCCTGAGATTTTTTGTTACAGACTTCTGTTCCTTTGGGTTTCACTGTAATGTTTCTGGTTCAGCATTTTAACAGTTAATGTTTACTTAGTACATTGAAAACCAGGATTTCTCACCAGAGGTGGTTTCTGGCCTCCACAGTATGTGGCTTTTGAGATTTATTATTTTTATGGGGTGGAGAAGTTTCTCCAGGCTATTTCTGTGAATGAGAGATCAAAGTCAGATGCATTTGACAACTTCCCTCTGAGAGGACCACCCAATAGTTTGATAGTTGTATTTTCTACCACACGTGATTGATGTACCCATGATCCACTCCCATTTTCTGTGAATGAAAGCGCATGAAGAAGCCCCGTTTCTGTTGTTGATTTTTACCAGGACACTATTTGACAACTTTATTATTATTATTTCTTTCAAATTCATAAAAAAATTCAGTGTTCTCTCTTTAACATCCACCTTTTATGGAGCTGCTATTTGTTTCTTCTTCCTTCATCTGTTGGTAACTCTGTTGCTTTTCCCTGCCTGGGTGGGGAAGGAGCTTGCCCTCCTGGACTGTGCCTGGGGTAGAGTCCAGCTCCTCTTGAGGTGAGGCTGGGCTTCTCATTTCTGCCGATGAGTAGTTTTATGAGGAACATGTTGTGTTTGGTCAGGACTTCAGTTGCTAACCAAGGAAAAGGCATGAAGGGTTCTAGATACAGTCTTGATCCAGGAATAGCTGAATGAGGCAGGTAATCAAGAATGAAATCTGAAGATCTCTCTTTTCATCTTCCCAGGTCACCCCAGCTTTAAATAGCCCATGTTTCACCCAGATGTCACCTTCTTAGAGATATCGTCTCTGTCCGTCTTCTCTAAAATAGCACCTACCTCCACCCACACCTCCATCTTTTAATTGCTTTCCCAGATCTACTTTTCTTCTTAAGGATTTATAATGATTTATGACTTACTACATATATATATATTTTTTACTTCTTCTTCCACCCCACACCAACCCATTGTATATTCCATGAAAGTTTAGACTATATGTTTTCTTCATGGGTGTTTCCTAAGAGCCTAGAACTTAATAGATGCTCAGTAGAAGCTTGTTGAATTTTTTAATGGCTGTCTTCATGACAGAGAGATTAAGGCTATCTGTTTATTCCTGCATTATTTTCTAAAACACTACTATTTAAAGTGGTTTTAAAATGTTTCTGCTATTACTGCTTAGAACCTAACAGTATTCTGTAGTTATACAGTGTTCCCTAAAAAGGTTTTTAATAGTTAAAGTAATAGTCAATTTTCCCACCTTTTTAAAGTGTAGATTTTCGCATGACTATGGACCCACATTGACAAAATTTGCATATCATTTGTGTATCTAAGGTATTGCTCACTTCCAAACTCACACAATGTGCCTGGACATATTTCTACTTAGTTTACCAGGGTGGGAGTAAAATTGGAGAAAGGGTAGTCTGTTTTACTTCTTACAGAATTTACCTGCTGAAATACTAATGGACTTTATAAGATGTTTTCATATCATACTTACTGAATCTATTAACTTATTAATCTTTGGCTAGCCAATATGCCTGTATCTATATTTATTATAAATGTATTTTTATATTTATGTATTTATATATAAAGAATTGTATATATTATAAATTGATTCATATTTTGAAAATCAGCTTATTGAATAATGGGAAAAATTAAAAAGAAGTGCTGAGAACAGATATCCCTGCCTACTTCCCAATCATAGGGTATTGTATTAGTCAGAGGTCTCCAGAGAAAAAGAGAAAATTACACACACACACACACACACACACACACACACACACTCTGAATGATTGACTGATTGATTGATTTTAAAGAATTGGCTCACATGATTGTGGGGACTGACAAGTCTGAACTCTGTAGAGCAGGCTAGAAATTCCGGCAGGAATCACTGTTATAGTCTTGAATCTAAAGGCAGTCTGTCGGTAGAATGCCTTAGTTTTCTGGGAACTTCAGTCTTTTGTATTAAGGCCTTCAACTGATTGGAAGAGACCCATCCATATTATGGAGGGTGATCTGCTTTACTTACTAGTAAAGGCTACTGCTTTAAATGTTAATCACATCTAAAAAATATATTTTCACAGCAACATCTAGACTGTGAAAAAACTATGTACCATAGATTAGCCAAGTTGACACATAGGAACTAATCATTATAACATATGACTCAGTAGCCTCTCTTCTGGGTATTTATGAAAATATAAATTTACACAAAAAACTATACATGAATGTTCATGGTGGCTTTAATCTCCAAACTGGAAACAACCCAAATGTCTTTCAACAAGTGAATAAATGAATAGATTGTGGTGTATCCATACAATGGAATACTGCTGAGCAATTTAAAAAAAGAGCACAGTATTGATATATGCAGCAACTTGATTGAATCTCAAGAGCATTATGTTGAGGGTTTTTTTTAAGCCAATCTCCAATGATTACATACTGTATGAGTCTATATAGAACATTCCTGAAATGACAAAATTATAGAGCTGGAGAATAGATTAATGATTGCCAGGAGTTAGGGGTGGGAGGAGTAATGACTAAAAGGATAACATCAGAGAGTTATTTTGGGTGTGACAGAGCAGATCTACATGTCGATTGTGGTGGTGGTTACATGGATCTATGTAGTAAAATTTATAGAACTTTCCTCTTACTCCTACCCCTTACCCCCCAAAAAAGTGAGTTCATGGAAAAACTGGTGGAGTCCAGATAAGAGCTATAGTTGAGTTAATAGAATGATAACAATGTCAATTTCCTAGTCTTAATAATTGATGCTGTGATTATTTCCTTTTCTTGACTTATTGCATTAGCTAGTACTTCCAATACAGTGTTGAAATGCAGTGGGGAAAGAGGTTGCCTATATCTGACCACACATATTTTTAAAAAAGATTTAATATGCCATTCAAATATCACAAGCTTTATCTGATTTAAAACTTTCTTCAGTAAAAGGTACTTATAAATATAGTATTTTAAAAATTAGAATCATAACAATTTTGAATTGAATTTTGTTGGAACATGATTATGTGTTTAGTTATATTTGGGAGACTATTCTTCAATAAGCAAGTCTGCTTATTTTCCTCTTAATTGGAGAAGTATAAAACATGCTCATCTACACTAATAAAAGAGAAAGATGCAAATTGACCGTACCTCCTTGATGCCCACCAGACAATCAGGAGTGAGTATGCAAATTAACCTGACAAAGATGGTGGGTTGATTTGCATACATAGGCACCCAGCAGCCTGGGTCCCGGGAGCATCCTTGGGCCACTCCTGGCCTACGGGCCTTGGCACTGAGCGGCTGGGGGCGGGGCAGCAGAGGCTTGAGCAGGACCGGAGCGGAGCCACGGGGGGTCTGCCCAAGCCACGGCACAGGCTTGATCGGAGCCGGGAGGCCCTGCCCAAGCCACAGCGGAGGTTTGAGTGGAACTGGGGGGCCTTGCCCAGCCGAAGTGGAGGCTTGAGTGGAGCAGGGGGTTGGGGGGCCCTGCCCAAGCCACGGCGGAGGCTTGAGCAGGCCCGGAGACAGGGGGGGTGTGCCAGCCTCGACTTGCCAGCAGTCCTGCCTCTGTGCATGAGCTGCATAGGAAACACCTTTTCTGACCGCTCATTGGCTAAGCTCCCTGTATGCCACTGGTAATTTTCTTGATAACTTGGGTAATAAGAATCCAAAAAGGTGATCTAGGGTTTTTCCACCACACTCCTGGAGGAAAAAATGAAGGTCTGCTGCTGGAGGGCTAAGAAATGTCTTATTCTGCCCTAGCCAGTTTGGCTCAGTGGATAATGCCTCGGCCTGCTGATCACAGGGTCCGGGTTTGATTCTGATCAATGGCATGTACCTAGGTTTTAGGCTCCTCCCTGGCCGGGGCCCAGGTCAGGGCTCATGCAGGAGGCAACCAATCAAAGTGTCCCTCTCACATTGATGTTTCTCTCTTGTCTTTCCTTCTCTCTTCCACACTCTCTAAAAAGCAATGAAAACATATCCTCAGGTGAGGATAAAAAAAAAAGAAAAAAGAAATGTCATATCCTATGAAAGACACATCTTGAAAATGCCTAAAGAAAGTTGTCATTTTTTCATGATGAAGGGACTGGAGTCTGTGTTGATGAAAACACCTTGGTGGCTGCGGTGGCTGGCAGTGGCTGCAGCAGCGGGGTGATGGGGCTGGCGCCTTCCCCTGATCAGCCCGGTTGCCTCCCACAGAGGGAGGCCAGACTGCAGCTTAGGCCCGCTCCCCATGGGAGAAGGCTGGGCTGAGGGACACCCCCCCATGCACGAATTTTGTGCACCGGGCCCCTAGTTCTCTATAAATACTGTGAAGTTTCTGTGTATCCTTCTAATCATTTTTAAGGCATATAATTGCATATTATTTGTTTTGGGACTTGAGCTTGGAGGTGATATTTCTTTTACTTCTCTTTTCAGTCTCTTTATGCCTCTTCCTATTCCTAAATATAGTTTGCACATGGGAGGCTACATAAAATGATGCTAAATGAGACATTAAGAAACAGTGATCCGCCCATCTTCTTCATTGTGTTTATCCATACAAGGTGTTTATCCAAGCAAGACTTCCAATACTTATTTTTCATGGATATCCCTGCCCTTCCGTATTGTCCAATAACAATGTTATGTGTAACATATCCTGGAATTTTTCCTTTTTTGAGTCATGACAAAGTTTATATGACAAAGGTGGTTCTACTTAAATACACATGGTTAATGATGAAAGTGGTTTTCTATGAGAACTCAGGAATAACTAACATGTCAGTAGCCATTGCACTACTGAAGTTAGAAGGAAAAGGAGGGGGATAAAGGGGGGTAAAAGGGGGCAGAATTAATCAAGGTGTGTCATAGTCAGTATGGGGGCCTAAAGCATCAGCTGTGCCTACACAATTTGAAAAGGTAAAGCATAGTGAGTAGAGATTGCAGAAGTTGGCATGAGGCAGTTAGAAACATTACAGAGTTTTCATCTTCACTATTTGTAGTAAGATTTGGAAACAGCCTAAATGCCCATCAGCAGATGAGTGGATTAGAAAACTATGGTACATCTATACAATGGAATACTACACTGCTATAAAAAAGAAGGAATTCTTACCATTTGCAGGAGCATGGATGGATCTGGAGAGCATTATGTTAAGTGAAATAAGCCAGGCAATGAAAGAAAAATACCACATGATCTCACTCATTTATGGAAAATAAGGAACATTATAACCTGATGAACAAAAAGATAGATACAGAGGCAGTAAAGCATTGAAGAGTGCCAAATTACAGAGGGAAGGTTGGGGAGGGGGGGAAAGAGATCAACCGAAGGACTTGTATGCATGCATATAAGCACATCCAATGGACACAAGACACTGGGGGAGTGGGATGAGGGCATGCGACAGGGGGAAGGGGAGCTGGGGAAAGGTCAATGGGGAAAAAAAAAGGATATATATGTACTACTATATGTAATACTTTAAACAATAAAAAAATAAAGACTTAAATCATGATTGGAGACATTGCTATAGCCAAACCATATTTTTTTACTATATTTATGATTTAATTATTTTATAAACACATCTCTTTTCCAGGATGAAGGGATGGAGAGTAGTAATTTTCTTCTCTACTTGGGTGTTAATTGGGTTTTAGCAATTTAGAACTTTCTTTAGTTGGCCTTTGTTGTGTTTTTTGGCTGCCCAGCACCTTTTGAACACTTTCCCTGTAATCCAGGGCACTTCTACCATCATGATAATCACCTCCCCAAGACAGAACTCAGAAAACTAGCTCCTTTCTCATAGGGCACAGGCATGTGACCTAGATCCCATCAATAAACCAATTCAGAAGTGAGCAAGCTGGGGATGGAGGCTCCACCCAGAATCCATGTTTGCTAGCCTGAGTGGCAGCAGCTGCAGCCAGCTGTTGGGGGGCCGAGTTTGCAGCAGAAGCACTGTTTTCTCTTCAGGCCTGTTTTGCGCTTCTTTGTATCTGGAAGCTTAGTATTAAGCTCATTCTCAGTATTTCTTTAATAAATTCCTTTTCTGTGTGATTACTCAGAATCTGCTGTCATTCCTTATAACTGCAAGCTTGAATTGTATCAGTTCTCAGCACTGTGGAATATGCTATTAGGATGTCCAGACTAAATTTGGCCTGGCTGTTTTTTTAGTGACATGTAAGAGCAGAGGGCAGGGTCTGGGCTCATAATTGAATGAATGATATCGGTTTTAGGACTAGACCTAAAAATGAGGCCTATAAATGTGAAGTGAAGACCGAGTTCAAGATGAGCCACTATAGAAAAAAGCTAACTCCAAGACAAGGTGAGGATAGTGATCAAAGGTAGTGAAGTCAGTAGAATAGGTTAGATTCATGCTCTATTGACAAGTCAAAATATATGTAATTTTTTTTTGTTTTAGAAATTTTTTACTTATCTTTATTGTTGAGAGTATTCAGTACTATTTTCTGATTCTGATGTCCCTTTGTCATATTTCCATATGATCTTAAAAACTTTCCAAGAATCAGGTTTTGTCTATTATGTATAAAATGGACCAAATAAAAATATTTTTATTGTTTTTAGGATTATGTACTGCCATCCACACTTCTATTTAGTTAGTATTAAAATAATGATGCTAAATTTCCAATTACTAGTGAGCTTTATGCCTCAGAGAGCACTTAGTATGAAAATATACCTCCAGAAACTGTGGACCTATGACATTTTTATTCAGACACTCTTTGCTTGGTAGATTTATAGGAATATTGAGAGTTTTACTTGCCCAGTAGTTAGGGAATGCGGCAATCAGGAGACAGTGTTGCTTTAATAATGAGCAAACTGTATGTGCTGTTTCTTGTGATTCAAAGGGTTATCTTAGTCAAAGCCCCCTCATCCACCTGTAATAGAAAGGTTCCTTCTCAAAATGTTCTATTAAAAAATAAAATGGTAATAGTAAAAACAGTTTTCATTTATTTAATGATGACTATTTCCTGTCATTGTGTTAGATGTTTTACTTGAATGATCTTGAGCCTTACAACACCCAATAAGACAAGTTGTTATCCCTATCTTAGAAAGAGCACAAGGGTGAGAGAATTAGGAGACTTGCTCATGGCTTTTTAGGTCTATTTCAAGTTGATGCTTCAGAGTAATTTTAAAGGAAACAGAAGGAGACTAAGGTATCTTTCTTAGTAATCTTTAATAGTTTATCCTAATCCTGATCTCAGAGTCTAAGTAGAGTGGCCCTGTGGCCCATCCTGAATAAGTCATTGCCTCACCAACATTCAAAATGCCCTTTGTACTTGCTGTAATGAGTCACATATTCAACATGCAGACGTAAAGTCTTTTAAATATTTTAGGTTATAAAGAAATCCCCATTTTGAAATTTTTCCTTCTTTACTCTCTTACAGTAATCCTGATTGCTGGGAAGGTCATGTGGGGATGAGGGAAGAACTTAACAAAATAATTATCTCACCCGAGAAATACAGGAGCATTAAGGAGGGGACTGTGTCTAAATGGAAGATTTTGAGTCTTTGTATATCTAGTAGCATGTGTGTGTGCGATATTGTGGAAAAGAACAGGCAAGCTGCTATAGTGAAAGAATGGCGAGGGTAAACTGAGGATTGCTTATTTTCCCTGTGCATTACGTTCATCTCATTCAACATAAGACTTTAATTGTTTGACTTAACTCCATGCTTTTTCAGAACAACTTAAGATTGAGGTGAGAATAGAAAAATAGAGGTTGAGGTTTATATTTTGACTTTATTCAGGCAAGAACTCTCACTTAGGAAGCTTTTGTCCATTACAAAGTTTGTTTTAGTGAGTCTAAATAATGCACAGAAACTTCCATCATTTATCAAATGGTTTGTAATTTAAGCTGTAGCTATATACCATTTGAGATATCTATTAAAATTAATGAATAGCATAATTTATGTTTGTTATATATCTTAAGCATTAGGCATAAGAATACTTATTGGGTGGAATGGTATTTGAGTAAAAAATATATTATTAAGGCAAACTAAAAGTTATTAAAAGGTGATTTTAAAAGGAATTTAGATGTCTTAGATTCCATTATATACAGTAATCATCTTTTAAAGAGACACATCTATAAATCATACTAATGACAAGGATTGAGGAGATAGTAGAACCTCAACCAATTGTCAAAATACCAAGCCAATTATTAATTAGTGAGTAGTATGACATTTTGCAGAATACTTCCAATCAATTTTGTTTCTCTCTTTTATGATGGAACAATAGTCCATATAAAAATAGGGAAACCATTAAATTAACTATCCTTTCTAATAAAGAGGGAATATGCAAATTGACCATCATGCCCTCACAAAGATGGCGGTGCCCACAGCCAATAAGGAGGGAATATGCTAATTGACTGTCATGCCCTCAAGGATGGCAGCACCCACAGCCAATAAGGAGGGAATATGCTAATGACTGCCACATCCTCAACAATGGTGGTGTCCACAGCCACAAGATGGAAGGGCCCAGTCCACTCAGCTCCACCGGGGCAGCAGGCATGCAGCACGGTTGGGCCCGCCCCCAGGCAGGTCTGGCCGCTCCACATGCCTGCCTCCAGAGTCCCTCAGTCTCCTCAGCCCCCCTAGCTGCCCAGGGCTGGCCCGAGGCGCAGGCAAGCCTTGGATGGCAGTTGCCCAGCCGCCCAGGGCCACCCGAGACTCAGGTAACCAGGGCTGGCCAAGGCTTGTGCTGCTGGCAGTGGCAGCAGCAGAGGTGTGATGGGGCGTTGCCTTCCCCTGATTGCTGGGTCGCCTCCCACCCCTGAGGGCTCCTGGACTGTGAGAGGCGGCAGGCCGGGCTGAGGGACCCCCCCGTCCAGTGCATGAATTTAAATGCACCGGGCCTCTAGTCTTTACATAAATGAAAATGTTGAGAATTCCCAGTATATTTTTCCCATAAGAATTTTAGGAAAATGCATTCATATTGAAGAATAATCTACAGAGCTCTGTTGATAGCCTGAGGATGGTTTTTTCAGATGATATACTTAGTGTGGAACAATATTGCATTTTACTTAGTAAAAACATACAAAGGGTATTGATGCATGACATCAATATGGGAGAAATTGTTTAACTGTGTAAGGTTTGGTCGAAAACATCCATAGGTATATAGTATGTTGAACTATGAAGCTGTTTAGAATTGAGGGTTGGCCCTAACCCACAGGGATATCTGGGCAGCACACTCATTATGTCAAGGATATGTTGTTCTTGTAAGAGTTAACATTACTTTGGCTAAACTTTGTAAGTATTGAGAAATAATACTTCTATTACTCTCTGGAGAAATTCATTGAAAATGTGTTAGAAAAAGAGACCTCTGAGAAAAATTAAAAGAAATTGAAATTGTTTGATTTAAATGGAAGAATTGAGAGATTTGGAGTTATGAGGAGAAGAAATAACAGCTATTCATTAAAAACACACACACACACACACCAAGAATAAGGGATTTTTTCTGGATATTAATGAGAGTGGAAAATATGCAGGTTTGTTGTTGTAATAATACCAGAAAGAAAAAGCATATTTTCTCAGCAATTTTGAATTCAGTATATAATTGCATCTGCTAATAACTGTGTGCACTCATTTGGTAAATGAGTGCTGAATGTCTTCCATAGAAAAGTCAACTGTTAGGTGTTGATTCCTGCTTGAATACAAAAGACTAAGCCAGGGACTAGATGCAATGTATCCTCCTACTTCTGTGACTTTTTGTGAAAGTAGTTAGCAGGTTAAGTGAGACTTCTTAAGAAATGGAAAATCAATATGCTATTGTTTCAGTGGGGGTACAGTACCTAGATGTTAGATATAGAGTCAAGAGTTTAATGGTTCTATAGAGTTAGTCACCCTTTCATGCCAATTAAGTTGACCTTCATATCTAAGTATTTTTTTAATATTTCTTAAGAAATGTCAAGAGAAATAAGTGAAATTAGTAATGCTGCTCATATTTTCTTTGTCATTATTTACAGTGTAATTCATCAGCCAACTTTAATTTCATAAGCTATTCATTGTGCTTAAACGGTGCCTTTTTATATTAAATATTTATGGCAGTCTCTGAGAAGAATACATTAAAATGGCAGATGGGGGTCATTTTAAACATTTACTTGATTGAAGGAAAAGGACCCCCCTTGTGAATTTATAGTCTGCTTTCAAAGAAAGTTCACAATGCCTGATAATAACCAAGGAGGTAAGAATTCTACCAATTCCCAGCGCTGTGATTTCAGAAAGCAATGGCTGCAAACAGTCTTCATGCTTCAGCAGCTCCCATTTTGAAATTGTTTGCGAGGGCAGTGAAGAATGGTGAACAAAAACATTTACAGTTGTATTGCCTATTAATAATTCAATAAGAGTATACCTCTTTTGCATTACTATTGCTTTTTCATCGATTTTTACCCATAGGAGCAAAGATAAGTCGAAAATCAAATTTTTGACTTATGTTGATAGGAAGATATGTCCTAGACGCTAGAATTCTAGAACGTGGAAGGTACTTTGGGAATCATGTCCTAGGGTTCCTAAATGAAGGATGTGCTTTTGGCTTTACTTTTTTTCTACTTGTCATGGTAACTAATAAGCCTGAATCCAGGAATGATGATTATTTCTAACCCCCTCAGAATGGTGTCTCCTAGTAAAACTTCAAAGAACTATACATTTTTAATTATATTACCTTCTTTGATAGTCCTCATAAAAGAAGTTACTGTTTTTAATAAGAGTTTTATTGAATATAAAAATTAAATACATTAATTTTATTAAAATCTTGGAAGATTATATATAACTGTATCACTTGACTGTTGACAGTTGAGATGCTTCTTTCTTAACCAGATTTATTCATTTTTTCTAAGTGAACAGCCTATGTTTGATGTAAAAGGGAAATTACTATTTTCGAAAATCTTTTTTTCAGAGATGGCTGCTTAGAATAACAATTTTATTAATGTTTGGTAAAAGCTTTGAAAGTCTCAAGCCAGAGAAATTATGACTCTTGTTGTACTTCAGTCACTTGCCAATCAAAAGTGGCCATTCTTGGCTGATAGAGTGATTATTTTACAATTATACCAAATGAATGGGTATATGTGGGTTCCATGAGCAGGTGTGTAATTTCAGAATCTCATTAAACTTATATTTTTCAAGGAATTATCCAACAGCTATTAAGTGGGGAGTATGAATAAATTGATTTTCTAGTGGTAAAAATTATGTATCTTCATTTAAGAAAATGGTTTGTTGTGTGCACTAAGTGAGCATCATATTTTAGCATAAAGTCCAGGAATTTCTCCACAGATGTATATCTAAGAATCTATGAATCCCCTGATACATCAAATAAAATGTTGCATGTGCCTTGTCTTTGGAAAGGGATCCCTGACTTCCATCAGTGTCAAAGGGGATCTCTAACCCCAAAAGTTGAGTGAAATAATCTGGTCTAATCTCCTGTTTTCCAGATAAAGAAACTGCGATTCAGCAAAATCAAGTGACTTATTTAAAGTGAGACAACATTGGAAGTGCTACAATTAAAATCTTTTCATATACTATAGACTGTCCCTGAGGTTTCTATTATTTTTTAGAAGTTGGAAGTTCAGAATCTGGAGTTGAAAAAATTATGAATCCTTTCCATGCAAAAATATATTCAACCCAAAATACATGTAGCTAGAGGCCTGGATTCATAATATCTCAGGGATATTGTTTTGAGTTCCATCTTCACTTGAAGAAGTTATTTATAGAAGCCAGGCGATATTCATTCCATCTTGTAAGTGAAAGTAATGCCTCCTCCCCCTGCCTAGTTTTAACACGATACAGTGGAGATGTAGCCTCTCCTTCTCCTAACATTTGTTAGAATGAACCCTGACAGTTCCAGACAATATGGAGGGTTCCCAGTAGACATGGAGAGGATCATCACTTCAAGGGCCAGGCTTAGTGGGATAACTTTCCTGGGCAGATGGTGACAACAGATGGCTTTAATGTATGCAGCCACTCATTCGCTGGGTTTTCTTTGGGGGTACTTTAGGTCTTCTCCGGGGAGGGGGCATATAAAGGTACTCACCCACTCTCCTGGCAATAAAGGCCAGCCGCTATGGCAATGAAAGCAGTCTCTAATGCAGCACAGTGGAGGTGAAAATGGAAGGGAGAACCCAGAAGAGCAGAAATGGTCCCCATGCAAGAGCAGTAGTAGGGAGAGAAAGGGAGGCAAGAAGGCAGTGAGATGGAGATGCTTGTAAAGGGAAGGCACTCAGGGAGGAATGACAGCTTGGATATTTCCTGTTTAACCTTTAATAATCTTTCTGTATTTTGATGTTCGTAGCGTGATTTTTGCTTTATGTGTGGCTTTTTCTTTTCCATTCATAATTATCAAAAGTGTGTGTGTGTGTGTGTGTGTGTGTGTGTGTGTGTGTGTGTGTAGGAAGCGGTACCTGGGCTGATTTTTCATGTTTGATTTTTGTTGGCTGACACCAACCCTGAAGATCTGCCCCTGTCCATGTCCGAGGTCAATGGCAGGTGTGTTCTCGCCACTGGCAGATGGGCTTCTGATGGCCCCGTTCTGCACATCATCCAAAAGCCCATTCACGTCAATGTCTCCTCCTTCAACCCCCAAGAATATAAAGTAAAAAGGCTCAGGGGTTTGGCACATTGGTTCTTTTAAAGGGTGTCAGCTCCTGGTTTCTTGATTTTAGTACTTGTTTTAATACTTAAACTATATTTTTTATTTTTCTTTCATTTAAATTCATCTTTGTAATGTTGGTTTATAAGAAAAAAAATTTCATCAAGATGATTTAGATTTTCCAAATCAAAAGTGTAAGTGACTTCTGAACTTCTTTCTTGACAAAATCACCATGAAAAGCTGCATTGAGACAACAAACCTAACTTGAAAAACACTTAATGAGTTAAAAAGCAGACTCAGAAAGCTTCTTATAATAGAAGTCGGTCGAAGTGGTTTTAAGCATTTATTTCATTACTTTTTAACTCCTTGACTGTTAACACTATAAACGTGAATTTGAGAAAAAATTAACTTGTTTTTGAACTCTATAAAAAGTATTTTTTTCTTTTAATTAACTTTATTGTTTTTAAAGCCCTGCATCAAGCTCTATTTCTGTGCTTGGGTAGTTCCCATTTGCAAACGGGGCAATTTCTACATTTAGGTCTGAACAGGCTATGCCACAATTATCCTTTTTATTGTAACTTTACTATCACAGAAGTAGTTTTCTTCTCCAAATGGAAATTCCAGAGTAACTCTAATGTCTTACTACACATACTGTTATTTCCAATTTCCAAAAGCAACGGCTCCTGCTCCAGCAAAAAAACACAAAAATACAAAAACATCCTATGTCTAGGATGGATCCTTATCTCCTTGTTGTTACTTTGGTGTCTCGCATAATAGTAACAGTTGCTAGCCTTTGTTGTTTACTGTGTGCCAGGCAGAGTGGGAACTGCTTTGTATGGATTCTCTTATTCCATCAGCCCTCTGAGGTATGGAATAATTGTCTTCATCTTACAGCTGAGAAAACCTAAGCTCAGAGATGTAGGTAGCTCCACCAAGGCGACCTAGCTAATGAATGGTGGAGCGAGAATTCTGACCAAGCTGACTCTAAAGGTTTCTCTGACATGAGCCACCATTCTGTTCATAGGGGGGGTACATTTATTGATGTATATTTAATATTTTTCTAGTTGCAGTTTATCTTTGGAGCTACTTCAACTTAGAGAAGTAACTGTGTGTGGTAATTGCCCTTGTGCCAGGTATCAGGTCCGATGTTGCTGTTTTTTTCAGTGGAAAATTTCCTGTCATTGATTGGAACCATCCAGTGTCACTATGGCCATTTTACAGACAAGGCCTAAGAGCCATTACTGTGCTCATTGTCACTGGCCAGCGAGAGGCCAACCCTGGTCTAGCAGCTGGCCCTCTGCAGACAAAGCTGTTCTGTTGCTGGGTGTGAACTGGGACAAGCTACACAAAGAGATGAAAGCAAATACGTTCTTTCTGAAAATGTGTGGTGGTATCTGTTTCTGTGGCATCTGATTGTATTTAGAAAACTTTCTGAAAAATGATTTCCTACCCACAAGAATAGTAGAAAAATATTTTTTGAAAATTTGGCTTTGCCTAGGTTAAACATTTGAAGCATTTCCCTCCTTCCTGCCCCATCCTTTTCCTTCCTTTAGCAAATATTAATTGAGTATTTATTATGTGCTATAAAGTCTTTGTGTGAAGAGCTGGAGGCATCCACATGAATAAAACATAACCGCAAATAGGTTTGTTTGTTTGTCACCATTGTGTCTGAATTTTAAACAGGTTCTTGGGCTGAGGGCTCATATCCATCAGTTCATTCACCTTTGGCACCTGCTTCATCCCCAGTAGCTTTTCCAGAACTGCTACCTTCACCTTGAAGTTTCATGAGTTTTCCCATTTCAGACTTGGGCTTCCTCAGTATTTTGACCTTTTTAACAAAAACATGGATTGGATAAATAGATTGGCCAGCCTTCCTATGTCTTCCCGCTGCTAGTTGGAATCAATTTGTTTGCACCTCTCAGTCATGATTTTCATCATCTTATGCATTTGGCGGACCTGTTGATGCTGAGCCTAAGACGTCTTCTGAATCATATTGTTGTATTTTTTAGTAAAATCAACACAGAATAGACAAAGCAAATAAACCATTGGTGGTCTTGACTTCAACATGAGCTTCACCTGATTATATGTTTTCAATAATTTGGAAGAGAGAGGAAGGGAGAGAGAGAGAAACGTTGATGTGGGAAACATCCATCTGTTGCCTCCCATATGTGCCCTGACTGGTGATTGAACCTACAACCTGGGTATGTACCCTGACCAGGAATCAAACCCATGACCCTTAGGTGCACAGGACGATGCTCTAGCCAACTGAGCTACATTGGCCAGGGCATGGTCTGCCATTTTTTGACCATGGAGCACATTTTGTCACGGTAAGATGCATGCCATGGAAATTAGTCAGGCAGTTTTTGCCCTGAACATCCTCAGTAATTAGCTTGAGCTTTATAAATGCAAATTCATCATTCTGCAGATCAGCTGGGCTCACCTCAAAAGCTGGACCCTTGAGACCATCAGGTGCGACTTTGGTTCCTTGTGTCCTTGTGACACATGAGCCATTTGCAAGCTCTTTTTAAGAATGTGGAACCTGTATTCCTTTTGGGGATCAGTAATTGGGGAGCTCAAAATCATAGTCTGAGTGTTAACTAAATTCAAGGAGGAATTTAACAAATTTTTAAGGTGCAAAAATATATTCTGTTTTTTTTTTGTTTTTTGGTGTGTTTTTTTAGGATTTTAATAGTTAAATATGTTTAACTTGTTGCCATACATTCTCGTGAGCCCTAACCTAGCGTTTCTCTTAGTGTGGTTGTCATATCACCAGGTTACACAGTCTTGGATATCACCGCAGAATCCTTTATTAGAATCTTGCCCACCCTGCCTCTCACCTGACTTTTTAAATGCTTTCTATTGAGTCCCGGTTTCTATGTCCAACAGTTGTTAATGTGTTCATAACAGCAATGATATTTCAGTTCTGAATGGTGGACAAATGGTGGTATTGCAGGTCCGACCCTCTCTGGTTTGGTCCTGGGCAATCTGCAGTGACGCATATCTGCTGACTGCTAGTATGGCAAGGCATTAAGCACAGTACTACTTGAGAATCTTTTTCTTATCAATTTTGTTTATATTTGAACAGAAACAAAAGCAACTCTGGTTTGGGTAAAAAAAATTCCAGAGAGACTCCTGATGACTTATGAGTCCTAAAGGAACCCTCCATAGATCTCTCTAAGCTCAGATGACACAACACCATCTGGCTTAGAGACCTGCCTATCTTACAGAAGGGCTTTTAAAATGGTTTAAGTAGGATGAAGTCAGATTCCCCTAATGCCAAAACTCTCACTTCTTAGAGAATCTAATTTCCGAATCAACACCAAAAGTGTTTCTCTAAAGAAAAATGGAGGGAGAGTATTTTCTACTGAGCTCCATCCAAAGAACCCCTTTTTCTGATGAAATCATGTTATCCTCACAGGTCCCTTCTGGTGGAACCCAGTAAATTCTATTTTTATTTTATACTAGAGGGGGATCCCACAACCCAGCCTGTGCCCTCTCGCAGTCTGGGACCCCTTGGGGGATGTCCGACTGACAGCTTAGGCCCGCTGCCCGGGGGGTTCAGGCCTAAGCTGGCAGTCAGATATCCCTTTAGCAGCCCGGGGGATGTCTGACTAAGGGAGCAGGCCTAAGCTGTTAGTTGGACATCCTTAGCACTGCCACCGAGGCGGGAGAGGCTACTGCCACCGCCGCTGCGCTGGCCAGCCATGAGCCAGCTTCTGGCTGAGCGGCGCTCCCCCTGTGGAAGCACACTGACCACCAGGGGGCAGCTCCTGTGTTAAGTGTCTGCCCCCTGGTGGTCAGTGCACATCACAGCGACTGGCCATTCCTGGTCGTTCTGCTGTTAGGGTCAATTTGCATATTACCCTTTTATTATATAAGACTAGAGGCCCAGTGCATGAAATTCTGCACTTGAGGGGGACGGGGGGGGGCGGGGGGAGTCCCTCAGCCCAGCCTGTACCCTCTCGCAGTCTGAGAGGCTTCCGCCACCACCGTTGCACAAACCAGCCATGAGCCCAGCTTCTGGCTGAGCGGTGCTTCCCCTGTTGGAGTGCACTGATCACCAGGGGGCAGCTCCTGCATTGAGCATCTGCCCCCTGGTGGTCAGTGCATGTCATAGCGACGGCTAGTTCCACTGTTTGGTCAATTTGCATATTAGCCTTTTGTTATATAGGATTTGCTATGAGCCACCCTCCACTAGCCATCTTTTTTTGTGTTATTGAATTTAGCAATTATGTTAAATTAAGATGGTTATTATTTATTCTCAGGTCAATTAAATAACTTTCCCGAAGGAGCTAGGAATCAAACCTTGATTGGCTGAATTTTAAGACTATGGAGTTGTCTTCCTAAAGAGAGAAAAATTCCCACTCTGAATCACTAAACATCCATTCAGTGAAGCCACCATCTTTCTGAACTTACAGCTGTCTGAAAAGGGCTCATCTCCTTTCTGAATTTAAGTGTTTACCTTACCCATGAGAATATAGTATCCTTTGCCCCAGGGCAATAAAATAATTGTTTTCGTTTTAAAGGTCTTTCCTTCTAGCTCTTACAAGATTAGGATAAACAGAGGTGATGTTTATGTCAACAATGTTATTTAGCCAAATAGGTGACACCATCACTGTGAAAGCTAGATGATAGTGGACCCTAAGAAAGCAATGAGATATTTATGGGTAAAACCAGAGACTCAAAATGAAGAATGCCTCTGCAGCTGTAACTTCAGCACATTTGCCTGCATGTTATAATGTATTCACTGTAAAGTCTAGAAGCCTTATAAATATATGACTGGCAGTTGCCTCAGGCGGAAATCTTTTACTGATGCAATGAGATAAAAGTAATTAAGCTACATGTAGACTGATGGGTAATTAAATCCATGTGAAGCATTTTGTAACTAATTGCTATGTTCTAATCACAGATTGCTTTCTATTTGTCAAGGTAAGTGTATATAATTACACAGTCCTTATTTTCTTTAATCTGAAATCATCCCAGTTCGGTGAATTTTTTAAGCACTCTGAATCTTAGAATATTTGGTACATTCTTGCATAAAGATAATTTGCATATTTTGTAATTTGAGGGCCTTTTATGTAAATAGCTTTTAGTGTCACTGACAGCAGTTCTATGTTCAATAGAGATTTCCATAGTCTAGTTTCATTGCTTGTTTTTAAATTTATTTTTAATAGTAAAACTGGTTGTTATTTACTGAATGCTAGTGATGTTCAAAGCATTATATGGACTGTGGTCCTGGTACAATAGTCTGAAAAAACCAACGATCAGAAAGTGGATTAAAAACAGGCTAGTCCCAGTGACACGAGTAAAATAAATACATAGCTTTCAGAGTTGCAGTCTTAGTATGGGAGAGTATTGTGGTTCTAGGCATGGCTGTGACTACTTGACACACAGTGGCAGGTCTCAATCAGCATTTCTAGAGTCAGGGCTAGAGATGTTTCATCTCTTGGTGGGAGTAGAATTTTGAATGTAGACACCCATTTAAAGCATATTTTTTGTTTGTTTGCTTGTTGTTGTTTTTAATGGAATCCTTTTTTTATTGATTAAGGTATTACGTATGTGTCCTTATCCCCCCATTGCCCTCCCTAACCCCCCACTTATGCCCTCACCCCCTGGTGTCTGTGTCCATTGGTTAGGCTTATATGCATGCATACAAGTCCTTTGGTGGCTCTCTCCCCCTTACCCCCACCCTCCCCTACCTTCCCTCTGAGGTTTGAAAGTCTGATCGATGCTTCTCTGTCTCTGGATCTGTTTTTGTTCATCAGTTTATGTTGTTCATTATATTCCACAAATGAGTGAGATCATGTGATATTATCTTTCTCTGACTGGCTTATTTCGCTTAGCATAATGCTCTCCAGTTCCATCCATGCTGTTGCGAATGGTAGGAGTTCCTTCTTTTTTCTGCAGCATAGTATTCCATTGTGTAGATGTACCACAGTTATTTTAAAATGTCATAGTTTTCCCTTCAGGCCAGAGGAGAGTTAGCATTCTATTTTTAAATGCCTAATATTAGCTATCTAGATTAGCCTCACGTAACAAAATTTAATAAAGGTCATTGTACTTAATTATTCTTGTAGAACCACTTATTTTAAATATATTTCTTTATTGATTTCAGAGAGAAAGAGAGAGGGAGAGAGAGACAGAAACATCAATGATGAGAGAGAATTATTGGTTGGCTCCCTCCTGCACGGCCCCTGCTGGGGATCGAGCCTACCACCCAAGCATGTGCCCTGCCCGGGAATCAAATCATGACCTCCTGGTCCATAGGTCGATGCTCAAACACTGAGCCACACCGGCAGGGTGAGAACCACTTATTTTAAAACACACAGACTTCATAGGTTGATTTAGCTTCTTTCTAAAACAAAAAAGAGAGACTTTACCAATATTTATTTAATTACAGGAATTATTACTTGTCATTCAAATTTTAAAGTATATTTTCAGGATATAAAAATCTATAGAAAGAAGCATCATTTAAAAAATTCACCAACTGTGTTAAGCCCTAATATTTTATCACATTTAATTTAGACTTTTTTAATAAAAAAAGAATTAAAGATAATGTTGAAGCCTCTATGCTCTATTCCACTTCCTGTCTCCTCTAGAGTTAATGATTCATTATAATTCCCAGCATTTCAATGCTCTTTCTCTCCTCTTTTTCTGCCTTTTTCCGCATTGAGTATTGTGATTCCATTTTGTCTTCATTGTTGCCTTGTTAGCTATACCTCTCTGTTTTATTAATTGATTCATTCATTCATTCATTCATGCATTCATAGTTGCTCTGTGGTTTAAATATACATGCTTAACTTATTACATTCCACCTTCACAATCTTATAGTTGTATACTTTCATTTCCTCCTTCCTCATATTCTTTGTGCTATTGTCATTTTTTGCATAAATTGTAGACCCCCAACTATATCGTTATTGTTGTTGGTTTTTGCCTAAAAGAGTCAATTATAGTTTAAAGAGAAAAGAAGTGAGAAAAAAATAGCTTTTATATATACCCAGACATTTAACATTTCTGGTCTTGCTCTTCCCTTTATGTATCATCTAGTGCTTTCTCCACACCCCACACCCCCATCTAGAATACATTTACTTGTATTTAAAGACTTTTCTTTCTTATTATTTAGAGTAGTGGTCTCTTAGTAAGAAATTCTCTCAGTTTTATTTGTCTCACTTTTTTATTTTTCTCTCAAATTGAATAGCTATTTTCCTATTTTCATGGAATACAAAATTCTAGGACAGTGTTTCAGTGTTTTCAGGATGTCTCTCCATTCCATTCTGGTTTGCATAGTTTCTTACAAGAAGTTTATGTTATTCTTATCTTTGTGCCTGTGTACAACATCTTCTCCACCCTAATTGTTTTTAAAATCTTCTCTTTATTACTTTTAAAAAAAAAGCCATTTGTTTATAATGTGTTTGGGGGTGGTTTTATTTTTGTTTATTCTACTGAGTTTGAGTTTTTTGAATTTATGGTTTATAGTTTTTATCAAATTTGGAAAATTCATTATTTCAGGGAATCTAATGCATATGTTGGTTGGCTTGATATTGTTCTTCTCTGTTCATTCTTATTCTCAGTATTCTTTCTTTCTTTGCTTCATTTTGGATAATTTTTATTACTGGGTCTTTAACTTCATCTCCTGAATGGTGTCTTTTTTCAAACATCTATTTCTTTTCTCATCACCTTCATATTTTCTGAACACATGGACCACATTTACAATACCTCTTTTAATATCCTTTTCTGCTAATTTCATCATTTCTGTCACTTATGACTCTGTTCTGACTGAGTTTTCTCCCGATCATTACCATAGTCAATATTTTCTTTCTTGTCTGAATGCCTGTGAATTTTTGTTTGGATGCCAGGCATTTTGAATTTAATCTTGTTGAACATTGGATTTTGTTACGTTCCTTTAAATAAGAGTTTTAGACTTTGTTCTGTTATAGAGTTATTTGAAATTAGTTTGATCTTTTGAGGCTTTCTTATAAGGTCTGTTAGTATAGGTTCAGAGCAGCTTCTAGTTTAACATGACTTTTCCTCCACCACTAGGGCATATACACTCCTAAGGACTCTATCTAACGACTTATGTATTCTATGTCTTTCTCTTGTCTTGAGGGAACACAAACTCTTGGTCCTGTATGACTTTTAGGAATTGTTTGGTCCACTGCTTTCCTGTGATTCTTTCCCCAGCCATGGGATTTAGTTTCCTCTTATGCATGCCCAGATAGTACTCAACTAAAAATGGGAGGAACCCTCTGCTCATCTCTGTGCAACTTTTGCTTCTTAAATATTCAACCCTGTAAATTATAGCTTTTTGTACTGCAACCTCTGTCTCCTCAACTTAGCAAGAGCATCAGGCTCTGTTTGGTTCCTCTCTTCTGCACTGTGGCCTTAGAAAATGCCTCCAGGGAGTAAGATGGGCAATCATAGGACTCACCTTGTTTGCTTCTCTAAAGAATCACACCCTGCACTGCCTGTTATTCCTGTCTGATGTCTTCATGTATATTTAATCAAATTTTCTAGTTGTTTATAGCATTAAGGCAATTCTGTAACAGTTAATCCTTTGTATGCAGAAATGGAAGTCCTCACAATATTTCCTTTTAATTAAAATTTTGTGTTGTCATTAACATGGCCAGAGTCCATAATTTTTACTGGATATCACACATTCCTCCTCAGAAATGAACCTGTTGGTACATATAATTTTGATTACCATAGCTGGGTTATCAAGTTATAGAGTTGGTTATTGGTATATGTTATTCTATTATAATCAATGTTAAAATCACCTTTTATTAATACCACCTGCAGGTGTTTTAGTGCTTTGTTCATAGAAATTTTAAATTGAAGAAGTAGCTGATTATTAAATTCTTGATATCTCAGGTATGTATCAGAACTTTCTATTCTGATTATTCTAATTTTTGTCAAGGAACAACTACCATCTTCTTAATACTTCCAAACTTTTAAAGTGCACAGGTTATTCTTATAAGACTATTTTAACTAACCTACTTTTGGGTCATTTGCCAATTATAGTAGTTAAAAAGAGTAAAACTGATCTGAATTATTCTATTACTAGAGACCCAGTGCATGATTGAATCATGCACGTGTAGGGTTCCCTACACGCTTTCGCTTTTCGCGGTGGAGCTGGGTGCCTGTCAGCTGGTGCACCAGGCCTTTCAGAAGCCTCCGGCTCAGCGGAGGCTTCTGAAAGGCCTGGTGCCAGAGCAGACAGGCACCCAGCTCCCACGCTTTTGATGGTCTGCGGCCGCTGAGGGGGGCTATCCTGCTGTTGAGAGGCGCTGAGGGGGGCTGCCGCGGACACCTGGCTACCCTGCCGTTGAGAGGCGCAGCTGGGTGTCCGTGGCAGGCCCCCTCAGCGGCCGCGGATCTGACCGTTGAGAGGCACAGGGGGCGGGAGTCCCGCCCCCTGCGCCTCTCAACAGCAGGGTAGCCCCCCTCACTGGCAGCGGATCCGTGCCTCTCAATGGCCGGATAGGCCACCCCGAGTCCAGCCCCCCAGCCTCCCGCCGCCCAATCGTGGGCGTAGCGGAGTGATGGTAATTTACATGTTACTCTATTATTAGATAGGATTATAGTTAATTGGTGTGTGCATAGTAGATCTTGGAGAGTGAGCTACTTTTTTCTTTAATGAACTTTAATGACTTTTTCTTTCTTCCTCCTGCCTCATAAGAGGATTCTATTTTACTTATTCCTATTTGTCCTTCCTTCAGAAGTTATAGCAGTGGTTCAACCTCTTCGAAGACTCTTTGAGTTTGTTGTAAATGTTAGTTTTTTGGATGTCAACTTAATTGATGCTAAGTGAGAAATTGGGGCCCAAGAGTAGTACTTAAGTTCCGTTGGGTGGAAAGAAGGAAGAAGAAAAAGGAGGAGATATAAAAGACTGGTACCACTTCAGTTCCCTATAGGTGCTACCAACTAGAAAGCATAAATGCTTAATGGTCTCAGATTTCTTTTACTTGTTTCTATTTAAATTTATTAGTCTTGTTTCACTCATTTCAGTCAATTGTAATATATACCCCCTTTAAAAAAGAGTGAAAGAAATGAATTCTTTTTAGAAAGACTGGACAATTTCATGCTCTGTTATTTCTTTATCTGTTCCTTCTTATATACCAAATCTAGTGCTTTGAGGATTCTAAAACTATATCAAATATTCATGAGCTAGAGCATGAGAGTATCTTAAAACATGGAGTTATTGAGAGCTTTCACTAGTAAATATAATATACATATTGCATATGCATCACATATGACAGTGAATAGGTTGTCAACATGTAATTTTTGTTCTCCTAGCTCTGCCCTCTTGCAACAACGTTTGTCACCACTGGCTCCCATCTTATAATTCTTTTTCACCCCTCGCTCACCTCATCCCAACCACACTGACCTCTTTGTGGTTTCGTGGGAACTATAATCATGCTCATGCTGCATCTTTGTACTTATATTCCTTCTGCTTCCAGCACTCTTCCTTCTCATACTGATCTATGTGGCTTACTACCTTGGTTCATTCAGGTGTCGTGTGATTGTGAGTCTTCCTCGATTATTCTGTGTCAAAAATAGCAATGTCCTTTCCCAACCACTTTATCTCATTCCTTTTATCCTGCTTTAAAAATTTTTATTAGCACTTATTTTTACTTGATTTATATTATTAATCTTAGTTCATTGTATTTCTCACTTGAATAAATTTCACAAGAGCCAAGACCTTGTCTCTAAGACCTAGAATGTATCTGGCACAAAGTAATAACAATACTTGTTAGAAGAAGAACGGATGAATGAATGAATGAATGAATGAATGATGTTTCCTTTGTATTAGGACAACCAAGCTATATTTATGATGCACCTTCCAACTGAACATGAGAATATAATGTAAAAGTTAAAAACTGTATTTGCTGTTTAAATACTTGCAATGATAATGTACAAGTTTTATGTTCAAAGTCAAATTTCCCTAATTGGAACTAAGATTTTCAGGTCCTATTTGACTGTAGATTTGGTGGAGTTCACTTTTGAGAAAGATTTTTAGGATCATAAAGTGTTAGTCATTAATTAAAGTCATGTGTTCTTTTAATATTTAAGTTCTATTTGTTCTTCATTCTGTAGTTGAGTTCAATGGCTCAAACAATGCAAAAACCTTTGCTTCTTTAGTTTCCTTTTCCCTCTAAACTATTCTATAACTCTCTAAGTTAGTCTTGGAATCTAGATAAATTACTATAATCACCATGATCAGCAATATTTATCTTTACTGAGGAAAAAGCTCTGCGTCGCAAGTTTCCAGCTATTTACTTTTTTCTTCTTCCTACATCCTTTTGTATCTGTAATGCTGGGTCTGTTAGAAGTTGATCTTGTTGTGATTTTTTTTAAAGACAAAATATCATCTCTTCCCGCATCCTGCTGAAACATCAGAGGGCCCATTCATAGACACTGTTGTCTGTATTTCTCCCATGTATGGAACAAACACACTGTGGTATTCAGGATAATCTGCCTCATTGAGGCTTATTGCAGATTTTGGACACTGGAGAATCAGATACCTTGTTTCCAGAAAGAGTGCCTTTCTTTTGTGGTGTTTGTTTTGTTTTCCATTATTTCCAAATTCTTGTAGAAGCATAGAAATAAACAATATTCTTCCTAATTATGACCTTTCAAAAGAAATAATTTAAACAGGTTGTTTTTGTTTAGTTACAACATTATCAATTATGCCAACAAGTTTGTTTCTTTGTATCACTATAATCACAGATGTCAGATGCTCTGGAAATTCTGTCTCCTTTTTAACTCTTGTTATTAAAGCAATAAAAGGATAATTTTAAAGTTTAATTATTTTATGAGTGATTGATCTTTCTGAATTTATCTGTAATTGGGAAGTCTTACTTCTAAATAAAACGACTTGTATTAATTTGCTGTGTTCTCCAGCTACTCCTGTAGGGTAACTTTTACATTAATCTGTGCAGAAGTTAAAGGAGACCATGCAACACACCTTGCAACATTCAAGCTGCATTTCCATATTGTCCAAAGAAAATTCATTTTCTCATTGCCTAATAGGATTACTTCCTCATTGCCTAAGTGAATTGCACAAGGAAACAAAATTGAGTCAATCTGACTACAGTGAAAGTGTTGTGCAAAGATAGTCAAGAACAGTAATTATGTTGTGATTATGGGTGAGAATGTTCTTAATCTTAGAAGATATATGCACTGATTTATTTAGATTTAAAGTGCTATCATGTCTGCAACTAATTCTCAAAGGGTTCAGTTGGGAAGAACATACAAAATACCATGTGCTTGTGCGTGTGGAGAGATTGAGTGCTCACAAATGTGACAAAATGCTATACATGAGTCTGAGTGAAGGAGTGATGGTTATTCATGTTGGATTCTTGAAACTTTCCTCTAAATTCAACATTGTTCAAAAGAAAACATTAGAGTAAAAAATAATTTGGGTCACTAATAATTCTTTTAAGTTTGTAAAAATAGTATAAACATGACATATTTGAAGAATTAGGTAATGAATAATTATCTAATATGGTGGCCTATTAATTGGGTTTTCATCAGTTATATATCATTGTTATATATTTATAAGATATCCCTAGTTGGTCCACTTAAGAGACAATCTTTAATAAAATTGTCATTTAAATCCTTTTTTATCTGACAGGAAAACATAAAACTCTTGATGTCTAGTAATAGGATTAGAAGGGACCATTGTCTAATTTGCTATTAAATAAATAAGCTAAATAACTAGAAGATGCCTATAAATAGATATTATTACTTAGAAACATCTCCATTGAATAAATTTTCATGACCTTTGAAGTGTTTAAACAGAGGGTCATATTTATTTATGAATTTTCTAAGATTATTTTTAAGAAGAATGAGCCTATAAAAATCTAGTTAATATGCACTGTGACCCTTTAAAAAAAGCATCAGAAATTAAGATCTGAAAATTTAATGCACATGCATAAATATAACATAATGTATGTTTAACTTATATTCCTTATTGGCCTGTGAAGAAAATGGAGCATAAAGGCTGGACTGGGGTGGTAATAGGTGGAATTGAGAGGAGGAAGGGGAGGGCAGGGGGGGCGGGCAGAGCAGAAGACAGGAGAAGGGGGGCAACACATCTTCTGAGGAAGAACGGTTTAGCAGATTTGGGGGTGTTTTTCTTTATTATGTTTATTTGATTTAATTTTCTTGCCATCTAGTGTTCTTTAATGATTGATCCCACTAATTATAGTTTACAGTTTTCATATTTGTGTAGTCTTTATTTTTAGACTCTACTCATGATGAAACATTTGCAGCAACATATTATGGTGGAAATTTTTCACCATGATAGAGCAAGAGCTACTAGAGAAATATCACTCCTTGGACCAGATGAAATCAATCTTTACCAGTATTTTAATTTATTGCAATAAAACTCATACACAGGAAAATTATAGTGAATCATGATCTTTTGAAATTGAGTTTTGGCAAAGTTTGATTTTTCAAAAAGGATTTTCTTTGTTGTGAGACTATTTTGTTGAGAAAATTATATTTTTATGTCTCCTACTTTTCCATCCTCTGTCATCTCAAATTACTATGGAACAAAGATCAGAATCCAGCTGTTGAGGTTGTTCTCTGTTCAGGGGGAAATAGCAATGTGTTTCAACTCTAGGTTGATCAGTAAATTCATGGGTAAAATGATAACTGATCCTAATAAGTAAGCTTTTTAAAGGTTTTTGTGTTGTTGTTTTTTACCTTGCAAGATGCATTTCATTTCTTCATAGTATTTGCTTTTCTTTTACCAAAATTAACAAAACAAAAGGATAAAAGATCAGATGAACCTAAGGTTCCTTAGAAGTCAGAGACTGAACAATTTAAGAAAAATGAACAAAACTCAGGCAGATGAACAATTTTAGGAAAAAGTAAAATTTCCCCTTGGATGCTTTAAAAGCTAATTTTTGTCTCCCACTTTTTCCAGCCATTACTTTCTCTTTTTTTGCATATATTTATTTTTACAGACATGGGAGGTTTTACTGGGCATTCACTTCTCTTATCTCAGTTCTTCCTGCTTGCTTCTCTTTTTCATTTCCATGTGTTTGTTTTTCTGACATGTATTAATCAAAGTCCACATTATACTTCAGACAGGGCCTATCTCATTGGGGCTGACGTCATATCCACTTCCAGCTCACCCTTCATTTTGGTTTCTAAGGCTGTGTTCTTCAATACCCACCCCCTCCACCACCTCCATCAGTGATGTATGTGAAGTCCCCAGGATGTCTGTCACTGTCCCCTTGCCAGCTCCTGGATAACAGCCAATCTTAGATCACAGAAGTTTAATGATGAATCCATATCTGTCATGAGCTGGAATTGCTGCAGGGCACATAGTAGGTAACGGCCTAATAAATGTCTGATGGATGAATAAAGAAATGAATGTGCAAAGGAATAGAGCTCATAACTGAAGTCCTTAAGGAATGAAGCTGTTTAGGCAAGCACTTCTGTCCACAGTATAGCCAATTAAGTGTGCAGATAGAAGCATGCATGTGTCCCCATATCCATTAGTGATTACAGACTCCAGCCTTCGGTTTCCCTGGTGAATTCATATGCAAGCTGACCTGACAGGAACTGCTTGCCCTGTGAGTAATCACAAGACTTCCCAGGGAAAAGGATGTCAGATGGGGTTCCATATTTAGCTTCACCTTTAGTGTGAAATGACTCTCTCTATCCTAAGTATTTGAGGGATCAGCTCTCATTAGCATTCATGCTTGAAATATAACCTTACAAAATCTGTACTCTCTCACATTGATTAAGAGCAAAATCATCTTTGACAAATTTTTGGATTGAATTGGCCAGGCACAATTCTCCCTGAGTCCACGGGTTTCACATTTTGCACACGTTCTCCCATTTCATTGTGTTTTAAGCCAGGTTGCTATTATATAGAGCACTTTAGCAGCCTTGATCTTGGAGACATCAAGACCATTATTCCTGTTGTTGCTGATTTAGTGTTACAGCTGCTTCCTCTTTATGTGATTTAATTTGAAGTTTCAGCCCACCAGGGGGCTATTGGTCCCCACCTATGCAGCTTGAGAGCTGGCTGCTATTTCTGCTTGGATGTTATTTCCATTCCTATTCATAGTGATTTTCCCCCTTCTATATTCATCTAGCAACAGCAAGGCACTGTTCCAGGAACTTGCTCTCTCTACATAAGGCGTAACGTGGAACCATTTGGATGGAAAAATTATAAATTAAAATTATTCTGTTCATTTTAAAATATTCATATTGTGTTGCTCAAATGCCAGTAACTGGAAAATCATGGATAATGTCCTGTTTTTATAACCTCTTTCAGAGTGTTTTAAAATCTGTTTATGTTGTTACTTAGCCATCTCTTTTCCTGGAGTGGATTTTGTGATAAGATTTAAAAGAAAAATGGTTGTATGAGTCCAGTGTCTGATGGCATATGTAAAATTAAAATAAAGATGATGCCACTAATTGCAATCCGTTTTTTTTTTTTAATAGAACAGTATTTACTCCATGGACAAAGAATATTTATAAAATTATAAGACTACACAGGGAACCTATACACATGTTAGACTGTTTCTTCTGAGGATACATTTTCTTTATTATATGAGTAAAACTAAACAAAGGTGTATTACTTTCTGGAACTATGTATTTAATTTAATTTAAGAAAACCCATATATTCATAACACAACTGCTTTTCAAATACTAAAAACATCTCCAACTTTTTAAATGGAGCTTTTTTGTTTTTGTTGTTATATCCTGTTTTCTGTGATAGTTGTTTCTTTAATTTCAGGAAACGAAAATCCTATTTCTATCCTTGTATTTCCTGTGTTGTTTAGGTATGGGTGAGGATGTGCATGTCTCAAAAAGACAAGTGGGGAAAAGGTAACATGTTTTTGTGTGGGTTGGCTAGTTTTTTGATTAATAACTACATCTCTTATTCAAAAGGAAAGAATAGTGATTGGAGATCTTAACTTCATGTATGTTTCTCCCTCTGTGGAACACATTAAGGAGAGGGAAGTTCTTTGCTTTTTGCTCCCATATTCTATTAGTTTTCAGTTTATATTCACATAAAAGCCATATGTTTTATTTGTTGTCTTTCTTGGCTAGGAATATTTAATGTATTTTTGAAACTCTTCTGTTCCATCAACTAAAGATGATTTAAAATTATAGTTTTAAGATTCTTTCCAGAAACGTATACTTCTGGTTGAGGCTGTGGTCTTTCTTTGTGTGCCTTGTATATGTGTTGAGGTTCTTCAGCAGCAACAAATCACTTGAGCGTGAACACATTTCACAGGCCCATTTTATTGTTTGTTGAGACTTGTGAATCATTTGGCCTTTTCAAATAGGCTAATCCTTTAATTGAATGTGCATTCAGAAACATTCTGTGTGCCATGCAAACCTGGGTAACTCTTGCTAACTCTGTTTTATTCATTTTAATTAATAGTAGGTTATCCAAAAGCATTTCCTTTCGATTTTTAGAAGGAAGTTATTGTAGGCTGTGTTATTTGAAGTCAGGATTGTTTACAACAACAACAGCAACAAAACATGTAGACATTTTCCTGAGGTCTGATGGATGGGAAATAGGATGCAAACTGTCAGTAAGCAGGTTTCCTAACACAAATACTTATACAGCAACCAACTTCTTTGAACAAAGCCCTGCATTCTGTTCTTAATTGACTAAAGAAGTCAAATTAGAATAGTTACTACAGGAGAAATGGATGCCTCATAATTAATAATTTGTGAGCTAAACCTTAACCACACTTGACATTTTTCCTTGGGCTGGTGACAGGCTGATTAGTGAGGTAACTGCTGATAGTACCTATTCTGTAGAGCGACTGTTCAGTTCTGGGGCTTCTGTTGTTCAATAAAGTAGGTTTTCTCTGTGATGGGACTGCAGCCTTAGTCTTGATCAAAGTGCTTTGGAGGAAACAGGGTTGAACTGATTGGCTGTGAATGTTAATCACTCCATAGGACGCACTGATAATTTACAGCATTGTTGTAACTCTCTGGTGTTCATAAAATGAACTTAATAACCCAGTGCTGCCATGGGATAAGCTGCTTTTTTTTTCCTGCAACTGAATACCCAGACTGCCTGCATAATAATGCTGAGAAGTAGTGCATTAAAAAGAGTGAGCAGCTGTATGATGAAGGAAACAGCTCTGCAACAGATTTGTTCATTATCTCCTTTGATTCACAGAGGGTGTTTGCGAGATATGGTTGACCAGTGAAGACACAGGGGCTTATGGCAGAGATATTGGCACTGATCTCCCCACACTGCTGTGGAAGCTGGTTGAAGTGATTCCTGAGGGAGCAATGCTGAGGCTGGGCATGACAAATCCGCCCTATATTTTAGAGCATCTGGAGGTAAGGAAAAGCACCCCATTTCCATGCCGACACCGACAAAAACCAACCCAGACAGTGTGGCCGCCTCGGCATTATCACATGAGCTTCATTTAAAACCACTTTCACATTTTTTGTGTGTGTGGTCCCACGTTACCAAGGATGAATGGAGAATGTCAAGTCCCCTTCTTTGTCAGTCTGCACATCTTGTTTTGCTTCTTCCCCGTTAATTACTGTTGCCTGGCTTTTCCAGCACTTGTCACAGGCCTTTGTTTCTTTTTCGCAGCCCTTCAGTTTTCCATTGCATAAATTTGCCTCAATTCCTCCATTTAGAACCCTTGTCTAGTTTAGGGCTGCTAATACATTGCATTAATTTTGCAGCTAACAGGGAACCTCACATTGCCTATGTTACGACTGTTAGCCCCGTCAGTACGGATACTGTACTGTAAGTCTGAGGGTGTTAGGAATTTCATCCCTTTGTCAGGAGACAGTTTGGAGTGAGTAGCATCAAAGAGACATGGAGTTGGTAGTCTTCCATTTGCTTCTCTTATAATCACTGTGAAAAAGGGATTTGTAATAAAGTGAGATACCTGGTTTCATTTTTATACCTTCATGGATCAGGATGCCTCCCTTCAAGTATCTTACCGTCAAACGAGAAAACTGGACATGTGCACAAGTAGCTGTGGTTCCTGATGACAAATGCCACAATACATGAGCAATTAATATGTACAGGAAGCAGTCATTTAAATGAAAAGGCACATGCTAGGATCCATGACTAATATAGTGAATAAAATAATTATTTTAGGCCTAAATTTAATAATTGCTGTTGGAAAGTCATGTGCAAAGTATAAACACAAGTCACATATTTTTAATCAGTTGTGTTCTTTGCAGTTAGTTTATGCAGAAAAATAACATTCCCCCAATTTAAAAGCTAGTGTAGTTGCTGAAATTTAATGCATAAATGCAAATGAATATTCAAAGATTGTTTCTGTTGATTTGATTTGAGACCTATACTTGTTAAGGTTGTTGCTGAAAAGCCTCTCTAATATCAACAGCGGATTTTAGATATTCTGAAAACAGAGTTGCTAGCAACCTGATTGTTAATTATAAATCGTCATGAAGAAATTTAGCAATTTTAGTTTTGCTGTTTACATTTTCCTAGCCAGGTTTTTTAATAAAGGTATGCAATTTATATGTTAACTTTGGTACTTTGGACAATGTAGGGCAAATATAATTTGCTATTTACAAATTAGTTACAGGCATGTCAATTTTTACTTAACTTTCTGATTCAACACTTGAAAAATCAAGTGATTATCTGTAAGAATCAAATATGCTGAGACTACTGCAGTCTTGCTATGTTTTCAGTAGATATGAAACATGCTTCATGAAAACCAGGACATGAACTAGATCTGTGGTGGAAAGGAAGGGAATTAAGCCCTGTAACTACATAGTCAATAAACAGTTCTGTCAAGGATCAAGGGAACCATAGTACTTCATCAGAGAAGTTGAGGTAAGGAGTAAACACAGGGGGAAATGGTTTATTGGCTCTGAGATGACTAACCAAATACCTCTTGGAGTAAATCCAGCACTTTAATTAATTGCAAGATTGCAGAAACCGACAGCATATTTATAGCTCAGCACCTAAAGTAGTGCTAGTTGTTGACCTCTGGATAGATGCTCCAGGAGAGTGTCTAAAAAATCAACAGAAGATGATAACTGCAGCCTTACATTTTACCTGGAAAAATACCAGATGTTTAATTCATAGACTGTGGTTAGAATGATCAGCTCTGATTGCCGTGACGTTACCCTTTTTAAATTCTTGCTGTAAGATATTTATAACGTTGGCCTTTCCTCCTATGTTGTCATTTGCCTGGGTTAAGGGCCTTGTCATATCAATCTCTGCTTCTACCCCACCCAGAAATGGATCAATAAATGAGTGAATAAACGAAAGAACAAAAGAAGAGCCTTCTTCATAAAATAAATTGTGAGGCCTTAACCTTCTGGCCAGAAGAGGTAACAGAAGATGGCAAAGTAAATGAGCTTCAAGGGTGAAAGTTTGTCCCAAAGAAAGCCACCCATTCTTGTGTACTTTATAAGCAGTTCCGTGTGCCACAACTAGGGAGAAAGCTATCCAAAGGAGACAAATGAAAATGAAACAAGCGAAGCTGCCCACAAATTAAAGACCCACACCACTGGGAAGTCAGAGCTTTGAGGAAACCTCCCCACCTTGGTGTTCTCCTCCTCGGAGTGGAAGAGCCCAGAGTTTCCCATGTTCACAGGCACATTCTACCTGATGGGGCAGGTCACCAATCGCCAGAGGCTTCACCGGCTCCCCATCAAGCAAGGGCATTAGGGAAGGGAGCCCAGCCTGATGAACCTGGCCTTGCACCGCCAATACATTATATTTCCCCGTTTTCCTCTTGCTGAGCTTAGACCACTCTAAAGAAATTACCCGGCTTATCTAAAGAGCGCTGAAGAGAGTTCACCAATAAGAAAAAAAAAAAAAAAAAGGAGACAAGATGAAAACAAAACAAAAAAATAACACCAGTGAGTGACAGGTGGTGATTATGTTGACCTGTAGGGAAGAAGGAACCCACTTTTGAAATAACTACTGGTGCTTTAATGCCCTTACAGGGAGGCTTCCTTGAGAATTACATTGGTGTTTCTGGAAGATACTTCAATCTCAGACGTTAATTATAGGGCACTTCACTGGGCTGTTTTCCTGCTTCATTCTGTTCCCTTCCCATTCACCTGACGCTTGAGATGTTTTTTAAACCCTTTTACCAGCTTACTTTTTTTTTTTTATTGAACAGTTTAAAGGTGTAATCATTTAAAGAAAAATACCAGTTTCTATCACCATTTAAGAGTAGTGTGGAAAAAATAGATCTATTGATAATACACATTGTTACATCTTTATAGGAACAGAAAATGCATACTATAGTTATATGCATATTATAGGATGCACTTTTAAGGTTTTATCAAGAATTTAATATTATATGTGGCATATTATATAGTAGGTATTGAATGAATGTGTAGTGAATAAATGGAAGGGAGGGAGAATTCTTAATCCCTAACAGGCAGGCAAGTAGTCAAGTGTCAGGAACATCTACAAAACCTATTGTTAACATATCACTGTGTGTAACAACATGGGATTCATTTTAAATGACTACATAGCTGACAAAGATATCGCAAGTATGCATGGAAAACTCCCTGGAATTGAAGAGACATAATAATGAGCTTATGCAACACTAAATTTAGGTATAAAGTAGAAACAATCTATATATATAAAAGCCTAAGCAACCATTAGACTGTTTGACCTTTCAACCGGTAGCTATGACGCGCACTGACCACCAGGGGGCAGACGCTCAATGCACAGGCATGGAAACATGGAACAAACTGATGAATCTCAGAGGGAAGGGGGGCAGGGGCAGGGCAGGAAGAGATTAACCAAAGATCTTATATGCATACTAGAGGCCCGGATCCATGCACTGGTGCGGTCCCTCAGCCTGGCCTGTGCCCTCTCACAATCTGGGACCCCTCTGGGGATGTTGGAGGGCCAGTTTCACCCGATCCCTGCAGGTCAGGCCAAGGGACCCACCAGTGCACAAATTCATGCACCGGGCCTCTAGTAGGTAAAATAATAGATTAAAATAGTTTGCCTCATCTTAAAGCCTGTAATGCCTCTCTATTACCCACGGGCTAAACGTAAGCTCTTTAGCATGAAATCCAGGTCCTTAGGATGCTTCTTCCATCATATCTCAGCTCTCCTCCCTTTAGTACCCTGATGATGCCTCGTGTGTGTGTGTGTGTGTGTGTGTGTGTGTGTGTGTGGTGGTTGTTGTTTTTTTTGCCATTTTTTACTCCTGAAAGTTTTACTTCAAATTTTTCTCTTTCCATACTTACCACATGTTAACAGTTGGTAATAATGTGTTAATCAGATATACTAATAATTGCCATTATGTGTTTAGGCTAATATAATTGTCATTTAGTGGCAAATAAGAGATATTTTCCCTGTGTGTTTGCCTTCCTAATAATAGCACTCAAGGTAAAAACCCTGGCATACTTTTCTTCAATGATCTCTGACCTTTTAGAAAGTAGATGGCTTATGAATTTGACTGCTCTTGAAATGACGTTGCTTAGTTTTTCCCACCCAGTTGTAGGCAGCGCATAGCTGAGGTTTAATTCAGACTGATCACAATACACGTGAAATCAACAAGGTGTGATGAGGCCAGTGACAGTGATACATGGCTATTGCTACCGGGGCACCAGACTTCACTAGTAACTTTCTTTAAGACTGAACAACAACAATAATAATAATATCAGTACAATATATTGAGTGCTTATTATTATTAAGAAACCATGTCGATTGATTTACACACAATATCTTTTTCCCTTCTTATAATAAACTAGCTGCAGAGATATTATCCTCATTTTGTTAAGAAGCCATGTCTTAGAAAGCTTTAATAATTGACCAAATTACATAACTAGGTAGCAGCTGAATTGTTTCTAATCTTGTCTGCCTCTAAAATGTTTTCTATTACACCACTTCTTCCATGAAGCCTTCCCAGATGCTCCCAGGTTCCTTTTCTGCTTTTTCACTCTGTCCCAGATATCCCTGCTGCACTCCTCATGGGGTGCCGTGATCACTTACTTACATGTACATTCAACAAAACTGGTCATTTTGGGGAGAGGCTGTCTTGTTCATCTCCGCATTTCAGTGCCTGTGATAATGTGCACTTACTAAATGCATATTAAATGATGCGGTAGCTCTAACTTTAGTTGTTTCTTGACTGCATGCTTTTATAGTTTGAAGTATCCTCATATCTGTGCCAATAATCTAGTTTGGGAGGAATTTGTGGATGGTTGTCGTAAGTGTTTCTTAATTATGAGTCACATTTCTGTGACTAAGGGATGCGTTTTATTTGCTCTGCTAAAATATCAGTGGTAGATATTATCTTTCAGACTACCTAGAGCAGCTGAGATCATTGTATGATTATCGAAGTTGTAGGTTATCTAGTCCCTTAGCTTCTTTATTGCTCTGCTTCTTAGTGTTCACTGCTTTCTATAAGCTCCTTCAGAAAAGTCAGCAGTGAATGATCAAGGAGGATAAATGAAAACCAGGTTACTTGTCTTGCTTTTAGTTGTTTGGATTGGATAGTAGGAAAAAGATAGTGAAACTGTTGACCAGTAAGGCTTATGGGAAGTATCTGAGGATTTTATTTCTCTAAGCTATTCTGATTTTCCCTGTGTTGTGAATAATTAAAAATAGCTGTTATCTCCCTTTAAGATTCCAGTATGTCTTAAATTCTTGTCAGAGCTTCAGTGTGTATGAACAAACAGGTACACAGAAATAAGTTGCTTAATCTGGAGCACAAATGCTAGTTATTAAGGACTTTTACTTCAAATTATGAATAAAGCAAATTATTTATTTTTAAATTTATATTACCCTGTAAAATATGGTTGAAAAATATTGACACTTATATTTGCATTGACCCCAACTGGTGTGGCTCATTTGGTTGAGCATCGTCCCATGCACCCAGAGATCCAGGTTTGATGCCAGGTCTGGATACATGCCCTAGTTGTGGGCTCAATTCCCAGTAGGGGGCATACAGGAGGCAGCCAATTGATGTTTCTTTCTTTGATGTTGCTCTCTCTCCCTCTCCCTTCCTCTCTCTGAAGTTCATAAAAACATATTAAAAACATTCACATTAGTATTATACTATATTTTATTTAGCGTGAATTAAAATATATAGTTTTCTACAAGATTTATATTAAGTATATTTATACTATATATGTGTGTGTGTGTGTGTGTGTGTGTGTGTGTGTGTGTGTTATATAAGGTTAATCATAAATAGTGATATTTTAAATGTTCCATCTGTTTTTGGTTGAGCAGTCTTATAATAACTACAACAAATCAGTTTCTCACTAGCCTTGATTTTTGTATGTTTACTTCTAGTTAATTGACCTTATACTCTAACCTAAGTGTATATTTAGCGAAATTAATTTATCGGGCAAAAGACAACAATATCTGTCAAGGACTTTTGCTGCATGGTAATTTATGATCATTAATAGTATGTTTGGCTTGGCAGACCTAAAAAATGCCTCATAGTTTTAAAATAAGAACAAACTCTGTCCCTGCTGTGCTTATGTTTCATCAAAGCAATATAGCATTTCCAAACTGAAGTCAGTGGTTCACATGGGGTCTTTCATTTTTCCCCTTAAGGTTTATACTTTCCAGAATAATAGTAAAATATGCAAACCGATTTTGTATTGTTGTATACAAACTATTTCCCCCCTTTGATGCAAAGAAGGAAATGCTAGATGATTTATGTTGAGCAAGGAAATGGAAAGGAAAAATGCTTTATTTCTTCCGTCCACATATAGCTTTTGGGATATGTCAGTGTGTGTTTTGATCATACTGTTGGCACTGGGTTTCTTGCTGATTATAATCATTAGCACTTTACTTCATTCTTAACCTGGCATTTATGAATTGATTTCAAGAGATCAGTGAACCTCTGAAACTGGAAACCAAAGTTTGTGCCTATCTGAAAATTTGGGGGGAGAAAACCTTCATCAGATATTAAAAGGATATCCATATCCATAATAAAAAGTTTATTAGGCTTAACTGGGAACCTAATTCTGACATCTGGGAGCAGCTCCTCTGGAAGCGAACCTAAGGATGGAAGCAATGCCCAGCCCTGTTTGTCCAATGACTTGACTATTTGTGATAAAAGATGAAATTAACATGCTGCTCTTCATAAGCATGCTTGCAGCTCCAGCCCCCATTCCAACTCTGCAGTCTGTTCGCTCCTTCGATCCTTACTTGTTCAGCCCCAACCCTAGCTTTGCTCAAAAAGCCTAAGCTTTTCTTGAACTCAGCAGCCCTCAGAAAAATTTACAAAGTTTATTGCTTCTTTTTTCTTTTCTAATTGAATTTATTGGGATGACCTTACAGGTTTCAAGTGTACAACACAATGAAACATCATCTGTGTACTGCATCGTGCACCCATCACCCTAAGCAAAGTCTTTCTGTCCCCATTTTGCTCCCTTTGTCCACCTCCACCCAGGCCCCACCCCTTTCCCCTCTAGCTGTCACCACCCTGTTGTCTGTGTCTGTGTGTTATGTATACATGTTTCTTGGCTAATTCCTTCACCTTCTTTCATCCAGCCACCCAACCCCCATACCCTTTGAAAGCTGTCGGTCTGTTCCATGTATCCATGCCTCTGTTTCTACTTTGTCAGTTTATTTTGTTCATTAGATTCCACATATAAGTGAGATCATATGTCATTTGTCTCTCTCTGACTTATTGCTTCTTATTTCTGAGCCTCAAAGCCTCCTGATTACATGCAGGCCAGAGGACCCAGAAAAAAAATCATAAACAGACTCGATCTCAAGAGATTACTCGTTGTTGCTGCCCTCACAGACACAGTCTCAGCTTCATCAGGAACTTTATTTTTAGCATCCCAGATATGTTTTCAGGGTAAATGAACTATTTTGTGGATTAATGGGTCTCATGTTGAACTTACTGGGTACCTCTGTCTTCCTGGGGAGCACAATGGAAAACGCCTTTTAAAAAATATTTTTATATGACCATCAATAATTTATACAGGGACCTACCCTGTGGGCTTCACTGTGCTCTCAGTTCCAATTTCTAAATTACTAACTAGCATCCATGGGAGTCTAGACCCCGTGTAAGAATATAAATGGTTAAATCACCTTTGGTTATCATAGAGTATGTTAGTCCACTTTGTGGTAAAAACTGTCTGAATTTCTCAATCACTAATATAATTTTTTTCTCTTGCCATTGACCTAAGTTATTGAATATTGCTCACGAAATCCAGTGACATATGGATATTCATTCCTAAAAGAGATGGTCATTTTTTCTGAGAGGAAAAGCACAGAGAGATAAAACATGTGTCAAGATGATGAGTGAAAAAGACTCTGCAAATGCTTTATAAAGAACCTGATGTCAGTCCGGCCAGTATGGCTCAGTGTTGAGCATCGACCTATGAACCAGGAGGTCACAATTTAATTCTTGGTCAGGGCACATGCCCAAGTTATGGGTTTGATCCCTGGGGGGAGGGATGAGGGGTGTGTGTGTGCAGGAGGCAGCCGATCGATGATTCTCTCTCATAATTGATGTTTCTATCTCTCCTCCCTTCCTCTCTGAAATCAGTAAAAAATATATAAAGAAACTGACGTCATAGTCAAATATCTGGAGCCATGTCTCTCTGTGTATATATTTTTTAACAAAGCAGAACGAACATACACACACACACACACACACACACACGTATGTAATTCTAATGTAATTCAAGAATACTTGAGAAGTCTGGAAATTTACATATCCCAACTGTGGCATACAAATATTCCTATTTCATCTTTTAGAAGTTTAGGGTACATTTCTGTTTATAAAGGAGGGCATTAGATATGTATGTGGTTTAATTTTCATCTTAAAGGCATCTCACATTGCCATTCCCCTGAATCCTTAATTTTTTTACAGGAGTGACTGAGAAGGTTTCGTGTCACCTGTCAAAATTAGTGTAGTTCAAACTCCACAGCATACCAGCTGTGGGTTTTATCTTTCTTATTAATTTAGGAAGTCAGTTCTGCTCAAGCCATTGAAAAGCTGCCTTTGACTTTCCTTCATAAGCACAGAGGATGGCCAACACATGAGGCAATCAGCATCGTTTCCTTTACACTTTTCTTCTGATTCTAGGATCGTTTCTGTATTGATTTCTTTGCTCTGATAGCCTATGAAGGGTTACCTGAGGCACTTGCTAATTCAGCACTTAGTAAAATGAAATTCTCATATTTTATATCAGGTCCGTAATGGAATTTTCAGGTGATTCATGGTGTAGAACAGAAAGGTTGGTAATGAAGTTAATGGTTCAAAGAATAGTTGAGGTACATTCTGCATGTTTTTCAGAAAGTAAAGTGCAGTTTCTTAGTTTGCTTCTATTCATTTCTAACCTTCTAAATTGTTTGCTGTTCTCAGGTACAATGTGCATCTGTCTTTTCCCCCACATCTTCCCTTGCCTATCATAAAATAATCCACTGAAGATGTTAAGCTTTCAAAATTCAAGTTCAGAATTCTTTAATGTCATTTAACAGGAAATAATAGTTGTATCCTAAATTGGAAACATAAATGTTTTAAAATATTGTTAAAAACTCCTTTATTTGCATGTGTTGTTGAAGAATTATTGAATAGAATATAATGGGCATGAATGGACCATGTATACTAAATCTTTTTTAAAAATTTTAATTTATTGATTTTAAAGACAGAGAGAAAAGTTGAGAGAGAGAGAGAGAGAAATGACGATTTGTTGTTTACTTATTTATGCATCCATTGGTTGATTCTTGTATGTGCCCTGACCAGAGATCTAACTTGCAACCTTGGCATATTGGAATGACATTCTAACCAAACGAGCTACCCTGCCAAGGCCTGAAAATCATTGTTAGATCAGAAGGTGCTACATGTGGGGCAGAGAAAAGTGAGCTGTTAAGAGTAATGTTGAAAATTCTCCAATTACTCATTATTTGGGGGTGGGGTAGGGGATGGAAATCCTATTCTCTTTCTTTTTATAACATGTATTTGTATGTGTATGTTTTTAAAAACACTGTAAAAAGTTTGCTACATTTAAAGCATTGTTTGATTAGAGAAAATATTGTGGATAAGTCTGTCTCTAATATATGGCAACAAATAATTAACTTTTAGAGTTACATGTTAAAATATATAAAAGTAAGTTTTATAGCAACTGTTTTTATATAGTGTCATATGGAACATCAGCCTACATTTTGATCAATTGAAATTTCAGACATTAATCTTTTAATTGATTTGTTACTATATTTTCAGCCTTCATTTTTTTCTACCTCTACAGATCCTAGTTACTTTTGTTTCTTTATTCCTCTATCACTGCCTCTATATTAGTTTCCTCAGGTGGCTCTAACAAAGTACCGCAAACCGAGTGGCTTAAAATAACAAACAGAAATTTATTCTTTCACAGTTTTGGAGACCAGAGGTCCAAAATCACACCGTTGGCTAGGGAAGTTCCTTTCTTGAGGCTCTGAGGAGAACCTGTTCAATTTTTATCTCCTAGCTTCTGATGGTGGCTGGCAATCTTTGGCATTCTTTGCTGGTGGACACATCACTGCAATCTCTGTTTTAGTTTTCATATTTTGTTGCTATTTTTTTTTGTTTTGTTTTGTTTTTTTTGTTTTTCTGTCTCTGTGTCCAAAATTTCTCTTCTTATAAGTATATGAATAATTGGATTGGATTAGGGCCCACCCTAATTCAGCATGACCTCATTTAAACTTTATTACATCTACAAAGACCCTATTTCAAAATAATACTATTTTTTTGAAATATCAAAGATTTTGCATGTTTGGTTCTAGACATCCCAATAAAGCAAGTATCACATTAAGGTGAGACGTACTCTTTTTGCTGGTGAAGGGTCTTGCCTTCAATTTATTAAAAAAAAAAAAAAAAAAAAAGTCAACTTCTGAGGTCTAAAAAAGCAAAGACCAATAAAATGAGGTATGTCTGTATGTTATCCCACTGCCTTCTGGCCTCTCTGATTTCTGATGAAAAATCAACTGTTGATCTTATTGAGGACACATGATATACTGCTTCTCTCTTGCTGCTATCAGGATTTTTTTCTTTGTCTTGCAACAGTTTGATTGTGAAATGTCTAGAGGTAGAACTCTTTGAGTTTATCCTACGTAGAGTCCGTAGAGCTTCTAGGATGTGTGTAGATTAATGTTTTTCTTTATATTTGTGAGTTTTGGCTATTCTTCAAATATTTTTTCTGCCTTTTTTTTCCCTTTCCTTCTGGAATACACATTATGTGTATGTTGTTATACTTTATGGTGTCCCACAGCTCTCTGATATACTGTTCATTTTTATTCATTCTTTTTTATTTCTGTTCCTCAGACCAAGTAACCTCAATTGACCTGCCTTCAAGTTTGTTTACTTTCTTCTTCCAGCCTACATCTTTTGCTCAGCCCATCTAGTGAATTTTTAAATTTTAATTCTTGTACTTTTTATACTGGAATTATCTGGTTATTTTCTAATTTCTCTCTCATTGATATTCTTTATTGGATGAGGCATCATATTCATGCTTTCCTTTAATTCTTTAAGCATGGTTTTCTTTATTTCTTTGAACATATTTAAAAAGACGACTTAAAGATGTTGTCGAATCAGTCCAATATCTGAACTTTTGCCATGACAGTTTCTATTGACCTCGTTTTATAATTTTTTGTTGAAAACTAGACCACTGAATATACATTTGAACATAACATGGCAGCTCTGGAAATCAGATACTTCTCTCTCTTTAGGATTTTGTTTGTTGTTTAATCAGTGACTTTTCTTAATTCAGTAAAATCTGTAGTCTTTGTTATGTATGGCCAGTGAAGTCTTTACACAAATAGCTTAGTGGTCAGCTAATGATGGGACAGAGATTTCCTTAAATGTCTGGAACCAATAGGTTTCTCAGTCTTTGCCCTAGGCACATATTGGAGCATGCCTTTACTGCTCAGCCAGGTTGCTTACACTCTATCCTTACCTTCACTCCCTGCTTGTTTAGGTTTAGCCAGAGGTGAAAGCCAAGGGCCCAGGTCTTTACACAGCATGTGTACAACCTGGACATACACACAGCCCTAAGTATACACAAGGCCTTCTAGATTTCCAGAAATATGGCTGTGTTTTTCAAAGCCCCCTCTGGACATCACATTCCTTAGCTTTTCTCTGTAAGCTTTTTGTTTGCTTATTATTTGCCCTGTTATTCATAGCCTGAGGCAGCCATGATGTTAAACAATTACAGCTGATTATTTTTGACAATTACTCCTGGGGAAAAGGCTGCTCTCATTGGGTGCCAGGTCAAGTTAAACAAGCAAGCCCATGTGTGAAGTCTTGCATGGAACCAGGTCAAATAATGCCAGTTTTCTGAGAAAGGGGCCTAGAGGGAGCGCCAACCCTCTTCTGCCCCCTCCAGTGGCTGCCAGGTTGTTGATTTTCACCATAATTGGAAGCTGTTGGTTTTCAAGGCTACCAGAGAACTGGGGAGTGAAGGTGAGAAAAGGGCAGGTTTCAAATGATACAGAGTCCACTGTCCTTAGATTCCTCCATTTTAAAAAATGCTCTCCAGATTGCTGCAAGCCTTTAGTTAATATTCAGAGTTCTGAAAAAAATTGATTCTAACCATTTTTGTCACTGACCTCATTGCTCTTATGGAGGAGAAGATTTTCTGAGATCTTTATTCTGCCATTCCTGCTGAAGCTAGTAAATATTATTTTTTAAAATTGGATTTTTTAGAAAGAGAGGAAGAGAGAGAGAGAGAGAGAGAGAGAGAGAGAGAGAGAGATTGACTGATTGTACAGGGGATCAAGCCCGCAACCCAGGCATGTGTCCTGACCAGGAATCAAACCAGCAACCTTTTGGTACCCGGGGTGATGCCCAACCAACCGAGTCACACCAGCCAGGACAGTAAAGATTATCTATGCCTTGAAATGAGCTGCCTCTATATGTCAGGCCATTAGTGTGGGGTTGAGTCAGTTTTCTTGCTGAATTTTTGTGTTCCATGTCAAAGGTGCCATCAGTCACTTATGGGCCATCTGCCCTCATAAAGCTTTTGAGGAAGAGCTCATGTCATTAGCAGAGATGGACAGCAAAAGATCACTATTAATTGAGTTTCTCAGTGACCTGTAGCAAACATCACCCTCACAGAAAGCACAGATATTTATGGACTAAAATGTATGCCTCATTAGATACTCAAAGCTCTGGGCACCACATAGAAGATAATAGTTGCCTCCCTGTGTTTTTTAACTGGTTTTGAAAATTCAAAACCATATTAAATATTATTTTGTCATTTCTATTCTGATAGATAATTCAACTTCCCTGATTACTATCTTTTATGTTGGTGAAGCTGCTATTGGTCTCAGATCATAAAAATGCTTGTTTTCTTAATAGATGATATCCCCATTACTGTGCTGTGTTCTATCACCGGTACAGTCTTTGTATATCAGTAGATTAGGCATTTGTTAATCAGGAAGTGGGTGTTTGCCGTTGATGCTGCTTTACTAAATTAAAAAGATACCAAACTTGCAATTAATAGTTATAAACTCTAAAATTTGCATTAAACTACTTAAAAATATTGTTATTGCAAGAATATTTAATTCCTGGAATTAAAGAGTCATTTCAAATTCTGCAGTAAATTTGTTTTATTATCATGAAAGAAATACAGATTTTAAAGTGCTTCAGTTTTATTACCAGCATTTTTGTTAAAAATATCTTTATGGTGTTTTTATTTGTTATCCTTCTAACTGTGAGTCATGAAGTGCTCACAGAAATAAAAGACCCGTGTCTGAATCAGTTTTGTCATTAATCTGGCAAATTTTTTGACTCATGATCATTCCCTCCACATCTGAGATTTTCTGAAAAGGGAGCATCATTTTGAAGGGATTGAGCTGAACCAGATAGATTTTAAATTTTCCATTTGAACTCTAATTCTGAGCCTTTTAAAATCTTTCCAAACTCATTTTACTTGATGTGACTTAGAACTTAAAAGAAAAAAACACACATTTCAAAAAATTGTTGTGCCATTTCACGATCTGGTATTTGGTGTAAACTCTTACATTGACAGTTGTTGTATCACATTATATATCCCTGTGTCAGAGAGTCCTGGAACAGAAAGGCTTTCTATTTTTATTGGGAGCACAGGGAATCATTTGCTTGACTTGCATCTTCTACCCAGCACTTGAGAGAAACACATTTCTTTTGGAAATCATGGCCCTCCCCACTTGCAAATGCTTTTCATATTGTAAATAAGGCAGCATAACAGTGAAATTTACAGAAAACCACTTCACAAAGATCTCTCCGTTGTTCCAGGAATGATTGTTCAGCATATAGACTCTTCTTGCTTCCCAAACATGGCTCTGGAGAGCAATTGGAGAACATGCTGGTGGCTGACTCCAGGAGGCCTCAAACACATCCCTGTAGCATCGCCCTCCATCATTCCGGGTGTGGTGCACTCTCTTTGCCTTTGTAAATCTCCTCGGCACCCGCTACTCTTTCTTTGTGTACTCTCAGTTTTATCAGTGGAAGCCACTCAGTTTCTTGCGTCTCTCCTTCTCAGAGTCCTTACTATATCTGGAAAGAAGTTTACAAAATAAAGCAGGATAAACAATAACTTGCTTCTGTTCCTCTTGCTCTTACCAGGCCTCTAGTAAGATATTAATTTAAGATTTTGTCTTAGCCTGGAATAGAGTAACATTGTTAGGATAATGAAGTAATATATGTAGAATGCTTAGAATAGTACCTGGCACATAGGAGGTGCTCAGTGGTTACTAGCTGTTATTAATGTTATTATATAAGGATTTTGGAATTTTATATAAACTGCATCATATGAACCTAGCCTACTTTCACTTCCATTTATTTCCTCACTTTCGGGTACATTATATCAATGAGTTAATAAATGGATCTCAGTGTGGTATATCTTATGGGCCTCTTTTGTCTTAAGAAAGCATTCTTGATTTTAGAATTTTAAAAAGAGTTATAAAAACAGAACTGGGCATTTCTGGTTGTCAGAGCCATTTAAAAAAAAATTTTTTTTGTTAGTTTAAGAGAGGAGGGGAGAAGGAAAGAGAGAATCATTGACCGGCTGCCTCCTGCACATCCCCTACAGGGATTGACCCGGCAACAATGGCATGTGCCCTGACTGGGAATCAAACTGTGACCTCCTGGTTCAGTCTTGTGTGAGAGCCAGGGCCTATTTTGTTGTTATTAATCCTCACCCGAGGATATTTTTCCATTGATTTTTAGAGTGGAAGAAATGGGGAGATACAGAGAGAGAATAACATCAATGTGAGAGAGACACATTGATTGGTTGCCTCCCGCACAAGCCCTGACTGGGGCTGAGTATCAAGCCTGCAACTGAGGTTTGAGCCCTTGACTGGAATCAAACCCGTGACCCTTCAGTCCGTGGGCCAATGCTCTATCCACTGAGACAAACTGGCTCAGGCAAGGGCCATTTTTTGTATAGTCTCTGTTGTATTGCTGATTTGTGTGGGACACTGGACAAATTTTCACATTTCTCTGTGTTTTGATGTTTTCAGATATGAATACGGGCAGCATAATAGCAGTTACCCTTAACAAAGAATAATGTATCAAGAATGCTTTATCCTATATAATAAAGAGGTAATATGCAAATGGACCATCACTCCAACATACAAGATGGTCCCCCCGTGTGGTCAAAGATGGCCGCCCCCATGTGGACACAAGATGGCCTGCAGGGGAGGGCAGTTGTGGGCGATCAGGTCAGCAGGGGAGGACAGTTGCGGGGGACCAGGCCTGCAGGGGAGGGCAGTTGGGTGCAATCAGGCTGGCAAGGGAGGGAAGTTAGGGGTGACTGGGCCAGCAGGGGAGGGGAGTTGGGGGCTATCAGGCTGGCAAAGGAGGGAAGTTAGGGGTGACCGGGCCAGCAGGGGAGGGCAGTTGCGGGGGGACCAGGCCGGCAGGGGAGGGCAGTTGAGGGCAACCAGGTCTGCAGGGGAGGGCAGTTGGTGGCAACCAGGCCTGCAGGGGAGGGTTGTTGGGGGTGACCAGGTCGGCAGGGGAGCAGTTAGGCATTGATCAGACTGGCAGGGGAGTGGTTAGGGGGTGATCAGGCTGGCAGGCAGAAGCGGTTAGGTGTAATCAGGCAGGCAGGCGAGCGGTTGGGAGCCAGCAGTCCTGGATTGTGAGAGGGACATTCCTCGAGGGGTCCCAGATTGGAGAGGGTGCAGGTTGGGCTGAGGGACACCCCCCCTTGCACGAATTTCATGCACCGGGCCTCTAGTAAGATATTAATTTAAGATTTTGTCTTAGCCTGGAATAGAGTAACATTGTTAGGATAATGAAGTAATATATGTAGAATGCTTAGAATAGTACCTGGCACATAGGAGGTGCTCAGTGGTTACTAGCTGTTATTAATGTTATTATATAAGGATTTTGGAATCCTACCTAATAAAATAGTAATATGCAAATTGACTGCACCTTCGCTACGCCCAAGCCACGCCCACCAGCCAAATCCACCCCCACCAGCCAATCAGGGCGAGTATGCAAATTACCCAACAAAGATGGCGGTTACTCTGCATACGCTGAGGGAGGGAGGAGTGAAGACTGAAGACAACTTAGAAGGAAGAGGGAGGAAAAGTGGAAAGCAAGGTGGCTGCCAGAGGGAAAGCCCAGGCAGGGTGGGGCGGGGCGGAGTGGGACAGAGCAGGGTGGAGCGGGGCGGGCGGCAGCGGTGCGTGGGTGCAGGCGCGGCGGCTGCAACGGCTGCGGCAGCGGCAGCGCATGCAGCCGCAGCCGCCGCTTGCAGGATTCTTCCTGCAAATGGGCTACTAGTTTTATATAAACTGCATCATATCTGAAAGTACAGAATATGTTTTTTTATTTCCCCATGCGAAGGTGTCTTTTGGTTAGAGCTTTCCACCCTTTACATATTTTCTCATCACAAATCTCATGATTAATAGAGCAACCTGAAGTCCTGACTCCTCATAGGGAAGGAGAAAGCTATCTAGTGAGGGCGTGAAGTGGATCTCATGGTGGAAGTGAGACTTTCCAAGGCTGTCAGGGGAGGGGGGCACACAGGCAACTAGTGACTGTGGGTAGAGCTGGAGGTAGTCAGTGTTCACCCGGGCCTCTGCTGTCTCTGCTGTAGTGCTGCCGTCTTGTCTTTTGCCCAACAGAATGTCTATGACAGTCATCCACTTTGTTCTGTGTATTGGGAATTCACTTCTTTCTGTTGTTGTGAAATGCTCCATCATGTGAATATACTACCATTTGTTCAGCCATTCTCCTGGTGACCATTAGGATGATCTCCAAATTTCAATTATTATGAGGAAAGCTTATGTGAACATTATCATGTGTGTCCTTTTGTGGACATGTATAGTCATTTCTCTGGGGTATATACTTAGGAGTGGATTGCTGGGCCATAGTGTAGGCATATGTCTGGCTTTAATAAAATGTCAGTCTTGTGTGAGAGTTGCCACTATTCTCTTAAATAGACTTTTGAATGTGAAGTAGTAACCTTCAACAGATGACCCAGTTATAATATTCTCCCGAGAAAGAGAAGTGTTTGGGATTGATAGTGAGTCAGTTTTTCCAATGGGTAGTTGATGTAATGGCTATTCAAGAGAATAAAAGAGTTCAGAATATAAAGGTTTTATTTATGTTAGATGTGTTTATATGATGGTAGATTGAATAACTGAACCACATATTCTGTTACAATGCATTCTGGTATAATTTAGATAACTCTGTAAGGAAAATATTTTATTATAAATTCTTATGTGTTGTGTTTAAGAGGGCATTGTTCTGTAAATCTGAAGACCTGGGTTCTAACCCTAATTCTATATAACTGTGACCTGGGGTGAGTCATGTGGTCCTTCTAAATCTTTGTCTTTGTGTGAACCGAGCAGTGGTGGGAGGGGAGTTTAATCTGTATTTCTCTTAGGTTCTTTCCAAGTTTTTCTTCTGTGATTTTTTTAAGAAGGCACTTAAAGTTAATTAATATGTCTTATTTCCTTACATATCTAATTAATAAATTAATAACCTAATAAATTAATTTCTTGCAAAGAAAAATAAGTAGTTACAGATTCAAAGACATGAAGTGAGTCTAAATTTTAAACTACTGATACAGTATAAGATTTACTAAACCAAAAATGTTACGTTCTTAAAAAATAAAATACTAAAACTTCACTGGCAACTACTTTGGTTTTGTAATGTATCACAGATGTGGTTACTCTGCCACTACGTAATCAAAATCCTAAAGGACATTCCACATATAATGTTGCAAAGGTTCAACTTTGGACTGGATTTTGTAGTCAGCTTGAAACAAATTCATCCAGTTTGTGGCTCTTCAGATCCTGCACTGATTCAGAGTTTCACATGTGGCTGGTGTTTTTCTTACAGTTATTAGTAGGTGCCACAGTGTAGGAAAAAGGGCAATCAGCTGTTTCTGTTATGATTAAAGGTAGAAGTTTCCTTTCGCAGCCTTGCCATTTCAAAATCTGATTCCTTTATTACATCCAGATGGGACTACAGGAGGCCTTATATTGTATTTCTTCTTACTGCAGAATATATAATTTTATCTGGTAATGCAAAATGCTTTGTGAAAATATAAACAGGAAATAGATGTTAGTTACTAGTTTTATTACTGAGTGATGAAATATAGTATACTCGAGGCTCAGTGCACGAACTCGTGCACCAGTGGTGTCACTCAGCCTGTCCCATGGGATCGGGCCCTCCGACATCCCCCGAGGGGTCCCAGATTGTGAGAGGGCGCAGGCCAGGCCAAGGGACCCCACCAGTGCACAATCAGGGCCAGGGAGGGACACGGAAGGTTGGCCATGGCCAGCTGGGGAGGGGCCGCGGGAGGGCTCCAGGGCTTGTCTGGCCTGTCTCGTTCAGTCCTGATTGGCCCGACCCCAGCAGCAAGCTAACCTACTGGTTGGAGCGTCTGCCCCCTGGTGGTCAGTGCACGTCATAGCAACTGGTCGACTTCTGTCCTCTGGTGGTCACTGCATGTCATAGCGAGCGGTTGAGTGACCTTAGCATATCATTAGCATATTACACTTTGATTGGTTGAACGGCTGACCAGTGGACTGGACACTTAGCATATTAGGCTTTTATTATATAGGATTCTTTTTGAAGTAGTCAGTGGGGGTTTTTCTGTCATGTTACACATTTTAGTCTTCATTAAAAAATTAAAGTGAGTGTAATCATTTTATTATAGGTTGTTGTTGTAGAGACAAAAGTGAATGTAATCATTTTATTATTGGTTGTTGTTTAGAAAATCTTATTTGGGCAGGAAGCCTAAGATAAGTTTAGGGACTAGATTACCATAGTGTTTGAGCAATATCCTTCACTCCTCAACTAATTTGCTTTGTTATATACTCTCCTAGTACTATCTTGTTTATCTTAAGGGTTTTGATTTTAGGCTACTATAATTTAGGAGTACGCATAATTAGTCTTTCATATTTACAAATGATGACAAATTATTTTGGTTAATCTTTCATTAAAAATTTTCTTGTATAAAATGTTAAGATGTCCATCAGTGGATAAATTGGTAAAGAGGATGTGGTATATATATCTAATGGAATACTAGTTAGCCATATAAAAGAAGGAATCTTGCCATTTTTGGCAACCTGGATGGGCGTAGAGGGTATTATGCTACGTACTATAAATCAGGCAGAAAAGGACAAATACTATATGATCTCATTTATATGTGGGATTACTGGGGGGTGGGGGAGGGAAAGAGCTTATAGAGAGAACAGATTGGTGATTACCACAGGTGGGCTTTTGGGGGTACGGGCAAAATAGGTAAAGGTGGTCAAAGATACAAACTTCCTGTTATAAAGTGAATAAGCTCTGAGGATATAATGTACAGCATGGAGACTATAGTTAACAATACCATATTGTATATTAGAAAGCTGCTAAGAGAATAGATCTTAAAATTTCTCACCACAAGAAAAATAAATTTATAACTATTTTTGGTGAGGGATGTTCATTGGACTGTGGTGATCATTTTGCAATATATTCAAATATCAAATTATTACCCTATATAATAAAAGGCTGATATGCAAATTGTCCCCTCAACTGGGAGTTCGACCAGGGAGCAGGCCGGCCAGCCAACCACCCGAAGCCCCTCCCCACTGCCGGCCCCACCCCCGATCAGCCCTGAGGCTAAGGTGTTAGAACTTTGTGTGGCAGACCAGTGAGTGGTATTAAACTTTTGCTTGGTGTTACCCCAAAATAATATTTGAAGACATGTGCCACTTTATACATTTTTTATTGACATTGAAAAACAATATTGTGACCACTTTTTAAAAAATATTTTGTAAGTTTTTATTGATTTCAGAGTGAGGAAGGGAGAGGGGGAGAGAGATAGAAACATCAATGATGAGAGAGAATCATCGATCAGCTGCCTCTTACACGCCTTCTACTGGGTATTGAGCTTGCAACCCAGGCATGTGCCCTGACCTGGAAATCAAACCTCCACCTCCTGGTTCATGGGTTGACACACAACCACTTAGCCACACTGGCTGGTCTCTATTTTTAAAAGCACTTTTTATTGAATTATTACTTACTAGAAGCCCATCGTGCACCGGTTGGTTCCCTTGGTTCCCTGCAGGGATCTGGCCAAAACCAGCAGTCCAGCATCCCCCGAGGGATGTAGTAGTGCATGAAGCGGCAGGCAGCCGGGGAGGAGCCCGAACCTGGGCCAGGCGCTGCACCGCTCCTGCTCATCTCGCCCCGCTGCGCCTGCCACTGCTCGGTAGGCTCGCTCCACTGTGGTCTCCACGCGCCCGTCCTAGGGTGATACCAGCACACTCATGACCGAGATGTGGCCGCGGGCTCGCACCCAGTCAGTCCCGGTGCTGGTCCCGATCCTGGTCCTGGTCCGGATGGGGGAGAGGCGCACAGGGGGAGTATCCACAGGAGAGGTTTGTGCCACCATAGCGGTGCTCGCCAGCCATGACCCCAGCGTCTGGCGCCCATCAGTCAGCTGAGCAGCATTCCCACTGTGGGAGTGCACTGACCACCAGGGGTCAGCTCCTGCATTGAGCGTCTTCCCCCTTGTGGTCAGTGCGTGTCATAGTGAATGGTCGAACTGTCACTTAGGTTTTTATATGTGTAGATATTATCAAAACAGTAAGAATGTTTATTAAGCATACGTATAAAATTTATTTTACATGCAATCTTTAATGAAATGGAAGGTGAGGGTGGCAGGTATGGGAACATAAAATAGCTTCATAAAGGGCAGCTTCACTAATTGTTTGGTGACTTGAAGATGTTCAATGAAGGTGAGAGGGAGGTGTGAAAGAAGACTCAGCATGAAGCCTTTTACCACAGATACATCAGTTTTAGGAAAGAGTACAAATGGAAATTGAAGATCTGGAAATGGATTCAATTTTAAATGACCCTAGCCTGCTAGTTTATTTTCTTCCAGGAATACTCTACTTCCATTCAGAGACCCACATCTACCCTATGGTTTGTAAGAAAGAAGCATGTGACCTGGGCAGTGCAAAGTTACATTCAGGAGATAGTTATGGCAAAATATCAGAGACTTCTGAGGGTCAACTAATATAAGAAACACATAGCTACTAAATGGTGAGAAATTTAGAGATTTTAAAACTCTGTAACTAATCAGAAAATGGTTACAGTACTCTGGTAAGGAAATACTGAGTTTATATTTTTTAATTGATATAGCATTATATTAGTTTCAGGTGTATAACATAATAATTTTGTATTTGTGTATATTTTTAAACTAGAGGCCCGGTGCATGGATTCGTGCACTGGTGGGGTCCCTCAACCTGGCTTGCACCCTCTTGCAATCCAGGACCCCTTGGGGGATGTTGGACGGCCGGTTTCAGCCTGATCCCCATAGGCCAGGCCAAGGGACCCGACTGGTGCACCACCAGGCTGGTTGCGACCCAATCCCCTCAGGCCAGGCTGAGGGACCCCCACCAGTGCATGAATCCATGCACCGGCCTGGTTTCAGCCTGATCAACACAGGCCAGGATGAGGGACCCCACCAGTGCAGGAATCTGTGCACTGGGCCTCTAGTATGTGTATAAGATCTTTGGTTAATCTCTTCCCACCCTCCCTGCTTCCCCCTTCCTTCTGAGATTCATCATTCTGTTCCATGTTTCTATGACTATGCGTTGAGTGTCTGCCCCCTGGTGGTCAGTGCATGTCATAGCTACCAGTCAAACGGTCACTTAGGCTTTTATACCAGTACTAGAGTCCCGGTGCATGAAATTTATACGCAGGGGGCATCCCCTCAGCCCAGCCTGCACCCTCTCCAATTCGGGACCCCTTGGGAGATGTCCGACTGCTGGTTTAGGCCTGACCCTGCTCACCTGCCTGCCTGCCTGGTCGCCCCTAACTGCCCCCCATTCTGGCCTGATCACCGCTCACTGCCTCTGCATGCCAACCTGATCGCCCCTAACTGACCCCCTGCTGGCCTGGTTACCCCCATCTGCCCCCTTCCTGCTGGCCTGGTGGGTCCTAACTGCCCCCCTACCATCCTGGTTGCTTCTTACTGTCCCCCCTGCTGGCCTGATCACCCCCAACTGCCCCCCCCCCTCTGCCGGTCTGGTCATCCCTAACTGCCCCTCTATCTGGCCTGGTCACCCCCAACTGCCCACCCTGCCGGCCTAGTCGCCCTTCACTGCCCCCCTGCTGGCCTGGTCACCCCAACTGCACCCCCCCACCACCAGCCTGGTCACCCCTAATTGCCCCCCCACCGGCCTGGTCGCCTCTTACTGTCCCCCCTGCTGGCCTCGTCACCCCCAACTGCCCCCTCTCCTAGCCTGGTCACCCCTTACTGCTCCCCCCTGCTGGCCTAATCACCCCCAACTGCCCCCTCTCTGCTGGCCTGGTCACCCCTAACTGCCCCCCCCATCTGGCCTGGTCACCCCCAACTGCCTCCCTGCTGGCCTGGTTGCCCCTAACTGCCCCCCCCCCCCCCCCGCCAGCCTGGTTACCCCATGCAGACTGCTTGTTCAGTCATTTGGTCATCTCTCACTATCCCCCCAGCCTGCCTGGTCGCCCCACACAGCCTGCTTATTCAGTCATTTCATCGTCCCTCACTAACCCCCTGTTGGCCTGGTTGTAGGCAGCCATCTTGTGACGGTGTGATGGTCAATTTGCATATTACCTCTTTATTATATAGGATATATAGACTAGAGGTCTGGTGCATGAAATTTGTGCACTCTGGAGTGGGGGCCCTCAGCCCGGCCTGCTCCCTCTTGCAGTCCAGGAGCCTTTGGGGGATGTCCGACTCACGGCTTAGGGCCACTCCCCACCTATGCCATCAGTCAGACATCCTTAGCGCTGCTGTGGAGGTGGGAGAGGCTTCCGCCACCACCGCTGTGCTTGCCAGCCGTGTGTCTAGTTAACATCCCTCACCACATATATTTACAAATTTATTTTTCTTGTGATGAGGACTTTAAGATCTACTCGTTTAGCATCTTTCAAATATGCACAATAGTGTTATTAAATCTAGTCTGTATGCTATACATACAATCCCAGGACTTAATTATTTCATAACTGGAAGTTTGTACCTTTGACCATCTTCACCCATATTGCCCACTTCCCAAGCCTCTTCATTTGGCAACCACCAATCTGTTCTCTGTATCTGTGAGCTTGTTTTTTTCTTGTTTTGTTTTAGGTCCACATTTAAGTAAGATCATACAATATTTGTCTTTCTCTACTTGACTTATTTCACTTAGCATCATATCCTGAAGGTCTACCCAGGTTGCTGCAAATGGCAGGAATTTATTTTTATTTTTTTTGTGGCTGAATAATATTCCATGTATTACCACATTTGATTTTTTCATTCAACCATACTGAGTTTTTTTATGTGTGTGTGTGTGTGTGTGTGTGTGTGTGTGTGTTTATTCATTGATTATAGACAGTCATTCTATAGTTTAGTAAGGGAAAAAAAATTAAACATCCAAATGGGAATATCTCATTATTTTACACTTTTGAAAAATATATTGAGGGAGGAACCAAGATGGCGGCATAGGTAAACACCTGAACTTGCTACCTCGCAGAACCCACATCAAAACTACAACTAAAAGACAAAACGGGTATCATCCAGAACCATGGGAAGGCTGGCTGAGTGGAAATTATACAACTAAAAGGAAAGAGAAAAGCGCACTGAGACTGGGAGGAGGTGCGGAGTTGTGGAGGTGAAGTGCGGAGGTATGGAGGCATGCGCAGAAACAGGCTGGCAACTGGGTACGCTGTTGTCTTTTTCTGATTCTCTACCAACTGAGCTATCTGGGCTCTGATTGCTGTTGTCTTTTTCAATTGGGATGGAGATACAAGCTCCCCACTGCTCTGAACTCCAGTTCCGGTTGGGACTCTGGAGACCCAGACTCATACGGGGAGAAACTGGACTGTCTGGCATCGGGCAGGAACACGGGGGTGGCTTTCTCTAAGAGGTAATTACCGCAATCATTGTTCCTGCACATTTCCACGGGACACAGAGACATGGGGACCTCTTCAGGGCAGGGCTGACGGTCAGCCATTGCTCTTTGCTCTGCCCTGGTGATTTCCTGAGACCCCGCCCCACCCAATTTACAACCCTACCCAAGCCGTGCGCAGAGGCTTTGGCATATGAATGGCCTGGCCTTTTGCAATCTAAAACCTAACAAACTTCAGCTGGGTCAGAGAGCCCTAGAGCCTCCAAAAGAAGGCCCAAGGCTGGACAGCAGCTTGCATTGCTTCACAGCTGAGCCTCATCTGGGCACCTCCAAACCCCAAACAAAGAGGAGGAATCTGCAGATCTCTCCATAGCTCCTGCTGGGTGGCCTCAGGCAGTGGCTGACTTTGCACCTCCTAGGAGATCCAAGTGCTAGTGTACCCAGTGGTCAGAGTGAGCCCATCCAGATTACAACTCTTCACATCCATAAGAGACACACTCAGGGGGCAGACTCAGTGAGCACCAAAGCCCCACTGAAGCAAGTCTTGCCCCATAAGGGTGTCTCCAGCACAGAAGTTCTCCCATTGTAGACACAACTGATCCTCACAGCCGATTGGCCTGGAGGTCAATTCCTCCCAGTGATACCAACAGCAATCAAGGCTTAACTGCAACAAGACTGTGCACACAGCCCACAAAGGGGTGCACCAAGAGTGTCTACCTCAGGTAATTTGGGAGGCTGAGCCACTGGGCCCTATAGGACACCTAGCACACAAAGCCACTCTATCAACACAGGGAAGCAGCCAAAATGCGGAGACAAAGAAACATGTCACAAATGAAAGAAATGGATGAAAGCAAACTACTGGATATAGAGTTCAAAACCACAGTTATTAGGTTACTCAAGAATCTTCTAGAAACCTCCAAGGAACTTAGTGAGACCCTCAAGGATATGAAAGAGGACCAACTAGAAATTAAGCATACACTGACTGAAATAAAGAATAATATACAGAGATCTAACAGCAGACTAGAGGATTTCAAGAATCAAGTCAAAGATTTGAAATATGAAGAAGCAAAAAACACCCAACCAGAAAAGCAAAAAGCAAAAAGAATCCAAAAATATGAAGATAGTGTAAGGAGCCTCTGGGACAACTTCAAGCATACCAACATCCGAATTATGGGGGTGCCAGAAGAAGAGAGAGAGCAAGATACTGAAAACCTATTTGAAGAAATAATGACAGAAAACTTCCCCTACCTGGTGAAAGAAATAGATTTACAAGTCCAGGAAGCACAGAGAACCCCAAACAAAAGGAATCCAAAGAGGACCACACCAAGACACATCATAATTAAAATGCCAAGGGCAAAAGACAAAGAGAGAATCTTACAAGCAGCAAGAGAAAAACAGTTAGTTACCTACAAGGGAGCACCCATACGACTGTCAGCTGATTTCTCAACAGATACTATGCAGGCCAGAAAGGAGTGGCAAGAAATATTCAAAGTGATGAATAGCAAGCTTACTCTACCCATCAAAGCTATGGTTTAGAATTGAAGGTCAGATAAAGAGCTTCACAGACAAGAAAGAGCTAAACCAGTATTATATGAAATGCTGAAGGGTATTCTTTAAGAAGAGGAAGAAAAAGAAAAAGGTAAAGATAAAAATTATGAACTACATAGTGACGACAAATACATATCTATCAACAAGTGAATCTAAAAATCAAGTGAATAAAAAATCTGATGAACAGAATAAACTGGTGAATATAGAATCAGGGGCATAGAAAGGGAGTGGACTGACAATTCTCAGGGGGAAAGGGGTGTGGGAGGTGTGGGAAGAGACTGGACAAAAATCGTACACCTATGGATGAGGACAGTGGGGGGGGGGGTAAAGGCAGGGGGTTTGGTGGGAACCGGTGGAGGGGAACTATGGCGGGGGGGGGGGGGGGCGAGGAACAATTGTAATAATCTGAACAATAAAGATTTATTAAAAAATAAAAATAAAAAATATATTGATTTTAGAGAGGAAGGGAGAGGGAGAGATAGAAACATCAATAATGAGAAAGAATCATTGATTGGCTGCCTCCTGCACTCCCCCTACTGGAGATCAAGCCCACAACCCCGAGCATGTGCCCTTAACCAGAATCAAACCAAGGACTCTTCAGTTTGCAGGCCAAAGATCTATCCACTCAGAGAAACCAACCAGGGTTGTTTTACACTTTAATGAGTAGTTTTAATAGCTAATTCTTATACCTTTAAAGGATTGGATTTTCCTTTCATCATTTCTCTCAGCTGAAGACATTTCAGAGTATTAATTTTACTCAGGGCAGCCTTTGTACTTGGAGTACATTTCCTCATCTTCTCCCACTCCTTGATACCATTTCTTCAGCAACACCATTTCAGAATAGTATCCACTTCTTTCTAGATACTCTCTATAAACTGTGCCCATTTGGTTAATTCTTTGGAGAGCTTAATTAGTGTCCTATGAGGATGGGACCAAAGAAACAAGCCACACATTATATAGAGAGCTGTTCATGATTACCCTCACCCTCCATCCTGGTTCACTTCAGCATATTGCACATTTTGTTCAACTCAGCTTTGACACAGTTCTTTCTTTTCCTACCTATTTTTACTATTCTTAATCTGTAGCTAATTTGGAAATATTTAAAAAGACAGTGTTTGATTTTGAAGTCATTTTTTTTTTTTTACCTAAGACAGAAGGAAATTCTTAGCATCTAATATGGTACATATTTTCTTTAATCATTGTTATTTAGACCCATGTTTATCCAGTTCTGATGTGAGGTTAGCATCAAGCATTAATAATGTATAACACATCTGATGATTAGAAAGATGAAGTTCAAAGCCTGCTCTGCTATCTTTAAAAAAAAATCTTTCAATCTTATAAAATAGCAAAATTTAAGATCTGAAAACACTTATGTATAAATGATTGATTCTATTATCATTAGACAGAATTGTGCACACAAAAATTGCATCAGATTTTTGTATTTGTAGAGGCCACATACTTTGCATATAATTTTAACTTTCATTTGATTAAAAAATAACAGGACATTTTAAAAGTAGCTCAAGTCCTAAAATGTAAATTTAGCTCATCAACTGGAGGCTTTTCCTGATCTCTCTTTACATGCTAGTTAAGTACCTAATCCTATAACCTTGGAGTCATGGTGTTTAAAAAAGCATCAGGTTAGAATCTCAGAAATATTCTGACAAGGTGTTCTTAGACAAGCTAGCCTACCATGCAGTCATGTTTTAATTTCAGTTCCAATTAAAGAACTGACATGTGAAGCCAACTTTACCAAGTGGAAACAATTAAAGTAGAATAAGAAGTCAATATGTCCTTCTTTGTTGCTATGTAAAAATTATATACCCGTTTATCAGTTTGAATTCAAAATCCATATTTTTTAGTAGCAAAAGACTGCAAAGATCCTATTAATTTATTCTCTAATTTCAAGTAAAGTAATAAGAGCCTTACAATTCATGCATTTTGAGACATTTGAAAAAATCCACACATTTATAATATATCCAACATAAGGGGAATTTTGCAAACTAGCAAAACTTAAATTGTGCTTGATACTTATTTGTGTCTTGTTTTGGGGAAACTATTCTCTGCTACTTCTTTCCAACCCTGCTCCCAGGATGATCTGTTATAAATCTCACGTGAATTAGTTTGTGCAGTTCCTCAGGAATGACTTTAGGTTTCAGGAGGATCATAGATCAGTCCACAGGAGGGATGCTATTGTTTGACACGTTGATGGAGCAGTGTCAGGAAGAAAAACAATATTTCTTCTAGCTTTCTTAGGTTCTTCAGGTGGGATTCTGTAAGTTAGACTGGCCAAAACAGATTAATAAGAGAAAAGCTGAAGACTTTTGACATGTGCATCACACAGAGATTGCACCCAGATATCAGTAACCTAAAGTGGTGTTTTGAACTTGGGTTCATATACCATTTTATGCTAAAACAAAAGAAAAAGCATTTGAGGCATTAAGGATAGGGAGACAAGTTACAGGAAGGTGACCAGGAAGAGCATGGTAAACAAGAATGTTTATTAAGGTTTGTTATGCAGACTTAGTCTTGACTTCATCATTGGTAAGAGTTGTAAAAAGTCCCCCCTTCCTAACTTGGAGTTTTCATATATTCATTTTTATCCCCAAAATTGCATTTTTAAATATTATTATTATTATTATTATTATTATTATTACTATTACAGAAGGAAAAGAAGCCCTGCTTTTAGAGCTTTTTAGCTCAAAATAATTTATAAGCCAGGGAAGCATATTTTAGGGTGGCATATTCTGGTACCTTTCCAGAGTCAGGGTGACCATGTTTACATTTCAGTTCTACCATTGTGCCTTGGGTAAGGTAGTTACATTCTCTTGAGTCTTAGAGTAAAACTGTTATCAGTGGAAGTGGAATTCCTGGGGTGCCGAAGGAAAATAATTTCCTGAGGTCCCCACGGGAGGATGGGCTTTTGTGGAAAGTTTTATTAATGATGTAAAATTAAGGAGGTTTCCCTCCAAGGTCCCATCTCTGTCTGTCTGACCATGGAAGAAGTTCAATCTTGTCTGCAGCAGGGCCAGAATTAAGGCCACTGCCCAGAGTTTCTGCTCCATATTAAAGTCCAGTCCAGCATCTGGGTAACTTTAGCTCATGTTCCCAGCTACAGTCCATTGTGTGTGAGGTCTGCACAATCATATACCATGTGGCTGCTTAACGCCATATGGCTATGGAGAGAACAGGTATGTGCAGATCACAGAGCAAGAGAATACAAGAGCGAACAACAAGAGAGAGGGAGCTCTTTGGTGATTTCAACCCGGAACTTCCTTTGTGAGCTTCTGATGGGGATCCACCCCCTAGCCAATTCATTGATCCACCCTGACATACAAGCACCTTCCCTATCTCATCCTGACATCACTGCCTATGTGCCCATGTCCCCTCTGTTGGACATCTTCCCCCAGTGATCTGCAGGGAATGGACCAGTGGTTCCCTGGGGAGTGTGAAGCTGTAGCTTCCTGGTGAAGCTGCCCAGGTGACCATGCTTATAATGCCTGGCCTCCCCTTTGCTCTCTTCCAATAGTAATATTAACTAGCTTTTACAATAATAACAACTACTTCCTAGCTTTGTTCAGAAATTTAAGTGAAATAATGAGTGCAACTCAGCAGTGTTTAGCACATAAGGTTGCTAAGCTATTATTATTATTAGAGGCCTGGTACATGAATTCGTGCACCAGTGGGGTCCTGCAGGGCTAAAACTGGCTCTCCGACATCCCCCTAGGAGTCCCTGATAGTGGGAGGGTGCAGGCCTGGCCGAGGGATCCCACTGGTGCACAATCAGGGCTGGGGAGGGGCGTGGGAGATTGGCCAGCCGGGGAGGGACCGTGGGAAGTCTCCAGGGCATGTCTGGCCCATCTTGCTAAGTCCTAATCGACTGGACCCCAGCAGCAAGCTAACCTACCGGTCGGAGCATCTTCCCCCTGGTGGTCAGTGCACATCATAGCGAGTGGTTGAGCAGACTTACCATATCATTAGCATATCACACTTTGATTGATTGAATGGATGACCGGACACTTAGCATATTAGGCTTTTATTATATAGGATTACTATTACTATTGCACCACTGATGTGATTTGGAAAGGGCTAGGAGCTTTGGTGGTTCCTGAAATAATCTTTCTAATTAAATGACTGCTTATGGTCCTTGCTTTTAAGACCACATTCTTAAAGGGCTTTTAAGAATTCCCTTACCTTACAATGAATTTGGGAGTGGGGAAAGAATAGCCCATCCTTTTTTCCCCCTTTTAATTTTATTCTCATTTTATGTTCTTTTTGAACAAAGACATTTCTTTCATGTCTGTTTTTCCCACTCTCATCTTAGCTCCAGGGACAACATTGCTCTAATAGTAATAACTTCTTCAGGAGTGATTCTCAGATGTTTTGATGATTTTTATCTCTGGTTCTCCTTTGTTTGTTGTTTTCATATTCAGATTTTTTTCTCCTGTTATGTTAATATGGCAGCATTATGAGCCCCTTGAGAGTAAGTGCCTAGGAAATTTGGGAACTGCTTAGAAGAAAGGTTTTCTTTTATTTTTCAAGAAATTGAGCTTGCATTGAAAGATGTGTTGTCAGGAAATATTATTAGGTTAATATTTTGGTCTTTGAAAATCATCTCACTTTTTCTAAACCCACTAGATAGTATCAGTTATAATTTTATAATCTAATTGTTCCAAGGTGATAGTGAGAGCAATGAATTTTTCTTTTGATAGTGATTGTCTTAACTATGATTAGTTTTTCTCATTCTATATATAATTGATATTATTAGGCAAAAAAGGGCAGAACTGGTATGACAGGTCACTGGATTATTTTACAAAATATACAGCCTTGTATCTCACATACTAGGGTATGTTATGTGTAGCCTGTTGTAGTTTGCCTGGAAATTTTTTATCATTTAGAATTTAATACCATTTGGAGTGAAACCTCCTGTTGTCCATATAATAGTAAATGTCTTCCTCCCTGTTCTTCTTTGTAATCAACATGCATTTCCATTCCAGTATTTATTGAAAGTCGGTTAAGAAAAAGGACGTTGCAATCTGATACACTTAGGTTCTAATCCATTTATTCCACTTATTTCTCTTCATTGCACGTAGTGTTTTCAATGCCTCTGAATGTTAGTTTCTCCTTTCATAAAACGACAATGAACTTGTAGAATGCTTTAGGCTATGCTGGATAGCAAATGATCTTAAAATTCTCAGTGGCTATGACAACAATAATGTTTGTCTTGCTCATGCCACATATGGTCATGGGTTGGTTGAAGCTCTGTTTAAGTTGTCTCCACTTCAGAACCTAGACTGTGGAAGAGGGAGGAAAAAGAGAAATGGAGAACCACAGGCTTTAAACCTTCTGCCCAGAAATAGAGACTGTCACTTCTGCCCACATTTCATTGGCTGTTGCATATCACACAGCTACTCCTGAGTATAATGCGGCCGTGATTCTAACACTCCTACAAGAAGATAAACCAGAATAGTTGGCAAACACTGATACAGGCTACCACAGAAAGAATAAAAATATCCTAGATCATCAAGTGAGGGGTCAGGTGAGATATATACAAATTGCCCCACAGAGTGTTCGCATGTTTATAAAATGCAGAGGAGGTTGATCTCTTTGTATTCCCAACCCCAGAACCATAGTTTAATGTTTAATAAATACTTGCTTAGCTGCATAATTTTACATACCAAGCAGCCCTAACTTGGGCAGTTACAGCACTAGAACATTTTTTCTACTGTGTACTGCCTAACACATGAAAAAAAAGTCATCGAAAACTAACCTCATTGTGGATAATCATACAATAGATAAATGAGTTAAGTATTTTATTTTTAAGTATTTTAAAAGAAATCTTTAACATCTGCCTTTCCATTAGATTCCTTTATTAGTTATATCATGTCTAAGAAAAGCCAATAGAATTATCTGAGCTGAATGCTCAGTCTAACTGGGTTGTACTTTCCCCATTAAATTGATCAGGTAATTAGAAGTGTGTTGTTGTTTTTTTAACTTGTTCTTTTAGTGTTTAGTAGACTCAGTCTTTCAGTCTTTTTTTTAATGAGAAAAAAAAGGCAACTATATGTTTACTATACATGTACTTGCTCATCCTATCTAATAAAATAGTAATATGCAAATTGACCATCACTCCAAGACACAAGATGGCTGCCCCCATGTGGTCAAAGATGGCTGCCCCCATGTGAACACAAGATGGCTGCCACAAGATGGCTGGCAGGGGAGGGCACTAGTGGGCAGTTCGGGTTGACAAGGCTGGCAGAGGAGGGCAGTTGGAGGAGACCAGGCCAGCAAGGGAGGGCAGTTGGGGGGGAACAGGACTGCAGGGCAGGGCAGTTGAGGGGGGGGGCAGGACTGCAGGGGAGAGTAGTTGGGGGGGACCAGGCCTGCAGGGGAGGGCAGTTGTGTGTGTGTGGGGGGGACCCAGGCCTGCAAGGGAAGACAGTTGGGGGTGACTGGGCTGGCAGAGGAGGACAGTTTGGGGAGACCAGGCCTGCAGGGGAGGGAAGTTGAGGGGGCTAGGCCTTCAGGGGAGGACAGCTAGGGGTGACCAGGCCAGCAGGGGAGGGCAGTTTTGGGGGACCAGGCCAGCAGTGGAGGGCAGTTGGGGGGACCAGGCTGGCAGGGGATGGCAGTTGGGGGGGACCAGGCCTGCAGGGGAGGGCAGTTGTTCACAATCAGGCCCGCAGGGAGGGCAGTTAGGGGTGACTGGGCCAGCCGAGGAGGGCAGTTGGGGGAGACCAGGCCTGCAGGGGAGGGCAGTTGTGCGTGATCAGGCCAGCAGGGAGGGCAGTTAGGGGTGACCGGGCCTGCAAGGGAGGGCAGTTGGGGGGGGGCAGGCCAGCAGGGGAGGGCAGTTAGGGGTGACCGGGACAGCAGGGGAGGGCAGTTGGGGGTGACCAGGCCTGCAGGGGAGGACAGTTAGGGGCAATTGGGCCGGCAGGGGAGCAGTTAGATGTTGATCAGGCTGGCAGTACATTGGTTAGGGGGTGGTCAGGCTGGCAGGCATAAGTGGTTAGGGGCAATCAGGCAGAGGCAGGAGAGTGGTTGGGAGCCAGCAGTCCTGATTGTGAGAGGGATGTCCAACCGCCCGTTTAGGCCTGATCCCACTGGGATCAGGCCTAAATGGGCCGTTGGACATCCCTCAAGGGGTCCCAGATTGGAGAGGGTGCAGGCCTGGCTGAGGGATACCCTCCACGAATTTCGTGCACCGGGCCTCTAGTATTATATAATGTTTGAATCACCACCGATGTTACTGTTTCCATTTTAAAATTAGACACAGTAAAATTGACTTTTTTATGTGTGTTCAGTTTCATGATTTTTTACATGTATAGATTCATGTAACTATGACCATAAGGAGGATACAGAAACTCTCCTGATTTCTTGGCCTTAGCAGAGCAGAATCATAATTTAAAACTAAAGTGAATAATATCCGTTGAAAATAAATGTGTGTATAATTACAACTCTTAGGATTTTGACATTAGTATTAATGTGTACTTTTATCTCCATAATATAGTGTCTGCTTATTGACTCTGACACTGAGGTGAAGTGGTGATGGTAAAGGAACATCAAAATCCTTTAGCATTTCTGTGAAAGCTAATAGAACATTTGTCTCAACTTACTTTAATGCAGAGAACTGAAAATGTTAACTCTTTGCATTTTGGAAGTGAATTTTTTGTTATAATAAAGTTATAGATCACATTTAAATTGGCATCTGTTCACAATATCTAACCTTTTCATTTGGAACATAGGATTGGAAATATTCTCTTCTCATGCTCCTAATTCACTTCCTGATGCCACTAATGATCATACATTTTTAGATTGCTGAGAGTAAATGTAGGTGTTGGCAATTCACTTAGTGGCAGTTACAGTGTCATTAATGAAATAATGTTTAAAATATGTCTTACTTTATCTTGACTTGTATGTTCTGGGAGTGTTGAAAGTGACTCTAGAAATAGGATGTCCTGGAGCACAAGCATTTTGTGCTACTTAGACCTTGAGCTAGAAGTCTTTGTAGAACTTCCTCTATGTTCATTAAGTGATTGGGTCTTGCAGTCATTCATTCATTCAACTATATAATTTAAGTATTTTAAAGACAAGGAATTGATCAACAAAATGGGGAGAGACAGACAAACAAGTATACCCTTGGGATAGGAACATGTACAGTGAAATTGCAGGACGGGGAAATAAGTGCTAATAGAAGTGTAAGTGCTCTGTCATTGACAATAGAACTGCCTGGAAAAGTGATATTTAAAATAATAATATTGCTACAGCAGGGATGAACTTTGAAAACATGCTAAGTGCAATAAGCCAGACACAAAAGGATAAATATTGTATGACTTCATTTATAGGAGGTACCTAGAATAGTGACATTCATAGAGACAGAAAGTAAAGAGCTAAGAGGAAGCAGACATTGGGAGTTATTGTTTAATGGATAGAGAGTTTCAATTTGGGATGATGAAAAAGTTCTGGATATGAATGGTGGTGATGATTGCACAACTTCTGTATGTACTTAATGTCACTGAATTATATACCCCAAAACAATCAAAATGGTGAATTTTATGTTACATATATTTTACCACAATAAAACAAAAAACAATGGGAACCATAAAACTTTTTCATTTATAGCCCTACCCCCATTCTTCTAATCAAGATAATAGTTTTGCATGAAATGACATATTTAATAAATTCTAAAATCCTGTTCCATTTAATTGAAAAAATTAAATAAATTACATAGTTTAACATGGGTGACCCTTGAAAACATTATAAGTAAAAGAAGCCAGTTACAAAAGACATATTGTATGATTCTATTTATATGAAATGTCCAGAATAGCACTTTATAGAGCTAGAAAGTAAACTAGTGGTTGGTTGTTTAGGGCTGGGGGAAAGGAATTGTAGACTGAGGGACATCTATAAGAAACTGCTAGTGGGTACAGGGTTTGTTTTGGGGGAATGAAAATATTCTAAAATTAGACTGTGGTGAGGGTTGTGCCATCCTATAAATGTAGTTTAATTTAATTGCATACTTTTTATGGGTGAATTTTATGATATGCGAATTTTATCTCAGGCTATTTTTAAAATGCTTAAAGGTAATGGTGTAGTTTCTGTTTTTTGAGTATTGTCTTTCTTAGTCATGTACCTTAGGTTTCTTGAAAACAACATGACAGCGTAAAGTTTAGCATTTTAAATATGCATATACTTCCTAACAAAGCTATCAGCTGAGAGGGCTTTTTGATTGGTAATTATCAATGGGAATGCAGAGACATCTGAATGCAAGTATTAATATGTTTTATAACTCTCACACACTGAGGGACTTTGTTAAGCTGGTAGTGTTTATATTCGAAACTAGGTCGAATATGATGATTAATTTGATGACTGCAGGGCAATAAAAATGAAACTTAACATTTAAAGAAAAATGTTCCCATACACAGGGTTTCTTTTTAAAATTAAGCCTGTTTTCATTCAATTCATTATTTTTTCTTTGCTTTTTAAGTTTATAAAAATGTGGCAAACCTTGAGATCATTACCAGTTTGTAATAGGAGAGCTCAACGTAAAAGCACTAGTTAGAAACACTATTGTTCTGGTAATCTGGTTAGCCATTCTCTGGTCCTTACATATAAAATGGTCACCATCTGTATTCTAAGCAGCCTTGATACATCAACCCTTAAATTATAAATGTCCTTATATTAAAATAGATACTGTTTGCATGCACACTTACCTGTGTACTCAGACTCTCTCCCCCAGGTCAGAGCTCAGGTTGCTCAGGGCTGCCATTCTTCTGTTAGCCACACTTGAACTAAGTGCCCCTTTCTTTCTGATGAACCTGGACCCCATACATCATTTTCATACGACAGTACACTGTGAATCCAATCTGAAGCTCCTTTTAGAAATAGAACCAATGAAGTGTTTGAGTTTTACTTATGTATATATTGACTTGTATATTTACATATAATTTTTAACTTATTCCAAAAATCAAGGCAGGCTGATTACATGCTTATTTACCGGCTTGAATATGTGCTTGTTTACCTGCTTTAGCCAATTACTAATTGAAAATTTGTCTTCCTATCAAATATCAATTATATTTTAGACCTCTTTCTATGTATATTGATGCGGTTCTAACCCATATATCTTTATAAGTTTGGAGTTGCACTTGAACAGTTCCAGCCATTGTAGAGGTCCAGAGAGAGGACGAAAGCATAACCCCTGCTCCATCTTAGAAATCGGTCATCATATTGCAGAGCAGAAGCAAGGTAGCTCTTGGTATCTCTAGGAACAGGTTACACAGGAGGAATCACAGAGGAGAAGGCATCCCTTGCATGAGAGGCATCACAGAGGAGAAGGCATACTCTTATGTGAGGGGAATCAGGGAGAAGGCATCACTTGCATGAGAGAACCTTAGCTATAAACTGAACCTTCAAACAGAAGAATTTGGACAGGTGAAGAGATCAAAGGTTATCTTGAACCAACAGTGCTGAATGAGATCAGGATAGAAGAAAAAAACAAAACAAAAAATTTGTTTCTTTCGTGTACATTATGTGCAGACATGACTCTTAGTAGGCAAAATGTAGGCTTGAATGAGGGGCAACTTTATTTTCATTTTCTGTTCTGGTGCCTACCATTATAAAGTTATGAGTGGGAAGTTTTGAGATCCAAAGGGGAAACCCATCACATTTACCCTCCTTGTTTTCTATTAACAGTTTAGTTTGTAAATGGTCATACTGTAAGAGGGCAGGCTCCCTCCGGTGAGTTCCTATTTATAGCATAGGCCACCCTGTGTGTTTCTAGAGAAACTACACTACCCTTTCTGGTTGGGGTCATGTTTGCATGGAGACACCCTTCAAATTTATTTTATGTAGATCAATACAAATGACCTCTCCTTCACTTACTAGTTAAGGGAAGTAGCTTATTGAAAAGCTGTTCTACTTATTGATGGGTTTCCATTAATGTGTATGAAAATGTGTTTCCATGAATTTTACATACTCTCCAAGGAATAAGAAGATTAGATCATTTTTTTGTTTGTTTTAATCCTCACCCAAGAATATTTTTCCATTGACTTTTAGAGAGAGTGGAAGAGAGAGGGAAAGACAGAGAGAAACATCAATGTGAGAGAAATATATTAATTGGTTGCTTCCTGCACACACCCTGACCAGGGCCCAGGTTGGGGTGGAGCCTGCAACTGAGGTTTGTGCCTTGACTGGAATTGCACCCAGGACCCTTCAGTCCCCAGCTGGTGCTCTATCCAGGGTGGAGCCTGCAACTGAGGTTTGTGCCTTGACCGGAATTGCACCTAGGACCCTTCAGTCCCCAGCCGGTGCTCTATCCACTGAGCCAAACCATCTAGGGCAATATTAGGTCATTTACATATTGAGTGTTACATATAAGCACATACTAAATTATTTTATTTTCACTGTAGTCCAGTAGCCCTTTGAGGTGGAGATTACCACTGTTTTCCATTTTACAGATGAGAAAACCAAGGCATAGATATTAAGAGTGAAATTTTATTTCTCAAGTTTTTTTGTTTCATTTCCCCCCCCCCCCCCCCCCCCACTGTTTGGGAATGTGGATGTTCAGGTGTGAAGTGCGTGAAAGGCAGAGAACCATAGCAGAAGGCCAACATAGTTACTATAGGGTATATCATGATCAGTGTTACCCTAAGGCCTGCTGACTAAATACCCAGCCAAGGATTGTAACAGTTCTGTGAGGGGAAGTTTCTGATAATTGTTGATCAGTTATTTTTCTGCTAAATAAGAAATTCTTCAACTCCAGTTCCAATACATTAAACAAATAGTAACCAAATATAGTGAGGCATATTATACACTGAGTGGCCAGATTATTATGATCTCTGAATGCATAGTAATCTGGCCACTCAGTGTGTGTGTATACACACACACACACACACACACACACACACACACACACACACACACTGTATATATATTAGAGGCCCAGTGCATGAATTTGTGCATGGGTGGGGTCCGGCCAGCCTGGCCAGGGGGAGGGGACATGGGCGGTTGGCCGGCCTGCCTGCTGGTCGAACTCCTGGTTGAGGGGACAATTTACATATTAGCCTTTTATTATATAGGATATACACTGAGTAGCCAGATTATTATGTGTTCAGAGATAATAATAATCTGGCCACTCAGTATATAATCTGGTAGTGAAGGTAGATAAAAGATATCCATGAGTAATATTGTCTGGTTATTTGAATTTCTTAGCCAAACAGATTTTTTAAAACAACTAAGCTGCTACCAAGAAGGTGACAGATTTAATTGCTCTTCCACTTTGGTAAAAATGCCAATTTTCATAATCAATGGAAAGAAAAATGGAGAAACAGAGGGTATGGTTGATATATACGCATGACTTACCCCTGAATAACTAGGAGATGACCATATGGAATTAGCCGACTCTTTGACCCCATAAAATCTCTCAAAATATTGTTCTAAGGATAAAATAAAACAACATGTCAAAGTACAGGACTTTGGGAACTGAAAACCATTGGACACATGCAATTTATTTAAAAAAAAAGGTCCTTTCTTGACATTTTTTATCTCTATTGGATTCTTTGCACTCTTTTTGTCCTCTCCTTCCCTCCGTCCCTCCTTTTCCCCTTCACCTCCACCTGCTTTCCTGTCCTCCCATTGAGGAGGACACTGCTTGGAACAGTAGAGTTGGGCTAAATCAGCTATATTCCTCATTGTTTGCGGAGATGGTTATATTACTACAGCTTTCCTTTCATTACTCTTTTTCCTCCTCCCTTTGTATCCTTGGAGGAATCTTAAAACAATCTCTGGGTTTTCTAATTTGTTTCACTCAAATTTGCTCTCCTTAACTTTGCAAGATAAATTCTTCATCCTCTTCTCCCCTTATTTCTCTTCTCTGAAACTTGGTGGCATTTTAAAAGGTAGATGTCAGTAGTGACCAGGGCAAGTGTCATTGTCTGGTTCTCTGCCTTTTGCATAGTAAGTTCTCACAAAATGTGTTCATTAACTAGCTGGAAAAGAAATGGGTGAGTTATAGATTAATTTTTCTCCTTCATTTAAAAAAAAAATAAAAGTGTTGATGTGTCCTGAATTTGGAAACTTTATTCAAGCGCACAGGATTATATGGGACCAACTGTTTGTCTTAATACAGTTGGGGGGCAAAAGCAGGTTTACAGTTGTTCATATGGAAAATAATACAGTAATTAATAATAATACAGGAATAAAATAAACTCGTTTCACTTACTCACAACTGTAAACCTACTTTTGCCCACCCCTGTATTGCTGTTTCTCCTGGTACTAGTAATGCAATAGGCAGAATATAAAGCTGCTATGAGGCAAAGGAGAAGTGTTTATTTTGAAATATCAAAATTCTTTTTACTCTTTAGACATTACATGAGTTTATCTCTGTTTTGTCACCTAAGAGAAATGGTGAACGTGGGGAAATAACTCTGAAGTGGAATCATCCAAAAGGAATATTAAATTCCCAAATGTCATCAGAGCATACTGCAGGTGACATTCACTTTGAGAGCCTACATGACTCGTCTGCGTTCAGCTGTGTTTATTTGCTTCCACTTGTGAGTGCTGATCTGAAGGAAACCATTCCCTGATATGGTAAGGTGATTAATGTTTTCTCCTTCCATATTTTTAAAGGAAATGGCGAAAGTCCTTAATCACCCCCGTGTGTATGCTTTCCTGCACATACCAGTGCAGTCCGCCTCGGACGCCGTGCTCATGGCAATGAAGAGAGAATACTGCGTGGCTGACTTCAGGAGAGTGGTGGATTTTCTGAAAGAGAAGTAAGTCTCTTAGCACTTAAGAAAATGGCCATTTCTTTTTTCTTTTCAAAGCATGTGGCAAAATGCACTTATTGTAGCCACAATTAAAGGTACTAGAGAAAAGGTGAGATTTTTGAAGCTTTCAGAGCCTTTGCATCCTTAGACACCTTGATGTGGTTTTTTGCTTTCTCTCCACCTTCCATCTGTACATCATACAAGGTTAATTTGTGTAGGATTGCTAGTGCTTCCAAGGTAATGTGTATTGTGACCATTTTTATACCTGACCCACTAGAGGAAAACTGCTTTAAGCTTTGCTCTTCTTAAAATCTCCTTTCATGTGGCTTTTTGAATTTGCAGGCTGGTTTTGACATGGAGGTAGGCCACATCATGTCACTACACAATCAATAATTTTCTACTAAGTAGCATTTCTTGAAGAGTATCTGGAACGCCTTTGCTTTTACATGCTATCCCTGTGCTTTACTTGAAGAATTGTGAATTTATAAGGAGGTTTGGGGATTCAATTTTTTAAAGTTCAAATTGTTGTTGACCAAAATTAAGGCATTTTACACAATCTCAGGCATAAATGATCATTTTGTTTCCACAAAAACACTTGCAGTCCATAATTATATTCTTCAAAACTCCTTCTCATCATCATCAACATTGAATGCCTTCTGTGATTATACAAGGATACAGCAATGCCAGCCAAGGTCATAGAACTTTCTCAAATGGAGGGCAGTATTCTCCCTCTGGGGATATGTCATTTATCTGGCATATTTGTGGCATGAATCTTCCTACTTTCCATAATTTTCTTCCATATATTTTTCTTCTGTTGTTTTTCTTAATTAAGACAACTTTTATTTCCATCTTCTTGTTTATAATTATGTACCTTTGTACCATGTATTTTATGGTTATGATGGTTTTATATAAATTGTAAGCAATTATTTTTTCCACCGTCTATTAGTCACTTATCTTGACTACACACAGATCTTTTAAAATCTTTTTCTTCTATTTTCTTTCTCCTTCCTTCCTCACCTTTCCTTTATGTGTCTGTCTAATTTGTTTAGCCTCTAATCATTTCTTGATTATTCTAACCACCTGAAATAAAGACAGTGTGCATTCAGACAAATATAGCTAATTGTTTGAATACTCAAGCCAGTGAATAGAAGGTATATGTATTCTAGGATTCCAGAATAATGATCTCTAGGTATATACAGCCTCCAAAGTAGAAGATGGAAGAATGGCTGATCTCTACCACCTCTCATACTTTCTGATCTTGAACAGAAAGAACTGAGGTCAAGGCTAAAGAATAGGATTTTTATATTAGATCTGTCTGTTGTTGGCATGTATCTCTTTTTTACATTTATTCTTGCTTATTGTAGGTAAACTTGTCTCGTGTAAGAGTCCTTTTGGGCACGCCAGCACTAGTGAATAGAATGTTTTCAAAATTGAAAAAAAAACCTTGCATCTGTGACATTTCTTGTCTCTTGTTTACCAGAGCAGTAGCAAATAATGCACACAATTCATACCTGTTGCACAAGGTTTTGCCAAGTGCAGACATGCATCCTGTGTGCAGAATAGACTAGAACACTTTCCAAATGGTTTGTTGTATTCCTATGATTCAGTGAGGTTAAGGAATCAGCACCTCTTTTACCTCCATTTGGGTGAGTGCTGACTCAGTTGTTTGGGGAACTACTGTGGCTACTTCACTGGGCAACAATTTCACAACAAGTTCTAGCCTTTTATGTTGCTCCAAAGATGGACCTGTTAAATTTGTTGCATCTTGAACAGTTTCAATAGCATCCATGAGCTATATAGAGGTCAATGATGAGCACGTCAAAGTATTAGAAAATAGTTTCTTTATTTATGGGCTAAGCTCGTAGTCCTTTCTTTGGATTCCAAGTTACCCTGAGGCATCCATGGAGCTTTCCTTGAACCATTTCAGCTGGGTGGAAGATCCTAGAACCAAGTCCTCCACTTAGGCATCTCCAGTGTTTCCAGCTCTAGCGATCCCAGGAGAGGATATTGGAGATGCCTAGAGAAGACACCCATCCCACATCCATTGATCCACAGTTTCAGTTTCAAGTGCTGTGAATCACTGGAATTGTAGAGTATGGTCTAACCACTTAACATCCCCAAGAGGGCTTTTTTTTTCTTTCTTTCAACTCTGCATTAGTATATGCAGTGAGGGCAGAAGCAATCATGGTATACAATTTCACACTTAGTTGTAATTTTATAATCTATAAGATGTATTGAAAGACTGTAGCATGCAGCCAATAAAATATATCTGATATAGATAGCTGATGACTGAGAATAATTACTAGTACCCTTTGAAAAAAAAAAAATCGTATTATCACTACCAATATGCTAATCCTTGACTAGTTTTATACAGTTCATCAGCCAAAATACTGTATATTTAGTTCAGTCCATTCCGTTGTTGCTTGTAACATACCCTCACTCCTGTGAGGACACTATGACCCAGCTTTGCTCGCTAGTGGAAGAGTTTCCCTGTCCTCTCAAGGACGTGAACCCACCCAGGGAATAATTTTCAACTAGAATGGACATTTAGAAATAAATTGCATATTTTAAACAGACCTCTGGTCTGATATTCTGCTTATTTCTTTCTATAAAAATACTATGACTTTGTGCCAAACAGATTAGTGCTTATTGGAAACACCAGAGTTTCAGCGGTTCTATAGAACCACTAGTCTGGATAACAGATCCAGCACAAAAACTGTTTTGTCCAGTTTATTGAAATTCAATACAGTATTGTCATTCTTAGAAAAAGGGTCTAGCACTCTCATGTCGCCCTGTTTTATGCTTCCCACTGTGCCCTACAGTGGCCCTGGCCTACAGCCCTGCGAGGGGTGCTCTCTCTCCTGGTTTTCAGCTCCTGTATAAATGGGCCCCTTTTCATTCACATGTCCTTTCCTCCTCAGCAGTCTTTCAAGCCTTTTTTGTGTGATAAGCCCTTATTTTTTCCCAGCAGTGTGAGGCTTCTTAAATAGTCATCTTATCAATTAAGGACCAGGTATTTTCTAATCTGTTTCCTCAAAAAATTCAGTCTTTAAAAAAACCTATAGCACTTAAGACTAAAATCCAAACTATGGGAGTTTCCCTGAAGCTTCGGGCTCATAAACGCTAATTCAGCAGCATGCCTGGTGCCATGTTTCTCAAACAGTGGAGGTGAAATCTTTTTAATTAATTTTCTTTATAGTTGAAATTGGCCCGAGTTATTACTGGGAGCAATATAAGTTTACATACGAGCCAACTTGAAGCTGATTCATTATTCCCTTCGTTTGTTTGAAAGTTGGCAACTGTTATCATAACAGCAGCGGGATTGGAGATAACCTAGCAGAGCTGGCACATGTTGAGGCCTATGGGAGTTTATTAAATCATGCAACCTTTGCAAAGAAAAGTGTCTAAATTACTTAATACACTAATTTAAGACAGTAGGCCAGAGCAGACAATCATATGACTTAAATTATTATAGTCAGATGCATTCATCAGTCAGAAAATTAAGAAATTTGCTGTTTTTATTTAAGTGGATAAGATGATTTCTGGAAATATAAAATGGGATTTGTAGGGATACGAAAAAAAAACAAAAACACCTACCTAAAACAAAGCAAGAGGTGCAATTCTAGTTTTAGATTCATGTTTTTATAATTTTTAATAAACACCTCAGAAATTTATTTTTTAAATTACCAGCCACTTAACTGCCTCTTCTTTGATCTTTTAAGCACATACCTGGGATAAAAAGAGTATAAAGCTTAAATTATTTTTATTTTCTTGTGTAATTTTGAGAGTTATTTCCCAGTGAGAGGAATTTTCACTTTGATATGGTCAGGATGATGTAATTTGGGTTCCCAGGGCCTTGGACATAGACTTTATTTGTCCACCTCAGTGGAGCAGTATTGTCTTTACACGATTACTCTCCAAAATAAACCATATATTCACATATGTTAAAAAATGACAACATGCAGAGTTCTTCCACTATATGTTCTAATGCTAAGTAAAAGATCCCCAAGTCCTCAGATCCACACAGGACTGTGGGAAAGCAGGATGTAAGAATGGCCAGAAATGAAGCAGTTTATCTATTCGGACCTAACTGTTTACACAAATCATTTTGTTGGAAGTCCAGTGTGGCCTTTTGGTCTGTGTTAACTAGACCTTAAACTTGGGAGACCAGATCCATCTCCCTCACTCAGTAACTACACTGTGAATTCATGAGCACTATATTTTTACCTGCAAGTAGCATAGATGGAAAGTTAAACCTTACTGTAGCATCTTTGTGTTGACTTCTAATTCCATGACATTATCCAGCTCAGGATTTGCCAATATCATTCGTTAATGTACAATCTGCAGTGGATAAAATATTAACTCTTTTAGCATTGTGGCATCTATTTGCACACCCTTGAGTTTATTGTACCCAGCGATTGCCTAGTGAAGTATAAAGCTTGAATTATTTTTATTTTCTTGTGTAATTTTGAAAGAGTTATTTCCCAGTGAGAGGAATTTTCACTTTGATATGGTCAGGATGATGTAATTTGGGTTCCCAGGGCCTTGGACATAGACTTTATTTGTCTACCTCAGTGGAGCAGTATTGTCTTTACACAGTTACTCTCCAAAATAAACCATATATTCACATACCAATAACTAGCAACCAATAACTAGCAACCAATAACTAATGAGCACTGAGGGGTTAAGGGGGACTTTCGTGGGGAGGACTAGAGGGAAGTAGCAGCCTTGCGGAGAAAGGTTTGTTCTCTGACCTGTCCACTGTGTACTCAGACAGTGAGGGGGCCCAAGGGCACGGGGCTAGGTCACTTGGCAGGATGACTTCTGGAAGTGAGTCACTGACTAATCTCATGTTGTCCAGCCTATCTTATGACATACTTTCCCAGTCTGTCTGCAGAAAATGATGCTAAATCATTAACATACCGAGTTATTTTTCTTCCTTTCATTAGTCCCCATCATCCATGTGTCCTGGAACACAATCTGATAAAAGACAAGTTATGTTCAAGTTGTATTTTATTCTGTTTTTTCTTCTATCTTGTTTTAGTACTAGTGTCTTGGAGACACAAGTAGCAATATTTGTCAGATTAGAAGAAAAAGAAATTGAAATAAAAAAGAATGATTCAGCAAGGATTGGATAATTAAGGTTTCTTTCAGATGCATTCCCAGATGTGTTTTTGTTCACCGAATGACCACCTCCAAAATAATTAGGGAAAATACTTCCCTCAAAGATATTTTCTGGCTTTATTTCATCACTTCTAATATCTTTAGGTGGTTATTTTGGGTGTCCCTAAGGTCTTGTTCACTGTTTTATCTTTTCTTATATTTCTTTCTGAGGTAGTGAAGTTCTTTTATTTTCCCTTCTGTCCCTTGCTACTTTTCAGGAGAATGAATACATATCATTGGAACACTTACACAACAGAAAAAAAAATGGCTTTTTTCTTTTGCAACATGTTATATTTATATTTGGAAGATTTTTATATCATCTACTAAATTCCTTATGATTTGGAGATTACCCCAAATTTGATTCAGTAGTGTGAAGACAAGTAAATTTTCTATTGATTTCGTTTTCTGTTTTTCTTCTAGTCTGGTCAAGAGAGAAATCTCATCATTCCTAATCTCCTTCTATTTTACATCCTTCCTGTATAATATGATTGTGTTATTCCTTTCAGAAACTGAGACACTATGTTCCTTTAACCATTTGTACATTTTTCTCTACCTCAACATTGGTTGTACACATAAGAGTCAAACCCTATATCTATGAAGTCATATACTAATGGTAAGCATTTTTCCTTTCAGAGTGCCTTTCCTACCCTGGGGGACTAACGCATTGTCATGATATTGTCACAAAAGCCTAGCCAAATATGTAATATGAGTATTTTTAATCTGTTCCTATAAAAAATGTCAGGATTTACAATGCTGAAAAAGCCTGGTTAAAAAGCCCAGAACTGTTTTAATGCGTAATGGGACTAGATGCTCGGTTTCTGCTCTGTAGCAATTTTCCTACCAATTCTTGTAATACATATTAATGATTATTTTTATATATATACTAGAGGCCCAATGCACGAAATTCATGCAAGGGCCTTGGCCCCGGCCCCAGCCCCCGCCCACCACCACCAAGGCCGGGGGGCCTCTGCCGCCTCTGCTGCGGCCCCCGCCTGCTGCGGCTTTGACCGGAAGGAAGGACGTCTGGTCTAATTAGCATATTACCCTTTTATTATTATAGATATTTTTTATTGATTTCAGAGAGGAAGGGAGATGGAGAGAGAGATAGAATCATCAGTTATGAGAGAGAATCATCAATCAGCTGCCTCCAGCATGCCCACACTTGGATTGAGCCCACAACCTGGGCATGTGCCCTGACGGGGAATTGAACCCTGACCTCCTGGTTCATAGGTCGATGCTCAACCACTGAGCCACCCCAGCCAGGCAGTGATTGTTTTTTCTTTTTTTATTTATTTATCAGTTTTCTGCCCAGCACTGTAATAAATGGGACAGTAAAACACCAATAATAATATGGTAATAGTAATAAAATCAATGGCTAATATTTTTTAGTTTTACTTTCCTGCCAAGCACTGTTGTGACGGCATTGCATGTATTAGTGTATTTAAACCTTAAAGCTCAAGGATGTCAGCAATTTCCCCGTGGTCATGCAGTTAGTGATAGAACCTTGATGAAAACTCAGGCCATGTGATTCCTGAGCCGGTCAGTACTGAACCACTGTGCTCTACTGTTATGCTAATCGAAGGCATGTTGCTCTAGCAATGGAAACAATAATATGGACTCAACAATGTTGAAAAGATAGAATTTTCACTGTGATCTTGGAAGGAAGGATGAGGAACATAGACATGAGTGTCAAAGATGGCTCCCTGGTGTCTTAGCTCAAGGCATAGTAAAAGATGATAGGAGAATGAGAACAAGGAGGAATTTGGGTGGAAGTGATAATGAGTTTAGTTTTGGACATATTGAATTTGAAATGCTTGTGTAGAAAATTGAGGAGAGAGCCCCTAAGCTGTAGAAAAACTGGGTCAAGAGCCCAGGAGGGAGCTGACGATTGAGGGATAAATGCTTGGGAGTAACCAGCATTTTCATAGTAGATAAAGCTGTGTTGATGAGATCAATCAGAAGAAAGGAAGTGGAAGGCTAGGAACAGAAGTCTAGAAATCACCAACATTGGAGTGATGGAAAAGGAGAAAGGATCCTGTGGCAGAGTTTTAAAAGGCATGGTCAGGCCAATGTAGGAGGATATCCAGAAGAAATGACACTACAAAAGCCAAGTGACATTGGCAGTTTTAGGAAAATGAAAATGGTAAGGGTCAAATGTCAACTAGAGTTGCCTCCTGTAAGTAGACACGGGGCTAGGTGCTCTGGGTTATATGAAAAAAATTATTGTTGGATTACTTTCCCAAGTACTGTAAGTGGTCAAAGGCTGTTGAGATGTAGTGATGTCTCAGATCAGAACAAGTCTCCATGTATCTCTGTTGACTGCTGCATCCCCAGTTTTTAGCACAGTGCTGGGTTTGTGCTCTGATTCCTGTATATACAGTATCGAGAGATCCCCTTTTGCCCCCATCACCATCCTGTATCCACAGTATCGAGGGACATAAGAGCAAGAGGCAGGATAGTATGTAGGTATACCGGTTAATAATGTGGATTTTGTAATCAAAGAAAACACGATAATTTCAAGAGAAACATCAAAAGTGCTTTATTCAAAGTAATGTCCATCGCTAGCTACACATTTCCCCATCTTTCAGGTAATTTGTGGATATTGTCCCAATAGAACTTTTCTTGCTTTGAGGAAAACCATTCAGAGACCCAGTTTTCCACTTCTTCGTATGTTTTGAAGTGCTGCTCAGAAAGTGCTTGTGCCATCGATCAGAGCAAGTGGTAATCTGAAGGAGCAAGGTTTGTGAATACAGCGGGTGGGTTAATACTTCCCAGGCAACATGTCTTTAACTGGTTTTGAAATGTGTGATGGTGCGTCATCATGAAGCAAAATTACTTTGCCGTGTCTTCTGGAACATTCTAGTTGTTTCACGATCAAAGCATGGTTCAAATTGATTATTTGTTGTTGGTAGCAATCAGTATTAACGGTTTCACCTGGTTTTAGAAGCTCATAAAACACCACACCTTCCTGATCCCACCAAAGGCAGAGCATTGTCTTCTTTCCAAAGCGATTTGACCTTGCAGTCGATGTTGATGGTTGACCTGGATCAACCCATGAATTTGTGCATTTGGGATTCTCAAAATAAATCCACTTTTCATCGCCAGTCACAATTTGATGCAAAAAAGACTTTCGTGCCATTGAAGCAACATTTTACTGATGACTTTTCGGTTTTGCATTTGTCTTTCATTCAGCTGACGTGGCACCCATTTTCCTTCCTTTAAAGAATTTCCCGTTGCTTGTAAATGATCAGAAATTATGTGCTGAGCAACATTTAATCTTTCTGCAAGTTGTTTTTGAGTTTGACACGCATCTTCATCCAATAATGCTTGTAATTGTTGGTCTTCAAATTTTTTTGGTTGACCTGCATGTTCTTTGTCTTTCACATCGAAATCATCACTTTTAAAGCATATAAACCAGTGTCCACAAGTATCTTGAGATGGAGCATGTTCACCATAAGCTTCCTGAAATATTCAGCAGCAGTTTTCTTCAAAATAAAGTAATGAATTAAAACTTCCCGCAAATGCTCTTTTTTGGCACAAAATTCGACATTTTTAAGTGTAAAAATATCTGATGTTAACACCTTCAGAAAATTTGACATATGAAGTTTTGAAGCTTGTTGTCAATACAACAAAATATCATACATATCAAATCGCATATATATCAACATATGTGTAACTCCATCTATTGAAAAAAAAACCCGCATTATTAACCAGTACACCTAGTACTTGTTCAATGAATGCCACTTACTCTGGAACCAATAAAATTAAGGCTTAGAATAGTATTTCTCAGTCTGTTTTAATTAAAGTCCTCTTTTCATAATCAAGAAAATCCCTTGCTCTTTGCAGAGAAGCTGATATATTACCTTTAATGAAACAATACTCTGTCTTCTTAGAGTCTGTGAATCCCTGCTGGTTAATAGCTAACAGTAATTATTAGGTAACATGTATTGAGTGTATAATATGTTGAATGTAATATGCTCAGTACTTTGCATAGATTAACTAACCTAATTTTCACAATAGCACATACTAAAGAGGAGATATTATTACCCCATTTTATAGGTGAGGAAATGAAGGCACATAGAGCTTAGTGACTTGTGCAATCACTGGCTATTAACTGGAAGAGTTCAGATTCAAGCACCAGCCTGGTAACCACCAAACTTTATTCATTGCTACTATGGCATTTAGCCTTCCAGTTAGGGTGATATTTGGAAATATTAGGGATGATCATACTTTTCCAATTAAAAATAGTTCTATAGGGAATTTTATATTACACATACTTTCTCTTAAATTTTAATGTATCTTCCTATAGTCAGTGTCCCTTCTTTTCTACTCTCACTCGCCATGCAGGTGGAGAGGCACTGGGTAAGGGGGTGATAAAAAGCTGTTTTTGAACATGACCACATGGTGAAAAACTACAAATAGAAGTAATGAGTAGTTTATCTGTACCAACATCTTTAACTGTGATCTGCAGTTTCTGTGAGAAGTGTGTGTACAGGTACACGTTTTAAAATAAAAGTGTTGTATTTCTGGTTATTATATGTTGCAGATCTATTATCCTACATAATCTGCTGTGTTTCTAAACCTTTGTAAGTCCTCATTTCTGCCTCCTGTTTATCTTTCTTTCCTAGAGCCAAGTATATTAATTCCTCAGCTCAACCTCCTGCTTATAAACAGCCTCAACCCCTAGCACTGATCCATTTTATCACTTGCTGCTGGCACAAGGAGTGAGTCAGTTATTGGTCACTCTTGCCTCCCATACTCAACATTATTCTCTGAGGGACATTTACTGAATCTGCATTATTACATCTAGGACCTTATGTTCCTGAACCAGGAAGAACTCAAGGGAGTAGGTGCAGTGCATGTGATTTGAATGTTCTACTAGACTTTGCAGTAATATCTGAAAGGTACTATAACTAAGTCAGCAGCAAACAGTGAGGAAAATGGGATAATGTAACCCATAATTTTTTTTTAATTTATCTTTATTGTTGAAAGTATTGTAGGTGCCCATTTCTCCCTCATTGTCCTTCCTCCCCCATCATTGTCTTTAAAGATTGAATTTCAGACTATTAAGATCTGAACAACTTGAATTCTGGAAGTAAGACCCCTCAAAATCACTGTGAATTAATATGAATTTCAAAGGAGCCAAAATCTTGCATTTACTCAATATTTGTTGCTTATAGACTACTAGTAGCCCTGCGCATGAATCCGTGCACCAGTAGCTCGCCAGTAGCTCACTGCCACCCTCCAGTAGCTCTCCGCCCACTGCCTCGCCCTCCTGTAGCTCCCCCCGCTCCCCTCTCTCCGCTGCCCCTCATAGCTTGCTGCCCTACCCCCTCCTGTAGCTCTCCATTGCCTGCTTGTAGCTCGCTGCCCCACCCTCCTGCTGATCCGTGATCTGGTCCTTACGTAATTGGTTGTTACGCTTCATGGAGTAACGACCATTTGCATATTACATCTTTATTATATAGGATATAGGCATTGTTAGGTATAGAATATTAAGAGATTAGTAAAACTTGGTAACTGTCTTCTAATGACTGACATACTTATTGGGGTGGGAGGAGCATAAATGTTTATTATAGGCTTTCCATGGATAAGAAAGAAATACTGGTTTGATCCTATGTGGAGTACTACATGTGATAGGACCTAAAAGTATGGAACTGGTTTAGTTGGGCAGCAGGTAGGAAGGACTCATGCAGGTTGTGAAGCTAATTAATATGTTATATGTTAGCAATTTATTTGGTCAAATTGTCACCTGCTGAATCTTGGAAGATAGACCAAGTATTAACTAAGTCTGTAGCAGTAGAAGTGTCACCAAAAATTCAGAATGTTAAATATCAGCTGGTTCCTTAGTGATCTTAGCAACAAGGAACTCAGACAAGGGCTAGCCAATTGCACACTGAGATTTAAAAAAACAAACTTTGCTAAGAAACTTTGCTCTGTTTGTGGATTACAATCTAATTTGATTGAGACCCCTGTAATTTTGAAGTTTGCAGGCTTGCAAAAGCCAAGCAAAACAATTATAAGCATTGGCTACAGTGCCACAGCCACCAGAGAAAGTAGAGTCCCTCATACACTGTTGCCGTTTTCTGGCAGTGATGGGATTAAGTGTGTTTTATATGGCCTCAAGGAGGTCAACAGTAAATTTAGAAGCAGTATGGGTGGTGGATAGAAGAAAGGACAGAGGCCAACGATAAAAGGTAGAGTCCTCAAGTTCAAAACTATGTCCAGACATGAATTTTTACTACATTCTCTATGACAAGAAATAGAGTGGAAGCATACTAAGATTTTAAGGGAATTGGGTTACCTAAGATATACCAGGATTGTCTGCATAACCTGTGACTACAACTCTTAAAGCAAGTTCCAGGCCTCAGATCAGCACCAGAAGGAAGCAGTCATGGAACCCACTTAGAAGAGCCTGTCCCTTAATGCCTGCCCACGAGGGGCCATGGAGGACAGGAGCAGTGGAAAACAGTGAACTGGAGAGTTTCACCCGAGGGAAAGCCAGGGCTCATCAGTATGGTAAGAACTCCTCAGTGCCAGGTGGAAAGTCTTCATGCCTCCTACAAAGCAGGTCTTGAAATTCCTATCCAGTAGTTGCTTATGTGGGTTTCCCATTCTCTCGTTTCTCAAATGGAAGTTTTAAAAATTGTGACTATCTCATATATACTCCATTTTAAATGGGGAACTTGGGATTGCCCTTCAGTTTATAGCCATCGGTCCTCCGAAATCCACGTATAGACCTGAAAAGGTCAGCGCATTCAGTAGAGGTCATGATGGACAGCAGGACAGGTTAAAAGGATAGGCTTGGGTTACTCCTCTTAGGAAAATGGTAAATTCTGCATGTAGCGGGCGGTGTGGCCAAACAACAGAGACTGTGGCAGAGACTACGAGTTGTCCCCCTCCATCCCGCCTTCCCGCATTTTCAACAGCACCCTTTGTTTTCAGATGGGCACAGGCCACTCAAACTGAAGACTACCTTGCTTAGCCTTTCTTTCAACTACCTTTGACATGTGGCTAAGTTCTGACCAATTGGATGTAATCAAAGTGACAGGTGTGATTTGCAGAAAGTATTTAAAGGGGAGGAATACATACCCTTCATTGCCCTTCACCTTCCTACAGACTGGAATGCAGACTTGATGGCTGGCGCTCACATAGGCCACCTTGCACACGATGAAAGCTGTGCCTTGCTTCCCTGATATGTCTAAAGCAGCTCTCCTGCCTGCTCTGGAGTTCACTTACACGACTGCAAAGTAAACTTCTACTTTCTTTATGCCATTCTTTTTATTTCAAACCAAACTATAACTTTTATATACATAAATATACAAAAGCTTTTTAAAAGTTTTGATGTTATGGTTTGATAGCTACTCCTATTAAGAATTGAATTTATAATCACCTCTAAGCATCTGCTTCTAAGTACCTAGTTGTTTTCTCTTAGGTGTCATACCTGGTTTTGCACACAAGCCAATTTATACTCTTTATCTTTTTTTAAATTTTTTTTTGCTGGTGGTGATGTTTTCATTTTGTAAAACGAATTGTTTCTACTAAAACAATCTCACAAACTAAAACAATATTTTGGCATATTATTGGTTGTCTATTTTGAATAGCTATCAGAAAATACCATTTTATGAAAGACAAAGAAATTTAACTCCTAGATCTTATTTTTTTCTAATATCAAACAAGAATCAGTGTTACCTCAATTTTTTTGTTTTGTTTTGATTTCTTTTCTGTGGTGTGTATGTAGCAGTTGCTTCAGCCTCAGGGTAAGTCTTTTCTTATAGCTGATCCTTCCATCCCCTGATTCCATCACACTACATAAAAAAAATAAGGACAAGTTCTTACATATATTTCTTCTGCCACCATTTCCAATTCAAGATGCCCAGTACATTCAAGTTGGCTTGCTGCCAGAATTACTATTTTTATGTAGCAACTGAAATAGCTCATGTTTATCTTTTGTCTGTGCAGGCTTATTTCAAACCCAGTATTTCCTCTGATTGGTGTGGGGTTACTTGCATGATCTGTTCCTGCTTTAATTTGTGTCTTAAATTCTTAAAAGAATTTTCTCCTTATAAACTAATTTATTTTTATGATTGGAATCAATAGTTTCTTGTTAAAAAGCCTTTAGAGTGAACAGACCTCTCTTCCCTTATTTATTAGACTAACTAGAGGCCCGATGCACGAAGATTTGTGCAAGAATAGGCCTTTCTTCCCCTGGCTGCCAGCACCGGTTTCCCTCCAGCACCCAGGACCCGGGCCTTCGCTCTGGCCACTGCCTCCCGCCTTCGCTCCGGCTGCCACCATCTTTGTCGCATTAATTTGCATATTCCCTCCTTATTGGCTCTGGGCGCCGCCATCTTTGTCATGAAATGATGGTCAATTTGCATATTACTTTTTTATTAGATAGGGTTGTTTTTAGTCTAATCATATAAATAAGACCAAGCATCAAACTCCTTGGAAAATGCAATTTTAACTCCACTGTCCAATAATGAATCTTTTTAAATATACTTTTCCCTTATTTGTTGTGGATAAATCTTTTAATTGCATCTTGAAAAAATATATTATTCTTTTGAGGGTTTTTTCCAGAAAATTTTATTTAATTTTTCAATTTGTTCTATTTCTTATCCACTATTCTAATTTGGTTTCATTTTTAAATTTCTCCCTTTTAAATAATTTGTACTTTTAACCTTTTGCACTCGGATGTTGAGTGTGACTCGACACGGTTAGCATCAGTAGCAGCTCGAGAAAAAAGCAAGCGAGTGCAAAGGGTTACAAATCATGATGCAATTAAACATTTAAAAATTTAAGAGTGTTTTTCTATTTGTAAAAAAGACATAATCCAGGTACATAGGGAGTTTAAGAAAAACTGTTGCTTAAATTGTAATGAATTTTAAAATACTATTTCTTGTGCATGAAAGATATAAGTATGTTTTCTCTTTCTATAGGCTAAAATAAATTTGAAATCCCAAAAATATACTAATAGAAAAATAGCATTAGCATAAAAATAGCCTTAGAATTATGACTTTTTCTATATACAGCAGGTCCTTGAATAATGTCATCTATATATATATATATATAAAAGGCTAATATGCTAAGTATCTATCTGGGTAATGATGTCACGTAGCAACACCCGGCTTCCTCTCCCTAGCGATGACTAGCCTCCTTGCAGTTTCTTCAGCCCAGGAACACTACTTGCTTTATAGCCAGGTGCATACATTTCACACTGTAACCAAATATCTGTGAAGCATTTTCCCATGACTCATCTCATTTGGTCCTCATAGAAGTCCTGGAGTAGGTAGATAGGAGATTTGGTGGAATCCTATTTTCTTTTCATTAGCCGGAAAATGGAGATTTAGAAAGTTTAGAAACTTGACCCAACTCAAAAGAATTAAGAAATGGTGGACCTTGAAAATGACTTCAGGTTTTCCCACTGTGCAGAATATAGTCAAAAACTGCTGCAGTTAAATATTTTACCCTTTGTTCTCCCTGTGTGATCTACAATAATAATCTGCTTCATGTTGATATTTACTGCTGTGTTGCTGACAATTACCTGAAAGAGAAGTTGGGGTGCTTCACTGGGCTAGAAAAGTATATCTACACAGAAAGCAGGTTTAATTAAGCAAGTTTATTCTATATCTATATATATAAAAGACTAAGTTGACTCACACATGTGTGATACATATAAAGCTTTTGCTGGCACCAATTTCAAGTGTGTGTTTCAATCTGTCACTGTTGATCATGAATTTGGTTGACACTTCTATTATAGAGAAAGGGTGAATAGCGATACTAAAATATTTCTTCTAATTAATTTTCTTTCAATACACACGAATTTGTGCACTGGGCCACTAGTTAAGTTATAACATTGATGAAGGAAAAAAATAACGATTCCCAGCAGAGGCCACTGTCCCTGTGGAGTGTGAACATTCTCCCCATGTCTGTGTAGGTTTTCTCAGGTGCTCCAGTTTCCTCTCATGTTCCAAATATGCACAGTTAGGTGAATTGGCATGTCCACATGGTTCTTGTGGGTGTGGGTGGCCCTGCAATGAGAGATGGGGCGTGGGGTGGGCACCTTACACTCTGAGCTGCTGGGAGTGGCTCTGCCAAGCAAGACCCTGAACTGGAATAAGCAGGCTGGAAAATCATTATCTGACTTGTTTTTATTAACACTTCTCAAATGTATTAAAGCGCACATTTAGTTCAGTGTTTAATATTAGGAGTGTTTTAGGTCTCTGCTAGAAGTTTGGCGATGTTTTTGTGACCAGAATTATGCCCAGGAACCTAACTCTTATTTCTATCAATTAGCCTAGGGTAGAATTGGTTATATGTTGTTTCACTTAAGGTGTGGTTTCCAGAACCTATCCACGATGTTAAGTGAGGACTTACTATTTATTAATACTCACTGCCTTCAAATAATAATTATATTGATTACTAATATTTATTGCACACTTAATGCCCCAGTCACTCTTCAGATCGGTTGATATATATATAAACTCATTGAATCCTTACAACGACTCTGGGAGACAGGTTTCATTGATACTTTACATGAGAGACAACTAAGACACAGAGACCTGAAGTTGCATAGGTAGTAGGCTGCCTGGTGCAGACTCCAGTGTGTTCTGCGGGCTGTCATATCTCACACACTCTGCTCTAATGAGTGCTACCCCAACACCGGCTCAGAGACCACCTGTCTGTACACTCTTTGCTGTCCGTGTACAACAAAATCATTTGACATTTCCAAAACATCAGTTTATGGTGTGTTTTTTAGTAATTCACTTCAGTCGTGTTCCAGAAATGTCAGTCCATAATGAATTGGAGGGAAAACCGGTTACTCAAGAAGCACTGCTCTAAATAGAGTGCCTTTTTTGCTGTTTGGTGCTTTTAAATTCATACTTTTATTCACTTCTCACAGTAACCCTCCAAAGTGTGTGTTGCTAGTCCTGTGTTTTAGGTTGAGAAACTAAAGATCAGAGAAGGTATATATGTGGTGGGTTTGGAATTCAAAGCCTGCTTTTTATTCTGTAACACAAAGAAACGTATTCTTCTGTCCCTGGTAACATTCATATTGGAACATTTAATTACCTATTTAAATTTGTTAAAACCTTTGAAGACATTTGTTTTCTTTTTGCCAGTTATCTTTATAAATGAGAAGTTAGATTGAATAACTAAGATTTGTTTATAAAATTTGACTCATTAAACCTAAAAAGAATGATACAACATAGTCATTTATTACTCCTTTGTTAAGACATTATTTTTATGACTTCTTAGAAATGATTTTTAACTTTATGTGTTTTTTTGGCTACCGTAGTTCCATCTATTAGCAACTATTTCTTAGAATGGGAGATTCAGATGTTTTTGCTGCAGCTTCTAGTTGTAATGGCAGACTGTGATTTAGCAGTCCCTCAGTGTCCTCATCTGTAAAATAAAAAGGTGAGCTAAACTATTTTAATTCCAGTCTAATTAAAAAATGCTGATATTTTCCTTCGTTTAGCTTTTCCTTTTCTATTTTCCAGCTATCTCTGTTCTCCAGAAACCCTTACCTTGCTCTGTTACAACTGCACTTCATTCCTCCTCATGGCCCATTTTCTTTTGAAAAATGACCCCTGCGGCCTGTCCCACCTTCTCCACTTTCCATCCCTTGCTTGGTCAGCTGTAATCTAGCTTCTGCTCACTCTCCTTCATCATGACTACTGTTAAATTCCTAATGGTAGACTCCAGGCAGTCTTCCTTTCTTTTTTTTTTTTTTTTCTTAAGTTGGCCAACCCCTACCTCCTTGAATCAGTTTTAGTCTTTCCCTTCCTCCCCTCTTCCTTCCCTCCTTTCCCACCCTCTCCCCTCACATACATATATCTGATCTATCTGGCTGTTGAATGAGAACTCTCCACCTCTGTGTTCTTCAAGCACCCAGTCCTCACCTTTCCCACTAACTCTTCCTGCCCTCCTTTTTATCTTAGTAAAAGACCCCATTACCCATCTAACCAAATCAGAAGCAGTTTTTTGGACTGACTTCTCACCTTCACCCACCCAGTCCAATCTGCCACCAGGTTCCATGAATTTGATCTACCAAGGGATCAGGTCTGCCTCCTCATCCCCACTGTCTCTGCCTCATTGAGAAGGTTCTCTTGAATTCTATCTAAATCCCTTCCCTAACTGTCGGCTCACTCCCTTCAATCTACCCTTTAGTGCCAGAAATGTTCTTTTTAAAGTACAAACCTTGTATTTCTTGGATCAGATTCTTCCCTAGCTCCCCATTACCTTCAGTACATGAAACAATAACAATAGCAGTTAAACCATCTACCTTCACTGATTTGTACCAGCTGGCAGGAACTGTGCAAAGTATCTTACCTAACTTCCTTACAGTTTCTCTCCATGGTGGTACTTACCACACTGCTCTGTGTTTGTGTATATGTCTCCCTCCAGAGACTCCCCCTCCCCCAAGTAATTTCTTGAGTCTTTTCATGTGTGTATCTTCAGCACCTATTACAGTGCCTAAAACATGAACCCATTCCATCTTTGTTGAATGAAGGATTTCTGTTGTTGTCATAGGACATGCAGATTTCAGGATCCTCTAGACGCAAAGACTGCTGATTTGGGCAGAGATTAGTCCTAGGTCAGGTCCCTGTTACTCCGCACAGCCCCCTCATTCCAGTGCTTAGGCTGTATTAGCTCCTGACAGCCGCCTGACTGGGGAACGCGCAAAAATGACTATCCCTGTGGCTTGGTTCAGTGCATACAGCCAGCCTCACACCTACATGCACCATGTTTTAGCACAATGATTGTATTGTGTAGAAAATAGCCTTGGAAAGTCAGCTTCCTTTCTAGCTCTAGTTTGTCTAATTCTTCACCACTGACCATCCTCACTGAAAGACAGGGATTTCATTGTTCCTGTTGTAAGACAGCTGTTCTTCCAAGCTATTTTCTATTTCTTAAATGATCGACCTTCACACAGCATGCTATCCTATATTTAGCAGCAAAAACTGTTCTTTTTAATTCCCTTTCTTGGGTGTTTAATTTAAAAAATACAAAATTTAATTTAATTCCTCTATTTCTGAGATGTTTTAAAGGTGTAAACTAAGGTTATGAACACTTTTAGGTCGGGGTTACCAAGAGGAATTTGACATTTATATGAATAAGAATAATATCAAGAGTTACAAAAGCTAATATAGAATTGCAAGGGCTATCAAGCTCCATGCTTGAGGCCATAAATTGATTGCCAGCAGGGGTCAAACAGGAGTCTGCTTTCTCTGAACGCCTCCCTTGGGTAAGCCATGCAGTCTTCAGTGCACCAGCAGAAAGGGCAGAGTGGTTTCCTCCTTCAACAAATTGCTGGAATATTTGCCCCTTCAGGGACAGCTAGACATAGAGCCCAAGATTATTTTTCTAGAATCAAGCCAAGGGATATGCAGACAGGCTCCACACCGTATGTTTCAAGACAGGGTTTTCTATTTCTGTGTTTTGCTGTAAGAGCTGCTGAGAAAAAGAAAGTTGATTCCAAATAAAGTAATTTGGTGCTAATTACCTGAAACAAAATGTTAAAAACCAAAGATTATCTATAAAAAATATTATATTATATATATATATATATATATATATATATATATTGCAATTTTTGCTGATGTTTATTTCATCTTGCCTTAATAAAATGTATTCTTACAAAAATGAAATTACCATATGCTAAGTATTGGAATAAGCTTCTTTATAAGTAATAAAAGTTACATTTAGATATAAAATGTAAGAATTGTATACTCTTTTGGGAATATTATGATATTGGGTGCTTTTCATAAAGATTAACTCTTAGGTCAAGCAAATCTTTAATGGCCTAAAATTGAATAATGTAAGTGCCTACATTACTACTTTGTTTCCAGTCATTACACTTTTTATTACTTACTGTGGTGAGGTTTTTCTTTGTGAAGGTAGGAAGTGAACTCTTTCCATTCTACAGTTCCTCACGGTATTGAAATGAAGTTATATCCACCTACAGACTGGATTTTTCTTGGTGGCAAAAGGCAGGTTTACCAAGCCCACTTTATTTCATCTCTTTGCTTTGTCATCTGTCACATACATCATGTTGGGTGTTTTGTTGTTGTTGTTTTTAACAAATTGGTTTCTGCTGCCTCATCATTGAGCTATGCCTTTTCTTTTCTTTCCTATTTTTAAAAGAAACTATTTTTACTGGCGGCCATTTGTTGCAACACTGTGAATATTTTCCCTAATGAAGATCCCAGGTGGTATTCTTTCTATTGCTGTGTCAGGTGCTGACTGTAGAATTAGAGTTCCTAAAGGAGTTTTGTTTTGCATTTAAAGTAGACTGGAGGCCATATAGCATAAATATTAGTGGTTTGGGCTCTGATAAGATATATGAAATTTAAATATTACCTTTTTCTTAAAGCCTTAGAAGTCACTCAGTTGTAGCAGCAGCTTGTGGTTCTGATGTTGTGTCTTGAGCACTGTGTATTACAGGGAGTTCTTTTGTTTTTGTTTTTTATTTTCCTTATGCAGTTAATTTAATGTACATAGGAATCATCATCCATACAGCAGTAGGCAAAACATAACCTATTTAAGTCCATCCTGCAAAATGTTTCATATGCCAGCAGGCCACTAGGAGATGCTAAATAACAGTATGGCCATGTAATTTTCTTGTTTCAACTAGCATTGAGGAAAGAATCTTGAAAATTGCTTTTAGCTTAATTTTTACCTTTTTTCAAAGCGTTATATTTCTACAGTGGTCGTTAGCTCATTTTATTTCCTTCTTTATGTAATAAATATTTTATCTCCAAAGTAAAAATGCTTCTCTAACACCAGTATCCCAAGTTTTAGAAGCTGTGGTGCTAATCTTATTAGAAACAAATATTTCTCTTCTCCCCCCCCCCCCCCACCGCCCCCAATCTTTTCTCCAAAAGAAAAGAAAGAAAAATTAAGGGATTAAATGTGTGTTTTTTGCCAGTTTAATTAATATGATCATGAACATATGAAGTTAGAAGGCAGTTTTGAAATCATAGTCTGCCTTCCCTCATTTTCACCCAAAGCCCAGAGAAGTTAATTTTTTTAAATGTATTTCACATACACTTAATGGCCAGGTCAGTTAGTTTTCCTTGGTACTACTCGACTGCCACAAAAGACTCATTGTTTCAAAATGTTAGAAATATGTAAGTCGCTTCTCTCAAAATGTCAGAGATAATTATATAAGTTGGTTATATTGGAAATAGCCTTGCCTGGCCAATGAGGCTCAGCTGGTTGAGCGTCGCCCCATGTACCAAGAGGTTGCCAGTTCGATTCTGGATCAGGGCACATGCCCCATTGCGGGCTTCATCCCCAGCAGTGGGTGTGCAGGAGGCTTCCGATGGATGTTTTGATGTTTCTATCTTTCCCTCGCCCTTCCTCTCTCTGAAATCAGTAAAAACATATTAAGAAAGAAGAAGAAATAGCCTCATATCTTGAAATAGTTTTTGCTGTTTAGACAGAAAGGAACTTTAGCAGATTCATAGATACTATGATGTTAGAGAAAAGGTGAAGAGATTAAGGAGGAAAAAAATCAACCCTCATAGACATACAACAGTATGGTTGAAATGGAGGTGGGGGGCAGGAGAGGGTAAAGGGGGAATAAATGGTGATGGAAAGAGACATGACTTGGGGGTGATGAACACAATACAATATAGAACATCTAGAACCGATATAGTTTTATTAACCAACTAGAGGCCCATTGCATGAAGATTCATGCAAGAGGCCTTCCTTCCCCTGGCTGCCAGCACCGGTTTTCCTCCAGCACCCAGGACCCAGGCCTTTGCTCCAGCCACAGCGGAGAAGCCAAGCCTCGAGGCTAGGCTTCTCCACTCTGGCCACATCGAGGCTTGGCTTCTTGGCTTCTCTGCTCCAGCCGCAGCAAGGCTTGGCTTCTCCGCTCTGGCTGCAGTCTTCACTCGGGCCGGAGCCTTCAGGCTGCGCTACGTTCCTGTGTATGCAAATTAACCCTCCATCTTTGTTGGGTTAATTTGCATAGTCACTCCTGATTGGCTGGTGGGTGTCACAGAGGTATGGTCAATTTACATCTTTCTCTTTTATTAGTGTAGATGTAATCCAAGTAAATGCAATAAATAATTTTTAAAAATTTAAAGCCAATGAGAAAGAATGCTAAAGATGAGTATGTTATGAATCCAGCCACTTTGGATAAGATATTCAAATGAGGTGCTGTCATAATTTTATTCCAAGCAAGAACTTTTGTGTAGGAGTAATCAGACTCAGAATATTGATGATAAAATTTTAATTTAGCCTAGTAATTGAGAACACAGGTGTAGGGTCAAATAAACCAATTTAAATCCCATCAATTTTTGTAATATTGACCAAATTACTTACCCTCTTTGAACTTGGTTTTTCATATCTGTAAAATGAGGATAATGATGCCCTTATTTAAAGGTTGTTGTGAGAATTAAATTAGATGGTAGAAATTATGATAGGCATAGAAAATTGCTTAGTAAGCACTCATTAAATGATTGCTGCTACTTTAAATGCAGAACACAGTCAGTGAAACCTAACAAATAAAAAATAAAAAACTTGGTGCATGATAGGTAGAACCCAAAGCACAGGCTATTTAATATAAAATACACACCAAAAAAAAAAAATCAGTTTAGCGGAAGAAAAACACATTGAAAATATTTTTCTGTTTTATTTTCTTTCCACAAAATTTTATAAAATGTCCTCTTAGGTTAAAACTATAGTTTAGTTGGCAGGACGCATCTAAAAGATCGAGACAACAGAGTGATTATGCATCAGTTACATGTTGATCAAAGTCCATTAATGTTTCTAAGAATGGTGCTATCAACTGGGGTCATCGGGGTTGAAAATAGACATTTTTTCAGGACCAGAATTCTCATCACCATTTCTAGACCTTTTCCTATATTCACTCTGCACCCTAATTCAAACCCTAGTAGAGCCAGTCCTCCAAACATTTCAGTCTGCCCTCTTCCTTCTAAACCTTTGCTTTCCTGGAACACCTCACAGCCCTTGTCACTGGTGGTTAATGTTGTATGAACTCATTCCTCTTGAAGTATTGTTGGTTGATAATGCCAGAAAACTTCTCTTCTAAAAAATTTGCATTTGGCTGAGGTCTTTAATGTCTTAAAGAAAAAGAAGAAGTAACAGAGAATCTGTTAGGAACTCTGAAGGGCCAATATGCAAACTATTTTTGTTCAGGGAGAAATTTCAGCACTGGTTGCCCCTGGGCAGAAAGTATCTATATACACTGAGTGGCCACCCCAGATTATTATGACCACCCCATCAGTACTTCATTTTGCCTTCAATACTGTGGCAATTCTTCTTGGCATTGGCTCCACGAGATGTTGAAAGGTGATGTGAGGAATCTGACACCATGCCTGATGAATAGCACTGTCCATTTCTGTGAGATTTGATGGTTGTGGAACCAGCTGCCTGATGGCTCTTTTAACTTTGTCCCACAAATGCTCAATTGGATTGAGATCTAGTGATTGTGAGGGCCACCTAAGCAAGGTAAAGTCTCACACATGTTCTTGAAACCACTCCTGCACAATAGGAGCACCGTGGCATGGCGCATTGTCTTGTTGGAAGAAGCCATCTCCATTGGGATATGCCATCAACATGATAGGATGAACTTGATCAGCAACGATACTTAGATATGTTGTGCTATTCAGATGTTGTTCCACATGAATTAAAGGGTCCAAATCATGCCAGGAAAACATGCCCCAAACCATAACACTGCCCCCACCAGCTTGAAAGGTTGTACTCATGCATGTGGGGTGCATGCTTTCATGCTGTTTCCGTGAAATTCTCACTCTGCCATCAGCATGATGCAACTGGAAACGTGATTCATCGGACCACATGACTTTTTTCCAATGCTCGACTGTCCAATCCTTGTGTTCCTGTGCGAATTGGAGACGTTTTATCTTGGTAACTGCAGACAGCAAAGGTGTTCGAACAGGCCTTTGGCTTACATATCCCATACGATGTAGTGTACGGCTAATTTGCCTACAAATGTCAGGTGGTCATAATAATCTGGCCACTCAGTGTATATAAAAGCCTAAGCGACCATCGCAACCGAACGGATGACTAAACAGGCTGCATAGGGTGACCAGGCCTGCAGGGGGGTCAGTGAGGGGCAACCAAATGACCGAGCAGCAGGCTGCATGGGGCGACCAGGTTGGCGGCGGGGGGGGGGAGTAAGGGACAACCAGCCCGGCGGGGGGGTGGGGGCAGTTAGGGGCAACCAGGCTGGTGGGGGGGGCAGTTGGGGGTGACTAGGCCAGCAGGGGGGGGCAGTTGGAGGTGACCAGGCCATCAGGGGGTGGCAGTTAGGGGTGATCAGGCAGGCAGGCAGGTGAGCAGTTAGGAGCCAATGGTCTCAGATTGTGAGAGCGATGTCCGGCAGTCGGACATCCCCCAAGGGGTCCTGGATTGGAGAGGGTGCAGGCTGGGCTGATGGGATCCCTTTCCATGCATGATGCATGAATTTCATGCACCGGGCCTCTAGTGTTTTTATAATGGACCCACCAGGGCACTTTGGAGAAGCTACCAGTCTATGGAATGGCACTCACTCCCAGCAGTGCCTTCCTTTTTGTAGGTTCCCAGGATAGAATTTAGTTGCATTTAAAATCAGAATCAATTCTCTGACCTTTGGATAGTGTAAATCATTGTCTTGTTTCACTTTTTTGTTTAAGAATAAATACATAAAGATATTGTCTGTAGTTATTCTACAGTTTCAGGTCACATGTATTTTTGAGCATTATTTATAGGGGGTCAATTATCTTCAATACTGGCATGGCCTGGCTGCTGCCCAGAGTCCTGGGAGATTAATCAGGTTCATTTAATTCTAAACAATAGAGTGGCGGGAACTCAGGTAAGTGGCGGGTTGACCGCACCCAAACTGTTGATTTAAGTTGTCAAGAGAACTTGACTCATACTCAGAGCTGATACCAGTTTGGGTCAGCTGGCTTACCTCTAAACCATTACCAGTACACTATGCTTCTTTTGTGTGAGGAGGGGAGAGGACGACCCCTCTGGTCATTTCCCACCTCCTCCAACTCACTGCAGCCTCACAGCCTGGCTGGGACCCCTTTCTGACCAAGCTCAGGCTTTAGTTCTTTACACTAGTCCTGCCATCACTGGTTATCTAGCCACATGCCAGAGGGAACTGCCAATATGCTGTATGCTGTATGTAATTTCTATTCATTTCAAGTTTTGTTGGTGATATTTAATTAGAAATGCATTAGTATTCACTTTATCATACCCCACATCTATATAGCACTTCATGGTTTTCATTGGGAGTTCATATATTTTAGGCTCAGACAGGGCAGGAATTACATTGCATCAGCATTAATCATTCTTGTTACCTTTTGATTAGATCATTCAGCTTAAATACTGCTTGGAAGAGTGATCTAAGGTTGAAAGCATAATATAAATACAGCAAAACAGCAGTTTGTTTAATGTGAAGTGTTTCTTTTTTTAAGTTTGAAGGTAAATGTTTCTCAATTCATAATTCATTTTTTTCTACCATTAGCCTTTGAAAATAAGCAGTAGCAATTTAAAATTTAGACACACACACAAATGGAAACTTGTCACCCCTAGATACCAGTTTAAATTTATTTACTGTGAGGTGATTTAAAGCACATGCATCAGTATGCTTGTTTCAGTAGGTCCATGAAAGGACACCTAAATTGAATGGTGAGGTACTAAGAGGAAGCTGAACCTCGGAGGGCGTTTCAAGGTGACTGTAACCTCACACCCTCCTGTTTGGACCTGGCTCTGAGTCTTGGGAAACTTTGAGGGCAGTGTGTTGATAAGAGTTGCCTTTGTGTTCTTTCAGCAAATTAGTTTTTGGTATAGAAAGCCAGAAAGCCCAATCCTTTAAGTACATACGTCAAGAGATTTTCTTCTTCCTTACCCTTATCGAACTTCATTCCTTATTCTCCTTGCTGTTATAATGTTGAAAGTCTCCAAATCAATGGAATGATTTGTTTCTCAGTTATAGATGGTTCCATTTTCCTAACGAGGAGAATTTTGTCCCCTAGAGAAAGTCTGCTAAAATTTCACTGGTTTTTATTTTAGTTTCCAGTTTAGTGTTTATCTATCTTAGATAAGAGTGCACATTTTCATGAGGATAGAAACAATAGACAGACTGGCACGATGTATTTTTATTCACCAGAGATCATCTCCGTTTAGCTCTTCCATGATGGAATGGGAGCAAATCCATCACGGCTCTTCCCCCTTTTCTCCTGTGTCACTCACTAGTGGGCACGCCAGTTTCTCACGGGCTGTGACATGGAGGCGGAGAGGTGTGATTGTTTTCTTTGGTTTACATCGTGTCTTCAAATGAGGGGAAACTGTCCTCATTTAAAGAATGTTTCATGAATTTTCATTTGTGGCATTTCCTTATATGTGATTTTTAAAATAAATATGTAATAAATATAGTAAAATAATAAGACTTGGCAGTTATATTTTAGCCAAGAGAATAATAAGATGTACATATTTTCTTATGTTTATGTCTGCTAGGTTATACTTTACTGTGGGGATTAACTTCAGAGGTGAAACAATAAAAGTGTAAGCATTGGGAAGCAATTTTCTTTCCTGGGACAAAGTATAGACAGTTTGATAGGTGACATAAGTGTTTTTTTTAAACATTGAAGTAACTTATTTCTTTGTACCTGCACTCAGGAATTTAGTAGTTTACAGAGAAATGTGCCCATGCTGAAATTTTTAAAATGCAGTTGAAGAAATCCAGAGAAAGGAGAAAAATAATGTAGGAAAACTCAGATGATGCTAATGGTAAGGTTACCACCAAAGAGCCATGCCCTCCAGTCTCATATGCTTATTACACTTGGACTGCTTGGTTGACCACAGGCTTTCTAGATGCTAATGCAAAGGGGGAAATATTGTCAAGTACATGATTTATACAAAGTCTGTGGAATTCAAAATGTCTGTCTTCAGAGACACAGCTATGCTTAGTATTAAGACTAAAGCAAAAACTCTGCATGAGACCCTTCTTGTAACATACCGTGTCCTCATTAGTGACCACACGGGAGAGGTTTTCCTTTCCTCCTCAGTGTAAGTGAGAGAATACCAAACCACAGTTCAGAAGTAGTCTGGATATAAAGTCTTCTCCCTGTGCGGCTTAATACAACCATAAACTTCAGCCATAGCGGAATGGGTGGCCTGTACATCCTTTAACCGGTGCTCTGCTATTTGACTAGGTTTTTGATAAATATTGGATAACAGAAAGTTAGATATTGTATTATCTGAACAATACATAGAATAGGGTTGTATTTTGTTGCCAATTAAAGATAGATCCACAGGCTTTAAAAAGTCCACTTGTCGGATATGACTTTAATCCTTATAAAGTTATGTGTAAGAAATCACTTTAAAATTGATTCAGTTCATTGTTGCCTCTACAATCAGCTACCCCTTCTATTCCCCTCCCCAAAATTCTTTTTTGCTTTTTAGATTATAAAAATGGGGTAGGATAGTATCTTTTTTCAGTGTAATTAATAGGCATACTTTTTTTCTGATTAAGCACACTCTTATCTATATGTTTTTTAATGTTCTCAGTTCAATTTCTCTTAAAGGTGTACATGTCTTCTCTAGTTTTATGTTTTGATTTGGTTTAGCTTTATTTTTATTATAAATTTAAGCAAGTTTTAAAGAAATGCAAAGATGAACGAATATTCCTATTTTTGTTCTTATTCTAGAAGTTTCAGGCCACCCCTTCTGACTTATTTCTCTTTTGGGAGACATAGATTTTGATTTGTTTGTTTATTTGGGGGTAGGAAGGTGTGAGCAATGAAATGAAGATGAACAAAAAGACAAAACTATTTTTGCTAGGCCTGGAAGTTAAAGTTTTTAGAGATTCTTTGAATATTTGAATGCTCTAAAAATTCCCTTTGAAATAAATGGTCAGGTGATTTTATAAACCCCTGTTCTTATTACTAGTTGCAAAGAAATCTATCAAGAGAAAGAAAGCTTCATTCCAAACTCCCCTAACCACTTATTCATCTGCTTGCTTTTTGTTGGTTTATGTGGACATTGAATGACTTTATAGAATAAAAGAATACAATGAAGGTAAATTCCAACTACTTATAATCTCTGAATTTACAACCTAAAACCTATTAATTTGTATTCATTTCTGACTCAGTATTTTGAATAAAAAACATTGCTATGATTCAAGGTTGTTCATATACTTATCATTTTTAGAGATTATATAACATTTTACTAAATTTGTATTTCAGTCTTTGTTTAGTTATTCCTCATTATTTAACATTTGGATTGTTTTCTATTTCTAACTCCTTTTTTGAAGTAGAGAACATAGAAGCAAGTTAAAATTAGTTATTAACACATGTAACATAAAACTATGATACAGTATAGTTGTATTTTTTTGTTTTGTAGATTTACTGCAAGTAAATTATATATTCCTGTATGTTAAAAATATATTGTATAATTTTGCTCATTTTATGGGATTTTGAAATAGGCTGTGAAGGTATTTATTTGACTGGGAGTAAAGAAATATGTTTGTTGTTGAATTGGGAAAACGGATTTAATCTTGTGGTTTCAATTTGAGTCTCTTGTTTTGAATGAGAGGATTAGACTAAACAAAATCTAATGTTCACTTTTGCTCTAAAATTCTATTATTTTAATAACTTGGAACACAGTTTTACTGTTTTAAATTGTTGTGCATGTATATTATTGTATCTTTGCTTTTATGATATACTAGAGGCCTGGTGCATGAAATCCGTGCACGGGGTGGGGAGGGGGTCCCTCAGCCCGGCCTGCACCCTCTCCAATCGGGTGTAAAACAGTGGTCAGACATCCCTCTCACAATCTGGAACCGCTGGCTCCTAACTGCTCACCTGCCTGCATGCCTGATCACCCCTAACCACTCTGCCTGCCTGCCTGATTGCCCCTAACCACTCTGCCTGCCTGTCTGATCGCCCCTAACTGCCTCTGCCTGCCTGCTTGATTGCCCCGAACCATTCTGCCTGCCTGCCTGATTGCCCCTAACCATCTCTGCCTGCCTGCTTGATTGCCCCTAACCATTCTGCCTACCTGCCTGATCGCCCCTAACCACTTTCCCCTGCCTGCCTGATCGCTCCTAACCACTCTCCCCTGCTGGCCTAATCACCCTAATTGCTCTGCCTGCCTTCCTGATCGCCCCTAACCTCCTCTGCCTACCTGCCTGATTGCCCCTAACCACCTCTGCCTTGGCCCTGCCACCGTGCCTTTGTCTGGGAGGATGTCCGGAAGATGTCCGGTCTGTCCAGTCTAATTAGCATATTACCCTTTTATTGGTATAGATTCTTGGTATTATCTGTACTTTACTTAATGCTGAGTGACAACCAAGAGGGCAGCAACCAGTGACTATTATTCCTTTGAGAAAAGGCTGACATGCATTTTCCAAGAATTTATTTTGGAGAAAAGTGAAGACAGCCCATGTATGAAACCAGATAGATCTATTGTCCTAAAATGTTACCAGAGAAAATGGTTTCATTTCAAGAGACCTCTTGATCTTTTATTGGACATGAATTTATACATTATTTTGTCTGTAACTCTTTAGTGAGCTCTCCTAATTCTCGAATCTTCTGGCTTCCACTTGGCTTGGACTCCATGTTTTTCTATGTTAGTGATGTTCTTTGATAACAGCTTTGGCATTCTTTTACCTCTAATCTTACCCACCCCCAGGTTTGGCCCTACCACCAGCACCCACTTTCCCCTCCAGATTGCTCAGTGTGTCTGTGGAAGCCTGGCTTAACCTTACTAAATGAGTCATATTATTTAATCTCATTGAGCCCCTTTGCTGTTCATCAGTGTGTTTTCTTTTTCAGCCAAGCTCCGAATGCAGTTATATTCTGGCCAGTTTCTGTACCCTTCCTGCCTAAGAATTGTCATTCTTCTCTTCATACCTAATGGGCAGGGAAATGAAGGGAGGGGCCATGCCAGGTTCTAGAGAGGCCAGTGTTGGCAATGTTTTGAAATCAATGGGAGCCCATCAGTCTGAGATGGAGATAACTAGGCTTTTGGTGCTGAATAAGCACCAAGAGAGGAAGAAATACAAGTGGACTAAACATAGCACTTGGGGAGGGGTCGCATAGCAGGGACTCGGAAGGAAGCTGGTGTGACCCAGTGGATCTGGGCAGGATGGAGTCACTGTGATGATGGTAAACCCAGGGGTGTGTCAATAAAATATCTTGGCTGCACTATGGAAAAAAACTCCTATAGGTCTTTTGTCTGACTCTGACTCACCTCCCACATTTCCAATAGTAATAATAGTTACTATTTGAAGGTTGGCTCTGTGCTGGGCTGTATCTTAAAACTGAATAGATGTTAATCTCATTTGATCTTCGAGCATTCAGCTAGTTAGGTATTGTCCTCAGGTTTAGACTGAGGCTTATAGAGGCTCCAGATCATATAGCTAGTTACCAAGTACCTCCTATACTTTTTATCCTGGATATCCCATTGATGCTTCAAATTCAGCTATGACAGAATTTATGTTCCCTTCCTCAAGCCAACCTCACTACTGTAAAGGCTCTATTATTTCTCTTCACTGTACTTACGTTTTTAAAGTTGCCACAGCTTAAAATTTGTACATACTGAGCTTGATGCTATTCTTCTTGTTCCCTGTATCCAACATCTAACTGGTTGTCACTAACTCTTTTTAAAAAAAATGTTGCTCACTCTCTGAATGAACAAGAGATAAAAGTAAAAGTAGGAGAGAGTGTTGGGCGTCATGGTGATGGAGATGGTCATGGGAGAGCACTGTTTCCTTGGAGATTTTCTTCAAAACTGCTGTTAGGGCTTGCCCCTTAGGATAATGAAGGTATGACATGTAGGATGTGAAAGGTTAATATGGTGGTGCACGCCAGCAGGCTGAATAGCCATCTCAGATGGCGATTTAAGAAAAATTGAATTTATTTAAGGAAAGGGGGTTGGAGGTGGATTACCAAAAGGAAAGGCTACACGGAGAAAAGGGGGCCTTGGAGACAGGTTCAGAGGGAAGCCAGGGATGATCTGCCACTGCCCATTGCTCCCCTGGTTGTAAGTCTCATAGGGTCTCTTAGAGGTTGTGGGATACGTGTCTGTGGGAGAACAACAAGGGTGTGCTCCCTGGAGGGAGAGCACACTGTGTCCTTGGTCCTGAGTGTATATATCTCTTTCTTGCAGGTGGAAATCTTAGGGGGAGGTCTCGGGCGGGGGTGGGAGGGAAATCTCAATAGAATATACATCAGTATTCCAGGTGTGCTTTTTCAGGGTCGTGGTCTCCACTGTTTGGTCGGTGCCAGGGCAGGGTGTCATTAATCATTGTAGCTGGTCCTGAGACAGCCGTGGTGCCACTTGTCTGGTTTTGCTGCTTTTCTGGGCCTGGAGCTGAAATACAGCTGAGGCCTAGGTGTTATCTTTATGGAGGAAAAGGTCAGGGGGTCTAAACCGCCTGACAAGCGATATGAAAGATCCATGGTCCAAACCTCATGATCAGTGATATGCTAGGGGAGGGTAGGTTACCTGGGGTGAGGTTCTTGTTTTCCCAGTTTTCCCCCTTGCGAGGCAGCCAGAGCTTTCTGCCCTGGTGAGTTTCTGGACCTGGCCCATCATCCTTGCTCTGGGGATCTAATAGGTTGGTTGTCCTAATTCAAGGTTGTGTGACGGTATAACCATCAGTTTTCCAATAAACCCCTTCTTCTGATGCTCCCCTGAAATTTTGTGCTGACATGTCATGATGAATTTTATTTTCATTTATTTTATAATAGGGAATGCATGCACATGGGGAAAAAGTTCAAAAATCATAAAGGGACACATTGAAAAGTAGGTCTTTCATTACAGCCACTCAGTTCCTCCTTCTCTAGGGTCTTCTTAATCGGCAGAAGAGTTGATTTAATTACTCTTATGGCCCATTCTCTTTTCCTTAATGCTAACAGGAGTAGTGGTGGATGTCCAGTACTTTCCTCATCTCATTCTTTGTGTATTCATTTTCTATTACTGTATAACAAATTACCACACACTTAATGGATTAAAATAGCATGAATGTATCACCTCACAGTTTATGTATATCACAGTCTGGTGCAGTGTGGCTGGGTCCTCAGTGTGGGCTCTCACGAGGCTGAAATCCAGATATTGACAGAAGGCTGTGTTCTCATTAGGGGCCTGGGATTCACTTCGAGCTTTACTAGTTACGGATAGAATTCATTTCCTGGCCATTGTATGAGAGGTTCTTGTATCCTACTAACTTGTCTTGGCATTATTTCAGCTCCTTGAGGCTACCCAGTTTACAGCACGCACGTTTCCTTTCTTCCAGGCCAGCCAGAGCACTTTCCTCGCTCATTCCTTTCTACCAGCAAGGGCAGAAAAACCCTGCTTTTATTAAAGGACACCTAGTTAGGTCAGGCCCCTCAGGATAATCATATCATAAGGTCAATTGATTTAGCATCTTAATTATAGCTGAAAGATCTCATCACAGCAACACCTAGTAATGTTTGGTTGAGTACCTAAAGAAGGTATCTGCCCACCAGGGGCTGGGAACTTGGGGACCATGTTTGAATTCTGCCTACCACACTTTGCTTTGTGCTTTGTCTTAGGTTATATTAGGATATAGGGTGGAAAACAGCATCTTGGATAGAAGTCAGAATTGGGGGTGGGGGCAGTGGGACCCAATGAGGTTGATTATTTTCATGACTGTAAGTGGTAGATATGTAAGTCAGCCTCATGCGTTAGAGGTCAAACAAATCCTTTAAATACTGTGCTTTTATATCCATACCAAGGCCCAATCTCTTCCAGTGTATTATTTGCCTGGCTTTTGAACACTATTTGGAAAATGCTTTAATGTCCCAAGGTTTCCCGAAGTATGGAATCATCTAGCCCTTTATTCCTCCTTTATCTAGGGTGACCTTTTTTGTTTTGTTTTGTTTGCCCAGGATCATCCTGATTTAACCTGTTGTCCTAGCATATTTACTTATAGCACCCACTTTCACACAACAGTGTCTGTGTTTGGGGGATAAACAATACACACTGCCTGTACTATTAGACCCCTGTCAGTCCCATCTTCCTTAGCCCCTCTTTCTACTCCTAGTTTTATTTAGCCCATGCACTTTAAGCCCACCCCGTCACATCATTTGTCAAATGAAGAGTATGGAAAGGATGATTAATAGTGTCAAGTACAGTATGTAAGTCAAGTGGAATTAGGACAGAAAAGAAAATGTGTGGATTTGCCAGTGATGAGATCAGAATTTCATCACTGTGTGGGGCAAGAGCCAGGTTATAGAGGGCTTACCAGGAAGTTAATAATAAGGAAGCATAAGCATCATAAAGAGACTGTTCTTCTAAAAGTCTAGAAGGGAAAGGAAGAGGGAAACATATTTGGAAGGGGATGGAGGACTTAGGCAAAACAGGCGAGGTTGTCTTGCCCGTTAGTATAGGTGAGCCTGACTTGCAAGGGAAGATATGGCAGAGTGTCCTAGAAAAAGAAGCATTATGGACAAGAAAGCCCATAAAGGGTTCTAGAAAAATGGAATCCAGAGCAAGTTATGGAGAAAGCAGCAAATGTGTTCCTCACAATCTGGGAGGGAGATACTGAAAATTAAATCAAACTATATTGAAATATGTGGATGAAGACAAAATTCTGGTGTTGCCAGATGGTCTCTGTCTTCTTAGTTAAGGAGCCAGTGTTATCTTCTGTCACCACTTGTTGGCTTTGCAGCTCTGACTCTTGTGAGTCCCCAGCTGTACCTTTGAGCCATCACTGTCTTATCTCTGGAGATTCTGACATCCTCTAAGTATTTTTAATTTAAAAATTATAAAATAAAAATCAGTGTGTGGAATTACACCTGTTTAATTTCAAATAGTGGCCAAATAAATCGACTCATGGATGAGCTAGCCTGATAGGTTTTATTTTACAGATTGAATACAGTTTTTAAAGCATACACGTAGCTTGATCCCAAGACCTAATAAAGCTAGCCAAATCACTAAGGGAAACATCTGTTTTGTTATCAGGCCAACACAAATTGCCTTCAAGTTCAACACATAAAAGACTTGTTCATGTGAACATAGGGTTAGTTTAGTACAGATGTTTGTTCATCCAAGCAAAAAATGGGTAATCTAATCTCAGCAAATTATTTTTGTTGTTATTTCTAAAATAACCAATTTTGGTTATTTGATAAATATAATGAAATCAAATATGAGCAATTCATGTATGACATTTTTCCTATCTAAACAAAGGTACCACAGGGTACAAAAATTCATTTTAGGAATTTTATTTGTGGATTGTAAACTCAATTACTTTTAAAATCTTTTAATCTATAAATTTTACAATGTGGTGAAGTGCCTACATGTCATGTATAAAGACAATGTCTTATACTGGTATTCATTTCAGTGCAGTAGAAGAAAATTTAAATAACATATTAAGAACTTTTCATATTGAAATATTCACTCTTAGAATGTTTGTTTATGTTGATGTTTGTGATTCAGTATGCATTTTATTTCAGCATATTTATCAACAGCAATCACAGGAACATATATTTAATTAACATTATTTATGGCCTCAAGAGTTGAGTTCTCAATAACAAGACTCTCAGACCCATGATTGGAGACTGGGCTTGTTAAAATCCACTGAAATTCTCTTTATAGAATTATTCAGAATAAAGCACAGGCAATCCCTTAGACAAGGCACATCTTGCCTAGTTCTGTACTCTGAACTCTACTATTAAAAAACAATTATATAGTAGCCATAGATTTTGATTTGAGCATAATTCATATTTGAGAGGAAAACTTTCCTTTTATATATATTTTAAACTATTTGGGGTCATTAGAGAAGCATATACTGGTAGTCTAGGGGTCAGCAAGCTTTTTTGGTCAAGGGCCAAATAGTATTTTAGACTTTGTAGGCCAAGAAACAAAATCAAGAATTATCTATCTATCTATCTGGAAAGCAAATTTCTCATGGGTGAAATTCAAAATATAATAACAATGTAGTATAATATTTAAAATATAGATCTACTAGTAAGAATAATGGAATTACTTTATTTGGACAACATTTCACTTACTGGGTTCGAAGTTTAATATTCCCTGTCATCAGAGTCAATTACTAATGTTCATTTGTCATTGCTGATATGTAATGAGATTTCATGTATTTCTTTTTTGGAAAATGTCTTTTCACCCAGATACATAATACCAAATATAGATATCAATTCATATCAGTGTATTGGTTCTAATTGAACATATTTATCACTTGGAAGGCATTTATAGAATTCTATTAGATTCTTCTCTCAGTATTTGTCTTTGATCACTTCTAATTGAAGGTTAGTGGAAGCTCCTCAATCACACAGTTTAATGGATTTTAAAATATAATCATTTCCTTTACAAAGTGTTTCCCTTGTATTTCCAGTACCCAACTGGCATTATACGTAGTTATTACAATATTATTGAAATATTTTCTAATTGACTGTTGATCCCATTGTCCTCAACTCAGTGTTGGTAGAACATTGAGAAGAAGGTAGTGGAAGGAGAGGAACCAGAAATAGATTATAATGGGCCTTACTTGCTTGTCATTCATAAATGCTCTGACAATGTATCTTCTGGAACATTGTGTGCATTTTTTTGGTGTGTATGTTTTTGGTTTATTTGTTGTTGTTTTTATTTGTTTGTTTTGTTTAATATATATATATATATATATATATATATATATATATATATATATATGTATATATATAATTAATTTCAGAGAGGAAGGGAGAGGGAGAGAGAGATAGAAACATCAATGATGAGAGAGAATCGTTGATCAGCTGCCTCCTGCATGCCCCGCACTGGGGATCAAGCCCGCAACCCAGGCACATGCCCTTGACGGGAATCGAACCTGGGACCCTTTAGTCCACAGGCAGACGCTCTATCCACTGAGCCAAACCAGCTAGGACTGGTTTATTTGTTTTATTCTTTTCATTTTTTTATTTGTTTGTTTGCTTGGCCTCACTGTCTTTTATTGGAAAAAAAATAAAAAATCGTAAGGGAAAACCCAATCTGTAACAATTAAATCTGAAGTTGTTTTGGTTAAAAAGTCAGGCTAGAAAGCATGGGGCTTCAAATAAGAGAAGGAAGTGCAGTTGGGCTGGACTGTCATGTGAGATGTGGAGCAATTGATGCACTCTGTAGAGGTCAGCTTTCTATAGAATGCAGGGCCGAGAGCACACGAATGGCTACTCTCACTACTACTCCTTGTTAATTGATTCAAGCCTCAGCGGATTTTCTGGGTCTTTCAGTAAGAACAACTATAAATCTATACCTTTACGTAACTAGATATACTCAGAAAAAGCTGGCTTTCCTCTTGCGCTTCAGAGATGTCTTTTTTTGTACAAATCTGAAGTTCCTTTTGAAATGGTCATTCCTTTTTTTTTTCAGTAAACCACCCCAGCATATTATACAGTCTTAAACATTAATTTGAAAGATGGTTGGTATATGCAGCTTGTCCTCTATCCGTTTTACATTAAATCCTCATTTCCCTCCCCTATGAATAAAGGAAATATTAACTGGTTTCGGTAATAGAACTACCTATGAATGAATATTCATGAATGAGTGTTATACATTTAATTCTTCAACTTCTTCATTGAGAGCCGAGTCTACAGAAGCTGCTTATACATGTGTATCATATAAGATAGTATGAATTAATTAAATATTTGTTGATGATATTAATAACCAGGAATTTCACTCAGCAATTAAGTTTTCTTCTTTTTATTCTGTTAACCTAATAGACAGCAGGCTCTACTCTCAGCAGCTCACCAATAAGGTTTATAATAATAGTGAAAAATCTGCATAGAAATTAGCAACTTTTGGAATATAGAGAACATTTAAGGTCTGTACCTTCATACTTGGATTTTTGTATATTTAATTTCTTGCAAAACACTGATGAACTTCGTAATTCCAAAAATATTTAGTTAATTTTAACTTCTGAAAGCATATCTGCAAAAATGGAATCAGAACAGTATTATGACAACAGAAATCACTTGGATATTTTTTCCTAGAGAAATGCAAAATACGGTTGAAACAGGGGACTGAGTCATATCAACCAATGTCACTCTGTAGACACACAATATAATTTTCTCTGTTTTGATGTCTGCTATTCCATTTTTTCCTGTTCATGCATGACAGTTTTAATGTTTTACATGGAGGAGTTGTAAAAAAATTAGTGTAGTTTCAGTGGCTGATTTTGTGCAGCAGACATTAAGTCAGTTCCCACGAACAGCGCCCTGGTGCAACCCTTAATAAATGCAAACTTTATTTTGAGTAATGACCTTTTGTAATGTGAGCCTTGATCCATTGAGATGCTGTTCACTTTTGATGCATCTCCAAATCCCTTTTTTATGCATTTTAAATCAACACACGCTTGCTCTGAATTTATGCATGTGGATAGATGGAGATGTAATTTAAACACATCTGTTCAAATATGCATTTCAGATCAACTTGGTGCCGGTTCTCATAATACGATGGAGTTTTTGATGGGTATTATTATATCCCTAAAGTACACACCAGATGGTATTTATTAGAGAATGAATAGAAATGAAGTTTAAGGATATTGAGCTTTTTGTCTTAAGTCACTCATTTCTTAGTCATAAAACAATAATGGTCTGATGACCTGTCCACTATGATAACGCTTCACGTGAGACTGTTCTCTTTTACATGAATGCCTCTCAGTCAAGTGGAGGTTAAAACTATTTTTGTGTTGAGTAGTCACCATTACTGAGAAAGTTAAAGGAGAAAGGGTAGGGTAAATAATAGGCAACTAACAATTAGATATTAGCTACAATTAATACTTTAGAAGTCATGTAAATAATAGTTTTAAATGGCTTGAATGGCTTCACTAAAGGCATATGTCAATGAATAGTTTTATATGTATTAAAATGTCAATGAATAGTTTTATATGTATTAAAATATTCTTACTCTTTGGGGTCATTATTTCAATGCCTAAAATATCTTTATTAATCTCCAATGCAACCCTTCCCCCCCCCCCAAGTACTTGTACTAAGAATAAATGACATAATAGAGTCATACTACAGTGACCTAAAATTAATATGCAGAAATTCATTGCTTCAGATTTACCATTTTCAGTTGTGAGCTGCATCTAAATGATTGTCCTTTCAGCAAATATAGAGAAATATGGCATAAACACGCATTACTCTTTCCCTAGTGGCTCACACGCCTCTCTCTCTCAAGCAGCATGCCCCCTGTGTACCTTTAGCCCCACACCTGCAGCGGAGAAGCTGACAAGACTGAAGTTGCCTGTGTGATGAGCCCTGGATGGGTGACCAGTGACTGTTGCAGGGTTTCAGAGATGTAATAACTAGTTTTTACACTTATTTTCTTCTCCAGAATTTATAGCACTAGGAACCAGTTCCAAAGAGCTAAATCAAGGATCAGAAACACAATCTACATATGCACGCCTTTTTCTTGCATTTGATAGGCAGCTATATTCTCATGTCTACAGTCAGATTCATGTAAACCAGACTGAGATTACTTGTGAGCTATTATTGACTTCTACAAACAACACCACAAATTAAGCCTTTTTTTCAGAGATTTAGACAGAGGGAGTGCAAAAGGAAAGCGCTGATTTGTAAGGTAACCTGCAGTTATGTTAGGCAGTAATAGAAAACATTTTAAAATATTTGAAATAATATAATTGCTTTGCACTGGGAACACGTACATGAATAAAAGATGTTAGCAGGTGTCCTGCTAGTGTGGCATCTCATGCTGTTGTAGTTATTGGAAATGCGCACACCAGCAGCAGATTGAAATTTGTAAGAAGTAATTGAAACAGAAGGTTTGAATAAAAAACTCAAGCTTAAAATCATGTAACTTCTTTAAACAGAATTTCCAATTTAATAAAGTACAGTTTTTGTATTGTTATCTTTCTATCTTAGATTTTTCACTATTACTCTGAAAATCGTATTTTTCTTGGTATTTCAGATTTAAAAAAATACTTTAACATCCAATAATTGCCTATTATATTTTATTTGTCCATTGAGTAATTTGATAAAGGTTTTTGTAGCATTTTTATTTTTTTGATGAATAGGGAGTTAATGTTTTATGTATTTCTGGGTTATAATTTTTATGGTTAGTCATATACAGACTTGTAAACATCACATTAATATAGTCAGTGTGCAAAGACACATTTCTTTTTTGTTTCATGTTCATTAGTAAAACTGATTTTAATACAATAAATTATATACATAACATGGTTTTAGTTTTAAATAAACTGATCTAGAGTGCAATTTGCTTTCTAGTGAAAGTGTTTTCCTTTCATTCCTGTTCTGCACTATTTTTATCCATTTAATATATTTAACTCTCAGGGGAAATGTAGAGTCAAAGTGCAATTCTTAATCCATTTGGTTCAGCTGCAGCTTCCCAACATTTCTTATCACCTGGTACTTTTGCTTGTCTTTTAACTGTAAACTCATTTTCCACCCATCCTCCTCCACTACCAGTACCACCATTCACCCCTATCCCTACTCTTCTGCTAACAAATACTTTTATTTTTTTAATTGAATTTATTGGGGTGACATTGGTTCATCAAACCATACAGGTTTCAAGTGCACAACTCAGTAAAACACCATCTGCACACTGCATCGTGCACCCATCGCTCAAAGTAAAGCCTCTTTTGTCCCCTTTTATCTGCACTTTGCCCACCTCCATCTACCCCCATTCACCCATCCCTCTGGCTATCACTATACTGTTGTCTATGTCTATGTTGTGTGTGTGTGTGTGTGTGTGTGTGTGTGTGTGTGTGTGTGTGTGTGTTTTGCTTAATCCCTTCACATTTTTTTCATCCGGCCCCCTGTTCATTAGATTCCACATATAAGTGAGATCATATGACATTTATCTTTTTATGACTGGCTTATTTCACTTAGCAAATGCTTTCTTAGAACCTCACTGTGTGCTCAGGAGAGAAACACTAGATGTAACATGGTCCTGCCCTCATTGTACTTAGAGTTCACCAGTTATACAATGAGCACTTCTACAGTGACACTGATCCTCTGTGAAATGTCTGGATGAAAGGCCTCACTCCCCTTCCAGGCTGAACCCCAGATTCATATTGATTCCCTTTCTTCACTGTCTCCACTCCCTTCCACCCCCACCTGCCACTCAGGTCAGTCACCTCATCACTCACAGTTCCACTGCTTCTACTATCTCTTACCCCCTTCCCCATTCTATCCCCTCTTGCTGTCCTAGTTGATCATAATCGTAGGTATGTGTGTATAGGGAAGAACATAGTATATTCAGGGTCCTGGGCTATCATAACCTGTGCTCTGTCAGCTCTCTGTCATTTCTCTCTCAACTAAATGTTGCCAGGGTCCTCTTACTGGTACACAGTTTTAAAGATGTCGCTCCCCATGAGAGCCTTTGGTAGTCCTCCTTGCCACACTCTCCATGCTGTTCCTAACCTCCTTTTGAACTGGAAGTTCCAACCTACCCTTCCATGCATACCCACCCTGTGGTGATTGTTGCTTGTTTCTTTTCTGCCTGAATGCCTTTGCTCTTGTTTTTCCTTCTGTTGAGAGTGTTTATTCGCATTCTGTCCATGTCTGTGCTGTCCAGTACAGGAGCCACATGTGTCTTATGTAGCAACTTCAAATTGAGATGTGTCATAAAAAGCTTCTGCACAGCCAAAGAAACCATCAACAAAACAACAAGAAAGCCCACTGCATGGGAGAACATTTTTGCCAATGATATTTCAGATAAGTGTTTAATCTCCAAAACTTACAGAGAACTCATACAACTTAACAAAAGGAAGATAAATGATCCAATCAAAGAATGGGCAAAGGACCTAAATAGACACTTTCTGAAAGAGGACATACAGAAGGCCCAGAGACATATGAAAACATGCTCAAAGTCACTAATCATCCGAGAGATGCAAATCAAAAGGACAATGAGGTACCATCTCACACCTGTCAGAATGGCTATCATCAACAAATCAACAAACGACAAGTGCTGGTGAGGATGTGGAGAAAAAGGAGCCCTCGTGCACTGCTGGTGGGAATGCAGACTGGTGCAGCCACTGTGGAGAACAGTATGGAGTTTCCTCAGAAAACTAAAAGTGGAACTCCCATTTGACCCAGTGATCCCACCTCTAGGAATATATCCCAAGAAACCAGAAACACCAATCAGAAAGGATATATGCACCCCTATGTTCATAGCAGCACAATTTACCATAGCTAAGATTTGGAAACAGCCTAAGTGCCCATCAGCAGATGAGTGGATTAGAGAACAGTGGTACATCTACACGATGGAATATTATGTCACTATAAAAAAGAAGAAACTTTTACCATTTGCAACAGCATAGATAGAACTGGAGAGCATTATGCTAAGCCAGTCGGAGAAAGATAAATATCACATGATCTCACTCATATGTGGGATATAATGATCAACATAACTTGATGAATAAGAATAGATCCAGAGACAAATGGCAGGGGAGGGGGGTGTTAGGGAGCAACCAAAGGACTTGTATGCATGCATATTAGCATATGGACACAGACACTGGGGCGGTGGGGGCTTCCCCGGGGTGGGAATAGCTGTGGGGGTGTCATTTGGGGAAAAAGGAGGCATATGTAAAATTTTAGACAATAAATAAACTACATATCATTAATTTTTATATTGATTGCCTGCTGAAACGATACCATTTGTGTACATCTGGTTAAATAAAATATTGTTCATTTCATTTTTTTAATGTAATGACTAAAAGTCTTAAAATGACATATGTCGCTCACATTGTGTTCTTATTGGATAACACTGCCCTATACTGTTTGCCTCTGTCGTGTGAGTTCATATGCCCCTTTCCTCAAGGCTTCCTGTGTCTCTTTCCCCTCTGCACTGCATGTAGCATGTATTCATCGGGCCTTGCATTATGTTTATTTATCAAGAGATAGGATACACTGAGTGAAGAGCTCAGGATTTGGGACCAAGAAGCCTGGATTCACATTGTAGTTCTGACACAGGAGTACCCCCTTAATCGTGGGGGAATGCTCCAAGATCCCCCACGAATACCCGAAACAGCAGATAGTACCGAACCCATACATCTGTCATTTTTCCTAAATACATACTCATAACAAAGTTTAATTTGTATATTATGCACAATAAGAGATTAACAGCAATCTATAATAATAAAGGTGTAATATGCTAATTAGACTGGAGGTCCTTCCGGATGAAGCTAGGGCTGCGAGGGAAGCCCGGTTCCTGGGTGCCTGTTGGCGGCCGGAGGGAAGCCCTGGTCCCGGGTGCCAGAGGGAAGCCGGTGCCGGCAGCCAGGGGAAGGAAGGCTTACTCTTGCACGAATTTGGTGCATCGGGCCTCTAGTAATAATATAAGACAAGTATCACAATATACTGTAATCAAAGTTATGTGAAGGTGGTCTCTCTCACAACACCGTATTATACTGTACTCACTTTTCACTGAAAGAAAGCACTTTGCAGTTTCTCTTTGGCATATCCAAATTGCCAGCAGCACTGCTCTGGCAGATTAGGTTACCTGAACACAAGCACTGGGATGCCACGTCAGATGATCTGATAACCAAGGGGGCTACTAAGTGACTAACAGGCGGGGAGCACCTGCAGCGTGGAGATGCTGAACTGAAGATGGTTCACGTCCTGGGTGGGACGGAACGGGGGGATGTGAGACTTCATGCTGCCCGTAATGGCACACAGTTTCAAACGCATGAGTTGTTGTGATAACTGAAACCACAGAAAGTGAAACCACAGATGAGGAGGACTCCTAGCTAACTGACCTGGTGGAAGTTATTTAACCTTCTCAGCTCGGTGTCCTCTTCTGTGAGATGGAGATGATAGGAGTCTCTGTCAGGAGTGTTTGAGAATTAAATGAGTTAATATACGGAAAGCACTGAGAATCTTGGCTGGTGCAATGTTGCTATGTAAGTGTTTTCTGTAACTGCTAATACTCAGCCACTAGTGGTGAATACCTGATTTATCTCTGACTGCGGACTTTGAAGGCAGGTGTAGCATCTAACTCTTCATATAGCACAGTACTAGGACATAGAGGCCTACCTTCTATGATATTTATTAAATTACATATTGATTATATCGCTTATCAAGTTCATTAATAACGTTGATTGAATTGAATTTTCCTTGGGAAGACATCAAAGCCCAAAGTGACTTCTCTCTCCACATTTTACAAAAATGATTTCAATACAGGGGTGAACTACATGAACATTAAGATTCTTTCAGCCCGGCCAGCATGGCTCCGTGGTTGAGTGTCAACCTGTGAACCAGGAGATCACGGTTCATTCCCAGTTAGGGCGGCACATGCCCGGGTGCGGGCTTAATCCCCAGCGTGGCGTGTGCAGGAGACAGCCAATTGATGATTCTCTCTCATTCATTAATGTTTCTATCTCTCTTCCTCTACCTTCTTCTCTGAAATCAATAAAAATATATTTTTAAAAAATAAGATTCGTTCAGCCCCCAAATGTGTGTGCTAGTGGTTCTTGATTCATTCTGTTTTTACTATCCTGTGGATACTTCCTTGGCAGGACCCCTAGAGCCACATGCAGACCGCCCTCCCCCCTTCCATAAAGCATGTTAAGATCTCTTAAGAGTCTGTCATGCCCACATTTTCTCATTTGCTTTGCCCTTTTCTACATCTGAAAACTATTCCATTCGTCATCCTTACTTTAGTGGTAGTACTTGCCTTGGCATTTTGCTCTCTTGGTGTCATTTTCTTGTGATTTTCCTTATATCATTTATGTTCACATTTTATAAAAGTATCACCACACAATTAAGAACAACTCTTATTCAGGGCTGCCTGGACCATGTGCCCTGTCGTCAGGAGGAGGTGGCTTTGTGCAGGAAGCCTGTTGTCACGGACAACGCAGCCCTGTGTCTTGGACTTCAGCTCTCATGAAATAGTCATTACTTGTATTTTACCACCTGGGGTTTCTTCATTTTCTTTTTGATCAGAAATTGATTTTGTTAAAGCTGTTTGCTAAAGAAAGCAGTTGCTGTGATTGGAGCTACACACTTAGACTGAAGTGGAATATAAATTCTAGTGATGTTGTACTTTGTTGCAGTTAATTTCAGCAGATTCTACATGAGGAGGTAGCATTTGTATCTTGTCATGTCAACACACCTTTGCAGCTTTTTTGTGTGTTTTTTTTCTCTCTCCACCTCCCACTCCCCATGAGGTGTTTTTCCTAATTTCATCTTCTGTAAGGCTCATAGTCCCATTTCTTCCACCATCTCTTCTTATCCCACCTTTTACCTTTTTTGTTGTTGTTATTGTTTTGTTAATCCTCACCAGAGGATATTTTTCCATTGATTTTTAGCGAGAATGGAAGGGAGAGGGAGAGACAGAGAGAGATAAACATCCATGTGAGAGAGACACGTTGATTGCTTGTCTCCTGCACTGGCCCTGGCCATGGATCGAGCCTGCAACTGAGGTACCTAACCTTGATTGGAATTGAACCCGGGATCCTTCATTCCATGGTCTGATGCTCTAGCTACTGAGCCAAACTGGCTAGGGCCACCTTCACCTTTGTATGCTATTGAGCCCATTACTGTTTACCTTCACTGGTGGCTGTAAATTCTGTGCAACCCATAATATACTCTGATTCTGTTTCTTATACCGTTACTTGTAGGTATTCCGTTATCATTGGTTGAGTTGATTCAAATTGTTTTTAAATCAGGCTTTCATCTTGTAGAACTTATTACCCTGATGCCTGTCTAGTAGACAGCATCACACATTTACACACTTGCTGTACCTTGGTGGTCACAGACAAATGCTTGTCCTTTATTTCTCTCTAAATCATAGCCCTCTTGAACGGGCTGCTGTGCTTGGGAATTAGTCAGTTCAGCAAGTTTGAGAGGCAGTGGCAAGTGTTCAAATTCTGTTTCCTCTGTGTAAACACTTCACCTTTCTGAACCGCTGCACAGTAAACATTTCACCCCCCCCCCCCCCTCACAGGGCTGTTTTGATGTCTGTGAAATAGCATAGAAAAAAGAATATCAGCATGTGTGTCTTAGTGGGTCTCTATAGCCATTAATTGGATCTGAATTATGTGAAAGACAGAGATACCTTGGTTTTTGTGCCAGGCTGTGAACTGCCCAGGATTCGGTATCAAGCACCACATAGTTATCTAAATTCCTGCGATGTGTTTGCTGACAATGATGTAATCAGGGCTACTTCCTAGACCTTGCATGGTTGGGGACATGATATGAAGTGTTAAAAATTAACAAGATTTTTTGTTTTCTCACTGCCTCTCAGAGACAAGGGCTAGTTATGTCAATTAATGTTTCTAGTCTCAGGGAATCCTATCTCTCTTTCTGTAATTTTGGCACCAGTGAGAATGTGTGTGATAAAATCTGAGCTCTCGTGCAGTATCTGGCGAGGAGTTTTTCCTGCGTTTCTTTTCCTTCGATAAAAGGAGAAGCACATGAGTAAAGCATGAGGAATCAGAATACCCGACCCCTGCTTCCTCTCCTGTTCACCAGCTCTGTAATTATGGACAAACGACCTAATTCCAGTGTCCTTGTCCTTTAACAAAGAATAATCATCAGATAACTGAGGAATGGCTGAAAAGATCGTGTGAAGTGGGTCTTTCTGTTATTTAGTAGTTGTGGAATCATGAGATGACACTCATGCTTCTAAATGAGCGTCTCAAACTAGTGGCTTCACGATGACGCCTGATATTCTTGTTTCTGAAAACAGAGGGCTTTTTGGAACAAGTGCGTATCTACTTGATACACACTGTCCTCCGTCAGTGGGAGGCATTTAAGATCACAGACTCTGAAACCAGACAATCAGGATTCAGATCCAGATTCTACTGCTTATTGCTGTGTGACCTTAGGCAACGTACGTACTCTCTCTGTGCTTTCCCTGCTGCATCTGTAAAATGGAGAAAATAGTACTTGTCTCATTAGCTGCCTTGGGGGTAAATGTGTCAATATATGAAAAGCACTTGAAAGTGTGTCTAGCACAGGGTGAGCTCTCAGTGAGGTCCACAGAGGGCTGTACCAACCCGATACTGAGCTAGTTCACGTGTGACTAGTTCACTTGTTTCCTTCCATAAACGATGACTTTGGGGGTTGCTGTAGGGTCCTGATGTTTCCTGATGTGGTGGCTTCGTGGTGGTTTAGGATCAGCCACCACCAGCATGAAAGCAATGCCCAGCGTCCCAGTGTTGCCGAGCCAGCCGTGTCAGAAGCAGGCGGCCTCCAGGGAGCTGCTGTGTGGCAAGAACTAATTGGGCTCCTCACAGTCAGGAAGAGCCTGGGAGTGCGTGCAGGTCTCAGGCAGTGCTGTGTGGCTGTGGACCCAGCTGACAGGCCAGCCAGCTGTGGGTGAGACAGAACGGAATTGCCCTCTCAGAGGTAGAGATTTGGGCCAAAAGGGGATCCAACAGGCAGTGTCATAAAAAGTGACCGGCCCTTCACATAAAGGCTGCCATGTCTAATGAACACACATGTTGCACGAGGTTTCGTATGGAAAGGACTCCTGGCCACTTGCTGCCTCTCTGCCACAGCAGCCCTCGTAGATGTTGACTAGCGAGAACGTTGCCAAGAACATACCATCCAGTTAATAAGCAGTTTTTGAAGGATGGGACTTATCTGCAAAAATAGAGGAGAGCAACTGTAATGAAAAATTAGAATGAAAACTCCTCTTTGAGTCTCATAACTCTTGCTTCAACTTCAAGGATTCCAGCTTAAACCCCTTCCCGCCAAATTTTAAACTGAAAGCTGCAAAGGACCTCAGGTTATTTAAAATAATCTTTCACCCTGTGTCAGTGTTTTAATTTTTCTAAATATATGAATTTAAGGTGAAACAACTGTTAACTAATACAATTTTATTTTTAAATACTCATTTGAGAAGTCATACCCTCATTGTAAGCACGACAAGCCAGCCCAGCGGCCTTTAGCCCAGAGAGAAGCCTGTCACAGAGCCTCGGGTCACCCTGCTCTTCCCCTGCCGGACAGATTGGGGCTGGAAGCGCACTTCTTGGACTTTAAAGTAAAATGCTGATACTTGTATTAGTCAACACAGGGATTGATCATTAGAAGGTGTGATTCAAGTCTATTGCCTTATTGTTCATTTATTCACTGCCCCTGTCCGTTTCCCAGTTCTCCCTTGCTCGTCACCTTCAATTCAATAGGCACCTTTACTGAGCCTCAACTAGCTGTGAGGCTGTCGCCTGTTGCTGCAGTGTAAGCATATGAATATGGCCCCACCCTAGTCCACCAGGCATTTGGGATTTACTAGGAGGCTTAAGACAAACAAATGTGAAAGGTGCCAGGCAGGACATAGGGCCATCATCAGAGGTGTAAAGGAAGAACTTGAATGAGTTGAGATGAGGAGAGGAAAATCAGGAAAATTTTCATCATAGAGGTGGGCCACAGGGGATGAATAGTGTGGATAGGCGCTAATAGATTGTGGACCATGGTTTGCTCAGGGAGGAATTATTCTGATTTGAATCATTTCAATGAGAATTCTGTGATAATGGAAAGGTTGATTTAGGGCTACGTTTTGGAGAGCATCATATGCCACTGTCTCCTCAAACTCAGCTCAGGGTGTCCTTAGGAGTACTTAACAAAACTCAATCATGGGCCTGCTTGGTTATTCTCTGAAGATAATAAATGTTTTTGGCTTTGTGTAAACAATCTCTGTTGCAACTGTCACAATTACTTAACTCCGCTCTTATAGCCAAAGCAGCATAGACACTATATAAATGAATGGGTGTGGCTGTGTTCCAATAAAATTTTATTTACTAAAAGAGGCAATGGCTGAATTTGGCCCATGAGCTATAGTTTGCCAACCCTTGATCTGGTTTTTAGCGTAAACTGAATTTAAATAACACATAAGTTCAACTAATAAGGAATAAAGAAAGTAATTGTGAATAATTCTGCGTTTTGATTTGATGGCTTCTGGGGCAGGCACGCGCATACTCGCATGCTCTTTCTGCATGTGTATTTTTTTCAGCATTATTTCTACGGTACTATACACATTACATCTTAGGAAAGCATAAGATATGAAATGTAATGCCTCTGACTGCCATTTCTTGATGATGACAACACTCCCATTAAAAGTAAAAATTGCCTAATTTCTTACTTGTAGTGGACTGGATATTAGAGGCATTATGATTGTACAACTTTATAATTATTCTTCCTGAGACCCAATGTTTTGTTACCTTCTAATTATGCTTTCCCTTTAAAGAATGCTATGATCTGGTTTGAGTCTCTAAAATTTCCATAAGTGTTTTTTTTTCCGGAGTTTAATTTTAAAAGATTAGGAAACTTGTCCAACTTTGTAGTTTTTGCCCTGTCCTGATATTCATTTAATTGGTTCTGCTAATGTGAATGCCCTTTCAAATATGAAAAAAATAAAGCAAGAAGGAAAAGTTGATTATTTCTGTAATTGGATTTTCTTTTGAATAAAATGATTTCACCCACTCTATATTTCTGACTTAAGGGATGGGGGTGGGGGACCAGTTTCTTTCATATTGTAGCAGAAGCAGACAGAAGGTATAGTCTGTTCCAAGGTATCAGAATAGCATATTCGTTTTGCTTGTAATTAATTACTGATGCTGAATATACTCTGGCCCCTGCTTTCATTCCCAAGTCTAAATTTCCACTGTGTGCAAAATAATTCCATCCAGGAAGAATTCTAATTACTTTAGTAATTATCGTCTTATCACTAAATGGAATTCAGACATTTGCTGCAGTTTATGAATGTTAGAAATGTTTCATTTCCTTTTCACCTTGAATAACAGAAAAATACACATTACTGAATCTGGCTTCATTGAACCTTATAATTCATGTTACCATAGAAACAGAAAAACTCATATAAGACTTATGTTAACAGTACCATAGATAGTAAATACCTTCACTTTAACCAGCAATATCATAAAATGATCTTAATAACAGATGTGCAAAAATTCTGTGAATTTTAATATGGTTTCTTTTAAATGTTATAACAATATTATCCAGTATGCTTACTTTTAATCTTTAAAGCAATATATTTGGTCTTATGTAAGGCTTTGTGCTTATTTCCAAATATTCGTTGTAGAATACAAGCATAGCGTTATAAGATAAAAAAACACTCTACATAGTATTTATTTAATTTTTAATAGTGATAATTCTTTTGATTTTTGCTTAAAATCAAACTATATTTTGGGTTTATAGCAGGTTTAGGAATGTAATTGGTGACACCACATTCTTTGGTAGCATCTGCTCCTGGTCGGTCCCCTCTCTTATTTTTGGCTTATTTGACAACCATTTTTCTTTTTGCATTTTAGAAATATGTTTCTCATATACTTAACCAGTTTTTACTACATATATGTAATAGTTATTTATTTTTTGTCCATTTTAAATTCTGATTTCTCAGGATATTCAGAAATTTCCAAAGCTTTAGCAAAATCATTTTATCCATATTCTTCTCTCTTTCCCTGTCCCATACATACTAATTTTTTACTTCAAAAATGTAAAATTGTACCAAATTTAAACTAAATAAGTCATCTGGATTTTTTAGCATAGTAAGAGTCATTTTATTATTTTTTAAGAGAGGGAATAATTTTAAAAAAACTAATTGCTACTAAATTTTTTTCATGAGGAGGCCTTGAAAAACTACTTTGATTATAAATATCAGTTAAAGTTAATAAGTGAATTTTATGTTAGGAAGTAGATTTTGGTTACTATTTGAAAATAATTCCTTTTAAATTTCTCTCGAAATGTCAGAAATTTGAGTTCTACTTTGAAAAAGATTATGGCTATTCATTTGTAGGAATACATCTGTATTCTTATTGTATTTAGCTTCCAAACAAATAGTGTTGGGGGGGGGTTTAAACCTATCTTTTTACCATTTATTTCCAATTTTATTATTTTATTCTAAGAAATTTTGGTCTGTGTAAATGTGATCTCATTTAGGTAGTAGAATGTGTGCACTGGTGAAGTTGATTGTTTTGATAAGTGTCCTGTTAGGAAGAAAAGCTATGTGTGGTATTTCTACCAGGTGTTATTTAATATAGGAAACTTATTATATAGAATATTGGAAAAATAAAGATTGGGAGTTGAGTTAACCAGAGAATAATAACTGCTGAAAGCAGTCACTGCCACTCGGGCTGAGGGAACAAAAAGAAGAGGTTGTGTTACTGGAATCTAGGAGCAAGGGCTGTGGTGCTGCTGCCTCAGGAACAAAGGTAACCACTTCCAGACCCAGCAGCTTCTTCCTGCTCCCGCCTTCTGATCTCCTCTCCAGGCCTCCTTTCTCAGGACCTAAGGGAAGCCACTGCCAAAGGAACCAAATGGACTTTTGGGATTCTAACCCCAGTATTTCCTGCCGTACAGAATGTATGCATGTAAGGCTAAGAAACAGCAGGAATAATACCCGTTTTCCCCCTCCTCTCAACTAATCTCATAATGGACAGAGTGGGACTCATTTTATATTACTGATTTTCTATTAGGTTAAAAATTATGAAATAGATGATACCTGACCATTTTAGATTTGCAAAAAATAAAATAAAATAAAGTAAATAAAACAAACCAAACAACCCCCAAAAACAACAAATAAAACAACAATATCATATTACTCAGCTTTCAGATTCTATTAAATCTACCCCTGCCATGATGATAATTTTTTAAAAATATATTTTTATTGATTTCAGAGAGGAAAAGAAAGGGAGAGAGAGAGACATAGAAACATCAATGATGAGAGAGAATCATTGACTGGCTGCCTCCTGTGTGGCCCACACTGGGGATCAAGCCGGCAACCCCAGGCATGTGCCCTGACTGGGAATTGAACCATGAACTCCTGGTTCATAGGTAGACACTCAACCACTGAGCCATGCCGGCTGGACCCATGATGATAATTTCACTCACATTGGTCAGATGAACTTTCTCTAATACATAGACTGTGTCAAATATTTCCTATTTTCCAAATATATATTTTTTTGCTGATTCAAAAGCACTCACAGAAATATTTCCTACTCTTACTTGGGTCACAGAAGCCTTTATAAATCAGAATGAAACAATGGTCACTTTTCCCTGAAATATATACATACCATTTTGTATGCAATTTTAGGGAGTCCACAGACTCTTAGAAAAGAAACCCTAGATTGACATAAAGAAAGGGCATTCTTGGCATTGGCATTTTGTGTGTGTGTGTGTTTCTTTAATCTGTATTCATCTCAAGCATGGTTACCTTAAATGTATAGTATAAATATATCCCACCCTCTCATGAGTTTTCATTGGGGAGTTTTCAGTGATTTTAGGTAAACAGTGAATACCACAGTTAGAGACATAAATGGATGGGTAGAGGGAGGGAGGGTTTTTCAACCCTGATCTAAATGTTTTAGTGCTTTTTCTCTTTTCAGCCTAAGATCTTCAAGAAATTTTTTCATAAAATTATGAAAATAAATTTAAAACTGCAGAAAATTGTCTTAAATGTATTTAAAAATGTCCTATTCTTTCTCCTTAAATTTATATTATTTTTCTCACTCACCTACTCTGAGAAAAACCTCCAGTAATATGACAAATTGAAAAGATACAGAAATCTTAGTGGGGACGCATTCAATCTTTCACTAATAAGTGTGACAATAGCTGTAGACCCTTTATCAGGTTGAGGTAGTTTCCTCCTATTCCTTGTTTCCTGAGAGTTTTTATCATGAATGGGCATTGGATTTGTCAATCTAGCAATCTATTAAGAGTACTTTGTTCTTTCAATATGGTTTATTGCATTAATCGATATTTGTATATCAAACCAACCTTGTGTTCCTGTGATTAAAAACTTGGTTGAGATGTGCAATCCTCTTTATACTGAGTGGCCAGATTATTATGATCTCTGAACGCATAATAATCTGGCCACTCAGTGTATATCCTATATAATAAAAGGCTAATATGCAAATTTTCCCCTCGACCAGGAGTTCGACCACCAGGCAGGCTGGCCAAATGCCCATGTCCCCTCCCCCTGGCCAGGCTGGCCAGACCCCACCCATGCACGAATTCATGCACCGGGCCTCTAATATATATATGATATACACTGAGTGGCCAGATTATTATGCGTTCAGAGATCATAATAATCTGGCCACTCAGTGTATATGTTTCTGGGTTCAGTTTGCTAATATTTTGTTAAGAAATTTTGTCTCTGTGTTCATGAGGGATATTAGTCTAGCATTTATTTCTAATCTCTTTCTCTTGTTTTCATATAAGCTACTGTTGGACTCATAAAATTAGTCCTCATCTTCTTTGAAATGGTTTCTGTAGAACTAGTTTTATTCTTTTTTAAATGTTTCATAGAATTCACTAGGGAAGCCATCTGGGCCTGGGTTGTTCTGTGTTGTTTTCTCTTGTTGGCAATATTTTTTAATTACAAATTCAATTTTTGTAATAGATAAACAACTAATCAAATTTTCTATTTCTTCTTGAGTCACTTTTTATAATTTGTGTCTTTCAGATAATTTGCCCATTACGCTTAGTATCTCTTTGGACATATAACCTATATATATTAAAGCCTAAGTGACTGCTATGACTGGTTGACCGAATGACCGGTCCACCAGTCACTATGACGATGCACTGGCCACTAGGGGTCAGACGCTCAATGTAGGAGCTGCCCCCTGGTGGTCAGTGCACTCCCACAGCCAAGCTCCCATGGCCGGCCAACTTCCCACGGTCCCTCCCCTTAGTCAGCCGGTCCCAATCGGCCCCAATCAGTCTTGATCACCAGCCAGGCCAAGGGACCCCCACCCGTGCACGAATTCATGCACCGGGCCTCTAGTTGGAGTATAAAATCCTATTAGTTTCAGGTGTTCATCATAGTGATTCAATATTTATATATATTATGAAATGATCCCCACAATAAATTTAATTACAATCTGTCACCTTACAAAGTTAATACAGTGTTATTAATTATATTCCCTCTGTTGTACATCAGTGATGGGCAACCTTTTGAGCTTGGTGTATCAGACTTTGCCAAAAAACTGAGCATAACTCGGGTAGTGCGTCACTTTGAGGAAAAAACATTATTTCGTAAATGTTTCATCCTTAGGAGCAGCAAATGTTTCATCCTCGGCATGCAGCCACCTCAGTGGCCGCGTGTCATCAGAAATGGCTACACGTGTCAGTGCTGACACACGTGTCATAGGTTCGCCATCACTGGTACATTATAACTCTATGACTTATTTTGTAACTGGACGTTTATATCTCTTAATCCTCTTCACCTATTTTACCCACCCTCTAACCTCTCTCCACTCTGATAACCACCAGTTTGTTTCTTGTATCTATGAATCTGTTTCTGTTTTGTTTTGTATGTTTACTTTTTGATTCTACTTATAAGTGAAATCATACCACATTAGTCTTTCTGTAACTTAATTCACTTAGCATAATACCCTCTAGGTGTATCCATGTTGTTTCAAATGGCAGGATTTTCTTCTTTTTAATGGCTGAATAATATTCCACTGAACGTATTGTGTGAGAAAAAGAAAACATTTTTCTATCCTTGAAGGTTTTATCAGCTCGTCTAATAAATTAAATCTACATGAGACAGATTAACAAGAGAGAATAACCAAATTTCATTTCATATGTATGTATGGGAACCTCACATAATAAGAAAGTCGAGATGCCACATACAAGAGAGGTTCAGATACAGTAAAGTAAGTTAAAATGAGGTATGTATGGCATTCTGAGCTAAGGATGAGGTAAGGCACCTTGGGAATTCAGGGAGGAGGAAGATTGTTTTAGGATGATAAGGGGAGCAAATATTTAGTAATTAGTAGTTTGCCCTGCCCTCTAGATAAGTCAAAAAAGGTTATCTCTGATAATCTCTTATTATGAACAAGACCTCTAATTTAAATTCTTCTGAGTAATTAAAGAGGGGCAGAAGTTTCTCTTGAGCGAACAGGGTCTCAGTTGCCTTTAGCTTAAAATAATCTACGTTCCACAAAGGCACATCTATGGGTGACTATAGATGTGCAATATATGCCACATCATCTTTATCCACTCGTCTATTGATGGACACTTAGGTTGCTTCCATATATTTACTTTTGTAAATAAAACTGCAATGAATATTGGGGTTCATATAGCTCTTCAAATTAGTGTTTTTGTTTTCTTTGGATAAATACCCAGAAGTAGAATTGAAGGATTTTATGGTAGTTCCGTTTTTTATTTTTTAAGTAATCTCCATAATGTTTTCCACAATGGCGGCAAATTAAAGATGATATGAATAAATGGATAGATAGATAATTTTCATGAATTGAAAGAAGTAATATTGTTAAAATGTCCATAATCCCCAATGCAATCTACAGATTCAATGCAGTCCCCATCCAAATACCAATGACTTGTTTCATAGAACTAGAACAAATAATCGTAAATTTTCTCTGGTCAAAGTAGTCTTGAGAAAGAGCAAAAGTGGAGGATCATGCTCCCTGATTTCAAACTATACTACAAAGCTATAGTATTCAAACAATATGGTACTAGAAAGAAAATGGACACATAGATCAATGGAATGGAATAGAGAGCTCCAAAATACTAGTAAACCCACATATATATGGTCGATTAATCTTAGTATACTTTTAGTGTTGATCCTGACTATAGTGCTGTCTCCTTCATGCCTGAAGTTGGTCATTTGTGTCTTCTTTTTCTTCTCAGTCTAACTAGTAGTTTAGTAATTTTGTTGTTTTATAAAGAGGCACCTTTACTTGTTCTCTATTTTCTATTTCATTGGGTTTTTGTATCTTAGTTATTTCCTTTCTTTGTCCTACTTTGCTCTTTTTTTAAAACTTCTTGAGATGGAAGCTTAGATTATTGTCTTTAACTCTTTCTAACACAGACATTTAAACCTATAAATTTCTCTCTAAGCATTGCTTCAGCTGTATCCCATATATTTAGATATATTGATTTCTGTTCTGTTGAAGATATTTCCCCCCTGCCTCCATCTAGTTTGCTTTTCCTGAAAGTATTGAGTAATTGTCTTGGAATTAATATCCATAGGACTAAAATATATTTTTCAACCATGTGTTTAGTTTATGCCTAATAATTTTAATAGGTCTGATTCTTTTTCTAAGGTAATAGAATATATGTTATTTTTAGTTTTTTCATGTGTGGAATTTGAGGCTAATAATTTTTTTATCTAAGAAATGAACTAGAATCAACCTTTTTCCTATTTTTGCCAGTGTAACACCAAATTACAAGTGAAAATCTTGAGACAAATTAAAGTACTAAATTTTAATAGTATTTCAAGTATAGTATGGGATATATGAAGTTTTACTCAAGGTAAATAAGTCTTAAAATATTGGGGCTTTTAAAAATCCTAGCGTAGGGCCAGCAAATAGGTAATACTCTCCTCACATGTCCTGATAGATTCTTAACTGATCATACATAGCACCGCTTCTGCCAAGGCAGATATATAATTTGAATCTTTTTCATTAATTCAATTTCCAAGTAATTTAATGAACCCATTTTTCCAGTAAATAGCTTGTGTAAGTCAGAAACAATAATGGGTCAAAATGTCTCTGTTTTTAATATAATTAAACATTTCTATATTCTTCTTTCAGAATTATTCTCTAATACTACTATGAAAATATAGATATAGAAGGTCTTTTAAATTTTAAAAACACATAATACCTCATAATTATATTCATTAGACTCACTGTTTTAATAAATTCATGGAAATGAATTTTAATATTTTTAATATTTTGAAAATTCAAAGCTTCTCAAAAACAGCATTTAGTCATAATTAGCATAATAAGTATTTGGATTAATATTGTATTTTACACCTCATATAATTTTCTCTTAGCCACTTAAATCGTATGTAATTTAGAACTTGGTTCACTTCAAAATTTGATTTTCTCATATATGAAAAGAATTATTTACTGAGCAAATTAACACTGTAATTATGAGAAGCTTTTTGTTGTTGGTTCAGTTAAGGAACTGAATTATTTTTAAGAACATACATAGCATCATTTGCAGATATAAAATTAATGTATAGATGAGCCTCATCAAATATTAAAATGCAGTCTCTACTTTGAAAACATTTTATAGGCAATCAGTTTATATTCTTACAAACTTTGAAACCAGTTAAACTACTTTTAGTTTTAAGTTCTGACTAACATAGGTCTTTCACTAATTCATAGTGGCCTGCTCCCTCCCCTGTTATCAGTCAACTTGTTGTGTAGATTATCAAATATATCCACGCATTGGATATTTCCTTCCTTAACATTTATGATGACTAGTGCAAAGGTTTGTCTTTCCTTTTTCACTGTGGGCCTTGAAGCCAAAGTAAGCAGGTGTTGCATAATACTGAGCTCAACTATCCTGGATCAAGAAGGATTGGGGGGTGGGGAGAAATCAGTAAGGTACTTTCCTGTGGGAATACCCCATAGTCTAGTGCCAAGTTCATTCTAATTCACAGCCTAGGACAATAAGGAATTGTCTTTGTTTCTGCAGTATTTCACAGACAGTTTCTAAGATTTTTTTTTTTTAATTTCCTAAGAGAGATAGACTCTTCTCTGTCATTTCTAATGTGATCCATTACCATTACTTTTACCTTTGTTCAGGAGTAGTTATAAGTGTAAAAATTAGCTAATTGAAGCAATGGTCATAATTTTTCTATTCCACATGCTTTAATAAGTATAGAAAATGGTCTTATTATCTGTAGCTTACTGTAAAAGCATGTTTTTATGATTTTCCAACATAATTTTAATAATCACCCTTAATGATGAAAATGTGTTTTTATATTACAATAAAAATAAAAATTGTTTTTTAATATACTATTTTATTTTTCTATATGCATATTGTCTCTTTTTCTATTTATCATCACAAAGAAAAGTTCCTGTCTTTGTAATTTATCTTATTGATTAAAGTTCAGCCAAATTAATAGCTAAATGAGACTAAGTAGGAATCAAGAAAATATTTTTTAAAATAAATTTATCATTCTTCTTTCACACATGCTTTAAAGGATTATACAAACTAGTTATGGAAAGCTGTTATTTTAATGAAGCTGCTTGTATTAGGCATCCAGTAATTTGATTTTTTTCCCTTGTAACATCATTTTGTTCTCACTTATGCCCCCAAATATTTAATATATCTTGTTGAGATAAACTGTCCTATTCATTCTTATAGAACTGCATTTAGGTGGTAGAACAATCTTTATAGCTAGGTATTCTGTGATTTGAAATTTTTCCTGTTGCTCCATTGATTCTATTTTGAATACTGTTAATGTTATTTTGTTGTTCTTATGCTGTTAATATACAATAAACTATTGTAGCATACTTGAGAAACTCAATAGAGGAATGATTTTTAAGATGCTAACATTGGACCTATCAAAAGCAAAAGCAGCTTGCTTACCTAACCACTCTGTAATGGAAAGTTTTATTGATTTACTTTTAAATAATAAAGGATAACAAAAATTAATTGTTTATTGATGGAAAGCCTTAACTATGAATGAGAGGGACCAAAATAAAAAATAAAAAACCTGGAGGAAATAGACATAGTTGCATTGAGCAGAGGGAAAACTAAAAAAAAATGTGGGTGTCCGCAGAAATAAGAAAATATGTTGCATCTCTAAAATGAAATCACTATGCTTTGAAAAGAAAACTTGGAGAAGGGGAGAAATTTAAAATAAGATATTCAATTAAATTTTTTTCATTAGAAGAATTGGAAGATAAAATCAACTAAATCTTCCAGAAATTGGAATAAAAGGACAAAGATTGAAAATGGCAGTGGAAAAGCTTAGGAAAAAAGCTCAATTCACCAATTTCAACATTTGAAGGGGAGAGGCATCCCAGAGACAGAAAAAATGACTTTAGCCCAGCCAGTATTGCTCAGTGGTTGAGTGTCAACCTATGAACCAGGAGGTCAATGCCCTGTCAGGTCACATGCCCAGGTTGCAGGCTCTATCCCCAGGAGGGGTCATGAAGTAGGCAGCCGATGAATTATTCTCTCTCATCATTGATGTTTCTATCTCTCTTTCCCTCTCCCTTACTCTCTGAAATCAACAAAAATATATTTTTTTAAAAAAGAAAGAAGTGATTTTAAAAAGAACATAGACCTAAAGAACATGACTGTCTAGATTGTATCCCGTACAAAAATTTAAATATCTAACACAAGGCCTATTATAAAATTTAAAATCATTAAGAATGAATTTAATATCCTAAAAGCTTTCAAAAAGAGAGTGGGGCACATATGAAGAAGTGTGCCTCAGAGTAAATCTGTACACCTTATTAACCTTGTCAGCTTAAAAAAAAAATTGGGGGGGGGGAACATTATGAAATTCGGGTGGCTAATATTTTTCATTTTGGAGTGCTATGTATAGCCACAATCAGTCATAGATTGAGAGTTCAGACATCCTAGGACAATAACAAGATTTTGCTAGCTCTCTTTTTTAATGACACTTCTGAAAGAATGCTCCTGCAAAATTAAGGAGAATAGAATAATCAAGAATTAAGAGAACATGGGATCCAGGAAAAAAACAGGATTGAAAAAAGGAGACCAAGGAATAACATTCAAGTATTACATCTGCTTTATTATGAATGCAACACACACTTGAAGAAAGTAAGAGTGGCATTTCTAGAGGGGATGGGAGGGAGGGTGGAATGGAACTAGTCAATTATATAATACTAGAGGCCTGATGCACAAAATTCCTGCAAGAGTAGGCCTTCGCAGCCCTAGCTGCCTTGGGCCAAGGCAGCAGCCCCAGTGACTGCCTCTGCCCTCACCGCCCCCGCTTCATCTGGAAGGTCATCCGGACGGTTGTTCCACTGTTCAGCCGTTCGGTCAATTTGCATATTATGCTTTCATTATTATAGATATTGAATGTTTAGAAAATAGTTTTGGTTTTTGATAGACTTGATGGAATTTCTGGAAACATTAGCATAGATACATAGAATATTTAGAATATTGAGAAAAAATTTTAAAAAGAGACAACTATTAACTTTATGAAAAATTCAATATTGTGATAAAAGAAACTTCGTGATAGTATACCAGTTGGCTCTGCAATGAACAATATCTTTGCAGTTATACCAATGAAAATACTATTAATTTTACCCAAAATTGTGCATGATTGTATAGTGAAGCGAAGGATAGAATAGTTTAAAGAGCTAAATCCTCATTTACCTTAATAGAGAAGTCAGTAAATACTACATTTAAATAAGTAAATCTAGCAATAGTAGGATAAGTACCTTAAAATAGAAAAGAACAAAGAAACATCTTAAAAAATTAAAAATGGGTATCTCTTGCAGATGACAGTGGTCCACTGTTTTTTATAAATTCTTAGTATTTAGGGCTCTTTAAAAGTATTTGCAAATATCTCTTTCCTGAAATTAAAATTTAATTCTAAAAGGAACAATGGTATTTAAAATATCAGGGAAGTAGAATAATTATAGATTGCAATAGAGTTTTTACATTTTTGTCTCATTATTTTTTAGAGTTCCTGGAATAACTATTGCTACAGATATTATCTGTGGTTTTCCTGGAGAAACAGATCAAGATTTTCAAGAAACAGTGGAACTTGTTGAAGAGTACAAATTTCCAAGCCTCTTCATTAACCAGTTTTACCCAAGACCAGGAACTCCTGCTGCAAAAATGGAACAAGTTCCAGCACAAGTGGTAAGATCGTTTTGTGTAAGGTATTGTATTTAGCCAATAGCTATAAAAATGCATCTGTGTTGCCTATCTTAGCACACTTGGCTTACATTATAAAAGATGGGGAGTTTTTCAGTTGGAGTCAGGGTGGGGACCTTAGATAAATTAAATGACCTTAGGCAACTAAAGTGTCACCTCTTTTTCTTTTGAAGAATAAGGTTTAGGTGACACTGGGGAGGAACATTTTAACTATTAGTATTTGCCTATGTTTATAAAATAAATTATTGGTTCAAAACCAGGCAACATTTAAATATCTGTGAGCAAAGAAGGCATCATATTTACACTACTGTTTAAGAGACCCTTTCATAATTTGCTTATGGTTTTCCTGTGTTTTCCATTGTATAAATTTGATGCTTACTATCTATCTATCTATCTATCTAATTATCTATCTATCTATCTACCTATCTATCTCAGGTATGTGTAGATTTTGCAATAAACAATATAGTTTTATTCTTACATGATCATAGATATAGTACAGTAAGATGACTTAAAATAAATGTGAAAAAGTTTGAGATCCAGTAAAGGCAAACTGTTTCCCAGAATGGCCCAGAAATTAATAGTCTCAAACAAATATTTAGCTTCTATGTTCTATAGCTGAACATGGAAAAACATAGAGCCTTAAGAGGAAGTAGAATTTTTTTAACTGAAAATTTTCTACTTTGTTTCTAATAACTAAAATATATTGTGCCCTGCCATTAATTTTCTTCAAATGCTTTCATGAATAAATACTAAAAAGTATAACCCAAAGCTTATTGTTTATATGTATATATATATATGTATATATGTGTGTGTGTGTACGTGTGCGTGTGTCTTTTTTCTCCCAGTAAAACTGAAGTCAATATCATTCTTTCTTTTCTCAAACTTTTCTTCATTTTTATTTTACAAGTTTCCTTGTATACAAGGATAAAAAATATAGGGTTTCCCAAAAAATGTATACATACTTTGAATAATTATACAGTCAGTGTTTATTAACATGCAGTTCATTTTCAAAATTTAAAAGAATCTACAGAAATGAATAATTTTTTTTTTTGTCAACATCTGTTTTCAAACTGATGACTGTTCTGGCCCAGTCACTGCTGATAATGTGAAGCAATGGAATCGCAAACATCAAGAATCATTTAGTTCAGTATTTGTGTGCCCTCAATTTGTCAACTGTTGCCAGTTTTGTACCATAAACTCTATCTTTTATGTATTCCTATAAAAAAGTTTAGTGAATAAATTTTCTTTGTTCAAAGCTTAGTCTGGTTTTACCCATTATTTCAAATAAATTAAATCTGAAAAGCAATGAAACTTAAGTGAGTTGTCAGCTATTAAAGTGTGTACCAGTATACATTTTTAGGGACACCCTGTATTTTTGCAAGTAGCTGTCGTTCTTCCATTTTCATGGCTATATAGTATTCCGTTGCATATAAATCCCAATTTATTCATCCTATTGCTGATCATAATCTGAATCTCCAGTGACTTGTGTATACATCGAAGTTTGTGAAGTACTGTTCTAGTTCACTAATCCCTTGGTCATCTGTTTTTAATCTGCTGTCAAACTATCTATAAAATTTCTAATTTTAGTTTATTTTTAACTTCTATAATTATAACTTGATTCTTATTCATAGGTTTGAGGTTTCTAATGAAATCCCCATATTTTCTTTCGTATTTTTTAATATATTACTTAGTTATCTTAAAGTCCATTCTGAATTCTCTAGTATGTAGGCCTTGTCTTTTTTGTTTGTTTGTTTTTTTCCTTAACTTTGACCAGTTGTCTTCCCTTTCTATGCATCTGATTATTTTTAGTAAATGATGAGCATTGTTCATTTTTTTAAAAAACATTATAGGGCCCTGGCCAGTGTGGCTCAGTTGGTTGGAGGGTCACCCCATACACCAAAAGGTTGTGGGTTTCGTTCCTGGTTTGGATATCCAGGTTTAGGTTTGATTCCTGATCCAGGTCAGCTCAGGGTGAGTTAGATAGGCAACCGATTGATGTTACACTCTCCTTCTCTCTCTCTCTCTCTCTCTCTCTCTCTCTCTCTCTCTCTCTCTCTCTCCTACCTAATAAAAGGGTAATATGCAAATAACCATCACTCCGCTACGCCCACGATTGGGCCGGTGGGAGGCTGGGGGGCGGGACTCGGGGTGGCCTATCCAGCCGTTGAGAGGCACGGGGGGAGGGGGGGCGGGACTCGCGAGTCCTACCCCCTGCGCCTCTCAACAGCCAGATTGGCCGCCACTGAGGGGGGACCAATGGGGCCGGTGGGAGGTGCGGTGGGAGCGGTGGCAGCGCCTGGTCCCGCCCCTCAGCGTTCGCGGGTCGGAGCTGCGGCAGCGCCCGGGTCCCTCTGATGGTCTTAGGCTCTACAGCAGCAGTTCTCACCACTAGCAAGGTCACCTAAGACCATCGGAAAACACAGATATTTACATTACGATTCATAACAGTAGCAAAATTACAGTTATGAAGTAGCAACGAAAATAATTTTATGGTTGGGGGTCACCACAACATGAGGAACTGGATTAAAGGGTCACAGCATTAGAAAGGTTGAGAATCACTGCTCTAAGGTAAAGACTGATTAATTTGTCTGAGATTGATGTTTGGAACTGTTTCTCAGTCTGTCTCAGGATTGGTTTATTTCTGGTTTGCCTTACCTTATTAATGTAGCCTGTGGTATGCTGGTGTTTAAAACTGACTCTCAGTAGGAAGTATTCCAAATTGTAGCATTTGCCAATTTCCATGGTGTAAACACTTCCACTGTATCAGTTTCAAACTACCAATGTGCCATCACTGGACACAGAACTGGGAAGAGATGCACACAGTCAGGTGGCAAAAGCCTGATCCCACATACCACTGAGTGGAGCTCTTCTGTAGTTGGAACCAGGGCCTTTCTTTATGGTGTGTCTTCAACACTAATTTTTGTCTCCCGGGCTCATAAGAATGCGTAAGCCCCTGCATAGTTTTCCAGCCTCTTAGCTTTTGCGTGGCTACTTAGCCTCCCAGCAACTACTTACAAATTAATGAGTTCCTGGAAGAGAAGAGTGGCTCCAAGTGTTGAGGTAATGGATCTTGGTCCCTCGGGTCATCACTGCCTTCGTGATTTTTGATGTTCAAATAGTACATATTATAAATTTTATTCACGTTTTCTTATTGTTTTTGGCAAGATTTTGATCTGATTATCAGCTAGTTTGCCTTGGCCAGAAGTAGAGCAGAGCTCATCTCCTGGAATCAGCTGCAGATGCTTTGTTGTTATTCTAGTCTTTTATCTTGTAAACATAGCCCTTAGCATCTTCCTTACATGTTTAGACTTTAGACACCCAGTCCTGGCATAGTAGAACCTTTTTTATTTCCTTTTTTTTTTAGATTTTAGATTTTAGAGCTATGTTAGGTTGACAACAAAACTGAGCAGGAAGTACATAGAGTTTCCATATATTCCCTACTCACACACACGTTCAGTCTCCCCGGTATCATCCCACATCAGAGTGGTCCATTTGTTACATTAATGAACCTACACTGACACATCATTATCACCCAAAGCCCATAATTTACATTAATTTCACTTTTGGTGTTGCACATTCTATAGGTTTGGACAAATGTGTAATGACTCTACCCACTATTATAGTACCATATAGAATACCTTCACTGCTCTAAAAGCCCTCTGTGTTCCACCTGTTCATCCCTCCCTCTTCCATAACACCTGGAAACCACTGATGTTTTTACTGTCTCTATAGTCTTGCCTTTTCCAGAGTATCATACATTTGGAATCATACAGTATATATTCTTTTCATACTGGCTTATTTCACTTAGTAATATGCATTTGAGTAATATTCCTCATGTCTTTACATGGCTTGATACTTCATTTCATTTTAAAACAACACAAATGTATTGTCTCATAGTTTTTGAGACTGGAATTCCAAAGGCAGTCCCCTGCTCCCTCTGCACCATGAACCGGAATCCTTCCTTGCCTCTTCCAACCTGTGTGGTTTGCTGGTAATCTTTGTCTTTCGCTTGCAGCTGCATAATTCCAATCTCTGCCTTCATTGTCACAGGGTGTCCCTATGTTTCTCTGTCTTCACATGGCTGTCTTCTTGTAAGAACCCCAGTCATATGAGATTAGGGACCCACCCTAATCCTCATCTTAACTTGTTGCATCTGCAGTGACCCTGTTTCCAAATAAGGTCACATTCTGAGATATGAGAGTTAAGATTTCAACATATTTCTTTTTGGGGAGATACAATTCAATCCATAGTACTCTCTCATTTCTGTAATTAGGCTCAAGGTAAAAACTGTAGCCTGGAATAATTTTACATTTGTAATATCTTGAATCTTAAATAAACACAAAAGCATTAATAATAAACTATAGAGATCTGCCATGAAAGGGGATATGTGATATGCATTTAGTCTTCTTTGTTCTCCTAAATTTATAAAAAATTAATACTGGTCTAACTGTCTCAGGTAGATTATGAAGCTGCTTAGCAACTAGACTTCACTAAAATAAAGCATTGCAACAAAATGGGTAGCAATTCTTTCTTATCTAATATTAGAAGCCCGATGCACGAAGATTCGTGCAAGAATGGGCCTTCCTTCCCCTGGCTGCCGGCACCGCCTTTGCTCTGGCCGGAGCAGCCTTCCCGCCTTCCCATGCTGCCCAGAGGCCCGGAGCAGCTGGGGCAGTGCAGAACGTCTGCATCATCACCATGGCAACGACGCAAGCGTCCTGCCCCCCACCACTCGGCACCTGTGTATGCAAATTAACCTGCCATCTTTGTTGGGTTAATTTGCATACTCACTCCTGATTGGCTGGTTGGTGTCGCGAAGGTATGGTCAATTTGCATCTTTCTCTTTTATTAGTGTAGAAGATATTTCCCAGTTCCTTGCCCAACAAAATCAACAATGAAAGTAGAATCTAACCCATTATTGGAAGAAGAGCACAATACCATTTGCTTTTAAACAACAGCCTTTTATTCTGGCTTTCGAATGCCTCTTAGTGGAAATATATTGTTTCCTTAGATATATTTTATTTCTACTAAAATCAAGCCCCTCCCCCCCAAAAAAAATTTGTCCCATATGAATGACATGAAATAATTTCAGTACACATTTCCCTTTTTTTATAACTACTTTTACATAAATACTAGTATTAATATAAATAAATTTCAGTATATTTAATGTTTTATAGTAGAGCTCTGGTAAATTAACTAAATTATGTGTTTTTCTTAATCATTTAAATCACCAAATGGATAAAACACCATTCAGTTGAGTCTGGCACTTACATAGATGGGAAGAGTAGATTTTTTGCTAATCCTGCTAAAAAAGAGTTATAACTTTCTTAAATTTATAATGAAAATAAATTAGGCAATATATTTTCATGAACAGGGTAAACTAAAATTTATTTTTTCTTAGCTTTTGCAAGATTATTTATATAAGCGATTTAATAGTGAAATCACCTAAACCAGATGAGAGTGACCTTTGACTTTTAGTTGAAAGGTCAAATTTGCATGTTTATATTTTCTATTCCATTGAGTCTTCCTTCACTAGTCTTCATTTATCATAAATAATTCCAATAGTATTTTTAAATTGTGGTTGAGACTCTTAATTTGCCTAAAAATTGTCCTTAAGTTTAAAAAGTCTTTTGATCCTTATCTCTTCTGACTTTGTTTTTAAGAAAATGTTAATGAAAAAGAATAGCCTGATGAAATCTTTATTGTAAGAGATCCATGACTTGAAGAAAATGTCTTTAGACAAGAAGAGTGGCTGTTGGAATGTTCATATCGGTTTAAAATGTAAAATTGTGATATTAAATCCACCTGCTTGCTCATCTTAAGTCTTGGAAACAGAGTGTAAAAATAATATATTTAAATAGATGTCAGCATGAAAAAATCATAACACACTTACTTGCAATTTCTAGGCTATTTATCCTAAAGATAATGAGGCCACAATAGTACTTCCTGCCTCAACCCTGAGGAAAGGGGGTTGTGTTCCTGAGAGGGCTGGAGGGCCATCCTTGGGGCAGATAGATACAGGCAGTTGCGCTGAAACTGTCCACAGTAGTTTCCCTGTGAAGAAATGAATTTTGTTAGAGGTATTCAAACCAAGGCAAGGTGACCACTTGGAATAGATGTTGAATCAGGAATGTTCTTAAATGATGATCAGAAGCTTATTCACATAATGGCTCTCCCAAATCTAACTACCTGTGAGTCCAGGATACACTTTATTTTAAAAAGCAAAATAGAGAAACATACTATATAGAAAGAACTTTGCTGCTTTCTTTAAATGTATTTAAAACTTTTTGTTGTTTCTGAGCACAATTCTAAAGTTTAACAACTCAGTATTTTAGTGTATAAGTTGCCTTAAAGGAAGAAATCCTGACACTTTACTAGATAACATAATTATATTATTTACACAGTCCCTGATTTTCAAACTAAACTTTTTTTCTTGGGGGGAGAGGAAAAAAATATTTTCAAGAGTTTTATACTCTAGATTGTCAGGACATTTTATTCTAGATCGGTTCCCAAACACACCTTTTGGGAAGCCCCCTTTTCTCAAGATCTTTTTTTATTTTGACTTCTCTTTTAGAATGAATATTTTGTGAGTCTTATGCAATTAATTGTATTTAGTCCCTCCAGTTGGTCTTTTTAATTCCTCATTTCAGGACGTATCATTGCTCTTCTTATTTTCATTTTTTATAGAGTTTTTTGTTGTTGTTGTTGTTTGTTTTTTCTGACCATAGCTTTGTTGTATTTAGAATTCAGCAGATCATGTAATAGTCTTTCAGATGACTGTAGTAACAGCAGGGAAGTAAGAACTAGAGTATAATCTAAAGGGAGTGTTGGAAACTTCTACCTTGTATGAGTTTTATTATAGGTGGTGTTCATTTGACAAATGGAGAATTGAATTTAATAAGCTCTGAGGTCTTTGAAATTCTGCTTAATCTTTGATTCTCTATTATATGAAGTAAGACCACCTTTTTTTCATGTTAATCCCACTTGGGGATATTTTTTTTCTATGATATTTTTAGAGAGAGTGGAAGGGAAGGAGGGGGGAGAGAGAGAGAGACAGTGAAACATCCATGTGACAGAGACACATTGAATGGTTGCCTCCCGCACACTCCCTGACCTGGGCCAGGATCATACCTGCAACCCAACCCAGGTACATATCCTTGACCAGGAATCAAACCTGCAACCCTTTGGTACACTGGCCGACACTCTAACCACTTAGCAACACTGGCCAGGGCTTAAGGCCACCTTTTAAACCATATTTAGAAAGTTTAGGTGTTTTGTTTTTTCTATATCATTGGCCTCAATATGTTATCTAAACTTTCCAACTTTTTCACCTTTTACTCTATTATAAATCTGCTGACTTTTGTTTAATCACTTTACTCATTTTTTCTGGAATATGAACTAGGAATTCTGTAACCTAGTTAAATTAGTTGTTTATGGGGGCTGAAATGGGCAGCAATGAGACCCTCAATGGTGGAGAGAATATGGGCTCCCAAATATTTCTATGTCCTAATCTCAAAACCTGTGAATGTGCTACCTTACATAGTAAAAAGGACTGTGCAGATATGGTTAAGTTAAAGCATTTGAAATGGGGAGATTATAATGAATTATCTGGTTGGCCTCAACGAAAGTTCTCAGAAGAGAGACACAGGAGGTTTAAAATTAGAGGAAGGACATGTCAGGATGGAAACAAAGATCAAGGATAGGAATGTAAGTAAAGACTGCAGGCAGCTGCCTGGCCGGCCAGATTGCTCAGTGGTTGGAGTGCTGTCCATATACCAAAAGGTTGTGTGTTCACTTCCCAGTCAGGGCACATACCTAGAGGGGGAAATTATATCCTGGGGGGAGGACTAAAAAGAATGCAGGCAGGCCTCTAGGAACTGGAAAAGGCATGGAACAGGTTCTCCCCGAGAGCCTAAGCAAGGAGTGCAGCCCTGCCATACCTTGATTTTCGACCATAAAATGCATTTCAGATGTCTGACCTGTAAAACTGTAAGATAACAAATTTGTGTTGTTTTAAGACACTAAGTTAGTGATAATTTGTTACTGCAACAATAGGAAACTAATATACTAACTGTGGAGTATTTTGATCTGAGAGCATTGTCTGGCTTTTTGATACAGCTCAGTTAATTGAGCTTTCAGCCCTATATGCTATCCAGAGTTTGCTGTGCCACTCAATGACACATGGTCATTCCTGGGTCTGTGAAAGCTTATATTTGATGCTACCTGCAGGCACAATAATCTGTAGCCCTAATCCTAATAATGACATAACAAAAATAACAATAAGAATTAACAGTTATTTAGCAATCAGTGTATGTTAGACATTGTTCTGAGCACTTCATATCTATTACCTAATTTCATTCTCACAACTTTGTGAAGTAAGCACCACTATTATAGTCGTTTTGCACAAACGATGAGGAAGCAGAGGCTAAGAGTAATGAATACCTTGCTTAAGATCACAGAGAGACGTTTCTGCCTCCCTCTCCACCTCTTAGATCCTGCCATTCCTTCTAACACACTTGATGCACCCACAACACCTGGCTGCTTATGGTTCCCCACGTGCCTTTGTGTTTATCTTCTCTACCTCCAGTTTCCTAGAGGAATCAGAATGGGAAGAAACCTGGGAATAAAGAGAATATGGAATATTTAATGAACATAAAATGCATGATATTTGGGGCAGTAAGATATGTTGCAGTTTTTGCTTGATTTTACTGGTGTTGGGAGCAACCTGCAGGTATAGGTTACTGTCAAGGAATAAGTCAGGAGCTGTAGGCAAAGCCTAGAATAAGATGCCCTTCTAAGTTAAATAGCTTTATACTGTCCTGTGTGATGGAGCAAGTTACTGAATAGCAGTGATCGTGTGTTTGTTTTGAAAGCTCATTCTGGGTGTAATGGAGTGGGAATAAAAAGTCAGAAAGCCCCAATAGGAGATGGTGCAAGACAGGTGTGGAGACTAACAGGTGACTTATTCGTGAGACCTTCAAGAAATACTCTCCTTTTGGACTCAATTACTCTAAGTCCCAGGCTTAGCTCCATGTCAGCAAAGTGTTTCTGTGTTTAGTGGAGAGTATTTACTTGACAGAAGGTCACTTAATTGGCTTGTGATGGACTCTGGGCTCTCAGGTCAAGTATTGATAGGCCAGGACATCTTATAAGGACCCTTAACCATGCCTGACATTCCGGGCATTACAGCTTCTTTCTGCCTTTGCTCCTCCTGGTGCTGTTGATGTTCTGTTTCCTGATGGCCATGAGATTGCTCCTGGACCAGCCTGGGGTCACTCGTCCTTCAAGGGAGAAATGCAGCCCCTCCAGACCCCTGCCTTTGTCTGCTCTCTCTCTTCCCCCACACGATTTTATCTCTGCCCAAACTGTGTCTACATGGCAGTTACAGAATTAGCTTTTTCCTTATAACCTCTTTATCTTTCTTTGTGTTTTTGTTTTTGTAAGCACCATAAGATAAGCTTATCAACTGTGTGTGTGTGTGTGTGTGTGTGTGTGTGTGTGTGTGTGTACCTGTAGAAAAGTCTGGATTTGGGAACATTGGAAGAAGCTGGATTATTCTTTTTTCTTTTCTTTTTTTCTTTTTGAGTAGGGAAATTCCCATTTGTCCTGCTCTCACTCTAAAAGACTGAAGGAAAGGAGGGGGGGGGGGGGATGGTGATAACATTTGGAGCTTTGAAGAATGAAAATGACAAGAATTGTTAAGTCTCAGCTGTGCAGAGGGAAGTTCAATGTCAATAATGCGTTGGCCTTGCCAGTACTGTCAAGTCCTTTGGTTGTCTACCATCTTGAACCTGAAATGTTAGAGAATTGAACAAGTGTGATTCATTTGGAGTAACCAGAAGCAGAGTGTCTTATCAAAATCTCATTTAAGAAAATAAGTGCTCTTTCTAAGAAGGAAGTGCTCCCGGGGACGAAAACAGTATGCATGATATGGCTGATGCAGGACCTCACCACCCTGCGACCTGTGCACAGGGCCTCGTGGACAGCACAGGAGAGAGGTGTCCCCTGAGAGACCTTTAGTTTTCATTGCCAGACTGACTTTTTTTTAAGAGCATGCTCCTGAATCCTCTCAGCCTGAATCACTCCTTCAGAAAACCCCAATTCTCACTGATCCCCTAAATCCCCACCTTCTGAATCTGACCTCTTGTCTGCTGTCACAGAGCACTGCCTAACTTTTTATTAAGTCCTGATGTGACGTTGATGAACTGAATTCCACTATCACATAAATCAGCTTCGTGTAGTCAGACCCACAGGACAGGACGTGTACTAGACATATGCAGGCTGTAAATGCAGGATGGAGCCATGGTTTTGTGGGATTGGTTTCTGTTCAGGATGGTAAAGATAAGAAAAGGAAAACACAGATTTTGTTGGTATCTAGAGCCCTTTCGGGTGATTCTTCTGTTAATTATCAGTTATTGAAAGAAAAAAATCAGGGTCGACTATACTTTGGGATCATGGTTTGTCTTGGGAATCTTAGTATTTCAAGTGTTCTAAAATAAACCAACTTTAGGACAGCGAAGAGTCAGATATGATTTGAGAGCTTTCATTTCAATGGTAGCAATCTTAATTTGTACTTCATAGTCAGCCCATAGAAAATCTTTTTAAAAATCATGTAGAAAAACTACACTCAGCTTGTTTCTTACGATTATTTAATTTTTTTGCTTTCCTTTTGTTAATTTTTTATCCTGCTTCTTTTATGAATGTATAATAATCAAAATAGTAGGAATAGGTGTGATTATAAGTTTTTCTCTCTGATGGTGAATGGTGATGTGTACTAGGGTTAAGAAGGACTGAGTGAATTTATCCTATCTAATAAAAGAGTAACATGCAAATTGACCATCACTCCAACACACAAGATGGCTGCCCCCATGTGGTCAAAGATGGCTGCCCCCATGTGGACACAAGATGGCTGCCACAAGATGGCCAGCAGGGGAGGGCAGTGGGAGGGACCAGGCCTGCAAGGGAGGGCAGTTGGGGGCGATCAAGCCTGCAGGGGAGGGCAGTTAGGGGTGACCAGGCCGGCAGAAGAGGGAAGTTGGGGGCGACTGGGCCTGCAGGGAAGGGCAGTTGGGTGGGACCCAGGCCTGCAGGGGAGAGCAGTTGGGGGGAACCAGGCCTGCAGGGGAGGGCAGTTAGGGGTGACCAGGCCCACAGGGGAGGGCAGTTAGGGGTGACCAGGTCCACAGGGGAGGGCAGTTAGGGGCAAACAGGCTGGCAGGGGAGCAGTTAGGCATTAATCAGGCTGGCAGGGGAGTGGTTAGGGGGTGATCAGGCTGGCAGACAGAAGCGGTTAGGGGCAAAAGTCATCTTTATTATATTTCAATCTATTTTTTTTTTCAGTAGTGATTACATGCCTTGTTTTATATAAGTTTCAGAAAAATTTCAAGGATTTACTTAATTCTTATATGTCTTTCATATGAACTTGGTTTATTAAAATTGTATTCAATTCAAAATATTCAATTTGAACTCACTTTTTATTACTTTAATAACAACTTGAGAAGTGAGTAGACTCTTGGAGCTACTTCTAAAGATAAAGAACCTTATAATGTTGTATCTTATTTTTTTATCTTCTGCTATTTTTTCTATAACTATGGTTCATTAATTACTCCATGTTTATTACCTTCCAAGGAACGTATAAGTGTAGTTCCAAATATTAGAGATACTGTTAAATGTATATTTAGGTCAACATAATATATTCAGTAATATTTAACATGATACTTTTCTAAACTCTTGCCTCTTGTTTATTTCATAATTAAGGAGTAACAAGTCAAATATAATCAGATAGGCTTTTAAATGGATAATAATAAAATGTACTCTATTATGTTCTATCTGAAATCTTATATCCTGATGCTTTATTTTTGTTACTCATAATAAAAGTACCTTTATAGAAGTGGTACATAAGATTAAAAGTTATAAGAGCAGGAAAATGAAGCTTCCATTGTTTGAAAGTTAACATGTGCCAGAAACAAGCATAGTCTGTTGTTGTTTTTCATGTGCTTTGTCTCAAGTTATTCTTCCAGGTTCTGCTATTATTTTTCACTGAGCATCAAAGAAGTACATTTGCCCAAGGTTACATGACTCAGTTAGATGCCTGAGACTTAGACTCCATTCTTCCTCTGCTCCACACTCATATAAAACAGTAGAACAGACATTTATCCCAGAAATTCAAAATAATTCTAAAACTTTTTGACCAAAAAACTGTTGGTTTCCAAAGTTGTTTTTCTGTTATAGCAGTGATGTTTTATAGGCCATAGAAATTTTTTTAAACTTCTTTCTCCCTCCCGCCCCCCGACATTTATTTATTTATCCATTTATTTATTACCATCTTAACCATTTAAAAAAAAATCTTTATTATTGAAAGTAATACATACATCCCCCTTTTTCCCCATTGACCCTCTTTTAGCCTACGCCTACCTCAACCCCAAGAATGATTTTAAACTTATAGAAAAGTTGTAACAATAGTATATATCCAGTAAAGCCTTTACCAAAATTTATCACTTTTTAAGATTTTGCTAAATTTGCTCTTCCTCAAAAGATAGACAGACAGACTTATACATAGATATTTTTCCCCTGCACAATTTCAGGGTAGAATACAGACATGCAGATTACAGACATTAACATTTAGTGTGTATTTTCCTAAGAATGAGTATCTTATGTAACCACAATATTGTTGTCAAATTCAGAAGACTTATCATTGATACAGTGCTTTACCCAATCAACAGTTCATTCCAATTTTGTCAAGAGTTCCAACAATGTCCTTTATAGCTATTATTTTTTTGATATTGGACTCAGCTCAGGGTTGGGTCTTATATTTAATTGTTATATCTCTCTATCTGGACATTCCTGAGTTTTATCTTTCATGACATATTGACATTTTTTTAGAATACTGGCCAGTTATTTTATGGAATTACCCTCATTTGGGCTTTAGTTTTTATGATTTGATTTATATTATATGCTTTTCCCTGGGAAACTAAATAAATGATATCACATCTGGAGTCACATGCATTTTTGCCCCTATTGGTGATGTTAATTTTTATCATTTGGTTAAGGCATTATCTGGTTTCTCCACTGTATAGTTATCCATTTTTATCATAACTTTTAATCCCAATTATTTATTTGCATCATAGAAGAAAGAAAACATAGGCCTTGAAAACTCAAAAACCTTAGTGATTTAGTTGACACTTTCAATTTTATGATGGCTTAAACTGTCACAACTACATAGCCTAAACGATTGTTTATTTCTTTGTTTTAATCTATTCTAAATCTTTGAATTATTTTAACAGTTTTTCATTCTTAGACTATATATTTTTAAATAAGATACTTTAAATTGAGTGCAGTGACATGAGGAACTAAAATTGGAAAGGCAGAAACTTATTTCATTGAAGTGCCTGTAATATTTACACAGCAGGTACTACATGTAGATGTTTTATCTTCAAAAAGTGTGCAGATCAAAAACTTGTGTTGGGTCAAGAGAAGCTAGGAAAACTCATGGATGAAATATCTAATTTTAGGAGTAATTCATAGGTCATGAACTTAATATTTATCCTAAAACACTATGATCCTCACCAACTCTATCTGGATATTACTAGTATCAAGGCACACTATTGGAATAAAAAATACTTTCCATGTAGTCTATATTCCTGTACTGCCTTTCTGTTAACCTTTTATTATCTGGGAAAACCACAAAGTAGCCTCTCAAACTACTTTCTGTGAGCTTTGAACTTGTTACTTTAGGACAAACAAATATTAAAACTATGGAGGAGCAAGTCCACAAGTAAATTGCAGTTAGTTTTGGAATCTAACACAAAAACATGATTGGTACCACTAGGCGGTTACAGAGTTAATGCAAAGCAGTACTTGATGATCTCCTCCCAGCTAGCTGATGTTAAGTGTCAGAGATCCCCAGGAGCCAGAGGCCTCAAGGAGCCGCCCTCCTCATTCTTCCTACCAAGTTAATGGAGATCAGTGAAATGTTATTAAGATGGAAATCAGTGTGTTCCCTCAAGGTTTAAAAGTGTATCCAAACAGATAATTTGCTATCCCATCGAGGAACTTAAAGGCCACTGTGAAGTAGTTTAATTTTATTTTATCTTCTGTTAGCAGCGAGACGGGATAGATTGGAAGAAGACTCAGCTAGCACTTCTCACCTGTGTTTATAACCACAGCAGTCCTGGTGCCCATAAAGACCACAGCATGGCTTTGGGGAGTAATTTAAGTCTCTTCATCACTTTGGCAATCAGAACTACGGCAATGTTAAGAAATCACAGTTAAAACTACAGTCAGGATAACATTAATTAATTTACCTAGTATCAGATCCGCCCCGCTGTGCAAGGGCCCGGACTTGCTGCTACACCACGATGTGTCAGGATGACTCCTAAGTGTACCTTACTCTCAGAGAGCCATCCAGGAAGGAAGAAAAAGATGATATAAATGGCAGTGTGTTTCGAATACTGTAAGAGTGACACAAAGGGCTGTAAAACTTAGAGGCTCATGAGTGAGACCATCAAGGCCACTGTCCAAAGGAACTTTTTAAAAGCTTAGCTTTTCACTATATGAAAAATAGTATGGTTTCTAGAAAATGTTAAGAAGTTTAGTTCTTCTGAGATGCAGGGTTTGCAGTGAATAATGAGAAAGACCTTTATAAGGTGGTTTGGGGCCAGGCAGGAGAATATGGACTCCATAATCACATCAGGACTCACAACCTCATTAGCCCTTGGGCCTGTTCCTAGATAATGACCACACGCTGAGCCACCAGAAGCATATTACTGTACTCCGTAGGCAGCATCCACTGTTTAGATGTCTCTTCTCAGAGTGACACAATTTCAGTAGTATTTTAGGAAGATGAATTTGGAACAATGTGCAGGATGCATCAAAGTAGAAGAAGGTGCAGGCAGAAACTGAGAAGGTAAAGTAGTGTGGCCATGAGATCAAGAGGTCTAAGCACTGATGGCAAATATGAGAGAATGCAGGAAAGAACGAGTGAGGGACTTGGAGGGAAGACTCCTGTGACGTGTAGACTCGATGGAGCTGTAGTTTCCACCATGCATAGTACTCACCAGGTGCAGGCATTCTCTTGGTGCTTCACATACATTGATTCATTCCATCTTAATAACAGCCCTAGATAGTAATTATTCTTATGCCCATTTTACACTAGAGGAAACTAAAGCACAAAGAGTGTAAATAACTTGCTCCATCACACAGCCAGTGGTGGAGCTCCGATCTAAAATCAAGCATTCGGTGTCTATACTCTGACTCCTAGCCACTCTGTCTATAATAAACTATGGTGGCAAGGGAGAAAGAAAAGCAGTGCCTAAAATAAAGCTGCAAGAGCCTTCATTAAAATACAGAGTCCTCAATTTCTATTTTAAATGTATAGAATTTTAGAGCCAAAATTTTATTCATTTAAAGGCAAAATGCTTTAACCAGCACGGCAACTTTCAAGATGTAGAAATCTGAGTTTTGGTGAGGTAAAATGATTTCCTCAATGTTTTATCCATGGTTGGGCCAAAATGGGTGAACACACAGGGCAAACACCAGTCCTGTTCCAGCTGTTTGAAGGGGTGTCTATAAGTGTTTAGGGTCTAGCCTGCTCCCAGGCATTCCACTTTGCTTTCCCAACAGTCCCCGTGTTTTCTTTCATTTCAAGATTGGCTACAAATAGGTCTAGGGTTTTAGCTCTTCCTTGCTGTGCCCAAAGTCCTTTTTCACTTTGATTTTTTGGCTAATCTCTATCGAAAACAGGAATAGAAAAGAACGAAAACTTTGAGGGAATTTACAAAGGTTAAAGGATATCATAGTCACTCATCTTTAATTCTTAACTATCTTGCTAGACCTAGAAGTTATTGTCCTAAAAAAATCATTTTCAAGAAACTTGTATGCTTCAGGCATTGATTGGGATGGTATTCTGAACCTCTGGCCTACTGACGCTCTTGCTCATTAATTGAGATGGGGACCGCTTTTTTATTAGAACTCTTCTAAGGGAGAGGGACTATATGCAGGTTGTAACTAAGACTTTGAGAAGCTACCTGAAATGGGGCTTCAAACCCACTAAGGATTTGCTTGATGTACTGCATTTTAAAGAGGGGGAGCCCAGGTCTCCTCGGGTCTTTTGATTTGCGTGGTGGAGTGAACAAGCTAGGATACCACTACTTGTTACGGTCTGCTCCCTCCCACAGAGGGCTCAACACCCCAAATACTTAAAGAATGTTTGTTTTCATGGACACCAAATGAGTAGTTTATAAGAGACCTTCATCTATCCCCAATCTGGGCCAGTGGTTCTTAACCTTTTTATAAGAATCTGATTTTATGTATGTATAAAATATTTATCACACACACACACACACACACACACACACACACACACACACACACTTCCAAGCTAAAACCTAATTTGCCCCAAAATGGTAGTATGTTTTTCGAGTACATAGATATCCTAAAGCCATCCCTGGTCCTGCGTAGGACCCATGTGCACAGTGATTAGTGTCACCTGACTGGCCTACTTCCTGTCCACAGTAGGACAGCCATTTTAGGATGTTTCCTTGTAGACAGCAGATACCAACAATGAGTGCTTTTGTGGAAGGGAATAAAAGATTAACTATAGGATGACCACTTAATTGCAGAAGAAGCTGGATAAAGACACTAACTTTGAGAAGTTGGCTTATTCATGAGAACTTGAATATCTGATTAGTGTATATGCTTCATATAAACCTAAGAGAGAAAAACAGGTCAAGAACCAAGATAGTATTTCCAGAACCTGTGCTCACAGAAATCTGGGGCAGAACAAAAGAGAATGCTACAGATTAATGCCATGTGATGTGAAACTGGAAAAGGATTCATGAAAGCAGTTCATAAATGGTACTTAAGTACAGTTGAAGGAACACACATGATCTAGATTAAATAATTGATTGTATTTTTTTTTATTGGTTGGGGTTTTAGGGGAATGTAAGTTCTATCAGAATATAGTCATTATTTATAATGAAAAAAGTGCAGCCTGATTCCAAACAACCAACCTAAAAGCAAGATATAGAGTATAACTTGTCTAAAGGTTAGGAACTGTGTTACTGCTTACTAATTTCTTTCATTAATGTGTGGCTCTACCACACTGTTTGTGGCTATGATTGGAAGTATGTTAGTCTCAACAATATGATTACAGAGTGTTAAATGATACCTTATACATTGTCTTTTCTGGAGACAGTGTCATGCTGTATGCATCCTGACTACATATGGTACTGCTGGGAATTAAAATTGTAGCATTTAGGGTTTTTTTATTTTACTTTTAAAGGGATAAAAACAAAAAAGAGTAACCAGCATTCTTTATAAGTTCATTAAGTGCTAAAATGAATGTTCCCAAATCCCCAGGCCTCGAGGAGAGTCTTGAAGGAATTTAAAGCTACCCAGGAGTTTCTGCACCTGGTTCAGCCCATCCATAGGCTTCAAGGCTCTGGCAACCAGCTGGGTTGTGCGGACAGTGGAAGAGTCTGTACAAATGTGTTTCCTGGGGGAGGGACTCATTGGTTTTTATGGGATTCTTAAAGGGATTCTTATCCCATAAGAGGTTCAGAACCCATTATATGATGTTTCTGTTTAAGAAAACAAAAAGTAATGTTTTTTTAAAATAACTTGTGTTAAAACATAGTTCAAATCCACATTGTTCGAGGGTCAACTGTAATTGCTAATAAAATGTATAACGCAGACATTCAGTAAATCTTTGCGTGAATGGATGAATGCTTATCATTAAACTATAGTTATGAATACTTTGAAAATGTGAAGCACTATATAAATGTCAAAAAATGTTTGGACGTTATCATTGATTTAAGTTACTTTTAGCATAATTCCTTTAACATGATCATGGCCAAGTAGTGTATTCAGCTTTTTCTAAGACACTTATCATTTTGCATGTATGTTAAACCTCCAGGCCTTTTTTAAATACCTTGGGCTGTTCCCCCAATAAAAAGCAGAAAGCATGCAACGTACACAATAAGATGCTTAGCTCTTCACTGCTGGAGAGGGAAGGAAAGGAAAGAAAGGCAGGAGATGAAAGATAGACGGGGCTGTGAGAGCGGGATCCTGGGGCTGATGGACAGCCCTCTCTAATTCCTGATGCTTCAGGGGATGGGCATAGACCTCCATAAGAATGGGGAGCCTGGATGGTGGGGTAGCAGTACTTTAGCCCCCAAGGAGGCCTACCTCTTTTCTCATTAGAGTGGCCAGGCCTGTCATATGGTACCTATACTTGGTGCATTTTTTTCTCTACTGTGTGAACATGGGTTAATTTCTCTGAAAGCTCTTCTGTAACATGAATTATACTGTATATAAGTAGAGTTGCCTGAGGTGTTGTGATGGGCACAGGGGAAACCTCAGCTATCCATGTTCCTCCTGCCTGCCCTTTTTCTAATTTCCTAGGCCCTCAACCACCATCCCTCCCCCCACATCCCACACGTGCGTTCCTGTCCCCTTCCTGCCAGTGGCTGCACAGATTGCTGGCTTTGAGCCAAACTCAGAAATTTTCATCCTCTGTGTAGTAAACTTGCCCTACAACATAAAAAAAGAATCGAGCGATGTCTGCAGTGACATGAGGAAGGGTGAGTGGAGAAGATTGAGCTGTATATTAAATTGTCTTCTGGTTATCAAATAAAGACTCCTTTATCATAAAGGCCAAAGATAAAAAAGGAAATGTGTATGTTTAATATATGGAACGAAAATAAGTCTGTTTTTGACATAGTGCTTGAGGAGAAGATAGGTCAAAAAGCCCAGCCACCCCTGAAATGAATTTTAGACTCTTATTATTGGTGTGATGGGATGGAGAGAGATATCAGTGATGGTTGCATTGCTGATAGAAATGATTTTTTTACAGTAGGTGCTAAATTAGATGTAGAAAGTAGGAGAGTTATCAAGCCTACATTGTCACGTCTGACCTTCCAGGTCCCAGTCGTGGAATCATAATAAAAACGAGTTGTGGGCTTATCTAGAGATGCAGCAATAACTGGCACAGAACAATTTTCGAGCTTCTCTTCAAATGGGGTGACAGCAGGGGTTATGCGCAGCCATGAAGGAGATGCATTGGTTTTGATCAGTTTTTAGAACTCTATAGCAGCTTATCTGTGGGTCAGAGAGATTTCGTTTTCTCCATTCTTTCTTCGTTCTTTCCCTTTAGGGGCTCTGTAGATTAGCTTCTGGAAGCTGGTATGAGGCTCCGAGCACTAACAAGAGTTCGTGCAGATCTAGCCTGCACAAACCTGTCTTTCGCAATGTTGAGCGTCACACTCATTCTCACTAAGGGTTACATTCAGTAAAGGCACATTCCCATCTCTATATATAAGAGAAAGAGAAGTATTAATAACAATGCAGAAATACATATAATTCCAGGATACTAATTAGAAAAACCCACACTGCATTTATTTTATCCACTTGCAAAATATTACTCTCATAGTTATGTCTCTAATATGACTTCCTACTTTTGATTTTTGTTTAATTGTATAGTGTGACCTTACTAAAATAACTTACAGGTATCAGACATGATTATTAAGCAAGTAGGAAAAGGTAAATAAAACCACTTGTCTCCAGCCTCTCCCTAATTTCAAATAATTTACTAGTATAGCACAGTAAGACTTTGAAGACAAAAGTAAAAAACTGCAGTACCTAGAGAGAAGAAATTTTGAGTTTTAACACAGTAACTGCTAATCTTTTGAAAATATCAATGTGAAAACAGTTGTCTTATCATATGTTAAAGAAATGTTTTAAATTTGAGAAATAAAAGTGAAACCTCTTCATGTATGGGTAACACTTGTGTCTATGAGTTGGTCTAGATGTACTACAATTGTGAGAAAGAAAACGTAATAGGAATTAGATTAAAACCTGTTTGTTTTGCTTTGTCAAACTTCTTAGCTTCAAAGTAACTAAAGGGAGGAGAACATGTTTATTCTTGTGCCCCTGGGCACATAAAACCTAGTGTCTAATATATGGACAGCAAATCAGGAATCTGATTGCATTCTGAACTACTACTGGTTATTATCTTTACGCATTGATTTTAAAGCTAAGGATAACCCATGATCTATAGCTATTGATTTTGTTCTTTCCTGGTATTCTTCCATCCTTCAAAAGATACTGGATGCTGTCATTCCCCTATCCTGTACATAACTCCTCAGAAAGCTTTATGAGGGAGCAGATACGTTAAAAAAAATTGTGCATAAAATAGAAATTGATGCAAAAGCAAAACCCCATGGGAAACAAGTTTCAATTTCTGGAGTTATTACAATTATCATCTTGAAGTACCAATTCTAGTTATAAAAATAATTTTAACATAAAGTTGTATTTGATTTAGTTATCTGTGTAAGAATCATAAACAGGTCACTCATTGACATAACCACTTGGTGAGCAGCATTAATACCATAGGTTAATACCCAGAGTTTTAAGAATTTATTCAGTAAACATTTGAGTACTTAGTATGTGCTGGTACCTGGTTAAGTACAGGGTGGGGCAAAAATAGGTTTACAATGGTTTGTATGGAAAATTATACAATCCTATATAATAAAAGCCAAATATGGAAATCGACCGAATGGCAGAACGACTAGTGAAACGACCGGTTGCTATGACGTGCACTGATCACCAGGGGGCAGATACTCAACACAGGAGCTGCACCCAGCCCACAGGCCTCAGGCCGGCCAAGCAGGTACCAGTGGGGGCCCCACAGATCGGCCCTGATTGCCGGCGAGGCCTAGGGACCCTATCCGTGCACGAATTTTGTGCACCCGGCCTCTAGTAATTAATAATACTACAATAATAAACTCTTTTTCCCATACTCACAACTGTAAACCTACTTTTTCCCCCTACACAGTAATTTATTCTCACCACCAGATTGACTGTAAGGTCTGTTGAGTCCAGTGACCTGCTTTCCATCTCACCAGGGCTAAACATGGTCCCTGCAACATGATGGGCAGTAATTGTGTCAAATGAATGAATGTATCATTCAATTAATAACTAAGTTTTAGAGCGTGGAGAACAGATTTTAGATGTATAGGCTGAGGACAGGGACAGAAAAACTTAGGAATAAGAACACCAGCTGACTAATCAGGGAGCAGTGATCAAGGAATGCTGAGATGGCCTCAGTGCACAGAAGGTGTCCAAATGGCTCAGGGCACGGGACTGGATTAACATAAGGTGGGTAGCAAGAGCCTGTAGGGAGAAGAAATAGGGAAATGGAGGTTACTAGAGTTGAAGTGTGTCATAAACAGAGTTTGGAGGGAAAGGTGACTTGGTGGATAGTTTGAAGGATCAGAAGGTTTGATGAAGGTAAAACCAAAATGTTGAGGGATCAAGGGGATGTCAGCATTTCTCGAACAGCTCCCATATGCAAGGCACTGTAATAGTGTTGTGGAGGGAGGAGGTGCCACCCAGATGACCAGGATGTGGTTTCTGCCCTCGAAGAGGTGTTGGCACACTGTGAAAGCAGTAGAGATCAGTGTAAACATACAGTCAAAAAGGTTCTTTCTGTTTGGGGGGGTCCAGCATGAAAGAGGTGATCTCTGACCCAGGCTCTTCAGAATGAATTTAACACTTGAAGATGTTCAAGAAGGTGTGCCAGGCAAAGGAGATAGCATTGGCAAGACGTGGCCTCAAGAAAACACAGGACCTGCTAGGAACAAGACGTTGCCTTTGGTGTTAGTGGGGAAATGTGGCCAAGCCCTAATGCAGTACCTAAAATTTGACTCTCTGAGCATTAGGGAACCCTTGAAGGCTTTAAAGGAAGAGCATGCATGACATTGGATGACCACGCACTAGAAACCCCACTCTGGCCTCAGCACAGAGCCTCGATTAAACAATGCTTCTAAACCCTCGCTTCACTTTAGCATCACCTGCAAGGATTTTAAGAATTTCAAATCCGAGGCTGCAGCCCAGATCAATTAAATTAGAATCTATGTCAGTGGAACCCAGACATGAGTATTATTTAAATCCCCAGGCGATTTCCATGTGCAGCGAGAGTTGCACACCAGTGGTTCAGAGCAGGGGCTGGAAAACTTGCTGTAAAGGGCCAGATAGTCAATCCTTTTGGCTTTACAGGCCATGCTATTCCTGTTGCAGTCATTCAGCTCGGCCACAGTGGCACAAAAGCAGCCGCAGACAATGCATGAAGGAATGAGTATGGCTGTGTGTTCCAATGAACTTTACAGTTGAATTTCATATGATTGTCACATGTCACCAGTAAATCTTGTTCTTTTGGGTTTGGTTTTCCCCCCAGCCATTTAAAAATGTAAAAAACAAATAACAGAATATGCACACACAAAAAAGAGGTGGCCAGCTGTAATTGGCCCACGGGTCATTTTTGCCAGCTCTTACTGTAGGGGGTAAAAATTGAGCCCAGGTAGTTCAGGGGAAAAATATTACTACCATAATCCAGATGAGAAGTAGTGCTAACTCTCTTTTGTGGCCTGTTATAAGGGCAGAGTGAAAAATAAGTGATACTGAGTTGATATTTATAGCAACTCTTGTTCTTGTGTGCGACTTCCGAGCACCCAGAAATTGTCACACAAAGGAACTTGGGATGAACCATTGTGCACATCTAGGACTCAGTACCGTGGACTTGGTCTTTTCACTTTGCAGGGATTTGTTTCATATTGAAAAGCTGCTTCTTTTCTAACTTCTTGTGAAGGCTATTCATTTTAGCAACATCTGTTGCTACCATGTAGTGAAGTCTCCTTCCTTTCTTGTGGCAGCCTTGCCTTTGTTGCCGGAAAATGACCTTGTCCTTGCAAACAAATGCTCTCTTTAGGCAAGGGGAGTTTGATATAGGAAGATAGGGCTGCCTGCATTGTCCTTATGGGCTGCCCCTGAATGAAGGCAGAATTTCCTTTTTGTATTTCCTTGCAGCTTGTGTTGCCTGGTTAGGGACCTGCCACCCCCACTGTGAAAATGAGAGGCTGATTGTACACCTTCAATGCCACTAAGGTGATTTTAGAAACCATAAGGCTGCAAAGAAGTGTTTCCCACTGATATCCGCTGTGTTTTAGAGTAAGGGGTACATTTCCACATTTGCCTGGTTATTTTATGTGAAAACCATTATAGTTGGGTGAACAAATTCACTTTATCTGTTTTCTAACTTCGTTCTTAGAATTCTGCTGTTCTAATGTCCTCTAAGAATTGCTTCCATACCCCACTCACCCCCCTCCACCCCACCCCCTTCCAATGCAGATTTGAGAAAATAAAGAGCCTGATAACTCTCCTTGAATTTGCTGTAACTGGAGGGGAGGAGATTCAAGACCACAATCCAAGTCAGCAGCGTGTATGGCCATTTCAGTTATCTCGCAGATCTTACTAGAAAGGAAGAGGCGTAAAAATGTGTAGAATTAGAGCAGACTTTCCAAAATTTTCTCTACCATCCTCAGTTCTTTCTCAGAGAACGTGAAAGAACATGGTATATGTGCCTTATAACACAAAAGCAGATGAAATTTTGAAGAGTATTTCCCAAGTATTTTTGGTTATTTGATCGCCAAACATATTTCACATCATTGACTTTTTAAATTGATTTCTAAATCTTGAGGTTTGTTTTAATTCCAGGGACCTGTTCTTCCTTCTCTCGATGATGTTGAATCATTATCACTGCAGGGACACAACCCAAATATTCACACTATACAAGCAGGGTTGTGATTGAATGCTGATAATGTCAAGTGCTTTTAATTAAGCTTCTGATGTTTTAGACATGGGTAACAAAGTAAAGGTGCAGGCTTATTAAATTAGCTTTCCATTTATTTTTCAGAAGCACTCACCAAGTAGGGAACTACATAGATAACAGCAGCCATTCTCTGTAGCCAACGCCTCCGTGTGCCCCAGCGGAATTCCTACTCAGAGTCACTTTTTAAGTAAAGGAAGAGGTTAGGAAATAAGCGAATGCTTCACACATAAAGCAGAGATTGAGAAGGAAAATACCTGATAGAATTCAGAATCTAGAGTGGCAGGAGCTAAAAGGCGTGGGGACCCATCCAGAACAATAAAGGTTAACATGGGATGAGAACTTAGGAATCCTCTCAGCCACTGGCTCTCAATTTGAGCCGCATGTCGGAAAACACAAGAGCATTTAAATAATGGACTTGCCCATTTAATCAGTGCCACTGGGGACTAGGACTGGGGCACTGGTATATTTTAAAGACTCCCTAATGATTCTAACCTGCAACCAGAGCTGAGAACTACTGGCCTAATCCAACTGCCTCATTTTACCTATGAAGATACCTGAGCAGATACCTGGCCCAAGGTCAGAGAGCTGCTGTTTGCTTGGATTTTAACCTCTGTCTTATCTTCTTATCTCATTCACTGTATATGCTCCCTGGGTGATCACATCTCCTCTCCTGCTTTTAATTATACAAATAGATCCACATCTCTCTTCTAGCACCATCCCTTCCCTTCTCTCTACCTTCCTTCTCATTCTCTCTCCAAATGTTTCACAGCAGCCACTTCACACTCATTATATTCAAAACCGAATTCCCCTCCTCAGCCCAGTCTTCAAATCTGATTTCTTTAGGTTCCTTCCATCAGCAAGGGGTACTTCCCTCCCCTCTGTAATCTCAGCCAGAAATCCAGTTGTCTTCCTCTGCTCTTCCCTCCTTATGCCTGTCCAGTCGGTCACCAAGTGCTGTCCATCCTGCCTCCCAGCTGCTTCTCACACCCATCCCACCTACCCTCCTTGCTCCGAGCTTAATGTGGTGTGTTTTTATTTTGTCTGAACCACTGCAATATCCTCTCGCACCATCTTTGGCCTCTAAGCCTTGCTTTCACGCTTTGTCTCTTATACCATTAGGAAGCTCTTTCTGAAACACAAATTTGATCATTTTGATGAAACTGTCATATATTTTGCATCATGTGCACTAATCATTTAATCATTTCTTTGACTCAACAAAGCTCCCACTTTTCCTCCCTGTCTCTGTGTGCCTGTACCCAAGCTACTTTCTTACAGTTTATGTAGATGCATAATCTATCTATATACTCAGTTATTTTATTTTGGCTTTTATCAAAAACTGAACTCTCCAGTAAGGTATGGTATAATATGTTCCCTCTAGATAGCAATGCCTGTCCTTTGACACCTGGAGCCTGCCCTGTAGGAAGTATAATAGAAGACGCCACAAGGAAACGCAGACCTACCTGAGTATCAACTCACATCCTTAGTAGTTACTTCAGTTACCTCTTAAGGTTTTCTGGCTACTTCATTTCTTACCCCTAACGCCAATGTCTCTTGTTGCATCTTGCTAAGCCCTGTCCTCACAGTGAATCTCTCAGGTCCTGACTAGTTCTTCACCAAGGAATCCCTGACCCTTGGTCTTGTTTTTATCTTGCACCTCTTGGCTATTTCAGCTCTTTTGCCTCAGGCTGTGATTCTCTGACTTCCCTTCTGAATGCCTATCCATGGCATATAGCAACTGATCAGTCCTTGATCCCTAGCCTTTATTGCCTGGAATTTTGGGATTTGTTTAGAACCTAACTCTCCTAGTCCCTCGGAGACTCCCCTTGGCATTTGTCCTACACCATCCTGATCTAATTGTCTCAAGTGCACCTGCCTGACACAAAGGTCAGCTATTCAGAACCTTACTGTCCAGTTAGCAAGTTGTCTTGGTTCCTTATCTTTCCACTCTAACTTTTCTGCTGCTACTTGCCAGTTGATTGGTTAACCAGTTCTTAGGCTCTCTTCCAGAAAGAGGTCAGGAAAAAATAAGTACGATGAAACTCTCCTTTCTTAGCATATCAGTTTTACTTTAAAAAACAAACTTGTTTTAGTGGTTGCCCTAGAGTTTAATATACATTTACAACTAATCACATAATACAATACTTCTTCACAGACAGTCTACCTTATGATAACCAAATAATCCTAATTCTTCCCTTCCATCCCTTGTATAATTGCTGCCATTCATTTCATAAATACATAAGCATACATAATTTAATACACTGTTGCTGCTGTTTTTTGAACACTTATCTATTAGGTCAATTAAGAAAAAGAAAAGTTTATTTTTCCTTATTCCTTCTTCAGTGCTCTTCATTATATAGATCTGGATTTCAGACCTATATTATTTTCCTTCTCTCTAAAACACTTATTTTAACATATCTTGCAGGGAAGGCCTACTGGCAATGAATTCTTTCAATTTTTGTTTGAGAAAGTCTTTATTTCTCTGGATAATTTCACAAGGTACTGAATTCTAGGGTGGTGATTTCTCTCTCTCCCAACTCTTAAATATTTTACTCCATTCTCCTTTTGTTTACATGGTTTCTGAAGAGACCCTGGAAGTAATTCGTATCTTTGTTCCTCTATAGCCAAGGTATTTTTCTCCCTGGATTCTTTCAGTATTTTCTGTTTGATTACTATAATTTGAAATTGATATGCCCAAGTTTTTTTGGCATTTGTCCTACTTGGTGTTCTCCAAGCTTCCTGGATCTGTGGTTTGGTGCCTGGAATTAATTTGGGGGATATTCTCAGTCATTATTGTTTCAAATATTTGTTCTCTTCCTTTCTATCTTTATTCTCCTTCTGGTATTCCCATTGTGCATATGTTACACCTTTTGTAGTTGTCCTACAGTTCTTGGATATTCTCTTGTTTTCGTTTTTGCTCTCATTGCTTTTTGGTTTTCAAGTTTCTATTGAGATATCCTCTAGCTCAGAGATTCTTTACTCAGCCATGTACAGTTTACTAATAAGCTGATAAAGGCATTTATCGTGTCTGTTAGGTTTTTTAGCTTTAGCTTTTGGGGAGAGGGGCAGGGAGGGTCTTTCTTATGATTTCCATCTCTGTGTTTACATTGCCCATCTGTTCCTGCCTGTTGTCTGCTTTATCCATTGGAGTCCTTAGCATATGCATCATAATTGTTTTAAATTTCCAGTCAGATAATTCCAACATCTCTGCCATGTCTGGTTCTGATACTTGCCCTGTCTCTTCAAATTGTGTTTTTTGCCTTTTGTTATACCTTATAATTTTTCTTGATAGCCAGACACGATATTCTGGTTAAAGGAACTGCTATAAATTAGTTTTGAGCAATGTGGTGGTGAGGTGAGGCAAGAGGGAGCCTTCTCTCTATTCCTGTGACTAGATCTCAGTCCTTTAGAGAGTCTGTGCCTCTGAACTGTGATCTTAGCAAATGCTCCTCAGTTTTCTCCTCCCCCAGCCTTAGCTGGGTGGGCTGAAGTTCAATATTGCCCTTCCCCAGGTCAGTCCTGTTTTGATGATTAATACACCTGAGGGCAGGCCTTGTTAAGAAGAACAGAGTACTCCGGTATATTTCAAAATGCTTCCTTTCCCCCTCCCTCTGCCAGAAGGAAGCCCAGGAATTTTTCTTTGATATTTACTATGGGAACCTGGTTGAGCTCCTGCAGATAAATTTCACAGTATTGTGCCCCCTTCTCCCTCCCCTCCCCAACAACTAGATCCCCCTGGAGTTCTTAACTTCATGAGCTGTCTGCACTGAGCTCCAGCATTCCCTTAACTGCAGTTCATGTTTTCCCACCTGAACACTGGTTCCTGTGGCAGCTTCATCCTGCGTCTCTGCTCCAGGCAACCGCATTCCCTCTATTCACCTGTTAGTCTTCAGTGCTGGGCCTGCAGTTTTCTCTGTGCCCGCCCCTCTCTCCTGGATTCAGGAAGAGCTGTTGCTTTTCAGGCTGTTCAGTTTGTTCCTTGTTGTTGGGACAGAATGGTGACTTCCATGCCCCTGACATGTGGAAGAGAAAACTGGAAGTTAGTACAGTGAAACTCAATCCTGCTATTTTGGCTGCTTACCACCAAGTATGGTGAAGGCTTGCTGAAACCTTTATATTTTATTATAAGAATACTAGAGGCCCAGTGCACGAAATTCGTGCATGGGGGGGCGTGTCCCTCAACCCAGCCTGCACCCTCTCCAATCTGGGACCCCTCGAGGGATGTCCGACTGCCCTAAATGGGATGTCCGACTGCCCTCTCACAATCCAGGACTGCTGGCTCCCAACTGCTCACCTGCCTGTCTTCTTGATTGCCCCTAACCGCTTCTGCCTGCCAGCCTGATCACCCCCTAACCACTGCCCTGCCAGCCTGATTGATGTCTAACTGCTCCCCTGCCAACCTGTTTGCCCCCAACTTCCCTCCTCTGCCGGCCTGGTCACCCCTAACTGCCCTCCCCTACAGGCTTGATCACCCCCAACTGCCCTCCCTTGCAGGCCTGGTCCCTCCCAACTGCCCTCCCCTGCTGGCCATCTTGTAGTGGCCATCTTGTGTCCACACGGGGGCAGGATCTTTGACCACATGGGGGCAAGCTATCTTGATCTTGTGTGTTGGAGTGATGGTCAATCTGCATATTACTCTTTTATTAGGTAGGATAGAGGCCTGGTGCATGGGTGGGGGCTAGCTGGTTTTCCCTGAAGGGTGTCCCGGATCAGGGTGGGGGTTCCCTTGGGGCATGGGTTGGCTTGGGCGAGGGGCCTGTGGTGGTTTGCAGGCCAGCCATGCCCCCCTGGCGACCCAAGCGGAGGCCCTGGTATCTGGGATATATTTATTTTCTACAATTGAAACTTTGTAGCGTGGAGTGGAGCCAAGCCTTCTGCTCGCTCCGTGATGGCAGCCATTTCTATTGGGGTTTATTCACCTTCTATAATTGAAACTTTGTAGCCTGGAGTGGAGGCCTAGGCCGGCCAGGGCAGGTGGAAAGCTTGGCTTCCTCTGTCACCAGGGGCAACCCTAGCCTGCTCTCTCCAGCTCCGTGGCTGCCACCATTTTTCTTGAGATTTATCTTCTATAATTGAAACTTTGTAGCCTTAAGCAGAGGCCTAGGCCGGCAAGGGCAGGTGGAAAGCTTGGCTTCCTCCATTGCCGGGGAAACCCAAGCCTCTCTCCTGCTCTCTCCATGGCCGAAGCCATCTTGGTTGGGTTAATTTGCATAATTGTTCCTGATTGGCTGGTAGGCGTGACTGGTGGGCGTGGTTTGTGGGTGTAGCGGAGTGATGGTTAATTTGCATATTACTCTTTTATTAGATAGGATAGTGTAAGCATATCAAACTCTCTGAAAGCTCATATGTAGGTTTTATCACTTTTTGAGAATCCATATGTAGAAATGAAGTCCATAGTGTTATTTTTTTGCCTTATAATACTATTTTATTCGAGAAAGCTTTAATCTACAAGTAGAGAATAAGCACAGAAAGCATTGAATTAGTTTGGGGAACCAGGAGACGTTAAATTGGTGGATATTGTTACAATTTAATTGATGGTATAACCTCATCTTCAAAATGTCTATTCTCATCACATGCAGAGCCTTTTTCAGATCTGAGATATGCATACTTTGTTTAAAAGTAAAACGATTACATTGTCTGGAACCCTGGACTATTAGAACTGCTCCATTGATTGGAACCTTTAGTTTTGTTTAGGTTTGTCTGAAAAAGGAGTATAAACATGGGTATAAAAGAGGTCATCCGTGTGCTCTGTCCTTGAGGAGTGAAGTACAAAAGCAATTGAGGAAGTACCTGTAGGATGGAGATCTGCAGAGGGTTAGCATGTCAGAAATCTAGAAGTTTCACCAAATTTGCATACTGCCTCATCTGTTGAACCAAACTGCAACCTACATAACTTCAGAACTTGGCATGTAGTTGCTTTTTAATAAGCTCTCATCTCTGTGGCCTGGGATTGATGACCAAGGTGACTTGAAGGTGCCTCAGACAGTTCTGGGAGGGATGTCTGATGTACTCACTGTACTTTGGCCACCCTCGTTACAGGTTCATCACACAACTTGTTTAACATGTTTACTTTTTAAACACTTGGAGAATTAACAGGTGGTTGCATGACTGAGCTGTTTGTTTTAACAGGCTAAAAAGTGGGAGGTAATTTAGACACACACTATGATGCAATAGGAAAATACCTAATTATTCTGTTTTTGGCTCAGCTTTTGGTTTCAGTTAAAACTAGCAAGGCTCAACAAGCCTATTTTGTAGCATAGTATACTTAACATTGTCTTCATATGAGAAACTGGCTCACTAGCAATAATGGTCACACTCTATAGTTATTTGTACATGAAACCCTCTACGTGGCTTTAGTGCTAGAACTTAGTAAAGGGTCTCCTTTCAGAGTATCTGTCTTTACCAGTTAAAATGTGAATACAGAGGGCTCCAAAAGTCCCATATCTATTTCAGCATGCTATAAACACCAACCAACTTATTTTTTCTGTCTGAATATAGAATGCTCAGAAGGCAAAATCCTGAAAACAAGACAGCTAATGATTATTTTGCTGGTTGTTCATCTTGATGTGTCAGGATATAGGTCTTGATTGTTTCTTGAACTGTCTTCATTAAGCAATTAAAAAGAACAAGGAATTTTACTGGATAATTAGTTGTTCATTTGGTTTGGGGAGCTTTCCAAGAGACATAGACATGGTCAAAGATAGACATTCAAGATCAGGGATGGCTAACTTTTCCTGAAAGGGGCTAGATAGTAAATACTTTAGCATTTATGAGTCATACAATCTCTGTTGTAACCACTCAACTCTGCTGTTCTAGAATGAAAGCATCCTATATAATAAAAGCCTAATAAGCTAAGTGTCCGGTCATCCGGTCGTCCGTTCAACCAATCAAAGAGTAATATGCTAATGATATGCTAAGGCCGCTCAACTGCTCACTGTGACGTGCACTGACCACCAGGGAGCAGACGCTCCGACCGGTAGGTTAGCTTGCTGCTGGGGTCCAGCCAATCAGGACTGAGCAAGACAGGCCGGACATGCCCTGGAGCCCTCCCATAGTCTCTTCCCTGCTGGCCAACCTCCCATATCCCTCCCCGGCCCCGATTGTGCACCAGTGGGGTCCCTCAGCCTGGCCTGTGCCCTCTCGCAGGGATCCCTTGGGGGATGTCGGAGAGCCGGTTTTGGCCCAATCCCGCAGGCCAGGCTGAGGGACCCCACTGGTGCATGAATTCATGCACCGGGCCTCTAGTTCATAGATAATACATAACTGAACATCTGTGGCTATGTATCAATAAAACTATATTTACAGAAACAGGTGGTGGGTTGTATTGGCCCATGGACCATCATTTGTCAACCCCTCTTCTGGATCCCAGAAGATATGCCACTGGGCTATATGACTCTGACATCACAGGAAAAAGAGCAGTAATTTTCAGTAAACTGGACTAATACATATAACCTTCAATATTCATAGCCAAGACTTCATTGTATGTGTATATAATAAATTTGTTGTCAGAAAAAAAGAACATTCTTTCCTCTCTGGCTTCTTTGGGGGCTAATCTGAATAGTGTGTTTATATATCATTTATACCCCATTTCCTTCCCAAAATAATTTGAGGTAGCTTATAATAAAATGCATCTTTAGCTATCAAAATAGATTCAAAACTCACAAACAAAGGCACACAAAACAAACTCTGAATATTCCGTATCCATTGCCAACTCAAGCTGGTAGCTCAACCATTTCTGGGACTGAACAGACCTGGGGACACCTCCTAAGTTTAAGATTTCTTTGCTCCCTAGTTTATCTTCTCTAGCATAATTTCCTTTCTGGGAAAAAAAAATTCCCCCCCCCCCCATGTTTTAAGTTTCTTACCAAAGGAAGTGTTAGTATCCGTCATTTTTCTTCTGAGAAAATTATAAGCTAATAAAAACTTTGGTGTCAAGTGACCTGTTCAGAGCAGATTCCAGGGCTCATCGAGCCAAAGGACTGTTTCCGATCGGTTAAAGATCCATCTCTGCTGTCTGGGGAAAAGGGATGTTAAATTACTTTAGAGTTTGATGCTCAGAAGCACACCTGAGAGATAGACCAGAGGAGGTGGGAATTCTGGCTGAGCGGCAGGGAGGATAACTCTTAGTGGGTCTCAGAATGTGGAAACAAGGCCAAGTGATTTGACAGACTGCCAAGGGGAGTTGTGGCTCCAAACACAGTTCTGAAATAGGGAAACTAATCTATGGGAAAACCATGAGTGTGTACAAATGACTCTGATGCAAGGTCTTAATTAATAGCAGACTTGAATACTTAGCCAAGTGGCTGCAGAAGATCCTGTGGAACCTTGGAGAACTGCTTAGTTCCCTGGCATTGGGGAGGGATCACAGACACACTCAGGTAGACACTGGAATCTAAAGGAAGGAAATACTTTCCTAGGAAATGGGTTCCAGGCAAGTGAAGCTAGAAGAACTCATTTACCTGGTAGTGGGATTAAAATCAGCAAAGTAGGACCAGAAGCAACACAGGGATAGACTTAAGGGCACACTGGACAATCTCGTGACGGAATGTTAGTATGTGGTAGTGTCTAACTCTATGATGTACAAGAAATAAGTTCTATAATAGGCACCTGTGAAGATGTTCGATATCTGTTTTAAAAATGTTTTATCTGTTCTATAAATTTAGAAATGTTACAACCTTTACATGGAAAAGAGAAATTAAGACTTTCCAACTTAAGCTGTAATTTCCTCTCATTCACTCTGAGTGAGAAGGCAAATTGGTACAGTGTTTTGGGGAAGGGAGCAGTAGGGCTGTATCTGTCAATGTAATCAATGTGCATACTGTTTGATCCTGCAACTGGATTTTCGTAATCTATCCTTTAAAAATCTTCCACTCCCCCTAACCGGTTTGGCTCAGTGGATAGATTGTCGGCCTGTGGATTGAAGGGTCTCAGGTTCGATTCCGGTCAAGGGCATATACCTTGGTTGCGGGCACATCCCCAGTAGGGGGTGTGCAGGAGGCAGCTGATCGATGTTTCTCTCTCATTGATGTTTCTAACTCTCTATCCCTCTCCCTTCCTCTCTGTAAAAAACCAATAAAATATATTAAAAAAAAAACACACACCTTCCACTCTCATGCCCTGGCCAGTTTGTTCAGTGGTTAGAGTGTTGCCCTAAGAATTCCTGGTGAAGGGTATGTACCTGAGTTGCAGGCCCAATCCCAGCCTGGGTCGCGGCATGTGCAGGAGGCAACTCATCCATGTGTCTCTATCACATCCATGTTTCTCTCTCTCTCTCTCTCTCTCTCTCTCTCTCTCTCTTTCTCTCTCTCTCTCTCTCTCTCTCTCTCTCTCTCTCTCTCTCTCTCTCCTCTCTCTCTCTTTTTCCCTGTTTCTCTCCCCCCCTCCTCCTTTCCACTCTTTTTAAAAATCAATAGAAAAAATTATATAGCCTCGGTTGAGGATTAACGGAAAAGAAAAACTTTCACTCTCAGTCTGGCAGATATTTGTGCAAAGATGATAATTATATTTAAAAATTGAAATGAATTGCAGGGAAAAAGTTCCAATTTCAGGCACTTAATAAATATTTGTTAAATTAATGAGAAAACCATGCAAGGCACCTGAACTAAATAACAGTGACAGAACAAAGGTGACCACCTGAAGCAGACAGACCCAAGCTGTGACCTGGGGCCTGAAGGAGGTGTATTGTTTAAATAGACAACGCAAGTGCCCAATTTAGAGTAACAGCAGTTGATATTACAATGAAATTCAGAGGTTTCTTTCCTTTTTTTTTTTTCATTTTAGTCTCTAAGTTATGTGTCTATAAATAGAGTTTTTGATGATTAATGTTGTAATTATGCAACCTTCTAAGAAGTGGCCTGGCTGGCCTGTGACCATGACCCACGTAACCATCAAGTGGCTTTGGTTTCTAATTTCATCCACATGTCCCATGTTGACGCTGGAGCCCCTCACCTTGCACAAGGAAGAATATCTCAATACACATTATCTTAATGCAGACAGAGAAATAAATACAGAGAGAGAGATGTACATATAGATACATATGCACGTGTATGTTTTGCCACCTATCAACTCAGATGTCTGTGTTTTCTTCCACAGAAAAAGCAAAGAACAAAAGATCTTTCTCGGGTATTTCACTCTTACAGTCCGTATGATCACAAGGTAAGAGATGCATGTGATTACCGTTATTGGATGGTAGAGAAATCTTTCTGAATGTATGGCACAATGTCCCCTGGTATGTCGTGATTTTAAAGTACACTTACCAGTTCCATTTCTATCTTAGTTTCCAACTCTATGTCTTTAAAAGAAACCAGAAAATTTGTATTTTGAACTAAAATAATTATATTTTATTCACATTAAAATCTAGTTACTTATTGTCACTGAAATCTCAAAGACTGCGAAGACAGGTTTTGGGGTGTTTGTTTGTTGTTTTTTTTTTTTTCTTACCAAGCAATGTAGTGATGGACTTGGCTTTTGGATTGGTACAGATAATTGAAATATTCACTACCAATTCTTGGTTCTCCATTGCTCCTGATAGAAAGTTATTTTCCGAATAAAAACCCTAACGAAAAGCAGTGCATAGCATTATATGTGAAATATCCACTGCCATTAGTTTTGCTACACAGAAGACCAAATAGTGTAGGGACCCCTACACATCCATCCCACAGCTTTATGTACCCATGGCCTGCTTTGATTCTTTAATACCCCTGGCTCTCCACTGCCTGTATTTGAAGAATTCCCAGACATCTTTTTACTTATAAGCATTTCACTATATTTGTAAAAGATACGGACTCTTTTTTAAAAAACACACATATAACTGTTTTTAAAGAAAATGCTCAATATCACATCTTCATAGGGAAATACATTGTGAGATTTCTCAGAGTTGTGTAAAACTTCTTTATCACATAAGATTCCAGTAAATCTGTTAATTTGAGGTGACTTCAGAAGCAAACAAAAAATTTGCACAGTCGAATTGCTAATATAAACTTAAATCTTTATCTATGAATTTACAGGGAGACATGTGGTGGGGATTTTTTAACTAGCCAAAATAAGTAGTGTGAAAACTACTTTCCTCAGCTCTGAATATGAAGATGTCTGGATTCAGGAGGGAAAAATCATGCCAGTTGTTCATAGAAGTTGAAAGAATTTGAATAGCTTCTAGTGTTTCTATCATGATCAATTTGACTTAAGCACCAAAAATTTTTAAAAGAGATGTTTATTCTCCTCCATGTGACCATAGCTATATACATGACTAAAAATTATATCATTTCAAGTTGCTTTTTTGGAGTTAAATCAATCAGTTTGCATAATATGGCCATTTGTTTGAAAGAGGTTGAGAGAGCTCATAGTATCTGACAATGCAGGTGGAAGGTGCAGGCTGATAAGTAATATACAAAAGCAAAAGGAATGTGGCCAGATTTCTATTGGGAAAGTTGCATTTTTTTAGATGAAACCATGTAATGAACATAAATGCAACAGTGGCTAAAGTTAACATTTAACAACAAAAGGCTGTGACAAATGTTTTGCCTGCTTGTCTAAATTTTGCCCACTTCTAACATTTTTTAATTCACAGTTAAGGGAAATTCCATTATTCTTTTATTAGAACTCTTAATGGAACTTGGCCATTTGCAGCTTCTACCGGCTTCCTCTTCATATCCTTTGTGGCATTGTATCAAAGTCACCTCAGATTATTTTGGCTTCCCTTGTGAAGACTTCATTCCTCTACAAATTAGTCATCAGGCAATGAGGAATTGAAAATAAATGCTAGATGGAGTTCCTTTTGATCTTTGCTTTAAGATCTGTAATAAATTATTATAAGTAACTGGACTGCCTATGAGTGATTTTTGAAACTTCCAGGGTTTGGCCTGTTGGCATTCTGATTTATTCTGTCTGTGTGGTGAAGGAAAAGGGAAAAGTTTCCTGCTAGGCAGCTCTCCTGCCCCTCACTAGCCTCCTCCCATTTTTCTAAGCTCCATCCAGACAAGTCCAACTGTATTACTTTTAACCTTGTCTCTTGTTGATCAGTGTCCACAAAGATGAAAATCACAAGGGACTGCATAACATACACTATTTTCTCAACCTCAGAATGTTTCTCCCTCCCCCCACCCCCGTAAATAAAATAATAGAGGGTTACGATTCAAGTTACTTTGTCATTTTAATTAACCAATTATATTCAAACAAATTAGTTTTCTAGGCAGATAGGTTTTAGTGTAAAATACTAAAAGGGGTGGTTAAAGTTGGTTAAAACATGTCATGCTTAATAAGATTTGTGGAGTGATCTTTAGGTTAAATGTGTACATATATCATAAATTAAAGCTTTTATAAAATAAAATATAGGCTGTATTGGATTTGTTTTCAAAAAGAATTCAAGGAGGGGAGTGGTAGGATAGAGTAAAATAAGATTGGCCAAATGCTGATTATTGAAACTGAATGATGGGTTTGTGGGCTAATGGTTCTAGTCCCTGTATAGTTTCTATATGATTGAAATAGTGCATAATGAAAAAGATGCAAAAGTAAAATAAACTATGGTCTGCTCCCAAACGTGAATGTTATGGTATTCTTTTCCTTTCTAGCTAAATTCCTTTTATTGCTAATGTTTCCCTTGATGTAAATGTATACCAAAGAAGGACTACTCCGCATTTCAGTGGGCGTATTATGCTCAGTAAACTCAGAAATGCACTCCTGTTCTGAAGTGCCATAATTTCCGGGGGCTTTGTCCCAAATTATAGTGGGTCACTTAAATGACAGCCTTGCCTACTAGCAACTGTTGAAACAGTTGTAATTACAAAGCATAGTTGGTGCAACTGTTTTGTTCTCAGTGAGTCAGTTATATTTGCTCTTCTTTCCTTCCTTCCAACCAAGATTGCTCCTGCCTGACCCCAGACACAGGAAAGTCACCAGGTTAAACAGACGTGTTGTTTGAGTCTGGCCAGGTGCGGTCCTTAATGGTGCTGCTCTAAAGCCATTGTTTGGGTTGTAAATGGTCAGTTGGTTTTCTCTTAAATGCTGTTGCAAAAGGCAAACAAAGCTTAGAACAAAATGTGCACTCAGAATGAGCCTCAAGGGAAATACCTGATTCATTTTTTTATACTCCAAGGCAAATTTTCCTGTAGACTGGAAGCATTTCATTCCAGACTGTAATCTCTGATTCCGTGTCTATTTAAAATATATATATTTTTTCAGGGGTTCTTATAATATAGACAAATGCAGAAAGGCTTTTACCAAAGTTAATTCCCATTTATCTGTCCTAATAGACGGTAATATTGGTAAAGGGAATTCAAAAAAGCAGGTAATCTGATGATATTTTGTTCATGTATTTCTTCTGTTATTTTAAGAATCATAATAAACATAGCTTGTAATTTCTGGAAACACATCATACTGACTACCAGGAAAGGTTCAGGGTCACAGGCCTTCAAGGTCACAGAAAGCCAGCTTGAAGTTGAATTTTCCTTTGGATAAGTCACAGGTAAGTAGAGTAGGGTATAATTAGAACAATTTTATGGAAGCTATGCAAATTGGCGTGTGCTTTCTATCTTTAGCTTGAAGAAAATATTACTATGCATATAAAAGATGTTTCTTTCTTATTTCCTTCCTTTCTTCTTTTCTTTCTTGTTAGATTTTTATCAGAATTATGTGTTTAGGGGGAAATCTAGATTTATTAGTCAAACACAGGTGTTAATAATCTGCTCATGTAGAAAGCTATTATAAAATATGAAAATGCTTGGAAAGAAAAAGTTACAAAATTCTGTTTGGGTTTATAGTGGTTTTTAACATGTGCACAGTTGACTAAGATCCTAAACACAGTTAACCTCTATGAATGCACATAGCCTAGACCAGTGGTCAGCAAACCACGGCTCGCGAGCCACATGCGGCTCGTGAGCCGCGGTTTGCCGCTCTGTTGACTAATGAGTTTGCCGACCACTGTCATATACTACCCTTTACCTCTTTGCACACAATATGCCAAAATTGCCTAATCCTCACAGCTTCCAACTACGCGGTAACATTTAGTCTAGTCCAGTGGTCGGCAAACTCATTAGTCAACAGAGTGGCCTAGACTATTAAAGGTGAGTGAGTCCTTAACAGGTTGTCACTATTATAGTTTCTGTATTGTATGAAGAGGGCTTCTTATTTTCTTTTAGTGACTATTGTTATTTTAATAATTTTCTACGCTTGAAGATATAAATCAGTGGACACACATGAGAAGTAACATTATTATACAGCTCCTGTATTGGTGAAGTAAGTTTTTCTTTTTCTTTTGGTGACTAGTGTCATTTTAATAAACTTTCTACATGCATAGACATATATCAGTTGAACTGTAAACAAATTCATATGTGTCAAAAAACAACAACAACCAGCTATGTATGAAGACACTTGATTAGTTAGCCGATGAGGAAGACAGAAAAGGAACATGAGTACTTTACTCAACCGGGGTCTTTTATGCAGTAATCTCAGCTCAGAACCTGTAGATAAGCTAACCTGGGCCCAGCCTGGCAAAATTATTATTTAATTCTCCCTCCCCACTTCATTACTTTTTTAGTCCCCCATCTACAAACAGTCCACTTTTTTTACAAAAAACAGTCCTAACAAACAAAGATGCCTGGTTTTCCATACCACAGTCAACCCTAGCAGCAGTTAAAAAGAGGGTGGTTATTGCTTCAAGAAGTCAGAGCTCCATTAAGAAGTGGCAGCATACTAAATGAAGGCAAGGCCAAGGCCATAAAAACTGTAAGTCATTAACAGAGGAACTCTAAATGTGCAGCTGCCCACGACCACTTAATTTGGACCCAGATACCCAAATATCCCTATACATTTTAGTAGTTCCAGGGTAAAATAATTGGCCTAAATTGCATCAAGAAACAGATGTTTTATTTTAAAATAGTAGAGATGTGTATAACCTACTTTTAGAAACATTGATATTTTAAGAATAAAGTTTAACTTGAAAACTCTCTTAGGAACAGCTAGATAAATGCGATATTACTATGGAGAGTGGTTTAATAAGAGAGAAATAGTGAAAGAGTGGTTGAACATGTGTTGGTAGTTGGGTAAAGGACAAAAAGTGTGTCTGAGCATAAAAGATGAGGAGGGTAAAATCAATATTCTACCATATTATCCTATATAATAAAAGCCTAATATGCAAATCGAATGGCAGAGCCACCAGTCGCTATGATGCGCACTGACCACCAGGGGGCAGATGCTCAACGCAGGAGCTGCCCCCTGGTGGTCAGTGCGCTCCCACAGGGGGAGCGCAGCTCGGCCAGAAGCCAGGCTCATGTCTGGTGAGCACAGTGGCAGTGGCAGTGGCAGGAACCTCTCCCGCTTCCGAGGCAGGGCTAAGGAGCAGCTGGCCAAGTGGTAAGGAGCAGCGAGCAGGCAGGCAGGCAGTAAAGAGCCAGGGCTCCTGGACTGTGAGAGGGATATCCGATTGCTGGCAGGCAGACATCCCCCGGGGGGTCCCGGACTGCAAGTGGGTGCAGGCCGGGCTGAGGGACTCCCCCGAGTGCACAAATTTTCATGCCCTGGGCCTATAGTTCATTATATAATTAGATACTGTAAAGATATTGATGTCTTTGAGAATTACTATAAAGTATTTTTATCCTTAAGATTACTCTAAGCATTGCCCTGGCCAGTGTGGCTCTGTTGGTTGAGCATCGCCCTGTGCACTGAAAGGTGGCCAGTTCGACTCCTGGTCAAGACACATGCCCAGGTTGTTAGCTTGATTCCCAGTATGGGTGTACGTGGGAGGCAGCCAATCAATGTTTCTCTCTCACATAGATGTTTTTCTCTCTCTCTCTCTCTCCTCCCTTTCTCTCTTGCTAAAATCAATAAAAACATATTTTTTTAAAAAAAATAGATTATTCTAGGCAGAACTTGAATGGAATAATAGTAAGTTAATGTATCAGTATATGCATTTCAATTGCAACATTAAACATACAAAACAATTCATTTGTATTTCCATAATTCACATTTTTAAGACTACCTTAAGAACTGTTATTAATACAAACATGTCTGGGAATTCATATCCACTAGTATACAGTGATATATAGTAAAAAAAAAAAAAAAAAAAAAAAAAGCCAAACCTTCAATGCAGCTCTGTTTGGACAGAAGCATATAGCAAAAATCTATTTCCAAAGTCTAGGGGGTGGGAAAGTCTTGGTTTCTACCACTGTCCTTTCTTCTTTAAGAGACTAATAGTCTCTGTGACATTGTTTCATAAATACATATATCATACCTTAAGGGAAAAGAACAGTTTTATTTTGGAAACCATGTATTGATTTACATTTCTCCATTAATCAGATTTGTCTGGCGATTTAAGATAAAAGTCACTTTACCCAGCTCTTTATGTTTGAAGAATAATGGCCATTTGACTCAATCCTGAGGCAGCCGCAGCATTGTCAAGCCTTCATTATCTCCTGGGCTTTGAATAACATAATGTAGCAACAGAGTGCTTTGAGTTGTTCTAGAGAGGGAGATGGGAATTTGGATTGTTGCCTGCTGGCCCTGTTGAGCTTTGAGCTATCTGCTGTCTGGAAATAGCAAATTCAGTTTTTAATGGATCCGGCACTCTATGATAGCCAGATTTTCATGGCACATGCAGATAAAGAAACCAGTTATTGATTTGGCATGTTTACGCCATGCTTAAAACAGTCCTCGGCAGCAGATTGTCCAAAGCCATTTGTGCACTTAACTCCATTCCCCATCTTTGGCAAAGACTAAAAAATGTTTAAAAAGTAATTTTCGGGATGTTGCTAAATATCGGAAACGATTGGATAAATGTCTAATTGATTGAGTTCCCTTCCTGTTACATTTTCACATGTCATACTAAAACCATGCTCAGGGAAGTGAGCACTTTAGTGAATACTAAACCCATTTATTGTCGCCATCAACTCCGCTCTAAAGCCAAATGGATAACTCAGTCTCAAAATAAAGGACGTACTAAATAAAGGAGCTCTCGGTGCAAAAACTTGGCTTTCATTTGGTAAAGTACCTTGTTTCTCAAGGTGACCTTGCAGTTGTCACAGGAGGTGCAGACACAGCTCCCCAGTCAAGATCTGTAACCACCTTGTGCTTCCCGGCCTCTGCCAACCTGACCCAAAGCTTTGTCCTCAGTGTTTAACACTCCTCAGCTTGTGATTCAAGTTCAGTAGCAGATCGTGTTTTGTGAGCCTACCTTTGTGATATTATATGTATGTCTTTTTCTCTTTACCTTCCACTTTGACATTGTTCTAAAAATTAAACATTTTTACATGTTAGTTAATTTATTTTGTTACTATAACTTCAGGGATAGGTGGTATTGGAAGGATGTGTAAATGGCAGAGAGTTTAGTGTTGTTACAGTGAGATATCCGGGGACCCATAGATGCCAGAATTTGGCTCTGCCAGTTACCCTGAGGATTGACCAGGAGAATTGAATCCAACTGGATTATTATTATTGTTATTGTTACTGTTACTGTTACTATTCAACTTTTAAAGCACACCATGTAACTGGCACCATCCCCAAAGCTTTACATGCACACGTAACTCATTAAGCTTTATACCAACCTGTAAGATGAGTACTCTATCTCCCATTTTACAGATAAAGAAACTGAGACACAGAGAGATTGAGTAACTGCTCAAGGCCACACATCTGACAAGTTATAGAGATGTGTAACTCCAGAGCCTATGCCCACAACCTCTATGCCACAAGGAACCAAATACCCGCAGTGTAAGATGCTCTAACCCCGTGGTCGGCAAACTGCGGCTCGCGAGCCACATGTGGCTCTTGGGCCCCTTGAGTGTGGCTCTTCCACAAAATACCACGGCCTGGGCGAGTCTATTTTGAAGAAGTGGCATTAGAAGAAGTTTAAGTTTAAAAATTTTCGCTCTCAAAAGAAATTTCAATCATTGTACTGTTGATATTTGGCTCTGTTGACTAACGAGTTTGCCGACCACTGCTTTAACCAAAGGCCGACTGACCAACACACCTCAGGCTCAGGGCTGAAGTGGCCTTCTTACCCTGCCTCTCTTGTCTAACTCAGCTCTCATTCTCGATAGGCGAACATTCGGTAGAAATAGAAACATTGTGTGAAAAGGAATAAGGAGAGACAGAGGACAGTAATAGGGAAAGAGCACCGAGGATTCATTGAATGAACTCCCTGTAAAGCAGATGATTAAGCAGCTAAGCTTATCCCAAAAATGTCCACCCTCGCCTCCACTCTTTCCCCACCTGATTCATTCCCCACCAGCCTGGGGCAAAGGAAACTCGATTGATTTAAGCTGGACATCAAGGCTAATATCATCAGAGACTAAGAGACAAGGATCAGGCACTGCTGGGCACTGGGCTTCTAACAGAGCCCAGTCTAACTGTCTTTCCTCCCCAGCCCCTCAGTGGGGGTGGGGATGGGGCATGTTGGCAGCACCAGGGTTCCAACCAAAGTATTGGAATCCTTTGTACCAACACAACAGGGCGTGCTCAAGCCAGAGGAATAGGGTGAGTCAGAACCTAAAACCTAAAGCACAGAGAAAGGTTGAGGAGAGAACCAGCCGAAGTCATGATACCTGGAAATGAGAAAGTAGCATCAGGCAGGCTAGAAACAGGGAGAATGCTGCCCTGTTCCATTCAACAGGACACCAGCGAGCATCTGGAACTTCCCTTTACGGGCAGGTGGGGTCATGACAGAAGATAGAACGTTTCCCAGGTCTTTATTTACGAATGTCCTATTTAGTAGCATTTTCTCTCCCCTCCACCTCCCCACCCAGGCACTCCCAGGAATAGTAGGAATAGGGGAAAGCAAAGCTCATGATCAAATCCTTTGCAAACATTTAATATAAAAGCACTGATTTAAAAATAGTCAAAGAAGATCTACATAGACATGGCAGTTACTATATTTTCAAAGTATTTATCAAATCTAAAAAGGTCTCGGTTCCTACTGTTATTGGTGATACGCTGCCGCTACGAAACTCACTGGGATGAGGAAGAACCAGCAGAGAGGGCAGAGGACCTGCATGGAACCAAGACCAGAGAACATGTAGGCACCACCTCCCCTGGGCGAATGCCTCCCACTGCCCTGCCAGCCTCCCCCTGCTCGTCCTCTGTCGTAAGTCTTTGCACCCAGTTCAAATGTATCACCATAGCCATGCCCATTTGCTGTGTCGCCCCACTTACGTGCACTGCCACGGACCAACCCTTCCCGTCCCCACTGGGACAACAGACTTGCCTGGAATACAGTCCACGTGATATGTTAGTGAGCAAAGAAAAATACAGGACACTCAGTTCAGTTTGAATTTCAGGTAAATAATATTTTGTTTTGCTTAAATATATGACCACTACAACATGTGTGACATATTTTCTAAGAAGTTATTCATTTACCTGAAATCCATGTGTAACTGGATGTCTTGTTATCATCTGGCAACCCTAGTTATATGTCTACTACGTATTTCACTTGGGTGCCTTGAGACAGAAAGATGAAAAGGAAAACAGCCAAATTGGAGAGAAATAAAAAATTACCTTAAATCTTCGGCTGTGTTGAATGTGAAGGACCTGAGGCAGCTGGTTCCTAGTCCTCCCTCCACCCTGATATAATGTGCCTGGCCTCCCGTCCAGGGCTGACACCTATGTCAGATGTCGTTCTTCAGACATTTCCTGTTTCACTTGAAAAGATGAAACAACTTACTCATTTGACTTTGGTTCTCTAAAATCTGATGACAGCATTTTCACCTGGGGAGTCTGTCAGGAAAGTTGTTTGGAAGGCACCAGGCAGTTAAATTAAAAAGTGTCCATACCTTATCTTCAAGGAAGAAGAATTTTTATGTTCCCCCTGAAAAAGACACTTTGTTTCTCAGCAGCACATTATCATAAAATATAATTCATGACTTGTGTGTAGCTGAAGTTATTTTTATTGAGATGCACTGAGAACAGTCGTGCTGGCGGTGCTTAAAGCACATAATGGAGGCATCCATTAGGAATGAGGAAGCTATTACTGCCGTTTCTCTTCTCCAGCTCTGGGCTCCAGTTGTAAGGCTGTCGGGAGTCCTGTGATTGGTGGAGTGCGGGCTGATGCTGACTGAGGACCGGCTCCCAGGCCTGGCCTGTGTCTTCCTCAGCACATTATGAAGGCAGCTGAAAAGCCCCAGTCTCCCTGTCATCTCACATGATTACCAGCCTTCCATACAGACTCTGACTTGCACAATTTTCACAATTCTCCTGACAAAGAATAGTGAAATGAAAGTATTTCCATGGGCCAATAATTCATTCTCTCTAGGGTTTTTGTGCAAGATTAAGAAGACGTGATTCCAGTTAGCATCTATTGTGCTTTTTAAATGTGCGCATTAACACTCTTCCCTTGAAATTGGAAAGCAAGAGAGTTTTAGCATCTGGGAAGAAAATAAGTTACCAGCTTCTTTTTATGGTTGTTAATATTTTCCATTATTTAACACTCTACCTTTGGGTGCCTTTCAGAATTCCAGAGGTATTTTAAATCCACATGTGTCAAATGAAAATAAAGGAGTTTTAAAAACTCAAGTTCTTTTTAATTTAATACTATTATTATATGGAACACATGGGTAAGAAGGGAGTCTTTCACTTTTAATTACTGTAAAGTATAATAATACAGCTGCTATGCATAAACCAGAAATCCCTCTAATTCAGTGTAGACTTTTTTAGATGGGGATCGTTTTAAAGCTGTTTGTTTGTCTTTTCTCAGTTTTTATTTCTTATCAACACTCGTTTTCCAATTTAACTTAAAGCAACATTCAAGTTGATGTAGTGAAGGTTGTTTGGCTTGGCCCTCCCTCCTCCACGGGCACTTACTTTCTAGTGCTTTCTGTTTGTCTCAACACCAGCTGATTATCTTCCCACCGGAATGGATTATCTTCCCTTCTTTGTATTCATATTTATTACTATTCCACTTCCGTTTGCATTTCTCTGCACAATTTCTTAGATGTTCTTGCTTTATACCCTCCATTTTGTTTCTGCTGTGGGTATAATTCTTAGGGTCTGCAACCTGGTACCTTCTGTCTCTGCTTCCCCTCCTTTGGAGACAGTGATATAAAGCTCACACAGGGTCTTCCATTCTCCTCTCAGAATCTTAAACCATAGACCTGGGAAGGCCCTTAGAGCTCACGTAACTTACTGCTCTCCCCATCCCAGCTGTACTGTGTAGGTGAGGGAAGGCCCCTTCTGTGCTGCAGAATTCATCCTCTATGACCCAGTTTAATTTCACCTTCTGATGCACACAGAGAATTGTTCTCTGCTACCGCAATGGCATGCGTATGTCTTTATGACTTGACTTAGGCTCTCAGAATTCAGTTCCATTCAGGAAACATGTGGGGGGTTTTTTCTAGGGGAGAGGCACAGTACCCGGGATGAGACAGTTATAATCCAGGAGGCAGTAGGGCAAGATGGCAACAAATACTGAAATTATTTTGCTGTGTTATATGCTTATTATTAACATATCCCCTCCACCCTGTGACACTGCGGATGTCTTTAGGAGGGAATCATATCTTATTTGTGTGTTTCTTCCCCTCTAAGGGAAAGAAAAACAACACCTCAATTATGGCCTAGGATTTAATGTGCTGTATATATGAAGTGTGTTTTACTTTTCATTTGATCTGCATACTCTAACTTTACAAGAACTTTCCCATTATCAAACAGCAAATACAGGGTTAAAATTCAGTACTTCAATCCCCAGTTTGGGCTCTGCTCATGTCATTTCATAGTTGCAATGTTCCAGTGTAATAACCACAGCTATGGGAGGGCTTACTAAGTTTGTTTGGGGGGTTTAATGATAAAATAGGTAATACTTGCACTTAATGTATTCTAAGACAGTCTCCATCCTAACCCTCCTTTACAGACCCTGCTCCCCTTTTGAGAGGCAAGCCCCCATTCTGGTTTGTATATACCTCAAGAGTTATTTTTTGCAAACACACACACATACCTACATGTGTGTTTTTATATAGATTTATGCTTTTTAATTCAAATGTTCACATACTACAAACTCTTCTGTTTCTTTTTCACTTTATGGCATATTTTGGAGATAATATGAATCTGGACCTAAAGAACCGCCTTGTTCTGTATGTTTTAAACAGATGTGTATGTTCCATAGCAGATGTTTGCCATCTTTATTTAACTAGACTCTTCCTGATGGATCTTTGGGTGGCTTCTGACCTTTGATCTTACAGGCAGGGCTGCAGTGTATAATCTCACAGACATGCTATTTTGTGCCTGCATAAATGTTAACCGTAGGATACATTTCTCGAAGTAGAATGGCTGGATTATGGTGCTTGCATTTTAAGTCATGATCGGAAGTGCCAGATGCCCGCTAGGCCGGATGCTCTGATGCCCCCTCCCATCAGCGTGTAAAACAGTGCTGTTCCCCACACCCTCCCTGACTTTCAAATCCTTTCCTGGTAGGGAAAAAGGATCTTCTTGTAGTTTTAATTTATGTTTCTCTTTTGAGTGTAGCCATTCAGTTGTTAGAAATGACCACAAAAATCGAATAATTTGGTCTTTGAGTTCATGTAGCTACCCTTTGTCCATGAGTTTATCTGACGTTACAGTCACTCACCTCTTACTGACATGAAGAACTTAAGGTCAACACTGAAAGTTTGCTACGAAAAATAGTGGCGAACCTGGGCCTACGGAAGTACTCTCACAGTCTGCAGTGAGGCTAGAACAGTGGTCGGCAAACTCATTAGTCAACAGAGCCAAATATCAACAGTACAACGATTGAAATTTCTTTTGAGAGCCAAATTTTTTAAACTTAAACTTCTTCTAATGCCACTTCTTCAAAATAGACTCGCTCAGGCCAGTGGAAGAGCCACACTCAAGGGGCCAAAGAGCCACATGTGGCTCGCGAGCTGCAGTTTGCCGACTACAGGCGCTAGAACAACAGGTTAGAATGCTGCCAAGCTATCACTAAACCTGTGCCCCAGAAGATCAGCAGCTGCTAACACTTCAGGACTGATTAGTGATCCCTCTTGTACTTTGATAGGTTTAAACATTCACCAGTTTTCGCTTCAGTTATAATTTGCAAATGTACTCATTTCTAAATAAAGACAAATGGTCTTAACTGATGGATGAAAAATCTTTTTCAAATTAAGTATTCATAATAAATTTTGAATATGTAACAGACATGTATTTAAAACTCCCCTCAAGGTTTGTAAGATACTCAAGTATATAATTTTATAATATTGGGTAATAGGTTAATAGCAATGCATGCATGTTAGTGTATTACTCTCTACCAGGCTTTCTGGCCCCCTCCCCGGTCTCTCCTCATTGGGTCTCTTTGATGTTGCTGTTCCCCATTCACAATAGTGTTCTGTTCCTCGAGGGCCCACGGGTGCTCCTTTGCATCCCGCACATACATGCAACACGCTCCCAGGCATTAACTTTTGGGCAGCACCTCAGTCCCCTGTGTGCGGTATGAAACTCGTCCTCCCTCTCTGCTCCGCCCCCTCCCAACACATGGGCTCTGCATTGACAGCATTGATGACTATTAGCACACCCTTCCAGCTGCAAATCAGAATGTCATCCTGGACTCCTCCCTCCCTTTACCCACTCCTTTGACGGTCAAGTATTTCTCAGTTTGCTCCTGATTTCTCTGGCTGTGACTCGTCTCCATCTCACTTGCCTTATGCAGGCCTTTGGCAGTTCTCTCCTGGGTTTCTTCATCTGTCACCAGCTGGTTTTCCTATTTTCATTTTCACTGTCCTCCCAACCCCCAAGTCATTTTCTCACTGCTCTGAGGGGGATAATTATAAAATGCAATTCAGATTGTGTGAATCCCCTGCGTAAAATACTTCCACCACCCTAGGCACCTGCTGGAGAAAGCCCAGCAGGGTAGATAAGGCCCTTTATGGTAGGAGCTCCTTTACGCCAGCCTTACCGATCTAGATGCCTTTCCCAAATGTTGCACTCTCTGTGCTCTGTGTACAGGCTGTTTCCTGTTTCTGAAAGCCCCTGTTATTTCATTCACCTGTTTCATCTTTCCTCTTCAGACCTCAGAGGCAGCCATTCCCTCAGGGAAGCCATCCCTGCCTTCCTGTACTCCCCACCCACGCCAGGGTTAGGTGTCCCTTTTGTGTGCTCCCCAGCCTCCTTGCCTTTCTGTCCCCCTGGATGGCTAGTTGTTTGGAGGACAGGGATTGTGTAGGTAAGGACAGGGACAGGTCTGTAGCTCTGAGGACTAGTCCACGGGCTGATGCAGAGATGTTCAATAAAAGTTAATTTAAGGAGCGAACGTGATACTGTTTAAGGTCTGGCCCTTTATACAGATGCTCTTGGATACGTATCTCTGAAGCATCTTCTGTATCCCATGCACACACGAGAAATTAAAAGGCTCGTGTGGACAAGCAGTGGTTCCACAGGATTTCTGTATTTCTGATTGAATGCATCTTTTCTATTGCCAGTTACATTACATTTACATAAAATTAAGGAGAATGATTCGCAGCTATCTGGAGTGTGCAAGCTCCTCCTAATGAGGTGGGCTGCTTCTCTACCAGAGGTTCACACAAACTTGATGGCCCATTGGAATTGCTGGGGGTATTTTAAAATATCCTGCATGGGTCCCACATGTCTGCACAATGTGTGTGTATATGTGTGTGTGTGTGTGTGTGTGTGTGTGTGTGTGTTGCATTGCTTCCAAATATTTTAAATGAGCAAATGGACTTCATTTTAAAGTTGTTCATTTTCATCTCAGCTGATCCCTCAGCTCTAATCCTTTTTTCGCATCTGCAGTCAGCTCCTTGTCCCTTTTCTCCTGGCAGTTTTTCTAAACCTTTCTCAATTTCCTCAGTCCTCTTCTTTCCTCACCCTTACCTGTACTTCATGCATGTACACACACACACACACACACACACACACACACACACACACAGCCCCCTCATGAATTGGTCTTCTGCTTACATTGCTCAAACGGCAGACTTGAGTATACCATTTTGAATTTCTAGTTTTACCCATATTGTACTTAATCTGATAATGTGACATATCCCTAAGGATTCTAGTGGACTTATTAGATATTTTATTTAGAACTATGTTGTGAATAACCCAACTCATGCTGGCTTAAAGAGACCATTTATATTTATAATTTATTGGCCTCCTTAATTGAACTGTCAAGGTAGATTTTGCATTACGCACGGCTGCAGTCAGGACTCCGGCGGAGTCATCAGCAGCACTCTCTGCCATGTCACTTGGCAAGCTTTGCTATGTCAGCTCTTCTCAGGCTCCCCTCCTTGGCGTCAGCAAAGACTGCTGCAGCGTCCCTCTTCACACACCCTGCTGCCCAGTATAAAGAAGAGAGAAGTCCACTATCCTGGAAGTTCCAACCTGACTGGCTCGGGTTGTGTGCACTTCCCTGGGTTGGGACTTAATCTGTTATTGACCTAAGCCAGTCAGGGTTCTCATCCCAGACACTGGGTGTGCAGTTAACCCACTCAGACCACACTGGCTGGAGTGTGAGGGATGCGGGGACGGTGAGTCCCCAGGGGTGAAGAAGGAATGCAGAAAGGACAGACAAATGTTTACAAGGATGCATGTTATCATACTGCTATCGTTTACAGTTTCGTCAACATTTGAGCAATATATATTTAATTTGAAGTGTCGTACATGGGTGTATATGTAGATACGCATATATGTATGGTGAAATTGCTGTGTCATATTGGAACATTTGAATCTCTTTTGAACTTTTGAAGTGAATGCAAAAAAAGTAATCATAATATGTCCTATTTTTATAAGCAATCTAAGAAATCACTCTGTCATTGAATTTATGTTTAATTTTTTCACAAATAATGAAATGTAACCACTAAGCATTAGAAGTATGGTATAATGGAATCTGAAGAACTGACTTCAGATTATTGTTTTGTTACTTGACTTTGGATAAAGATATTTTCTCTGGTCACTTATTTTATTGTCTGCTAGATGCAGATATAAATAATATCTGTCTTATGTATCTCACAGAGTCACTGTATCACACGAGGTAATATATGTTAAAGCCTATAATAAAAGACACACTTGTTATTTTTTTCATTACCTCATCAGGTTGAGTTTTCCTGACCAAAGAAAATATTACAGTTAAAATGTAATTCTGTTTCACTAACACATTGCCTTCATGATTTAAAACAAGCTTTGTTTTTAGTTTTGTTTTTGTCTGAAGCCTGAGAGTGGCTTATATAAAAAGTCCACAGTAAGATATTTTAGGGCAAAATAAGAAGAGCTCTGTTGTTCGCTCACAAGATGAGTCACTACTCCAGCTGAGAATAACAGCCCGGGCTCCTGGGAAGCAGAGGCAAATAGATAAACAGCTAAATGCACAGCTTTCGTTCTGTAATAAGGAACAGTGTATCATTCAAAAGGACTTGCCTTTTCTTAAGGCACATCTCGAAATAGACTATGTCTCATCAATCTCTCTGTTAAGGGGCATTGAACAGCATAATGGCCCATCGTACCATAAAATTTACAAAACCCAATAAGCTTTGCAACGATTTTGGACAGTTTTCAATAGAGAAGCAATCTAGCTTGGGTTTTAATGTGTCGTTTATTAGCTGTATTGTAGGTGATTTGCTTAAACTTCTCTGAGCTCAGCTTTCTCATCTCTAAAATGGAGATAGAAAGTAGTTCCCTCCCCATGGGGTTATTATAAGGAATAAGAGAAAAAATGTATGTTGAAGAGATTGGTACAGTGTTCTGCATGTAGTAAGTGCTTAATAAGTGTTAGTTGTTATAACAGTTATTACAAATTCCATCAATTAACATTTATTACTATAATTGTGTATCTGTAAAAGAATATCAGCAGGGAGGTCATTTTATGACTAAAGCATGCATGTGATTAGATATTAGAAAGTATCATCAAGGTCTCTCAACTAGATAAAAATCTAACCTGATGGAAATTGAAAGGAGAAAAATGAAAATATTGCCCTGGTTTTCTCTGAGCTGATTACATTTTTCTGTTATTTATTAAAAGCAAACAAACAAACAAAAAAGTCACTTTACAGTGGCACCAGGGCACTCCAAGTTATCGTAACGGTGAAAAACCTGTGCCAGGGAGGGTCATAAAGGTAACTAACGTATGAAGCCAGAGCAAACCTTATAATCACACTTTCACTGACAGCACCTGCACCTTCCAATTGTACTTAGCTGTGTGTGGACTCATTAGCATATCATAGACTATGGGGTGTTGATGGGGTGTAGTCATTCCCTTATTGTCCTTCAGGATACTGTCTTTAAATTCTAACTGCAAAAAAAGTAGAATAATTATACTGATAACTCTGGACATAACCCAAAATAAGATTACCTAGAATATTTTACACACTAATAAGTTGGTGAAGATAGGTTTTTACATTTGTCCCTTAAATAATCAAAGTAATAGGGTAGATATTTAGAATAATTAAATGTTAGCGCTGAGGGGAATGTAAGGTCAGCTTTTGACAGTTTCTTCTTTTTAATTTAGATGTGGAAACCTGGGCTCACAGAGGTTAAGTTCCACAGGCAGTTGGCTAAATTAATAATACAACTGAACCTAAAAGTCATATTTTCTGATTCCTAGTCTGATAGATAGACCTTTACCTTCACCACAAGATATTTTTTTCTGTTTATTTGTTTGTTTGTTTGTTTGTTTGTTTTTTGGGGGGGCGGTCATTGTTTATTTAATTTTTTGTAACTATTGTTGATTTTGAATACAGTCAAACCTGGATTCTCAAACATCTCCCATCTGGAACAATTCAGTTCTCCACCAAATTGTTAATGGTACGGGGGCTGGGGCTGGGGGGGGTGTTGCTAGTCTCAGTTGTCCAACCAAATTTCGGTTCTCCACCCAACAGTTCTTAGTCACGAGACTCTCAGGCAACAAACAAAGGAGAGAATGCATGAGTATGAGTCAGTTTACCACTAAACCTCGTGTTGTTAACATCTCAGGAAATTGTGCTGTGAATATTTTCATGTTTTTTGCTTTTATTGCTGCTTATTATTACATTAAATACGTACAGTACGTCACCATGGGTCCTAAGAAGGTTAATGATAGCAGTAAAGTGAAAAAGAAAGTAGTGAGAACAATAGAGCTTAAAAAAGAAATAATTGCAAAGTATGATAGAGGTGTACACGTGTCTGATCTGGTTACCGAGTATGATATGCCTAAATTGATGATTAGCACAATTTTTTATTTTGTTTTGTTTTTTTGTTAATCCTCACCCAAGGATATTTTTCCATTGATTTTTAGGGAGAGTGGAAGAGAGAGGAAAAGATAGAGAGAAACATCTATGTGAAAGAAGCACATCGATTAGTTGCCTCCTACATGAGCCCCTAACCAGGGCCCGGGCCCGGGAGGAGCCTGCAAACAAGGTACATGCCCTTGACCAGAATCAAACCTGGGAGAGACCCTTCGGTCCGCAGGCTGAACCAGCTAGGGCTGCACAATTTTAAAACATAAAGAGGCCATCAAGAGTGCTGATGTTAGTGAGGGTGTGAAAGTGATCACTAAACAACAATTATAGGCAATTGAGAAAGGTTAAAACAGGGAATCACTTTGGGGTCTAGAATGGATTAATTCAATTAACAGTATTTCTAATGAGGGGAAAAATGATTCGGTTTTCAAACAAATCACTTCTCGAACACCTTCTAGAACGAATTAAGTTTGAGAACTGAGGTTCCACTATATTTTTACTCTACTTTTATTTCCAATTATTCTGGGATTGAAAACTCCAATACACTCTACCTTTTAGCACTCTGAACTTAACATTTTGAAATATGTTTTCATTGATTTTTAGAGAGAGAGGAAGGGAGAGCGATAGAGAGATAGATACATCCATGAGAGAGGTATATCCATCATCGATCGGCTTCCTCCTGCAGGCCCTCACTGGGGATGGAGCCTGCAAGCTGGTCATGTGCCCTGACTGGGAATCGAACCAGTGACCTCTTGGTTCATGGGTCGACGCTCCATCACTGAGCCATGCTGGCCGAGCTGAATTTAACGTTTTAAACCGCTGAGATTGATTGGGACTTGACTTGCTCACCTAAACATGAATTTCCGGGTGACTTGGTTGGCTCTTATCAGAGTCCACACATGCAGACCACGGGAGCAGTTACAATGGACAGCATAGTACAGCACTGCTCGTGGTTACATAGACCTGCTGGGTCTATTGCCCGAAAGCCACAGAACTGGCCAGGCTGGGTTCCTTTGCTGCCTGGCAGACCTCTCCATAGTCAGCACCCGAAGAAAAAGGAGCTGGGGTTGGGAAAGCAGAGTGGTGAGAGGAAGGTATGACAGAGACCACCAGTGCCCGGACAAAGGGACCTGCCAGGGGCGAGAACCTGGCTTCTCTTTTGTCTGCAGTGCTGTAGTCCTCACCCCTGGTTTCCCTCTGCACGGACTGCCCCACTGGGACTAAAAGACTAAGTAATGACTCAGGAGAGTGCTTATGACATGCCAAAGTTTAAAGGGCAGTCACAAAGCACTGTAGTCAGTATGATGCCAATGTTATGTATTTGTGCTTCTGAATTGTCTACCTTTTATTTAATACAGTTTCCATAGAGAGGAATAAAAGAAGTAAATATTACTTTCTTTTTAAAAGGCTGTGGCTGGGCCAGAGTAAATTTGGAAGACTGGATTTTTCAAAATCTGGTTGGCTCTGATAATAACAACAACAATTTTTATTAATTATTTTACTGTATTGCTTGCTTAAAATGTAACCATCACTGAATTTTGGAAATACCAAGTTCTTCAAGACAGGTGCTGCCTTATTGGATATTTGTCTGAATTACATCTAATTACATCTAGTTCTAGAAAGATATATAGTTTCTGTGTCAGTTAATATCCACTTTATGGTTGGGCCATTTTGATCACGTGGTCTTGTATGTTTTGATCACAACTTTTCTTTCATACAAGGCATCTTCATTACTGTGGTGTGGTCCATATTGTTACAAATCTGTCAGAAAAGTCAGCATAAACAAGTCAAAAGGAACTTGATGCTAACCACCCAATATAAAAGTTTTGGAGAAAGTAAGACAGGGATACATTTCATGGGAGGGAGTCCTGAGAAAGCTGTCATTTAACATTCCTAACACTGGGGTGGGGGGGGGATAAAAACTAGGCGGCTATTCTAGCACTGCTTAGCTTAGAGCATTTACATATTTACGTTAAATTTTCACTGATTTGAAGTAGTTTCAAGGGAGACCTGAAACTGCATCCATCATATCCTGATCTAAGAGAGTGTAGCTATGTCTGCTTCATATGTGCCCGAACATAAGGTAGCATTAGTTATTCATTCAGCCTGCAGAGCAGCCATACTGTATGCAAGGTCTGAATTAGGGAAAATATTTCTTTTTAAATAATCTTAAGAAATATAGTTTATTACTTTCAAGTAATTACACAAATGTAGTCTTTCAAGGAGGAGTACTTTGTGATTCTTTTTATGAATAGGTAAGATGATACATATTAGATATCAATAAGACTTTAAAAAGGAAAGGTAGTTGTTTAACCACAGAAAAATTCTTAACCTAGCTGGTAATTAAAATAATACAAATTTAAATTGCAATCAAGTGTTATTTTCATCTATAAAATTTCTAAGTATTTTTTTTCAATGAGACTAATTTTAGTTAAGTGTTAGGTGAGAATATAAGTGGTGAGAATATAAATTTGAGAGTCTTAAAGTTAATATCGTTAAGCTCATCAATTGAGCTTCTGAAAATCTATTCGAAGGAAATAACCTTAAAGACAGAAATACCACTTTTCACCAAAATTTCACTGTACTATTATTAATAATAGGAGAGGGAAACATTTAAATGTCCACCAATAATTAAATTACTTATATAAGTAAACCATAATAATGCAGTGGAATAATACCCAAGTGATAAATATATATTTGGTAGAAATTATACAATGTGGAAAATGGTCACATTATTAAAGAAGAGATGGTAATAAAATTTTGCATAAGTTAAAATAATATAATAATGTAGAAAGAAATACCAAAATTTAAAAATTTTCTTAAACTCAACCATTCTACTTAAAGTGTTATCTATAGCAATATGCGTAGTCACTTCTTTTTTCATTATCACTACAAAAGTAAAAAATATATATATATGTAGGCTGTTCTCATCCCATATTATCTCACATGCCAAGTTTTGAGGTTCATAATATAATTTTTACCTTAAAACAGGAATATCTTTAGATAACACATTTAGGTTTTCCAAATGTTTTCATTTTCATTAGTCTTTTATATTTGTGGTTTTTAATGTATTATTTAAGTATTTCATTCTGCTGTTCTATAACTCTTCAAGAAGTTTGTATTTCCTGGAATTTTCTCCATACCCGCACAGCTGTCTACCTCCCAAAACACCACAAAATTAGAATTTTGAAATGGTATTTCAGTGGCTGTTGCGATTTTGAACCTATACATTTGTTTTACTGTTTTGAGGTCCTACCGCTTATGTGGATTATTTAACATTTTCTAAACACACATAATCCATTTACAAAGACAAAGCACCTTGTGTTTCTGTAGTTATTTTTATGTAAAGCTATTAAAGGAACAGGAAACATTTTTGACTACCTTTCTCCCTACAACTGCCCCAAAAATAGTCATTAGTATTAAACATAACAGAGACTAAACTTGTTTCCCACGGACCCGTGGAGAAAGGCTGCAAAGTAACACTGAAGCATTTGGGGTTATTTATAATAAAGCCTGTTCGAGAGAAGCAAGATGCCAGTTCACGTGTCGGGCAGACAGTGGCAGCTGCTTGGTTACTACGTGGCACTGTCTCATCCTAAATCAAATGGGAAATGGGTTCTATTTGACAGATACTGCCATCAGTGCAAACATTATTTTAAAATAATTAAAAAGCTTCTAATTCTTTTCTTTTTTTTTTTTTTTAATCTTAAGAACAGGCTGTTTGGTTTGTCCACGCTTCCCCAGCTCTGCAGCTTGGGGCTCCAGCCATGAGTGTTCCTGTGCCAGGTTTTCTATCTAGCCACGCCCGAGCCACGACTTTCCATCCCAGGGGGACAGTGCAGCTATGTTCTTGGCGTTTTCTGCCTATTACCAGTGAGGGTCTGTGAACAGAATCTCCATTTGTGAGAACCTCATTGTGGATAGCATGCAGTGGTCTTTTCACTTTGATTGATGGTTCTGGTTCTGCACCATCTGGCTTCTGATAGGCTGCATTAATCATATCCTGAACTAAGAAAGTGTAGACATGTCTGTTTAATATGTGCCCATACATAATGTAGCATTAGTTATTCATTCAGCCTGCAGAACAGAGTCATAATGTATGCAAGGTCTTTACATAGTAAAACATAAATATTAATATGCGGCCCATTAATGCTGTTTTCACTTGTGCTAACCTCCCCCTAGTACATTTGTTTACGAAGATTGAGGAATTAAGAGAAAGAAGACCATGTGCACATTTACATGAACATATATAGTTTGGCTGATGTCTCATGAATTTAGAGTGATGTATGTCTGTAATACTTATCTTACCCGTATTTGCTTTATTCTCTAATTGCCGCTTAAAATACAGGTTAAATGCAAGCTGCAGCACAGACTCACTTTTTCTCATGTGAACCACTTGCCTCAAATGTAGGTCATCCGTTTGCTGGGGTCTCTGGGGTGTATGTGGCCCTGCTCTTTTGTGCTCCTTCAGCTGGGCCCACTTTGACACACTCTGTCCCCTGCTGTGTAATAAGGTCCAGAAAAGAAAAGAGAGGCCAGGAGAGGCAGGAGAGGAATTCACAAGTCAAACCAAGTTTGCTCCAGGTTTAGAACCATCAGAGGTATCAGTAGCTTAAATCTGCTTTTGGAGATTTGCTAGGACCTTTTCTGGCTGAGCAAGATTTAGTGTGCATTAGTCATAACCCTTTGGTACCTAGAGGAGGGGGGTAGGGGTTTAAATTGTACAAGGGAGGTTACCTTGTACAAAATTGCTAGAGCGTATTTCTTCAGGTAGCAAATTAAAACCATAGCTTCATAACACATGCTTTACACTTTATTAATTATGTTTTGTCGTAACAGCACATATTCCTCTGTGGTTACACCTTCTTGCATGGGACCCACTTTCAAAGCATGCATTTTAATGAATTTTGCTGTTGCAGAGTAAATGGAGATTAGTGCTTGTGTGCTGCAGAGCGCACAGTGTGATCCTCACTGCAACAGTGATCCATCGTGAAATAACGCCTGGGAAATGGGGCAGGTGATCATAGCTTTTGTTGAGAAATAAGTAAGCTACAGCTTCTGTCTGAAATGTAATGGCACTGAGGTTTAGTCACATAAGAACTATGAATAATACCAATAGAAACTATACGTGTACAACCTGACATCTCAAGAGTTTAAGAAATAAACATGGAAAAATAATTTTGGGAGTAAAATCAGTAAAATTAAGTATTCAGCCCATCCATTTTTTTATTTTAAAGCTATTTTTAGCTGTTTCCTGTAATAATCTAGATCCCATTATGGCTTAGTTCACTCTAGTAATTGATTTTTTAAAAATACACTGCCTGCAAGAACACTGCATTGACAAACTAGAGACTAGGAACTCTGCACTAAACAGGCGTGTGACCGGGAGACTGTGGGTGTAATTCTAGGGCTCTGTGAGCTGCACTGATTTTGCTGTGTATGGTAATACAGGGTTCACATCTTGGCTCTGCCACTCAGCCAGCTGGACGCTATTGAAAAAGGGTTCAAACTGGCTGGCCTCTTTCCAGATTAACCCTCTTTCTAAGATATACAGTATTAGCGAGACTCCTATCTAAAAAAAGAAATATCTCAAATCTGGCTTCTTATCTTGAAAATGGAGATTATCCCTGCTCTAACTACATTTAGTTGGGAGGGTCAAATGAGATAACGTGCATGTGTTATAAACTTTGAGATGCTATAAAAATATACGTACTGCCATTTTCGTTGATTAAACTTTCCTGAAATTCATCTGTTATGCTCATAAGAGTTTGCACAGTGATACATTCTCTTCCTGTGTCGCCGTAAATTGAAGAACCAGGGAAATGATGAACACATGCGTTTCCTGGTGCCTAAGCTCCTCTTCTTGCATAAGTTCCCTCTGGAGTTTACAGCAGTGGCTGAAAACTATCTTTCCTTCTGTAAAGGACCATATGCCAGTGAAATACAACATAATTTAATTTTTGTCTTCAAGCAACATATAAACTATTGGACTGAGCTTCTTGAAAATTAAGGACATTCATCCTGAAGCTCGGACAGGACTGAAAGGAGGAGAAATTTTAAACCAAAACATGTATTAGTGCAGGGAGGCCTGCCAGAAAGACAGCTTTCAAAGGCCAGCGCTTCACTTCGATTGGAGAGCTGTGCCATGCAGGAGGGAGGGCACGAACAGATGGGCAAGTTAGCAAACTAGACAGCTCTCCCTTCCTCCACGGTCCTGGTTAGACTTGGATGCAAAATGCAGCCAGCTCCCCCAATGCCAAAGAGACCTCTTTCAAATATGGAAATACGAAAACACAGGAGATTTAAAAATGTGTCACACTTTACTGAATCTACGCTATTATGTTTTTGCATTATCATGAATATATGAACGTTTTCATCATGACGGAATTTTAAGCACGTTTTAATGTTGCCAGCTTGTCTGAAGGACAACCAGACATACGTATGGTTCTCCACATCAGTAAAGTGACTTGCATCCCAGGCAGTGTATTATGGGATCGGATGTCCTCTGTACACGGTAGCTGGTATCGGAGAGCAGGTTTTGGTCTGTAAGCAATAGGTCTCCCCTCAAGCCAGCATTACAAATGAGACTCAGTAGTCATTGCATGAAATTTTAGAAAACTCGCATTTGTTTATTCCGTCACTAGGAAGACAAAGAATAACATATTGTGGGTCCTGTGCTTCAGTGCCCCCCAGTGTGCTGGGGGGGATGGAGGTGAGCAGCTAATTTTAACAGCATCTCATAATGCCACTAACACCACCATTGTTAATTACTGTGTTACTGGGAATGGTATTAGTAGCAAAGCATAAATCTATTTTAAAGGAATCCCATTATAAAAGTTTCACTGAAGGCCATTGGGAAAGCAGAAGGAATTCAGTGCTAGCCTCGTGCCTGGAATCAGTTGTAGGAACCAAGACTCACTTATTACTTGTCTCAGAAAATTGTATTTCTCATTCCCCTAAGACCTAAAAATGCCCACATTTCCCTCCCTAAACCTGTGTTTAGAGGTTTGTCTACATTGCTGGGACCCTTGTGCCCGTTCACCAAGAGCATAATGGTCCCAACGCACTGTGTTGGATTTCACATCTGGCTTAAATTACAACCAGGAAACAGGGCACATACCTGTCCAAATAACTGTCCAGTGCTTTTTCCTTAATAGTACTGCACTCTCGTGTCTGATTGCTTTTGACTCTATCTCAGATCATAAAGATACTACTGAGGAATTACTTCCTAGCTCTCTCTCCTCTACTGCAATAAATTATTTGCCCTCTGCTCTTCCCAAAGGCATCCAAGGTTATGGATAGTCCAGACTGATGTCTGCCTTTGCCCTTCACCACCACCACCCCCATACTAATGTGGCCTGCCCCACATCCAGAGCTGTAGGATACGCTGGTGGGAATAAAAGCAGGAAACTCTATCAGGAGGGGCTGCAGGGTGGGGCAGTCATGCATTATGTAGACTTTGTCAGCATTAATGTGAACAAAGGGTCACCAAGACTCATCACATTTATAATGGGGAGCGAACATGTGCTTTTCAGAATTCCTCCTTTCATGGTTAACCTTGTATGCTGCAATTATCTTCAGGTTGAAGATACTGTTCTTGCTAAAAAAAAAAAAAAAAGTGATTTTTGTTTAATGAGGTTGGTCAACCTGTGTATTACTAGTTATAAGTCAATTTAGTTATATACAGTCTCTACTTGGCTTTCGCCGCCAAAGGCAGGTTCATGGTTTGGAGAAAGGAACTCCTCTTCCCTCACTTCCTTTTCCACAGCCTGTTCCAGTTTCCAAAAGGTGGTCAAAGCCTTGAAATGATAAATAGGCTAAACTCTGCTTCTAAATATATGAGATCCTTATCTTTTGGAAGAGTATTTTTATGATTTAGGGTTTTTTTAATAAAACACATATACAAATATGAATTGCTTTTCCAAAACAGTTATTTCATTACAATTCTTCATTAAGTGACTCTATACACAGGGTAAAATGACAGTGTGAATGCTTGTTTAAGCTTGTTAACTTCATACGGCAGAAACACGGAATGAGAACATTCAAGCCTCTTGCATGGTTAGTATACCTAAATGTTAGATGAGGCAGGGGGATGCTTGTCGGAATCAAATAATTTATAGACCATGGTGTCCATATTTTTCCCAAGAGTGGAAAGTCTTAATATCAGCCCTCAACTTGCATTCTATTATTTATAAACATTTCTAGAGAAGCTCTCTGTGTAATACACACATATGCCTCATACTCAGAGTTTCCTCCTTCCTCCTTTCTCTCTCATTTCAGTTTTTTATTGCTGTTTTATTTATTTTCCCCTTTCTTCCTTTAAAATTAGAAAAGAAAAACAATTCACTCTCACATATTAGTAGGGTCATATTTGTGTTTCAAATGATGCTTGTGGCCTTCAACACCAAAAGATCTGGATAAATAGATTTTGCCACCTATATTTTGTTGTGCACAAGAAAATGATTTCTCCAAATAAATTCAGTGGCCCAGCCATAATAACCAACATTATCAGGGTGTGTGTGTGTATGTGTATGAGAGAAAGAGAGTTTGGGGGGAAACCGTGATTTTATCATTTCAACCACAGACAATCATAGCCTAAAGCTTTCTAAATGCCCATCCTTTAACAAACATAACTTTATTTCTAACATTTCTATAATCCAGATTTGCTAAAACATGTAGGCAATGTGGTATATATGCTTTGCTTTGCAAGTGAGCAAATGCTTTGCAGTACAAGTGAGCCTGCCTTACAGTGTGCACTCTCTCATTCACCAGCTGTGAAACTTGGGCACATTTCCTAATCTATTTGACCCTCACATTTATCACCTCAAACAGGGAAAATTATATGTCTTTTTTTGTGAGAAATAAATCTCTGAAAACTGATTCATAGTAAGTACTCATAAAATATCTTACCCATTTATTTTTCCTTCCTTCTAAACAATTACTATTTAATATGCTCGATAGTCTAGATACTTGGAAGTATTAAATTATTAAATACATTTAGGCTGTTTCCAAATCTTAGCTATGGTAAATTGTGCTGCTATGAACATTGGGGTGCATATATCCTTTCTGACTGGTGTTTCTGTTTTCTTGGGATATATTCCTAGAAGTGGTATTACTGGGTCAAATGGCAATTCCATTTTTAATTTTTTGAGGAAACGCCATACTGTTTTTCACAGTGGCTGCACCAGTCTGCATTCATTTGCAACAGCATGGATGGAACTGGACAGCATTATGTTAAGTGAAATAAGCCAGTCAGTGAAAGAAAAATACCACATGATCTCACTCATTTATGGATAATAAAAAACTATAAACTGATGAACAAAAATAGATACAGAGGCAGAGAAGCATCGAACAGACTGTCAAACTACATCGGAAAGGCTGGGGAGGGTTGCAGTGGGGGGGGGGGGGAGCAAGGGAGGTAAGAGATCAACTGAAGGACTTGTATGCATGCATATAAGCATAACAAATGGACGCAAGACACTGGGAGGGGGGTGAGGGCATGTGCGGGGTGGGGGGGCCTAGGGGAGGTTGGGGAAGGTCAATTGGGGGGAAAAATGAGACATATGTACTACTATTTGTAATAGTTTAAACAATAAAAAAAGTTTAAAAATTATTAAATACAGGGTGGGGCACAGGGTGGGGCAAAAGTTGGTTTACAGTTGTGAGCACTTGAAACACGAGGCTTATTATTTATTTATTATTTATTAATTGTATTATTTTCCATGCAAACAACTGTAAACCTACTTTTGTCCCACCCTGTATGTTTATGTGTTATTTCTCACCTCTTTCCAGGCAGTTGAGAAAAATACATTATAATGGAAACGCACATCATAGATTAGCTCAGTCGGCCAGGCCCATTTTTATACATAAATTCCAAGTCAGTCCCAACCCTCGAGAAAATTGTGAAGTTTGCCTCTGCTAGCAGCCAGCTCCTCCCTTTCCCTTTTCCTGACCTTTTCGTTGCTTATGAACCCCACAACCCCTTGCTGTCTCCAGTCATCCACAGTCAAGCCAGCTTTCAGAAAAGAATGTGATAAACACATCCATTACAAGGTATAAATTATTGAAAAAGGTCAAGATGAGTATCTCCTAGGCTCTTTTCATTCTAACAGAAGAGACCAGGATTTAAGCCGAAGTATTCACTACTAATTGTCGATCCCATATCTTAGTGAAACTTCCCATTTTCTAACAGACTTCCTGGAACTTGTCGATGTATAGCATCCCTGAAAATTATGACTGGGGATTGGCTTTTTCCCCTTTGAGATGCAACTTTTGATGACTTGCGACCCCAGCAAAGAGATCCACAGGTCACTGGAAACTGTTCCCCTCAAGCAGAAGTCCGTTACACTTTTGCCCACACGGTCCTGTAAAATGCACAGTGTCACCAAGGAAGGGAACGGGGACAGAGCAGAGGACGGCACCTACAACATAGTTACCAGATGTGGTAACAGCTGCTTATCGACATAGCCTAAGAAAGACTTAATGGAGCTGGAGAAAAACAACTTGCACCTTCAGTGCAAAATCAGTATTATTTTTTAAAGTATTTATTATTGAAAGTATTATGTATGTCTCCTTTTTTCCCCCCATTAACCTCTTCTAGTGGGTCCTTGCTTTCTGTCCCCTGCCCCAGGCCGTCAACACACTATTGTCTGTGTTCATGGGTTATGAATATACGCATACAAGTTCTTTAGTTGCTCTCTTCCCACCCACCCCCGCCTTCCTTCTGAGATTCAACAGTCTGTATTATTGTGACTTTCCTTAAAATCTTCACTTATAGAAAACATGTGAAAGTAAATGAAAATCTTGCTATTTATTAGGGTATATATATTTCAAGTAAGAATATCTTTGTTTCTCTCAAGTAAATTAAAATAGTATTTTCTTCAGAATCCCTAATAAAAAAGAGACTGGGAAGACTCATAGGTAATTGTTGATCATCTCAGCTTTCTTTTGACTATGTTTCTTTGTTGAACTCTTCTGATAGTGGATGTGGGTCAGATATGACAAATCAAGGAAAAGGAAAAAAGAGGAATCCATATAATTACTAAATGTTTCCATAAAGCATGTGAGTAATACACTGTCACCCTGGGTTATATACAGCCTTGTGTGTTTGCTTAATTATGTTTTAGCAACTAGATTGTAAATTTCTCATGGGTAGAGACTATGTCTTATATTTTCAAGTGGCCTTAAAGGAATCGAGGCTAGAAGTTGACATTTTTAATAGGTTCTAAGTAAATACTTGCTGAGTGGAATTGAATTTATGGTAAAGTCACTTACAAATTACTTATGTAGAGGCCAGATGTAAACACTAGGAGTCTGATGTGATTTTCTTTGGAAATTCCTTGGACGTGGCTGATGTGGTTTTCCCTGCACGGGATAGCACTTTAATTTAGGCAAATTGATACCACGGTCTCTTTCTAAGAGATTTGTCCATTTTTTTTACAAAATCATCCATCTACTCAAGGTTCTCAACCAGGATTACTACTACTGTCACAGTGTGCTGGCATTTAGTGCTCTGGGGCCAGGGATGCTAAACATCCTAAATGTTGCACAGTCCTTCACAAAAAGATGGTTGTGTTCACGGTAACCTCACTAAGAAACAATAGGTTTCTTGAAACCTTTGCCTTTCCTACAACTCAAACCTCATATTCACTACTCCCTGCCTTCCCTCCATATTTAAGCTTTACTGAGCTTCTTGATTCTTGATCATGCTATGCTCTGTCTATGTCTTTCTCTTTGCAGTTTTGTTTCTTCTACTCTTTTCCTGCTTTCTCCTCATAGTGAATGTTTTCTCATCCTTCAGGACTCAGCCCAGGCACCGTCTCCTCCAATAAGCCTTAGCTCCTTACAAACTCAGACAGGGATAATTGGCACCTTTATGTGCTTTTGGTTAATTGTGTGCTTTCTCTCTTTCACTAAACTAGAAGCTACCTAAGAACAAGGTGGGTGTCCCAGGGCTCTCCCAGTGCCTGACACATACTGAGCACTGAATAAATAAATTTTTGGATGGATGAATCAAGACATTTTCAGATAAGAATTAATTCTTTCAGAAAATATTTATTGTGTCCTTTTCATAACCAGGAAGAGCCTTGGCATGAGGCATGCTAGGATGTCGGTGACCCTGGCACTGTGGGTGGGGAGGAACCCTTGTGCAAGGGTAGATAATTCCCCTCAGGGTGGGATACCTCAGTCTGGTTCACTCCCTGGGACGTGACAGCAGGTGGGGCCCTGCCAGAGCTGTTCTAAGTATGGTCCTCAGACCCAGTCAGTCCACGAACACAAACGTATTGATCTCCAATAAGGTGACACCAGGAGCTGGAGTGAGCATTTAAGAATTTGACAGAATGTTTTTATGTCTCTTGAATCTTATACTAAAATTCTTGGGGCTTATACTTTGTCTTTTTAATTTCATTTTTCTAGTGATTAATTTTATTGTATTTTATAAGTAAACTAGAGGCCCAGTGCACGAAATTCGTGCACTGGTAGGGTCCCTAGTGGCTGCCAGCTGCCAGCCGGGCACTCCCTCCCTTCCCTCAGCCACGTGCTGCTGCCAGGGCCTCCCTCCCTTCCCCCGGCTGGCCCTGACCCCTGGTTGAACTCTCAGACAACTCCCAGTCAAGGGGACAATTTGCATACTACATTTTTATTATATAGGATTGGTTACTGGTGCATCTGAACCACTTTTTGGAAAAGCAAGGCAAGGCAATGCAGGAGGATAAATTGTTTATAAAGCAGGTCTTCACCACAGGTAGTCTGAGCATCCCTGGTGTGGGCAATCCTTGTATGGTGATGAGTTCCTTTCCCACCAGACTCCAGGCTGGGTGCTGAGGAAGCGAGAACGTACTGCTGCTCCTCCCTTTCCAGTTCTAGCTCCTCGGAAGGGAGTGGCTACCTTGAGAAAGAGCAGGTGGTTAGAATGAGGGTCCTTTCTGAGTACCTAGAGTTCTGGGTAAGACAGAACTGCAGTTCTCACAAGCAAAAAAACAAAAAATACCTACTTGTGTGGATGAAGCCAGCCTGTCAGGAGTTTTCGGAGAGTTGGGACTCAACAGATACTGGGGTGCCCAGTTTCCACTTCCAGCAGCAGGGTTGTGGTAGCACAGCCAGTTCTAGCACCGACCTCACGGTGAGCTGGTGGCCACCAATGTACTGTCCACCTAAATGAAGCCGCTGGATTCTTAGTAGGGGGACCCTCATTGGCAGCCACTGAGCCGGCTACGGGAGGTAGTAGCCGACACGCCTCCTTATATCCGTAAGGAGCATTGTGCCAGGCATGATGAAGATTTAGAGATGAGCCCTTGGGTTGATAATTTGAACCAAAAGAGAGGCAAGAATACAAAAAGAATGCTTTAGGAGAAAAGGCGAGTACAGATTCTAGCAGGGCAGCTTAAAAGAATGAATGTGAACGAGTTTGTGCAAATTCAAGCAAGGAAACATTATTTTTACAAAATTATTACAACAAGTTAGAAATGGTAATGAGAATAGTGCATTTATTGACTGTTAAATAAGAAACAGTCTGACCCTCCTAAAGATTGTTTGTGTAGAGCTGAAGTGCCACATGATGAAACTCCTAAACTTTACTTGTAGGAGTTATAACTAGTGTAGAAAAAAACTCCTGCCAGACAGCCTGTCTGTTTTGTTTGGAATAGAAGCATAAATATCTAATTTGCCTTGTTACAGAGAAGAATGTATGATCTATGCAGCATGTAGCCAGCTAATCACTCCATCAGGTTCAAAATGTAGGGGACATAATTAATTTGCTGATTCAGCCTAATCCTTATTCTCAGATGGTGAAACATACCTGTAAGTTCATATTTCATTTAATCATATTTTATTTCTTAGAAGCTGAAAACATGATGTTGCTTGGTCAAAAATAAAAGCAACCAAGTATAGGTCAGTATACCCTGAATTAGGAAAGTTAAAAATACACCACAGTAAATTTCAAAAAAAATTATTTTCTGTCCACATTTCTCTATTTTGTAGGGTTATTTTTCTTTTCTATTTGAGTGTTGCCTCATCAAAGCAAATGTATCTGTAACACTAATAATAAATCGCATCTATGCAAAGTCGGACCATATAACCTTTAATATCAGCTTTTCACAACAAAAGCTCTTCCACTAATTTTTCTACTGAAGGAAAATGAAGGTGACTAACAGCCTCAAACAAAAACTTCGTGCTTCTTTATTTGTAAACAAAATTGGCTTGATGTTATTTAAATTAGAAATTGATATTTTATTTTTAAAATTTGTTAGGGTTTTATTTTTTAACTGGGTCTTGCTAACCAACTGCCAGTCTGTGTTAGGTGTTTCGGTTTCCTGATGTATAAACAAAAGCAAATCCATTTTTATTAGACCATAAAAATGATCAACTATGCACTCTTACATACAATGCTCATGTGCGGCATAATTGTTTCATACTGTTTTCCTTCCACATTAAGTCAACCTGAGAGACTATTGATTGTACCAAACACCGTTTCTCAGCGCCATAATTCTCCAGCCCCGTGTCTCTGGGGACCCGGGCAGCAGAGTGATTGTATATCTTGCAGCTCTGTGCTGAGCGCCCAGTGACAGCCTGCCTGGAACAGCTCAGGTCACAGAACAGTGCACTTCACCCTGCGAACCCCTGCTGCTCGGGGATGAAGGAGCAGCATGTCCTCCTTTGCGGTTAAGAGAAGGGAGTTTGAAGGTGAAAAACACCAAAATAGGCATATTGTATTCAGAAAAGACTGAAGCACCATTTTATACTGAAGTTTTAAATTTTGTCTCGATTTATAGAGATCTGCCAAAATCATCATATTAATGACTTCCATTTGTACAGTACTTAGCACAAAGCACTTTCCATTGAATCTTCTTACCACCAAGCTCTGTTCTCTTGAGCATGTTTAACTTCCTTGATCCTCAGTGTTCTGATCTGCAATAATGCGCATACAATTATAAATGTCCTACTAAGCCCATAGAATGGGGAAGGTCAAATGACATGGAACTGAAGCAAGCAAATGTTCGGTTTTCCCTTCACTAGAGGAAAGGCACATGCATATCAACAACAGTCTTCAAAGCGACTACCACGTGGTGTGCACAGTACTGTAGCAGGAAGCCTCGTATCACACACTGGGAATGGATTCTGCAATGGGGTCGTTCATACTGAATCACTGTTCGTTCTTGAAAATGAAGGAACTGAGACCAGGCAAGCTGGGGCTGGGGTGAGGAGGCAGACAGGAGAATGCCATCACTGCACATGTTTTCCAAGATGTCCTCTTTGAACCATTCTTATTTGTTCTAAATCTGAGATTTACACAGAGTGGCTTCGGCTTCATCACGTGTCCAAAATGAGTTCTCCCGTTTTGCTAGGTGGTCATGTTCTCCCATTTTGCTGGTGCTCAGGTCAGGCTACGTGGAGCTGCAGGGTTTTGATGTCTCCCCGAGCTTCCGGCAGGTCTGCCCAGCAGGGAGGCAGCTCGTCAGCATGCCCAGGCTTCCCAGCCTCTCCTTCCTTCCGGTCAGTCACATGCGCCTTCGCGGAGCAGCGTCCTAAGTGCTGAAAGTGTGCAGATGTTCATGTTTGTTCTTAATGATGAAGAGCAGAAAGTCTATAAAAATTTTTACTGTAAATGTTTTTATTTACTAAGCTGATCTTTTCACATTTAGAATAAATATCTCCTTTGTAGTAACTCCTCTAAAAAAAATTCCAAATGTTTGTAATGTTATTGTGAGAAAGAGGTTGTGTTTTTGTTTCTTTTTTGCGTGTGATTTATTTTTTTTTTTTTTTTTTTTTTTTTGGTCTCCTGTGAAGCTGTGTTAGCAACATCCCAGAAAACTGGAATTCTCTATTAACCTTTAGGTCAAGCATCCATCTTGACACACGTCTCTTTTATTCCACCTCATTTATAAAGAAGCAGTTTATTCTTAACTTAATTCCCAGTTTCTTTTTAGGGAGCATTCGAAGTTAATCTCAACAAAGAACAGTAAATCAGATTTTTGATGTGTGATACTAGGAAATAGAGTGAAATCAAGTCATTTACAGACTCACAGAGGTCATCTTATCTAACCACTTCATTTTGCAACGTGGCAGCCACGGCCCCGGAAGCTGAGTGTCTACCTAAAACCATGGCTGATCTGTGGCTGATCCTATAGTGCAGTGCTTGGCACTAGACAACATCAAGAGTGATATTTCCTAAAAGCTATGCAACATTTTATTCAAATAAATGCACATGGAAATTGGCTTAGAGATGGTCACTTTTAAACTGCTGGTATCCTGTTGTGTCCTTTTGCAATCCTAATGGGTCTGGACGGTATGCAATGCTATTGCCTCATAAAAGAAAACGTATCTTCAGATAGGGCTTTGGGGCTCAGGTACCAGGCCTTTGCCTGAGCTCCGGCATGGACTTGCTGGGTCTTGGGCTTTTTCCCTACTCTGAACTTAAAATAATAACATGGCTGACTTGACCGACTAATAGTTCCACGGAGCATCATTCTTCCATAAAAATTACCAAAAAATTATTTTATGTCCCATAGTCGGGAGGGAAAAATGTTTTTGATGTCCGACCCCAACCTTTCTAGTCTATCCTACAGATTCCAAGGTAGGTTCAGCCCAGAACAAATGTGGGATAACCCAACTGGACTCCATTTCCTTCCCTCTTAACCTTATGAATGTTGGAGTGAGGAGTGAAATACGTACATTCGTTTCTAGAGCCTCTAGTGTATTCCTGAGATAGACTGGTTTCTCTAAGACATTATTTTGTTTGTTTGTTTTTTATTCTTTACTAGATGCCTGGTGCACGAAATTCGTGCACTCAAGGTGGGGGGGTTCCTCAGCCCAGCCTGTGCCCTCTCACAGTCTGGGAGTCCTGTGATCAATTGCACCAAAGAGGTGTCTCCCCCCTTCCCCCCCCCCCCCACCACAGCCCGCCAGTTGGTGGCCTGGGCCTCCCTCTTTGAGGCGATCGTGGATCCCCCCAACTGATCTATTGCCCTGTCAGCTGGTGGCCTGGGCCTCCCTCTGCAGGGTGATCATGGGCGATGGCTGGGCCCCTGACTAATCACATCGTACCTGCCTTGGCTGGCCTGGCACTGGTGGGTGTCATATCATGATCATCCAGATGGTCGTCCCACTGTTCGGCCATTCAGTTGATTTGCATATTACACTTTTATTATTCTAGATTTTTAAAAATATTAAATATGTCCTCTTTTCCCCCCATTGTCCTCTTTCAGCCTGCTCTAAGACATTCTTGAAGTACCTTCCTGTCCAGAGTTCCTTCAGATCTCTGCCATTGTCCTATGATCAAAGTAAACCTCCTCTCCTTTGCACTTTTCCATCTGATTCATGCCCGAATCTGCTCTTTTGAAAGCCGGGCAGCAGCAGGGGCCCTGGAGGCCATGACCATTGCTGCTGTAGCCAGCATGGGCTGCAGGTGGTGGGAGGAAACACAGATGCCCTAGAACCTGCCATCCAATGATAGTCCAATGATAGTGTTTTGCTGTAAGTGTATCACAAGATCCAAATGAGATCCAACTTGGGTTATTTTCTTAATTCATGAAGTCATTTTATTGAAATGCTTCTTGACACACAAGAAAGAGTAACTTTATTTAGTACAGAGAAAAGACTGGAAAGCTTGGATCCTCAGATTTATATTATACCAGTGGCCTGGTGCATGAAATTCAGGCCTGGCCGGTGATCAGGGCTGATCGGGGCCTTCCGGCTGTCGGCTGGGGCCTCCCTAACCTAGCTGCCAGTCAGGGCCTTCCTTCGTTCTGCGCCACTCCCTGGTGGTCAGCGCACATCATAGCGAGCAATCAAGCTCCCAAACTTCCGAGGGGATACTTTGCATATTAGCCTTTTATATATAGAGATTGTTTTCACTTTTAAAAAATGATTTTAGCTTGGCCAGCATGGCTTAGTAGTTGAGCATAAACCTATGAACCTGAAGGTCACAGTTCTATTCCTGGTCAGGGCACATGCCTGGGTTGCGGGCTCCATCCCCAGAGGGGGGTGTGCAGCCGATCAATGATTTTCTTTCATCATTGATGTTTCTATCTCTCTTCCCCTCTCCCTTCCTCTATGAAATCACTGAAAACATTTTTTTTTTTGGGGGGGGGGGGGGTTCTGGCTAGGGTTAGGGTTACGAAAAGGGTTAGGGCTAGATAGGGTTCAGGCTCAGGTTAGGGCTCTGAAAACATTTTTAAAAAATGATTTTAACATTTAATCATCTGAGCAGTAGCATCTTGTGAGTAACTGGTTTTCTAACCATATTGGCAGTAGAGTGTGATGAGATTAACTGGATTCCCTGAGAAATCATACAATCACACAAAAGCTTAGAAGTTAGAACAATAAGAATAACAAAGGCTCACCTGCAGGTCTGTTTCCAGAGCCAATTCACAGGAGCCTTGAAAGTTATATAAGCCAAGCTTCCCAGTTAGTGCCCTGCAACCAAGACCACCGTCTCTCCTTCAGTCTTGTGGGATTCTGACTCTATTTTGACTTGAGAAGAAGCTAATTAGGGTTGATTTTTTTCTTTTGAAAGAATGATTAATAATCACTTCCATTTGGTGGGATGTAATCTGTGGAGACAGCATTAATATTTTACTACCTTATGAACCAACATAAGGAAGAAGGGAAAAATCTGTATATTCTTTTATAACAAGTAATAAAACAATATATTTAATCTTGAATAATTAAACAAAACATTTTTATTCACATAATGTTACAATCATATTGCTAATACCAGCTTAATGCTTGCTTTTTAACTAATTCATTTTCTCATTTGTGGCAATCTAGAAAGGTTTATTAAATCTAATGACTGTTTTAGGATTAAGAAGGGGAAAAAGCATGTTCTAATTACAGGGATGGATAAAAGCAAACTAATTATCCAAAAATGTGTATTTCCTTCCTCATAGATGTCTGGTCAGCCATATCCGAGATGAACTTGGGTTACCTAGCTCCTGAGTTTTCTAATCATGTTTTTAGATTGCATTTCTTACACCATCTGTACCATTAATATGACTGTAATTTCTGTCACAGTTGGAAGCTTCAGTTAATAAATGTTTTGCTTTGGAGGGGGATGGGAAGGCAGACAAGAAGATCGGAGTGTTTATGAATGAACCCAAGGAAGAGACTATGCCTTAACTGAGGGGCCATGAGCCATTCCGGACTTCACCACTGCGGACGTGGTGCTGCCCTTTTGTGCCCCACCTTGTAGCTACATTTACATGGGAACACAGTCTTCATTCATTCTCTCTCTCTTTTTTTAAGATAATCTGATTTAATAGACTATACAACCACCAGCTAGTCAAATACCTCAATAATCTCATTCATATATACAAAATATATATAGGGTATGTAATTATTTTCTGAAATTCAAAAGCATCTGTTTTTCAGTGTTTTGTATTTTCTGAACAATGCACAGAATTACAGTACTATAGCTTTGAGTTTCAAATAAGTTATTTGTACCTTTAAAAAAATTACAGGTTTTCTTTTTTGAAAAACTACTTCAGACTTTTTAAAAGCACACTGATTATGTTTTCAAAATTGGAGAGAATGATCAGTTAGTTTATTTGTTTGTTTTCAGGGCATTCCTTTTGACTTAGAAGTTTATTGGCTTGGGTTTCTGATATTTTAGTGATTTAATTCATATCTTTTTAAAAATTAAAGTATAGTTGACGTACAATATTATATTAGTTTCAAGTGTACCACATGATTTGACATTTATATACCTTACAAAGTGATCACCATGATAAATCCAGTAACCATCTGTCACCATACATAGTTATTACAATATTCCTTGTGCTATATGTTACATCCTCATCACTTACTTACTTTATAACCAGAAATTTGTACCTCTTAATCCCCTTCACGTTTCTTACCCATCCCCCTACCCACCTCCCCTCCAGCAACCATCAGTTTGTTTTTGTATCTGATTCTGTTTCCTTTTATTTGTTCATTTGTCATTGTTATTTTTTGTCTTAAGTTTTACATAAGTCTCCTTTTTACCCCAATTGACCGCCCCGCCAAGCCATCCCCACCCCAGACAAGCCCCCACTGCCCCAGTGTCTGTCTCTATTGGTTATGCTAATATGCATGCATATAAGTCCTTTGATTGCTCTCTAACCACCCCCTACCAACCCCCTCCACCACCATTTATCTCTGGATCTATTCTTGTTCATCAAATTATGTTGATCATAATATCCCACACTAGAGGCCCGGTGCATGAAATTCGTGCATGGGGGGGGGATGTCTCTCAGCCCAGCCTGCACCTTCTCCAATCTGGCACCCATTGAGGGATGTCCGACTGCCCGTTTAGGCCTGATCCCGATCGGGCCTAAACGGGCAGTCGGACATCTCTCTCACAATCCAGGACTGCTGGCTCCCAACCACTCGCCTGCCTACCTTCCTGATTGCCCCTAACCGCTTCTGCCTGCCAGCCTGATCACCCCCTAACCACTCCCCTGCCAACCTGATTGATGTCTAACTGCTCCCCTGCCAGCCTGTTTGCCCCCAACTTCCCTCCTCTGCCAGCCTGGTCACCCCTAACTGCCCTCCCTTGCAGGCCTGGTCCCTCCCAACTGCCCTCCCCTGCTGGCCATCTTGTGGTGGCCATCTTGTGTCCACACGGGGGCAGGATCTTTGACCACATGGGGGCAGCCATCTTGTGTGTTGGAGTGATGGTTAATCTGCATATTAATCTTTTACTAGATAGGATAGAGGCCTGGTGCATGGGTAGAGGCCAGCTGGTTTGCCCTGAAGGGTCCCGGATCAGGGTTCCCTTGGGGTGTGGGGCGGCCTGGGTGAGGGGCCTGTGGTGGTTTGCAGGCCAGCCACGCCCCCCGGCAACCCAAGCGGAGGCCCTGGTATCTGGGATTTATTTATCTTCTACAATTGAAACTTTGTAGCCTGGAGCAGAGCCAAGTCTTCTGTTTGCTCCGTGGTGGCAGCCATTTCTGTTGGAATTTATTTACCTTCTATAATTGAAACTTTGTGGCCTAGAGCGAAGGCCTGGGCTGGCCAGGGCTGCAAGAAGCTTGGCTTCCTCCATTGCCGGGGGCAACCTTGGGCTCCTGCTCTCTTCAGCTCTGTGGCCGCAGCCATTTCTGTTGTGACTTATGTAACTTCTATAATTGAAACTTTGTAGCTTTAAGTGGAGGCCTGGGCCAACCAGGGTGTGCGGAAAGCTTGGCTTCCTCTATCACCGGGGAAACCCAAGACCCCCTCCTGCTCTCTCTGTGGCTGCAGCCATCTTGGTTGGGTTAATTTGCATATTTGCTCCTGATTGGCTGGTGGGCATGGCTGGTGGGTGTAGTGGAGTGATGGTTAATATGCATATTACCCTTTTATTAGATAGGATATGAGTGAGATCATGTGATATTTATCTTTCTCCGAATGGGCTTATTTTGTTTAGCATAATGCTCTCCAGTTCCATCCATGCTGTTGCAAATGGTAAAAGTTCCTTCTTTTTTATAGCGGCATAGTATTTCATTGTGTAGATGTACCACAGTTTTCTAATCCACTCATCTGCTGTTGGGCACTTAGGCAGTTTCCAAATCATAGCTATTGTAAATTGTGCTGCTATGAACATAGGGGTGCATATATCCTTTCTGATTGGTGTTTCTCGTTTCTTGGGATATATTCCTAGAAGTGGGATCACTGGGTCAAATGGGAGTTCCATTTTTAACTTTTTGAGGAAACTCCATACTGTTCTCCACAGTGGCTACACCAGTCTACATTCCCACCAGCAGTGCACGAGGGTTCCTTTTTCTCCACATCCTTGCCAGCACTTGTCATTTGTTGATTTGTTGATGATAGCCATTCTGACAGGTGTGAGATGGTACCTCATTGTCCTTTTGATTTGCATCTCTCAGATGATTAGTGACTTTGAGCATGTTTTCATATGTCTCTGGGCCTTCTGTATGTCCTCTTTCAAAAGTGTCTATTTAGATCCTTTGCCCATTTTTTGATTGGATTGTTTATCTTCCTTTTGTTAAGTTGTATGAGTTCTCTGTAAATTTTGGAGATTAAACCCTTATTGGAAATACCATTGGCAAATATGTTCTCCCATGTAGTGGGCTTTCTTATTGTTTGTTGATGGTTTCTTTTGCTGTGCAGAAGCTTTTTATTTTGATGTAGTCCCATTTGTTTATTTTCTCTTTAGTCTCCATTGCCCTAGGAGCTGGGTCTGTAAAGATATTGCTATGACATATATCTGCTATTTTGCTGCCTATGAGTCTTGTAGGATTTTTATGGTTTCCCGTCTTACATTTAAGTCCTTTGGTCATTGTTGTTTTTAGATTCCACATATAAATGAAGACATTTATCTTTGCTTATCTGACTTATTTCATTTAGTATAGTACCCTCTAGGTCCATCTATGATGTTGAAATGACAAGAATTTATTTTTTATGGCTGAGTACTATTCCATTGAATATATATACCACATGTTCTTTATACGTTTGTCTATTGATGTCCCTTCGGGTAAGGGCAACACCTGGGTTGCTTTCATATCTTGGCTATTGTAAATAATACTGTGTCGAACACAAGGCATGTGTCTTTTTGAATTAGTGTTTTTATTTTCTTCAGATAACCAGAAGTGGAAATTGCTGAGTTGTATGGTAGTTCCATTTATAATTTTTTTAAGTACCTCCATACTATTTTCCAGTGGCTGTACTAGTTTGCAATCCCAATAGTAGAGTATGAGGTTTCTCTTATATTCACTTCTTGTTTTATCAGAGCCACTCTGACGGGTGTGATGTGCTATCTCATTGTGGTTTTGATTTGCATTTCCCTGATGGCTAGTGATTTTGAGCATCTTTTCATGGCCATCCGTTTATCTTATTTAGATAAATCTCTATTTAAGTTTACTGCCCATTTTTAATCAGATTGTTTATATTTTTGGTATTGAATTATTTGAGTTTTTTATATATTTTGGATGTTAACCCCCTATCTAATATATTATTTGCAATTATCTTCTCCCATTCAGTAGGTTGTCTTTTCATTCTATTGATGGTTTTCTTCACTATGCAAAAGCTTTTCAGTTTGATGTAGTTCCATTTATTTGTTTGTACTTTTATTGCCCTTACCTGAGGGGATATCCAAAAACTATTGCTAAGACTAATGTTGAAGAGTTTACTTCCATGTTTTCTTTTAGGAGTTTTATGGTTTGAGGTCTTAAATTTCAATCTTTAATTCATTTTAGTTTATCTTTTATATGTTATAAGGAAGTGGTCCAATCTTTTTCTTTTTTTTTTCTTTGCATATTTCTGTTCAGTTTCCCAGCACCATTTATTATATATTTCCCCATTGTATATTATTGTCTTCTTTGTTGTAAATTAATTGACTATATAAGCATGGGTTTATTCCTGGGCTCTCTATTATATTTCATTAATTTATGTGTCTGTTTTGATTACTATTGCTTTGTAGTATACTAGTATTTTGAAATCTGAGAGCATGATACCTCAAACTTTGTTCATCTTTCTCAAGATCACTTTAGCTCTTCAGTGTCTTTTGTGGTTCCAATAAATTTTAAGTTTATTTGTTTTAGTTCTGTAAAAAATGGCTTTGGTATTTTGATAGGGATTGCAGTGAATCTGTAGATTGCTTTGGGTAGTATGGACATTTTAACAATGTTAATTCTTCCAATAAATTTATTTTTTTTAATTTTTTAAAAATATATTTTATTGATTTTTTACAGAGAGGAAGAGAGAGGGATAGAGAGTTAGAAATATCGATGAGAGAGAAACATCAATCAGCTGCCTCTTGCACACCCCCTACTGGCGATGTGCCCGCAACCAAGGTACATGCCCTTGACCGGAATCGAACCTGGGACCCTTGAGTCCGCAGGCCGACGCTCTATCCACTGAGCCAAACCAGTTTCGGCAATTCTTCCAATAAATTTATTTGTGTCTTCTTTAATTTCTTTCATCATTGTTTTATAGTTTCCAGAGTACAGGTCTTTCATCTCCTTAGTTAAGTTTATTCCTGGAAATTTTTTTTGATGCAACTGCAATTTTTGAAGCATTTGATTGTCATTTCAAAGTGTGGTGTTATTCTGATAAAAATACATAAATAGAAAGTAATATTGAGGGAATGGGGAAGGGTGATGTGACAAGACACAATGCAAGCTGCAGACTATTGACCAAAAGTAAGTACATCTACTTTTCAGATGGGAAAGATTACCATCCATGAATAAAAAATAATAAACTATGTGAAATGAAGACTAAAATTTTAATTAAGTCCTAGAATACTAGGATGAAGTTTTACTTACATCTGTAATTGTAAGACACATTAGCTTTAGTGTTTTGAAGGAAATATCAGCATATATTGTGTGCCTGCTACATGCTGGGTGCTTAGGGATACAAATGTTTAGGCTAGAAGCTTCCCTTGAGGGGCTTACAGTGTAAGTAAGCATTCGGGAAATTAGGAGTTACAGAAATGTAGTAATTTTCTTACAAAAAAATATTTTCAATGGGTATTTATATACTAGTAACTTTATTTTGGTAGTAGACAGTGGAAATAGCACTCAACTTATTTGGTTGCAATAATGTTTAGATAGCAGTCTTTGACATTTGCAATTTTGTTGACTATACATTCTAAACCTTACTTTGTGAACCCTCAAGTTCCCAAGAAACCTTATAGTTTATAGCTGCAGCCCTAATTTAGGCCAATAAATGTAATTGAAAATTTGGAATGACACCTTCAGGCATTCCTGAAAGTGACTGTGTACTCTGACAGTAAAGAAGCCGTGTAAAAATTAAAATACTGGGAATGTGGCTAAATTCACTCTTTAAATGAATCCATTCTATCTACCAATCTTGAAGTAATTTGGGAATTCCAAATCATGTGTCCTGAACATTCATTTCAAATGAGTAGTGAAGATCTATAGAATTCTACATTAACTGCACATTTACCAAACAGCACGCATTGAGTGAGTTTTGGGCATTCAGAAGCAAGGTACACAGGTATTCCTTATTTGCCATACTAGAAAGCAAAATTCCTGGCGATTCCTCAGAGAACGTTGCTCTCGTGGATTTTAGTCCAGGACTGTGTTCGCCAGCAATGCATTCTTTCTAACAGCATCCCATGACTGAACAGAATAGTTCAGAGGTAAAGTTTGTTGTGATGAAAGTTTCCTGGTAACTAAATCTTCACCCTTAAAGCAAAACCTAGTTGGATAATGAAGGCAAGTGTACCCAAAGCATCCATAAAGTTTGCTTGAAACGGCTCTTCATGTCAGGTAGCCACTCTTGTCAATAAAACCAGTGACCTTGGGATTGATCAGATTGAGCATTCAAGTCAACTTAATATTTAAAGTGCTTTCAGATAATTGCCACCGTCTTATTAAATACAGCAGCCTGATTTCAAGGTTGTCCTATCAACTTCATCCTGACAGGCCTTCCATATTCCATCGCTGGCTTTCTAGCTTACTCTTCACCAGCCTGAAATCAGAGTAATGAAAACAGTCAAACTGCTCATAAAATGTCACATTACTATGAGAGCACACATTATTTCTACACATACTTTCTGTCAGTCACTAGATCACTGCTCAAATGACAGCAGTGCCTGCCTGGAACATGCTTTAAAAGTGACAATTCCACACTGTAAAGACAACTTCAGTGGTGAAATTAACTGATTTGTCCCTTTGATCTCAGCCTACAAAAGATACCAAATGTTACTCAGGAATAAATAAAACATTTATAGAGAAGGGTAGAAAAGGTTATATGCTTCATTTTGCTTATCAATGTCATTTCCAAGCCAACAATTTTATTAGGGGTAGGGGTATGGTGACGTGCTATTTTTAGTTTGTGGGGGAGAAATGTGACATTTAGAACAAATGTCACAGCATTTCTTCAATAAAAATCCATGCTGTCAGCTGCCTAGCTCTAGAGAATTACGGAAAGGCTGTACTGAACCAAAAGAGAAGCAACAATAACTTGATTTTTAGTTTAACCCTCTCAGGCCCAGCTCAGTGTGGATGGGTGGTAATAACATTTTCTGTTGGTTGGCTGACTCTGGGGAGCAGGCCTGTATTTGCACAAAGAATGTTTCTTAAAGAGAGTCTAGTCTGTCTACCTAAGGAGCCACCCTGGGCTTAGCCAGAGCTTTGTGATCTGTTTTGTTCAGTAAACCTTGAGGGAAGCTGTTCTTTCACAAAACAAAGAACTCAAATACTTATCAAAATAACTTCCTTTATGAAAGCCAGAAGATGACTCTGTGGACTGTAAACAACAAAATAAACAACAACAAAAAGTAGAGGAAATAATTATTAGAATTTAATATAAGAGAAATAACAATGAAAGAATATAGTTCTTGTTACGGAATGTTTTGCCTTTATCTCTTCCACTTTTTTTTTTTTTTTTTTTGCATATATTCACATTCTACCATGAAGTATCTCTGGGTTGTTATTTAACTTTTCAGGGACAAGAGCCATATCTTACATTTCTCTAAATCCTCCACAGTGCCTAGCACAGTTCTTGATAAAATTATTGAACAATCAAAGCATTGGTTTGAGAAATATGGTTCCTATCTAATATTTTTTAACTTCCCAGCTCTCCCTAGCATGCCGCTCCCACCCCAAACACACACCCTGATTATTTGCAGCCCTTGCCATTCCCAAGGCCCAGGTCCTACTCACTTCATCCTCGCTCCTGTTGAGGAATAGGGGTAGTCTTTGCTGACAGTTGCCTCTGTGCTTTGTAAATGGGTATTGTCATTTTCATTAAGTGAGAAGGTGGAGACCTCTGTGACTTATTTGATGTCCTTTCCTTTCCCCTTACAAATAATTCTGTGCCTCATTTATGATCTTTCCCTTCCTTCCTGTCCCAGAAGAGGTTGATCTCTTCCTTCAGGAAGCTCTTCCTTCCCCTCAACTCTCAGTCAGGCCTCAAGGCTTTCCTGGGATGCCACCAGTTGTCCCCAGTAGTTGTGATGTATCCCCTTTTCTAGGACTCCCTTCTTTTTGCTTTCAAATGGGCATAGTAGTAGTCTCCACTTTCATCTGCTATCGTCTCTCATTACTATAAAATTGCTAACCATGAATTGAGCACTCAAAGGTACCACGCATTGAGCCCAGTAATAAGGGTATACTCTTGAATAAGATGGATTCCCTTCTCTTAAATAAGCTGGCACCTGCCAAACTTATTCAACAGGTAACTTGGCCTATCACCTCCACAAACATTCATGCAGCAAACATTTAGTGAGTCAAAATCAGGGCCACAATGATTACTACTGACAGTCCTTGCTCTCGAGTCGCACACCGTGTATGCCATTCTTAGAGCACACACCAGCTAGACTGCTCATTTTGAACTTTTAGTTATTCTCTGCCCCAAATTATGAAGTAAGTTATATATATATATATATATATATATATATATATATATATATATATATATGCTTAATGCAGTTGTTCTTCAGTTACTTTGAAGACATTTTGAGGGAAAAGGCTGGTTTGCAAAAACGTTTTATCTTTCATGGTCATCTGACAGAATATCCTCAACAGAGACCAGCTCACGCGGCCACTCAGGCCGGGCACTCTTGAATAAGATGGAGCTCCAGGGGGTGCAGACACACTGCAGTCTAGTTGGCCTTGCATAAGATTGCTTAAGAAACATTTTTGTTTGGCTCTTAGGACATCAGTAATTTATGAATCATTGTTTCATTTTCTAAAATTTATTTCTGAATCCTTTCTTTCTCCAACTCCTTTTAATCCCAATCCCCCCTAGTGTAGAAAGGCATGTGAATAATTTATATTCACTGTGTCAGAGTAGGTGATGTTTTGAAAATTCATTTTTATATGTATTAGATACACATGATTTAGTAATTTGTATATGCCCCCAATTATATCCCTACCTGCTTTTTCTAATAGTATTTTGACATGACTTTTTAAGCACTTGTTATATATATATATATTGACAGCCTCATGGGCAGGGTGAAGGTATGTGATTTCATTTCATCATTAAGCAGTTTCATTTCTAACCACGGATTCTCAAATACAAAGAAAAATAATTACTCCCGTATGGATTTATTTAAACCTTTAAAAAATTAACCTAATGTCATTTGAACTTGGATTGCCTGTGCCTCTATTCTGATCAGACAGTGAGTATATGTCAGATTTGTTCTATTATGGCAGCTGTGTGATCATCTGTAGCAATATTTTATATCAATCTTAATATAGGTTATCTCACACCCATGTTTGTGTGCACATATGGGGAGAAAGATATTCTCTTAGATAGCAACAGAATTCCTCTTAAAAAAGGAAGTAGAACCTGAGGCCATGTGTTAGAATGCCATGAAAGATAGAACCCACTGCTCCGCAATAGAACAATAAAGGGAATTCTTTTAGTATAAAAGAGAGAAAGGGTGATAAAAGAGGGGAGAAATGGAAGGAACTGATACTCAGTTTGCTTATTTTCCATGTGCATTTAATTTAAAAAGGAAGTCAGAAGACCAAAAGTTAGGAGCTAGATATGACTTTGAGAATGCAAGTACCCTACATGTTTAAAGTCATTTGGAGAAGGGCACTGAACTGTTTTTTCCTTTTAAAGAATATTTTATTGATTTTTAGAGAGAGGAAGGGAGAGGGAGAGAGAGAGATACATTGATGTGAGAGAGAAGCATTGATTGGCCACCTCCTGCACACACACACACACACCCGCCCAGGATCAAGCCTGCAACAGGAATCAAACCAGCAACCCCTTAGTGCAAGGTATGACACCCAACCAACTGAGCCACACCTACCAGGGCAAGAAGCACACTGAACTTTTTTCATTGGATAAGATGTGGAAGGTTGGAGCTTAGAGCTAACAGGGCGGGGAGACCCCAGATGACATCTGAATTTCATATGTATTCATTCCTGGCTTTGATTCTCAGCTCTGTCTTTTACCAGCTGCATACCCTTGGAAAAGGGTTGATACTTCATTGCTCTGTGCTTAAGTTTTCTCATCCATTAAATGGAAATAATGGAAATACGTTTTTCAATGGGTTATCTTATGATGAAATAAATTAACACATGTGAAGATATTAGAAAATCATGTAGTGAGCACTGGATAAATGCCATACATTACCTATACTCATGCAAACATCTATAGGATAGATTTGGGTTTGCTTTTTATATATATGCTTAAAACTTAATTACAAAGAAATTATTCATGTAAAACTCATTCTAAGGAATAAAAATTGATTAAGTATTCCTTCTTTATAACACCTAATAAGGACCAGAATTTTATCAAGTCCTGATATATTTTCATATCCTCATACATTTGAGAAAGAAAAACGTGGTGCTGTTTCTAAGGCAATGGTGTAACTATATACTCATTAGATATAATTGTTAAAGTTTTAACCATTTGGCTCTTGTCTACATGAAATGGAAAAGTGGCTTACTATGTAGAAGTGAGCTTTAGTGGTTACTAAATGCTATATTGTGTAAAATATTAAAATGCAGGGATGATGTTATGTTGATAATGTAATTACTGTGTGTTTTGATTGCTTCCTTTTAAAATCTTTAGGCCACTTACTGCTGATCTCTTTTGGTAGCCACTTATGTTCCTGAGAATTGTTTACCATATTGATTACAATATCTAGAAATTTAGTTATGAAAAACACCATCATTCAAATCTGCATAATCATCTAGAAAAATATTTTTCCTAAGTAATTGCTTTATTTTACTTAATTTTTCTCCAGAATTGTTCTGGTTTTAATCATTGTGTATGTGTGTGTATGAAGGATGGGAGTTAACTTGAAGAACTTATATTTAGTAGTAATTTCTTTTGTAGTTGGGAGGGGACTTTTTAAATAAATGACCCTTGAACAACATTGTGGTAAGGGGCACCGACCCCTGCATAGTCAAAAATTCACGTATAACTTTTGACTACCCAAACACTTAACTTCTAATAGCCTACTGTTGACTAGAACTCATACTGATAGCATAAACAGACAATTAACATATATTTTGTATGTTATAGGTATTATGTAGCATATTCTTAGAATAAAATAAATTCGAGAACAGAAGGTGTTATTAAGAAAATCATAAAAATGAGAAAATATGTTTACTGTATTTGTTGAAAAAAAAATCCGAATGTAAGTGGACCCAGTTAAATCCTGTTGTTCAAGGGTCAACTCTATTCTGTTTTACCTCCACTCAGGCCAGAAACAAATGTAGGCGGTAAGGGGAATGTTGGGGTGGCAGCACTTAGATTGAGGAGCTCATGGAAAAGCCTGACCTTGACACTCATCAGTCCCAAAGACACTCATCAGTCCCAAGATTTGCAGTTCCACCTCTGGATACCGTTCTAGCCTAGTCATTCTCATGATGTCCCATGATGACATGATGTCCCATGCTTGCGTTTTGAACAATTTATTGTTATTACTTCCTTCATTTTCTGTCTTGATACAAAGAAAGCTCTAAGAGCAAGGACTGTACCTGCTTGCTATGCCCCCAGAATCTGGCACATTTAGAAGGTTAATAAATATTTATTGACTGAGTTAATTCACTTATAAGTTACTTTGCAAGTTGGTGATTATTGTATTCAAGAGACCCATTTCACATGCATTAGTACTTATTAATCTTGCTGGGAATCAAATTTCATAAAATCTGTGAGAAGGCAACCTGGCAGCATGTATCAAGGACTTGCAAATGTGTGGAGGAATTATATATACATATATATATATATATATATATATATATATATATATATATATATATATGCCTAATATGCAAAGTGTCCCCTCAGGAGTTCGACTGACTGGGAGGTGTTCAATCGCTCACTATGACGTGTGCTGACTACCAGGGGGTGGTGCAGAATGAAGGAATGCCCAGCCAGCAGCTGGGGAAGGGAGGCCCCAGCCGGCAGCCACTACCCATGCACGAATTTCATGCACTGGGCCTCTAGTCCTACCTAATAAAATAGTAATATGCAAATTGACCGCACCTTCGCTACGCCCAAGCCACACCCACCAGCCAAAGCCACGCCCACCAGCCAATCAGGGTGAGTATGCAAATTACCCAACAAAGATGGCAGTTAATTTGCATACACGGAGGGAGGGAGGAGTGAAGACTGAAGACAACTTAGAAGGAAGAGGGAGGAAAAGCGGAAAGCAAGATGGCTGCCAGAGGGAAAGCCCAGGTGGGGCGGAGCGGGGCCGGCAGCAGCGGCACATGGGTGCAGGCGCGGCAGCCGCAACAGTGGCGGCAGCGGCAGTGCACGCGGCCACAGCGGCCGCTTGCAGGATTCTTCCTGCAAATGGGCTACTAGTATATAATAAAACCCTAGTATGCAAATCAAACGAACAGCAGAACGACCGGTCGCTATGATGTGCACTGACCACCAGGGGGCAGACGGTCAATGCAGGAGCTGCCCCCTGGTGGTCAGTGCACTCCCACAGGGGGAGCGCCACTCAGCCAGAAGCCAGGCTCATGGCTGGCGAGTGCAGCGGTGGTGGCGGGAGCCTCTCCTGCCTCCGCTGCAGGTGGGTGGTAAGGAGCTAGGGACCCAGACTGTGAGAGGGATGTCGGCCTCCTGGAGGGATCAAGCCTAAGCCGGCAGGCGGACATCCCCCAGGGGTCCCAGACTGCGAGAGGACACAGGCCGGGCTGAGGGACCCCCTGAGTGCATGAATTTCGTGCTCCGGGCCTCTAGAATATTATAAAGAAACAGTCATGAATCTGGCTAAAGACAAATCTATGAGGATGTTCAATACGAAAATGTTCAAAACAAACTAAATATCCAATAATAGGTGATGATTTAGATAAATATGCTAATTACTATGGATATAATGCCATGCAGCCCTTGAAAAGCATGTCATAGAAGAATATTTAATGATAGGAAAAGTTCATTGATATTTCAAAAATTTCAAAAGTTTTATAAGATAATATGTATATGCGATGTCAATTTTATTTAAAAAATTATTATACACTTGCTTAAAAAAATATATACCAGAGTATTGACAATAGTTATCTCTAAGTGATTCCCTGGTGATATTATATTCTTTTTTGTCCCTTTCTCAGTTTTTGAAAATTTGTAAAGCATTTAATGCTTTTGTAAAGAGATGGCTCATCAGTTAAGAGTAGCAGCCACCAAAGAATTTGTATGGTGGGATTAATAGAGTTCAAATAGCTGGAAAGGTTCAGAGAGATCCCAGGATCCTGGGCAGCAAGATTGGTAGGCATGCCTTTGTTAGTGCCTTGGCATGGAATCCTCTAAAAGTATCAAGCCCAATGAAGAAGGTTCTAGAAAACAGAATCCTGGAGGCCTTGTAAGCTCTGCCGAGGGGAAGGTCTCCTGTGTGCCTGGGTGGGTATTTTCAGCATGGGACTCAAGTGCATTTTAGTCATGTATCCCATTGGCTCTTGGTATGTGTTTATGGATTTTTTTCTGAACATTGTTCTTTGTTTCTGCAGTAATATTTTGAAAGACAGTGGATGGGGTGGGAAGAGATGGGCTTTTGAGCTTGGCAGAATTCAACAGACATGAGCTTGATCCCTGCTCTATCACTTGCAAGCTCTATGACCTTGGACAAATTCTGCTTCCATGCTCTGAGCCAGTCATGTTAAATTGAGGCTAATAACAATCACCTTGCAGGGTCTTAAGATAAATGTAGAGTCTCCAGCTTAATGCCGTTTACAATAACATAATAGCTAATAAATGTTAGCTCTTGTTCTTGAGATTGTCTTTTCTCATTGTTCTTGATTACACAAGCTCGATGTATCTTATAATTACAAAATCATATGCTTGTGTTGGTGTCTTGTTTTATCGTCTTTGTAATTTTTTGACTTAAGTAAAGAAAAGCTAGGTCAGGATCTTCACCAGGAAAGCAAGCTGCTTTGTGAGTTCTGAGTTATCCTCACCAGAGTCACTAGTGTGATGGTGCTTCTGTTTCACTGTGACACCCACCAGTCACCTACGCTCGCCTCATCGGGACAAAACAGTCTTTGAGGAATGGAGCACATCACTCAGCCTCGTTACGGAAAACTGGCAGGCACCTGGGTGTGCCCAGGGGGACTGTGATTTCACTTCTCACTCCATAAGCAACATCCTTCTGTTGTGAATTAAATCTTCACAGTCAAAATCTGTGTCTGCATGTGCTTGTTTATTTGGAAAAGAAATGTTATTCAGAGGCATTCTATTTGTAATAGTTGTGGAGCAATATGATATTAAGTGAGCTCAATATTGGTCTAGTGCTGTTTCCACGTTAAGATTCCTCACAAGTACTTGTTTTTCTTTCTGGCCTTCCTTGTTAACTATTAGACCAGCAGATAAGTTATATTTTATACGTATGCATAAGTATGATGTTTTACGTGTGTTTGTAACATATGTGAGTATTGCATGTATTCTATTATCCCATATGTGAGTTGATGTGTGTATCTGAGGGCATGCATGTGAGTGAACTGGTTTCTATTTACACGAGGAGGTTTCTCTTTTCCTGCTCTTACCCACCCTACTTTATTCAAGAGGGTAAATGCTGTCTTCTTATCTCACGTCCCAAGCTGAGCTCAGCATCTGGAGAAGCTTAAGGTCCCACTGTATCAAATTATCCTGCTCGCACTGTTGTTTATAGCAGTCCATTTTGTCCTGTCATTCCAGTGACAGACGTCAAAGCTTTCCTCTCCGCCGCCTTCAGCTTTCAGCATCTGCAAGGATCTGATATGCTGTTCCTGCTTTACTCGGGGGCTCAGCTCAGAGGATGGCGATGTAGGCTGAGAGCCAGATAACTGCAGGCACCAGGGAACTTCTCCCCTAAAGCCTGGGGTGGGTTTGTGCCCCACCGTTTCCCTTCCTGGACCACTGCCGTGCACTGTCGTATGGATATCTGTTAGTTGCTTACATGTTTCCATTTCTCTTCTTTTGAGACATGAGTAACTACACACAAATCATGTATGATAGCATTCCTAGAAGTGTTGACAGGTTAGGTCTGGGAACTTAGTGTGAATTTCATCACTAACTACAAGTATGTGGTCTATAATCTGAGTGATTTAATTTAGATAAGTAGAAAGATTGTATCCTTTAAAACTCAGTCCAGAATAACTAAACATGCACATGAATTTCCCATTTAATTTCTTAAATCTTCAACTTTTAACCCTTACACCTGTGTATCTAATTATGTATTTTAGTTTTAGATAATTATAGTCATGTATATATAATTACATATGATTTGCCTTTCCAGGGAAAAGGTCAACAGGGCAAAAGATGATTTCATTTCTGGGATAGAATGCAACTTCTCTTTTTCAGTGTATAAGAGAGTATCTGCTAATAGTGAAACACCCCACTGACTACAGGCTAGGAAATCCTTGTCTGTTTCTATTTCAAATCAACTCTGGCCCCTCTGCTCTTGCCTACTGCATAGCCATCACCTTCTCACTGGCCCCTAAGCATTCATTGTTGTTTCCCTCTCAGATATGTTTGTCAAAGGGCAACTAGATGGTCTTTATGCCAACAACTATAATTATATCATTTCTCTTCTTAAAACTCTTCAATGGCTTTCCATTCTTTTTGGGGAAAGGCAAAATCCTTCCGTGTGTGAGGCTGACTCCCACACTCACTCTTGCTCTTTCTGCTCCAGGTACACCTGGCCTTATTCTGTTCCCTCAAGCCCTCTCTACCCCGTTAGCTCCTGGTCACTTTGCAGATCTCAGCCCCAGAGCTTTTCAGAGAACCTTTTCCAGGCTTCTGTGACTAGGCCAAATCAGCACACGTGCACTCCCATAGCAGCAGGTGACATTCCTTTAACACAAATCGAAATTACCAGTTTACATTTGTGTGATCACGTGATCATGGTTCATCTCCCTCATTAGACTAAGTTTCACCAGGACAGGGACCATATCCGATTCTGCTTACCATGACATCAGCAGAGCCCAGCCCAGTGCATATCTGTAATATATCCCATTTTATGAAAGCATGTCCTCAGTGGTTTATACAGTCCTCACAGACACTCACTCGTAGCAGTGACACCTAGTTTCTTTGTTACGCTCTGTGAAGATCTTACCTTTGTGCATTTGTTTTGTGGTCTTCAGTGTAGACTCCTGCTACAGGCAGGGTTTGGGATTCAAAACCTTCCCTCCAGTTCCACCAGCTGTGATTGAGTGTGAGGATACATAAGAGACAAAAGGGGAAGATTATTGACTCCCTGGCTACCCTTAAAAAAGATCTTTGCAATGAGCCTAATTATTTTAATAACACATATTTCCATAACAAAAGATGTAACAAAAAACAAAAACCCAACACACAAACAAACCAAAAAACAACAAACAAACCCGTGGCACCAGATGTATAGGATTTGTGATTTTGGATCACCTTTTGCTTTTGTCCACTCGTGGTAGTTCTCTAAGGAAGCACCTTGCTGATTTGGGCAGTGTGTGTAGCATATTCATGGTCTATCAATATTTGTGCCATCCACTTTAAACCACATCTCCCCAGTATGAAAGTTTCAGAGAAAGATCAATACGAATTTTTTGGCTTTGAAATTGTGTTTGACACAGACAACAGTGTGGTGATAGCCGGAGGGAAAGGGGATGGGTGGAGGTGGGCAAAGGGGGGATAAACGGGGACACAAAGAGACTTTGCTTTGGGCTATGGGCACATGGTGCAGTGTGCAGATGGTGTTTTGTTGAGTTGTACACTTGAAACCTGGATGGAGTGATTGTCACTCCAATAAATTCAATTTTAAAGAAAAGAAATGGCGTCAGAGTTTCCTACCCTTTTGTTTTCATTTTAACTTTTGTCTTTTGATGGAAAAGTGATTTTTTAATTTACTATAGTTTTAGAACACATTTTTACTTTAAAGGTGGCTATCTCAGTCAAGAAACTAGCTACTGGAAAATTAGAAAATGCATATTAAGAAAAATAAGAGTTGATCATAACACAGGAAGCCCCTTTTGTTGGCTAAGGGTGCAGTGAAGGTAGGGTCAAGGTGTAGGGGAAGATGATCTCTTGGTGATGCCAGGCTGACCTTGCATGTCAGTCCAGAGTAAGTACCCTGCTCCTCTGAGGTACAGACCTTATGGCAGCCTTATATTGTACTAGTGGCCCGGTGCACAGATTCATGCACATTGAAAGGAAATTAATTAGAAGAAATATTTTAATATTGCTATTTGTCCTTTCTCTATAATAGAAGTGTCAGAGATGAAAGAAAATTGGTAAAATGTATATGAAAATAATATGTAAATTGATTAATAAATAAACAATAACAACAACAAAGACATGATATAAAAACAACAAAAACATGATATAAAAACAACATTGATAAAAACAATGACTGATAAATTGATTAAACTTATTCTAATATCTCCCTGTATACCATATTAAGAGTAAAAACACTTTCAGAGTGCTTGACTAATTTCCCTTGTGATAAAGTATTTACAACTTTAACTTCAACGTCACATGCTCTTCAAACTTGAGAGAAAGCAACATATAACTGACTATGTGTGAAAACATGTTCAGGTAGGAATATTTCTACTCTGTCTAAAGTTTGTCCTTGTGATTTATTAATAGTCATCACAGAGCTTCAGAGGTACATTGTGCCAATAGTTGGTCTTCAGACATATTCTGTGGAGGATACTGCTTTCTTTCAGCTTCAGAATATCAACAAAAACAACCAAATTCAGCCCTAGCCAGTTTGGCTCAGTGGATAGAGTGTCGGCCTGCGGACTGAAGGGTCCCAGGTTCGATTCTGGCCAAGGGCACATGCCCGGGTTGTGGGCTCAGTCCCCAATAGGGGGCCTGTAGGAGGCAGCCAATCAAGGATTCTTTCTCATCATTGATGTTTCTGTTTCTCTCTCCCTCTTCCTTCCTCACTGAAATCAATAAAGAAATATATTTAAAACAAGCAAACAAACAAATTCATGATCAACAATGACAGATCAAAACACATGTGTACAATAGGTACCAGCAAGAGCATTACATGTATCGCACATGCGCAAGTCACCGTTTATTTTTAAATTGCCAGTGCAAGTCATATGTACCGGCCGGTTGGTCATTCGGATAGTCAGATGTACATACGGTTGGTCACTTAGCCTTTTATATACACTGAGTGGCCAGATTATTATGATCTCTGAACACATAATAATCTGGCCACTCTCTGTGTGTGTGTGTGTGTGTGTGTGTGTGTGTGTGTGTGTATTTTAGAGGCCCGGTGCATGAATTCGTGCATGGGTGGGGTCCAGCCAACCTGGCCAGGGGGAGGGGACATGGGCGGTTGGCTGGCCTGCCTGCTGGTCGAACTCCTGGTCAAGGAAACAATTTGCATATTAGCCTTTTATTATATAGGATATACACTGAGTAGCCAGATTATTATGCGTTCAGAGGTCATAATAATCTGGCCACTCAGTGTATATAGATGGGCCTCTCCTCCTTGTGTGCTTGACAAGGGAACATTTTTTGCTTCCCCTACAAAGATACTACTAGTATTTAAGATTAACATTATCAGAATAAAAATAATGTTACTTGCTGTGTTTTTTTTTTTCTAAACAGCAGCAGATAAGCAAAGACCATTTTCTAAGTAACAGTGACTCCATGCTTCATTAAGAGATTATTTATATTGCATAGAAACAGTATTGGAATGGTAGTTTCAACAAGCAAGTTATGTCTCTTTCTGATCAGTGTAAGAGATAAACTGTTAGCAATAATAAAGAAATGCCCACTGAACTGAGAATATACTGTTTACGATAATGAACTTTTTGGTGGTTTTAATCACTTTTTGCCTCCCAAGAGAATTTATCCATTGAATACATTTATAGGGGTGATCTATGCTTCAGATTTATAATGTTTCTGAATCTATGTTTTTAAGTGTACACATAAAAATGAAATTTAGAGGAAAGAGTCTCAAAAATCACTCCTCTGTAAAGCTACCATGTAGGCTCTGCCTCTGCATTGCTTCCTTTATGGGCTTGCAGTAATTAAGCAGACGTAATATAACACATAGAGGAATTTATTAGGCTTCTATTAAGGCTTGATAATTTGAGTTTCAGGTTCTAAATCTCAAAGGGCTCATAACTGTTGACATTTTCTACTAAAAGCTACATTTAGAAAGAAGTTAAACTACGGTGCTAAGGAAAGGCATGTGTGGATGGAGAGTACGAAGTGCCATTTTCATTAATCCAGCACTTGCATGCTAGGATCTATCGTGCCTGTCACGAGGATTTTAATGAGTAATGCAGACACTGCTTCTATGAGTTCATTTGTACTGATATTTTCTTGAAACAGTGTTAATTGCAGGAAGTAGAAGTTTGAGGTTGAGATATGCCTGGGTAGGAAGGGAGAGATTGGTTTCAAACTCCAAAAACGTAAGTGACCAATTTGCCAGATCAAATTAAATCTTAGAAAGGTTTTCAATTTGATTATTGACTCAGGAAACATATTACGACAGTTGCAGGGCTCAGTGGTGGGCTCTGGATGGTTTGTAACATTGGACAGCTGCCTTCTGGTCAAACAGGGCATCCTTTCCATTTTAACCTCTGTTTTTAAAATTCTGCCTAAAATGTATTAGTGAGTACAGTATCTCTGAGTCTTTAGAATCTTTTTTTGTGAATATTAACTTGTTTGGTAATTCTATCTATCGATACTATAAGGTATTGAATTTTACTGACACCACAAAATTCCTTGAAATTTTGCCTTTAAAAATATCCCTGATTATGAGCTTTAATTTACTGCTTTCTCCCAAAGTCTAGGAATATCCAATAGTATTTCCTGGTGGTGTGGTTGTCAGGACAACAAAAAGGCTACACCTCCATCTTCTCTCCACATTGGCTCCCATTTCTCCATTAAGCGTCACCTCGTTGGGATCATAAAAATGAGCATTTCCCCAACAGAGGCAATGTTTTTAAGTTTAAGAGACCCTAGTACTGAAAGCTGTGCCTTTGATGGAAAAAGGGGTTCATGGGGCCCAACACTGTAAGGCTCATTCCACAGTTTTCTGAGGCCCGGGATTTGAGTTGGATGGATTCCAGTGAATGGAGATTTTGCCCCAATGTTGAAAATAAAAACAAAAACCACCTGACACAGGCAGGCTTAGCATCAAATTTGTAGTTTCTCTGCCTCTTGTTTGCTCTTAAGGACCTGGAGTAAACTGAGTTGGTATCTCATTTACTAGCATCACACCTGAACCCATCTGTTCTAATCCGCCCCGGTGCATTTACCTCACACACAGAACGCTGTTAGGATGTAACCTCACAGCACTCAGAATTTGGTTTTAAAGTCATGCCTGCTGTATGAAGTAGCAAATGGTCCTTTGCAGCTCCCCGACTCTGCTCAGGGCTGCCGTGGGAAAAGGTTGCTTCTCCTGAGACGGTGAGATGAGTGGTGGTTTCTGGGCTCTAGGTGCGTCAGCCCCTTCCTGGGGGTTGGTTAATACCCTGCTCTGCTTGATACCTCTCAGTGCTGCAGGGGCCTGGTGTTCATCACTGGTCTCATAAGCTGGGTCCTAGCCTCTTAGGCTTCACAATAATGCAAAACAGACATCAATCTGGGGCCACAGAGAGAACCTCTGAAGTAGGGGGGTGGAGTAGCTTTTCTATCTTCAGTTCCAATTGCTGCTTCTCCCCCTTTGCTTGTGTGTCTCTTTTCTACCCTTGTCACTTCCATTCTCTTTCAAGGGCTCTCTAAACAGTTAGCCAAAATCCTTATTCTGTGGAGGCTCCTAAACCACAGACATTTGTTAGAGGAAAATCAGAAAAGGGTATATGGAATTGAGTTCTAAGCAAACCTTATCTAAACTTTGTAGCCTTAAAATAATGCTGTCATTTAAAAAAAATCTTTAAGTATATATATTTTTTTTATTTCAGAGAGGAAGGGAGAGAGAGAAACATCAGTGATGAGAGAGAATCATCGATTGGCTGCTTCCTGGGGATCGAACCCACAATCCAGGCATGTGCCCTTGACCGGAATCAAACCTGGGACCCTTCAGTCCGCAGGCCGACGCTTTATCCACTGAGCCAAACTGGCTAGGGCTAATGCTATCATTTTAATTATTAATTGGGCTCCCTGCCCCCAGTCTTGTCCCTGGAGCTCTGTGTAAATTATATCCCAGAATGATCTATCCCAGTGGGCCCAACAATTGGACTATTAAATGCCAGCTGGTTCAGGATGACGTTTTCAGCAATCTGGCCTAAAAATAAGGGCAATACAATACAGTAAGTTTAAATTTACTATATAAAAGATTCTTCTTTAATATCCTTTCCTATTATAAAGTGACTGTGATCATAGATACTAAATTTTCAAAGCAGTATGTCCCTACTTGTAAAATAAAAAGTATTAATCTTATACACAAACTGGGTATTTTAAAAGAAAAAACAAAAACAAACAGCTTTATCTTGCCCCCCCCCCACCACCACCACCACCATTTTACTAGTGTTCAGAATCCAAAAGACGAGGAACCATGATCTCACCAGAACATGGCTGTAACCACATCTTACCCTCGGCAGCACCCACCATTAGCTGCTAACACAGTTCCAGAGTCTTCACTGTAACATACAAAGGCCGCGAGCTGGCCCTGTCTACTTTCCATCATCATCTCCCACCATCCCCTATCCTCGAGCTAAACTGGCTTGATGGCATTCATTTCTAAAAGTACTAGCCAGGTAAAAAAATCTATCAATGATGGTATAGGGTAAACCCCGAAGTTTGTATTCATAAATATGGAGTCAAAAAATCCTCAGCATCTAAGATGAAATCATAATGCCCTGTCCTCTTTCAGGCTTTTTTCTGCTTGAACCAGCCTCCCACCTTATAAACCTGATTAACTTGTGCTCATCCTTGAAACATGGGCTCATCCCCCAGCCCCACTGTCAGTGTGCCAGTCTCTGCTCTGTCCCCGGGCTTGCTGCTCTCATCAGCATAATAAGCACATTAAGTTGGAGAGAATCTCTCTCCTATGTTCTGTTGTCATTGCTAACCTAGAAAGTGCCACCGGGTAAGGGATCTGGCTTATTCATCCTCATGACCTTAGCACACACTGAAGACTTTGAACTGAAAGGAAAGGCGTGGACAGCTCCCCTGGGGTTAATCAGGGTGGAAGCTGTGCTTTCTCTCTCTTCCTCCCCAAGCATCTCTGTAGAGGAACAGACCTCCTTCCTGACTAAAATCTCCTTGCAAAGTAACTGACCGCAGCTTTGGCCTCATGTTCCGCAGCAAGGATAACCTCATGTTCCCTAACTTTCACTTCGTTTATGAGAGGAGGATTGCATTGTCCAGTGCCTGGTGCAGATCTATTAGGTACTGTTATTGGGAGTTGGCCCAATAATTGAATTAGGAAAAAGAGTCCAAATGTGGGCGTACAGATATATGACAGAGATGTATGTTCAGAGAACTTCATGTACTTCTTCAGTGTTGCCCCGAGGAGGTATTACATATCAGAGTAAAAAGAGGTGAGAAATGTGCAAGCAGATGGGATTCGGACTTTATCCTGTGGGTGGCAGAGGACCCATTAAAAGGTGTCAGGCAAGTAGATTTGTACTTTGTAAAGAATAGCCTCCTACCAGTGTAAAGGCTGAAAAAGGGAAAGGTAGGGAGAGACTGAGGACGACATAGACAGCAGAACGTGCCAGGCAAGAAATGAAGTAGGCCTTCGGGAGTGGCGGGGAGGGGATACTACCTGCAGACTTGTTAAGGCTGATTGCTTTAATACCTTTTTGATAGGCCAGGTCCTTTAGGACACTAGTCGTCAACCCAATCAAACATTAACACAGGCATGTCGTCCTCCTCTCAGATTTAGAGGCAGGTGCACCTCAGAGGTATTGCAGGTTCGGTTTCAGGCGCTGTGATAAAGTGAGTTGTAATCTTTTTGCTGGTGGAGGTGCTTGCTTTCCGTTTATAAAAAACGCAGCACTTGTGGGATGCAATAAAGCAAAGTGCAATAAAATGAGGTATGCCTGTATTGAAAACCTTTATGGACAAAGGCTTAGCTTTTATTAGATTAATCAAAGAGAGCAAAATTGGAAATTTTATTGAAAGGGAAAATTTTAGACCTATTGCAAGCTATTTGGAACTTGGATTTTTTCAACTGGGAGGAGCTACTAAATACATTGTACCCCACTTTGTCTTGTGCACTGCTCCTAAACATCCGTTTACACTGAGTGGCCAGATTATTATGATCTCTGAATGCATAATAATCTGGCCATTCGTGTGTGTGTGTGTGTGTATGATATATATATTATATATTAGAGGCCCAGTGCATGAATTCGTGCATGGGTGGGGTCCGGTCAGCCTGGCTAGGGGGAGGGGACATGGGCGGTTGGCCGGCCTGCCTGCTGGTCGAGGGGACAATTTGCATATTAGCCTTTTATTATATAGGATATACACTGAGTGGCCAGATTATTATGCGTTCAGAGATCATAATAATCTGGCCACTCAGTGTATATCTCCATCAGTATGTGCAGTATGAAGGTGGGTGTGGAAGTGGGAGACGGGAAGCCCAAGCTGCTTGGAGACTTGCAGTCACTTCAGCTCCGGGAGCCTGGGTTTATTGTCTGTGCTCTGAAGATAATACTTCAAATAGTTGTCGTGAGGAGCACATGTTAATGTAGGTGAGAGTGATGTGAAATCAGAAGAGCAGCGTAGGCGCTATTGCTGGACAAGCTACGTGTCTAGCATGGGCTATGTTAAGCTTTTTGTTTACCCTCTAGTACTTTTGAATTTGGACTTCATTTTGTGGTGTTTTTAAGCCAGCTAACAAGGACTTTGAGTAGCCATGCTGTTAAATTTTAATTTTTGGCTTGCTTTTCTAAACTATTTCTGCCAAATGCACTGTCAAAGTGGATAGTTGATTGACTTAATGACTTTTAATGACAGTTCCTCCCTAAGTAACCATGACTGATTCATATGAGCCATGGAAGGGCTAGTTAATAAATACCAGAAAATATTTAATTACTTGAGAAACAAAGACAACAGCTAGCTGACAATAGACATGAGGACCTTTTCTAGCAATAGCTACTCAACTTTAGCATTTTGTCTGTGTCACCAGAATTATTTAAGAACTTTTGGCCTCATTGTGGTCAAGAATATACACTCTGAACTATCAACAAAACGAAAGACAACAAGTGAATGGAAAAAGGTATTTACAAATGATACATCTGATAAGGGATTAATACCCATAATACATAAGGAACTCATGAAACTTAACACCAAAAGCAATATAATCCACTAAAAAATGAGCAGAGGACCTAAAGAGAATTTTCTCCAAAGAGGACACACAAAAAATGATGGCCAAGAGACATATGAAAAGATGTTCATCGTGACTAATCATCAAGGAAATGCAAATCAAAAGCACAATAATAAGCTATCACTTCACACCTGTCAGAATGGCTATCTACACTAATAAAAGAGAAACATGCAAATTGACCATCCCTCTGCTATGCCCACCAGCCAATCAGGAGCAAGTATGCAAACTAACCCAACAAAGATGGCAGCGGCCATGGAGCTGGAGCGAGCAGGAGGCTTGGGTTGCCCCCAGCAACAGAGGAAGCCGAGCTTCCCGCCCACCCTGACCTCTGCTCAAGGAGGGGCTGGAAAAAAAAAAAAGGAGGGGTGACCTAGGCTTCCAGCCAACCCTGGTCTCCACTGAAGGAGTGGCTGGGGGCCTGGGTCACTGGGGGGTGTGGCCAGCCTGAAAACAGCCCTCAGCCCCTCACCCAGGCTGGCCAGTCACCCCAGTGGGGACCCCCACCCTGAAGGGGGTGTGGCCAGCTTGAAAACAGCCCTCAGCCCCTCACCTAGGCTGGCCACGCCCCCCCCCCCCAGTGGGGACCCTCACCATGGGGGCATGGCCGGCCTGCAAACCACCACAGGCCCCTCACCCAGGCCACCCCACACCCCAAGGGCACCCCCACCCTGATCTGGGACACCCTTCAGGGCAAACCAGCTGGCCCCCACCCATGCACCAGGCCTTTATGTATACTAATAAAAGGGTAATATGCTAATTAGACTGGGAGACCTTCCAAGAGACCTTCTGGTTCTTTTGGACAAAGCCATGGTGGCGGGGCCAAGTTAGAGGCAGTTAGAGGCCAAGAGGGGAGGGCAGTTGTGGGTGATCAGGCCAGGATGGGATGGCAGTTGTGGGTGATCAGGCCGGTTGCGGGGGGCATTGGGGGTGATCAGGCCGTCAGTGTCAGTTGGGGGTGATCTGGACAGCGGGGGGGGGGGAGCAGTTTGGAGTGAAAAGGCCAGCAGGGGGGCAGTTGGGGGCGAGCAGGCCAGTGGGGAGGGAAGATGGAGGTGAGCAGGCCAGCAGAGGGGGAAGTGGGGGGCAAGCAGGCTGTCAGGGGGGGACAGTTGGGGGTAAGCACACTGGCACAGGGGGCAGTTGGGGTGATCAGGCCGGCAGGCAGAGTGGTTAGGGTCAACCTGGTAGGCAGGCAGGTGAGCGGTTAGGAGATAGCAGTCCCGGATTGCAAGAGGGATGTCCGACTGCCGGTTTAGGCCTGATCCCTGTAAACCGGCAGTAGGACATCCTTCGAGGGGTCCCAGATTAGAGGGTACAGGCCAGGCTGAGGGACACCTGCCCCATGCACAAATTTTGTGCATCGGGCCACTAGTCATTAATAAATCAACAAATTACAAGTGTTGGCAAGGATGTAGAGAAAAGGTAACCCAAGCGCACTGTTGGTGGGGTTGTAAATTAGTTCAGCCATTATGGAAAACAGAATGGAGATTTCCTAAAAAAAAATTAAAAATAGAACTTCCATGTGATCCAGCAATTAATCCCACCTCTGGGTATTTATTGGGAGGAAAAAAAATACTAATTCTAAAACATATATGCACTCCTATGTTCATTACAGCATTACTAGTAATAACTAAGATATGGAAGCAACCTAGATGTCCATCAATAGATAAATGGATAAAGAAGATGTGGCACATATATACACTGGATTATTATTCAGCAATAGAAAGGAATGACATTTTGCCATTTGCAACAACATGGATGACCTAGAAAGTATTATGCTGAGTGAAATAAGAGAAAGACAAATGCCGTATGATTTTACCTATATGTGGAATCTAAAATATATATAAAACAAAATAGAAACAGACCCATAGATATAGAGAACTAGCTAATAGTTGCCAATGGAAGGGTGGAAATAAAAATAAATTCTGTGACCTTCCTTTGACACAATGAGAATACCCACTCTCAGGTGACTACTGCAAAGCTTGTAAATTAATTAAGTGACCAAAATTCTAAGTACGTTACACATGATGGCGACTTGACAGCACCTTGTCTAACATATTCTTCATTGCCATTGAAGTGAATTAGGATTGTCATAGATCCCATTTTATTTAATTGAATAAAATGTGTTTACCATGAGGCTTCATAAGCGTTTCTCAAGGAGACACAAGGGCCTGCAAGCTGATGTCAGAATATATGTCTGAGCTTCTGAGGCCTTCTTTCATTTCATTCTACAGATGTCTTTAGAAATCCTTGAAACTGTTGCCTGCTGATAAATAGACTGTAGACATGCATACCCAAGAAAGTAGACTAGATTTCAAATGGCTGCAGAGTCGGCAGAGCATTCTTGTTTGACAGCAAGCCTGAGAGATGGTGAGGCTCTGTTCCAGGGCGTGTTTGGAGTATCCTGGATGTGGCCAAAGATTGCAGTTGACTCCAAGGGGCGTATTAGCTTGTGACTTGAGTACAGAAGCACAAAGTGAAGTCCATGAATCAGTGTATTCTTTGGAAAGGTGATAGACAACTTCCATCATCTATGAACTCAGCTTTCTACTCCTGGCAAGAACCAGACTCCAGACAGGTCACATCCATGTGCTCGAGCTGTTCCATAAGTGTTGAAAGAGCATTAGAGATTAAAGCAACATGGGATCTTCATCAGGGTCCTAAAATGTCAACCAGCCTGGAAAAACAACTCCTTTGAGCAGGCGCTCTGCAGGTAACATGGAAGCTACAGAGATTCATTTCGATTCATGATTGGGAAGAACATTTGATACTTAACTGACATAGCTACACAGGAGGAAAAATTTTCATCTGTAATTGGATATATCCTTGGACTCAGAGCTATTGTCTTACAAATCAGAAAGTAATATTCCACAATTGGGAGAAGCTGATAGGGGTGATTTCAAAATAAAAATCATTCAATCTATTTTTCAAGGTAAAGGAAATATTCTGAAAATCAATTCAAAAAGCTATAAAAACAATTTCTAATGTACCCATAGCCCAGGTTAATAACAGGCTTTTAACAGTTTTCTTTTAGGTAATATGTTTATCTCCAAACCAATGGCACTTGAATATTTTTCTGTAATTCTCTATCTTGCTTATTATTCCTGTCTCTCTTTTTGTCCCTCTCTCTTTTTCATATACCTCTTTCTCCTCGATCTTTATAAACATCCTCCTGCACCAAAACATAAATATGCAAGTGTATTATTTTCTGCCCATGCCAGGAGCTGATTTAATGTTGATAGGCCTCTTGGGTTACAGGACAAAGTTCCCAGGCAGTGAAGACGTGAGCATTCATGTGAGTGGCAAGGAAGAAGTTATTTGTTTAGAGAAAGTATGCAGGACAATCTTATTCAGATGAAAGGACTATGGGAGAAGGAAAATAAGATGGTCTACAAGTTGGACATTAAAAAACACAATTAGAATATTTTAGAAAGTCCACCTCACAATAATAATAGAACTAAGCAGATATTACAAATGCTGTGCACCTGTGTCCCCACTGAAAACCTATGTAATTTAAAAGTGATATGTACTGACCAGTGTAACCCTCAGTGGATTTGTCAGTTTTCTGACAGGATGAAGAAAAATGATAGAAAAGCCATCAAATTTTTGATGAATGTAGATGAATTCATGCCTACCAGTGAGACAAGCAAAGTAATAGTGAAGACAGTAATGATCCATGGTGTATGCAGTGAAGTTTAGTGTGTGCTGTCTTCAGCGCAGTCTGATAAGATGCCTAAAACACGCCACCCAACATGATCACCTGGACCATATTTTACTGTTACAGGAGATGGAGTGGTTGACTGGGAAAGTCATGTAACATCATGTAATAATGGAGTTATAAGGAAAAATTAGTCATTTTATTTCATATGTATGATCTACCTAATAATTTTTTTAGGTTTTCTTTCCTTATAAAATTGGAATAAAAAAAACCTGACACTGTTTCTAAAAATGTTATTGATGCAATGAACATTTCTCACTGCTCTTTTCATATGGAAGGTAGGGAAACCTTCATGCCATCTCCAGAGACTGAGGAAAATAGTAGCCTAACCTCCCAAAACATTACATTGCTAGCCCCACCACTTAGTTGTAGAGTGCTAGTAAAGTGCTAGTCTGTTTACAGCTCTGTCATTGATCGTCAGTATTTGTAAGTTACCTTAATACTAAACAGAAAGCTGAAACAGTGTTATAAGCAGAAATTACAATGTGGAGAGCAGTGGTTCTGAGGAGCCTTTCAATTACCCACCTTTATTAGTAAGATTTTTAAAATATCTTCTATATGATTGTTTTTAAAATGCTCATTTTAGGATATCTGAGAAGTAAAAAATATATATTACTTTATAAAATACATAAAAGATAGATATATTTTTATATTATATTATAATGTATTATATTATATTATGTTATAGTAGAGGCACGGTGCACGAAATTTGTGCACTCGGGGGTGGGGGCGTCCCTCAGCCCAGCCTGCATCCTCTCACAGTCTGGGAGCCCTAAGCCGTCAGTCGGACACCCTTTCCGCTGCCTTGGAGGCAGGAAAGTCACTGCTGCTACACTCGCCAGCACCAGCCGTGATCTCAGCTTCTGGCTAAGCTGCGCTCCCCCAGTGGGAGCGCACTGACCACCAGGGGGCAGCTCCTGCATTGAGCATCTGCCCTCTGGTGGTCAGTGCGTATCATAGCATCCGGTCGTTCCACCATTTGGTCAATTTGCATATTAGCCTTTTATTATATAGGATTATATATAGCTCATAAGCTCACCGCCCTGAGTTAACCATTATGAGCCTTTTCGTGTATTTTCTTCCTTTACACTATGTTGCTATGTTCATTTATTTTATTCTGCAATGCTGGCATTATACTGCATGTACTGGTTAACTTACTTTCAAAAAACATTGTGAGCATTGTTTTGTGTCATTGAAGTTGTCAAAAACCCTGCATTTAACGGCTATATACTACACCATTGAATGGATGCATCATTTTGTTAACTATCTCTCTATTGCTGGACATTCAGATTGTTTCTGTTTTGTTGCTATAAATTGCCCCATAATGAGCATCTATACACATTTTTTGTCTCAATGGCCATTTTCTTAAGATGTATTCCTGGAAGCACAGTTATTAGGTTAAAGAGTACAGATATTATTAGATTATGGGTTCCTGATAGTTTCGAAAAATTGCTTTCTAGAAAAGCTGCCCTGTGTACACTCACCCAGAGTAGCCTTCAGTCTCAAAGATTAGTTTTTTTGTATTGATGAATGATCCTTTCCATGTTGTTGCTGTTGTAGTTATTTTCCTTATGTTCCATTAGCCTTTGTTCTGCATCTGCACTCGGAGGTAAGGTCAGGGTATGGCAGTGGGGTCTTAACCTTGGGGGCCATGATTTACTTAAGAATCTCAGGGAAGCCGTGACCCTTCCCCTCTGAAAAGTGAGCATACTGACACAATGCAACTGTTACATATTTTAAGGGAACTGTGGACAGTCTTCCTCTTCAAATATTGTTGCTCCGATGATGCTAAATGCTTTACATGGATTATGTCCTTTAATCCTCACCATCGGGGCTTCCCCGAGGAAATTGGCGTAGCTAGTAATTAAGAAAGCAGAGATTCACACTTCACAACCTGTTCTCTCTTATCTATGAAATTACACCACTTTGAGATTAAGAAATCTTTGTCTTTATTATTCTTTTTTCATATTCAGATTTTTCCAGTCATAGTAATGCTGGCTTCCTAAAACCTAATGGGACAATTTGCACTATTTTTTCTATGCTCTGGATCAGTTTCTGTAGCATGAGGTTTTCTTTTTTTTTAGTCTAAATGAGTTCACTGCTAAGAAGCTTCTTGCCTAGAACCTTTTAAGAGGAAATTGTTTTGTAACCTTTTCAATTTCTTCTATGCATTTCAGTTTTTATTTTGAGTCATTGTTTATAATACATCTCTACACTAACTACCCATTTCATTCTTTTTCTCATTGTTAGCATAGAGTTGTATATAATATTTCCTTTGTTATTAGCATACCACTTCCATTCCTCATTTTGTCAGTTGTCTTTCTTTTTTCTTGATTGGTTTTACTCAAGTTTTGTCTGTTTCAATATTGATTTGTTGTGTTTTGTTTTTGTGAACCCCACAAATATGCTCTTTAATTGTTCCTCTTTTTGTACTTTCTATTCCTGTTTTTTAAAATATATTTTTATTGATTTCAGAGAGGAAGGGAGAGGGAGGGAGAGATAGAAACATCAATGATGTGAGAGAATTATTGATGGGCTGCCTCCTGCACACCCCACACTGGCGGTCAGGCCCACAACCCAGGCAGGTGCCCTGACCAATATCAAACTATCACCTCTGGTTCATAGGTCGACACTCAGCTACTGAGCCATACTGGCCAGGCTCTATTTCTGTTTTTAATTGTATTTTTTCTTCTGCATCTCTTAGAGTTTTGCTGTGCTGGCATTGTTATTTTTAATTTTCTAATTGCTAAAGTGAATATTGGTTATTCCATGTCAAGTGTAGAGTGTTCCGATATTTTTTATTTTTAAGTTGACTTATTTGGAGATTTTCTTTTCTCTTTGATCCACTGATTATTGAGGAAAGGGTTTTTAATTTGTGAATGTGTGTTTTCTTAGGGCAATCATTAAGTTTTTGGATTGTAGAATCCTAAGTTAATTCCTTTAAGAAGTTTGACCATTGTAGAAAGAAATGAACATGCATTGATACCCATATATGAAAAGAGAAACTGGATTTACATTTTAATTCCATTCAGTTCAACAAATATTTATTGGTTGCCCACTGTATTCCAAGAGCTCTGCCAGGTAGTGGGACTATGACAGTGAAAAGGTAGAACTAGTCTCCTTTCTCATGAAAATCTTAGCCTAGGCAATAATACAGACCAGTATACAAACAAGTACAGGAAATATAAGAGAAGTAACTAAAAAAACTAAGAAAACAACTGATTACGATCCAGCTCCAAGATCCCCTCAAAACTAAACAGAAAATGACACTTTAAGTGATAAAATAGAAAATCTTAACAGACAGGTTGCTAGTAGGAGATTGAATCAGTAATCAAAAAACTCCCAACAGACAAAAGTACAGGACCAGATGGCTTCACTGGTGGATTCTACTAAACATTCAAAGAATTAATACCAATCCTTCTCAAGCTCTTCCAAAAAATAGAAGAGGAGATAACTCTTTCAAATCCATTCATGAGGCCAACATTATTCTGATACCAAAACTAGACAAGGATGCCATAAGAAAAGACAATTATAGGTCAGTATTCCTAATGAACATAGACATAAAAATCCTCAACAAAATATTAGTAAATCAAATTCAACAATACATTTAAAAGGATGATATACTATTTTCAAGTAGAATTTATTCCGGGGATACAAGGATGGTTCAACATTCACAAATAAGTCAATGAGATATATACCACATTAACAAAATGAAAGATAAAAATTATATGAACTTTTCAACAGATGCAGGATAACCATTTGACAGTATTCAACAATCATTTATGATAAAAACTCTCAACAAAGTGGGAGTAGAGAGAAGATACCACAACATAGTAAAGACCATATATAGCAAGCCCACAGCTAACATCATACTCAATGATGAAAACCTGAAAGCTTTTATTCTAAGATCAGGAACAAAACAAGGAAGTCCCTCTCCTGCCACTTTTATTCAGCATAGTACTGGAAGACCTTGCCAGAGTAGTCAAGCAGGAAATTAAATAAAAGGCATTCAAATGAAAAAGGAAGGAGTAAAATTGTCACCATTCACTGATTACATGAATATATATATATATATATATATATATATATATATATATATACCTAAATATCCCATCAAAAACTGTAAAAACTGATAAGCAAATATAGTGAAGTCACGGTGGGACAAATAAGTGAAGGGCATCAAAAGATAAAAATAAAAAAATTTGAGGAGGTAAGAGGTGGTAATACATGAAGCAATATTACCCATGAGTTAATTGTTGAAACTAAGTACTATCAAATTACGTTCATTATACTGTTCTTAAAAAACAAACAAAACAACAAAACACACACACACACACACACACACACACTTACACAGTTTATCTGATAGCATATAGAACTTGGTTTAGCTGCAGGAATGTCTGAGCTTTTCTTGGGGAGAAGCCACACCGCACCACCAAACAAGCTGAATATAGCTTGGTTTGGGGATCCCTGAGGAGACCTGATAAAGAATTATTTTGACAGCAAAGACTGTTTAAAACTAAACTAGCAATTAAAGAAAGGGAGAAACCAAGATGGCGGCATAGGTTAAACACCTAACCTACAGCCGGGCACAACAATATCAAAAACACAACTAAAAGTCAAAACGGACATCATCCAGAACCACAGGAAAGCTGGCTGACTGAAATGCCCACAATTAGAAGGAAAAAGAAAACCACAAGGAAAATCAGAGAAGCCGTAAAAGCTTGAGGTATGGAGACACGGGCGGAGACACGAGCCCGCGCGCGTGCGGGGAAGACGGAGCCGGAGAGGAAGGGGCGGCTGGCGGCCTGGCTGGCGTTCTCTGGCGGGAAGGAGATAAAAGCGCCAGATTGTGCTGAACCCCAGCTCCGACTGCACTGAACCCCAGTGCCCGGCGAAACCCTGGGAAGCCGGGCTCAGGCTGGGGGAGTCTGGGCTGTGGGACGGAGACAGAGGAGCTGCGCAGGAGCCGCGCACGGGAATGTGCGCAGAGGAGGGTCTGTTGCCTGTGCCACTGGATTGCCCTAGCGGGAGGGAGACAAGGGCTCCGGACTGTGCTGAACCCCTAGTTCCAACTGCACTGAACCCCAGTTCCGGGAAAGACCCGGGGAAGCCATGCTCATACTGGGGAAAGCTGGGCTGTAAGGCAGAGATGCAGAGAGGCGGCGAAGAACAGAGCACCGGAGGCGCGCACGGGATTGTGCGCGGAGGATGGGCTGTTGACTGTGCCGCTGAGTCGCCCTGGAGGGAAGGAGACAAAAGCGCCAGACTGAGGTGAGCCCCAATTCTGACTACACGGAAACCCAGTTCCGGGAGAGAATCTGGGAATCCAGATTCATTGGGGGAGAGACTAGACTGTTTGGCAGCGCGCGAAACTCCAGGGCGCTTTTCTCTCAGAGGTGTTTGCTGGGAGTACAGAGGGACACTGAGACACAGGAACCTCATAGGGCGGGGCTGACGGGAAGCCAAGGCGGTAGGCTCTGCCCTGTAACCCCGCCCCATCCAAGCTGAACATAGAGGCTTTTACAATTTTGCAAGTCTAGTTGAATGGGGCTGTCTCCCGGCATAGACACAGCTGATCCTCACAGCCAGTTGGACTGGAGGTCACATCCTCCCAGTGTACCAACAGCAATCAAGGCTTAACAACACCAAGACTTTGCACTCAGCCCACAAAGGGGGGTATCAAGAGCAACCACCTAGGGAGATTGGGGAAGCTGAGTGATAGGGAGGCAGCCAAAAGGGGAAGACACCGAAACAGGTCACGAATATAAGGGATGCTGTAATTCCTGCTGAGGGGCCACAGGCAGTAGCTGACCTACACTCCATTGGAGACCCAGAAACGAGGGCATCTAGTGGTCGGTGTGAGATGACACCAGATTTCGACCACTCCCATAAGGGACACATTCAAGAGGCAGACGCAGTGAGCGCCGAAGCCTTGCTGCACCAAGACCCGGCACATAGGCGTGTCTCCCGCACAGCAACTCTTCCTTTATAGACACAGAGGGTCCGCACGGCCAATAGGCCTGGAGGACATTTCCCCCCAGTGACACCAACAACAATCAAGACTTAACTATACAAACAAGGACCAAGATGGAGGCATAGGGCAGAAGCCTGATTGCTGCCTACCACAACGGTTCTGAGACTACAACGGGAGAGCGGAGCGGACACCATCCAGAACCACCGGAGGGCTAGCTGAGCGGATGCTATACAACTAGAATAAAAGAGAGGGGTACGCGGGATGAAGCTGATGCCGGTGACCCAAAGACCACACTTTAAAAACTACGGCTCAGGCGACACAATGGCGGCCTGGAACGTGCTCGGCGCAGTTCCCCCAGCGGTCTCCGGCTGAGGGGAAGGCTTCACTCGCTGCCGAGCACGGACAGACGAGCCCCTGGGAGACATGGGGCGGGAGACTACGCGCTTGCTGACCTCCGAGTCCTTCAAGAATCTCAACGCCCCGGAAGCGGCCAGGTGCGCACGCTCGGCGACCGGCCACCGCTGCAGACCCAAGGGCCGACGCAGCCACCCCGGACCAGCCCACCGCCGCGCACCGGGCACACCGGAGCTTCGCCGAGCCCGCCGCCCAACGAGTTCTGCGGTGGCTGCCCTGGAACTCTGAGAAAATGGCCGAAGGAATTGCTGAGAGGGAATTGACCAACAGGAATTGGGATCAAGAAGACGAAACCCCGCTGGGTCCCGGATCCGGGTGAGGCCGCGTGCCCCTGGGTCCGGGTGAGGCTGGGAACTGGGTCAGGGTGAGGCTGGGCCCCGGGTCCGGGTGAGGCCACGTGCCCCTGGGTCCGGGCGAGGCCATGCGCCCCTGGGTCCGGGTGAGGCTGAATCCTGGGTCTGGGCGACGCCGTGTGCCCCTGGATCCGGGTGAGCCTGGGCCCCGGGTCCGGGTGAGGCCGTGGGCCCCTGGATCCGGGTGAGCCTGGGTCCCGGGTCCGGGTGAGGCCGCGGGCCACTGGATCCGGGTGAGCCTGGCCCCGGGACCGGGTGAGGCCGCGGGCCCCTGGATCCGGGTGAGCCTGGGTCCCGGGTCCGGGTGAGGCCGCGGGCCCCTGGCCCCGGGTCCGGGTGAGTCCGTGGGCCCCTGGATCCGGGTGAGCCTGGCCCCGGGTCCGGGTGAGGCCGTGGGCCCCTGGATCCGGGTGAGCCTGGCCCCGGGTCCGGGTGAGGCCGTGGGCCCCTGGATCCGGGTGAGCCTGGGTCCCGGGTCCGGGCGAGGCCGTGGGCCCCTGGATCCGGGTGAGCCTGGCCCCGGGTCCGGGTGAGGCCGTGGGCCCCTGGATCCGGGTGAGCCTGGCCCCGGGTCCGGGTGAGGCCGCGGGCCCCTGGATCCGGGTGAGCCTGGCCCCGGGTCCGGGTGAGGCCGCGGGCCCCTGGATCCGGGTGAGCCTGGGTCCCGGGTCCGGGTGAGGCCGCGGGCCCCTGGATCCGGGTGAGCCTGGGACCCGGGTCCGGGCGAGGCCGTGGGCCCCTGGATCCGGGTGAGCCTGGCCCCGGGTCCGGGTGAGGCCGTGGGCCCCTGGCCCCGGGTCCGGGTGAGTCCGTGGGCCCCTGGATCCGGGTGAGCCTGGCCCCGGGTCCGGGTGAGTCCGTGGGCACCTGGATCCGGGTGAGCCTGGCCCCGGGTCCGGGTGAGTCCGTGGGCCCCTGGATCCGGGTGAGCCTGGCCCCGGGTCCGGGTGAGTCCGTGGGCCCCTGGTTCCGGGTGAGCCTGGCCCCGGGTCCGGGTGAGGCCGCGGGCCCCTGGATCCGGGGGAGCCTGGGTCCCGGGTCCGGGTGAGGCCGCGGGCCCCTGGATCCGGGTGAGCCTGGGTCCCGGGTCCGGGTGAGGCCGCGGGCCCCTGGATCCGGGTGAGCCTGGGTCCCGGGTCCGGGTGAGGCCGCGGGCCCCTGGATCCGGGTGAGCCTGGCCCCGGGTCCGGGTGAGGCCGCGGGCCCCTGGATCCGGGTGAGCCTGGCCCCGGGTCCGGGTGAGGCCGCGGGCCCCTGGATCCGGGTGAGCCTGGGTCCCGGGTCCGGGTGAGGCCGCGGGCCCCTGGATCCGGGTGAGCCTGGGACCCGGGTCCGGGCGAGGCCGTGGGCCCCTGGATCCGGGTGAGCCTGGCCCCGGGTCCGGGTGAGGCCGTGGGCCCCTGGCCCCGGGTCCGGGTGAGTCCGTGGGCCCCTGGATCCGGGTGAGCCTGGCCCCGGGTCCGGGTGAGTCCGTGGGCACCTGGATCCGGGTGAGCCTGGCCCCGGGTCCGGGTGAGTCCGTGGGCCCCTGGATCCGGGTGAGCCTGGCCCCGGGTCCGGGTGAGTCCGTGGGCCCCTGGTTCCGGGTGAGCCTGGCCCCGGGTCCGGGTGAGGCCGCGGGCCCCTGGATCCGGGGGAGCCTGGGTCCCAGGTCCAGTTGAGGCCGCGGGCCCCTGGATCCGGGGGAGCCTGGCCCCGGGTCCGGGTGAGGCCGCGGGCCCCTGGATCCGGGGGAGCCTGGGTCCCGGGTCCGGGTGAGGCCGCGGGCCCCTGGATCCGGGTGAGCCTGGGTCCCGGGTCCGGGTGAGGCCGCGGGCCCCTGGATCCGGGTGAGCCTGGCCCCGGGTCCGGGTGAGTCCGTGGGCCCCTGGATCCGGGTGCGCCTGGCCCCGGGTCAGGGTGAGGCCGTGGGCCCCTGGATCCGGGTGGGCCTGGGTCCCGGGTCCGGGTGAGGCCGTGGGCCCCTGGATCCGGGTGAGCCTGGGTCCCGGGTCCGGGTGAGGCCGTGGGCCCCTGGATCCGGGTGAGCCTGGGTCCCGGGTCCGGGTGAGGCCGTGGGCCCCTGGATCCGGGTGAGCCTGGCCCCGGGTCCGGGTGAGGCCGTGGGCCCCTGGATCCGGGTGAGCCTGGGTCCCGGGTCCAGGTGAGGCCGTGGGCCCCTGGATCCAGGTGAGCCTGGCCCCGGGTCCGGGTGAGGCCGTGGGCCCCTGGATCCGGGTGAGCCTGGCCCCGGGTTGGGGAGAGGCCGTGGGCCCCTGGATCCGGGTGAAGCAGTGCCCCTGGGTCTGGACGAGACCAAACCAGAGGGAGTCGGACCTGCATTACCACCATTTGTCCACCATCCAGAGCTGAGGGGTCAGTGCCGACATGTTCTCATAGGGAACTGGTGGACATTGATATTGGGTCTCAAAAGAACTGTTGGTCCAGAAAGAAACTCACTACAGACTGATTCATTTGCCTGTCAGCATAACTATTATTGCTCGTCGCACATTCAATTCTTATAAGTATATCTCTAGTGACACATGATTTCGCTCATCTAGGGGAAATGATGAACAACATAGACTGATGAACAAGAACAGAACCAGAAACAAGGAGGCATCGATCGGACTATCGGGCCTCAGAGGGAGGATAGGGGAGGGTGGGGGGAGGGGGGAGAGATCAACCAAAGGTCTTGTGTGCATGCATATGAGCCTAACCAATGCTTAAGTTCAACAGAGGGTTGGGGCATCCAAGGGGAGGGGTGTGGGATGGGAATGGAGGGATGAGGACAAATATGTGACACCTTAATCAATAAAGAAATTTAAAAAAAAAAAAAAAAAAAAAAAAAAGAAAGTTGTATAACCACTTTGCTTTTTTAAGATTTTAGAAAATATAAAGATGACTTAAGTAAGAAGCTAGACCTGGAACACCCTTAGGCTGTTTTCTCTAAAAACTAGACACTGTCATTCTCTGGAACTTTTTAAAATCAAAATTATAAATTAGCTTCTTTTAACTCTAGCTTCCCTTCTTCAATACAATTATACTTTAGTTATAAAAAGATTAAACACATTTCTAAATTGTTTTCCTACCATCCCTCTCTGGTTTTTTAAATACAGTATACAGAATATATTTATTTGTTTTCCTGACTGAGAGATAACTAAAGTAAACAAGTTTTAAGATAAATTATAGATAAATATAATAAAAAATATCATTCACAGTAGAAACAAAGCAAATATATACCTACAAATAAATTTAACAAGAAATGTTTAAGATCTTAATAATGAAACTGATTATTTTTTGAAGAATATAAAAGATATATTGAAATTATAAACCATAACACATTCTCAGATAGGACATTTAATATAATGATAATGTCAATTCTCCTTATATTATTCTGTGGTCAATATCATCTTAATCAAAAGCCCAACAGGGCTTTTTGATAAATTTTACTGCCAAACGGTAAACACTTCAATATAATGAATGTCATGATAAACAAAGTTCAAAGATAACCAGCATACCAGGAAAAAATATTTGCAATAATTGTAATTCAGTAATTGTAACTGAAGAGAAAAGTGGCAAAGGCACTCAATAAACATGAAAGGTGTTCCATCTCACTGGCAATTAGGAAAATTAAAACTGCAACAAAAATATTTATTCATCTTTTCTGTTGGCAAAGTTTTTTTTTCCCACTGATAATATACAGTGTTGATGAGTGTAGGAAAGAAAACCCTCATGTGCTAAGTGGGAACATATAAATTGATAAAGCCATTTTGGAGGGCAATTTAGTTGTATATATGAAAATCATAAATAAATGTTCTTCCTTCGACCTAAGTAATTCTGTTTAGACACATACTCACTCATGTGTCCAAAGAGATTGTTATTATTAATAGCCAAAAATTGGAAACAAGCCAAATGTCTATTAATGGGAAAGTAGTTAAGTAAATTTTGACATAGTCATTATATAGCCTCCTGTACACTAACTTAAAAAAATAATAAATAAAGTAGGGCTTTATGTGGCAACTTTCCCCGAGAGCCATGGGGAATTATTGTGGTGTTTTAAGGGGAGACGTGACATGACCAGACTTGAGTTTTTAAAATCTCTCTCTAGATGGATTATGGGAAATGGACCAGAGAGACATAAAATAGAGGCAAGAATTCCATTACAATTGGCTGTTGATCCAGTCGAGCATTGATGGTGGCCCTGAAACTGTTGTTACACAGCCAAAAATTACTCTTATGTGGCAATATATTTTTGCATTGTATTTTAAAGGACATTTGTTGGGCAGCTCCTTGATACAAAGCACTTTCCTAGGCAAGGGTGATAAAACGGGTTTCCTGACTGTAAAATCTATTTACTAATCTTTACTAAAAGTATAAATTTACTAAAATGATAAATCTATTTGTTTTATTAAGTTTTCTTTACAAATGAGGCCTTTCACCTCCCGTTTTTGAAGCAATGGAGCTAATCTAGGTAACCATGCTGGTTTTTTTTTTTTTTGCTTGACTTTCAGAAAGCTCAGAGACAAATTCAGTGCTCAACTGCAGTGACCGTATAGCTTAGGTTTAGGGTATACAGTAGTCCCCCCACTTATCCACGGGAAAGGTTCCAACACTCCCAGTGAACGCCTGAAATTCCGGATAGTACTGAACCATATATGCATTATGTTTTTTCCTATACATACATACTTATGATAAAATTTAATTTATAAGTTAGACACAGTAAAAAAATTAACAATAACAGTATAAAATAGACCAATTATAACAATGTGCTATAATAACATTTATGTGAATGTGGTCTCTCTCTCTCTTAACTAAGACCACCCTAAGTAACTAAGGGTCAGGGAGAGTATACTTTGTGGAGACATTGGCAAAGGGATAATTCACATGCTGGTGGGGATGAAGCAGAAAGGCTCAGGATCTCATCATGCTACTCAGAATGGCGCTTACTTTAAAACTTATTAATTGTTTGTTTCTGAAAATTTTCATTTAATATTTTCAGGCCTTGGTTGACCACAGATAACTAAAACCGCAGAAAGCAAAACCACAAATGAAGGATGAGGCACTACTGTAATTAGCCTCTACATTTTCCTCCATAGACTTAATCTTTTTTATTTTTTCATTCTCAAAAGCTGTATGGTTATGTGTATCTTTTATTGGGTACTGATTATCCATTTTAAAAACTTGACAGGTTTAGAATGACTAATAAATAAAGGAACATCAAAGTTATCATTTTAGCCACATAGTCTCTTTGGTCTCTTGGTGACTTTTTTTTTTTATGGACTTTACTGGGATGACACTGGTTTCAGGTGCACAACTCCACAACACATCACCTGTATACTGTATTGTGTGTTCACCATCCCAAGTCAAGTCTCCTTCCATCATCATTTATACTCCCTATATCCTCCTCCACCCACACACCACAATCACCACACTGTTGCCCATGTCCATTAATTTTTTTCTATTTTATTTTCCCTCCACCACCTTGACAGTTGTCTGCCTGATCTCAATCTGTGAGTCTGCCTCTATTTTACCTGTCAGTTTATTTTGTTCATTAGATTCCACATATGAGTGAAATCATATGGTACTTGTCTTTCTCGGACTGGCTTATTTCACTGAGCATAATGCTCTCCAGGTCCATCCATGCTGTAAGATCCCTTGGTGACTTTAAAGGTATCATTTGACTTTTAACTCTTAAAGTTGTGAAGATTTCATATTGGTTTAGCAAAGCTCTTTTAATTAAAAAGGGACCACTTTAACTCCATAGCAGGTTACATGGTAGTTAACAACTTGCTCGGATTAATTAAGCACTTGTAACATCTCTTTAAAACTGTAACTTGACTTGAAGGTTGAAGAGGTAGTGTGGCATAGTAGTTAGAAGCTCAGACTATGGAGCCAGACTGCGGGGTTTGAACTCAGACTGTGCCTGTCACCTTCCAGCTGTGGGACCATGGCCAAGGGGTTGGCATCCCTGGGCCTCAGACTCCTGTGAGGAAGTCCCTACTGCATGTGGTTGTTTTGAGCATTGAACTAGCAGTATTTGCAGAGCACTTGCTATAGATATTTAAGTAAAAAGAGAAAAAAGAAATGAGTAGCATGCATCTTTAGATGGAATAGATGTGTATTTCATTTCAGACTCTGTGATAAGAGGAGCATTAAAGATATAAAGCTTTGGTTTGGGTTTTTCATGCATGTAAAATACTTCTAAAAGAGAAGACCATTTTTCTATACATTAATCAATTTAAAATTGAAGATTGTTTATTGTGTCTGTGATGATGAAGTTGGGGTTTCTGTTGCAAGGCCAGAGAGTGAAACAGAGCAGCAAAAGGCTGGCATTTAAAACGATGTGCAAATATGGCAAACGTGCTACATATGCAGCTCATATCCCCAGTGGTGAAATTCTTCATCGGCTTGGGCGGTTTTGTTTTGTTTTGGTAAATTATAGTCTAAAGAAAGGAGTAACAATATTGCTTTGAATTCATACGTCTAGGTAGCTGCCTGTACTTGAAGGATGGTGCGAGCACTAGAATGTGAAGTCTTAGGCACAGACAGCTGAGGCGAAGGATCTTCTGCCCCTAAGTCTGAAAAAGTCTTCACAGGGTGGGGTTTGTTCCTGGAAAGCAAGGCTCAGTCCCCTGACTATTAGAGAAGAATTATGATTTAAAATCCACAACTCCTCATTTAAGTTATTTATATACGCACTGGTTCTCCTTAAATTAGAATCATACTGAAATATGCCTTTGTAGATATTTTGGTATTCTCGTTAATTTAGGTAGACTTGAATAAAATGAAGATCTATAAAATACCTGTACTGCATTTGTTTTTAAAGTTAGGTCTCCTCCCTTCTACTTTTGAAGGGAATTTTCCCTCCACTTTAATACACCGGCTTATTTCCATTTTTATAATAGTTTTATATATCATGATAATTATTTTTTGATAAATTGAACATCACCCATACACACATACATAAACACTTCATTTTGTAGAGAATATATCTGTTATCAAGTATATAAAAGAACTGGTTCTAGTTTGTAATGATTATGAATTTTTCATAGATTTGATTTAACAGCCTAATTCTGTTTGAAAACTTCAATTTATATGATTTTCCTCCCTCTTTCTATTAACAATTAAAATGAATACATGAGGACAGCAGGTGTTTTGAACAAAACCAAGGCACTTGATTTACAAAATGAGGGGCTTGATTTAAAGAGTATCATATGCTCATCAACCTGTCTAGGTAGCACTTAAGTTTTCAACTGATTTTTATTTTTTTTTTAGCAAGAAGATGCATTGTCTCAAAAATGACTGTCAGATCTACTCCATCATTTGTTCTATAAGGAAATTGAAGAATCATCCTTTACAGATATATTTGATGATTTTCCAAAAAGATAATGAAAATAAATACATAGAGTAATAGTTTATTTTTAGTCCTCACCCAGGTGAGGGAGGGAAGGTGAGAGGGAGAGAGATAGGGAGGAGAGAAAGAGAGAGAGATGTGAGAGAACATTGATCAGCTGCCTCCTATAGGTACCCTGACTTGGGCATGTGCCTGACCTGGAATGGAATCCTTGACCTTTTGGTGTATGGGTCGATGCTCTAACCAACTGAGCCACCTGGCCAGGGCTAGAGTAATAGTTTATTTTTTATATTTAAAAAGTATCAAAGCCTAGCAACCTAACCAGAAATGGTGAATTAACCAAGTGAGAAGTAAAAATTTTAAATGTATTTTATAGTACTTTAGCTGATATTTTTATATATGTTTCTTTAATTCTAAGGTAATTAGATATATGCTTTTCCTGATTCATAGATGGAAAAAGTAAGTAGTTTATCTAAATAAAAGTCAGAATCTCACTTGCACTCAACCTGTTTTATCAGCCTTCAATACTTTGCTCTGTCAACTAAATAAGAAAATGCGACTTAAAGGATAGTATAGGCCAGTGTCGCAAGCATAGGGCGGTAGAGAGGATGAGAAATGGAGATCCAAGTGACAGTCATATAGCAGCACCCAAGGCCAGGGTGTTGTGCTGGGAAAGAGTAAGATGAGAGAAAAGGAAAGAGTCATGAAACTACATTTCTTATCATCATTCTAAACAATATGACAGGGTATATACATTTAAGGATCTTTTATAAGATAAAATTCTTGCACAAAGCCAGTGCCTATTGTTTCTTTGTAAATCCTTCATCATTTATGTTGTAGCTCCACTGAAAGTGGAGAAAACCTGAATGTACTGCTACTATGAAGTGAGGCGTGAGGACGAACAGGGCCATAATGGAACCATCACTTGCAATAGGCTTATCAGTTGCCCTGACTCAACAATTCATTATCCTGAGTTTGCTTGTTAATAGTCAGATGATTCCTTCCTTTCCCAGTGTATCAGTATGGGGCCTTATTTAACCTCAAGAATAATGCTCAACAAAGATGCTTAGTTAGGGGCAAGTATTCCTCAGGGGCATTTCCCTTGTGTTTTCTAGGAAATGCTGGGGTTGAAGGATGTATTTTAATATGCTTAGCATTAAATTCATTTCATGCTTTTTTACCAACTGTCTTTCTGGCAAGCTCAAGAATTTGGAAATAATCATTTATTAATAATAATATATCTTTGTATTTATTTAAAAACAAACAAAATTTTTGTGACTGAATATTTTAAGCTATTAACTATCAACTTCAAAAAATGACGTTTCGTTGTTGTTGTTGTTGTTAATCCTCACTCGAGAATATTTTTTCCATTGATTTTTTTAGAGAGAGTGGAAGGGAGAGAGGGAGAGGGAGAAAGAGAGAAACATGGATGAGACAGAGAGACACATCAATTGGTTGCCTCCCACACATGCCCCAACTGAAGCCAGAGATCAAACCTGCAACCCAGGTGCATATCCTAGATTGGTAATCAAACCCTAGACCCTTTGGTATGCAGGCCGACAACCTAACCACTGAGCAAAACCAGCCAGGTTCATAAAACAGCATTTTTAATTTGCTACACAAGTCTGTCTATGTATACTTCAAGTAACAGATGTCTGTCACTCTGAACTTTAGAATTTATTTTAAATGAAATCGTTCAACCTCATTGTTATAAACTATGTAACTTTAGCTAAAAGTACTCAGTGGGTTTTAGTTTCCTTATCTATGGAGTGAAGATAAGTTACTACCTACCCTGTACAGTATTTGGTGAAGAATAAGTAAACCATTTTATCACAGAAACAGAAGTAGTGGTAAGGGATCCCTGTGCTCATAGCCACTGTGGTTAATAGAAATAAATAGTAGAATCAAATTTTCTCCATCTGTTGCTTGAATTTTTTGCTTGGACTTTCTTATGAATCCTTCCCATCACTACCATTATTTGAAACAGTAAATTTGCAACATTTAAGTGTTATAACACTTGCTAGTCCTTGTGATACCAAAGAATATATCAACTAGAATACACAACTGGGATACACCAATAGCTTGGTCAAGCTAGGTCTTTACAGCTTCAAATGTTGTTAGAAGCAAGCAGAAGTTAGCTGTCTGGTCCCAGTTGCAATTGTCTAATCTTGCACTGATTTCTAGAAACCCTCAACCATTCTGAAATAACTGTTAAGGAAACTGGATTTGCATTTGGGATTTAAAACTTCTTCCCAAGTACTTTTTGCCTGGTTGTGAATGGTCCATGGGGCTCTCAGTTTTGCTTTATGAATTTTTATTCAGCTTGTGTGTTCCCATAAAGGGAACAAGTACATCTTTTAAAGAACCTCCTGTGGTTTTGTCTTCTGGGATTTGGTAAACAAGCATGTACCACACACCTGACTTCCTTTTCCCCAAAATCTCCTAGTTTCTGTGAAAGTCCAGTGCATCTTCATATTAGTTTAGAAATCAGCTCACAAAAAAACATAAGTCAGTTTAGAAATCAGCTCACAAAAAAACATAAGTTGATTTTTTAAGACAGTTTTCTTAATCTGCAGTTTGACATTAGCAGTTCTATATTTGATATGTTGTAATCTAACATAAAGCATAGAACTCTAGGTGGCTATTTTGGGAAAATATTTTAATTCTTTTCCTTCTTTCTCTATTGACTAGTGAATGATGATAATGAAAATTCCTCTTCTATTTCCCTGCTTAACTGTGTTGTGTGGTTATTATACTGCTTCGTTTTTTCTCTTAGGAGCTTGTTTTGTGCATTATACCAGACACAAAATAAGTAGCAAAGAGGTGGCGCAGCACTGCATGCTGCAGAAAACACAGCTTGGAGCTGGGCTCCCAGGGGCCATGCCTAACTCACAAAGTAGCCGAGAGCAAGTTACCTAAATTCTCTGTGTTCTTCATCTATAAGTTGAGAACAACAAAAGTATCTGTAGAGATGAAAAATAAGGGACTATTATCAACATCCCTCACCAGAGTGGTACATTTGTTACTGTTAATGAACCTACATTGATACTCGGTGGGGGAGGCTGGGCAGGTGCAGGGGCAAGAGGAATATGGGAAATCTCTGCACCCTCCTCTCATGTTTGTTGTAAACTTAAAACTGCTCTAAAACATAGTCTTTGGTAAAAACTAATAAACAAATTATTATGTGAAATAAGATTATCACAGCTACTGTTTGTTATGAAGGTGGTAACAAAAAAAAATGCATTTCTTCTACGTCCCTTAGAAGAAATTATAAAATTAAGTCCTTTGAAAATATCCTCACTGGTGATTTTATTCCAATTTAGCAATTTGTCAAAAAATATCAATGCATGATCATATAAGTACAAAAATATAACTATATACTTGTTAAAGGGCTGGTTGTTTCATTCATTTATTCAACAAATCTTTATTGAAAATCTACTGTGAGCCAGGCATGGTGTTCAGCATTAGGGATATAGCTACAAATAAAAGAAATAAAATCTCTAGTCTCATAGAATTTAAAATATTGTGAGCTTTCATCTGGAATGTTTCCCTTAAAATATTTTAGGGTATCACCTTACTCGAGGTAAATAGGATATTTTTGCCCTGCTGTAGTGCCAGGCCATGGACTGTTCCTAAATTCACACTGTCCTATATACTAGTTAGTGACAGAGAATCATTGTTTATTGTGATTCTGATATGCTAATGAAGCGGTGCTGATTTACAAATAACTGTTTAATCTGTAATTAAAATCTGGAAGCTCTCTTAAAAATGCAGTTAAAATGCATATTCACTGGCCTGCAGTATTGAATATGCAATTGCAAAACATTAAGAAAAGCATATCCTATTTATCACTCTCAATGAACCTTTCACCCTGGTCCCGCTGGGTCCTGTCATCCATCCCATCAGTATGCTTCCAAAAGCAGTAATGTTCCTGGGTCTGTGTGTGCCTAAGTATAAAATCCAAATCTGTAGGGTTTGATTTTTTTTTAATCACATATATGTTTAAACACACACACACACACACACACACACACACACATATTATCATATCCTCATTACGATGATGGGCCCCTGACCATATCCTAATGCTTGCTCAGGAATCTGAAATTCATGTATGCAAAAGGAATTTTTCTTATCTTTCTGAAAGAAGAATGATAAATATTTATACACCCTTAACTCTTTCAGGCAGGCGCAGGATCATATTTTAGGAATGACAAGAAGCTGCTCAGGCTTTTTTTCCCCAGCATGATTCATCTTTCCAATAGCTACTGAAAAAATGAATTGTAGGTTTATCAATATTGGCCATTTTCCTCCTTTCTCCCCATTAAATATGCTTTGTCTTACATCTCTGAAATCCTTTTGAGTCATGGCTTTGAAAAGGGAATACAAGAGTTATCTCTGCTTTTCAGGCAAGATTCCTCCAGGGACAGCGCGGCCCAGCAGGACTGCTGAGCATGCTCCCCACGCCGGCCACATTCCTCCCGCAGCCTCCACTTTGTTAGCTGGTTAGCAACGGCCTGGTCTCTACACTTATCCATCCAGTGTTGCTTTCTAACAGTTCTGAAGCAGTAATTAGATAGAGCCCCAAGACAGTTTTCTACTTGAAATTAAAAATTTCCCCTGACTACTTGAATCAAGATATCCAGTAGGAATGTGCTTCAGCTCACAGCGCTAGCTTCTGAGTAAATGGAAGATGCGTGAAATTTTGAAGTTTACTCCTGACAGTGGGAGTGCTCTCAGCTGTATTTACCAACAGTAGTCAAGCTTTCCCAGCACCTACACTGACTCCGGAATGCTAGGTTATAATCTGAAGACAGCTCCAGATTCAAGCCTGGCAATTATTTTAATTATTTCTTTCAGACAGGTAAACTGAATCCCTGAAATGTTGCTCCATTCATTCTTTCATTCATCCTTGCACTCGGCAGCCATCGTTAATCCCAGGCGGTGTCAGCTCCAGAATGAAAGGCAGGACCAGTGGTGATGAGACAGTGGCAGGCCTGGCCTGGCCTTGGGACACCACAGTGCTGGCAGTAGACCCTCCCTTCCCCACGGGGCCAGTGTGCGCTGCAGGACGCCCTGCTGGCCCTGCCTTGGGATGGAACACTTAATGTAGAAACACAGGATGTGTGAGTCACAAGTGGCCTTATAGGTTATTGATTTCAAATGCCCGCCCCCCTCTTTTTTTGGATGGGGAAACTGGGACCCCAAAGTGAAATGATTTGCTGGGAGTAAAAGAGCTAGTTAGTGGCAGAGGTGAACTGAAGGCCTCTTGACCCCCTAATTAATGCTCTTCAAGCTCTTCTCTTATGGGCTGAGGTTCTGTCTTAAAGGGAAGGAGACTGCACCAATGGACCCAGAAGCCCTTATGTAAGATGGAAGGCCATAGACTGAAAGGTCTGTCACTGACTGGGCATTAAAATCAGAATTACTGTGTTTTAAACTATAAAGCAGTATAGAATTTCTATTAATGTGTTACATCTGGATACTACTTTTGGTAAAACTGTAGGGTGGAAATAGGCAAGAATTTTTTTAAAAAATTACAGTGTGATTTATCTATTCAGCAAGAGAAATTCAGTAGGAGAGAGGATTAAAAGAAAATCCACTCTACTTGTAGGATGGAAGGCAGAAACTGGCTGGCTTTTGAATTCTGAGTAGGTCGCCACATAGAGAAAGGTTTTTAGGATTTGGGTCATGTCCCTAGTTTTATTTTAACTGTATAATGTCACATGCAGATTATGTATAGCATTACAATGTCTCACACTATGTCTCCAATCTATAATGTTAAAGACCCGAATATTCTCAAGGTCTTTAAGTTCCTGCAATGCAGTAACTTTACAGCGGTTTGGAAAATCCAGACTTACTACATAGGTTCAGTAGGTTTTCCCAGCTACTCAAGTGAATTGGCTCGTTTCTGCATTTAGCCTCAGTAACAATTGCAGAGGTTCCTGTCTACATCTGTAATAAACAAACTTTCCTAGAGCAGCTTGCAGGCCTGGCAGTCTTCAGGTTTAAGGAGGCTATGTAATACTGTGTTTGGCAGAAGAGGGTTTTAAAAAATATCAAAGCAGCCCTCATAACTAGATTCCTTTTGTTACTGACCAAAGAATATCGTGCAGAATTGGAAATTGTGTGGATTAAATAACTTCATCCGTTTCTCTCTCCTTCCCTCTCAGTCAGTCCTTCCCCCAAAGTGGATTGCTATGGAAAAGTGCAGAGAATTACTTGAAGCTTTCATCTTTCTTAGTAATCACCCTAGAAGAATATTCTTTTATTCTTGGTTAAAATTTATATAAAAACTGCCCACATATTTACCTGCAACCTCAATTTTTTTGTTGTTGAGTTCCATGTTTTTTCAATTGTCTAGCATCAAGAGGAAATAGGGAAAGAGGATAAGACTGAATCAAACTTACTCCCATTAAATTGCATCATATGTGTCTCTCTCTGTGTGTGCATGTGTTTGTGCATGCATGTGCTCACAGCTAATTACGGATGCAATAAAATTTCATAGAATTTTAATTTAGCTTCATTAACTCTGAGACTGAAGTAATATTAAAAGGGAAAAACAGAATAGATGAAGAGAGCAAATAGATCAATTTTCTTTAAATAAAGACATTTTAGGGGGAACTCGTATTCCTTTATGTAGGTCATCATTGCCATTTCTCAATATTATATACCTATAAACTGCATAGCAGGACTTGTGTGTGCTTGAAGAAGCTACATTTTCACAGCGGGAGAGGGAATCGGGATCAAGCTTTGAGATGCAGGTGCACAGGAACACAAGTGGGCTCTTCAGCCTGCAGCCTGAATGCCAGGCCAATAAAGCAGAAGCTCTCAAGCTGAGCTCTCAGGGTCTCCCAGAGCTGAGCCAAGAAGGGTGGGGGTGGGGAGAGGGAGCCGAGAGAATAATTGTTATTCAGTCTTCTTAATGAGATGTATTGCCCACTGCCCAAAGACTGTGGCAGTGTCTTTTGTTATGCTAATTAGACACCCTTAGAGCTGGGCTGTCTTTGATTTCGGCTTAATCCTTTCTGCTTCCTCAGCCTCAATCCCGACTGGCAAATGGTTGAAAGATGGTGTGTGCTGCATGTGTTATTTATTGCTCGCATCTATGCTGAGTTCTTTGGTAACAGGGTTGATAAAGAAAGATTTATCTTACCAATGGCGGTACGTGTTTTGGACATCCTTTTGGGGCTTTTGAAAAAATGAATTTGAGAATGATCGATTTCTGCGTTTTTAGTCCAAATACCATTGCTTTTTATATGGTTGCTTTTGTAGCTATACAAAATGGGAAATGACAGATTGGAAAATTTAGATATCCTCTCGTTGGATGCCTGGATTTCCCTAAAAATAACAAGCATTTTATCATGGCTTAGCTTTGGGGGAGGCTGTGGTCAACCAGAAAGATGGAAGCAATAATTTAAAGGTCAAAAAGAAAAATTTAGCAATTCAAAATTCCTGCCTTTACAATTTATAGACATATATGCATTCTTTCCTAAAATTAAAGTGTTTCATTTACATGATTATTGCAATTAAGAGTAGATGGTGTTAAGTTAAAAAATATTTTTAAATGATAAATATGATTCCTTCTAAATAGTGAAATGGAGTTTCTGTTAAATTCTTAAAAACTAGGTAGTAATGTTTTAGAGCAGCCTGTCCAATAGAAATATAGTGTGAACCAACAGCTATTTTTTTTTAAGTTTTCTGGTAGCTACACTAAAAAGGTGAAAAGAAAGAAGTAAAATTAATTTTAATAATTTATTGTATTTAACCCAGTATATCAAAAATATTTTAACATAATAAAATAAAATTAATAAATAGTTCGCATTCTTTTATTTATGTTAACTTTTTGAAAATCTGGTGTGTGTTTTACACTGGAGTGTATTTTGCAGCTCATCTCCATTGGGATTTGCCACATTTTAAGTGCTCAACCGCCATGTGTCGCTAGTGGCCACTGCACTAGATGGTGCAGACTTAGAGTCAATCAGTAATGCACTTGCTCAAAAACAAATGTCGGGATAAAATCCATATGAGGTGTGTGACTTTGACCACATCACTTAATCTCTAACGGGCCTTAGTCTCCTCAGCTGTAAAATGAAGCTTTCGAACTAAATTAATTTCGAATTTATTAATTCCTCCACCCTTGCCAGCTCTGAATTCACGGTTCCAAAAAATTCACATTTAGAGGCTGGGTGAGCTGGAACTTATCCATCCTCTTCTATAACTTAATGTTTGAAAAGGAGCCTTCTTTCCCCACAAAGAAAATTGGAGTGTCCTCACCACACCCACACCTTCTTTCTTCCGAATGTCTGAATCTTCCTTTGGGTTCTTGTCTTCCACTGCTTTATGAAGTGTTTGGAGGGCAGGAGACTGCAGGTACCTGGCTCTCAGCAGTCATCTCCCAGGGCTGTTGGAACGAGGGCTTTGAGCAAAGGTTGAGGAGAATTGGCAAGTAATCCCTTATATTACTAGATTACATGAACACTAAATCTCTAAAAGTCGGTTGTCTAGCTTTCTTCCTTTGTCTTTGTAATCTGGCTCATTTATTGTGTCATCAGTGAAACAAAAATTCTAAAGACGCTTTCCAGCAAGGCAGTCTGTCAGTCATTCTGAGCTGTACGTGTCACCTTTGTGCCTTGTTGGGAAGCTCGTGAAAGGAGATTGGCGCAGGCTTCTGAGGAATGACTGATGGAGACCAAGGAGAAAAAGACCAGGAAGGTGGGAGTGATGGAGACAGTTGTTCAATCTTAAAATTGAGCTTTTAGTAAAAAAGGGTTCCACATGTAGCCCCACATTGGTCCCACTTAGCCATTCCATTAATAGGATCTCATAGATGATACTACTAACCGCAGGACTTTGGATAGTTATAAGGTTGAGCACTTTCCTGTACTGCCTAGAGTTTCCCTGGTGTGGGAAAAATAGCTCTAACATACTTACGCCAGGCCTGTGATAAGGAAGGGCAACTTGCTTGGGTTTGTTAAGAGAGAGTAGACCTCATGTAATGTGTTCTTACAAGGATCTTAAAAAATTCCACCAAAGCCATGTAGGTAACCCTTAGAATGTTCTAGAATACCAAAAATGTCCAAGCAGGTGGCTCAGAGTTGGCTGTTTTTTGAACTGGAGTTCAGTCAGCACTCAGGTAGAGGTCTCTGATATGAAAGGGATCAGGTTGGCCTTTGCCATGTAACTTTGCTGTTGAGAATTATTGCAACCAGATCAACAAAGCACTGTTCCTGTGCTTTCCTGTCAGCTCTCAGCCAGCAGATGGAATAGCTTTATTATTAAGGATGGGATTTTGCCTCCAACTGGGAAGAGACTCCCTTGGGTTGTCTTTCTCTTACTGGGTTGAGCACATGGCTAGCAAAAACATTAGCCGGTGTTTAAGAAAACAGCACACCTGGCTGCTGTCAGAAGAAATGTCATAGTCTGACTCGATCCAACTGAACCACCTTGGGTCTGGTCTTCATATCTCATGTTATTGCTTTGGGAGGAAGGACTTTAAAAAGCCAAATTATTTTTCAGTTGTCCTTCATGTTTACGTTATTTCTGAAATATGAGGAAGGAATAATAGGGCCACTAAGATGCTCAAGGCAATTAATAAATACATATAGGTTAAATACTTGAAGGAACATTCTTTCCATTTGGAATGTGTTTAATTGTATTAATAAGTAAAGCTGAAGAAGGTGTTTTAACACAGAAGATACTGTTTAAAATCTTTAAAAATCTAATAGAATGTATTTTCTGACATAGTTTAAAAGTCACATACAAGGCCAGCCACTTTGACAATAAACTGTCCAACATCTCTCAAAAATCCTTATCCAGTGCAGTAAACTAACGTCAAGCATTTTGAATACGATGGCCTACGAGTCTCATTACTTGTTTTCTGTGCTATCATCATTTTTGACACACATTCCTGTGTCATGGGCCTATTTCATTATTGAATAGCATTGTGGAGTAAGGATATTAAATTTTAATGTTATTGCTATTATTACTGTTGACTGTTTTTAGCATAAGTGTGCTGGTTCTTTAATTCTAGCTTTGCAGGGCCAGAAAACAGAAGTGTACATAAACAGTCAGGAAAATGACTGTATACCCTGGAGACCCTGCATCACGTGCTCTGCTGCTGTGAATGATGGATCAAAATGGAAAGGTTATCATTTTCATTAGCCAGGAAAGAACAAGACCATACTTTTTTTCCGAGTGTAATTACGGTGGTTCACTGGCAACATTACACTGCAGTAATTAGTCTAAAGGTGTATGTGAGGGCAGGCTCTTGCACAGACACTAGAAATATTATTTCAGAGTTTAAGGTCACAGCCTTGTGTTTAACATGTTCCACGCAGCTTTGGGGGGAAAATAAAAATAAAAAACTAATTTGACTGGAACTAAAGAAGGACATTTGACATTTCCCAGAGTCATGTATTCAGAAACCAGTCAGGTAGAAAAATTGTTTTTTATTACCTGCAATAAAAAACAAAAAAGAACACATAGCTGCAGAAGTAGCATGGTAGCATGTCAGACTATCTCGTAGGATAAACAGAGATAGAATTCAAGTTTATTAGGAACTTGATGTACATAATTATGAGAGCTTTTTGATTTGTGTGTTTTAATCTCCATTTTTCCCTCAGGCAATTGGACAGAAAAATTAATTACTAGAAACTTTTCATGGGAAGCAAATAATTTCTTTACCTTCTTGTGTTATCAAGAAATAAATATTTCTCTTATACCAGTTCTCAAATATACATCTGTCCTTTGTGAATGTTTTTCAGATGCTCTGGGCAGTTATATTGAAATATTGAACTCTAACCTCATCTAACTGTTCAGAGTAGAAATTGAATTGAAATTATTTTCCAAAACCATATCTCAGCTTTTCTGTTTAAGGAAAACAAAAGTGAGAAGGGGAAAAAGTAAAGAAGAGAAAAGTAAACTTGATGTAAAGTTTATATTTAAAGTCATATGTAACTTCAAAATAAACTTTTTGCTTCTTCCAGTCCAAGGAGTACTTATACCAGTAACATTTCTTACTGGGTTAGAAGTGAAGGCCCAGTTACTGTAATGTTTTTGTTTAATTTTGGTATTGTTTGCCTGTCTTGAAGCAATTCTTTTTAGTTTCTCTCTTGAAATCCTTATATAGCCATGCAGAATATTGTTTGTTTTAGGACAAATGGAGAAGTAGAGTGTACTTGAATGAGCATTCAGTGAGGGACCAAATTCTGTTGGAAACCACTGCTTTTTTAACGCTAATGTGTTTTGTGTGTGTTATCTGCCATATGGTTAGTGATGTTTCTCACAACTTCAGACACTCGGGAAAATTTAAGCAGAGATGTGACACAAATAACACAGCTTAGCTGATTATGTAATAGTACTGAAAAATCTACCCAAAAATTGAATTTAAAAAACATTGCTTTTTGTTTGTCACAGATGTTTCTCTACTCAAAGAAAAGTCACGTGCTGCAGAATTAGATCCATGATGTTGTGTTTTCTCTACAGCTAATAATTTAATAGGAGGATCAAGTAGAGGGAATCGCCCCAGACTTCCTTTCCTTCTCTCTGCCTCTGCGCCAATCTCCGCATTTGACCGGACCTCAGTTACCCCTCCGTGAAATCAGAGATTGCAAAGCCCCCTTCAGGTTTTTACCTTCGTTGTCAAGTTAGGGAAATTGTCGAGTTTTCTGCCATTGTGGCTTAAAGACAAGCTTAAGAGCTTTCCTCATACTTTTTCAGCAAGTCGTAGAAAGTTGTACCACCTCATTCTTTCCTAGCCAGGCCCCAGTTCCCAGGAACTCCAAGTCACCAGTAATGCGGGACTTGGGGCGGCGGGGTCCTGCACCTTACCTCACCCCAGTGACCCACTCTGTGAAATGGACGGGTGGTTTTACAAGACTATTTTTATAATTCGTTTTCATAAAATGTCTTTTAAAGTCAGGTTTAGATAGACTAAGTGAAGTTCTGCACATCCTAGGAAACATTGCTTTCTCCACTGACATTTGATGAGTGAAGGAGAGTGTGCCTAGCTTGTGAAAGCAGGTACCAGGACAGACAGGCACTTTCACAAGTCCTGACTAATGTCCTGAAGGTCAAACTTTGCCAGTGGAAACTGAGTGTACCATAGAAATACTATAGCAGGGGGGTTGTATCCCCACCCCAAGCTCTTAAATGTTGTAGAAATTAAATAGGCATTTTATGCAGTCAACTATAAATTATATGTCTATAAAGCAAATCAAAAGGAAAAGGGTGCCCTGGCTGAGTAGCTCAGTTGGTTAGAACATTGTTCTGAAATGCCAATGTTGATTGTTCGATCCTCACTCAGGGCACATACAAGAAGCAACCAATAAATCCATAAATAAGTGGAGTAACAAAATCAAGATTTTCTCTCTCTCTCTCTCTCTCTCTCTCTCTCTCTCTCTCTCTCTCTCTCTTTAAAATCAATCAATAATTTTTTTTAAAAAAGGAAAAGGGATATCTTCCTTAGGATAATACAAAAAAGCGGGAGCTTCATTGGAAAGATTTTGACAGGTTTCTTTAGGTTCAGGTTTCTTAGTGGGTATTAAAGATTATGTTGTTACTTTAAGGGCAGCCAGAAATTAGCTGCAATTTACGGAAGGCTCTAAGCATACGTTTACTGTCAGAAAAAGGAGCCTGGATTTAGAGTGAGTATTTCCTTATCTGAAACCTTGTGAGCATACCAGCCCCTAACCTACAGATCTGCCATGAACAATGACTTAACAGTTTTGGATCTGAGAGGTCCTTTAAATATTATAACCCACTTCCTGTTCAGCCCTACTCTCCTCTCTCCACCGGCATGTCACTTCTACCAAACTCATTTTTTCGATGAATGTGAAGGCCCAAAATGTAGTCAAATCTTTTTTATCTTAGAAACAATCTACCCAAACCCTGAGTCTTCCCACTCTTCTGTCCAATTCAAATATGTGGAATAGAATGCTTTGAGTAACACTTCCTCTCCCCCAGTTTCCGCTAGAACTATGCTTTTCTGCTTCTGACCATTCCTTCTCCTGCCTCACCACTTTCCCCTTTCTTCCTTTTTTCGGGGAGCGGGGGTAGGGGTATTGTATTGCGTGTTTAGCACCCCAAGTCAAGTCTCCTTCCAGCACCATTTATCCTCCCTATACTCTTCTCAACCTCCCTTACCCCGCTTTCCCTCTGGTACTCACCATACTGTTGTCTTTGTCTATGACATTGCTTAATCTCTTCACCTTTTCCCCCAGCCCAGAACCCTCCTCCCAATGAGGACATATCTCACTGTCGTTTTAATTTGCATCTCTTTGATGATTAGTGACACTGAGCATCTTTTCATATGTCTATTGGCCATCTGTATGTCCTCTTTGAAGAAGTGTCTATTTAGGTCTTTTGCTCATATTTTAATTGGGTTGTTTTGGTTTTTTTGGTATTGAGTTTTATAAGTTCTTTGGATATTAACCCTTTATCAGATGTATCATTGGCAAATATGTTCTCCCATTCATTGGGTTGTCTTTTCATTTTGTTCATGGTTTCCTTTGCTGTGCAGTTTTGTTTGTTTGTTTGATGTAGTCCCATTTGTTTACTTTTTGTTTGTTTGTTTCCCTTGCCCAAGATGATATATCAGAAAAAAAATAATGCTGCCAGGATGTCTGAGATTTTGCTGCCTATGTTTTTTTCTTCTAGGATTTTTATGGTCTAACATTTAAGTCTTTAATCCATTTTGAGTGTATTCTTGTGTATGCTGTAAGAAGGTGGTCTAGTTCACTTTTTTGCACGTATCTGTCAAATTTTCTCAACACCATTTATTGAATAGACTATCTTTCCCCCCATTGTATGTTTTTGCCTCCTTTGTCAGATATTAATTGACCATAAAGGTGTGGGTTTATTTCAAGCATCTGTATTGTGTTACATTGATCTATATGTCTTTTTTTTTAATTTCTTTATTGATTAAGGTATCACATATTTTTCCTCGTCTCCCCATTCCCATCCCACACCCCTCCCCACACATGCCCCCACCCCCCTGTTGTCCTTAACCGCTGGTTAGGCTCATATGCTTGCACACAAGTCCTTTGGTTGATCTCCCTCTTTACCCCCACCCTTCCCTACCCTCCCCCTTTATGTCTGTTTTTATGCCAGTACCATGCTGTTTTGATTACAATGGTCGCATAGTATAGTTTGCTATCAGATAGCATGATTCTTCCAACTTTATTCTTCTTTTTCAAGATTGCCATGGCTATTCGGTTTTTTCGTGGTTGTATATAAATTTTTGTAATATTTGTTCTAGTTCTGTGAAAAATGCCATTGATGTCTTACGGTGTAGGTGAGTATTTAACTATTATTTGCCAACGTAATAAGAATTACGTTGAATTTGTAGATTGCTTTGGGTAATTTGGACATTTTAATGATGTGAATTCTTCCACTTATTTGTATCTTCTTTCTTTCTTCAATGTCTTATAATTTTGCAAGTACAGGCCTTTTACCTCCTTGGTTAAATTTATTCCTAGGTATTGGTTTTAAGCAGTTGTGAATGGAATTGTTTTCTTAGTTTTCCTTTCTGATAGTTCATTATTAGTGTAAAAATGCAACTGATTTCTGGATATTAATTTTGTATCCTGTTACTTTACTGAATTCATTTATCAGTTCTAGTATATTTTTTTTGGGGGGGGGGGTGGAATCTTTAGGATTTTATATATACAGTATCATGTCATCTGAAAATTATGACAATTTTACTTCTTCCTTTCCAATTTGGATGCTTGTATTTCTTCTTGTCTATTTGCTGTGGCTAGTACTTTCAGTACTGTCTGGTTCTTGATCTTAAGGGAAATGCTTGTAGTTTTTGCCTATTGAGTATGATACGGCTGTGGGTTTGTCATATATAACCTTCATTTCATTGAGGTATGTTCCTTCTTTCCCTTTCTTCCTAGCCTTGACTATTCCGGTTACCTTAAAGCCACCTTCTAGATCATTTTTTAGGTTTACAATTCCACTTTCATCTTAATCATCTCTGCTGAATAGCCATATTTTGCTGTTAGTCACAAAGTTCATAAAAACATTATTTTCAACCTTATACATTTGCAGGAGTTGGTTCATTTAAAAAATTACACAGCATTCTTTTTGTAATCTTGTTCTGAAAAGGGTTTGTTTTAAGCCAGTGGTGTAACCTTGCATTTCTGTCAGTGGGTCCAGTTGTTAGGGAAGGTTCTATCAGTGGTAGTGAGGTAGCCATAGAAGCTACTTCCCAGGGGAATATCAGAATGTCAGGTGAGACACACCTCATCTCCATCATTATCTGTAAGACAGACTGGTCCGATCACTTCTAGTGGATTATCTCAGTCATTAACATAATACCTGGATGGGTGCTTGTTGTCCTATTATCTTAGGATATGTGGCCTTTTTTTCTTCAAATACCCTGCCTTTTTCCTCTTAGGCTGGGATTTCTTGCTAGATAACAGAGGCATTGATAGGCAAAGATGGATTACCATCCTCACTCTTGTTAAATGCAGTTCTTTAACCACACTAGCTTAAAGGAGAAAACAGTTGGAAAGTATAGGAGGAGGTGACTCATTTAAAAAAGAAAAAAATGTGAGGTTTATTATACATGTCCTTAGCCCATAAGTTTCCTCACTGTCGCCAAGGCAAAGTTGCATCTTCCAGAGTTCCCTTCCTTAGCATCATTGTTGTTTTAAGGTTATTTGAAATAGCTGATTATCTTAAAGGTTGTATTTTATATTCATTTCATTGGAACTTTAACCTTACAAAAATATTGAGGAGTGCATGTATTAGTTTTTGTTGGTATTTTAGGGGGTGGGGATAGATTGTAGCAGCTTTTAATCAAGGTCTTGGCTTTCTTATGCTCATTTTTGCCCAGTATTCTCTGAGGAAGTATAAGAGCCTCACCAGTGAGATGAAATATCCATGGCTGAGAGGACAAAAAGGGTGACTGGAGAGTTGTTTGCCACTATAAATGACTGCACATAGCAGTTTTCCTGAATCCCTTTGGCAAATAATAGTTAAATACTCACCTACAAATAGTTCTCTGATGGTTGATCGAAAGCCCTGCCCTCTACTGTATAAACATAGCAAGTCTTCTAATTCTGTGTGTATATTGTCATTATTATGTCCAGATAAATAGGACAGCCCAAAAACGATGACTGCATTCACTCCAACAAGAAGAAAGAACCAGCATTCGGTTTCAGTGTCTCTACAACCCCATATTATTGTTAGATTAATTTCCTGAAAACTTAATGTTACATGGAGTGTAATTGCAAATTTCCTTAAGAACCATCGAGAGATACTTATCCTAAGTTATAAGCAACTCACACTGTGAAATGTATGCAAACATTCTAAGTTTTTTACAGAAAAATATACTTCAGTGAAACCCGTATTCATCAGGGTGTTTTTTTTTTTTTTTTAAATAAAGCTCAAAGTAGAAGTTTCAGGAACTTCCTTTTGTTGCCATTTGATTTTTAAAAGAAATTAGTGTTGCAGGAACTATTACTAGTTTTCATAAAGTGAAATAAGTCTTTGATAAGTGTCACCCTAGAAACCTTACAATCTTTGACTAAGAGGGCTACGTTTTGAATGAGATAGTAAAAAAAAATAGTAAATTATGGTGTATTTAGGTATTGGCATTGTACATAGAAGAGGGTGTGTTTTTTATTGTATTGGTGGTCTATTTAGTGCAGCTGTGTTTATGTTTCCTAAATGGGAATTGCCTGAACGTGGTGGCAAGTTCCTACCTATGACACTGGGGATTGCTTTTTTAAATCTTCATGCCAACGTGCTTTAATATAGAGGGTTATATTTACCAAGTAACAAAGGCAAATGTAATTCCGGGCACAGTCATTCAATGCAGTCATTCAATATTTGCTACATCAGACATTTTGACAACCTTGTAAAAATCAGTAATTGATACTTTAAATGTTACATTTCACAGTGGAATAAACTTGGAAATGGTAGAATATTTTAGAAGTCACATTTCTTTATCCTATATTTTGTCTGATTTAACTTCTTGGTTATTGAAAATGCATGCTTAGATAATAAATATAGATACATATAGGTCAATCCTGTAGAGAATTAACAGTCCCCTATTTTTGTTGTATTTCTCTTTAAAAATATGAATATGAGGTCATGGCTGCAACATAGAGGAGACAGTTGCCTGTGACAGAGAAAATGTATATGACAAGTAAATAGCTGTGTGAATTAATTAGTAATTTCAGAATAGTATGTGAAATGTTTAGATGCAAGCTCTTAATGACTAGTTTTTGGAAGCATTTTCTTTAGTGTTACATTCCCCATAACTCAAATTAATGTTTATTACTACTCTTTCATATTGCCAAAATATTTTCATGAATTTGGATTAGAAGCAGCTTGTTCTGGCTTGTTTTGCAGCCTTGTTTCAAGAAACAAAGTGATATTTAGAAGATTTTTGTAAGTCTTAGAAGCCTTAATTATCTTATGCTGAAGGAGGAAATAAAATCAAGTTTTGTTTCATAGTTAAGAATATAAGATTTCATACTAGTCTCATTTTTATTACCAAATAGTTAATAAAGTCTTTCAGGAAATTTGAATAGGTGATTCTTTATTAGCTGTTAAGTAACTAGCAATTTAGAGCCTACTTTAAATTCAGGAGGATACTACTTACTGGGCTGGCATTTGTTTTGAATTCTTAGGTGTTTGCCCGTATCATTCCTTTTTTTCTCCCTTTCTCTTCCCAGATTGGTGAAAGACAACAAGTGTTAGTAACAGAAGAATCTTTTGATTCCAAGTTTTATGTTGCACACAATCAATTCTATGAGCAGGTAAGAGATATTTCTGTGTTCTTAAATTTTCTCCAAAATGAAAAAGAGTTCTGAAAATAAGTCTGCTTAAGCAAAAGGAACTTAAAAGCGGGGAGGGTTGTAGAATCTTGTGCAGCAAAAGGCATTTTATAGCATCCAGCCAGCCGGACTGACATGGGCCTTATCTTCGTGGCTTAGTCTGCAAAACATTCTTTATAAAGGAATACGTGTATTTCAGTCCCCACTAGTCTTTGAGGGGGCCAGCCTTAGGCTTTGGGGAGTTTGGAACCGACAGCTGTCCCTGCCAACATCTCCACAGCCTGGCAGAGTCCTGTCCAGAGGCAAGAAGGATGTCTGCACGGGCGACATCAGCGGGAAGGGCAGGGATTTCCTCTCACTGTCAAGGCATCAGGCAGGTTTCTTGGTTGGATTTTTAGTTCTGTTTAGTTTTCGTATTTGTTTTTATAACTCCCACCTTGATAAAAATGCTGGGAGCAAAGGGAAAAGAGTCTATTCCTTGGATTCAACTCTGATTGTGTGAGGAGAGCAGTGTAAGGATCAAAACAACTTTACTTTGAGAATTTTCTCCAAACCCACCCTCAGGGGCTCTTTCCCAGCCCGGGAAGTGAGCCTGCCTTGCCTCCCCAGTAGCCAGATTCTGTCTCGGCATTTGGGACTCCACTTGCCCAGGAGGTAAAGCCATTGGAAAGTGACTGAAGGAAACACCATGCCTCCTCGAGGGGCATCAGGATATGGGGATGGGATATGCCCTCTCAGGTGGGGGACTGGCATGGGGACAGGAATTTAATGGGTCCTGGATTGTATTAACTTTTAAGATCAAATGAGAAGTGGATTTTTTCTTTGGGTCATGGTCAGAATGAGAGCTTGGGAAGGCTCGTAAGACCACTGTGGGCAAGTCATGCAGGGGACAGTCAAGGGCAGCCAACTGCTCCTGTGAGCAGGGAAGCAGTAGCTAAGAGGCCTCGGGCACTGATGTGCCACCGGGAGCCATCTCAGACGGGCCTGGGTCCTCAGGAAAGGTGGGGAGCTTTTCCAGACCCAGACTAAACAAGCCCTGTCCCGTACCTGTGGAGGCGACTGTCGAGGAAGGATTTCCAACACTCGTGTTTGAGCTGAGGCTCTCCCCACTTTCCATCTCATTAATTGACTCCAGAGGGCCGCTTTCCTACCCAGGCCCACTCTCTGCTCAGCCTGGGGAGGAGCTTGATTGTATTTTCATTGCCTCTTCCCTCTCCTTTCTCTTGCCATCTGGGTTTCTGCCTCAGCGGGGAACTTTTTTCCCCTTCATTTTAAAGGCAATGGCATGCCTCATTAGCTGTTTCCTCCAATTTAAAGCAGCCGGGCTTTTTCCAATTATTAAAACCGGAGGGGGAAAAACACTGAGCCCTTCATTCAGATCAAGGCAGCAGATCAAGGGGAGTTATTTTCCCCCAGAATCACACCAGATCTCCCCGGGATAGTGTACTCTGGAGATTTTCTCGTCTTATAAAAATTGATTTAAAAGGGCTTTCATATTCTGATACTAAAGCTCTCTTAGTCCGTCTGCTTACCGTGAGTAACTCGCCACCCAGGTGACCTTCCTACACTTTGATGAAGCGGTGGACTCAGTGGTCATGAAAATCAGACTCAGAAGGACCGAGATCCACCGCGGCCTCTGAGAAACCGGCTGCGCAGCCTCCGCCTCCTCTGACCTTTTTGTCTTTACAACTAAGTTCCAGAGATCTCACAGGAATTATTTTCCTACTGAGATGAGTTCCAGAAGGAAAGATTGCATCAAGATATCAAAGTCTTGCTGGGTCAGAATCAGTCTCTTTATTTTGGATCCCAACTTTAAAAGATTGGCCAGTAGCTAGTCCTAAAATAGAGGGAGACATAATGCATACAGACTACCTGTAAGTCCCAAAGCAAGGGAGAGATTTGCTCGAGGTAAACAAGTGCTTTTACCCAAAATCTCTAGTGGAAAGAGACCATAGGACAGTTTCCTGTGAACCGGCCAGAGTACCCTTCCAAAGTAGCTGATTCTATGTGGAGGTAGCGCTTACAATACATGTGTTTTATTACAGAGCAAAAGAACTGAATGGCAGCCAGTTAAAGGAGCTTTTTACCTCCATGTTACTCCATGTTTGGGATATTGAAAAGGTTGCTTTTAAGTGTTCTTTCTCTTCCCCCCAAACACACGCTCGTGCACGCACGCACACATATACATGCACACAAACATGCAGGCCTTTATTTGAAGTGTCTACTCAAACCAGAACTCTGATGGCTAACTTGGAAGGTATGAAAAGTAGGAGGCTTTCATCAGTGTTGTCTTGGTTTCCCTCATTGCATGGGACAGCCAAGAGCAGAATATCAAAGGCCTGTCCAGAAGTGACTGGCTGCCTGCTGGGGTTTCCCAGGTCTGCCTCGCACATGCCTGAGGACAGCAGGCGTCCTGCAGTGCAGGGGGCTGTGTGCAGCAGCTCCTCCCAGAGTGCCGGCCCTTCCCCCAGGTCCCCACCCAGGTCCTGGAGCAGCTGGAAGATAGAGCCCACTTGGGGTGGATCTCAGAATAGAAAGGACATTAGTTGACAGCTGAGGAATTCTGAATAAAGTGGGACTTTACTTAATAGTCAGACACCAATAATGGCTCATTCATTGTGACAAGTCCGGCAGACTGGTGTACTGTTTTCCTGGGGAAACTGAGTATGGGCTATACAGGAACTCTGTGCTCCCTTTGCAGTAATTCTATAAATTTAAAACTGTTCTAAAATTAAAAGTTTATTTTCAAATTGAGCCTTCTGAACATTTTTTTAAAGGTTTTAGTGCCAAAGAACCCCACATTCATGGGGAAAATGGTCGAAGTGGACATTTATGAATCAGGAAAGCATTTTATGAAAGGACAGCCAGTAGCAGACGCCAAAGTATACACGCCATCCATCAGCAAACCATTAGCCAAAGGAGAGGTCTCAGGCTTGACCGAGGTGAGTAAAAGGTGCTCCCCTCACCCTGCCAGTAAGAAGCAGCTGGGGAGGCGCAGGGTTCAGACCGTGGCTCTGTAATTCACAGCCCCTCTCTGTGTCTGCAGGAGGCTGCAGTCCTTTCCCACACGTGGAAATCTGAATTAGAAAGATGCAGTTCTGCTGATGCCTTTAGCTTTTTTTTTCTTCTTCTTCTCTGCCTGTTAAGGGGATCAGCTGTTTCTGCTTCTGGTCTAGATGCAGAAGGCAAACGCCATTATTTTCAAGTGAAAGATATAACACCAAAGATGGTCAGATCCAGTGTGTGTCTGTCAGTAAATCCTGAGTAGAACCGGGTGAGGGAAGACATCGTTTCTTGCTTTATGAAGCTGTTTATAATATAGTAAAACCTATAGTTAAACAGGCACTAAACCATGTCAGTATATGTGCTTATGGTGCCTTTCTCTCGGGCAGCGATTTTCAACCTTTTTCATCTCATGGCACACATACACTAATTACTAAAATCCTGCGGCACACAAAAAACATATTTTATGTCAATCTTGCAAAAAAAAAAAAGGGTATAATTTTTAAAATATATTTGTATTGAGTTCAGAAAGGAAGAGAGAGGAAGAGAGATAGAAACATCAATGATGACAGAGAATCATTGATTGGCTGCCTGAAACCCGGGCATGTGCCCCGACCAGGAATTGAACCATGACCTCCTGGTTCATAGATCATTGTTCAACCACTGAGACATGCTGGCCGGGCAGGCTGTTGTCATTTTTTTATTTGACAATCTAAGGGAAAAGAGGTCAGTGCCCTGACTGAATGGTCAGGTATTGCATGTTTTAAAAATTCTTGCACACACCAGGGTGCCTGAGATGGCACATGGGTTGAAAATCACTACTCTATGGTGTTAGCTGAATACCTGCTTTAGTCATGTGGACTGAAAACGAAACTTTTTTTAATTTCTATAAAACAGTAACCTGACCACTATTTTATACCTTGGTAAATATGGCTGTTTGCCAAGCTCTCTCTTACATTTCATTGAGCTACAGTTGTAAAAGCTGATGGAGTGTGAAATGAAAATGTGTATCACATTTCTAAGCATCATTTGATGTCCTTTCTCTAGCACAATTGTTAAACACTCCAAGAAAAGTATATAGCAATGACTTCATGTACGGAAAAAAAGATAAGTGGTATTTATCTGGCCATATAATTCCAAAATTGTTTTAATATATGTATTATCTTTTCCCTCAAAATATACTGCAAGGCATGTTAATTGGACTTTGAGAGTAGGGACAAAGAGGGTACCATTATCTATGCTCTCACTTAGAATGTGACACACTCTGGTGTCCAAACCTGAGTGACTCCTCATGAGCTTGACAAGTACATGTGAGAACTGTGTGCATCGCATGTGACTGATAACGGAATGACGCAGACTTGCCTTTGTCCAGACCCTGCCAAGTGTATCATCCTGCTCGGCCAGGAGTGAACTGGAAAACTTGATAAGCATAACCACTAATGTTTGCTGTTATTTAAAAAAAAAAATCATACTTGGAGTTGGGGTGGATGGCCAAGAGGGAACAGTGAAACCCAGCATTTAAATGATATTGCCAGAAAGGTGGCTTTTACATCAGAAATGCTTAAAGGAAATTGGCTTATCTTTTGTTGTTCGACACAGTGTGTTTTACAAGCTTGATTTTAAATTGCTACAATAAAAAAGATCACAACAAATGGTAGTAGCCGGCAGATTATTATTCCAAAGGCCCTGCCTGGTTTAATTCCTTCATGTATGCCTATTAAAAAGGATGGAGTTTTAAAACATCATCTTTAATGATACAGAAATCAGGAAAAGTAGTACCATTTTATTTGTTCCTTTACTATTGTGTACCTCTCTTGAAGAGTAGCCCTACTTAAATTCCACGGGGCAGCCTTTTCTATCCTCCTCTTCCCCCTCCGGCCTGTGCGACGGTGCTGTCAGCACTGCTGCCACCGGCCCTCCTCTGAGCTCAGATGGTCCAGAAGAGTCCCAGGAATGGTCTTACAGTGTGCATGAGGCCCCAGGTCAGGAATATTGAATTGGGTGTTAACATTAAGGGAAACATCAGGCAAGTCCGTTATCACCATGTGTGACTTCATGTGTGAACATAGCTTTATGCTTCATTATTTGTCAGCTTTAAAGGCTTTAAAAATATGCCCAACTCAGGGTCGAAAAGCCTTCTTCAATGACTTTGTCCTGATGTTAAAATGTTTTGGCTGATGATAGGAATTAAAGTAAATTAAGCAAGAAGAGAACAGATTCCATTTTTTGTAGGCTTAAGAAGTGATGGTAGAGGTTATAATCATGTCTCATTTTGGGCTCTTTGAACTTGATAAAGGTGCTGGCACTCTTGAATGAAAAGAACCAGCTTAACCATGTGGATGGAGCATGGCCGTGGGCTCAGCTGGACCTGGGTTTGCATCTAGACTTGCCAGTTGACCCGAGGCACGTGGCTCCTGAGTGTTAGTTTAGTCTGTGAAGTGGGAGTGATGATGTCTCTCTCATGTGGTTGTTGAAAGGAATACACTCAGTCGTGTGTATAAGCTACCGAATCCTATTCCTGGAACATGGTCAGCAGGTACTAAGTGGTCATTGTCCCTTTCACACCTAATCCCATCTGGAAAGAACAGACTCTGCAGATGGCCTGGTTCTGACATTTTCAGTTTTGTTCATCATTTTACCCTGAACATGGTGTGCAGAGGCAGGAGAGAGAGTGAATTTCTCTGTGAGGATCATCTACTCAGTGCTTGAAAACCAATCCCAGCTGAATTTCTGTCTTTCTGAATTTTCTAGGCTTTCCTGAGTTTTCTGGTATGATAACCTTCCCTACACACGTCGTAAAGAATTCTGGAGCCCTAGCTGGTTTGGCTCAGTAAATAGAGCGTCAGCCTATGGACTGAAGGGTCCCAGTTCGATTCCAGTCAAGGGCACATGCCAGAGTTGTGGGCTCGATCCCCAGTAGAGGGTGTGCAGGAGGCAGCCGATCAATGATTCTCTCTCATCGTTGATGTTTCTGACTCTCTCTCCCTCTTTTTTCCTCTCTGAAATCAATAAAAATATTTTTTTAAAAAGAATTCTGGAGAGGCCAAAGCACCTAAAGCAAAATATTGTGTTACAAATTATTTTCCCTAGTAAATGCATTTTCTTAATTGGGAATGTTATGATTAATCTTTAAGTATTTAGTCCCTGCTACTTTGGGCTTCTTTAGTCTGACAGTAGGCCCTGTGACATTTTGATCAGATGGTGAGGACAGCAGATGGGGGAGAAGCACAGCCCGGGCAGGTCACGAGCTCCGGACTACAGAATCCTCGCATTTGCAGTAACAGGTTTTTGTGACCTTTTGTGCATCTCACAGGTTCCTTGAACCTCAGTTGTCTCTGAGATTCTGTGATTGAAATATTGCATTTGATAAAAATGGATTGAATGCCTACCTTGTGGCAGGACTGTAAATTCTATAAACATTAATAGAAAACAGACCTTGTATTTTCAAATAATAATAGATGCCCAGAACATGATGGAAAAAGAAAGCCATAATAAAGTCAAAAGGTTGCTGCCCTCTAAGAAATGATATTCTAGTGGAAACGATACATAGTGACATCTTTTTATGATTATTACTGTTTTTCTTTTCAGTTTGGGTAGAGGAATGGAGGACTAGAAGAAGAAGAGAAAAGGAAAAATAGATGAAATTAGTCTGAATAATATTAGGGAAGATGGGAGCCAAAAATGCCACCTCCAACCTGATAGAGAACATTTCTGAATAAGTATCATTTAAGGGTAATTCATTTTAGAAAAAGGTTATATAAAAGTTATCCAATGGAAGGCTCATAAGAGTTCAAAGGGATACATATAAATCAGAGAGCTGTGGTGGGTGTGGCTCAGTTGGTTGGGTGTTGTGCTGTGCACCGAAAAGTTGCTGGTTTGATTCCAGGTCAGGGCACATGCCCAGGTTGCTGGTTCAGTTCTGGGTAGGGGTATGCAGGAGGCAGATGATCAGTGTTTCTCTCTCTTTCTCCCTTCCTCTCTCTCTAAAAATCAATAAAATATTTAAAATATGTATAAAAATCAAAGAAAGGATAGGTCAAAAACTTTTGTCTGGAAACTGTCAGGAGACTTAGCAGGAAGAAGGGAATGGGAAGCAGTAATTCTTAAGAAGGTTATTATAAAAACTAGTGGCCCGGTGCACAAAAATTCGTGCACTGGGTGGGGAGGCGGGGGGTCCCTCAGCCCGGCCTGCCCCCTCTCACAGTCTGGGAGCCCTCACGGGATGTCCTACTGATGGCTTAGGCCTGCTCCCTGCAGTCTGGCCTCCCTCTGCGGGAAGCAACTGACCTATCAGGTATATAGATATTTTCTGAAGGCAGCACGGACTCCTTCCTTATTTTTTTCCTCTGTGGTTGGAGAACAGGGGACTAAAAGGTGGAGACAGAACTGTGGCCGGGCCTGGGGCTTTTGTAGGCAGTGGAAAGAGAGAGAGGGCTGGGGAAAGTCTAGACACAGTTTCCTTCAATTGTCCTCCCTTCCTCCGGGCACCTCCCTCCATTTTTTCCTTGTCATGGTGGACACTCGGGCCTTGGACCAACAGGAACCCAGCGACGGTGGGGTTCAGCCCCCTCACTTCTCAGCTGAATGTAAAGCCGCCTTGCATTCCAAGCAGGGCTGTTTTCAAGTGGCTAAAGTGCTGGGAATTCACGCCTCCCAGCCTTTCCCCTCTTGGTTTCCTCCTTGGGTCTGGTGCAAACTTCACCGAGACATAGAAGTAGCTCTGCCCTGGTACTTCTGCACCGGCCCCCGAGGTCTCCAGGCCCACAGTCTGTGATCGGGGAGGTCGCCCAGAGCCCGTTCCCCAGGTGGGGCAGGGGGGCTGGCTTGGAGAGCTGGAGGAAGATGGCAGAGTAAGAGTTGGTATGAACCAGCACCTGCTCAGCCAGACTTCCTAAGCTCCCCACAGGGCCCAGGCCGGGCCCCTTCCCTGCACCGGGAGGATCCCAGCTGAGGTCCCCTCCCTGCACCCAGTGCCCTTCTCCCTGTTCCAATACCAGGGGGCGGGAGCAGCTCGCCTGCTCTGGACCCTGGCAGGCGGCGGCACAGGCGATGCGGCCTAGGGCACCAATGGCCACGAGCCTCCTCTTCCTTCCTGAAGCGTGGGGCGGGGTTACAGCAGCTTGCGGCTGCCCCTTGGGCGCCGTGCTTGGAGACACCGCTCGCTGCTGAGCCACGGTCTGGCCCATAACCTGTGGGGTCTGGGGTGGCCTCAGGCTCCCTCTGGCCCCACCGAAGCCAGACTTGGCTTGGCCAACCACCCCCACTGCCTGAGGGCTGCGTGTGCCCTGCGGGCCTCGTCACCCTCATGAATCACCACGGCCCGGTCATCCTGTCCCAGGAAGTGGCTGTCCCAATTGCCACGGCTCACTCCCCGGTGCAATCGGACCTGCCAAGGCAAGCACATAGGCAGGAGCTGGGCCTCCGAGGAGAGGGAGGAGGGATGGGGGGGCCGGGGTGGAAGCGGGGAACTTGGCACTGTAAACACAGCACCCCCACGCCACGCTGGCCCCTCGCGCTGCATTCCTGGACCCCTGGGATCCCCTGCCTGGTGCCACGCTCTCCGGCCTGGGGTGAGGGCAAGGGACCTGGGGTTGCAGCCTGGAGGTGGCCCTCGCCAGCTTGGAGTCACAGTGGTCGGTCAGGGAGGGATGCGGGGTGCCATGAGGCAGCCTCATGCAAGTCCCCGCTGCAAGTCCCCGCCTCTCTCTTTCTCCGAGAGGTCAGCAGTTCAGCCTGCTCGGCATGCTGCGCACACAGCCTGGCGTTCGGTCGAGCCTTTGGTTGTTTTGGATGTTACAGACACTGGCTCTTTATATAGAGAGACTAGAGGCCTGGTGCACGAAATTCGTGCACGGGGGTTGTCCCTCAACCCAGCCTGCACCCTCTCCAATCTGGGACCCCTCAAAAGATGTCCAATTGCCCGTTTAGGATGCAGTCAGACATCCCTCTTACAATCCAGGACTGCTGGCTCCCAACTGCTTGCCTGCCTGCCTGATTGCCCCTAACCGCTTCTGCCTGCCAGCCTGATCATCCCCTAACCACTCCCCTGCCAGCCTGATTGATGCCTAACTGCTCCACTGCCAGCCTGATTGCCCCTAACTGCCCTCCCCTGCCAGCCTGGTCACCCCTAACTGCCCTTCCCTGCAGGCCCGGTCGCCCCCAACTTCCCTCCTCTGCTGGCCTGGTCCCTCCCAACTGCCCTCCCCTGCTGGCCTGATCGCCCACAACTGCCCTCCCTTGCAGGCCTGGTCCCTCCCAACTGCCTCCCCCTGCTGGCCATCTTGTGGTGGCCATCTTGTGTCCACATGGGGGCATCCATCTTTGACCACATGGGGGCAGCCATCTTGTGTGTTGGAGTGATGGTCAATTTGCATATTACTCCTTTATTAGATAGGATGGTGGTGGAGATAGGCAAAAGTTGTATGTGGATGTGGGTGGGTGTTGGTGGGTGTCAGGGGAGTAGGGTGGGAATTGTTTAGTGAAAGGTGCCAGAGGAATAGGAACCTTGAGAAAAAAACAGTTTGTACATGTTAGGAGCATTGATATCTTTACCATGCTCTCTCGTGAAACCTAATTTTGTGAAAGCATAGCCTGTTCAATGTGGTGATCTTTATATACAACTGAAGTTCCCTTAGAAAATTGTTATGCTGTCCAGTCATTCATTTCATCTAAAGAAAACCTATGTGTAATCAGGGCCTAACATCAACTGTACCAAATCCATGACCATTATCAAAGATTGGGATCAATGAATTGTTTTATCTCTATTATGGAAATTTTCTATTCTTGAAATTTTCAGGCATATACAAACGTAGAGAGAATAATACAAGGACCTCACATACCCATCACCCACTTTTAATAATTGTCGACTCACAACTGATCTTATGTCACTTGTGCTCTTATTCAGCCCATCCTCCCGGCTGTTTTCCAGGAAATCTCATTTATCACTCCATTTCATCTAAATATATCAGAAAATATCTCTAAGAAATGAAGTTTCCTTTAATAAAAACATAGCCACAATGTATTATTACATCTAAAGATAATTAACATTAATTCTTTATCCAGCAATATTCAAATTTTTCAGTTTTTTAAAAACAGTTTATTTGAATCAGGATGCAAATAAGTCCCATTCATTGCAATTACTTGGTGTGTCTTCGAAGTCATTTTTAATCTGTCTGCTCTCTCGTTTCCCTTTTTGCATTGCAGTTTATTTGTGGAAGAAACCAGGTTGTTTGTACTGTGGCATTTCCCACAGTGTGGAATTTGCTAATTGCATCCTCTCATACAGTTTAACGGGGTTCTGCGTTGCCTGTTTGTTTTATAAATCAGTAGTTATATTTGAGGCTTAATCAGATTCAGATTGGAGTTTTTTACAAGATTATTCCATATGATGCTGTGCATTTCCATTTTGTGGCATATGACAATGTCTGGTTGTCTCCCTTTATGGTGTTAGTGGTTGGCTGAGATTCATTACGGCACGAGGGGTTGCAAATAGTGGCATCCTGATTCCGTCATTCCTTCCTCGTGTATTAGCTAAACAAACATACTGCTATGAAGACTAACTTTCTCTTACAATTTTTGTTCACCGCGAAGTACAGTTCCTACAGGAATGGTGAGGAAAGGGGTTGATCCTTTCTCTCTATTTACCAGTTTTCAAAATTTGAGTTGATTGTCTAGCATCTTCCAAAACTAACCAGTGAAGGTTTTTTAAGTGTCACTATGAACGTATAGGTTTCTGTATATTTGATGTGTTTTTATCCATTGCCGTTATTATACTGGTAATTGGTGCTCAAATGGTTGCATTTTTAGACAGTGGAGGCTCATCAGATTGGTTCCTCAATATTTTTGATGTAGGTCCTGAAGTCTCTGATAGTTGATAATATCCTCTTTTTCACCCCAATTCATGCTGTCATCCAAGTCATCTTTAGGAATTTTCTGTCTTACGTCTGTAACATCTTTTCTTCCACATTGAAAATCCCAGTTTCTAATAACGTAACTTAATCACTCACTTGCTTTATCTTGTAATACTTCTATAACTGTCTCATAATAACCATACCAACACGACCACCAATATGTGATTGTTAAAAATACTGTAAACTGTCATGGTGGTTTCAAAGTTGTTTTTGTTCTTAGGGTTTATCCCTCCAAGGATGTATAGGCAAATAATGGTTTTAAAGTCATCTGAGATTGTTCCTCTCTCTATGGTTATACCAATAAAGCAATACACAGTTAGAATCATTTGTTTTGCTTTGTTTCCAATTTTTAGAATTTTTAAAATTAAATTTGTTTCATAATTATGTAAAATCTTTTACAAATTTAAATCTACAAAGGTATGTTCTGAGGAGTCTACCTTCTACTTCTACTGTTCCCTCTCCACCTGGTTACCTCCCTTATCTATTTAAGCATTTTTTTTGTTTGTTTTCATTTTCAGTTTATTCTCTCAATGGTTTGTTTTAACAATATAAAAAAATACATGTACATATGTTTGTCACCTCCTTCTGAGATAAATTGTACATACTTTTGCTATTTCACTGAACAATATATTTTGATGGTTAATGCCTGGCAGTATATGGAAACTCGGTGAATATTTTTAATGATTTTTACTAGGCTATTAAACAAAATACATGAGAGTCTATATTGCTCTAGTATTTGAGATGAATAATATTGCCCTGTATGAGATCCAACATCTTTTTGATCAAAGAAAAGACAGAATTAATTAGCCCCTGGGCCTATAAGAATTGACTGCAACATTTAGGACATTTGAAGGTAGGAGAGGTGAGTCAGTGTAAACAAAGAAGGTCTGGAAGCTCACAATGGCAGCGATCACCTGCAGCCCAAAAGAGGGGACACTTTTGCCAATTGACTTCAAAAAGTCTGAAGACCATTTCAGTTTGGAAATGATGGCATTCATTTGCCTTAGCCTGGTGCCCTTAGAGCTTCCTTGCATTTACTTCCCTTTGTTGAGTTCATGCTTACCAGGCAACCTTCTAATTATAATTTGCTTTCCTATGCAAATCTGCTTGCAGGAAGAAAACAGTTGTTCAGCCCGCTCTAAGTGTGTTGTTAAAAAGTTGGTTTTCTATGTCTTATCAATGTGGTCTCTTCTGTGGGTGAATTTTCGTTTCTGAGCTTTCAAGGCTGAGAGCCAAACAAAAGGGGGATTTCCCTCCTCATGTGACCTCTTGAGAGAAAGCAAGGGATTTTTCCTCTCTCAGTACTGACTCTGCCATTGGCTAAATACTCCATGCCTACCGCTATGACTCAATGCCACTTATGTGGTTCTTATTATGGGCTCAGTACTACACTAAATATCTGCACGCATGCACTCATGTCATCCTCATAACCCTATGAGGATGGCACTATTATCTCTATTCACAAATAAGAAATCTGAACATTAGTAACTCAATAAATAACTTATCCAGAGTCACAAAATTAGAAGGCATGAAAGGCAAGCCAGGATTTATATCCAGGTCTTAGCAACGTTCAGTCTTGTGTTTTTATTTTTGAATTGTGGTAAAATATACATAACATCGCATTTTTAAGTGTACAGTTTATGAGTGTTAAGAACATTCATACTGGTGTGCAACCCTCTCCATAACTTTTTCATCCTGCAAAACTGGAACTCTGTACCCATTAAATAGCTCCCCATTCACCCCTCTCTCCAGCCCCTATTCGGGATATCTCATATGAGAGGAATGATACAGTATTTGTCTTTTTCTGACTGGCTTATTCACTTAGCCTAACTTTCTCAAGGTTCATCTATGTTGTAGCACTTGTCAGAATTTCCTTCCTTTTAAAGGCTGAGTAATATTTCATTGTCTGTATATGCCACATTGTGTTTGTCCATTTCTCTGTCAGTGAACACTGGGATTGCTTCCACCTTTTGGCTCTTAGTAATAATGCTCGTATGAATGTGGTTGTACAAATATCTCTTTGAGATCCTGCTTTCAATTCTTTTGGGTACATAACCAGAAGTGGAACTACTAGATCGTTTGGTAGTTACATTTTTTATTTTATTTTAGGAACCACCATACTATTTCCCACAGTGTGTGTACAGTTTTCATATTCCCACAAACAGTGCACAAGGGTTCCAATTCCTCCACATTCTTGCCAACACTTGTTATTTTCTGGTGGGTTTTGTTTGTTGGTTTTGGTAGTAGCCATCCTGATGAGTGTGAGGTTAGCCTGGGTTGTTAAATCCAGGCCTATACTCCTTGCCTTTTGAATTGCAAGAGTCTTATTTGGTCATTCCTGGGCGTTAGTTTTCTTTTATATACCAAAGTAAGCTTACACCAGGTATACACACAAAAAAGAGAGAGAGAAGAAAATTAAAATGATGAGAGAATGAACAGTATTAATCATCTTCTTCGTGTTCTGTTACAAGTGCTACTCGAGTTGCATGTCTGCCTGAGTAAGACGAGAGAACAGGAACACTGCCCATTCGTAAAGGCTGACTCATTTCACTCCTGGTGTTCTTTCTCTTTGTATGGCCCATGTTTTAACAAATCACTTGACTCCTACAATTTCTAAAATCAGTACTTAAAAAGTCAGAGCTATTTTGTGCCCGGTAGAAATAGACAAAAAAGAAAATTCTCACCCAATTCTAAACTTATAAGTAGTCAGTTTTACTCCAAAGTTTTTCTCTTTTTGAATTTATCCCTAGTAATAAAGAATTGCTTTAAAGAAAGAAGAAGTAGGATGGCTTTGTGCAAAGAGCTCAAGATTTGGAGTCTGTCAGCTTTGGATTCAAATTGCAATAACAATTCCTGTGATGTTGCACAGCTGACTTATTGAATCACAGATTCTTTTTTTTTTAATTTTATTTTACTGATTTTTTGCAGAGAGGAAGGGAGAGAGATAGAGAGTTAGAAATATCGATGAGGGAGAAACATCGATCAGCTGCCTCCTGCACACCTCCTACTGGGGATGTGCCCGCAACCAAGGTACATGCCCTTGACCGGAATCGAACCTGGGACCCTTCAGTCCGCAGACCGACGCTCTATCCACTGAGCCAAACCGGTTTTGGCTGAATCACAGATTCTTCATTTGTGAAATGGACATAACTGATTCAAAGAGAATTAAATTAGATAATGTGGACAAAGTGCCTGGTGCAAAGTTGTTGTATTAATACTTAATAAAGGGGTTCAATATGTATAGCTTTAAAAACCAGTGATTTCCTGGCTTTTATTTTAAGTTTTTTATTTTACTTTAAAAAATACTTTGTTTTCATTGGTTTTCACTCTGTAGAGTAATATAGCAGTTAAGAACATGGATTCTAGCCTGGCTGGTGTGGCTCAGTGGTTGGGCTTGGCGTGATTCCCTCCCCCACCCAACCCCCGAATAGGAACCATACAGGAGGCAGCTGGTCAATGATTCTCTCTCATCATTGATGTTTCTATCTCTCCATCTCTCTTTCTCTCTGAAATCAATAAAAATACTTATGAAAAAAGAACATTGGATTCTAGGTTCTGATTTTCTGGGTTTGAATACTTGTTTCACCACTTACAAGAAAAATGACCTTGGGCAAGTTACTCAACTTCTCTCCTCCTGTTCTCTCTCCTGTAAATAGGGATAATAGTACCTACTTTGTAGGATTTGCATGGAAACGGCTTAACAGTGAATAAGTGTTGGCTACTACTAATGTTATTATTATTGATTTTTGATATATGTCAAGGCATTGTTTTACTGTAAGCAATGAAGGTAAAAATTGCACAACCCTTTATTCAAATGCTATAATTATCAGCCATGATTTCCTACAAAATGGCAGATGAAACAGGCCATCTTAGGAGGTTCCCCACATAATGAGAGTGACAAAGTAACAGAGACTCAAGAACAACCTTACAGCATTGGCTGTTCTTCTGACAGACATTTCTTCCTCTTGTTCTTTATGCCCCCTTTTCAGAGAGTTATTGTAGAATGAGAGCTGGGCCTACCTTTCTGTTCCTCACAAATGAAGGGAAGGCGCCCTGGGGTGCCCGGCTGCCTCCTGTTCCTCATCTATGGGACTTTGATCCTAATGATGGATTCACTTGAGCAGTTAGCCCAGCACCAGCACAGCCCACTGCGCTCGGAAAGGAAGCACAAGTCTGCCAGGGTGGCGTGGTTCGCCTCATTACCAGACAAAGGCCAGCAGGATATGCAGGTGTACTGAGTTTTATGTACAGGCTATACTATATTTTCAGAGCTTTGACCCTTAGAAAAGCACTGTTAAAGTGCTTTCCTCTCCATCTCACGTTCATTTCCAAAACCATTGAAGTGAAAGGGTCTATTAGTTCAGGGCCAGATTTGAAAGCACATGAAAACTGCATCCATGAGGTTAAGAAATGGCTTAATAATTAAGTTAAAACAGTTGAAAGTGGTTCTAATTTCAAACAGATCAGCTAACCGTGTTAGAGGCAAATGAGGGTGTGTTCCTTCCTATTTTCCTTCCACCCCAAAGAGATTGGCTCCAGTCCCAAGCAGTTTTTCTAGTGTCTTTTTCTTCTTCATCGCCCATATGTTAAAGTGGTGTCACCAACAATTAATACCACAGTACATTTAATATTTAGTGCATTTCTTTCATATTGCATCTAATTAGTCTCTTTTGCAGGCCCATTAGGAAATATTTGGGTTTCACAGTCTGGATGCATAGCTTTTGTTCTGTGCTGCTGAGCTATGTTTTAATTGGGCATTACAGCCGAACTAGTATGATTATGTCAGTTCAAAACGTGTTTGCTATGTTTGCAGTACCTTTCATGTAGCAATTTGAGTGCCATCCAAAGTATCAGCAGAGCTAGCTGATGCTAAACAATTAGCTTTCATTTCACTTCCCTCACTGATTGTACAACCACTGATGATAATTTCTCTCCTCTTGGGGCTCGTAGCTGGGCCTTGGTGAGGGAAATTGCCTGCACCAAGGAAATAATTCTGACTTGATAATAATAGCTACCATTTATTGAGCCTCTACTATGTGCTTAGTTTTAAGGCTTTCTACCTGTATTATCTCAACTTTTTATTCTAGCCTGGACCAAGGCACCTAGGACATATGAAGTATTCATTACATTGCTGTGCACACTCACTAAGAGGCATCTTAGAGGGGCATTGGGCCTTCCCGACTCTCTATGCTTTGCCCACACTGGGGGAGGGGATAGAAGGAATAGCAAGCCGCGGCAAAGGCATAAGCAGACGCCCCGAGTAAGGAAGGGCTGAGGGCAAGAGAAGAGAATCAGGCCACCTGAGCCTGAATTGCTGACACATACAGCATGCAGGTCATGCCTGGCTTCTTATATGTGTCAGCATTTATTCAACCTAATATTACCTAGGCACTGGACTAACTATTGGAGATAGAAATAATGAAAGCGATTCTTGACTGTTGAGGAGATTTTAGTCTGGATGTTCTTCCCGTAATAATGTTAGTCTATTGTGACACTTTTAAGGAGGGATTGGGGTGAGAGAGAGGGTCTTATGTAGGTTCACTAGCCACCCTGTGCAGCATAATTGCTCTTGTGGTTAGTGTTATGGGTGATTTTTACCAAATCTAAATGAATTCATTGGGAACAAAGGTTATTCTTCATCATAAAAGTGCCAAATGGAAAAAGCTTTCTTATGAAAAGCAACGCCATATTTCAGAAACCTCCAGACCTAAACGGTCATCTGAGCCGGTGTCCTGGTGGCTGGGTCTAGGGGTACTCCAGGAGAACGTTATCTCCTGTGATGATGTAACCAGGTGCCAGGTGTCTTCCATGCCTGATTTTTACTATATTACTTTTCCTTCACATGTCTTTCATTTAGAAGTGCCAGGTATGACAGTGTCTTGGTTTGTCTGGGACAGGACTGGTTCATGCCCTTTGTCCTGATCTAATTAGTAACCGTGCCCTTTCTTTCACTCCCCAAAGTGTCCTACTTTGGATGATGAATTATATGGTCATCCCATCAGTTTCCTAAAGTGGGGCCAGCACTGTGCTAAGCACTGCCTGGGATACAGGCGACCTGGGATACAGGAGGCCTGGGATACAGGAGGCCTGGGATATAGGCGACCTGGGATACAGGAGGCCTGGGATACAGGAGGCCTGGGATACAGGAGGCCTGGGATACAGGAGGCCTGGGATACAGGCGGCCTGGGATACAGGAGGCCTGGGATACAGGAGGCCTGGGATACAGGAGGCCTGGGATACAGGAGGCCTGGGATACAGGCGACCTGGGATGTGCTTCTTGCCCTCAAGGAGATGCAAGTCTGGTTGGGAGAAAAGATAGGTGTGTATGAAACAAAATCTATAATATATCAAGTGCCAACTTAGATGACATCAGATCATAAGCGATTGGAAGATAGGCGACCTCTGAATGCTTGTGGTATCAGGAAATGTGTGTGTCTGCATTCTTTACAGACAACAGAGAACAGTTCAGTGAGTTTAAACAGGATTTAAACAGGGTTTAAACAGGGTTTAAAAAGAGACACTAGATAGTTCACAGAATTGTTAGAAGGGCTGTGAAGTAGACTCTTGAGTTTTTCAGAAAATAATACCCATAACCACACGGAGGCTGCTGGTAGGAGATGTTACCTTTGCCCCCTGCCCAGCAAGCAGAGGTCCCAAGCCCTGTCTGCTTCCTCGTGGAACTTGCTTCATAATCAGCGTCTCACATGTGTTGCATCTGAATACGGAACCTGGGTCTCAAGTTTGCACCCTCGGGGACAAAGGAGGATGGGAAATGTTCCTCGGAATCTATGTTAGTTCTGTGGAGAACTGTCTGTGTGGAGAGAGCATGCAAACAATTTCTACTACAGAGGGTTTCATGGACATGGTGAGATTAGAACTGGACTTTGAGGGTAATCAGGCAAATAAGGAAATTTTTCTCAATGAGAAATTAATTGTTCACATAGTGACATAATGCATAGGAATAAATCTGACTTTATTTGGGCATCCCTCAGCAAATCGGAAGGCAGTGGAAAATCATGTTCTCTAATGAGTGGAGCCTCTGGATGTTGAAGTCAAATAGAAAACTTTCAGCTAATACTTTAGACAATAAAACACATGTATTCGTCCATGATAAGTTAGGGCCCAGCTGTTAAGCTGTCCTGCAATAACCAGTTAGCTCTGAAATCTCAGGCTTGACATAACAAAGATTTATTTCCTGCTCACACTACAGCACATCTGTAGCATTTAGTGGGCAGTTTGGAACCGGAGACTGTCTGTTCCACACAGTCACTCAGGGCCCCAGGTTGACTGCAAGAAGGGAATTGCTAAAGAACCAGGCTTTTCACCACCTCGGCACTGGAATGGCATGTGGTATTTCTTTTCACATCCATTGGCCAGAACTATTCACATGGCCCCACCTAATTTCAAGAACTTGGGAAATACATACTCCTGTATGAATAAGAACATAAGAGTGAATACTAGAAGTTTCTACCATGCATGTTGGAAAGTTTTTGAGCCCGAGTGTAACAGTGAAGAAAAGCTCCTAAGAGCAGGGCTACCTGTCTGTTTCATCACCAGCTCCAGGCCCTAGCATAGTACCAAGCTCAGATGTGGTGCTCAGTACATATTTGTTGAGTGAACTTGGCTTTCAGTGGTATGCAGGGTGGATGAGATGGTTTCTCAACCAGAGGCTGGAAAGTTGAGAATACAAAAATAGGTTAAATCTTCTGTTACTTCAACCTAGGAAATTAATATATTTTTCAAGGGCTAAAATCATCATAGGCAAGCCACCCAACCTGCTCTTTGAAGTCATTTGACATCTCGATAAGCAGTTTGCAAAAGCCCCTTTTTAAACTGATAGTAATCTTGCAAATTTAAATTCTTTTCATGGGAACTGTAAGGATGTGTACTTTACAGTCGGGCATGCTTCTAACCATAAATTTTAGTTTTATTTCCTTTTACTTTCTTGTGATGAAAGTGATAGCTTGTTTCTCCTGTCATACTCAGGGTATTGACTTTGAGTTGTGCCTAAAATAATAGAACCATGAATATCTTTGTTTTGAACATAGTTTCAGTGTTTTAAAGTTAAAGGGCCTTGAAGAAACAAATTTTCTCCTGTCCCTCTGTCTCCTCAGTACAATTCTACAAAATTACTGAGAAATGTAAATATTCAAGCCATATGTCAAGTTGACAGTTATCTGGTAGGAAGTCAATCTATAAAAACAGGATGCAGTACCTTTCACATTTGCCACCACTTGCGAGAAATTCAGGGGCCAGAAAAGCAAAGGACTATTGCAGGTATATTTTATCATCATTGACCTTTTCTCCTAGAGGCCCTGGCTCCAAGGACTTCTTTCTTGCAAACATCCATTTCAAAAGAATTAAGTTTCCCCTTGAGCACAGGAGCTTGAGGGTCATGCTGTGTGAATTTGGAATTTTGGGCTCTGTCCCTTACTAAGTGTGGTCATTGGCTGGTCACTCTCTAGATGTGTTTCCCACTTTATAAATTAGGGGCAATAGAATCTGTTTGATAGAGTGATCTTGACAGTGAAGTGAGATAAAGCATGGAAAACATTCAGAGCAGTACCTGGCATATAGGAAGGGATCAGTGAATATGTGGAGTGGAATTGGTGGCATGGTGATAGCCTGTGAAGATTTATCTAGGCCTAGTGAATTACAGTACTGGTAATATCACGTCTATGGACATGGGCTCTTTACCCACATTACATATACTGAGTGGCCAGATTATTATGATCTCTGAACGCATAATAATCTGGCCATTCAGTGTATATCCTATATATAATAAAAGGCTAAGGCTAATATGCAAATTGTCCCCTTGACCAGGAGTTCGACCAGCAGGCAGGCAGGCCGGCCAACCACCCATGTCCCCTCCCCCTGGCCAGGCTGGCCGGACCCCACCCATGCACGAATTCAGATAGATAGATAGATAGATAGATAGATAGATAGATAGATAGATAGATAGAGATATATAGTGAGTGGCCAGATTATTATGCATTCAGAGATCATAATAATCTGGCCACTCAGTGTATATACCGTGAGAAGACTTGGTCACTGGTCTTTTCAGGCACATTTATAACCAGCAACAGCATTTTTGAAGTATAGTTGCCTAAAATTAAAGCTTTGTGATTGTGATTCAGTTCCCCTTTTTGATTGAGTTCCCCTTTTTGAGTTGCTCTGTCTTTTCTGTTATCCCTCAGATGAGGCTAGTTCCTCTGAACAACCACAGAGCATCTATGGAGCACGGTAGCATTATTTGCTACAGATCTTTTTCTTTCTTGAGGAGGTGTTTTTTTCTTTTCTATATTATCTGAAAATAAACACAACCTACCTAATCAGTCTCCCTATTCCTACCCTCTATGTAGATCAGATCATGTCAGCTCACACCCATCAAGGATTCCATATGACCCAGCACATGTACCCAAAAAATTGAAACAGGCATTCAAATAGGTACTTGTATACCAATGTCCATAGCAGCATTATTCATAATAATCAAAAGGTAGAAACAACCCAAGTGTCTACCAACCAATGAGTAGATAAACTGTGATATACACATACAGTAGAATTTCATTCATCCATAAAAAGAAGTGAAATTCTGATGCATATTCAACTACATGAATGAACCTTGAAAACATTATGCTAAGTGAAATAAGCCAGACACAAAAAAGGACAAATATTTATGATTTCACTTGTATGAAAGATCTGGAATAGGCAAATTCATAGAAACAGGAAGTAGATTAGAGCTTGTCAGGGGCTAAGATTGGAGATGAGGAGTTATTTCTTACTGGTTACAGAGTTTCTGTTTGGAGTGATAAAAAATCTTAGGAATTGACAGTGATAATGGCTGTACAACATGAGGACTGTAATTAATGCCACTGAATTGTGCACTTAAAAATTACAAAAATGATTAATTTTATGTTACATATATCTTAACACAATAAAAAAATTAAAAAGAAAAATCTGTAGGGTTTTCCACTCATGCTCAGAGTGGAAGCCAACGTCCTGAAATGGCCTATGAGACTTAGTGTCCTGACCCCTCATTGCTCCACTGACCATTCTCCCCCTCAAACACGCTGGACCAGCTACAGTGGCCTCGTGCTGCTCCTTGAATTAAACACAGCAGGTACCCTCCCTCAGGAGGAACTTTCCCCTTGCTAGTCCCTCTACTTAGAAGGTGCTTCTCTCAGATGCCTGTGTGACATGTCTGCTGTCTCCTTCATGCAGGTCTCTGCTGAAAGACTACCTTATCAGTGAGACCTTCCTGAGTTACCCTCTGTAAAATGCCACCCCCATCTGTCACAGCCTAGTACCCCCTATTCGTATGCTGTTTTTCTCTATGATACAGCTCATCCTCAGACACGTCAAATATGTATGTGTTTCCTTGTCTCCAGTTATTAAAATGGAAGCCCTATCCATGAGGGCTGGTATGTTGTGCTTCATTAACTTCTTTGCCCTTAATGTCTAGAACAGTGCCTGGCATGGAGCAGATATTTAGTAAATGTCCACTGAGTGAATGTATTTGTGCTGGGGATATATGTGCAAGTACATCCCTTACTAAAAAGGAGTGGAAGGCCAAATACCTTGTCATTTCTATGTTCAGTTAGCTATACTATAAGTGCCTCATGACACACAACCACAAAACCTTAGTAGAGTTCAGCTAATCTCGACGAGGCTCACTCATGTGTCTGCAGTCAGCTGTAGGGTGTCTGAGCAGCTCTTCTCACTTTGGTGGGCTGGCTGACATGCCCAGTACTTCAGCTGACAGAGCTAGATGGCCTCAGCGAGGATGATTTGGATGAGTCTGTTCTGCTCCATGGATCTCATCCAAAACAGGCTATAGTGCATGTTCTCATGGTGAAGGCAGAGCAAGAAGAACAGCACACAGAAATGCTCAGTTTCACAGCATGCACTATTTTTTATAGCATCCCACTGGCCAAAGTAAGTCACATGGTCAAGACCAGGGAGAGCATTACCTAGCTATGTGATAGAAGGCACAGACACAGGCAGTCTGAAGAACTGGGACCCTGAATATATTCATTCTGCCACATGCTATGAAATCCTGGCTTTTTTGCTTGTGGGCTGCACATCTCTCCACCCTGTTTCTGTAGCCCCACAAGAATTCACATTCTGCTGAAGCTTAGATCCAGTCACTCCAGCTTTACAACTCAATGTCTTATTTTTAGATATTTGAGTCGTAAAACTGGAAGGGTTGGATCTAGTTTTTAGAAGAAAAAAACACACACCAAAAACCTCATTTTCACATAAGGAATCCAAAATGTAAAAGTTAGTATAAATTAAGGGATTTTCTCATGGTCCTCTATTGGGAAACATGAAGTACACTAGAGCAGTGGTCGGCAAACTCATTAGTCAACAGAGCCAAATATCAACAGTACAACGATTGAAATTTCTTTTGAGAGCCAAATTTTTAAAACTTAAACTTCTTCTAACACCACTTCTTCAAAATAGACTCGCCCAGGCTGTGGTATTTTGTGGAAGAACCACACTCAAGGGGCCAAAGAGCCGCATGTGGCTCGCGAGCCACAGTTTGCCGACCACGGCACTAGAGTATGGTGTTTTTCTCTGAGATGTGTGTACCCCATGGCTCAACTCAACATCGTCACCCTTGGGGCCTGTGGTAGGCAGGAAAACAGCCCCCAGGATGTCCACATCCTAATCCCCAGAACCTGTGAATGTGTTAAGTTCCGTGGTGACCCAGGGGTTACGTTGTACATGGAATTAAATTTGCTAACCAGTTAACCATAGATTAAAGATTATCCTGGATTATCCAGGTGGGCCCAGTGTAATCAAGATAGTCCTTAAAAGTAGAAGGGCAGCAGGAGAATCAGAGGTCGGAGTGAAGAGATTTCTGACTTTGGACCATGGGAGGGGGTCAGGAGCCAAGGAATGCAAGCTGGAAAAGGCAAGGAAGTGGATCTCCCCTGGAGCCTCCAGAAGGAGGACGGCACCTCATTTCATGGTAGTCCAGTGAGACTCCTTTCAGACTGCTGAGCTCCAGAATTGTAACCTGATAAGTTTGTGTTGTTTTAAGCCACTCGGTTTGTGGTAATTTGTTACAGCAGCCTTAGGAAATGAGTATAGGAACTGATCTTATCCCATAGAACCCAAGTGAAAAATGAGAAGATGTGTTATTGGCAACTGAGTGGCCCTTTATGTCCCATCTGTTTTCCACGTTGGCCAGTAATCTTTTAAAAGGTGGCGAGGAACACCTTAGGAATTGAAAGAAAAGGAGGAGTGTTAAAGGAGAAGAGGTAGGTTAGTTACTGGGACTAACCTATCTGGGACCCATCTTAAAAAAGAAACCAGTTGTTAGGGAAACAGCTTGGAAAGCTAATGTTCTCAGAAAGCCCTGGCCCCACAGCTTGAGCCTCACACCCCAGGGCTACTTTATTCTACCTTTGACCAGCCCCTCCCCCACCTTCCTCTCTACTCTAAACCGTGCTAGAGCGGCTAACTCAAATCCCATCAGCCATGATGGGGACTTGAGATTGACCTGTACTTGCAACAACTTCTGTAGTCTTGGTGACAAACCCAAGAGTGGGATTGTGGGGTTGTCAGGTGTGCACCGAGGCGGTGTTGACGCGGTCTGATGCCTCTGCATTCTCATCCACACTTAGATTGGTAGGCCTCTTACTTTTTGCCAACCTGGTGGAGAATTGGTATCTCACTGTGTTGTTGACTTGTTTTTCTCTTAATTATGAATGAGGTTGGGCACATTTTAATATATTGATTGGTTTCTTTATATATTTATTCAGATTTCCTCTTCAGTAAAGAGTCTGTGTAAGTCTTTTGCTCATTTCCTTCTATTAAATTCACCATCTTATTGATTTTTAGGATTTCTTTATATAAAATCAGCTATATGTGAAGCAAATGTCTTCTCCCAGTTTCTGGCTTGTATTTTAACTTCTTTTTGGTGCTCATAGACCTGTGTGTATTTTTGTGATTTAAGAACTATTTTCCTACCCTTGTGGATTAGACAGATTTTTGGCCCAGATTGTCTTCTAAATTTTTCCAGTTTTGCCTTAGCTAGGTAAGAAACCAATATATCTGTAATAGATTTTTAAGCATGGTAGGTAGAGGCTAAATTTCATTGTTTTATGAGTGTATAATGAATTGTTCCAGAAAATTTTACTGAAAGTCTATCTTTCCTTGGTCTGCAATGCCTCTGTTACAAATAATGTTTAAACTTACATGTGAATCATTTTCTAGCCCTCTACCTGGCATATTTTTGTTAGTTATCTCCTGCTGTATAACAAATTACCTCAAAATTTAGCAACTTAAAACAATAAACATTTATTATCCGAGAGCTTCAGTGACTCAGAAATCTGGCTTGATGCCTGTCATGAGGTTGTAGTCAGGGTGTCAACCAGGGGTGCTGTCTCAACTGAGAGCTCAGCTGGGGAAGGTGTGCTTCTGAGTCCACCTGTGGGTTGATGCCAGCATTCTGTCTCTCATGGGTTATTAAATCGAGGTCTTGGTCCTTTGTTGGCTGTTGATCAGAGGTCTCCCTCAGTGACTTCTCATGGGGGCTCTGCATAGGGCAGCCCACACTTGGCAGCTGGCTTCCCACAGAGCAAGCAAACAGAGTGAGGAAGAGAGAAGCCACAGTTTTTTTTGTAACCTAATTTCAGGAGTGACACCCCATCATTTATGTCAAGTGTTAATTAGAAGCATGTCTGTAGGTTTAGCCCATGGTCAAGGGAAAGGTATTATATAAGCACGTGAATATCAGGAGGTAGGGATTGTTGGGGGCTGTTTTAGAGGCTGCCCACTACACTTTTATAGTCATATGAATTACTAAGTTTCTTAATATTAATCTTCCAGTTATTTTAAGTGACTTTGATAGGATTGTTGTTCTTTCTTTTTAAAAACTGTCCGTATTCAAAATAAAAATTGAAAGAGAAAACAGGCATTCCTTGGAGTGGATTTTTGGAAGTGCACATAATGGAACTTTGGAAGTGATAGGAAAAAAGGTAGAGATGTGAACTTTCTCCAGGTGACTGAGCTCAGTGTAATTATAGTTAGTATGTACCATGTTCTTAACTAGTTTATCTCTGTTCTCCAAACTGAATATCATGGTGTATTATAGGAAACATTTTACATGTTAGCTCATCATTTTATGAGACTCTTTGAAACAAAACAAAGTACCTGCCATCTCCTTTATTCATTTTATGCAGTTCATGGAGCTCGCTGATGCTAAAACCATATCTCCGGTGTCATTGAAAATGGTACTTGGAACAGGATGAGAGGGTTGCATTGTAATAGCTGTTAACATCATGGCTTCTTTTTCATTTAAAGCACAAACATCTGCCAACACACTTTCATGGTTACCTAGTTGAAAGAAATTCTTAGGAGTAATTATTTTGAGTTGAATTGATTACTTAAAGATTAACTTTAATACACGCAATTGTTATGTTCCTCAACATCCTACTTCACAGCTTCCTGTGTATACTCCATGGAAGGAGGATGGTTTCAGTTGTGGTTGAAGAGATTATTAAAAGGACTTCATCATCAGTAGAGCATCTTGACCCAGTTAACTTTTTCTTTCTTCCTTCAGCTTTGTCACACCTGTGGAGCAGCTTTAGTTTGTACTAGTGCTTAGCTCCAGCCAATAATTTGGAATAGATGAGTTCAGATTTCTGGCACTGTATGAACATTGCGATTAGAAATTGCATAGTTTCATGTGAGCCTTCTGGTTCCTTCTTTATTTCAAGGGTGTGTGTGTGTGTGTGTGTGTGTGTGTGTGTGTCTATACTTGTCTTACATCTATGGCTGATACTTAGTTAGCAAAAGAGAGACCTACTTAAGTTCTAGAATAATTTTATTAAGTATGGCTAATAAGAAAAGCTCCTCTTTTGAGAAGAAAAAAATTTAGTAACAATCCTATATAATAAAAGGGCAATATGCAAATTGACCCCAATGGCAGAATGACCAGTTGCTATGACGTGCACTGACCACCAGGGAGCAGACTCTCAATGCAGGAGCTGCCCCCTGGTGGTCAGTGCACTCCACTCAGCCACAAGCCGAGCTGACAGCTGCGAGCGCAGTGGCAATGATGGGAGCCTCTCCCACCTCCTCCACAGCCTAAGCCGCAGTCAGACATCCCCCGAGGGCTCCTGGGCTACCAGAGAGATGTCTGACTGCCAGCTTAGGCCCGATCCCCCAGGGAGCGGGCCTAAGCCGGCAGGTGGACATCCCCTGAGGGATTGCAGACTGCGAGAGGGCGCAGGCTGGGCTGAGGGACCCCCCGAGTGCACAAATTTTCATGCACCCAGCCTCTAGTAAAGAAATAAAAATAAATGTATCTCCAGCTAAGATGCCAGATCTCTGATAGCATACCTTTGGCAAAGCTTGCAACCTCTCATTTTTTGTAGAACTAGAGAAGTTATGTATAAACAAATGACAATGCAGTACTATTGGCAAAGATTTCTACACTGTGTTATTAATTCTAGATCTGATTCTTTTGTCCTGCAACATCCCTCTTATTTTCATCAATGTAACAAGTCAAAAATTAGAAATATGTAAGCTCATTTGAATGCACATTGGTGCTAAGTTAAAGATTAAGAACTTCAAAGAAGATGAGGGTATTCAGATAGAAACCCACAACTAGAGGGTTGGGAAGGCATTGCAAACGCTGAGCAGCCACCTTTGTCCACTCCTTGTTATCTGGGAACCACGCAGCAGTTTGCATTAGGGATGCTTACCTTAGGAGGGGCTTCCTTCAATTTATATTTTGCAGCGTAAAATGCAATTATGATCAAGATAGCTTTCAGATATGAAGGTAATTTTGTATTTAAAGTCTTTCAAAATCAGGAGATTTTGAGATTCTTTTCTGATAGTATGCTATACCACATAATGTATATTTTAAGAAAACTTCCTTTCATTGATCACATATTTGGTTTTGATAGATTTCCTGCATAGGCTATATGTCTAGGCTTTGTTAAAAATAAAGATCCTAAACTCTAATTTATCTTGAGTTATGAGCCATCTAATTATTTCTCTTTATCGCTGTTAGTGTCCACTTCGAGTTCTAACTGTCTCTGAGCCATGAGAAAATGTTACACATGAGAAATATTTTGAATCCATTAGAAAACATTGGGAGCTGAGTTGTTTTCATATCTAAGTCGGATGAAGCGAGGTCTTACATAAAGCAATAATTAAGTGACGGGCTGATGCGAGCTTTGGATTATTTCTTTTTCCCATTTGGTGCAGTTCAAGTCAGAGGGTTGGGCACTCTGAAAGAGAGGCTCACTGAGACCCTGCAGGGCACGTCAGATCTTCTCCTTTGGTGAACGTCAAGGCAGAATTATTCAGAATATAATCTTAAATGCATTTGATCATACAGTAGATAGTTTAATAATTCATGTCTGGCCTTATTAGCAAAGCTTTGTGTTTACTCTGCTATCACCAAAATAAAGATAAAAAATCAAGGTTATAGTGATGTGTGTGTGTGTGTATGTGTGTACCAGTTTAAAATATTTTTTTTTTGCCTTTCTAATGACAGCAATTATGCATTTGAGGTGAGGGGGGAGGAAAAATGACATAAAGATAATGTCTGATTTAGAATTGTTCATGCCCAAAAGTGATACAGAAGGGCTTGACAATACTGTGCTGTCATCATGTAACTCTGTGACAGAGGTTTTAAAATGTAAATGTCCTCTCAAAACAAATGAAAACATGTAATTGATTCCACATTTAATTGCTGAGGCCATTAAATGCCAGCGTACCAGTAATGCTCATGGACAATGCATAGGACATTATTTACGTAGACTATAAAAACTAGAAAATACTAACATCTTTGGTTTGGAGATAATTAGGCAGACCTGGTTATATGATATTAAGATGGTCCCAATTTGAGGAATGTTTAGAAGAATAGTGGAGAAAGGTAGCTTGGCACCCTCACTCCCCTGTGTGCCCTGCTATCTGGCAATGACATCGAGCACAGGACCGAGGTTGCCTGTCAACTTCAGGAAGGGAGCTGGCACGTGGCCTATGATTTCAGGGCCTGTGACACCTGCAGGTGTCAGGGACAGAAGAGCTCATTTAGAAGCTGCACTGCAAGATGGGAAGACAGGTGGCAACTCTCTTACAGAGACATCTTTTATTTGAGCAGAACCAGACCAACTGTTCCTCATTAAAACACATTTTGCAACATGTTCTAATGCGAGCAGATCACGTATGTGTGCGTATGTTCAGAGAATACTCGGGAATGTGCCATCTACAGGTCACATTTGCAAACTCAACAAGGCTCAGAACTGCAAGACAGGTGTGCAGAGTGCGCCTGACCTGAGGCTGGCTCTCCTGGACAGCCCTTCTGTAGAGAAACCCAAAATAGCACCGTTGCCTTCCTGAGGTTGTGTAGCAGAGAAGGGGGGAAGTCTGTTTGGTCTTGATCTTGATAGTCATTTTAATAATTAGGTACTGCCATTATTATTTTTTAAAATTTCTTTACTAGGGGCCCGGTGCATGAAATTCATGCACGGGGGTGGGGGGTGTCCCTCAGCCCAACTTGCACCCGCTCCAATCTGGGAGCCCTCAGGGGATGTCCTACTGATGGCTTAGGCCTGCTCCCCGTGGTTCTCTGCTCTCTGCAGACCTGCCTGCTTGATGCCACCACAGGCCCTGCTGTCTGCTCTCTGTGGGGGCCCTGCAGGGGACTGCTTGCCCCTCGCTACCACGGCCAGGGGCAAGCAGGGCCCTGCTGTCTGCTCACTTGCTGCGGGGAACTGCTTGCCCCTTGCCACCGCAGCGAGGGGTAAGCAGTCCCCAATAGTCTGCTGTCTGCTTGCTCGCTGCAGAGGATGTTCCCACCCTACCCCCGGCCGCTTGCACATGCGCCGGCTCGGAGCACCTGGGTCCCGGGGATGTTCCCGCCCCACTCCTGGCTGCTCCACGCCTGTGCACGTAGGCCCGGAGTGGCCAGGGGTCGTTCCGGGACCCCGACCGCTCCAGGCCTACACACGGGCCTACAGGCTCAGAGTGGCCTGGGTCCCAAGGACGCCCATCCCCGGGACCCAGGCCGCTTGGCACCGGCATGTGCATAAGCGGCTGCCCCGCCCCTGCCACTCGGTGCCTGCGTATGCAAATTAACCTGTCATCTTTGTTGGGTTAATTTGCATACTCACTCATGATTGGCAGGCGGGTGTCGTGAAGTGACAGTCAACTTGCATCTTTCTCTTTTATTAGTGTAGATATTGCATTATCAATGATAGGTTACTACCAAGGCTAACCTTAGCTTGATTAAAGCCCAGCCTCTCATCCACTTCACCATTTATTCCTACTGTCTGTAAACAGGGTGAGTACTTAAAGTTGGGATTTATTCATGTGAACTACCTCTCTAGGAGGTTGGTTGTTATAAAGGAGAGAGGGATGTAGAGTACTTAGAGCACTGCTGGGCATGTGGTGTGTCCATAAATATGCTACTTAGGATGTTTGCATAGAGCCTGTCCTCCACTTTTCTTACTGGATCCTTATGCTTCTGGTTCTGTGGCCTTAATCTATATATATAAAAGCCTAAGCGACTGAAAGACCGGTCGACTGGTCGCTATGACACGCACTGACCACCAGGGGGCAGATGCTCAACGCAGGAGCTGCCCCCTGGTGGTCAGTGTGCTCCCACAGCGGGAGCACCACTCAGCTGACCGAAGGGCACCAGACATCGGGCTTACGGCTGGCGAGCCTCTCCCGCCTCCGCAGCAGTGCTATGAAGGGCAGCAGTGGCAGGCGCTGCAGGGCTGGGATGAGTGGGAGCGGTGCGGTGCGCCCGCCCAGCCCGGGCTCAGGCTCCTCCCTGGCCGTCTGGCTTTGCACACTATTACATCCCCCAATGAGTCCCGGACTGCAAGAGGGAAATGCAAATCAGAACCACAGGGAGATCTCACCTTACACCTGTTAGAATCACTATTATTAAAAAGACAAGACATAAGCGTTGGCAAGGATGTGGATAAGGGAACCCTTGTGCACTGTTGGTAGTAATGTAAATTGGTCCAGCCACTGTGGAAAGCAGTATGGAAGTTCCTTACAAAATTCAAAATAGAACTGCTATATGATCCAGCGATTCCACTTCTAGGAATATTTCCAAAGGAAACAAAAATACTAACTCAAAAGGATATATGCACTGAAACTTCTCATCACAAGACACATAAATGTGTGACTATGTGCAGTGATAGATGTTAAGTGGTCTTACAGGGGTGGTCATTCACAGTGTGTACAAACACCGAGCATTAGGCTGTACACCTGAAACTAAGACAAGGTTATATGTCAGTTATATCTCAATTAAAAAAAAAAAGTTTCTTCTTGGGACCCATTACTTGATTGATATCATAATGGGGCTTTCTTTGCATTTTAAAATTATTTTCTTCTGTGTCTCTCTCTTCCTAGGAATTCAGAAGCAGGCGTGGGGGTCCCCTGAGCTCGATGTCCCAGCACGACTCGGCTGGTTCCAGAGTGGGGCTGCGGCTGCAAAGGCTCCATCAGGACGGAGCACTGATGGTGTCTGTGGGCCTCGCCCTCCTTGCTCTTCTTTTGGCTTTTCTTGTCAAGCTCTATAATTAAAACACAGCTAAATGAAGCATCTGCAAAGAAGAATAAATTCCTAATTAAAGTCTTCAGTGAACAGGAAGCAACCACATCAGTTCTCAAAGGGCAGTCATTTATACTGGCCTCCTTGCCGCCTTTTAGCCACACTTTCTGGTGAAGCTCACCCTGTCTCACGTGGAGTGGGGCCCACTGGTTATTTGAGCTCAAACTTCATAACAGCTGCCGTAGCCTATCTTTTACATTAAGCTCCTTTTGGTTTATTTTTAGCAAGAAATGCAGTGGCTGCATCCTCTTTAAACCGTCAATCTTCACGTCAGAACCTGACATACAGCGGAGTGGGTCTGGTCACCTCTTCCTTATGTGGGAAGACTTTTCAACCTTTAATAAACATTTTTAAATGCATCTCCTTCTTTATGCTTTGTTCGGAGTCCCGATGCTACAAACATCTTATTTCTCACAGCAGATGTGTTCCTGAAAAGTTTATAGCAAAGCCTATTTTTGGACCTTCAATCCTTTCGGAATGTGTGTGGGGGGTGGGGAGGGGGGCGTGGATGGACGACTCTGCCACTGAAAGGACTCTCGGCAGCAGGTGGAGAAGTGAGGACGAGGACGTACCCAATTCCTTAGCGCCATGAACTTTCAAAACCGGGATTAGTCCGAAACACACTGAGCCCCTTTTCGGACATTTTTGATCGATTGCATCAAAGGTTTATTTCTACCTGTCATCGTTGGCCTTTACTAAAGGAAGTGGCTTCTTTCATAATGAAAGGAATTGGTGTAATAAGAAATTATCATAATTTAAAGAACTTATTTGGATTGTATCAGCACAGGGAAATCAGGTGCCCTGTGGTTACCATAGGACATTTTTCATCTTTAAACCCACACCCTTGTTCAGCTCTTCCTTTTATCACAAAATGTTTCAGCCTTTTATGTGTCTTGTAAGGAATCCAAATTAAAATTTAATTATGTCATCAGTTGATGAGTTAGTACATTTCTCCCGAAACTGGTATATGAGTCTAAGAGGAAATCACATTTAAAAACAAAGTCTGGGGGTTGGGGAGTGAAGGGGGCCTAATATATGGTGACAGTGACGGAAGATGATTTGACTTTGGGTGGTGGGAACATGGTGCGATATACAGATTTTGTAACGTAGAGATCCACATCTGAAACCTATATGATCCTATTGCCAGTGTCACCCCAATAAATTTAATATGCGTGCCAGGATGAAGTCCCCCTCAGGCGGGGTCCCCAAGTGAACACGAGGAGCAGAGCCCCTGCCAGTGTGTGTAGAACAAGAAGGAGCTCTGTTGTGTTAAGCCACGGAGATTAGGAAGTTATAACCTAGCCTATCCTGATTCATTCAGAGTCCGTCACCATAGGACAGTTGACCTGCACTTTGTAAATATAGCTGCTGTTGTGCCTCATGTTGTCTTTTCATGTTTTCTCTTAGGGCCAAAATCCTTTTGTAATTTTTCTTTGTTTTTCTTTTCTTTCTTTCTTTTTTTCCTTTTTTTAACGTGGCCCTCTCTGCCTAAAAGGAAAGTTATAAAGAGGTCTGTCTTAGGCTGCTGTAATAATACCATAGACTGGGTGGCTTATAAACAGTAGATATTTCTCACAGTTCTGGAGGCTGGGAAGTCCAAGATCAAGGTGCCAGCAGATGTGGTGCATTGTGATTCATGGATGCTGTTTTCTGGCTGCATCCGCACATGGTGGAAGGGACCGGGGAACTCTCTGGGTCTCTTCTTATAAAGGGACTAATCCCATTCAGGAGGGTTCCACCCTCATGACCCAATCACCACCTGAAGGCCCCATCTCCCACCATCATATTGGGACTTGGGTTTCAATATATGAATTGGGGGTAGGGGGGACACAAACATTCAATCTACAGCAAGATTTTTTTCAATACTTTGGCCCACTTTGTTTCTAAAGGTAAACTCTTAGAGGAAAACATACAGATGAAAATGTACATAAATCATAGGGGACAGTTTGATGGATTTTCAAAAAGTGAATACACATAACGAGCCCCAGTAGACTCCCCACACGCTTTCCCAGACACTAATTCTGCCCCCCAAAAGGCAACCACTACCCATATTTCTAATACCATAGATTGGCTTGCCTGATCATGAATTTTATAAAAATGGCATCGTAAGCATGTCTAATTCCCTGTCTGCCTTTACCCATCATTACTTGTGAGTTGCATCCGGGTTGTTGTATGTAGCAGTAGCACATTCACTTGCGTTGCTGAATAGAATTCTACTGTATGAACTACCACGTTGTATTTAGCCATCCTACAGGTGGGTTGTTTCTAATTTTCTGGCTATCATGAATAGTGCTGCTCTAAACTTGTGTTTTGGTGCGCATATGTAAGCATTTGTGTGCTGAGCATGTATCTAGAAGTCAAATTGCTTAGTTGGGTCATATGCATATGCTCAGCTTTAGTAAATACTATCAAGTGGTTTTCTTAATTGGTTGTACCAATTTACATTCCCACCAGCAGAGTTCTGGATGCAATCCATTTATTGACATGAACTCCACCATTCTCCCCACCATTTCTTCTCTCTCTACCCTTGCCATTCTTTGGCAGACCTTACCTCTGCCTTCTCCTACCTGTGGGTCGGCCCTATCTATACTTAAGAAAAGGGTAATATGCTAATTAGACCGGACGTCTTCTGAACATACTTCTGGACAAAGCCACGGTGGCGGGGGCTGAGGCAGAGGAGGTTAGGGGCGATCAGGCCAGCAGTGGAGAGCAGTTAGGGGGCAATCAGGCCAGCTGGGGAGAGCAGAGGGTGATCAGGCAGGCCGGGGAGAGCAGTTAGGGGCATCAGGCCAGCAGGCAGAGGTGGTTAGGGGCGATCAGGCAAGCAGGCAGGCGAGAGGTTAGGAGCCAGTGGTCCTGGGTTGCAAAAGGGATGTCTGACCACCAGTTTAGGCCTGATTCCTGCGGCAGTCAGACATCCCCCAAGGGGTCCCGGATTGGAGAGGGTACAGGCTGGGCTGAGACACAGACCCCTAACCCATGGATGAATTTCATGCACCAGGCCTCTAGTTGTAATAATAATATTGATAATTGTCTAGCCCTTAAATGTGCCAGATATTATGAAGTGCACTTTACAAGTGCTAATCAGTCTCAAATAACAATTTTCGGATAAGTATTATTATTTCCATTTTAATGAGAAAAAAAAAAACCCTAAAATTCACAAGATTAAGTAACTTCCAAGGGACTCAGAGCTACTAAGTTATAGAGGCAGGACTTGAACACAGCCTGACTCTAAAGCCCAAGTTTCTACACTGTTTCACTCATCCTGCTCCCTTGTACCCTGTCTTCCACCGACTGTGCCAACAGATCTGTATCTAGGAGGGACCGTGTGGATGCCTGGACTCTGGGCAGCTCTGTCGTTCTCTCAGTGTTGTCCTGCTCCAAGAATGTGCGTGTACAGGATGCACTTAATAAAGAAGATTTATTAATCAAGTTTTGCCTTCCTCCCTCCCTCCCTCCCTCCCTCCCTCCCTCCCTCCCTTCCCCTCTCCCTCACTTTTTCTTTCTCTCTTCTTTATCAAGAAAAAGAAGATAGTCAATAGGAGAATGTAAAGAATTCTTTTCTAAAAACTTTGTTGCTGGGAAAATGTGTCTACAAACATCAGATTTCCATATGTTGTTCAGTCAAAACATATGTTTTTCTACTGACTTCATTTCTGGTTGAAATTTCAGTATATATTATGTCATGGAGAGAGAATTTGAGTTATAAATGAAGCTTCAAGAGGTTTTATAATTATTAAACTAGAAAAAAATGAAGGGCGAAAGGAAGAGAAGGGAAGGAAAGAAGAAAAAGGAAAAGAAAAAAGATATTCTTAATACCTGCTGGTCCCTGAGGCACCCCAGGGTGCTGCAGTGCACTCACAGGAATGCCATTTATATCTTAAATGTTCAAGATCAACACAGCAACATCTGCTAGATTCATGCAAACTACTACTAGCTCTAAACAGTTCATAATTTCAACGTTAGAATTCACAACGTTTTTTGATGATGCCCTGCATTTGTAAGTGGGTTTTCAGCAGTTGCTTTGATGTATCAAGTGAAAATGGATGTGGAACAAGACATGAAGGTGATCTTATTCCAAGGTTTGAGAGTTGTGCAGTGCCCAACAGATGCACAGTTTCTATTAATAAGTAATGATGACAGTTTTAGACTGAAATAAAATATTTTCTTTCAAGTTACATGTATTACTTTTTAAAACTTTTTATAAGATATGAGGACATACATATTAATTAAGTTGGTAGGGCCTGCCTACTTAATGAACAGAATGGGTAGCTGTTTTGGCCTTGGGGTGCCATGAATGAAGAAAGCTTGAGAACCTCTGCTTTATGACACAACCTAATTTAGAGAATTCATGCCAAACTTGGATAAATTTGTACTTGCCTTACCACGGAGCTTGGTTTTTATGGTGTTCAAACCATAAATTTGAGTTAAGGAACTGTGAAGGAGCTAAGGACCTGAATCAACTGGATTCATATCTCAATTGTTTCCAATACAAATTTGAGGTAGATAGGGAAAGAGCATGAGATTTTTGACATCAGCAAAGGTTTGGTTTCAATGGCAGCCAGGCCACTTTCTCTTTCTCATCTGTAAAATAAGGGCATGATTCCATTGCAGGATCCTTGGAAGATTAAATCAGCTCATCATATGTCAAGTCCTGTGTCTTTAGCACACATCGTTTCTCCCCTTTTCATATTTACTTTAGCCATTTAAGCCTGTAAGCCAATTCTACAAATAAAGTTAGGTGTTTTAAATTCTGATATTAGCATATGACTACCAAAAAGAATTATATATGAAATAAAAAGATTCCTGCTTCAAGGACTTAAGAGTCTAATTCTAACAAATGAAGCAAAGGAAGAAAAATTCAAAGAAAATGGATTGCAGCTGTATTTGAGGAGATCAAATTAATGAATGGCATAGAGCAGGTTTGGGTGGCCGATCTTAGATCAAGAAGGAGGTTTTCCATGCCCAAAGATGAAAAGAGCAAATAGATTAATAGGCAGGCCTAGAAGTCATGCCCTCCCCCATCCTGCCTTGGGGGTAAAAGGAAATGCAGACACTATTATTCTTCATTAGTTTTCTGTCAATTACTTCCTACCAGTACTATTTCCTAGAGTTCTATAGCCAAAATACCCCAACTGTGGACTGTGTAACAGTTAAATCAAAGGGTTTCATTTGGTCTCTATGTCTTCCTAGTTTATGGGCATCTGAATGCATTTATGTGTACTGATGAGGCAAGTGCCCAGAACAAATAAATATATGGAATATATATATATATATATATATATATATATATATATATATATATATATATATATGTGTGTGTATATGAAAAAAAACTTAGATCAAAGTAAGGGAAAAGTTCAAGTTAGAGGCCTAAAGAACTAGGAATTTTACTTTTGGGTTTATCTCATCTGCTTTTAATATGTCTAATTAATCATAACAAGTATAGATGTTATCCCAGACTGTCTGATTCCGAGATTTAAGCTTTTAACTTCTGTTTTTACCCCAATTTCCATAAAGAGGAATAAAATACATGTGATTTTTAAACAGACCAAAAGCTTTTTCAAATACTGTAGCTATAAAGCATGTTGTTCATTTATGACTCGTTTTACTAGGACTTCACCTTTGTGAACTAAAGCATACCATTCACGTAAGTAAAGAGCCTAATTATAATCTGCAGCTCCATCTTAAATTGAGTGTTATCTCCCTCAAAGAGTCACTTTGGAATGTCTCTGATGGCAATCCTGAAAGTAATTCCTCTTGCAATCCTGTGAATCTTTGCCCTTACAGGAGGAATTTGTGTGATAATCTCTACTCTTAGAGGTGTGATTTGTTTTGAAATTACCAAAAGTAAGTTAACCATATTTGGTGAGTGAAGCATAACATTAAACTAGGTGTATTGGTAGGGATCCCCAGGAAAATTCTTTTGTCGAGCTTGGTCCTTCTAAGAAAATGCCTTGCAGCAAGACCTTCTTCCCTTAAACACTAGACTTTCCCCTAAACAGTATGAACAAAGAAAAGTCCTGGACCAGATGGCTTCCAGGTGAATTCTGCAAAACATTTAAAGAATAATAAACATCAGTCCTTTTCAAACTCTCAAAAAACTGAAGAGGTAGGGACACTTCTTAACTCATTCTATTAGGTTGCATTACCCTGGTATCAGAGCCAGATAAATATGCTACAAGAAAAAATTGCAAACCAAATATTCTATATGAGCATAAATGAAAAATACACAACAAATTATTAGCAAATTGATTTCAACAGCATATTAAAATAATTATTAACCATGACCAAGTGGGATTTATCCCAGGAATTCAAGGCTGGTTCAACATAAAACCAACTTAATATAAACACATTGATAGAATGAAGGGGGGAAAGTGTGATTACCTCAATTGACACAGCAAAAGTATTTGACAAAATCCAACAACCTTTCATGAAGAAAAAATAGGAATAGAGGGGAAATTCCTCAACACAATAAAGGGTATTTATGAAAAACCCACAGCTAATACCATATTCAAGAAGTGAGAGGCTGAACGTTTATTCCCTAAGATCAGGAACAAGGCAAGGATGATTGCTCTTACTGTTACTATTCAACATTATATTGAAAATTCTAGTGAGAGCTTTTAACCAAGAAAAAGAAATAAAAGGCATCCAAATTGGAAATGAAGAGGTAAAATTATACTTAAAGATGGCATGGTCCGAGAGAGACACAATTCCAAAGAATCCATAAGAAAGCTACTAGAGCTAATAAACAAATTCAGCAAAATTGACTACAAGATCAACACACAAAATCAGTTGTGTGAACGAACACCAGCAATGAACAATCCAAAAAAAAAATTCAGAAAACAATTTTATTTACAATACCATCTAAAATAATTAATACTGAGAAATAAGGCTAATAAAAGGACTGAAAGACTCATATGCTCAAAATTACAAAACATTGGTGAAAGAAATTTTAAAATATATAAATAAAAAGGTGTCTCATGTTCATGGATAGGAAGACTTAACATCGTTAAAATGTCGATACTACCCAAAACAAACTACTGATTCAACACAATCTCTATTGAAACAGCCTTTTCCACAAAAGTGGAAAAGCCAACCCTCAAATTTATATGGAATTGCAAGGGACCCCAAATAGCCAAAAGAAGCTTGAAAAAAGAAGAAAGTGGAAAGGCTCCCAAACACTTCCCAAGGTCAAACTGCACAAGACTACAATAATTAAAACAATGTGGTGCTGGCATAAGAACAGACATAAAGACTAACAGAAAAGAATAGAAATTCCAGAAATAAATCCTCACATATATAATCATTTTATTTTTTTCATTTTTTAAAATATTTATCTTTATTGTTGAGAGTATTACAGATGTCCCCCAATTCTCCCCCATTACCCCTTTCACCCAGCTCCCGCCCCACCCTAGGCCTTCACTGCACTATTGTCTGTGTCCATGGGTTATACATATATGCATATAAGTTCTTTGGTTAATCTCTTCCCTCTCCCCCTCCCCCTTTCCCTCTGAGATTCATCAGTCTGGACCTATGTCTCTGGACCTATTTTGTTAATCAATTTATTTTGTTCATTAGATTCCACAGATAAGTGAGATCATGTGGTATTTGTCTTTCTCTGACTGCTTATTTTGCTTAGCATAATATTCTCCAGGTCCCTCCATGCTGTCTCAAAGGGTAAACGATCCTTCTTTTTTTACAGCTGCATAGTATTCCACCATGTAAATGTACCATGTCTTTTTTATCCACTCATCTACAGATGGCACTCAGGCTGTTTCTAGATTTTAGCTATTGTAAATAGCACTGCTACCAACATAGGGGTGCATATATTATTTCTGATTGGTGTCTCAGGAGCCTTAGGATACATTCCTAGAAGTGGGATCACTGGGTCAAACAATGCCAAACCAAGACTTTTCAATAGCGAAAAGACAATCTTTTTAACTAATAGTGTTGGGAAAACTGGATATCCACTTACAAAAAGATAAAGTTGGACCCTTACCTTACATCACATAAAAATTAACTTGAAATAGATAAAATACCTAAATAAACTTGACATCTAAAATTATAAACCTCTTAGAAGAAAACATTGTGGAAAATGTTCACAACGTTGGATTTGACAACAATTTCATAGATGTAACACCAAAAGTACAGGCAGCAAAAGAAAAATATAAATAAATGGAACTTCATTAAAATTAAGGACTTTGTATATCAAAGGACAACATCAAGAAAGCAAAAAGACAACTACATAATGCAAGAAAATATTTGCAATTTGTATCTCTAACAAGAGATTAATATCCAGAATATACAGGGGTGGGCAAAAGGTTTGCAGTTATTTGTATGGAAAATCATACAATAGTTAATAAATAATACAAGAATTAACTCTGTGTTTTGCATGCTCACAACTGTAAGCCCACTTAGCCCACCCATATAAAGGACTCTTTATAACTCCACAACCCAAAAGCAAACGAGCCAATTAAAAAATGTCTAAAGGACTTTATTAGACATTTCTTCAAAGATACACACATGGCCAAAAAGCACATGAAAAGATGCTCAACATTATTACTCATTTGGGACATGCAAATCAGATCACAGTGAGATATTACTTCACACCCATTAGGATGGCTGCCATAAAAAAAATCAGCAAATAACAGAAATAGATGTTGACGAGGATGTGAAGTTGGAACCCTTATACATTGTTGGTGGAAATGTAAAATGGTGCAGCCACTGTGGAAAATAGTTTGGCAGTTCTTCAAAATTTAAGCCTACCATATGGCTCAGCAATTTTACTCCTAGTTATATACCCCCCAAAAAAAGAAAGAGAGAGAGAGAGAGAGAGAGAGAGAGAGAGAGAGAGAGAAAGAAAGAAAGAAAGAAAGAAAGAAAGAAAGAAAGAAAGAAAGAAAGAAAGAAAGAAAGAAAGAAAGAAAGAAGAAAGGAGAAAGAAAGAGAAAAGGAAGCAGGGACTTGAACGAATATCTGTACACCAACATTCACAGCAGCATTATTCACAATAGCCACAAGGTGGAAACAACCCAAATGTCAATTTATGGAAGAATGCATAAACAAAGTGTAGTACATACTCACAATAGAATATTACTCAGCCTTAAAAAGGAGTGAAGTTCTGATACATGCTACAACATGGATGAATTTTGAAAACACTATGCTTCATAAAATATGCCATACATAGTAAGACAAATATGGAATGATACCACCTGTATGAGGTACCTAGAATAGACAAGTTTACAGAGAGGGCCGAAACCGGTTTAGCTCAGTGGATAGAGCGTCAGCCTGCGGACTGAAAGGTCCCAGGTTCGATTCCGGTTAAGGGCATGTACCTTGGTTGCGGGCACATCCCCAGTGGGGGGCGTGCAGGAGGCAGCTGATCGATGTTTCTAACTCTCTATCCCTCTCCTTTCCTCTCTGTAAAAAATCAATAAAATATATTTAAATAAAAAAAAAGTTTACAGAGAGAGAAAGTAGAATAGGGGTTACCAGGTGAGAGGAGGAGGAACGGGGTAGTTATTTTTTAATGGGTACAGTTTACGTTGGGTATGATGAAAAGGTTCTATGTATAGATGGTTACACAACATTGTAAATGTATTTGATGCTACTGAACTTTATACTTACAAATGGTTATGATGATAAATGTTATGTTACGCATAGTTTACCAAAGTAAAAAAGGCGTTATGGTATAGTATAGAATTGCATGGTGGATTTGAGGAACAGTGTAGCTAGAGTGGAGGCTCTATAAGAGAAGTAACTGGAAATGAGACTAAGAAATAAGCTCAGGCTACGTGGTGAAAGGTTTTGACGCCACTCTGAGGAATGGAGACTCTCTTTATTGTTCTAAAGAGGCTTCCTAACTTCGCAGGCCCCGGGAGAGATTCCTGTCTGGAAAGATAAGCAGTGACTCTGTGGAGATGGCTGTTCTTCTGATGCTCCAGACCCAGGGGCTCCCCTCACCTTCCCCTAAACCCGTGGTCGCAAACTGCGGCCCTCGAGCCACGTGCGGCTCTTTGGCCCCTTGAGTGTGGCTCTTCCACAAAATACCACGGCCTGGGCGAGTCTATTTTGAAGAAATGGCGTTAGAAGAAGTTTAAGTTTAAAAAATTTGGCTCTCAAAAGAAATTTCAATTGTTGTACTGCTGATATTTGGCTCTGTTGACTAATGAGTTTGCCGACCACTGCCCTAAACGGACACTTTTGGAAACATGCAATGTAGTAATCACTTTCTCAGGGACCGAGAAGCAAGTTTCCAGGAGAGTTAAATCTCTGCCCTTGCATTTGAGTTTGTAAATGCTGCCAAGCTTGTAAATCTGTCCATTTCCGGGAGAGCTGTTCGCAAGCCTCAGCGTAGCCAGCTGGTGGTGGTTTTTGTCATTCTGTTACTGACACTAGTATTGCCGATGCTGAGGGTTTGTTTTACAGTTGTTGCTCTAACATAACCAAGACCGGATGTGTGGATCCCATCCTTACTTTAATTAAGAAAGTGCCTCAGTAGGAGTCAAGCTCCTAGCTATATAGTTCAGCATCTTTGATCCTTAATCTTTGCTTTGTCACGTTCACACTGAGTAGATTCTGGGGACCTAGCAACCCTCCATCCCTCTGCACCTGCTACCTTCCCTGCTTTATCGCCTGCAATTCAAATGAGTGGCTCAGCTTTCTGATTTTGATCTCCTGTATCTCAGATTCTATTAATACTCCTGTTCGGTTAAGAATTGGTATGCTTAAAAAAAAAAAGAATTGGTGTGCTCTATTCTTACGTTTTGAAACGTAACCAAAAAGCCACCAGGGATAATTATCCCAGGCCTGATCTTAGAGAGCAGATGCTATCAGCGTTTTGTTTTTAATGTCCGTTGGTGGGTTTATGTTGCGGGTTTCTTGTTTGATGGTTAATTTATTTGTTTGTCTCGGTGGTTTGTAGCCGGTGTGATCTCGGCCACCTTCCCTGGTTGAGGTAAAAGGAGAGGGCTTCTGCTGCTCAAGAGCCCATTCGCGAGCCACCACCCTCCACTCCAAACTTCACAGGACAACTCTGAGTTCCTGACTATGGGCTCGTTGAAGTGTTAAAACGTGTCATGCCTACAAGACCAGAAACACCAGACTTTAATTTGGTCTCAACATTATGTTTTGAGCCCTTAGAGTAAGTAAACCTGATCACAGCCTAGTCTCTCACCCAGAAACAATGGGGGACAATCAATATCATGTCTCATTGGGCTCCATATCCGAGAGTAAAATCAGTGTCAAACATAGAACAACCCAAAGATGGAGCTTATGGAGTCTGCTCCCATCTAGGAAGAGTAAAGGATCTTTTAAAATATACTTTTAAAAAATGTATCTGTATTGTTGAAAGTATTACAGATGTGTCCCCCCCTCATTGACCCCTTCCACCCCCACTCCCTCCCCTTCTCCCGGCACTATTGTCTGTCCATGGGCTATGCATACACATGCATATAAGTTCAGTGGCCGATCTCTTCCTACCCACCCCCCTTCCCTCTGAAATATACTTTTAAAAAGAGAAACATTCAAGATGGCTTGGGTTTTGTGTCACTGAAGAGAGTGATCTACAAACTTTCAAAGGAAAGTTTGCTATGGCTGTTGCCCTTGGCCACTTCTCAGTTTTCATGATTCCATATCTTTTCTATCTCTGATTCTCCAACAGTTTTCCTTCTCACACAGTCCTCCTAAATTTAAGATCGCTAACCCCATCCATGTAGGGTAAGATTCTCAGGCTTCCAATTAAGACCCTCTTCTCTTTTTCCCGCTAACACAACATCCTCCAGATATTTGATATCAGAAAGGTCCAAAGTTCCAAAACAATCTTACACAAAGTAAAAGTTGGTTAGATGCCAATCTAAAAAATTTAATCTTATCAAACCAGCTTGCCTTGGGCAGTAAGAATTACACAACCTATAAGTTCAGTAGCTAAAACTGTTGTATTTCAGCTTGAAAAATATTTTTAATGCCTTCAGCCATACAAAGGAAAGTGGTGTGTGTGTGTGTGTTGGGGGGGGGGGGGGAGTGATTTAACACCAGCTTTCCCTCCTGCTATATGGCAAAGTCAAGCAGTCTGTCTGAGGAATGGCAGTGACTCCAATTAATATTAAAAGCAAGACCTGTGGTAGCCCAACATTGAAGTCACAAATATAAATTCCCAGAAAGTCACCACCGCTGCCTTCTGGTCATCCATCCTAAGCAGCCTCTGCTTCTCTGGAATGGGTCAGGGAGTGCAAACTTTCCTACAATAGTATTTGCTATTTGAGTTGAGACCCGAGGAGGGTGCACAGGTAGCCTGCTCTTCCTCGGCGCTGGTGAGAGGGGAATCGGTGTGTGTCTCTCCTCTTCACCTGGGGCCAGCGCTCATTGGAACAGGCAGGAGCGACAAGCCCTGCTGGTCAGCCTAGAACAAGAGCGAGAGGGGCTCAAAGAGACCGTGAGGGTGGACCCTCTGATTTTGGAGACAAAGAAACTGAGGTTAGGAAGAGTTGAGTGACTTTCTAAAGCTATCGCTCTAGTTTGCAGCATTTCTAAACAAGGATCCCAACTGTCCTCCGTGGTGTGGAGATGCTTTGGGGTGGAGACCTGTGTCCAGAACTGTATCCTACCTCCGGGCCACTCCCGAGGCTCCCCTCACACTAAGACAAGGCCTGTGCCGCCCGAGCCAGCTGGGCTGAGGTGTCCCTGCAGCTGCCTCCGTCTCCTGCATTCTTAGTCCAAACCCCAAAGAGAAGGCAGTGCGGGTGTGGGGTGGAATTGACCCAGATTGACTCTCTCCCTACTGGCGTGTGGTTAGAGAAAGCTGAGCTAGATAAAGAACCTTTAGTGGGGTTCTCAAAAAAACTCATATTCCTTACGCTCCTGAATTTATAGATCTTCTTACAACTGTGTTGTGCTTTGCAATATAGTGATCATTGCTCTTGGTTTTAGGCACCAGATCTGGAATCCCTGCCTCCTCCATGCCCAGGACAATGCACACCCTCCTCTTTCCCCCTTTGGCTGACCTATGGCCCCATTTACTCTCCACCGGGTTTGGATCCTCCGACTGGGCAGGACTCCCTGCAGCAACTGTGGTCACTCAGTGCAGCCGGCTGGGGATCCCCCTCCCCCACCCCCACCCCCACCCCACCCCGGCATCACCAACAGCCCCCAGGGCCGGGACTGCCCAGTGTCTCAGGGCTGGTCATCTCACCCCCTAATTCTGTTACCATACATGGTGCCTTACGTTCTACACAGCATAAAAGGTAAGCCAGCCTAACGTACCCTCTATCAGTAGGGACACTTGCTCAACTTACTACTTGGGCTAAGATTTGGGGCCGTGACTGGAGCAGGAAGCACTGTCTGAGGCAAGGAGAAGGCACGTCTAGGCCATGGTATTGGAGTGTGCGGTCCGTGGTCAGAGCAGGAACAGGAAGCCAATGCTAACACCCAAGAATGGAGATGATGGGAAGACCCGGAAAAGGACAGAAACACGGAGCAGGGTCCTGGATGACCACTTCGGAGAGAGCTGCGGCCACGGTCACTCGCCGTTATCGGTTTTAGAAACCACGTTCGAAGGTTGGTTGGGTCGGCACAAGAGTCAAGGCCAACTGAAGCAGTAGCCAAGCAGGTGCTGCAGCAGCAACAGCAACAGCAAATAGTTACGTCCTCCACGCCTGGTTGCCACCCTCTCGCCCCCCTCACAGCAGCTGCCATTTACAGAGCCAGGGACTTTCCCAAACACGGGAGCTCATCTAACCCTCATAGCAGCCCTGAAGAAAGAACCATTATTCTAGATGAGGAAACGAAGGCAGCGAGAGGTGTCCTGTCCAAGGTCAGGGGCCAAGTCAAGATTATAACCCAGGCCTGTGGTTCTAGAAGCCTGCTCTTCACCAGTTTGCTTTACTGCTCTCAGCTGGAGTCTGTGGGGTGTGCCCTGTGCATGCCATGTACCAGCAGGCGGGCGAGGGCGTGGGCAGGGCATCAGCAGATGCACTGAGTCTGTGAACACAGGTAGCTCAGCAGTTAGGAGGTGCTCAAGGTCATGTGACGGCACTGGGAGTAGCAAGTCCTAGGGGATTCTGGCCCAGACTTTTGAAGAGGAAAGACACTTGGTACATATTTGGTAAGCACTTGCTATGTGCCAAACCCTGTGCTTGGCACTGGGATTAAAAAGAAAAAAATCTGACAAGACGGACATTGCAGGCGATTGTAACACAGGCACTCAAGGCAGGGAACACAGGGGATTACCAGAGCCTAGGAAGGGCATCTCAGCAGACAGGGCAGGTGCGTGGGAGCTTTCTACAGGAAGGGGAGCCCAGGGAAGAGCGAGGCAAAGCAGGCTAAGTACACTGAGAGGGGCAGGGGTCATGAGATCATGGGGCAAGCAAGGGCTGTAAACCAGATTGCCAATAGCGGACTGGATTCAGTCGGGTGCGAGATGGGCCCGAGTTCCGGGGAGACAGGGGTCGAGGATTGGGGGAGAGGTGACATGAAATTTCTGATACATGAAATTTGCCTCCAAAATGTCAAAGGAGGGTCCATAAAACCCAACTCTGAAATTTCTCTGTTTAAAACAAAACACTGTATTTTCTTAAGCAATTATATTTAGCCCCTTCTCTTTCCTTTCTGACCCTCAGGAGAAAAGAATTAATTTCAGAACCACTTAGTACTTGTCAGGAAGTCCCCTCGCTTTGCAGGGTGGCAGGTCCTTTCCTTTGCAGATAATTTCCCCATCCCTACATGTTTTGTGATCGGATGCGGTAGCTCCAAATTCTCTTTATTCCAAACATAGCAGGAAGCAATTTCTCAGACAGTTTAACTTTGATAGCAGGTAATTTTAATCCATTGGGAACATCAACCTGGCATGGACTTGCTATCTTCATTATTTTAATTACTCTTTTGGGCCACTTTCCACCCCCCACCCCCCAACCCCCAACTCTTTCCAGGAAAGAGTGAATAGAAATTGGCAGCTTTTAATCTTATCGTGCCATGAACCAGATCATTTTTTTGTTGTGGTTGTTTTGCTTAATAATGACATCATTTAGCTGCATACCCTAAGTAATGAAATTTGTTTGTGAAACTCTCTATCTTAACGAGAAAAAAAAAGAGGAAAAGTTACCTTTTTTGATGGGAGGTTGCCCACCTCTGTCACACTGCTGTCCGGGCTCTTCTGAGCTGCTGACAGTTTCTGTTAATTTACTTTCACCCCCCAGTTCAACTGCCCATATGGAAAGCCGGAGTGATTTTTTGAATAACAGCAAGTAAAATCTGATGTGGCAGCCACGGGCAACTCTGACCCTGAGCCGGGCGGCGGCCATTACCCAGGGTTCCCCGCTCCTCCTTGAGACGCAATTACAATTTCACAGGCTGGAATTAAAAGTCCCCGTGGTATGCAATAGAGCCACCGACGCTGTCAAAGTGATTGCAAGCTGCTGATCTCTGGCTGGGGCCTGACGGAAAATGGAGTTCCTCCTCCTCGTGGGTGCGGGGGTCTGACAACTTCACAACCTGGACCCTGGGCTGTATTTCACTTCGCACGGAGGTCCGCCGGCCCCGCCTCCTCCCAGCGCATCCTGTCGCAGCACTAGGTTGTGGGCGATGGGTGTTTCCATAAGGATGGAGGTGAAATGGGGTTCCGGGAGGAAGAGTGTGCAGACGCGGGATGGAGATCACGAGAACGGGCCCTGGCTCTTGTCTGAAGCAAACGAGGAGCCACGGAAACGGGAAGCGCCTGAGCTCTCCCCTGGGAGGACACACGGGCAGCCCCACTCGAGTGGCAACGAAGCCCCGGGAGCGCTGGGTTCTGGGCAGCAGAACACAGAGCTTCGGCGCCAGGCCTGGCCCGGTTCTGGCTTCTCTTACTGAATCATCTTTCACAACCGAATTTAACCGAAAGAGTCAGCTTCCTTCTCTGTCAGCGGAGGCTCGTGACACCCCCCCTTGCAGGGTGCTGATGGCTCAGTGCTGCCCATTTCACACCGGCCGTCACTGACAAGCAGGCTTTGTCTCCCAGCCTCTACCATCACAGAACTGTTTACTTGATAGTTTGCTTTCGGCCCTGGCCGGGTGGCTCAGTTGGTTAGAGCGTCATCCTGATACATCAGGGTTTCATGTTCGATCCCTGGTCAGGGCACATACAAGAATAGACCAATGAATGCATAAATAAGTGGAACAACAACTTTCTCTCTCTCTCTCTCTCTCTCTCTCTCTCTCTCTCTCTCTCTCTCTCTCTCTCCTCTTAAAATCAATGAAAAAAAAATAGTTTGCTTTCAAGCAACCACTTTGGAAACTTAAGTTCATCTATTTTAAAACGACACTATATCACAAATGGAAAATCTCTATCACTTTCCATACAAAGAAGATTGCCATTTTAAAAAAAATCAAAAATGTTAACCAATTCCACTTAGCATGGCTTGAAGAAGTCTCTGGACTTGAGGTTTACGGTACTCAGTTAAAAACCAAAACCAAAAAAAGAGGAGTCAGAGAAATAAATGGTCGTGGCACCACAGCCAACTTGCCCCGGGGAGCCTCTCCCTCCGCTGCGGGCTCAGCCCACCTTCCTCAGCGGCTGCCCACCCCGCCTGCACGCAGGGCCCCGGTCAGTGTCCATTAGACAGCCGTCCGTCCCCTGTGGCCTCATTCTCACATTGGAAATGAGGGAGAGATGTCGTCTAGCAAAGAAGTGTGTCCGCCCCGCTGAGTTTTTCTTTAACTGAACTCCCTGGACCCTGGTGTGAGTTTACACGTGAAAACGCCTGAGCAAGCGCATTTTCTTTCTTTCTGACGAAGAAATATGCAGCGCCTACGGACGAGAGTTGCTAGCAATCAGGAACACCGTTCCACCCCCGAATTTCTCGCTGGTCCGGGGCCTTGATGGGGCAGGCAGGAGACTCTTCCCCCAGATCTGGGTTTCATTCCCTCCTTCTACGTGCCCAGCTCTGCGGCACAGGCCTGGATGCTGAAGCTTCTCATTCATTTTCTTCTCTTTTTTTTCTCATTCATTTTCATATTGTGTGATGGTTTCACTCTGACCAATTTTCCAGAGGAAAATTATAAAGTAGGTCTTTTCTCTGTAGTTAACATATCACACTGTGATTTTATCATCTTATTTTCCCATTTAGCCTTTTTTTTTCTTTTGAAAGAGTTTTTCTACAGTTTCCTCACTATACCCATGTCCATGCTGGGAATAGCGAATCTGTTTCAGCTACATTAAAAAAACAAACAAGCTATTTAATGAAAAGATCATCTACTGCTCCAAATCCAAGGCTAGCTTTAGAATGACTACCTCAATATCCCTGGGACAAAGCAGGACTCAGATGATGAGAAATTTAAATTTCTAAGACAACCTTCCCATCTAGCTCGTGTTGTCACCTGTCGGCACGCTCCAGCAGCTCAGACGCCCCAGGTTACCAACGATAGCCGACCCCTGATAAAGTACCGTTTGTTCATTCTCACTGCTATTGTCCACACTCTGACCGCGAAGTGAGTCCAGGGGGAAATAATTATGCGAATAATTTGGGACATTGAATGAAAATTAGATTTAGAAGGGGAAAAAGATAATAAAGTTGTCCTGCAAAATTGCACACAATGACAAAGAAATGACTGAAATTAAGTTATCGATGGAATGTAATCCTTAGATCCATCTTTTATGTAGAATTATCCCTTAACACCAGGCAGAGACTTGGGCCAGTGGTTTCAGTGAGCACAGAGGTAGGACACCTTTTATTTTTCAGTCTTCTTAGCTGACTTAGTGTCAAGACATTCTCCGGACTTTGACGAGGCCTTATTTGTATTGGGGAAGGCATTTATGCTGACAGTTCTTGCTACCCCTATGCCACTATCTGACAGATCTAATTGTTAAACAGCATAATGGTGTCAATAAGAATCTACAATGTATTAAAATTCAGTCTGATTCTGTGGGTTTAATTCAATTAATCCTCAACAGGAGCATTTCCTGAGTAAGGACTCTGGACCTGAGTTAATTTAATCACACACAAAATTTCCCTCCAAGGAATCAAAGAAGCTCATGTGAATAAAATGTTTTGCAGGCTTATAAAACACAGTGTCCTATGAATGTTAGGAGTCATTTGTTACATTTTCCCTTGTTCATACACCATTTCCATTGGTCATGGAGACAGTAGCTAAATTTAGAGCTGCAGTTCACCGGATGCTTGCAAGAGGTCGTGGGAGGGACCCTGACATTGCCCCTCAAAATCTTTCCTCCTCCTGCTGGCTAGTATTCACCTTTTAGTTTTAAGTTGAGGTGAAATATACCTAACATAAAAGTAACTATTTTATAAAATTAACCATTTTAAATGAAACATTTCAGTGGCATTTAGTACATCACTGTTGTGCAACCACCACCTCTTCTTCCAAAACTTTTTCATCACAGAGACAGAAACTCTGTACCCACTGAGCGATAAATTTTCATTCTCTCTTCCCCAGCCCCTGGTAACGTCTATCTTCTGTCTCTATGAATTTGCCCATTCTACATACCTCAAATAGAAATTGTACAATCTTTGTGCTTTTGTGTCTGGTTTATTTCACTTAGAATAATGTTTTCTTTTTTAAAAAAATAAACTTGTATTGATTTCAGAGAGGAAGGGAGAGGAGAGAGAGAAGCATCAATGATGAGAAAGAATCATCAATTGACTGCCTCCTGCATGCTCCCTACTGGGGATCGAGCCCTCAACCCAGGCATGTGCCCTGAACTGGGAATCGAACCGTGACCTCCTGGTTCATAGGCCAACACTCAACCACGGACCATACCAGCCAGGCTAGCATAATGTTTTCAATCCATGTTGAAACATGTACCAGAACTTCATACCTTTTACAGCTGAATAATATTCAGTTGTATGTATCTACCACACTTTGTTTATCCATCTATCTGTTGATGGATATTTGAGCTGTTTCTCTCTTTTGGCTATTGTGACTAGTTCTGTTATGAATGAGCATTTGTTTGAGTCCCTGGTGTCAGTACTTTGGGTATGTACATAAGAGTGGAATCGCTGGGTCATACACTGATTCTATGTTTAACTTTTTTTTTAAATATATTTTATTGATTTTTTACAGAGAGGAAGAGAGAGGGATAGAGAGCTAGAAACATCGATGAGAGAGAAACATCGATTAGCTGCCTCCTGCATACCTTCTACTGGGGATGTGCTCGCAACCAAGGTACATGCCCTTAACCAGAATCGAACCTGGGACCTTTCAGTCCGTAGGCCGACGCTCTACCCACAGAGCCAAACCGGTTTCGGCATGTTTAACTTTTTGAAGAACTGTCAAGCTGCTTTCCTTCCTAGAAGTCCACCTTTGGCAACTGATTCTGTTGCATTTCCATTTCCTTAGTTCCTCATAACAATTTGCTTTAAAAGTTTGCAAACATAATTGAAAGTTTAGAATACCACAAACCCCATGTACCTACTACCCATTTCAATAGCCATCAACCTTCCACCACACCTGTTTCATCTGTTTCCCCACACCCACTGCTCCACTTTTAAAATGCTGGGGCATTTTAAAACCAATACCAGATATCATGCAATTTCCCCCCAAAATCTTAAGTATATAACTAAAAATAGGGAGCAGCATCTTCTTATATAACTCCCTTAACAAAATTAACACTATTTGGTGTTAATCAATAGTCTATGTTTACTTTTCCACAATAGTCTTAAGATTCTGTCTTGCCTCTGATCTGTTTGCATCAGGATCCAAACAAGATCCATTGTGCTTAATTAGTTTATATTGGAAGTGTCCTTAAAGTCAGTTTTCATATCTCTTCCTTTTATCTATGTCATTGTCTAGTGAAAGAAATCAGGTAGGTGTGTTATAGAATGTCCCCATTCTGAAATAGACTGATATTTTTCCTTGTGGTGTTGTTTATATCCTCTCTTAAATTAAACATTTTATCGATGTGATAGCGATATAGCCAATTTCTATAGCTGTCCTCTCAAGCTTTAATACCAATGACAGAAATAACCTGATACTTTTTTTAAATGCAGATTCCTGGCCCCTGACTCCCCTCCACTCTCTCCGACCCCCACTCATCTAACTGAGGAGGTCTGGGATGCAGCCCAGAAATATTCATAGTATTTAGCAAGCTCCTCGGGCAGTTTGCATGCTGGTGGCCCCTACTATAAGATAGAATCACCTCCCTGATGTGATGGAGTTTTATCAGCTTCATGATGAGAGAAACCCCTCTGTTCTGCTGAAGGATGTCCCAGAAGCCCAGAGGAGAAAAGACAAAAACAGATTTCGCCCTCTCCACATTTGGCCAACTTTGGCCAGCTCAGCCGGAGGTCATTCGGATGATGTGTTAACCAACCAGCGGGCTTCCATCTCTGGGATGAAGGGCATCTTTGGAAGGAAGTCACTGTGCACAACCCCAACTGCGTGAGAGCAGAGTATCTGCATGAATAACTTGGGGTTCTTCTTCTGGAATTCTTTCTCTCCATTTATTCATTTATTCAGTAATTTATATCAGTATGGGCTCATGGATACTTATTTTATATTTGGGGCAAAACCCCAATACTATTTTACTTATTTTCTTGCTCCGATTGTTCCAGCTGTTGTCATTGGGAATCTTCCTGATGATTCCTATGTCCCTTTGATATACTTCCTTCCTTTCTGGGACTACAAGATGTTCCAGGTTCATTTTGTATATTTCTTGCCGCAGGCCTAGAACTAGCCTAGAACCAGCTGTTTCTCCCAGGAGCTCTGCGTCCTTTTCTTGGAGAATGGTATTTAAAACCGAGATCCGGGTGCTGAGTCTGCTCCTTGCTATTGAGCTATCATTGCATTTAGACTCTCTCAGCTGACAGAGCAAGGAAATGCATGTGTAGACTATTATACCTTGTATATATGAATTTCTACAGACATTCCCTATGCAATAATCTGTGTCTAAATTAAACTAAAAAGTATGAGTTCATACTCTTGTCTTCAACTCTAAACTATTACCACATGTATTATCCCAGCCTCCTCTCCTGGCTTATATGTAAATTCTCACTCTAGCAGTGAGAAATCTGGCTCCCACCATCCCATCTATGAGCTATCCATTAACTGAACTGCCCAGTTCCAGAATACATTCATAGCAGTATCAGAATTGTTAGCCTGTCCCACTGTGGGAAGCCACTCTATCAACCAGAGTTCAGCTCTTTGGTATAGTCCCCATAACCTTAGTCTTAAAGAATCCACTCATTTCTAAAGTTAATCAGGTAGGTACTCCCTAATTACTCCTCCAACACCGTCAGTGAGATTGCTTCCTACATTGAGGATGCACTCAGATTCCTTTCTGTCACGTTTGCATCCTACTCTTGGATCCTCTGAGTTCCAGAAAGATTTTCTTAAATTCGCATTCATTAAGGTTTACTCTTGGTGCTGTATCTTTCTACAAGTTTAGACAAAATGCTTAATGTTTTATGTCTTCAATGTTACAATATCATACAGAATAGTTTCACTGCCCTAAAAATCCCTGTGCTTCATCTGTTCAACCCTGACCTCTACTTCCTGAATCCCTGGCAACCGCTGATCTGCTTGTCATCTCTATATGTTTCTTCTAGAATGTTATAAAATTGAAATCACATAATATGTAGCCTCTCAGACTGGCTTCTCTCACTTTGCAATAAGCATTTAAGTTCACTCATGTCTTTTTGTTTTTTAAATCACTGAATAATATTTCATTGTATGGATATACCACAGTTTGTTTATACATTTACCTATTAAAGAATATCTTGTTTGCTTCCAGATTTTGGCAGTTACATGTAAAGCTGCTATAAATATTTTCATTCAGGTTTTTGCATGGATTTGTTTTGAACTCATTTGGGTGAATGCCAAGGAGTACAATTTCTGGGTCATATAGAGCAAGGGAATGTATGTGTCGACTATTATACCCTGTATATATGAGTATGTTTAGTTTTGTGAGACACTGCCAAACTATTTTCCAAGGGACTGTGCCATTTTACATTCCCACCAGCAATGAACGAGAGTTCCTGTTGCTCCTCATTATCCCCTGCGATTGGTATTATCAGGGTGTTTTTTTGTTGTTGTTGTTTGTTTTTGTTTTTTTATTTTTATTTTAGCCATTCTAATAGTTGTATCATGGCATCTTGTTGCTGTTTTAATGGATTTCTTAAAAAAAGAGAAACAACTCAGAATTGTTTTGGTCTCATAGAGCACAGCAGAATTCATGAGCTCTGCAAAATGAATCAAGATGAATGTGACCCCCCCACACACACAGCCCTCCTTCTCTCACATCTCACACCCCAAACAACACAAAGGGAGGACAACTCTCAGCACCAGGAAAACTTCTTATTGAGACTTATTATCACATGGGAAATGGCAAACATTTTATTAGCAAAAATCATAGTAGCCAATGGGAGAGAATAGTCCTATTTCACAGATCACCCAGACTCACAAAGGCCCCTAGTGTCCCTTTAAGCCTGTCTAGATAGCAATTCCCATAAGGCTCTGGTGCTGTGACACATAACAGATCACGCAGGTAAATGCCGGGAAACACCATACTGCTCTGCAGACAGCTCTCTCAGCCCTGCCCACTTTCCCGTGTGCACACTCTAAGCAATTACAGTACAAATCATTCTATCATCTGTACACTGAGGCAAACATTTAAAAAATCAAAAAAGAAGGAAACACATGGAACACAAAGTCCCAAAGCAATAAACACCACTTATCAAAATGCACATTTCCAAACGGGAAAACTCGGTAGCAGCTCCCATAGCAGCCCCCACTGAACGGACCCCGCTGGCTAGCTCTCCTTCCCCCAGCCCCACGGAACAGCGGACCCTGCACGTGTGCGCGAGGCTGCGACTTCTGCTCCTAGTAGGTGGGTGAGTTGTCCCCCAAATGACATTTTACTTATTATGACTCTGTAGTTTACTTACATCCAATTAGGGAAGTGAAATGTGAGTTTGAAAGAAGGCAGGGTGTGCTTGTGATTTCAATGGAAACTAAGTTGAATGCTTTGTAAAGACACGATAAAGGTGAGTAGCTAACAAAAATGGTGATTCTTATAATAGAGGGAAAAGTTGTGCAAGGGTAGAAGGACCTTTGCACCCAGATTTCTTCACAACTGATCTAATTCTCACTCCTCATTGGAGAAACAGAAGCAGGACATTGAACATAGGGTTATGGATGTTGTTCATACAAAAAAAGATGACTCCACTAAAGATCAATATAAATGAACAAACAAAACAGAAACAGACTTATAGATACAGAGAACAGACTGATGGTTGCAGAGGGGAGGGAATTGGGGGAAAATGGTGAAGGAACTGAGAGGTATAGATTGGTTGTTACAAAATAGTCATGGGAATGTACTAGCAAAGTATAGCATAGGGAATATAGCCAATAATATTGTAGTCTTGTCAGTTGGCTCAGTTGGTTGGAGTGTTGTCTCCTACACCAAAAGGTGGCGGGTTCGATTCCTAGTCAGGGCACATACCTAGGTTGTGGGTTTGATCCCCAGTTGGAATGCATACAGGAGGGAATTAATCGATGTTTCTCTCTCTCTCTCTCTCTCTCTCTCTCTCTCTCTCTCTCTCTCCCTCTCAAATCAATAAAACATATCTGTGGGTGAGGATTACTTCAAAAAAGGAAAACTCTACAAACTACTATTCGGGGATAGGGGTTAAAGAAAATGTTCTGTGCTAAATAATGTTAGAAAACCAATGGCCTCACTTGTTTTTCATCTATATATTATTTTACATATGCATTTAATGAATGGCAGTCCTTAATTCTAGAGCCATGAACACTGACAAGCAGCCAGATTCCAGAAAACTACAAAGAGTCATGGGAATAACAAGTGACAAACCAAGATGAAGAAAGTAATGACATTTCCAAGTAATGGCATTATCCTTCAAAGTCAAGTTTTCCCTGCCACATTACCTCTGTCTCTTCCCTCTTTGTTTCTAATTCACACTTTCCACCTTGACTTCCTTGTTACTTTTGCTGTGACTACCTTCTTCTCCAATCTTGCCCCTTTCTTCTTTGGATGGTATATCATCAGCACAGAAATATGAATGGCTGGAGAGCTGAAACGAATTCGGGGATAATTGTCTCACATACAAGAAGTCTGTAGATAGGCTGGGTGGTGGCTCTCTACGGCTGCAGAAACCCGGATTCTTTCTAGCTTTCTGCTCCAACGTCCTCAGCGAGTGCTAGTTGTGCTCTCTTGGTTGTGAGATGGCTGTCTAATCTCCAGCCTCCCATTGGTGCTTCAGGCAGGAATAAGGCGAAGGCCAAAGGCCAAAGCACCTCCAGGTGAGTTTGCTCCTTTTAGAGAGCTTTTCTAGAATCCTCGCTCTCGTACCTCCGCTCATCTCATTGGTCGGAAGCTTTTCACGTTGACTCAGAGTTGAAAGAAGCTGGGAAATGTGGCGTTTTAAAACTGGGCACATCGTCACCAGAACAAAATTGGTATTCTATTAGTAAAGAATAAAGAGAAACATGAATATGATGCAGGCAACTAGCAGTGGATGACAAGATCGTTTCCCTCTAAGTCCTTTTACAGAATCCCTTCGTGTGAGTGTGTCCTTGATGGGCACATCTTCATCCTTGTTTGATCCCACTGCTCAGGGCTTCGAAAGGGCGGGGCTCAGCCCATGGGAATCTCCTAGGGAACTTTAAAAATCTCACTGCCAGCTCACACCCTGACATTCCCATCAGAATCTGTAGCACACTGGTTCTCAACCGGCTGCACCAGGGAACCACCGGAGAAAAACGTTTAAGAAATACAGATACTGAGACAGGTTGAGCTCTCTTAAGGGGAGGGGAATGCTTTTTATTTTATTTTATTTTATTTTATTTTATTTTATTTTATTATTTATTTTTTATATTTTATTTTTATATTTTATTTTATTTATTTTATTTTATTTTTGATCCTTTCCTGGATAAGTTAAAAGTTTCTCTTCAGGCATGCCCCAAAGAGCTCCACGCTGTGCATGCACGGTGAATACCAGCTCACTGGGAACCTGGGAAGCAGAGAAATCTACTCTGCGCCTGCATGAAGAACCGAGCCCTAGGTAAGCCAGACGCCGGCAGCACTCAGGAGCCATATTCTTTCTTTATTAGTGCTGCATCAAGCTCTCTCCTGTCTCCTTTCCCTCCATTTTGTTTCAGTAAGCCCCTCCTTTTGCATCTGCTTAGCTTCCTCTCTTGATTTCTATCTTGGGGGCTAGGGAAGAGGGGCAGGCGACAATAACCAGTGCCACCTCCAGAGAAAATGTCATTGTCTGGGGTGAAACCTTGGCCTCAGGACTCTTAAAAGCTCCCCAGATTAGTCTAATATGTAACAAAGTTTGAAACCACTGTGCTGCGATTTTGAACACCCGCAAGGTGATTCCATGTGCAGCCAAGACTTGGAACCACTCTATCAGGGCAAGCCTTCTTCTTAGCAGAAAGCTCATTGGTGCTGGGTTGGGAGCAACTGTGGCTGCCCTGCTTGCTCTTAACAGCTGGAATTTGGGAGTTCAAATCACTTGGCCCTGTAGACAAACCACAGAGAGGAAGCTGTTCAAAGATAGCGATTATGAAAAAGGAATAATTTCATCTCTACAGGCTTGTAAAATACCAGTAATTGACGTAGATTTGTGAAAGACTTTGTAAGAAATTTTCCAACCTTCAACATTTTTACATCTTCCATCCCCTCTCTGTGTGAGGGCCCTCTCAGCAGCTGGGTGAGATTTGTGCATTTTAATTGTGGGCAGTGGGGTATGAGGGTGCTGTGGGGTGGGGGAGGGAGCGGCCCTTCTGGATTTAATGAGTTTTCTTCCCAGGGATGGTCTGTGCGTTGTTCAAACTCTAACCAGGGATTTTGTTTTCGACGAATCCTGTCTGTGGTCCTGGTACCCTGCCATTTCTGGAAGGGTGAGAGAGCATGTTGTGTCCACAACCTGCCTGCTTTGAATTTAAAAAGAGGTCAGAACAAATATGAGATTATTTTCTCCACTCACTGATAATTAATAGAAATTAAAATTAAATGTTACTGCTTCATGTAGATTTGAGCTGGATGATTTCATCTATGGCAGAATATATCATTTCAGAGGATTTGTTAGTGATTTTAAATACCTTTAAAGCATTTCTAGAGCTTGACCATTGGCCCAAACACTTGCGTTAGGGATAGGCTAAGCTAAGGTCACTTTGGGGAAACACAGTCAGTTTTACGGCAAAGATGAACGAGATCATAAAGCTGGAGACTCACTGCTAATCACTATGAAAGGAAGTTTTGACATTGAGAACATAGATCTGGCTGTCAGAGTCAAGTTGCAACCAAATCTAAAGAGGGAGTTTCCTGGATAATTCCCGAAAGTGTCCCCCTGACACTCTATATGTACACTGGCCCTTCTTGGAATTCATCCAAAGGTTTTAGAGGTTAGAGTACCACAGCAAGTTTGTTATATTAACAGGTACTATGTTTTAAGAACTTATTTTGTATAGATGCTATTCTAGGCCCTTCCTACCCATTATCTAATTTTTATAACAGCCCATTTTAAAGAAAAACAACTGTAGTTTAGAGGAATAAAGTACCTTGACTGAGCTTACACAAGTGAGTAAGTAACTGAGCTGGCATTTGAAACTAGGTCTCACTTTAAGGATTCCTTTACTTGCACTGTTTGAAGAAAGGAGAAGGAGGAGGGAAAAGAAATCTGAGGAAGTGTTACTTGACTTCCTAATTTTTCAAAATCTTTCTATCTGATAACTCTACCTCCACATTTACTTCTAGAGATGAGATAGGCATTTCATCAGCCATGAAATACAGGGCGTCAGGCCAGGCCCTCGCTGAGTGGGAACTGAATGGATGACTGTGGTTTATCCTCAGCCGCTAGGGAGAGCGAGTGGGACCGAAGCACGTGTGCTCCGCCCTGGGAGCACGGCAGCCACCCAGCCTGTGCGCAGTTTTCACAGTGCTGAGTGCCCCTGGGCAGCACCTACCAGCACAGAGTTTTCTCTTTGAGAAAAATAACTTCTCTTTGTATCATTGTGGTGCCATCTTTGTATTCATTGCTGGGATAATCAACGTCCGCGAAGATTGGGACAAGTGATAAGCATGGTCTCATCATCCGTGTTTGTGGTTCCTCCCTTCCCACTCTCTTTGCATTTATTCAGTGCCTTTTGTGTGTCCAGTGTTATCCTGGGCATTGTGCACATCTTAATCATAGTATTCAAACCATAACTTTATTCTAAGTTTGTTTCTACTTTTTTAAAATCTTAAAGCTAACGTTGATTTTATGAATCTCTCTTGGTTGCCAGTTGCTGATCGCATAGCATCTAAGCACCTCAGCCTGGTATACGTTCTCACTACACGCTGCCAATCTGCCTTGCCCAGCTCATCCCTTGCCAGTCATTTCAATGGCAACTTACTCTAGATTCTCTGCGATTTTCATTATTCTGGGGGCCATACGTGGTCCACTGATAATTCCACGCTTTTGCACAACTTTCCCTCTTATCACTGTGGGGTACTCCTATTCATCCTTCAAAACCCTTCTCACACATCTCCCCTCTGGAGGGCCTTCCTGATTCTTCTCAGGCCGAGTGAGTGTTCTGTCTTCTGTTTTTTGTGACTCTGTTCACACTTCTAGGACAGTGTTTCCTGTTAGGACGTTTCTCCCAGTGGAATTTGAAATCCTCAACGGCTAGGATTATGTTTCGTTTATCTTTGTCTCTTTCATGCCTGCCTGTGTAGCAGTCCAGTAGAGCTTTTGTTGAACAAGTTAATCAGATGACACAATATTGGAGCTGGGTAAGATAACTTGGATGTGGGGGTGTTCTTAAGGGACGGGAGAGCTACTGGAAAAAATATTATTCTTAAATGTGTAACTTTTCCTGGACAGAGAATGAGATGGTGAATGTGAAGGAAATAACCAGGGTATTTAAACATGTTTAAAATGAATATATTGCATGGCATGTATACATATAAAGAAATTCACATAGAGATGTGGTACTTGTTGATCTGAAATTACTTCTGGAGGCTTCGTGGAGAAGGTTAGTTTGAAACCTGTGCTTCCCAGATCGGGAGGAAGGATCTCTCTGTGGTAGCTGGTGGGGAAATGGGCCCGGACGGCCATTTGCATGGAGGAAAAGAGCATGGACCTGACAGTGTGGATAAGCCGAGCCGGGCACCTGGCAGGTCCTCAGTAAATCATGATGTCGCTGGAATGTTGGAGCATCCCCCTCGCGCGCCTCATCTCCTCACGCTGGCTGGGAACAAACACCAGGGCTCAAATGGGAAACAGTTATCATGACCTGAAACAGGCCCTTCCTGGAAAACTGTGGACAACGTGACCCCCACACCCTAAACCTACGTTTCAAATCTAAACTGCAACTGGACATCCTGCTCCTGAGTCTCACAGGTGGGGGCCGCTTCCCCCACTCGGGAGCTGGGTCTGCACAGACACGCCCAGCCAGCGCCGAAGGCCAGTCACCTGATGACCCCCATCAGGGGCGCTGAGTGAGCCAGAGGGTGGAGGAGGGAACTGTGGGCTCCCGGGGCTGCTTCTAGAAGCCAGACCCTCTGCCCTGCCCCAGAGTGAGGACGTCGGGGACCCAGAAGGGAAGCAGCTCTCTGCCATCCTCACAGTCAGGGGACGACCTGGGGGAGAGAGGGGTGGGGGGGAAGGCTGCTCCCTTCTCCCTCCGGAACCGCAATGACACCCCTCACCAGGGCCACCGTCTTCCCAGGCAGCTAAGTGACTCCTCTCTTCTGGAGGGAGGAGCAGGGTGTGGGAACAGGGGCCACCGGTGTGCGCCCAGTGGGGTTAATTCCTGCCCCCTCTGCCCAAAGGTGGGCGGAAGGCGGAGTGGAAATAATAATCTCTGCCAAAGACGGGCTGAGTGACAGGTGTGTTTGGGGGCTCAGCAGGGTCAGAGGCTGGTGCAGGAAGATGCAGAGACGGCGGCGCATGGGTTGTGGGAGCTGACGGTGCGTGGGCAGAGCAGGGCTGACTCTCAGCCTGTAGCTCTGGGGCACCAGTCCTGTGCAAAAGCCCAGTGGCTGTGTTGAAGGGGCAGTCGTGCTTAAACATGGTTAGAAGAGAAGTCTCTGGAAGATGAGGCAGGACCCATTGGGGCTGGAATGAGTCAATTATCTGTTAAGCCCAGGTGCATCAAGTCAAAAAGTCGCCTGGAGTATTTGGGCCAATTCCCCTCCTTCACCTGGATTTGGGAAGGATTAGGTAACCCCATGGAACCTCCAGTACTAGCAGGATCGTAGTGTGTAAGAGTCAGAAAGCACTGGATGACCAACTATTCCAACCCTATTATTTTACAAATGAATAAACAGAGGCCAAGAGGGATTCTCTGTCAGCCTCACAGTTTAATTGCACCCTCGGAGGACACAAATCTCCACAGCTCTCCTGTGGTGACACTCAAAAGGCAATCCTTGTCATTTTTAAAAGGTGTCAGGTTTCAGATGTGGGACACAAACCTATGACTTACAAGCATGCCTCTTCACATTACAGCCTCTTTTAGGTTCATCATTGGCGATTGAAATTTAAGTTGGCCGAGGTGTGAAAGACGTGTTGAACTATACAGTTAATGGCGTTAAGTTGGCTATCTGCGAGCAGCTTTATGAGCCATAAAAGCCAACATCTTTATTTTATTACCCTTCAAATCTGTTTACATAAAAGATAAGGGAAGGCCCAGCTTAGGGTACTCATTGAGAGTTAGTGAGAGGGTCTAGCAGGAGGAACCGCAGGAAGTCTGGTCATACATAAATGACCAGACTGTTGCGACAGGAGGCTTAGGGACAGAGGGCCTAGCACTTTGTTTATTTTTCTAGAACTCAATTGTCACGTGAATGTGGGACACGGCATTGGATGGAGGCTGCAGCAACGAAAGGGCTTTGTGGCTGGTGCTAACCCTGTGTGGCTTAGCAAACAGCCTTCCATCTACAGATGGCATACCACAGATTGGCACTATTGACACCCAGACAAGATTGGTCCCTATGCCAGACATATTTCAGGGTCTTTGTAATTCCTCTCTTTTCAGCCTTCTTCCCTGCTAGGGTCTGAATGTGGCCCCCGAGATTCATATGCTGATGGCATTTGGATGTGGGGCTTTGTGGAGGCAATTAGGCTATGAGGATAGAGCCCTCATGAATGAGATTGTTATTTTCCCCCCAGCTTTATTGATATAAAATTGACATAAAACATGGCAATAACTTGTTTCTATGGTGAAGGAAAATGCCTCTAAAAGTATCTCTGTAGTTCCCTTTTCTCAAACCAGGTAAGTTCAATTAAATTGTGAACCACATGTGATTCCTCTCAGTACTCTCTCCCAAGAACTTTCTGTAAAGATGGTTCTACCTGAATGAAGGTCTCTGCAGACGTTCTCTTGGTCCTGAATCACAGAGAGTGAGTTCAGTAATGAAAGCCTAGTGGGTAATTTACATCAATAATCATCTCAGCTTTCCGGACAAATTGAAACATCTTTATTTGCAACTTCACACTGCAGTCTCTCTCTCTCTCTCTCTCTCTCTCTCTCTCTCTCTCTCTCTCTCTCTCCCCCCCCCCCACCCACTTCTTGCATTGCTGATCAACCAGTTAACTTCAAGTTACACTAGGGCCACACTCATTTCCCCTACTACTGTCACATACCTGCCAAGTGCTTTTGTAAATCATATCATGGGCAACAAGGGGGCAATTGGGTGAGAGTGTGGGGTGGTCACATCAATTAGGCAGGGCCAACTCATAGGGGCTCAGAAAATATGTGTTGCATTAATGAATCAAAGTCATGAATAAGACTTGATGAATCTCACACCCATGTGAAGGACGGGTAGTAACACTGACCTATAGGGAGTCTATAGCACCCTCATAATTGGTCATAAAGTGGCAGTTTTAATTATATATATATGTTTAAATTGGGGCTCAGAGCTGGTTTAAATGAACATCTTCAAGACTTTAAGGGAAGTAAGTCTTTTTAAAGGGATGCTAGCCTGTCCTGTACACAAGGATGTTATATTAGTTTCCTGGTCTGCTGGGACAAATCACTGCAAATTATGTGGCTTAAAATAACAGAAACGTAGTCTCTCTTCGTTCTGGTGGCCAAGAGTCTGAAGTCGTGTTGGCAGGGCCGCACTCCCTCTGAAGTCTCTACGGGTGCACCTTCCACACCTGTTCCGGCTCCTGGAGCTCCAGGTGTTCCTTGGCTCAGGGTTGCAGAATCCAGTCTCTCCCTCTGTCTTCACGTGGCCTTCTCCCCTGTGTGTGTGAATGTCTCAAACCTCCTTCTGCTTTTTTCTGATAAAAACCCTTGTCATTGCATTTAGGGCCAAGCCACGTCCAGGATAATCTGATTTTGAGATCCTTAAACTGTATCTGCAAAGATATTTCCTCTAAAGACAATCACATTAACAAGTTCTAGTGCTTAGCACTGGGGCATATCTTTTGGAAAGCCACTATTCAAGCCACTGAAGGTGGAACTCTTTCAGCTGAGATGATGAGCAATAAGCTAACACCTCTTTGGAGCATGTTGGCTGAGTCCTGCTCTGCGTTTCTCTGCTCTCCAGGCCTCAGGCCTCCCAGCCTAGGCCCAGGATCCCAGGAACCATGTCTCATGTCTCCCAGCCAACCCCTTCCCCAGTCTCCTACCACCTCCTGTCCTCTCCCCTCCAGGCAGAAAATGCCCTTTTAGACACATGGGTCTGGAGAAGTGAAACATTTAGTCAAGGTCATGCAACAAGTTATTAGAGGCAGGGTTGGAGCTCAGAGTTCCAGATTTCTAATGCAATGTCTTTTCTGAAATAGTTATTTTAAAATTATCTTGCTGAGTTCGTAAAGCATGAGGAGTAGAGCTTTTGGATTGTCACATTAAGCTTCCTGCATTCCTGGCAGCCTTTACAGGCTGTTTTCAAAGAAACTTATCAGCCTGTCAACATTCTCACTAGCCCCTCTTACCTACCCAGCCTCATAGGCACGACAAAGTGCAGACAAACGCGCTTCTCACAACCTCCTCAGCCAATCGCCATCTAGGCAATTTTTCTTGTCTCATATCCAAGACGTATCATGGCAGCAACTTTCAAGCAGCCGAGCCATGCACTAGCTCTGTGAGCGATGCTGTCAATTTTTATTTTAATCCTCCTTTATTCACAGTTTGATTTCATTTAGGATTGGCCTCAGTTTCTGTTCAAATGCCAGGCCTGCGGCCCACACTAACTGGCAGAGCTACCTACTCATCACTACAAAGAAAGAACTCTGCCCTAAGACTCTGGTAGAGGAGTTTGGCTTCTGTGTTAGCTCAGTCTTCCTGGGCAGCTCCCAGTCCTAAAGCATCCGTCCAGCGAGAGTGACAAGGAATTCCATCTCTGCTTTCTGCTTCTCAGAACTACACACTGGCTTGGCAATTGTTTGTTTTTTTCTTTCTCTGATCTAGTTCTTTCTCAGATCATGTTTAGGAGGAGGAGGAATAGATGACCACATCATAGGTCTCTGAAATGATAGCCCCCCTTGAAAAGATTTTTCAAGGGGGATGAATAAAGCATTCTGAATCTGGCCATTGAGTGTCTGTGAAGTCAGAAAAGGCTTTCTTTACTACAGGATTCATCTCGGGTCAGATGTGGAAGCGCAAAGCTCTTTGGCAAATACTAAATAGAAATGTAGTATAGAAAACAGAAATGAGCCGAAACCGGTTTGGCTCAGTGGGTAGAGCGTCAGCCTGCGGACTGAAAGGTTCCAGGTTCGATTCCGGTCAAGGGCGTGTACCTTGGTTGTGGGCACATCCCCAGTAGGGGGTGTGCAAGAGGCAGCTGATCGATGTTTCTCTCTCATCGATGTTTCTGGCTCTCTATCCCTCTCTCTTTCTCTCTGTAAAAAATCAATAAAATATATTTAAAAAAAAAAAGAAAGAAAACAGAAATGAGGCCAAAGAAGCTCATTTCCATTACCTTTCCAGCTCAGCGTCTCAGGGTGAGCAGCAGGAGCTGCACCACCGCAGGGAAGGGCGGGGTGCGGCGTGCTGGCCGCTGCCTAGTGCACACCCCTGAGAGTTGCTCCCATAGTTTTGTCTGTATTCTCGGATTTACTTGATGCAAACCCACTCTAAACGTCTGCCTCTCTGTACAGCTCATTTACAGTTGTTATTGTTGGTGGGTGTTTTTTTTTTTTTTTTTTTTTAAATCAGAGAAGTTAAAACCTAAGAAAAACAGATGCAAACCTGAGATCAAATCTGAGCTAACTGGGAACCCCAGGTTTCAGGAACGGCCAGAGGATAAAGGGAGTCTGATACACACCAGTTCCCGCAGGCCATGGACACCAGGGCAGAGGCTGGAACTGAGCCAGAGTGCACTGCAGCTGGGAGCATGGGACAAAAGCAAAGATGGTCTGCAGTTCTTCTCTCCTCCCCAGCAGGAGGCCAGAAGCCAGGGTGTGCTCAGCCACGCGTACTCTCCTATTTAAATTACATGGGCCCTGTAAAAGAAGGACATGCATCCCTGAAGTTACCATACTTTTCAAGCTCAAATACTATCATCTTCTCAAAGCCTTCCCAGCTTTCCCTCACCATTTATTCCACATCAGCAGTTTCCTCCTGTGTACACCCATGAATGGGACTTTGCACCTCTTTTGGATTACATGGAAATGATGAAACTGTGGTTCAGAGAAATGAAGAAATTTGCTAAAGGTCACACAGCTAAGTAAGGCTCAAAATCAGGACTCAAAACAAGCAATTCCCACTCTATGCCTTTTCTCTGTTTTGGGGAAGAGAAATAAATATTTTAAGTACATAGAGCTTGATTTGCCAACTTGGCACCTATTTGGGGATTCACAACAGTTAACAATGGGCCAAGAGCTAGAGAAAAGCCTAGGCTAGAAATGCCAATCTGGGAGCTATTTACTTGAAAGTTATGAGACTGATGAAAAAATGTTCAGTGAGACAATATTGAGGGAGGTAAAAAAAACCTTGATGATAAATACTGAAGGAATTTCCCACTTTAGGGAGCGAAGGACAAATGTGGGCAGGCAAAAGAGAGAAGGAGCAGTGAGAGAAGTGGTAATAGGACCAGGAAATGCTAGTGCCATAGAAACAAAGTTAGGATGGAGTTATAAGGAAGTAGTGGTCAAGGGGATTTATTAGAGATAACAATTTGCAAGGAGTAAGATCCAAGAAGAGTCTGTTTGAATTGAAGTTAATGAAGCAGTTGACCTTAGAGGTCTTCAATCTAGACTTGAATATTGAAGTGTTTACTTGGCTTCCCCAAAAGTACCTCAAATCATATATTCAAATGTCCTGCACTTACATCTTCCCTCCTGTACTCCACTCCTCAAATCTGATACTTTTTCATGATTCTTATTTCAATGACTGTATATATTATTTATTCTGTTATCCCAAAGTAGCCCTTGGTAACATCTTCCTAGCTGCAAGGGAGGCTGGGAAGTTGGCTGCAGTTGGCTTGGGCCAGGGTTGGCAAATGTTTTTTGTAAAGTGCCAAGTAGTAAGTATTTAAAGCTTTGCAGGCCATATATTCTCTGTTGCAGCTACTTAAATCTGTTCTTGGACTGTGAAAGCAGCCATAGATAACAGGTAAATGAGTGGACATGTAAATTCTATTTATAAAAATCAGGTGGTGGAGCTAGATTTGGCCCAGGGGTAGTTGTTGGTTTTTTTTACCTCTGGCTAGACAAAACATGGCCTACTTCTAAGAGCTGGGCATGCTGTACCTCCAAACGTAGTCATAATTATTTCATCAAGAAGTCAGAGGGGACTGGCTATTGGTGGGCTATTAAGTGTCTCCTATGCTTGGTCAGTGATATTTACTCTTCAGTCAGGGGGACTGCCCCTTCTATGACTAATAACCACAATCCCTTGGAGGTCTTGTTGACTGATGGAAACTGTCCTCTTGGTTTTTAATAAAGTGTGCAGTTGAATGTTCCCCCCACCCACACCTGGCTATTGTTGGTAGAAGTTAGTCACTGATCAGTGACTTTGGCAAAGGGACCCACTAATTCTACAAATTGTAAGATTTCTAAACTGATGCTCTGGCTCTTGAAACTTGATGGAAGGAAAAGTAGGATTGAAATAGCTGGTGGGGCTGTGGGGCCAGAGCACCTGTGCCGGGTGTATGCTAATTTGTTTGGAAATATTTATCTATGCACACATAGATGGTGCACTTGATGAGTAACTAGATTTGTGCTGCACTTACATGCTTTTTCTCTGCCTTTAATGCAATCAGTGCACATTATAGAGGCATGAATATGCAAATGTTGAGTAAAGCTTGAATTTTTTAATTAAAAAAGCTAAATCAGGGGAATTATAAGCACCCAATTTAACATTTTAAATATGAAATGAAATGTTCTCCTTATTCCCATTCATCACCATGGATTTTGTTGATATTCAGCATGGAACTTGATTATTTTATGCCTATCTGTTTTTAAAGGAGTTGGCTTGGGTTTTGGTGAGTTCAGGAGGAGTGGGGGCAGGGTGGGAAGAAGGGTAAGACTGGGAGGAAGATGACTGCCTTAAGATTGACTTCTCCTGTCCTGGTTGATGTCTTTGGCCCATGAAGCAGCTTATTGCTTGTGTACTTGTGAAGAGTACCAGCATAAATACTCAGCTGGGAATTACATTTCCAAAAGGAAGCATTTTCCCCACTCAATTTTCTCTTAATTCAGAAAAATTACTTTTAAATTGATGTGACACAGCAGCTTATCACAGTTACATTATCTTCCCCCAGGAATAAATGCAGGCTTCTCTGAGCTCCCTTTGCAAACTGGTAAACAAATGCTCTCTCTTCGGGCTGCACTCTTTCCAAAGAAGAAAGTGAGCCCGTGCTGGCTTGGGATTAAAGCATCCGCACTGCAATGGGTTGACTATTTATTAAACACTTCCTCATGTGGGATTCAGTCCTGTCCATAATTAAATTACAAAGACCCAGGCCAGGCTCTTTGGAGTTTAGAATCTTCTATGGTCTAAGCAGCTGGGTGATCTTGGACAAGTGGCTGGTCATGATATTATTAGTAATTATACCTTATAATTATGCAGCAATTTATTCAAAGTACTTCTGCCTGTGTGTCCTCCTTTAATTGAAAATCTACCTCTGGGCCCCAGGGGGAGAATGGGTCAGGCCATTTCTAAGTCTCTTTTGGAGCTACCACTATGAGTTCCATAAGGTGGTTAAGTGTGTGTGGGAGGGGGGGGGAGGGGAGGGGAGGCTGATGATAATTGCACCAAATTGAACCCTAATTGATATGCTAGTGTGAACAAGTAGTAGGAAATCTAGCATGCAGTGACAAGCAATTCTTGGTCCAAGCTTGCCAATAAGCTCTCAGATTTTATAAACTGTTGCATCTAGGTTTCCTGGTTTGGTCACTTTGTATAAGGACAATTCCTCCTGCAGTTTATCTTATCCCTGGCATTTTATACTAATTACTGTCCTCCTAGTTCAAGGCATGCAATCTGGAATTCTCCAAAGAATGAGAAACTCTTCTACAGCTGAGGTCCTTCCTAAGACAGTGGAAAGGCAAAGTGTCCAGGCTGTGATGAATTGATCCAATGAGAATGGGCATTAAATTCATGGCTGCTGCAGAATTTTCACCCATGTCTCTCTATTACCTTGTCTATTCTGAAAGCTGATGGTTGGCAAGATGTTACGTTGTAACACACAGTTTAAACTAAATGTTGCTTGTATTTACACTCAACTGAAGAAAATATATATATTTTAATTTTTAAATAAATGTTTTATTTTGGAATAATTGTAGATTTATAGAAAACTTGCAAAGATAATACGGAAAGTTCCTATACACCCTTCACACAGTTCCCTCTAATGGTAACCTTTTATATTATTACCGGACATTTGTCCAACCTAACAAACCAACACTGATACAATACTATTAACTACACTCCAGACTTTATTTAGATTTCACCAGGTTTAGGAAAATACTTTCAAGTTTCTGATGTCTGAGTTTTTCTGTATAGGGGTCAGCTCAGCTGATTCAAATCCTATGGACCTGAGTTTATGGGATTAGTGTAATTGAACCACAAAATGGCACAGTAGTAAAGAATTTAGGATCCACATAGCGCTAATGAATTTTTATAAACAAGGCAAATAAGCATATTGGGGAAACTAAAATCACACAGGGCCAACGTCACTTTCATTGAACAGCATGCTCTGTCCACACAGCGCTGACTCATGGGAGCTCTGTCCACACAGCGCTGACTCGTGGCCGCTTCAGTCTGGGCTGCTCTTTTCTTGGTGAGAAAGAACCCTTGTGCACACAGACAGACGCACGTTCATGACACATCGAAACGAAAAGTCCCTTATGTTGTCATGTGCAGAAAGATCCAAATTTTCATGGTCCTTTTAATCTATTAAAGGAGGAATTCTGTGGCCTGAGTCATAGAAGAACAGATAGGTGGGGCTTATGAAAAAGGTGTGATGAGGCATATTTCCAGCTTTAAACCCTACAGCAGCGAAATGAGTCATCCTAAGACTTTAGGTTGCCTGGGAGTAAGCATTCCATTTGGGCCGGCTGTGTGCATATGGGTTACTCCCAGGTACGTGTAAGGTGGAGTGATCTTGCATGTCAACACAGCAAGACACACTGTGTCGACATGCATAACCATTATTCTATCTACAGCTGATGCCTGGGAGCCATCTTATTGAGAATCAGGGCGGCCGAATACATTTCTCTGTAGCCGTGCAGATGGATACCAGGAAACCGAGCAGATGCATTGTAGCTAATCAGGCAAAGGCACAGCAGGGTAACTGAAAGCTAGATCCACATGCCTTCCTGAACCTTAATTAAAGAGCTTGGTGCCTCCTTTTGTTTTATCTGTTGCCAGTGTTTGGCCTCCTATTGTGACAGGTTTTTTTTTTGTTTTTTGTTTTTTTGTAAGTAACCATCAATTTGCTGTGATAATTGAATGGGGAGAGAGAATAGCACTATGTCTGTGAAAGAGCAGTAATGGTTGTGGCTGCCCAAGAGTTAAGGAGCTGCTTGCTGCTCCTGCAGCTGCAAACCAACATTTGCAAAAGCCAACTGCAAGGGAGGCAGCGAGGGTGGGAGGGATCCAGGAGACCTCAGAACTCATCTGCACTGTCTTATGCAACAGCCAACAGAAACCAAATGTCCTTAAGGGCGAGAGCGCTAAATTATTGAGCAGGCTCTTAACAGCAGGCAAGTGGAAAAGGCATCTGCAGATTTGTGTTTCACGCCCCGGTAATAAATACAGTGTTGAGAGAAGAAATCTGTCCTAGCGAATTCATGGGGATGGGGACAGGCTCTGCTAACAGCCTCTTCCCTCTTGCAGAGATTTGAGACAAAGGTTGTTGGTTGGGCCCAGCGCCCTTCTAAGTGAGCTGGGGAGGGGAAGGGGTCGAGGAAAAGATACCCAAGCTCATAAATAACTAGGCTTCCTGTAGTGGAAGGGTTAACAACATGGCAGTTCAAGAGAAGCCAAGGAAACTGGGTGCTGTGGAGAACGTATGAAAATGTGTCTTCATGCAGGGGCTGGCTAAGGGGTGTCTTGCCCCTCAGAGCAAGCTTCTTGATCGCAAGGACAATTTCTTAGTTGTCTTTCTCTTTCTAGGTCTTCAAATAGTCCCCGGTACATAGAACTCTACTCAGTAGTGTTTCTTGGGCCTAGTTTTGTAGATGCTCCTAAATGACACAATCTCATATTTGTCGCTGAAAGGCAATGGGAAGAAACGTTGTATCCTAACAGTGTGCATATACTAGTAAAGATAGTTAGATAGCCTTGGAAAAAGCATGGGATTAGGAATCAGAAGTCCTGGGGTCTATTTGTTGTCTGCCTTTTAAATACAGAAGATTCTTTGCCAAGATACTTAACCTCTCTCCCTGCCAGCTTCTCAAGAAGATCCTGTTTGATAGTGATGCCGTTAGATTGTCTCATACCCCTTCTTCCCTCATCCCCTGAAGCAATGAACTGCAAGGATGGGAATTAGAAAGACCAGAGACATCAGAAATGAAGATATTCAGAGGGTTTGTGTGGTTGGCCAAGGTGTGAGATCAAACCTGTTTTAACACCTCCCCACCCCATAAATGGCCCAATTCTGGCTCTTCAAAGGAACGGTGCTCACTCATCACTAAAAACATTTAGTCACAGTGGCTAGCCTCAGTGACCTCATTCATTCATCCTGCAGCGCCTGCTTGACCTCAGCTCCCTGCTCCTGTCCCCTGGCCCTCGGACCATCTGGCTTCATATTCTGGATCATGAGATCGACCTCAGGTCTGCCATGTTTTGGTGACTCATTGGACATTTCCCGGCATGCTTCTCTGTAGAACACAATAGATCTGAGATGGTGATAAAAATGAGTGTTGACATGTGTGAGTTGATGCCTGGTGTTTAGTCAATTACAATTAGTAACCGACTAAGTCAGGCAGGAACAGAAGCATAGATTGGTTTTATTATAATCTTGAATTGCACAAGAAACCAGCTGACGAACCACGTGGAGGATTTATTCAGCCCCCATTTGGAGAAGCCCACCATGCACTTTCTTCTAGTAGGAAAAAAAATGAAGAAGAAACCATTCTGTGACCCCCTTCTCCTTGTTTGCTGATAGGTTTTTCATTTAGAAAGCAAATACGTTTCAAAAAGTATAAAATGCTTTATTTTCATTAGTTACTTGTGAACCAGAGTATGGTGCTCATAAAAGAAACACTGAAGTTGTAGATGAGTGAAGATTGGACTGGTTGAAGGCACCTTAATTTTCCTATAAAATCAAACTTGAAACATAACTTTCTGTTTTTGCATTTTTGACCTATATGGCAGACCTGCTCTGCAGGGTGGATGGTGTGGATGTAGATTGGCCCTTTTGACTGGAGATGACAGTTGGCTGGCCTGGAGGCCCCTTGGATTCTGGAAACCTCAGTCTACAGCTCATGTGTTAATTTAGGTTTATTTGCAAATCATTCTGTACTCCCAAACAACTTTAGATTTGTTAAAAAGCACCACTGGAGTCTGAGTGCAAGTTTGGGTTCACGTTTGTTATATCCCTGCACACGCTACCATTTATGTATCTCTAAAGGGCAAAAGCTGACGGGTTCTCAGCTGAATATCTTGGAGAAACACACCCTTGTGCGCCCTCAGCAGTCCTGTGATGGTATTTCTAACACTGGGTGGGATTTGTGATCATTGTCTACTGGTGACTCAGCATTTGAGACCAAATGAACACCATGAATGTGCTACAGGGTATTGGGACAACCACCAGAGTGGTTCTTGTTACTTATCCTTATGATTCAGCCAAACACAAAAATTGAACCCTCATGGCTGGGTGCTGACCGTCACCCCGGCAGCTCAGGACAACCACACAGAATGGAGAGGTCCGGTCATGGTTCACTCCTGGGAAGAGTGTGAATGGCAGAGAGAGACACTACAAAGTGAAAGTGACAGAAACCAGTTAGCACATCCACAAGCAACCATGGTACATTGTTCTGATCGAAAATAATCTTTCCAGGAGTTTGACTCAGGTGGTATTTTCACTGCTCCCATGTTACAAGTGCTACAGTTTTCCATCTCAAGCCCTTGTCTACCTGAGTCAAATTCTTACTAACTCATTAGATGAATTTTTAAAAGTTTGTTAGATTTTAGCCACACACACACTCTAAGCTAGTGAGTAATGTTACTGTCCACTCACTTAGGCCTCAGGACGCAGTTCACAGAATTTTGACAACATACAAGAGATGGAATGAGAAATAAGCTCATGGGGAGATTCTCTTTAGTTTTCCCTCTCCTACCCACCCCGACCCATCTCCCACATGCATTCTTCATTTTAAATGTGTCTGTGTGACAAAAAATATCAATAGGACCATTGAAATGGAATGAATAGGATGCATTTGGAGCACAGGCCCCTTAACCCCTCTTGCCCTTCCAGCTGCCTGTCTCCATTCCACATGTACGCGTTATCTACCCCATCCTGACCAGCAACCCATCCACTTGGGAAATCAAGGCCTCGGAGGCTCACCATGTGACTGTGACCTCAGGTTGTGATCCTTTGGCTTTTTTTTTTTTCTGATTGATTGGAAGTCCTTACCCCACTCGTCCCCAGAGCTGTCTCCCTGTTTACAGATTGCTCTGGGGTGCTTCGGAACTAGGCAACTGTTCTTGGCACCCTTCCTGAGAACCTCTGTAAGGACAGCACGGTCCAGAGTTGTCTAAGCAACTCCAGTAGCTTTAAGGACAAGCAGACAAACCCGTCTGCATCTGCAGAGTGGTCTGGAAAGTCCAGACAGGGCTGATTGGGGGGACTTGGCTGTGGGGCTTGTGTGCCCTCCCCTCACCCAGCTGCCCCTCATACTCGAGGGGCTTGCGATTGCCGGTAGTGGTTGTGTGAGCACTTCCCCTTATAACTGAATGGCTTCTCTTCCCAGATCTGACCTCATCAGCAAAATTAGCATTTCTAAACCTCTCCTCTACAAATACCTGAACTCAAGTGTTTCTTAACCGTTTCTGGGTATTTAATGGAATCTCAGGGTCCAAGCAGTGGCAAGCCAGTTAACTATGAGAACTGTTTAAGTAGTTCAGATTTTGAAATAGAAAATGAGGAGGGCACCCCAAGAGACAGTGTGTTAGCTCCTCGTGGCAGAAGTTAAAGCATAGGCCGGTAAGGACTCTGCGGAGAAGATAGAAATGTCTGATGCTCACAGATGGCAGGCGGCCTCTGAGATAGCACTAATGACCCCACCTCTTAGTACGCATGCCCTGTGTAATTTGCCCCTCCTAAGAGTGAGATGGACCTCGTGACTTCGAATAAATAGAAAAAGTGGGATATCGCTTCTGATATTAGTTTACAAAAGAATGTGACTTCTGATTGGTTCACACTTCCTTTCTTGCCTTCTCCTTTGCTTGCTTGGTGAAGTCCGCTGCCATATTGTGAACTGGTAGACAGAGAGGCTCACATGGTGAGGAATGGAGTAAGGCCTGTGGCCAACAGCTCGCGAGGACTTGAGGCCCTCGGTCCAACAGCCCAGCAGCCCAGGGGGAACTGACTCCTGCCAGCAATGTCTGGAGTAGATGTGGAAGCAGATCCTTCCCCACTCCAGCCTTCAGATTACTGCAGACCTGGCCAATACTGGGATTACAGCCTGTGAGAGGCAGAGGAGCCAGGTAAACTGTACCTGGATTCCTGAACTACAGAAGCGGTGAGATAATAAAGTCTGCCATTTCAAGCCACTACGTTTTGGAATAATTTGTTGTATAGCAGCAGATAACAAATCCAGCATGTTGAACAGCTGACCTCTGATATCCCTCCCAGACCTAGGATTTTATGTTTTCAGGGGTTAAGAAAATGAGATTCAAAGGTACCAACTATATTGAAGTCTAAGCTGTTCTTTCTTTTTCTTTCTCCTCTGTTCTTATTAAAACCAATAAATAGTTGTGCTTATCTGTTGGGATCCATTTTTCCTTGTACTCAGACTTGTCAGCTAGCTGAAACCTCATTAGGCTGGCCAGAGAAAGTGAACTAATTTAGGCGAGAGTCTTTGGAAACCCTAGGAAGTCCAGCAGGAGAAAAACCCACCATCTGGTTGCTAATGTAGTTTTCTTCGCATGTGAAATAAGAGCCATCACAGCTCTAATAAGCAATTCTGAGGTGTTAGTGATTGCTCTGCATCTGGGCACTTCTTTCTAATCTAACCTATTATTTTGACCTTTAGCACCAGGGCCCATCAGCTGAGTGAGTGGTTCCTTAAGTCATCTATTTGAGGAGCTGCCACAGTTGCTTTCTGCGTAGATATATTTATGACTTAAATGCTATTGGTTCAATATAATAATTGCTGCGCTGTATTGTGACTTGAGGAAACTCAGACAAGGTCTTGCCACTGCAGTTTCAAAGATCTATTCCTCTGCCCGGCCAGCTCAGTTGAGTTAATGTTTTGTATTAAGATTTCTAGTCTTCACTCCTAGGAACAGAGAAGCAAGTGGGATGCTAAGGCTTGCTGTTGTTGAAAGAAGTAAAAGATGTAGTTTGAAATTTAAGCGATTAGAAAAGAAAAATCTCAGCACAGTGACCTCCATTGCCCTTCTTTCTCTATCAGGCACACCAGCAGACTGCACAACGCTTGAGCAATGGTGTATTTTAAACCAACAAAATGGTCTAGAAGACAGACCCTAAAGAATTCAATTGTGTGAAAAAATCATCCTGTGCTCTCCGCATATCACGTCCCTAGAATACATTAGGAACAAGTGCTGTTTGTGCTTCTAAATAGTGTTTGATTGCAAACTGTGACTAGCAATTTAACTTCGGACCTGTTTTTTGCTGGATGTGGAGGTGGAGAGAACAAGAGAAGTTGAGGGGATTGTCAGGTGAGGAGGAGTGCAGCTGTCACCTTTACTGTCTGGTCCCAGTAGTTGGGTGTCAGGGGCAATTTCAGCCACTGAGTGTGTGCTCAGCGTGGTGGTTCTTATATTCCACTTACACGCACATTTCCATTTGCAAATATTTTCATTAAAAAGTTTATTATGTATTTCCTGTAACATACCAAAGAACATAGATCTAAAAATATAGTTGAGGAAATGGCAAGCCAGAGATTAAATCTTTTTTTTATTGGAATGTAAAATTGACTATTTTAGCCATCTTAAATTATGCAATTTGGTAACATTAAGTACAGTCATAATGTGTGTGACCATTACCACAATCTAAATCAGAACTTTTCATCACCCCAAGAGGAAACCCCTAACCCAGTGGTCGGCAAACCGCTGCTCGCGAGCCACATGCGGCTCTTTGGCCCCTTGAGTGTGGCTCTTCCACAAAATACCACGTGCAGGCGCGCACATACAGTGCGATTGAAACTTCGTGGCCCATGCGCAGAAGTCAGTTTTCGGCCTGGGCGAATATTTTGAAGAAGTGGCGTTAGAACACTCAAGGGGCCAAAGAGCCGCATGTGGCTTGCGAGCCACGGTTTGCCGACCACGGCCCTAACCCAGTGGTCGGCAAACTGCGGCTTGCAAGCCACATGCGGCTCTTTGGCCCCTTGAGTGTGGCTCTTCCAACAAAATACCACGGCCTGGGCGAGTCTATTTTGAAGAAGTGGCATTAGAAGAAGTTTAAGTTTAAAAAATTTGGCTCTCAAAAGAAATTTCAATCGTTGTACTGTTGATATTTGGCTCTGTTGACTAATGAGTTTGCCGACCACTGGACTAGAGGATTAAGCAGGCACTCCCCATTCCTTCTGTCAGCACCTGGCAACCACTAATCTGCTTTCTCTCTTTAGGGATTTGCCTGTGTAGTATATATCATATAAATGGAATCATATAATATGTGGCCTTTTGTCTATGCTCCCATATTCCATTTCCTCTTAATGGCTAAATAATAATCCATTATATGGATATACTACATTTTATTTATCCATCATCAGATGATGGACACAGGTTAAATGTTGTAACATCAGCAACATTAACTAAAAGTATTTTAGTATCTATGACCAATTAATAGTTGGCCATATTAGTAATACTGATCATTTTAAACTAAACTTAAAAACGGAGTACTTTCTTAGCCATCAGACCACAGGAATAGACTCCTTTTTCTGAAAGCAAAGATTCATGATTTTCTTTTATCTTCTAGAATGCTCAACAGACAGAAGGGTATTTGAAAGAAGTGATTATCCTGAGAAAACGTAACTACTGAATGCTATAGGGTATTTTTACTGGTCCTAGCGTTGGCAGGCTACAGCTCCGATGGGAAAAGTTGGTCCCAGTAGCATGATTATGGCGCCTTTTGGGAGGTCCCCGGACAGGAGCTCTCTTGGGGTATATGTGAGCTCTGTTCCTGTGCCATTCTGGCTAGAATTTTGTCAGTGTTCGTGAATGATTCTACTTCCGGCATGCAAATGACCAGCACCCAGTAGAGACATGCTCTGGGTTTGGGGCTTCTGTTACTCCAATGTTTCACCTTTACTCCCAGTATTACTGCTGCACCTGGTACTGCTGAGCCTGGAGAATGGGATGGAATGCAGGATGGGAGAACCCACAGGCAGAGCACCTGGCCAAGGGTCTCGGAGAGGTTGGGTGGGTGGACAGAGGGGGTCTCTAACCCAAAGTCACATGAGGATGAAGGCTGTTCTGCTGGGTCATCAGAAGCCTTGTGTTTAAACCTTGTGATTTGGAACTTCTGAGGGTAGGTAGGTATCACAGACGAGAAGAATGGAGACACATTTTGTTCTGTAGTTTCCACAGGTCTCGGCCAGTTTTAGTCAACTCAGCCTTGTATATTTGGAGACTTACAGTAGAGTCTTTTTTCCAGGATACTGCTAAAACCCTGGCAGTTACATCAGAGGAGGGGAAAATGCCAGCTGCTTGTTAAACTGGGGAAGTGGGAACACAGGTGTTAGTAATTGCATGATTCTTTATACTGTCTATAGTTTTACAAAAAAATCATGTGTATCTTCTGATTTTGTAAGAAATTCTTAAAATGTCCTACACAAGCCAAGCAGTTACAATTAAAATGGATAATAATAGCTTTTCCTTTTAGAAAAACAGCCCATGCCCTTAATTAGATCACTGTGTATTCCGCACAGCATCTGTTTGCATGGTACTTGCTGGAAAGTCTACATGAGGGAGATTGAATAATAATGTCCTGCATCCTCCACCACTGCAGGCCCCAGATGTGGTCTGCCAGTACCACTCCAATTTCTGGTATTGGAACTTCTCCCTGGCCCCCCTCTGCAGTCATTAGGATAAGATCCCAGGTTGGCTCGTGTCTGCAAGTGAACATCAATGTGGGTCAAAGTCAAAGCGATTCACGAACCAGAGCATAATTTATCTACCTATGCAGGATGGCTTTTGAGGGGAGCTGCATTGTCTTTCTAGAAAGGTTATTATCATAGTACCTTGGTCACAATAACACAGCACATCCCGGAGTAAATGCATATATTAAATATGACTATAAGTGTGAAAGGAAAAGAACACGGAATCTGGAACATGGCAAGTGCACAATCCATGACTGTTCATTTGGAAAAGATCTATGTCGGAGGCCTAGAATATTTTCCAGGTGGAAATGATATAAATGACTAGGGCATATGCCAGGCTTTTTGGCATGACCCGCCAAACATTTGTATTTTTCTTTGAGACATGACCAGAAAGGTTTGGGCTGATTCCACATGGGTTCTGCACACCTCTCGTCGGGGGAGCTCCTGGGCATAGAATTCGGTGAGACATTTCAGGGTGTTTCTAGAGTCCAGCTCTTCATAGAAAAATCTTAAATTGTTTCCAGCATCTCTGCTGAGTGGGCATCCATCTGTCTGAACATCATCACCAGAGGATCTCACTACTCTTATTTCTGAAAATGAAACACTTGCCTCATTTGTACTTTATGCACAGGAAGCTCACCAGCTGCCGTTATTCCTCATGATTCTCAGAGTAATTGCATGATGGATGGATTGCATTAATTATAAATTGTTGGAGAAAAGTTGCTCATAAGTTTTTTACCGTTTGTGTTAGTTTCCTGGGACCGCAATAACAAAGAACCACAAACTGGGTGGCTTAGAACAACAGGAATGTATCGTCTCACAGCTCTAGAGGCTGGGCATCAGAGTCTGGGAGCTGACAACGCCATGCTCTCTGCAGGCTCTGGGGAAGGAGTCTTCCTCAGCTTCTGGTAGACCTTGCTGTTCCTTGGCTTATAGATGCAGCACTTCCATCCCTGCCTCTGGAGTCACATGGCTTCTCCACTGCGTGTTTGTGAGTCCATGTCGCTCCTTGTCTTACAGGGACACCTGTCATATTGGATTAAAGTCCCATGATACCCCAATATGACCTCATTCTAACCTGATGACACCTGCAGTGGCCCTATTGCTAAAGATGATCACAATCTGAGATGCTGGGTGTTAGGACTTCAGTATATCTTCTGGAAGGAAACAATTCAACACATCACACCATTCAATCTGTTTTTCCATGTTCAAAAATCAACAAAGAAATAAAGGGGCTCAGCCCCGCTGAGTCCCCAGAGAGAAGATGTCTCAGGAAGTGTTAAGAACTGGGGCGCTGTGAAGATGTTACCTGGAGTTCTTATACCCAGTGATATTACTGAAGGTTTACAGAAAGATACCACATTGCTATTAAATGATTGCTCAGTGCGTGTTATGATTTTATTCCCTATGAGTTATTAGATTTTCTTTTGTTCAGTTTGAGTTGCAATGCTGCTGTGTTTGTCAACCTTTTCAAACCCATATAATACTTTTTTACTTTATCCTCTGTGTATCCCCACCAGCTAAACCAATTTTATTGAGCTTTGCTTTTGGAGTTTCTGTCAATAGACATTAGATCAATGCAACATGCTTGCCAGCTACACATGTCCGGTCTCTGTATTCTGAAGCCTTCTTCTGAGGGGGGCATGCTCCTCCTCTCCCCCTTGAGGTTTGCTGCAGGGATAGATGCTGCTGTGGTTTAGAGGGCTGTGAGCACACAGCTTGTTGAAGGGCTGCTCATAACCCTCTTCTGCACCTCAACGTAACAGTCCATCCTACATCTGAGGACAGGTGCCCTGCAAGTTTAGTGAAGGCTGCTGCTTGGTAAGAGGTGATTGGGGTGGGAGAGCGAGAGGGGCAGTTGAGCTGGAAGAGGGGGTGAGGAGCAGGGAGGATTGCCTTCCTCATCAGGATTCTTCCTGGAGGTGCCTAGGTTGAGAGGCATGGAGCACTCCCACATCCCGATCTCCTGAATTAGTTGCCAGGCAGTTCTGTGGTAGGATTCTTGGTCTCCAGATGGATGGGAAAGAGATAGTCCCAAATGTGGGTGGCATGGGGACACTGGTAAGTGAGAAGGCCTAGAGACAGACATCATTTTTGTGATGGTTCACACAGAAGCTTCCGGGTATCACTGAGACAGCATACTCACCTTCTGTATTTGTGAGATAGGAACAGCACTTCCAGTTGACTGTTGGCTTATCGGTTACTGTCTACACTACTTACCTACCCTTCTTAACAGGCTAGATGGTTTTCAATAGGTATTAAAATGGTATCAAATTTTAAAAATAATTTTGTGAATTAATGAGTCAAATCTGTGGTTATTGAAATAGTTTCAGCTAACACTGGTGAGATAAAATTTAAAAACAAATGGATTATTATTGTTATAGTTTCACAGTTTTACCAACTCCTGGGAACTACCTTCCTTTTAGACAGCTCTTTAGCCACTTGCTATTCTTCTCTCAGTGGAATCTGCCCTTGGCTGTAAGGAGAAGGAACAAGAAAAAATGGGATGAGTGATCAGGAAGGCTGGGAAAGCTGGGGTATACTTTTCTCTTCTTTGGGAATTGCATTTAAATCATGGGAAGAAAACATTGCCCAAACCCTTAGGTTTCCCTGAAAGAACAAGAGGGTTCACACTAGAACAATTTTCTATGTGTTAACATACTTTCCAGCCTTAGAAGCAATTCACAGTGGGATGGACTTGGTGGGCAGTTTAGTGCAGCCCCAGCATGGATTCCTACACTTTCCATTGCATCGCTTGTGACCACCACGCCCTTTGCTTTCGTGATTAGCAAGATTTAGTGCCCACTGGCACTTCTTATCTACCAGAAGAAAGGACTGTGCTATAGAGAGCCATGAAATCAGGATTTATCTGCTGTATTAAAATATGGGAACTGACTTGTCAAATTATCTGACAACTAATGATAGCAAATTATCGTAATGTGGGCTCCACATAAAAACATATATACATATGCAGTACAAAAGCAGAAATGTTTATAGTAGACTATTTAGAACATGCAGAAAAGCCCTAAAAGAGACTAAAACTACTTGTAATTCTACCATCTAGTGATAACCATTGGCATTTTGACATATATTATTCAGAAATATACACACTCCCAATTGGAATTGTATTGCTCACACTGTTTTGGGACATTTCCCCCTTAACAATATTGTTAATGTTTTCTTAAGGTGTGATTTATTCTTCTAAAACTGATTTTAAATTACTACATAGTATTTCATTGTATGTCTGTGACATGTTTTGTCTAACTAATCTAATTATTGGACATTTAGCTTGTCTCCAGTTTTTTGCCAGGATAAGTAATGCCACAATCAGCATCCTTGTGTGAAACTGTTAGTGCACATCCTTATCAGATAATTGCTTTGTTGAGCACTTGTCCCTATTTTAGCTCTTTTCTCGATACATGTGTATTCACTTAGCAATAGCAATTTTAAGTTGTACTCCTGTATTATATTAATAATACAGGAGTATTGCTCGCTTCCATGAAGCCAAGTGTATTTCCTCTTTTAAAAGCACTTCTTAAATTTAAGTAACTAGAATGAACTTAAAAATTATTATATTCAACTACAAAACACACTTGAGCATGGGACTGTGTGTTAATCATCTTGGGCTGCCATAACAAAATACCATAGACTGGTGACTTAAAACAGAGATATTTATTTTCTCACAGTCCTGGAGGCTAGAAGTTTAAGGTCAAAGTTCTGGTCAATTCAGATTCTGGTGAGGACTTTCTCCTGGGCTTTCAGACAGCTGCCTTCTCGCTGTGTTTTCACATGCCCTTTTCTTGGTTCCTGCACATTCCTGGAGAGAAAGTGAGCTCTTTGGTGTCTCTTCTTATAAGGACACTAATTCTGTTGGATCAGGGCCCCACCCTTATGACCTCATTTAACCTTAATTACTTCCTTAGAGATTCCCATCTCCAAATATAGCCATACTGGGAGTTAGAGCTTCAGTATAGGAATGAGTAGGGTGAAACATTCAGTTCATAACATTCTGACCCTGTCTGCCCAAAATCCATATCCTTATTGCATGCAAAATACATTCATTTTATCCCAATAGCCCCAAAGTCTTAACTCATTCCAGGATTAACTCTACCACTGCATAATAAGTTGCTGCAAACTTAATGGCTTAACATAACATACATTTCTTAGCTCATTACTTCTGCAGGTCAGGAGTCTAGCTTCACTGTGTCCTTGGCTCAGGGCAACCAAGATGTCAGCTAAGTTGAATTGCATTCTTGATCTCAGAATTTTCTTCCAAGCTCATGTGCTTATTGGCTAATTTCAGTTCCTTAACGTTGTAGGACTGAGGTTCCTTGGTTGTTTTTTTGTGTTTGTTTTTTGTTTGTTTGTTGTTGTTATTGTTGTTTTTGCTGGCTGTCAGCAGTGGCCTGCTCTCAGCTGATCAAAGTTACTCAATGTTCTTTGCCACCTGGTCCTCTCACTTCTTCCACCAGAATATCTCTCTTTAAAGACTTTCACCTGATTATTCTGTACCACAAGGATAATCTCCCTTTTGTTTACCTTGAAATAAACTAATTTGTGACCTTAATTGCATCTGTCAGTTTTCACCCACTGTTAAGGGAAGAAGAGTATACAAGGGCATGAGTACTGAGGTCACCTTAGAGTATATCTGCCACAACCTATAAAGCTATACCTGATCAACCAATTTTAGATATTACTGAGCTCCTTTCTTGATACATAGTATTTTAGCTCTTATGCCTCCCTTCCTCTTCTCTTGTCTCCCCTCTCACTTTAATTACATCACTTTTTAACAAAATTAAAGCCATGTAGGAAGGCTTTGTTACTATTTTATGTAAATTTGTGGGTGGTGGACATCTGCCATATTTTGTAACTGCAGTCTCAGTTGAACACTATTGTGAGGAATTATCTGACTAATGTTTCCTCTGCATTTCTCCATTATCTGCTAGCTTTTAATGTTGCTGTTGAGATGCCTGCTATAGAGTAAATTGTCCAGAATTCATATGTGGAAGGGCTACACTCAAACATGCCTGTACTTGGAGACATGGCTTTTAGAAGAAAATTAAAGTTGAAGAAGTCATGAAGGAGAGAGAGAGAGAGAGAGAGAGAGAGAGAGAGAGAGAGAGAGAGAGAGAAAGAGAGAGAGAGAGAGAAGAAGAAGAAGAAGAAGAAGAAGAAGAAGAAGAAGAAGAAGAAGAAGAAGAAGAAGAAGAAGAAGGAGGAAGAGGAGGAGGAGGAGGAGGAGGAGGAGGAGGAGGAAGGGAGAAAGGGGGGAGAGAGAGAGAGAGAGAGAGAGAGAGAGAGAGAGAGAGAGAACTCTTTTTCTCCACATGCACAGAAGAAAGTGGGGACACAGCAAGAAGGTGGCTGTCTATAAGCCAGGAAGAGAGCTCTCACAGGAGCCTGGCCATGCTAGCATGCTGATCTTGGACTTTCAGCCTCCAGAACTGTGAGAAAATAAGTTTCTGTTATTTAAACCACTCAGTCAGTGGATTTTTTACAGCAGCCTGAGCAGACTAACATAGCGCCCAATTCTGCTCTGACTCCTTAGCATGTATCCTAGGTTCCCTCTCTGAGGGTTTAGTTCTGTTCTTTGTTTCTAGTGTTCTGAAATATGATAATGTATCTTGATGTAGGTCATACTTTAACCTTTTGCACTCAGATGTCGAGATTAAAATTACTCTTTGAATGTATCAATAATTTGAAATATAAAAAAATCCAAATAAATAAGTTTGTATGAAAAGAAACTCCAGTTTTTTATTCTACTGCCGTGCTTTGTAAAATCTGGGGTATTTAAAAAATTAAATCCCGAGTAGAATAAAGGAATCGAGAAAAAAGCAAGCGAGTGCAAAGGGTTAAAATGTTCACTCAACAGACATTTTGAACTTGGAGGTTCAGCTTTATTTACCTTAGGTCTAGATTATCTTTCTTGTGTTATTATAATGTCCTCCCAGTGTTTTCTTTTTCTGGAACTCCTATTATTTGGATTTTGGACATTTTTTGTCTAACCCTTAATTATCTTGCCTTTTCTTCCTATTGTTCATCTTTAACATTTTTTAAAACTCTGCTTTATCTTTCCAATTACTATATTGAATTTACGTTTGGCTCTCATATTTTTAACTTCCAGGAGCTCTTAAATGCCAATTATGATCATTATTAAATAGAATATTTTTTTGTTTCATCTTGAAGTTTTCGTCTGCTTTCTGCATTGTTTTTATTTCCTCTGAGGTTTCTTTGTGGGGGGAAGGGTATTTGTTTGCAGTTTCCTCCATTTAGGAGTTTTTCCTCAATAGAGATGGAGAAGGAGACCAGGGTCAGCTTGTTTTCCACACAGAACTCCAGAAAATTTTCTGCATTTATCTCCTATCTCACATGTACCTCCTTCATGCTGAAACTGATGTCTTCAAAACCTGAGCTTTCCTGGGTTTCTGACCTGCAAAATGACTTATTGCTTAGGACAATCATCCCTATAAGCATCAAGTTTGAATCCGCCCTCCTTGCAAAATATTCTCCATTCCTCTGCTTCCGTCTGTCTTTTTGCATGGTTGTTTCTGTAACAGATGTCCTCCAGTCTCAGTAAACAGACTTGTCTTTTAGGGGTTTTAGGGATTATTTTCAAGAGAAGGGCCCACAATCATGTCTACTCTGCCATCTTGAATCCAAGAACACACAAGGCCATTTTAGAATGTCTTTCTATTTCCCTGGGGGAAGGGCAGCCTTCTGAGTCCCTTGTCAAGATAATGGAGTTTAAAGCCAGGAGAGGGCCTTTGCACGTCACACAGAAGATCAATGGATGTAGAAGAAAACTGGAAAAACTCAGTCCCACTGAGGATTTTTCCAAAGTGTAAAAAGTGGTCAAATGGTCTATATGAATTATGGAATTTCCTGTTTGATAATGCCTGCTGCTTGTAACTAGTTTGTCAAAATTAGATTTCACAGAAACATTATGTTTTTATTACAATGTTAGAAATCTACAGTAAGACATATAAAGTGATTTGAAGTCCTCCGTCACACTGAATTTTTGTAAGCCATACTTGTTCAGCCTTCAGAAAAACAGAAAACTTGGCCATACTCTCTGGCCAGGATAAAGTAACATGGGAATAGCCATGTCAGATTTAAATTGGGGGTGGCAGAAGGCTGCCACTTTAAAAAAAAAATAATCAAGGTGAAGTCTAGCATTCCCCAGTGACCAAGGAGAATTATCTGGGGCTTGGCTTTGGGCTTCTCCAGGGTTTGAAATGGTATTCAAGGTTAGTGAAGGAATAATGTTTTTGAAGAGGCTTAGTTGTTTTATGTTTGCTTTTTACTGAACTCAAATGAGTATGGTTTGCATTAGCAGGACTTATGCAAATTGTGTGGAAGGGATTTAAAACAATTCTCTGCTTGTCTGAAAAATGGCCCCGTGATTCCTGGCTCTTTAGGGTTCCTTGTGGGAGTCCTGGTGTAAAATGATCTTTTACATGCCTGGGTGGAACTGTGAGCCAAGCAACATCTGCATTTTTTAATAAACATTTTCATGTAGAACTGAAATTTTCTTCTTCAGCCTTTTAATAGTGCTAAGTAGATTGATTCATCATCTATACATACTAGTACTTAGAGAAGGATTGTCAACAGATTTAAAATATGTATTTGAGGAGATTCTGAGGTGATTGCTGTGTAACTCTTTTAGAGTGATGGTTCCCCACGTTCCTTCCAAACATTGCTTTTCATTACAGGAAAATTCCCAGTAGTTCAGCGTACAGGTGCATCTGGGCAAGACAGCTTTTTCCTAGAGGCAGACCCTCCGGTATGATTTTAAGCACTCAGAAAATGTCCCACCTCTCCAAATAGTTCATTGACAATATTACCTCCTGATAAAGATTTTTATTGTACATCTAGAGATAAATTTAGCCTCAGCCCCCTTGAGAAAGGAAACACATTCATGTAAATTTCCAAAGGCACACATATCCCAGACCTGATCGGGAATCTACTTCTCCGCATGTAAATGACAGAGAGGAGGAGCAGGAGATGTCAATAAAGCAGGAGGAAAGGGCTTGGTTAAAAGGAGGATTTTACAGTGAGACAAGCAATATGATTTGAAGACCACAAACTACTTAGCTGTCAGATTCAATTTCTAAAAATTGACTAAGGAAGGCAAACTTCTCCTACTGGTAAATTGTGCTGAGGGCAAGCTCTGCAGATGGACTAGGAACAGGACACTTTCCTGTCACACATGGTGAAAATTCAGATGGCAGGCAGCAAGCAACCGGTCCCTGGAGTGTGGTTTCCCAGAACATCAGGTGAAATCTGAACTCTGCTGTCCCTCTGCCTGCCCAGAGCAAGTTCCTCGGCACACTGGGGCCTGAGTATGGGACTCCTCATCTTGACAGTATGGCTCCAATCAGGAAGAATTCCTAGAAGTATTTGCTCACACAGAGTTTCTAACACTCAGTTAGGTAATATTTATTGTTTTGAGAGGGTGAAAGGGACAAAAAGTTCTCAGATTCTTGAAAAGTAAGTAAGGATAGTTGTTAAAAGTATTACTTCAGAAGCAGAACCCCAACTTCTTCGTAACCCAGAAGAAAAGATTCTAGGTCATGATATTCTCCAGCTTTAAATTTTTCTTTATAACTCCCCTTTTAAAAAAAAAAAAAAGAGCTACCCTTTTCCTACAATGGTGGTTCTTTACATATATGAGACTGATTTTTTTTTTAAAGTTCTTCCCTGGAAAATGTGTTTGCATGCACACACATGTACACTCTTTACTTATAACTTTTAGGAGCCTTTAACATTTTCATATAAAGAACTTGACCTGCCCAGCTGGAGTGCTCAGTGGTTGGGTTTTGATCCATGAACCAGGAGGTCATAGTTGGATTCCCAATCAGGGCACATGACTGGATTGTTGGCTGGATCCCCAGTGGGGCAGCCAATCAATGATTCTCTCTCAGCATTGATGTTTCTAGCTCTCTTTTCCTCTCTGAAATTAATAAAAATATATTTTTAAAAAGAACTTGACCTATAGGACAAATTTCAATTCCATAAGCTTTCATCTAGATCTTTCATAATCTAGCCCCAAGGTGCTTCTCCATTAGGGAATTATTCTGTGATGCAAGATAGTGTCTGGAGAACAGGCTGAATTCTAAGCCAAAGTGATGTGTAATAGTCCCCAGACACTATGTACGGGAAGATATCATGAGGTAGTATGTGAAATACTGAAGTGGGCATTAAGTTCTGTCATTTAACCAGTTTTGTAACTCTTAATTGTGTAATTCAGGGGGGATATCACTTATTCTTTTGGGGTATCAATTTTCTCATCTGCAGGAATAAGGGTGGTTCAGTGAGCTCTCTCTCATTTCTCTTCCCTTTGAGTTTCTAGACTTTATGATTCCAGGTTATCAACACCTCATATAGGGCAAGACCCACCCCCAGGAATCATTTATTAGGCTACTTACAATGCAAAGACATTGTAGAGGATCCCAAACTGCTGCTTGTAACCCCGACTACCTTGTCCAGAGGCAGGTCCAGGATGTTTTGAGTATAAACAACTTCTATGACAAGTCAGTGTCTATCTCTAATTCTTCCCTCTTCTGGGTCCCTTTCTCTGGTTCTTTGAGTTCTTGGTCAAAGTGTAACCACTGACATCCCAGCATTTGCTTACTCCCTGCTGCATTCACTTCTTCTTTTTGTGTGGGTTTCCTTAACATGTGTTTTTAAATTATAGTTGACACACAATATTATATTAATTTAGGTGTACAACATAGTGATTAGACATGTATATACCTTATGAAGTAATCACCCTGGTAAGTCTAGTCCCTGTCTGACGGCATATATGCTTATTACAATATTACTGACTATATTCCTTATGTTGTACTTTACATCCCCATGACTATTTTATTAACTGGCAATTTGTACTTCTTGATCCCTTCACCTGTTTTCCCATCCCTGACCTCCCTGCATTTGCTTCCTTGGAGAAGGAGATTTCCTGCCTCCAATTCACTTGTCCACATGGCCCTTCCAGTCATACCCCCTCTTGGCAGAGATGTCTTGCCTGCCTGACTCATCTTGCCTTGCTCCTTTGGCTGCTGGCTCCTCTGGACACCCTTATCTCAATATGACATATAGATATGGCCTGAGGGTGACCATTTCTCCTTAAGGGCATCTCTCTTTCTTAGTCTGCTTGGACTTCCATAACAGAATTCACAGACTGGAGGACTTAACTGACATTTATTGCTCTCAGTTCTGGAAGCGGGAAGTCAGATCAGGGTGCCAACATGGTCGGGTTCTGATGAAAGCTCTCCTTCTGGCTTGCAGATGGGCCACCTTTTCATTGTGTGTCCTGGTGGAGAGGGAGGGGGATCTGGTTTCCCCTTTTCTTATAAGAATACCACTCTCAGCATGGGGGCCCCACCCTCATGAGCTCATCTAATCCTAATTCTCTCTCAAAGGCTCCATCTCCAAACGCCATCACATTGGGCATTGAGGGCTTCAAGGATTTGGGAGGGACACAACACTCTCATCTCTGACCATAGACAAAAGGGATAAGAAGTGACTGTCAAAGGGGAAGATAGAGAATTTGGGGCAAGGGTAGAAGGTGAGAAGAAGTAAGGAGCCTGAGAATATTTGAATTTTCATTTGTCAACTGTTTCCACGGTTTTTAATTTTAGCTTTAGAGAACATTTCTTGACCTTCATCCAAGCACCCTGATGAATGTGTGATTTTCTCACTGGAATATCTTCTAAGTTGAGAGGAGAGGGTTTCTGGGGAAATGCGGGGCTTCATTTGGAATCACGTGGAGTGGAGTTGGTGGCAGCAATTGAAATAGACATTCTTTAATTATCCTCCTCCAGATTCTATAGACCTATCCCTTTAAAGACTCACATACAAATTTCATGCATCCTCTGGCAATGTGGTGGCTGGACACAGAATCTGTCATAGACATGAATACGATCTCTAAATAATTCCATCCTTGGCCTTAACAGAGCAGAGTGTTTCCATGTGGCTGCCTTTCGGAAGAAGGTCAAGATGAACAGAGACCACCAAGCACAATTCAAGAAGGATATTAGATTTCACTGGGGCTAGGAGCTCAGAAGTGAGTTATGAGAGTTTTGTTTACTATATCCTCTGGCTATATTCTTAATTAGGTGGAACTGATAAGCTTGATAAATTCTGAACTATTGCTTTCTGTTTGCCAATAACAAAATATTACTGTGTAGGATGTTAGTTATTTTCCGCATCAAACCCTTTCTATTTTCCTGAAGACATCATTAGTTTCCATTTCAATGGACCTTTTGTTCAGAGGGGGAAGAATGTCCTTTTTACCTTTTTTAATTAAGGCCCCTTGGTGACTAATATACAATTTCTTTAAACTTTCCTCTGAATTCCATTCTCTATACTTCCTTCTCTTCAAGGTTCCCAGGTTTTGCTCTCTCAGGTAATAATTAGATCAATCAAGAAACTCAGACACAGTTTATTTTTTTCCCCAACTCTCACTAGCATTTCTTACCTTATATTTTCTTTTTTCCTTCTTTTCTTTTTCTTCCTCCATCTCTCTCTCTCTCCCATCCTTCTCCCCCCCTCTTTCTCCCCACTTCTCTCTCTCACTCACCTTCCTTCCTTCCTTCCTTCCTTCCTTCCTTCCTTCCTTCCTTCCTTCCTTCCTTCCTTCCTTCCTTCCTTCCTTCCTTTCTTCCTTCCTTCTTTCCTTCCACTGTGACTTAAGCAAATCCTACTGTCACAGATCTCATACCTATAAACATTATATTCCTGTTTTTAAATAGTGAGAAGCTATATGAGAAGTATTTTAAGGGCCTCCAAACTACTAGCAGTAACAGCAAGAACAACAACAACAAAACAAAAAAAACATAAAAAGAGAATATGTGTTTATGTTTAGGAAGAAATTGCATACATCAGTTTATACATATAATTAAACAAACATGACATATTGAAATATTTTCTTAGTGATGTCCTATAATTATATCTTAATGAAATATTTAGTCATGTTTTAACAGGTCCAAGAATAATTATTTTACTGTTCTTTTTGGAATTTGAACTTAGAAGTCTAAGAGTTCAATTAATTATCTTACTTGAAACAGTTTGAATGTAGAAGGAATTTTTTTCCAGGATAGTGTGAATGTTGATTTAAGTCAATTGCTGCAGGCTAGGAAGATATCCTTTAGCTAACCCCCTGATTCAAAAATACTGTATCTAGGAATAATATTCCAAGTAATTATATCTAGCAAATGAACCAGCTCATTGAGAGGTAAAAGGAAGCTTCTAGATTTTAGAAATGTACAGCAAATGGGATTGTCAAGAATATGTCTGGGAAGGAATAAATCAGCAACTATTCAAGGATGAGGTTCATGAGTTGTAGTAAGTTACTCTCAAAACAGAAGGATGTGAAACAGTAGGATATTTTTTGTGGTATCACCATGTTTTCCTGTAGCTGGGCTACTTTGAGGAAAATATATGAGAAGGTTGAGATAGAAAATATAGGGAAAGAAAATAAAACTAAAGGTTAGAAATGGCAAATATATGGTTAAATATAAAAGATTATATAAATTTAGTTTTAGTTCTTCAAAACACATTTAAAATTGTATAAAGCAATAATTATTCACTGAATTATTGGGTTTATGATATGCATACAGCAGGTCCTCTAAAATATTGTTTCATTCATTGTCATTGTATTATGACATTGATAAGATACTGTAGGGCCTTACCTCTTGTTTGTATCAGTTACCTATGGTAAAATTGGTTTTATTATACACTGGAGGCCCGGTGCACGAAATTTGTGCATGGGGGGGGGGGGAGGGGAAGGGTGTCCATCAGCCCAGCCTGCACCCTCTCCAATCTGGGACACCTTGAGGGATGTCCCACTGGGATCAGTCCTAAACGGGCAGTCGGACATCCCTCTCACAATCTAGGACTGCTGGCTCCCAACCTCTCACCTGCCTGCCTGCCTGATTGCCCCTGACCACTTCTGCCAGCCAGCCTAATCACCCCCTAACCACTCCCCTGCCAGTCTGATTGACCCTAACTGCCCTCCCCTGCTGGCCTGGTTACCCCTAACTGCCCTCCCCTGCCGGCCTGGTTGCCCCTAACTGCCCTCCCTTGGAGGCTTGGTGCCTCCCAACTGCCCTCCCCTGCCGGCCTGGTTGCCCCTAACTGCCCTCCCTTGGAGGCTTGGTGCCTCCCAACTGCCATCCCCTGTTGGCCTGATCACCCACAACTGCTCTCCCCTGCCGGCCATCTTGTGTCCACATGGGGGTGGCCATCTTGTGTGTTGGAGTTATGGTCAATTTGCATATTACCTTTTTATTATATAGGATCATTTTGCTTAAAGTCATAGGACCTATCGATGACATTAGGTGAGGACTTACTGTACATGTAATATGCATGGCAACAGTAATATGAAGGAGGAAATGAAAATATTGAAGCAAAAGTTGTGTATTTTATCAGAATTAAGTCAGATTCAAACTTAAGTAGATTGTTATTATTTAAGATTCATATTGTAGCCCCTAGAGTAGCCATGAAGAAAATAGACTTAAAAAGAGAGATAAGAAATAAAGGTAAATTAAATTAGCACACTCCAAAACATCTATTTAACACAAAATAAAGTATTAAAAGAGAAATGGGGGGACAAAAAAGAACTGACAAATGGAAAAAATTGGCAGAGATTGCTGGAATGGATAAAGAAGCAAGATCTAATAATATGCTGTCTGCAACAAATACACTTTAGGGTCTAAGGACAAATAAACTGAATGTAAAAATATAGAAAAACTATTCCATGCAAATAGTAACCATAATTGAACTTGAGTGGTTATATTTATATCAGATAAAATAGACTTTAGTCAAAAAGTATTATTAGACACAGAGAGGGACATTTTACAATGATGAAAGAATCAATACATGAAGATACAACAAGCATACCAGTGCTCCCAAAATATATGAAGCAAAATCTGACAGAAGGAAAGGAGAAATGAACCAAAATGACAGAAGGAAAGGAGAAATGTCAAATTCAAAAATATGAGATGGGGATTTCAAAACTTCCCTTTCAATAATTGAGAGAATAACTAAACATAGAATCAGTAAAGATAAGAAGACTTGAATGACATTGTAAAACTTGTCCTAAATGGAATAAAATGACATTTATAGAACACTATACCTAACAGTAGCATAATATATATTCTTTTCAAGTACAAAAGGAATAGTTTCCAGGACAGACTATATGTTATGCCCTGAGACAAATCTTAATGCATTTAAAAGGATTGCAACCCTTCAACCATACCAGAATTAATGTAGAAATCAACAACAGAAATAAATTTTGGTATTCACCAAATACTTATGAAAAAAATTAACAAAAGAAAGGCAAAACATTGAAAATTGAAAAACAATGATAACAGAAATGTAAGAAGATCTAAATAAATAGGGAGATATTCCATGTTCATGAATTGGAACATTTATTGTTGTTAACTTGATAATTCTCCCCAAATTCATCTATAGACTCAACACTATCGATGTTGAAATATCTGCAGGCTTTTTTCTTTTTTAGAGGAATTGGTAAAGAGTCCTAAATGTATATGAAAATGCAAAGGACCTAGAATAGCCAAAACAATTTTGAAAAAGAACAAATTTGGACAACTTTACCCTACCAACTTTAAAACTCAAAATAAATGTATATCAACTAAGACTATAGTATTAGCATAGGAAAAACATATAGATCAATGGAACACAATTTACCATTCAGAAATAAACTTTTACATTTACGGTTTACTGATTTTTGGCAAGAGTACAAAGGCAGTTTAGTGGGAGACTAGACAGTCTTCCCAACAAATGGTGTTGAAAAAATAGGCATTATTTTCCATAGGGAAAAAATAAACCGTCACCAAAATTATACACCATACACAAAAATGAACTTAAAATAGATAATAGATTCAGATGTAAAACTTAAATCTCTAAAACTTCTAGAAGAAAACATAAGAGAAAACCTTTGCTACCTAGAGTTAACCAATGGTTTCTTAATAGACACCAAAGTTACCTTTCATTAAAAAAAATTTGATAAATTGAACTCCATCAAATTTAAAAACCTTTGCTCTTCAAAAGCTACATTAAGAAAATAAAAAGACAAGCCACAAATTAAGACAAATGATTTGCAAATCTGATAAAGGAATTGTACCCAGAAAATACATACACACACAGAGAATATATATATATATTTCTGCAAATTATATATTTGTAATATCTGATAGAGAGCTTATGTATGGACTATATATATATTTTTAAAAAATATTTTTTCTTTATTTATTAAGGTATTACATATGTGTCCTTATCCCCCCATTGCCCCCCCAACCCCCCACTCATGCCCTCACCCCCCTTGTGTCTGTGTCCATTAGTTAGGCTTATATGCATGCATACAAGTCCTTTGGTTGATCTCTGCCCCTTACTCCCACCCTCCCCTACCTTCCCTCTGAGGTTTGACGGTCTGATCGATGCTTCGCTGTCTCTGGATCTGTTTTTGTTCGTCAGTTTATGTTGTTCCTTATATTCCACAAATGAGTGAGATCATGTGATATTTACCTTTCTCTGACTGGCTTATTTCACTTAGCATAATGCTCTCCAGTTCCATCCATGCTGTTACAAACGGTAAGAATCCCTTCTTTTTTACCGCAGCTTAGTATTCCATTGTGTAGATGTACCAAGGTTTTTTAATCCACTCATCTGCTGATGGCCACTTAGGCTGTTTCCAAATCTTAGCTATGGTAAATTATGCTGCTATGAACATAGGGGTGCATATATCCTTTCTGATTGGTGTTTCTGGTTTCTTGGGATATATTCCTAGAAGTGGGATCACTGGGTCAAATGGGAATTCCATTTAGTTTTTTGAGGAAACTCCATACTGTTCTCCACAGTGGCTGCACCAGTCTGCATTCCCACCAGCAGTGCACGAGGGCTCCTTTTTCTCCACATCCTCGCCAGCACTTGTTGTTTGTTGATTTGTTGATGATAGTCATTCTGACAGGTGTGAGATGGTACCGCATTGTCATTTTGATTTGCATCTCTCAGAAGATTAGTGACTTTGAGCATGTTTTCATATGTCTCTTGGCCTTATGTCCTCTTTCGAAAAGTATCTATTTGGGTCTGTTGCCCATTTTTTTATTGGGTTGTTTATCTACCTTTTGTTAAGTTGTATGAGTTTCCTGTAAATGTTGGAGATTAAATCCTTACCGGTGATAACATTGGCAAATATGTTCTCCCATGCAGTGGGCTTTCTTGTTGTTTTGTTGATGATTTCATTTGCTGTACAGAAGCTTTTTATTTTGATGTAGTCCCATTTGTTTTATTTTCTCCTTAGTTTCCATTGCCCTAGGAGCTGTATCGGTGAAGATATTGCTTCGGCATATGTGTGAGATTTTGCTGCCTGTGGATTCCTCTAATATTTTCATGGTTTCCCATCTTACATTTAAGTCCTTTATCCATTTTGAGTTTATTTTTGTGTATGGTGTAAGTTGGTGGTCTAGTTTCATTTTTTTGCATGTATCAGACCAAATTTCCCAACACCATTTATTGAAGAGACTGTCTTGACTCCACTGTGTGTTCATGCCTCCTTTGTCAAATATTAATTGAGCATAGTGGTTTGGGTCGGTTTCTGGGTTCTCTATTCTATTCTATTGGTCTATATGTCTGTTCTTGTGCCAGTACCAAGCAGTTCTGAGAACAGTGGCTTTGTAATACAGCTTGATATCTGGTATTGAGATACCTCCTACTTTGTTCTTCTTTCTCAGGATTGCTGTGGCTATTTGAGGTCTTTTTTTTTTTAATTCCAAATGAATTTTTGGAGAGTTCATTCTAGGTCTTTGAAGTATGCCATTAGTATTTTAATGGGGAGTGCACTGAATCTATAGATTGCTTTGGATACTATGGACATTTTAATGATGTTGATTCTACCAATCCATCAACACGGTATGTTCTTCTGTCTGTTTATGTCTTCCTCTATCTCTTTTTTCAGTGTCCTATAGTTTTCTGAGTACAGGTCTTTTACCTCCTTAGTTAAGTTTATTCCTAGGTATCTTAATTTTTTTTGGTGCCATGGTAAATGGGATTGTTTTTTTAGTCTCTCTTTCTGTAAGTTCACTATTGGTGTATACAAAAGCCATATATTTCTTGGCATTAATTTTGTATCCTGCTACATTGCTGAATTCATTTATTAAGTTTAGTAATTTTTTGATGGAGTTTTTAGGGTTTTCTATGTACAGTATCATGTCATCTGCGAGTAATGACAGTTTTACATCGTCTTTTCCAATTTGGATACCTTTTATTTTTTCTTCTTATCTAATTGCTATGGCTAGCACTTCTAGCACTATGTCGAACAGGAATGTTGAAAGTGGTCATCCCTGTCTCTTTCCTGTTTTTAGGTGAAATTCTTTTAGTTTTTGCCCATTGAGTATGATGTTGGCTGTAGGTTTGTCAAATAATGCTTTTATTATGTTGAAGTTTGATCCTTCTATTCCTGTTTTGCTGAGGGCTTTTATCAAGAAAGGGTGTTGGATTTTGTCAAATGCTTTTTCTGCATCAATTGATATGAGTATGTGATTTGTATCTCTCAATTTGTTTATGTGATGTATCACGTTTATTGATTTGCGGACATTGTACCATCCTTGCATCCCTGGGATAAATCCTACTTGGTCATGGTGTATGATCTTTCTGATGTAATGCTGGATCTGATTTGCTAGAATGTTGTTGAGGATTTTGGCATCTACGTTCATGAGGGATATTGGCCTGTAGTTCTCTTTCATTGTGTTGTCTTTATCTGGTTTTGGTATTAGGGTAATGCGGGTTTCATAGAATGAGCTTGGAAGTATTCCTTTCTCTTAAATTTTTGGAATAGTCTGAGGAGGTTAGGTTTTAGTTCTTCTTTGAATGTTTGGTAAAACTCCCCTGTGAAGCCATCTGGCCCTGGGCTTTTGTTTGCAGGAAGCTTTTTGATGACTGCTTCAATTTCCTCCATAGTTATCAGCTTATTGAGATTTTTAGATTCTTCCTGATTGAGTTTTGGAAGGTTGTATTTTTCTAGGAATATGTCCATTTCCTCTTGGTTGTCTAGTTTATTGGAATAGAGTTGTTCATAACATATTTTTTTAAACAATCCTTTGTATTTCTGTGGGGTCTGTTGTTATTTCACCTCTTTCATTTCTGATTTTGTTTATTTGGGTCCTCTCTCTTTGCTTCTTGGTGAGCCTGGCTAGAGGTTCATCAATCTTGTTTATCTTTTCAAAGAACCAGCTCTTGGTTTCATTGATATTATGTATTGGTTGTTTTTTTGTTTTTTGGTCTCTATGTCATTTATTTTTGCTCTAATCTTTATTATCTCCTTCCTTCTGCTCACCTTAGGCTTTTCTTGTTGCTCTCTTTCTAATTCTTTAAGTTGTAGAGTTAGATGATTAATTACCACTTTTTCTTGTTTTTTTGAGGTAGGCCTGTTGAGCTATAAACTTCCCTCTCAGGACTGCTTTCACTGTGTCCCATAGATTTTGGATTGTTGTGTTTTCATTGTCATTCGTTTTCAGGATGTTCTTAATTTCTTCTTTGATCTTTTTGGTAACCCAATCATTGTTTAATAGCATGCTATTCAGCTTCCAAGTGTTTGAATTTTTTTGATTGTTTTTATTATAGTTTATTTCTAATATTATGCCATTGTGGTCTGAGAAGATGCTTGATATGATATCAATCTTCTTGAATTTGGAGAGACTTTGCCTGTGGCCCAATATGTGGTTTATCTTTGAAAATATCACAATTCTCTCCAGCCCAGATCCCTGATTTTACCATTATCCAGGCATCCTCTGCCCTTCCCAGCTGCAAATTGTCTCAACAGCTGTGTCTACTTCACCAGTTCGGGTTGGATGTTATTTGATTTAGTTGTTCATTCTATCTGATCCAGGACAAGGCTCGGGACATGTCCGTCTATTCTGCTGCCATTTTGTCTTCTCCTGGACTAGATATTTTTAAATTCTCTTAAACTAAATAATAAGTCAATAACCCAATTAAAAATTGACAGAAGATTTAAATAGTCACTTCACCAAAGAAGATATGCAAATGACTAATAAGTACTTCAAAAGGTGCTCAACTTCATTAGTTCATGGGGAAATACAAATTAAAAACATAGTAAGATACCACTACACACCCACTCAAATGGCTAGAATAAAAAAGTCTAACAATTCCGAGTGATGAGGATGTGGAGAAACTGGAACCCTAATACATTGTTGATGGATATGTAAAATGGTATAGCTACTTGAGTAAACAATTTGGCATTTTTTTAAAAGACTAAACACAGACTTAAAATACAACTCAGCGATAACACTCTAAGGTATTTACCCAAGAGAAATGAAAACGTGTGGCCACACAAAGACTTGAATGTGAATATTTATAACATCATTATTTATAATAGCCCTAAACTAGAAACAATCCAAATGTCCATCCACTGGTGAATAGATAGACAAAATGTGTCATATCTATACAATTCAGAAACTTAAAAAAATGAACTATTGATACACATGACACCATGAATGAACTTTATTTATTTATTTATTTATTTATTGGCTAATCCTCTCCAAACGATATTTTTCCCATAGATTTTTAGAGAGAATGGAAGGGAGGAAGGGATAGGGAGAAGAGAGAGTGAGAGAGAGAGAGAGAGAGAAAGAGAGAGAGAGGGAGAGGAGCATGGATGTAAGAGAGACACATCAATTGGTCGTCTCCTGCACATGCCCCAACCAGGGCGGGAAATCAATCCTGCAATCCAGGTACTAGCCCTTGCCAGGGCCATGAATGAACTTTAAAAACATTATGGTAAGTGAAAAAAGCCAAGCAGGAAAGACTACATGGTTCAATTTTGTATGAAATGTCAAAAAAGAGGATAATCTACAGAGACGAAAAACAGGTAAGTGGTTGCCTGTGACTGGGATTGGGAATAAGGATTGACAGTAGCAGGCACAAGGGAACTTTTTAGAAATGTTCCAGAACTGGATCACAGTGTGCTGTGATTATTATACAACTAGAGGCCTGGTGCATGAAATTTGTTCACTCGGGGGGTGGGGGGGTCCCTCAGCCCAGACTGTACCCTCTTGCAGTCTGGTAGCCCTCAGGGGATGTCCAACTGATGGCTTAGGCCTGCTCCCTAAGGATGTCTGACTGATGGCTTAGGCCCGCTCCCCATAGCGCTGCCATGGAGGCAGAAGAGGCTCCCACCACTGCTGCTGTGCTAGCCAACCATGAGCCCGACTTCTGGCTGAGTGGCACTTCCCCTGTAGGAGCACACTGACCACCAGGGGACAGCTCCTGCATTGAGCATCTGCCCCATGGTGGTCAGTGCATGTCATAGTGACCAGTTGTTCTGCTGTTTGGTCAATTTGCATATTAGCCTTTTATTATATAGGATAATGTGTTATTATGGGCAAGGCCTCTAATTCAATTTTTTTTAGATAGTTAAAGGGAGGGGCAGAATTTTCACTTGAGCCTGAAGCTAAAATTACCATTAGCTCAAAAATCTGCATACCACTGAGACACATCTTGGTGAGGCTCATTCTGAACTCCCACGCTGTTCTATTATTTGTATAAGTATTGGGAACCATCTTATCTCTTTAGTGAAAGGAACCTTTTGTTATGTTACAATGACTAACTTTATCTCATGAGTTGTGTTTTGGCTTCAAGCCTGTATCCAGTATTCATGCAGCAACTTCAGCTCTTCTGTTCAATATTTACCTGGCATATCTTTTATTTTATTTTCTCTAAATCTTTCTAGATTTTTATGTATTAGATAGGAATAGCCCATGGACACAGACAATAGTCTGGTGAAGGCCTGGAAGGGGCGGGTGAAGGGTGGAGGAGATCAATGAGGGGAAAAAAAAACTAAAACAAAGGGACATCTGTAATACTTTCAACAATAAAGATACATTTTAAATAAAGGAAAATATCTTAGTTGAAAAGAGTTTTATGTGAAATAATGTAAGTAATTGCTCTACACTGTACTTTATATTCTCAACTCCTCTCAAAGAGATATTAATTGACCCTATGTTCACTTAATGTTAATTGACCCTATGTTCATTGACTGCAGGACTGACTTCTGCCATGCAGGCCCAGCACTGACTGCTACGGGGGCTGCGATCAGACCCTGCTTTTCTCTCCCGGCCTCTGTCCGGACCTGATCGCAGCCCCCTCAGCAGTCAGTGCTGGGTCACCAGGGCAACCCAGGGCTGACTGCAGGACTGACTTCCGGTTGGTCCAGCCTCCAGTCGTTGTGGATGTGACAGACCCAAGGTTTTTTATATTAGGATAACACAAATGTGCTGAAGATAATAAAATTTTCCATTTATAGTAGATGAATTTTATGTAAATTGTACCTACCAGAGATTTTTTTTTTAAACACCTTGAGGTTAGATATTCATGGAGATGTTTTCTTGGTAGAACTATCAAGAAATATTTACAAATCATATATCTGACAAGGGGTTGATAGCCAAAATATATAAAAAACACCGACAACTCAATAACAAAAAACAACTGATTAAAAAATAGGTAAAGGACATGAATAAGACATTTTTCTAAGGAAGACATACAGATAGTCAACAGACATATAAAAAGATGTTCAACATCTCTATTATTAGGGAAATGCAAATCGAAACCACAATGAGATATCACCTCACACCTGTTAGAATGTCTATTATCAAGTAGATAATGAAAGTGTTGGAGAGGATGTGTAGAAAAAAGAACCCTTATGTTAATGAGTGTTCATCCCCAATTGTGAACAGGGTTTCTGTTCTTTCTATAGGGCTCCTGAGCCCCCTAATAAGGACCCCTTGTGAACAGATAACTGTTGAATTGTCCTGAACACTCTATAGCAGAGACATTGACCAGAATGCACAGTAAACCCTGTGTGGTAGGTGGGTATTAACTCTGCTCAGCCATGATATTGCTGGAACACCTCATATAAGAATTTTTATGTTCTGATTCCTGTCTACCTCTCCAGGCTCCTCCCTTTCCATCCACCAATTAATCTGAACTACATGCACTTTGCTTTAGGTCATGCATTTTGCTCTCATTCATTCATTCAAAAAAAAAATGTTTGAGCATCTACTGTGTTCTGAACTCAAGAAACAGATGTGACAGATGAAGGTTCTGTAGGTAGAATGAAGGAGCTTCCATTCTGGTGGGGGAGGCATACAAATAAATAATCACATAAATAAAAAGATACCATATAGGAAGGGATGTCATGAAGAAAAGAAAGCACACTGACATGCTAGAGAGCGTCTGGTGGGCTCTTCACTTCAGGGACCATGATGGAAGTGATGTTTAATCTGAAATTGGAAGGAGGTCAGCTCACCTTGGCACCTCTTGAACCAGGACAAAGAGTTATTTAGTATTTTATTCTAAATATAAGGGAAGTCACTGGAGGTTTTTAAGCAGGATAATGATGAAATATAATTTTGCTGCTGGATATTGGATTTTAGAAGGCATGAGTAGAAGCAGGAAGACAAGTGTATTAATTTGCCAGGGCAGCTGTAACAAAAGACCACAGACTGGGTGGCTGAAACAACAAAAATTTATTTCTCACAGTTCTGGAGGCTAGAAGTTCAAGCCCAAGGTATCAGGAGGGTTGGTTTCTTCTGAGGCCTCTTCCCTTGGCTTGCAGACAGCCACCTTCTTGCTGTATCCTCACATGGCATTTGCTCTGTGTATATGCACCCCTGGTGTCCCTTTGTGTGTCCCAACATCCTCTTATAAGGACACCAGTCAGACTGGATTAGGGCTCACCCTAAGGGCCTCATTTGAACATAATCAATTAAGGCCCTATCTCCAAATACAGTCACATTTTGATGTATGAGGAGTTAGGACTTCAACATATGAATTTAGTGGGGGATGGAGGACACAATTCAGCCCATAACAACAAAGCAGAAGGCCATTGCAGAGTCCAGAGGAGAAGGACTACACGGATTTGGAATATATTTTGGAGCAAAGTCAACATGACTTAATGATCAGAGGTGAGCAGTGAGGAAAGGAAAAGGGACCAAGGGTGACTGCTTGGCTCTAGCTGGAGCCACTGGGTGGACATTGGCGCCATTTGTGGAGAAGTGGGCTGCTATACCTTTGGGCGGAGTGTGTCCCTGTGTCAGGAGTTCCCATTCATACATACCCACAGTCTACCCACCCCAGCACCTGCTGAGACACCCCACTCTTCCATCTGGTTCTGACTAACTCCTACTCTTTCTTTAAATCTTCAGCTCAAGAATTAGCTCCTCAGAGAAGTCTTATCACCTCTTCTCCCACCCAGAGACATACTGTCCGCTACACTTCCCTAGCACGCCGTGTGTACGCCTGTGCACTCACAACAATGTCCTTTCATGGCTGCTTTGCTGGTCTGTCTCCTCCCTTAGACCATAAGGATGGCAAGCACGGTGGCTTACTCATCCCCATATTTCAGGCTAGAACAGTGTCTGCACATGGTCCACAACAAATGTTTGCTGAAACGAAATGAAGCCACTTGTGAGGTTTTAGTGGTCGCCATTATGGCTCCCAGCTGCCACTTGGCAATAAGTTTTGACATTTAGAGAAATTTTCCATTTTTATCTTTTCAACGCTGACCATGGCTGTGCCTTTTAAGGTGCTGGTGACATCTGTGTAAATGTGTTTATTTAGAACAACATCTGAGGGGTTGGCATGAGGAGAGGGAATGGTGATTATTGCCACATCTCAGGTCCCAGATGCGTCAAGGGCTCCTCATGTCCTCCTATTGGCTCTGTTGTTTTAGCAAGATCTTCAATCACAATTTCCTCAGCCTTTATTGGGATTTTGCAAGTACGTTACTTTCATTTGTTTTCACAAGTATCTTCAGTACAACGTAAGTGCCCATATGAATTCATTTCAAAAAGTGCCTCTCTTAATGTCCCCTGCATCATTATTTATTATGATGCCAAATCCCCGCATCGAAATGCAGACCGTTACAGACCCACAGAAGATGGAGCCCTTCTCCTGGCCTACACAGACTTTATACAGACGGTGCCCGACTTACAATAGTTCGACTTAATGATTTTCTGACTGGTGTAAAAGCAACACACATTCAGCAGAAACCATACTTCGAATTTTGAATTTAGATCTTTTTCTGGGCTAGGCTACTCTCTTGTGATGCTGGGCAGTGGCAGAGAGCACAGCTCCCCATCAGCCCCATGATTACAAAGGTCAACAATGATACTCTACAGTGTATTCGTTGTGCTAGCTGGGTTTGCCAATCGTCGCTGATGCAAGTGCTCTGAGCATGGTTAAGGTAGGCTGAACTAAGCTATGATGTTTGGTAGGTTAGGTGTAGTAAATGCATTTTTGACTTACAATGGGTTTATTGGGACATAAGCCCATTGTAAACTGAGAAATATATTGATTTCTGCACCAGTAAAGAAATCTACCAGTACTTAGGGCTGGACTGGTGAGATAAAGAGAATGAGACTTTAAATCAGAGAGCTAATCAAGGACTACCACAAACACTGCGACAGACACTAGGCTGGAAGGACAGCCCCTGTATGTGGGTCTCTCTCCGTTGGGCTTTCTCTTTCTGCCTTCCTCTCCCTTCCACATTTCACTCCCTATATTCCTTACTCACTTTTTTTCACCGCTTTTTTCTCTGTTTGCTCACTGCCTCTCATCTGTCCCTGCTGGGGGAAAGATGGAGGAAATCATCCGTATACATATAATATATTATACATGACATACACATGATATGTGGCTTGTATGTATATCAGAAGTATATCTTGCTTAAATATACATATTGCTTGGTGTCAGACTGCATATTTCCAGTTTTTAAATTTAAAATGGGTAGGTTAAATATTTTCTATTTCTCTATGGAAAGGCTTATTTCTTTTTTGCTGTGCTTTTCCCTTGTATGTGAGTGTTTCATACTTATTTTTTCTTTCCAGGAATCAATTTCCCACCCCTGCTGCCTTGCAGCTTCAGGCTGAGCGAGAACAGGGGCGAGGAATGAGGAGGAGGGGCCGCGGCCATGGAAACCAAGTCACGTGAGTGGATGGATGTCCCTTTACCTTCCCCCTTTTCCAGATAGAGTTTTGGACCAAAAGCTTTATTTAAAGCAGGAGCTGTGTTTTTCTCAACAAATATTGAAAGCAATCTTTCCCGTTACAGAGGTGCCTTGCTCTCACCCAGCCTCTCATTTTTCAGGGGCCGCTTGAGTTACCCGCCCTGGCCCAGTGCCCAGGGGAGCCCCCCCTCCCTCTGCCACACTCTCTCTTGTCACTGCAAATGAACCAGAAAATTCTCTGAAGCGACAGGACCCAGCAGCTAGAGGCTTGAGTTCTTTTGTGTGCATGTGTGTTATGCATAAGAAATCATTATTTTTCCTTAGACTGGGTCATTTTCTTCCCTCGTTCACTACAGACCTATACATTTAATTACTTGGTCACTGCTGCTTTAATTAAAAAGTCTTACTTATCCTTAGAGGTTTCCTTTTTAAATTTCTAGAGATTAAGATTATCCACAGCACGCCGGCTCTTTTTATGTCCCCCGTACTATATGGTTTCTATAATGCTATAAAATGAATTACTAGGACACTAGGAGCTAATCATATTCTGCATTTCTCTCCTAATAATTCCAGCTTACATTAATCATAAATGTCAGCAGTGTCTCTAGATGACTTCTTGACTTTTGACAAAAAGCCTTCATTTTGGCCCTTTAAATTCCAAGGTCAAGGAGAATGTAACATTCAGAATAATTATTAGCATTATTTTACCTTGACATTTCATCCCTGCTTCCAGTTTAACATTCCACCCAGGTGATGAAGACGAATGTCTTCTCTCGATTCACTGGAGGGAATTGCACCAATTAAACCTGACTTAAAGGCTATTGGAAACGTTGTATTAATTTGCTGTTCTTCTTTAAAATAGAAAATATTTCACGAAGGAGAAGAAGTTTCATTAAACGCATTAAGAATTTGCCGTGACATGAACAAGCAATTTTTGAATTGATTTTTTGCTCCCCAGGCTAGAATCGTAATCACAGGGCGCCTTGGCCAGGCCAGGGTCTCCTTGTCCAGGGACGTCCCATGGGGACCAGGCTCCTTCTTTTCCTTTTAGCTCAAAGGTCATCACTACCGTTTTGTCACATTAGAAACTATTAGAAGTGTCTTAGAAATCCTGGCCTTTCCATGTAGCAGGGCCTCTTGCCTATACAATCTCTTACTTACAATTCCTTTCCCCCAAATTATCCCCTACTCACATTCTTTTTTTTTATTATTATTCCTCACCTGAGGATTTTTTTCCCATTGATTTCTAAAGAGAGTAGAAGGGAGGGAGGAGAGTGAGAGAGAGAGAAAAATATCAATGTGAGAGAGACCCATTGATTAGTTGCCTCCTGCACATGCCCCGACTGGGGCCAGGGATCAAGCCTGCAACTGGGAATCAAACCCAGGACCCTTTGGTCCAGGGGCCGATGCTCTAACCACTGGGCAAACAGCCAGGCTCTACCCCCATCCTTTTTTAAAATTTTCAGACTCGGGTTATTGGGGCATGGTCTGAGAACGTCTCTTCCTACATTTGCTATGTAAGATAGGGGTGGTGAGCTACTGTCTAGAACAGAAGCACCATGAAGACAGGTGGTCTTACTTACTCGGTGCTGTATCCCCAGCACCTGGGATGCACTCAGGCAAGTATTTTTGATGGGAGTGAAAGGAATCCATAAAACACAGGCACTGAGAGTGTGAGCTCTGAAATCAGACAGACTGGGATTGGACCCCAGGGTTGCCATCTACTTGTTACTGGCAAATTATGTTACTTCCTAAGCCTCAGTGTCTTCATCTGTGAATGGGGATAGTAGAAACAACTTCTCAGGGTTGTTGAGAGGGTTAAATGAGATAATGTATATGAAGTGCTTCGTTCCACCCAGTTGAGCAGAGGTGGGTTCAGGCTCACACCCTTAGGTCAATTTTCTCCTGGCAGTTGCTCTCGGGGGCCGGGAAAACTAACCATCCATGCGCCGGTTGTGGGGCCTCTGCTAAACTGTGGTCATTGGCTTTCCTAGCTTCCCTTGTGACGTTGTGGGCATCTAACCTCCTCCCTGGAGTTCTAGGGCAGAATTCCTCATCCAGCCCTGCTTGACAGAAAGGAATTCCCATTCTGGCAACCCATCTTAGCTTACTGCCTAGAGCAGGTTTGGACTACATTTCTGGACCTGGCTCACCTGGATCTCACCTATACCTTTGCCACAGCCTCGCCTTCCCTGCTGCACTTGGATTTGACCTGTAGTCACCTGCCTGATGCCCTGTCTCCTGTGACTGGTGGCCCAACCTGGGACACGTCCATCCCCCTGCCGCCTGGCCTGGCTCTTGGTTTCAGTTCCTTGTAGTTGTCCTTTTATACCGCCACCTGCCACTTGGCACTCCTTGATGTCTTCACCTACACACACTTAATATCACCCTGTAGTTGGACTTAATCTTAACATTGTGTTTATTAGAGCAAGGAACATTTCTTCCCCATTGCTGCTCTCTCAAATACACAAACAAACTGTTTTGTTCTAACATGCAAAAGCAAATAATACCCACCATGGACCTTTAACAAATATTGACATTGAGCTGTATTTGCTTCAGATTCTGAGAGAACTGAGCAGTGCAGATGCAGTTGAATCCCCTTTCCAGATCCCTTCTTGTACCATTCCCGCCTTTTCTCCCTCCTCAGAGGGAAGCACCATGAAGTGGGTCTTTTCCCTCCCATCATGCTTCTATACTTTCATCAGTATTTAGGCATCCAAATATTACATACCACACTGCTTTAAAATTTTATATAATTTAAGTTGTTATGTATTATGCTAAATGGATCTGTTATGGGTTGAATTTTGTCCTTCTAAATTCATATCTGGAAGTCCTAACCCCAGTACCATAGAATGGGAAAAAGAGCTGTTGCAGGTCTAATAAGTTGAGTTACAATACGGACATACTGCAGCAGGGTGAGTCCCTGTGACTGGTGTTCTTGTAGAAGGAATGCCGTGGGAAGGAACAGAAACACCTACAGGGGGAAGGTGATGTGAAGACATCATCATAATGAGGAAACCCCTGAGGTACCAGGAGAGAGGCATGAGGCCGACTCTCCCTCACCATGTTCGGAAGGAGCCAACCTTCCTGCATCTTGATCTTGGACTCCCAGTCTCCAAAACTATGAGAAAATACAGAGAACAGATTGATGGTTGCTAGAGTGGAGGGGAGCTGGGGGCTGGGTGAAAAAGGTGAAAAGCTTAAGAAGTACAAATTGGTAGCTACAAAATAGTCACAGTATATAAAGGACAGCATAGGGAATCCTATCTAATAAAGAGGAAATATGATAATTGACTGCCCCGCCCTCAAAGATGGCAGTGCCCACAGCCACAAGATGGTTGCCCCCTGTCCCCTCAGCCCCGCCGGGGCAGCAGGCGTGTGGCAAGGCCGGGCCTGGCCGCTCTGCACGCCTGCCTCCAGAGTCCCCCAGTCCCCTCAGCCCCCCAGACACCCAGGGCTGGCCCAAGGCTCAGGTAACCAGGGCCAGCTGAGGCGTGCACTGCCGGCAGTGGCAGCAGCAGATGTGTGATGGGGCGTCTCCTTCCCCTGATAGCTGGGTCGCCTCCTGCCCCTGAGGGCTTCTGGACTGTGAGAGGGGGCAGGCTGGGCTGAGGGACCCCCCCATCTCGTGCCTGAATTTTCATGCACTGGGCCTCTAGTATAGTCAATAATACTGTAATAACTACGTACAAAGCCAGGGAGATACTGGAAATGTTGGGGAGGGGGAACACTTTGTAAAGTTTATGGTTGTCTAACCATTATGCCATACACCTGAAACCAATACAAAATAATATTGAATATAAGCTGTAATTGGAAAATAAAATCTAAAAAACCTATGAGACAATACATTTTTGTTATTTGAGCCACTTAGTCTGTGGTACCCAGCCCTAGCAAACGAACACAGTGCCCTTCTGCAGAGTAGCTTTCATCACCTCATAGACGTGCTTTCTAGAATCAAGAACTAACCATGTTGGAGAAAGCAGCCCATCATCTCCATCTTAAATATCAAATGTAGGACTGAGGCTTTTTAAAAGAACATAGCCCAATAACACATGCAGTTCTCATTTATTTTTTCATTCAATAAAAATGTACTGAGCACCAGCTATGTGCTAAGCCCTGGGGAGAGGACAGGGAGGGTTAGTGAGCTAGGGAGAAAGTCTTTTAGGAACGAAGGGCATGGCCTGAGATTTGGGCATATGCCAACAGGGAGGGGCAATGGGTGGTGTGTTTGACGGCATGAGTGTCCGAGCCAGTGACTTCTAGGGAGAGGGCAGAGGCTGTTGCTTGGAAGTGTCATATCCCGCAGCCGCTGGAATGCTCGTTCTCTATTTCAAGGCTTCTCACACTTCATCAGCCATCAGCATCCCAGAGAGGGCTTGTTAAAACACAGATTTCTGGGCGCCACTCCCAGGGTTTCTGATTCAGAAGGTCTGGGTGGGGCCCCAGTATTTGCATTCTCACAAGTTCCCAGGTGAGGCTAAGGTTGCTGGTCCAGGGAACACACTCTGAGAACCATTGGTAGATAGCATTTGATGACTCTCATTGCAGTTTCTTTATGTTTTTGTTTTTTTTTTATGAATAAATTTTCATCAGGATTAAAAAAAATCTGTGTCATGTCCTGGGTTGTAAAAATTATTGCTTGGATTAGCTACTTTTTAAAGTTTCTGGCGGGGTTTTCGAAATGTTAGTGTCCCTGGAACAGTTTCATGTTAGTTTCTTAGTTTCCAGCTCCCACAACACAAAGGGAGGTTAAGTTCAAAGCCCACATCTTGTCCACATGACGAGCTTGGGCTTTTATTTCTCGCTGGCAATCTCCCCCCTGATTAATGGGGGGCCCCTGATTAATGGGGGGCTTCCGTAAGCTTTTGTAGAGTTTTGTCAGCCCCTATTAGGGACTGAATTGTGACACACACACACACCCCAATTCATATATTAAAGCCCTACTACTCAGTACCTGAATGTGACTGTATTTGGAGATAGGGCCTTGAGAGGTAATTAGGGTTAAAGAAGGTCCTACGGATGGGGCCCTGATCCCATAGGACTGATGTCCTTATAAGAAGAGGAAGAGACACCTGGGATGTGTGTGCAGAGGAACGGCCATGTGAGGGCACGGGAGGAAGGAGCCATTTGCAAGCCAGGAAGAGAAGCCTCTGGAGGAACTTGACCTTGGACATCCAGCCTCCCCAGCTCTGAGGAAATAAATTTCTCATAAGCTATCCCGTCCGTCTGTGGTGTTTCATTGTGGGAGCCTGTGCAGCCCCTTTTAGTGGCTGAGTAACTCCTCTCTTGGGACTTTATCTTCTCATCAGCATCTGAAGACGCAGGCTCCACCTCTTATCTTGGGGCACCAGAAACTCATCACTGCATCTGGGAGCTTTGGAAACCCAGGGACTGCTTCTCATCAGCTCCTGCTCACTCTTCTGGCTTTGAGTCCTTTCATTTCTGGCACCTGGAGGTGTCCCATCTTTTCCTTGAAGTTCAGCTCTCCTTCAACATGTTTAAATGTAAGATTTTATCCAATATTCGGAGTGTCTTTGTAACCGGAGGAATCCAGGCCGCACCAGGTTAATAGAAGTTCAACATTATGTTCTTAAATTCATTTAACATTTTCTTGCATCCAGTTTGATTCTCGTTTCTCCAATGGTTTTCAGAAGACAGTCTTATCACCCTCAGGTTACAGACGGAAAGCTACAGGTCAGAGAGTTTCATCGGCTTTCCCAGTGTTGCATAGCTCACAAATAATGGAACTTGTCCTGAAACCGACCAGTGCTCCCTGGCACCTAGTATAGCCGAAGTGCAATTGAGCCTTTCTATAAAGTATGGGTGATATTCTAGCTCTCCAGGATAGAGCTTTATTTTTAAAAGCCATCGTATATGCTTGAAAACTCTCCAAATTTCAGAAAATACTGCTAAGATTCTTCTAAGTAAAGCTGTGAGATGCTGTCAGAAACATCCACATTTGACTGTTTCTCTTCTGTAACTAAAAGCATCTTTCGAGAATCTGAGAAAACGTTCTCTTCCACACCATCCTTGCCATCCATCCTTAAGGGACAGATTTTCATCTCTGTTTATGCTTGAAATTCAGCAGAAATTCTCTGTTTTCTTCTAGTACGTTCTGGTGCCAACACCCAAAGGATTTTCCTCTTTAGGATATAATGTTGGAGCCCTCCAGAGTGCAGTGTGTATTATTATGGAATGGAGAATACTGAAATATAACTTATTCATTGGCATACAGATTCCAGGTGCTCAACCTAGAAATAGACTATAAAGTGAGTTTTCTTCTTATACCCACAGGCTTGGGTATAACGTGGGTCTTTTCTGGAGAGGAACTTTCCACATTGAGACAGCATTCTCTCCTGACCTAGCTCGCTCCTTGCTGCTCTGCATTCTGTAATTAGGATCTTTTGATCTGTCTTCATCCCTCACCCCCAGCCCAGGTCAAGTAAATTGCATACTATCCTTCCATCCAAGAACTCTAGAAGGATTCTCTAGTTTCGTTTAGACCCTTTCAATTTCTGCCCTGGTTCATCCCATTTCCATTCATCTCCAGCCTTTTTTGTCTTAATCTCATGTACACTTCTTGCCCACACCCTTCAGACACTGCCTTTCCTGAGACTCATGTCCTGGCTGGTCTTGAGAGAGCAGCAATGGATTTGCTTTTGATTCCTGTAGCTGCACTCTTTCTTCACGTCGGCTGCTGGACATTTGTGGCCCAGCTTTTGCAATGTACTGGACCTTATCACATAGCTTTTATGTACTAAAGTTACAGACTTCTTCCTACTCTTCCCTACCCTCACGCAATTCAGTTCCTATTCCCTTGCCAGCCTTTTTCATGCTGTCAAAAAGAATTGTCACACTGGTAGGCAAAATGTTTCCACGTCAAAAGCTTTCCTTAATAAATAGCAAAGGTCATTAGATTTTGCTTATTTTTTTAAATATGGGCTATTATTTATTTTGTTTTTTTCTTTAGTTTTTATAGTTGGCATACAAAATTATATTAATTTCAGGTGTATAATATAGTGACTTGACGTTTATATACCTTATGATGTGATTATCACACTAAGTCTAATAGCCATCTATCACCATGCAAAGTTATCAAAATATTGATTATATTCCCCTTCACCTTTTTCACCCATCCTGATCCCCTCTTTGGCAACCATCACTTTGATCTCTGATCTTATGAGTCTGTTTTGTTTTTAGATTCCACATATAAGTGAAATCATATGCTTTATTTCACTTAGCATAATTCTCTCTAGGTCCATTCATGTTGTCAAAATGATAAGATTTCATTTTTTATGGCTGAGTAATATTCCATTGTGTGTGTGTGTGTGTGTGTGTGTGTGTGTGTGTGTGTGTGTGTATCACATCTTCTTTATCCACTTATCTATTGATGGACACCTGGGTTGCTTCCATATCTTGGGGGTTGTAAATAATGCTGCAATGAACATAGGGGTGCATATATCTTTTCAAATTAGTGTTTTGTTTTCTTTAGATAAATATCCAGAAGTGTATTTTGCTTGGTCATATGGTAGTTCTATTTCTGGGTTTGTTTGTTTTTTGTGTCTTTTTTTTAGGAATCTCCATACTGTTTTCCATCGTGGCTACATCAAGTTATAATCCTACCTACTGTGCGTGAGGCTTCCCTTTTCTTCACATCCACACCAATAGTTGTCATTCATTGATGTTTTGATGATAGTCATTCTGACAGGTGTGAACTGGTATCTCATTGTGGTTTTGATTTGCATTCCCCTGATGATTAGTGATGTTGAACATCTTTCATATATCTGGTAGCCATCTGTATGTCTTTGTTGGAGAAATATCTATTAGATACATCACTTGTGAATATCTTCTCCCATTCTGTGGGTTGCCTTTTTGTTTTGTTGGTGGTTATCTTTGCTATGCAGAGAATTTTTTGTTTGATGGAGTCCAACTTGTTTATTTTTACTTTTGTTTCTCTTACTAGAGGGAACATTTCCAAAAAAGATGTCACTAAAACTGATGTAAAAGAGTTTACTACATATGTTTTTTTATAGAAATCTTATGGTTTCAGGCCTTACACCTAAGTATTTAATCCATTTTGAGTTTATTTTAGTATATGGAGTGAGAGAGTGGTTCAGTTTCAATTTTTTTGAATGTATCTGTCTAGTTTTCCCAACACTACTTATTGAAGAGACTGTCAATTTTCCATTGTATATTCTTGCCTCCTTTGTTGTGATTAACTGACTATATTCTGGGCTCTCCATTATGTTCCATTGACCTATGTATCTATTTTTATGCCAGTACCATACTATTTTGATTATTATAATTTTGTAATATAGTTTGAAATCAGAGAGCATTGATATCTGTCTCAAGATTGCTTTGGTCTACTTGTGGTCTTTTGTGGTTTGATGTAAATTTTAGGATTTTTTTTCTATTTCTGAGAAGAATGGCATAGTATTTTAATAGGGGTTGTATTAAATATATATATTTCTTCAGGTAATATGGACATTTAAAAATATATGTTTTTATTGATTTTTAAAGAGAGAGAGAGAAACATTGATTGGTTGCCTCCGGTCTGGGAGGCAACCAATCAATATACCCTGACTGGGAATCGAACCAGCGACCTGTTGGTGCCTGGACAACACTCAACCAACTGAGCCACACCGGCCAGAGCAGGTTGTATGGACATTTTGACTATACTAATCCTTCCAATTCATGAGCATGGTATGGCCTTCCATTAATTTAAGTCCTCTTCCATTTCTTTCTTCAATGGACTTAATTTTTAAAGTATTTTTTTTACTTTCATTAAGTAATATACAAATTTTTTATTAAAAACAACTTGTTAATAAGGAGTTGTTAACGAGCATGGAGTTTCAGTTTTGCAAAATGAGAAAAAAAAGTTCTGGAGATTAGTTGCACAACAATGTGAATATACTTAACACTACTAAACTGTACACTTAAAAATGGTTAAGATGGTAAATTTTTTCAATCCTCACCCAATGATACTTTTCCCATTGATTTTTAGAGAGAGTATAAGGGAAAGAGAGAGACAGAAAGAGAGAAAAACACTGATGTGAAAAGGACACATGGATTTGTTGCCTCTCGCACATGCCCTGAGCAGAGCAGGGAATCAAACCTGCAACTGAGGTACCTGTCCTTGACTGGAATTGAATCCAGGACTCTTCAGTCCAAGGGACAATGCTCTAACCACTGAGAAACAGGCTATGGCAGGATGGTAAATTTACATTCTGTGCATTTTATCACAATTTAAAGAAAACTTCAAACAACTTGTCTTAAATTGTATATAGTTTTTCTGTAAAACGTTTGAGCTGCCCTTGCCCTGGCCACGTGGCTCAGTTGGTTGGAGCATCGTCCCATACACCAAATGGCTGCAGGCTTGATTCCTGATCAGGGCACATACCTAGGTTGTGGGTTCAGCCCCCAGTTGGGTGTATATGGAAGGCAACCATTTGATGTTCTCTCTCACATTGATGTTTCTCTGTCTGAAAATCAATAAACATCCTTGGGTGAGGATAAAAAAGAAAAAAAATTTTGGAATGCTCACATCCCTTTTCTAACAAGACTACTTACAGTTGTGAGTACGCAAAACACAGAGTTTATTCTTGTATTACTATTTATTAGGTACTAGTAGCCTTGTGCACCAATCCATGTGCCAGTAGCTCTCTGTGGGGCCTGGCTGCTCCGCGCCCGCTGCCCAGAGGCTCTCTGCGGCCCAGAGGCCCATCCGTGGCCGGGAGTGGAACACTTGCCTCGTAGCCACGGCGACAAAGCAAGCATTCCTCCAGGCCACTCACGCTGCCCGCTCTCAGCGTCCACTGCCCCCAGGGACTGGGAGACTCCGGCGGGGCTGAGAGGACTGGGCGCTGCTATCTTATAGCTATGGGCACCACCATCTTTGTGATGGAGTGACTGTTAATTTGCATATTACCCTTTTATTAAATAGGATTATATTACTTTCCATATGAACAACTGTAAACCTACTTTTGTCCCACCCTGCATATGGCAGCTACATTTCCACCATTCCATGTGTCCATCTGATGATGGTATACAACGTCCACGTTTGCTTCTATGTGCTTAAGTGGCTTTCATGGCCACAGAGCTACCATCGCAGTTATGTATGTAAGGCCACAGGGTTCTTCCTGCATTCATATGGTGCTGCTTCTTTCTCAGCTTTCAGTGCCTCCAAGGAGCCCTATGCAGCCAGACGCGGATGCTCAGGCTGACGGCTCCTCCCTGCTCCTTGATGCCAGGATTACCCATCACAGTAGCACCCCCGTATGAGTTCTCAGGCACAGGCTACGCTGTGGATAATCATGGCAAAAAAGTTTGTGTCTTTGGAGTAATGTCCTCTGGCTCTGTTTTCTTCGAATTTATTAAATATGAGGAAACAAGGTGGAGGTAGGTCAAAGACGATGTGGTCCTGTCAGCACAAAAGGCATTTCTCCACAAAACTGTGCTGAAAGCATCATGCTGACAAGAAGTCATGGGGAGATTATCAAGCAGCTCTGAGGCGGGGTCTCTTTCAGGGAAAAGAGGATGCTGCTTGCACCTGCCGCATGCCCTTCCGTAAGTACCGCTGGCTTCCCCGGGTGCTTTCGTGCTACCCGCACACACCGCTGGCTTTCGTTATGCCAGGAATCTGTTTAATTGTCTACCATGATTTAAAGCTTCTCGGGAGATTCAGGTGATTATTTCAAACAGCAGGGGTTTCTTATAAAGTGGCTGGGGGGATCCAAAACTCAGGAACACAACAACACTTGGATCATGTTTGAAGTGCATCTATTTTTGTTTTCTGTCTGAGACCAAAATGCTCTTGGCAAAGTCTGTCCCTGAAATGATGAATATCTTAAGTCACGGAGTCCAAAAGAAGGCAGGGGGCCCAGAGCACTAGGAAGTAAAGCAGGAAACAGAAATCCAAATGTGAATATTTGCCTGTGATCACCTGGGTGAGTGAAGCCTTGGACAAAACTGTACTTTCCTCAGATGGAAGAAGAAAAAAAAAAAGGCCAGGTATTTGTTGGTAACTGCTTACCTCACAGCAGTGCTTGGCTCCAACAGCAGCTTTGCAAATGCATGAGAACTTACAGGGGTTTCTGCATCTGCAAATTAAATGCTCCTGGAGGTTTTTCCAAACACAGCAAAAACATCATCTGAATAATTGCTATGAAGAAATTTGGCTTCTCAGATGGACTTTAAATGTCTATTAGCTTCCCAGGAATCCTCGTCTTTCCATTCCTACTTATGTGCATTGGAGAGGAAACCAGCAGATGAAGCCACTGTATGCATCATGTATTTTTAAACATACTCTTTAAAAAAAAAAAAAAGATATGTTTTTATTGATTTTAGAGAGAGGACAGGAGAGGGAGAGAGAGAGAAACATCAGTGATGAGAGAGAATCATTGATCGGCTACCTCCTGCACACACCCACTGGGGATGGAGCTTGGAATCCAGGCACGTGCCCTGACCGGGAATCAAACTGTGGCTACCTAGTTCATAGGTCAATGCTCAACCACTGAGCCCCGCTGGCCAGGCTACACATACTCTTTTAACCTCTTTGGTGAGTCCTTGTTTTTGTGCTTCTGCTCATTTTCTTGCCTCGCTTTGAGAAGTTCTAGCACCTAGATGTCTTTGAATTGCCAGCCACTTTGGACCCCTGAAACTAGTTTTTAAGCACTCGTGTTTTGGGGTTTTCCTGTTTTTACTTTTTGATGAGTATTTCTTGATCCATTCTGTGCCTTTGGGTATGAAAAGCAGATAATACTGAAAGTACATTATATTGTGCCAGGCACACCTTCGCCTTTTAAGTCAGTGACTCATTCTGTCCTGCTACAGCTCCTGTCATTATCCTGCAGAAAGGGAGCAGAGGCACCGGCGGCTAAGGCACTGCGCAGTGTTTTCCGTGAGTGGAAGAGCTGGGGGGAACCCAGGCCTCACCCTCATCCCACACACGGGCCTCGCTGCCCGTGGGCCTGGCAGTGTTGTGCTGGGGAAGTTTAACAACCGGTTCTCAACCAAACAAAAAGAGGGTCCTCGCGGCTAGCAGCCCTAGCTAACGTCCATGGCTCGTTACTCTCTGGCTGACTTCGAGCTGCCCGTGGGAACTCACCTGGCTCCCAAACTTCTGAATATGGAATCATCGGCTCTCATGAGCCGGCTCTGCATCGCATCTCTCTATTTTCACCAGCAGCACCTGAGGGACAGTCTGCGTGCTGGGTGCAGCCACCGTGACCAACAGTCCCACGACTGGACATCGAGGGAGACTTTCCAGGGAGAACTGGCTGCCTTGGCGCCGCCTCCTGCCGTTCCTGACCCTGGAGCCTCTCCCTTCGGCACCTTCGTGCTGGGCCCAGAGTCAGGAGCAGGGTGGGCGGCACACTGTGAGGCCGGGGGTAGGAGGACGGGCAGCTGGCTCAGGCAGATGAGCACACAGGAGAGCGAATGGAACCTCTTTGGAGGAAGGCTGGGTCCATCCCTCCTTCTCCTGGTGAGGACCGAGGCTCAGCGGGAATAACCGAAGGAATGGGCTTTACGAGTATTTTTAGGGAGGTGTATGAATACACCCTCACCCTCCAGGCTGATTTTCATCCACCCCTGACCTTAGCTCACTGGGTTGAACTAGAGAGAGGCGCACAGCAGGAAGCAGGGAGGGCCTCTTAGACCAAGGCTCCATGAAGGACAACAGGTCTGACCAGTTTCCTTACTTCGGTTAAGGCTTTGACGTAGATTCTTTGGGGATTGACCTTGTGGCACTCACATTGCATCTCAGTACAGCTTTCCTGGATCCCCTGGACTGGGCTGTGATTTTGGCTGATGTCCACAAGATCCTTAGAAATAGCCGACATCAACACAAAGGGAATCAGCCCCTGAGTTTTCTGCGGGCAGGGAATTGCGATTTCTCGTGGCAGCTTCTGTGAAGGCTACGAGGTCGTTGCTGCACAGAGAGGGAATTTGGGCTGAAACACAGGAGAAAACCAGAGTAGGCTTTAAAATGGTTTATTGTAATTGTGCTTCATTTGTTTGTTTTGGGGGTGTTTTCTGCAAAGGGGAAACCGTCCTTGTGTTCTATCACTTACTTCTGTTTTCATGGTTGTATGGCTTACAGGGCCGCATTGCAGCTCTGCTCTCTGGATCCCAGTCTTGGTTTCCACTGAGAGAAAAACCTCCACCGGTTTCCTGTGACACGAGGGCCAAGAACTGATTTGAGGGTGTGCGTGGGGTGGGTGGGGCCTCACGGCAGTGCAGGCCAGGGAGGCGGGAAGCGACCCTCTTCATCATTCCTTCTGCGCCTCTACCTGGCTTCATCCCAGCAGCCGGGCACCTTCATCACGGCTGCGGAGGCCGGTGGGCTTGTTACCCTCTCGCGCTCCAGAGGGTTCTCTCTGAGCCCCGGACACAATGATGAATGGCCCTGTGCGCCAACCCCACAAGACCGGGGAGACAAATATACCTCATTCAGGGGAAACAAGCCCCAGGACATACATTATCTGGGACAAATGAGATGGCCGGTGAGCTATTTCATTGGGTATTTATGAGCTTTATTCTTTATTGGAGGACTTTATTTGGTATTTATGTACATATATACTTATATGTATATACCTATTTTAGTCTATATACACACTTTATTTTAAAAAACACACGAGAAGAAAGCACTCGATACTAGAATATTACTCAGGGATAGCTTTTCTTATATTATTTTTCTTATTACAAAAGGTGAAGACTTAGATAAAAGTAGGTATAAGCACAAAAGAATATAAAAATAATCTGTGTTTCTTTAATTACACAAGTAAACTGCATTTAAAAATTTGGTATATACCTTTCCAGTTATTTGTTGACACATGCAGAGTCATTTCTTTAAGCAATTAGGGTTATATTGTGCACATAGTGTTACAGTCACTTTTATAAGCTTAATACACTGTGAGGTTTAAACAGGATACTTTATTTTTTAAAAAAATTTAAATATACTATTCAGTAGTATCCACTAAATAAATGTTAGCTATTATAGTCATTATTATTTTCTTTCTATTTCAAATATCATCACTTATTCTATTTCTAGTTTTAAGCAATCCTATAATGAATATTATTATGGATAAAGCCTTTCACACAGCCATTACTACTTTTTTTATTATAGTTCCTGGGAGGAGGATTGCTGAGTCAAAAGGTATTCAGTTATTCTTTAAACAACTCTTTTTTAAAATATATACATATTTTTATTGATTTCAGAGAGGGAGAGAGAGACAGAAACATCAACGATGAGAGGGAATCATTGATCAGCTGCCTCCTGCATGCCCCACATTGGGGTTCAAGCCTGCAACCCGGGCATGTGCCCTTGACTGGAATTGAACGTAGGACCCTTCAGTCCACAGGCCGATACTCTATCCACTGAGCCAAACCAGCCAGGGCGCAACGACTCTTTATTGGGCCCTCACTGTTTGTCTGCAACTATCTTAGGACTCAGAAATAACCAGCAGGAGAACAAGACACACCTGGTGCCTGCTCTGGTGGAGCTAATGTGACAGGGAGAGAAAACAATCTCACAGTTACAATGATCTCAAAGAAAAGCAAATTTGGTTGATAAACTATAGAAAAGATATTTAACCTCCCTAGTAGAAAGGAAAATGCAAATTAAAATAACAATGTGATGCCACCTTATACTCATTCAACTGACAAAATAAACCAACAAACACCAATGGCCAGCTAGGATGGAGAAGAGATGGGTGTTCATGGATTCATATTACTGGCTGAAATGTGAATTATTGTTACAGCCTTTTAGAAAAGTAGTCTGGCCACATCTATAAAAAATGAAATGCATGCCCTAGCCAGCTTGGCTCAGTGGATAAAGCGTCAGCCTGCAGACTGAAGGGTCCCGGGTTCGATTCCAACCAAGGGCACATGCCTGGGTTGCTGGCTCGATCCCCAGTGGGGAGCATGCAGGAGGCAGCCGATCAATGATTCTCTCTCATCATTGATGTTTTTTATCTCTCTTTTTCTCCTCCCTTCCTCTCTGAAATCAATAAAGAAATATATTTTAAAAATAAAAAAATAAAATGCACAAAAGAAAAAAATAATTTTGAAAGCCATAATAAAAAGTGAACTATAAAAATAAAATAAAATGCACATACACTTTAACTCAGCCCTTCAGGGAATTTATCCTTAGAGGTAGTATTTAAGAACATGCATTTGAAGGGGATCAGAATATGCCACCCCAAAATATGCCACTTGGGCCTGAGGATTATTCTGAGCTGGAGAAGTCATAGGAGGAATTTAGCCCTCCCCTTTTCTGCCTTGTATCAGGGCATACATTTCCCTTTATAAAGGCACACCACTCCCCCCGATAGCAGGGAGAAGAGACAACTCAGCACTGGAGACCGCACTGGAGTCAGCACAGTCCACCTTACTAAGATAATCACTATCTTTTATTAATTTCTCCTATATACTTACCTTCCTACAATCTACCACCCTTAGAAGCCAAAACCCCCTTCGTCTATCTTGTCATTTACCACCCCCTTGTTAAAAAGGTATGTAAGCCCTGGGACCTAACCACCTCTTTGGATTTTCCCTTCTTTACTGTGAAACTCCTGTGTGCATGTGTAATAAACTTTTTCTCCTGTTAATTTGTCTTTTATCAGTTTCATGTGCAGGCCCCAGGAACTGAACCTGAGGGTAGAGGAAAAGGTTTTATTCTTTTTCTCCTCTACACTTTCAATAATATCTATTACAATGCTGCTCATAGTTGCAAAGAACTGAAAACAAAGAGATCAAAAAAGAATTATATGCCCAGATGGCGTGGCTCAGTGGTTGATTGTAGAACTATGAACCAGGAGATCATGGTTGGATTCCTCAGGGCACATGCCTGGGTTTCTGGTTCCATCCCCAGTGTGGGGTGTGCAGGAGGCAGCCAATCATGATTCTCTCTCATCATTGATGTTTCTATCTCTTTCTCTCCCTCTCCCTTCCTCTCTGAAATAAAAAAAATATATATTTTTTAAACATATTTTTTAAATGGAAATTTTTATGCATTCATCATTTCTCATATGAGATTATTCCATATTAGAGGCCCTGTGCACGGATTTGTGCACGGATGGGGTCCCTCAGCCTAGCCTGTGTCCTCTCGCAATCCGGGACCCCTCGGGGGATGTCAGACTGCCAGTTTTGGCCCAATCCCCGCAGGCCAGGCTAAGGGATCCCACTGGTACATGAATCCATGCACCAGGCCTGTAGTATACATATAAGATCTTTGGTTAATCTCTCTCTGCCCTTCCCCCTTCCCCTTCTCTCTGAGATTCATCAGTCTGTTCCATGTTTCCATGCCTTGGCATTGAGCTTCTGCCTTCTGGTGGTTAGTGCACGTCATAGCTACTGGTTGAATGGTTGAAGGGTCGAACAGTCAAATGGTCACTTAGGCTTTTATATATATAGATATGTGAAGAAGGAGGAGGAGGAGGAGAAAAATGTTTTAGAGTAATAAAAAGGAATGATTCTCTTTCGGTGACAAACAAGCAGAAAACTCTTATACTAGGGGCCCAGTGCACAAATTCGTTTACTTTGAAAGGAACTGTGGGCCTCAAGGCTGCGGTGGGCACAGGGGTGGGTTTCAGCCCATCCTCCACACCCCTGCCCGGCCCCGATCGCCCCTCAGGAGCAGGGGGAGGTGGAGAAGCCCTCAGAGGCGATCAGGGCCAGCAGACGCCACTCGCACCCGCTGATGGTGCTGAGTGATTGGGACCGGTGCTGGGTGCAGGCAGCGTGTGTAAGTGTGAGCAGGGCCAGCACCACCAGCAGGTGCAAGCGCCGGGTGGGACCATGGTGCACAGGAGCAAAGAATTTTCAGTAACCACCAGAGGCTCACCCCGATGACAGTGACCAGCACTCTGCCTTGGTCTGGCACCCCTGCTCACCTGCTCCACCATCCTGCCACTGCCGACGCCTGCCATGTTCCAAGCTCTGCTACCTGCTGCCGACGCCCACCATGTTCCTCACATGCCCCCTGGTGGTCAGTGCACGTCATAGCAACTGGTTGTTCGGTTGTTCCACAGTTTGGTCTATTTGCGTATTAGGGTTTTATATATATAGATGATCAAGGAGAAATGTGTGTGCAGATACCTAGCTCAATATCAGTGCTGGTTACTATTGGGAGATGAGATTGGATAGATGGTTAGCTTCTTTCTCTTATGCCGTATTGTGTTACTTCTGTAAAGTTTCAAATAAAGAGAATTTTAACATTTAGCAGTTTAATACTAATAAAATAGCGCAGAGAAGATCGAGAGTGTTCCAGGAGCTTAACTTCGATATGTATTACCCATCTGAAGGGCTAATCATAGGCCAGATCCTTGTCCAGGAATAAGGCGGCCATGGATGGGTGTGTGTGACAAGTGACCATAACTACTGGTCATCATTTGTAGACTGTGAGATATTATTTACTTCGTATATTGCCAGTTTTGGGAGTCATTGTAGTTGAAATAATTCTAGCAGAGCCACAGATTTAGAACATCATATGTAGAGCAGAAAAGGGGTCAGCTTTCAGCTCTGTAGCATTCCACCCTCTGATCCTCAAGTCCTTCACCTGTACGGTGGGCACCTTTCCTTAACCCACGCTGCAGAGTTCTCAGCAGAGCCCCATGAGGTAAAATACACGAAAATGCCTAGCAGAAAACCCGGCACAAGGTAAACCCTCCCAACCTGTTTGTTGGTCTGGATCTGCCCACCCGGCCTCACAGCGCTGTCATAAAGAACAAAGGGGAACAGGTGTGAGGGCGCCCTGGAAAGCGTGAGGCGTGACACAAAAGTGAGGGAATAAGAAAGGCAGCGAGAGCGCCCATGTGAGAACCCGGGGGCCTTGGCATGCACCTCCGTTCTTGGATAAGCCCTTTGCATATTATCACTGCAAAAGGTTTCACCAAGTTCAAGAAATGGGTTACTCATCTCACGGCCGGGAGACTAAGGAACTGGGTGAAGTGCTCCAAAAGAATGTCTGGCACCGAGTCCTCATTTCCAGAACTTTCCAGTGCTGGCAGGTGTGAGATTGTGCAGTCACCGAGAGCCTTGCCAAGGAGATTCAGTGTTAACTGCCGAACACGGGGAAAGTCCCTTGGTGGGCCGTGTGTGCTGTTAAAGGCAAGTCACAGAAGAGGGTACAATCAATATCAGTTCCAGAAACACTTTGCAGGCATTGAGACTTGGCCAATTAGACTCCGAGTGTTTGGCCAGCTCTGAAGTGTGGGGAGAAAAGTGATGAGACAACGCTTGTCTCTGAGCATTCTTTTTAGAATGTTCTGTGTGTACCAAGTGTCTCACAGCACAAGGTGAAAATGTTTGAGAAGAAAAGAAAAGGAAACAAAGTACTCATTTATATTCATGAAAATGAAACCTTAGAGTATTACCCTCTTTCCCCTTGTATCCACCTAAAACACAGTAAGCGTTCGAGCTTTTGTCAAATCCAGCTGTAATTACGCTGCGCAATTTTGGTTGTTATATGCTTTGACCTTGAGGTAGAAATCTGCAAACAATTTCCAGTCCCAGTTCTTCGGAGAGAAGAAATGGAGCTCCTGTGATGGCTGGGTGCACCCACGTGTACACTAGCTATGGAATGCGAATGAGGCTAGGGCACCCTTGGTCTGTGGGTAGGTCAAAGTCAAAGGTCAAAGGTCAAAGACTGAGACTGTGGTGAAAACATATGCAGTGTGCTTTGGTTTTGTGTTCTGAGGTAAAAGTCTTGTGCTGCTCAGCCTCATTACTTACTCCCCTTTAATCCTCCCCTTCCTTGCTTGATGACCTAATCAAGTGAGGTCATGGTGGAACTTCTGGTAAATAAGTGACCTTACCCCAAGTCCCCTGCTGTTCGCACCTCCCGCGGTCAGCAGAGGTAGCTGTAGTCACTCATTAACCTTTTAGTGCTGGCTGTTCCATTGGCCACAAACACAAGGCTTTGGTGTAGAAACAGCAGCCACCAATCACAGCTCAATAGTTTCCTGGGTTTGTGTGAACAAATAGTCACACAAAAATCGAGGGTACTGTGTATTTAATCACTTTAAAAATCTTCAGTCGCACAATTGCTATAGGTAGAAAGCTCCTTTGCATGATTCTCGGTCTGCTTTTGCTGCTGTTTAGGAGGGCATGCAGCTTCACCCCCACCCCCCACCCCCCGCTCCCCCCTGCCGCAGGCCTCCTTTTTCTCATACAAAAAAAAGAAGAAAGAAAAAAAAAGAAAAAGTAGAGATTGAATTAGAGAATTTTATGGCTCTTAAAAAAAACTCTAGGATTCCATGATTCTGCTGCCTCGGATAACAGGTTAGGATCACCAGACTTAGCAATATTTGAGACATACTTACTCTAAAAAAGCATTCGTTGTTTATGTGAAATTCAACTTTAACTGGGTGTTCTGTCTTGTATCTGGCAATCCTACAACAGCTAAATGTTGTTGGGAGGAGAGCAGATAACCCTGGCTCAGCCCCTCGCTGGGAGCCAAGGCAGGGCAAGAAGAGGCCTGTGAGGATGGTCTCCCTCCTCCTCCCCCTTTTCGTGGCTCTCCCAGGCGAGGAAAGGGCCCCACTGTCCCAGGCGGCTCTTCTCTGAGCAGGGGCATGGCAAACTCAATCCTCTTCAGTTCTTTTTGGGCAGAAAAGCTCAAACATATTTGATTTGGCCTCATTTCCAATCAGCATTAAAACAAAACAAAACTCTCTTTCACTACAAGGAGACAATTCTTTTTCTTTTTCCATGGAATTAAATTCTAACACATGGCCCAGGAGGTAGGTTTCTCCTCAACAAAAACTCCTGGGCATTGTGTTCAGGAGAATAGAATTTGCTCTATGAGTGTTGCAGATTCAACATTCAGTGAACATAAGATGCCTCTGACTCAAGAATCGGGATTTACCTTCACAAGCAATGGGGGAAATCACTTCTGTACAGCATTTGATAGCTTATACATTTTTTTTTCTTATGGTGTTTAATTTAATTTTTACAAACAACCCAATAAAACAGTTGTTGTATTAGTTACATTTTATGGGTAAGAAATTTGTCCTAGAACTGTTGTTTCTTACCCCATTTCCCCAGCTAGGAAATAGTGGCACGCGCCAATCCCCCAGCTGGTCAGTAGAAGAACCAGCTTCTTAACACAGTTACGGTGCTCTCCACTTGGCTGCCCCGCTGTGTGAGGACTCTCTTCCAGAACAGTCCTGCAAAGAGTTTTGAAAGGAAGCCCCAACGCCTCTCCACGCTTTGGCAGAATGGTAACATCTGCGTCTCTGCTCAGTCTCCTTTTGGCTCTCCTACTCTCTAGGCCTCTCCAGCAGCCGCAGCACAGGCTTTGAGAGCGGGCTGGTAAAAGCCAACCAGTCTGATTCGCCTTATTTCAATGGAGGAGGCGACTGCGGCACAGATTGGTGAAATTAGAGCCTAGACATTCAGGCAAGCCACTGCTGGCTTCCTCTGCCTCCAGTGATGAGGCTGGCTGGGCTCAGCCCTGGGGGCTGGGAAGTGCTCGGAAAAGCTGGGTCAGAGTGGGTGACAAAGAGCACTCCCATCCCTAGTAGTGGCTTAAGGAAAACAACACACACTCTCCTTTCTCTCTTCCGATGCTGACATGGGAACCTGCCCTGTGTGTGTTTGATTGGTGACTAGTAACTCAATTGTCAGTGGTCGAATTCACTGGATGGATAGACTAGACTGTGTTCCAAGGGTTGTTTGTGCCAGAAAACTGGAAAATTGACCAGGACTCTTACTATACAAGCTTTGCCATACGTCTCTGAAAAAGACCAGCTAATGTTAGGGTTGTGAATACTAATATTGTCTGGATAGCCCAAAATGTTTTCCTGTTGCATTTGAAAATATGTCTACTGGTTTGATATCTTAATTAATTTGTATTTATTTGTGTAGCTCCTAGAAAGTAAATCACTTGCATCCCCTGTATTCTACGTGAATATCATTTGTATTTATTCATTTCTAGTTTTTATGTATTTATATACTTTTGATCATTAAGAGGAAAGAGAATAAAACCTATGGAACACACATTGGACCGATGACTTTAAGATAATACATCCTCGCTGGGATCATGGGTGACTTTAGTCTCTTCTTTCACTCTCATAAATATAAAACTTCTTTAAAAAGAAAAAGTGAAATAAAAAAGATTATAACGGAAAGGAAACCTTCCTTGCCCAAACCTACACCCACAAACCGATCTCCCCAACTGCCTGACAGTCTCATCTCTTTCTAGCTGTTGACAAACAGCACACATTTCCATAATTGAGATAATTAAGGGCAGTGCCAGGTACTGTTATCATACAGTCTCTGCAGTTCAGGGACTGCCAATTTCTGCTCCTTCCTAACAGCCTGAAGGCATGGAGATTAACACCTACAGAGTGTGGTGGCTCGAATATAGATGAGGAGAGAGAGACAGGCTGCTTGCTGCCTTTGATTAAAACATTAGAAGAATAATTATTACAATAGTGAAATGGCTTCAGCCTTCTGTTAAGATTTTGTTTCTCCTCCAGTTTACCATGTATCCCTGAAACTTTTTTTTTTTTTAACTTCTCCATATGGCAAATTACTGTCATTGACAATCTTATACTTCAAGTTGAGAACATTTTGTGTGGATTGATTTAGTGGTCCCCAAGACGGGGTAATTTTCATTGTTGCCGAGGAGAGGAGAATATTACTTCTGGAGGCCCAGCAGGCATTTTATTAAACAATTGTACCAGCTGGAAACAAATTATTGCCTTTATTCGAAACTACCATTTAGAAGTCGAATGCTTTCATTTCAGTGGGAAGTAAGTGCTGGGACCAGCTAGGGTTCTCACATCGGTGGGTTTCTTAGCAGGCCAACCTACACCGAAATCTTGTGGCTGCTGGCTGCTGTTTTTACACCAAGGCTGTGATTGCTTTTAACTCAGAAACTGGTTCCACTGTCACTGTTTTCTCTGTCTAAGGCTCTGAAATATGTATGAAGGCATGGAGGGAGGGAGACACACATATTGGGCACAATCCAAATGCAATATTAATGTACCTCTTCTTCAGCTCTGATTCCTACAAAACTGTGACATGTACACTATTGCTGAAGCCTCTGGGTCCCACCAGGCTACAGAACAAGAGATGGGCACCATGCTTTACAAAGGATGAAGAAATGCTGGCCATGATTCTAAAGGCCGTGTGATCCAGAACGTGGGTCTGTTCTTGGGGGGCGAGAGGGGAGAGACATGTTCTGCTGAAAGTAGCACAGGGCATGTTATCAGCTAATATATCCATTTTGTATGTGGAGTGGGAAAATAGAATCTATCGAGACAGTGTAATTTAGAAGGGTGGAGAGAGCCACATCATTTCCAGGGCAGAGAAATGAGTGCTGTTCGGTGCATTTTTGGTGGAACTGATCTGTTTTGGCTGTAATTTCCAGCTTCCTTTTTTTTTCTATGCATAGTCATTTTTTTTTTTCTGTTTATAATGGAAAACTACAGCACGAGGCCCTGAAAACTGAGAAAGTGGCCACTGAGAAATTGCTTATTGCTTTCTTACCTGTTTATTAGCAAAATTAAATGCCTTCCTGTCAGAAATTTAATTGAATTGGGATTATTCAAATCCTGGGGGGAAGGTACATTTTGGTCATTTCATTTCTTTAAAATGTGCTGTGCCTTTTTTTCAAAAATTGATTTGAGAGAGAGAGAGAGAGAGAGAGAGAGAGAGAGAGAGAGAGAGAGACCCATGTGAAAGAGAAACATCAATCAGTTGCCTCCTGCATGCTCCCCAACTGGGAATTGAACCCACGACCTTATGGTGTACAGGATGATGCTCCACCCAACTGAGTCACACCAGCCAGGGCTGTGCTGTGACTTTTGACGTAATTTATTAAAACAAAAAAGCCCTCCATGTAATTGTGCAAGTCAGGAACCCAGATAATTTTCTCAACCAAAATTGTTCTACTCACACCTCCCTCAGGGTCCAGCCTTTCCCTTGTCATTTCTCAAGTGAGACAGAAATCAACTTTGAGTAAACAAGCAGCTTTTTAAATATACATATAAATATAAATATATAAATATTTCAGAGAGGAAGGAAGAGGGAGAGAGAGATAGAAACATCAATGATGAGAGAGAATCACTGATTGGCTGCCTCCTGCACGCCCCCTACTGGGGATTCAGCCCGAAACCCAGGCATGTGCCCTGACCAGGAGTTGAACCATGACCTCCTGGTTCATAGGTCAACGCTCATCCACAAAGCCACACCAGTGGTGCACAAGCAGCTTTTCTGAAGGTGATGAAACTGAGACAGAATTAAAATATTGTACAAGATTAATGGGGAGACAGGAAGAGAGGAGGTTTACAGATGCAAGAGGTTAGCCAGATGGAATCTCCTTTAAGCAGCTCAGAAACTAAGAGGTATTCAAAGAGATAGGGGTTCGCACTGTTCTGAGCATAGTGAGAGAATGAGGCTAAGCATGGTAGCATCACCTCAATTCTTTCTCTGTGAAACACAAACCAAATCCCAGGTGAAAGTTTGTGATCACCTCCAGCTCCATTTAATTGGGTGGGTTGGTTGGTTCCGTGAGAAGATTCTCTTCCTCTCCACCTGCAGTCCCTCCTCCCACCCCAGCAATGCTCTTCTCTGCAACCAAGGGAGGTGCTTTATGCCTGTTCCAGAATCAGGAGAGGAGTCAAAATCAGGTCTGTTCAGAGAGCCTGCTATGAGGTCTTGGTACATGGAAGTATACAACTGTGGCAGCTCAATATGACTGATCTCTCTCTCTCTCTCTCTCTCTCTCTCTCTCTCTCTCTTTCTCTCTCTCTCTCTCTCCCCCTCCCTCTGTCCCGTCCCTCCCTTCCTCCCTCTCCCCCTTCCCTGTGTGTGTGTGTGTGTGCATGCATGCATTTGAAATTTAACAAAAATACATTTAAAAAATTAACTTAGTTTGTGTGCATTTTCTGTGCTGCTAAAACAAATGACCACATCCTGGTGGCTAAAACAACAGTACTTCATTCCCTCACAGTTCTGGAGGCTAAAAATCTAAAATCAAGATGTCAGTAAGGCTGTACTCCCTCTGAAAGCTCTAGGGGAGAATCTGTTCTTTGCCTCTTTCAGCTTCTGGTGGCTATTGGCATCCCTTGGCTTGTAGCTGCACCACTCTCATCTCCGACTCCATCTTCACATCACCTTTTCCTCTGTGTGTCTCTATTCAGGATACTTGTCATTGAACCTAGGGAACACCCACATAATCCACATGATCTCCTCATATCACAATTTTTAATTTAATCACATCTTCAAAACCCTTTTTCAAATGAGGCCACATTCAAAGGTTCTGGGGATTAGGATGTGGACGTACTTGGGTGGGGCGCCATCTAGCCCACCAGAGTACCCTAATCTGATTGTTTGCTCATAGGAAGATGCTTGGAAATAGATGCAATATAAACATATTTCTTTCTTTTATGTGCCTTAATTTGTCCCAGAAATGTTTTAAGATAGATGCATAAGGCCATACATTATTTATGAAGAGAAATGATGTGTACTCTAGATTGGTCTTGTTCTTGCAGATACACTCTATGGTCTCTGGGGGTTGCAAGCCCTTTGCTGCTACCTCTCAGCACAGGGAGCGCTCAGCCACAGAAGGAAGGGGATAGTTCTGCTTCTGTGTTGCCCGTGTTCTATCAAGGACCTCGTCATCTCAGTTTTGCCTCATCTTCTGGTAAGCAGCTCCCACAAGCTCTTTCACAGGAATGATTCTCCGTCTTCCCGCAATTGTAGACACTCATTAATGGCTTGATGACTCATGTTCCTTAAAAAAGGTGAAGCGGAGAAATGTCCTTAACATTCCAGAATTTTCCCTGGCTAGGTGGCCAAAAATGAAGAGACAGAGGACCTCAACTGACCAACATACATTCCTTTGCCTTGCAATAGGCAGTACAGTTGGCAAACTTAAGTGAAACATGGTGACTGAGGTGTAAAACCAGAACCATAGTCCCCTCTTCCACGTGCTTCTTGCCCCTATTCCCTGAAGCTTGATGCCATTCCTCTCTTGTACATATTTTTAACTTTTATTTTTATTGTTGACACTATTACCTATTTGCCCGTCCCCACCCAGCCCATGTCCCCCCTTCCCTCTGGCCATCACCACACGGTTGTCTGTGTCTATGGATTAGGCAGATATGTTGTTTTACTAATCCCTTCACATCTTTTCATCCAGCTCCCCCTCGACTCTCTCTTTTGTACATCTTCTTCCACAAAGGAGAGCATTATTAATAAACTGAGTCAGGATCCCACTTAGGGCAAAGTCATATTTTTAACTCTAGCTCCCCACAACTGTGTCCTGCTGTGCTGGTTCTGATCCTTGGATTTGGTGATAAAGGGTGAGTGGAGCCCTTATTTAGACCTTGAGCAGTTTGCATTCAGGTTGCAGACATTTTTGGGTTCCCAATCAAAATGCCACATTAAGTCATCAAAACCTCTCTGAAGGACACTCACTTCTTTGATTGGCTCAATGAAATAGACTATTTATAATTGGCATCTGGTATCATAAAAGGAGTATTTCTTCAGAAACCATGGACTATACTGCTTCAGAAACTATAACCAAACCCCATCCTGTACCTTGGCTAGGTCCTGTGTCCTCTTCTCAAGAGGTTGCAAGGGAAAAGAGGCCCAAATTTCAACTTGGGTTGTGACCAATCAGATTATCAGGTCCTTCTAGGAATGAGAAGAAGCAGGGGCAGGTACAGTCAGGAAAGAGCAAAGTACATTTCCCTCTCCATTTCTTTCAGTTGCCTTAGTTGAATGGAACTTGGGTCTAGGGTGTGATTGTCCCTGTTTCATTCAGTTATCACTCTGCTGGGTCAAGGTTTGATTAAAAAAAAAAAAAAATCAATGGTCTGTCTTAGGTGGGCTTCCCTGGGGCATTAACCTGATAATCTGATTGGTCACCACCCAAGTTGAAAGTTGGGCCTCTTTTCCTTTGCAACCTCTTAAAGAGAGGACACAGGACCTAGCCAAGATACAGGGTGGGGTTTGGTTATAGTTTCTGAAGCAGTATAGTACGTGGTTTCTGAAGAAATACTCCTTTTATGATATCAGATGCCAATTATAAATAGTCTATTTCATTGAGTCAATCAAAGAAAAGAGTGTCCCTGAGAGAGGTTTTGATGACTTAATATAGGCGTTTTGATTCTCAGAAATGTCTTCTCTGAAGCTTATGCTTAGTGAAGTATCTCCTAGACTCAGATCCAAGAAGCATGAGTCCCAAGAGCTACTTTGACAAGAAGAATAAAAGGTGTATGTAGTGTCTAATATGTTTGTAAAACTAAAGCACACTATAACTCCCTCTTGGAAATTCATGATAAACATTAAAAGCCTCCTTAACCTTGATTAATGTGGAGTTTCCCAAACTTATTTGACTCTAGAGCTACTCTTTTCACATAATACTAATTAATAGAGAGAGACACATTCTGGAAAATATCGCATGGTAGAAGATGTGTTAGACTTTGAAACAGAAGGCCTATGTCTGACTCCCCACTCTGTACTTTTCTAACTGTTGGCATTGGATAAGTTATTAGTGAGCCTCAATGGTGTTATAAAACACTGGCCCATGGGTACAAAACACTGGCCCATGTCTATCAGGGTTGGGAGAAACCAAGATGTCTGTGAAAGCACTTCTAAAATAATCATAGGCTGTTCAAAATAGTTAAGTATATGTACACCTGTAACAGGAACATGGCCTACAGACTGACTCTGTACCACTGCCTGATTTTGTAAGTAAAAGTTTTATTGTAACACAGCCATGTTTATTTGTTCACCTATCGTCTATGGCTGCTGTTGGACTACTATGGGGAACTGAGTCATTTCGACAGACACCATGTGGCTCAGAAAGCCCCAAATTTATATGCTTTTGTCCTTTATCCCTGATTTGTAATAAGAAATCATTTATATTCAAGGATATGTTCTGTCTGTGGAGCAGAGATGACAGATGTGCTTCACTTGAGAAAGTGTGAAGTGGACGTCGGGCAAAGCCCTGACCTGGATCCTTGTCTCAGCGGGATCAGGTGGTAAGGTCTCAGGCCTAGCAGGGAGGTGGGGAATAATTACACACGGGCTTTCTCTACATAATAACTTGGGTGATGAACATGCCTGGACACTTGTAGCAAAATCCTGGAAGGTTGCCCAGTCCACCCCGAGTGGAAAGAGGAGCCAAAGAGCATGCAGTTCCAGGCCTTTGGAAGGGGCAGAGTGACAGTTTGTCTCAGACGCGTTATGGGAAAGTGTGGCTGAGAGCATAGAGTTTCTATGAGTTTTGAAAATCATTAGGGTCCAAAGACAGGGATTCACTTGCAAGAGCAATTCTCAGGAGATTAACAGAGCATTGAACCATCACTGTGACACTCCCAAAGCTTGCATCCTGAGGTCCGCTCTGGTGTGCGGGCTGGTGTTCGGGACCACTGGGTCTCCACTCTCAGACTGGCCAGAACACAGTGAGATCAGTGCTCTGCATACCCACCTCAATGCTTTTCTGAAGCTCAGCACCCCAAACTCAGCTGCTTCACATTCACAGACCAAGTACGCAAACAGCGAAACCCCAAAATAAGTGAGCAGTTCCTGGAAAGAAGAATGTCTTCCACTTAGTAGGTGGATGAGTAGCATGATAACAGCCTTCATGCCGGGACCTAGATGGTGGTGGTATCGCTAAGGCCCCTGTTTCTGGTCTTCGCAGTCGCGAGCTGCTAACAGCATCTGGCATCCATAACTCTTGGTTGAGGAATGCTTGCAGGGCTATTTGTGGAGCCTATCTCTGAGAACACACTTAAGACACCTCATATATTTCCAGCCATCCTCCCCACCGCGCGTGGGGGTGTAGGCTGCGATTATGTTTATGACGGGGAGGGATGAAATGTTTTGGAGTGTCACCATGACATTTCAATGCTCTGTTAATCTTTTGAGAATTGCTCTTCCAAGTGAATACTTACTGCTGGTCCCTACGGATTTTAGAACTCCTAGAAACAGAGTAAAAATCACAACTTGGGGTTGGACCAGCTAATTATCATTCTTCCTATTTTACCCTGCAGAGCAGTCAACTTCCCTTAGCAATTTAGAGGCAAATGGGTTTTACCTCCGCTTGGATGTCAAGTCCCTCTGCAATCTGGGAGCAGTTTTATTCCCCATGACTCTGGCTCTCCACTGCAGGCAGGTGGATGCATGACTGCCCCAAACTATTCCGCCCTCACCCTTCTTCTGGCCTCACCCTGCTCCCGGCCTCACCCTTCTCCTTCACTCATGCCATTCCCTTCACCTCACCCCTCCCACTCCTGACATCGCTAAGTCCTTTTCTCTGAACTCCCTCAGAACCTAAGCTGTGTGCTGTGTAAATTAAATTTAATGTCTAGTTGATACTATTATCTAGAGTACACTTTAAAAAGTATATTTTACTCTCTTCTCTCCAGCAAGAACATCAGCTTCTTGAAGGCAGAGACTTTCTACTTCATTTGAGCCTACCCCTCTGGCCTAATGTTAGCATGTAATAGTTTGTCAATAAATGCTATTGAAAATGAGAATTTTGAAAGTAGGTCTTGGGGGAGGGGGCCTCTTTGTCTAGTACATTTAGAAAAATTGACACATCTCAGAGAGATATAGTGGAAGTTCAGCTTATGAGAGTTATCTGCATTCATCCTAGGACTCAGAGGCATCTGGAAAGCCCAGGTAAGCCTTTCTACATTTGATCCAAGGAGTTTCTTGGGAAGGAACTCACCCTCAGGGAAGAGAAAGAAAAGGGTCTGGATATTTGGACAAGGCCTGTAGGCCCACGAGGTCCAGAGGGAATGATTCTCTCTTCGGATGGTCATCTTCCCCGTGTGTGTCCATGTCTTCAGATGGCATTCTTTCTCTTATACAGACAGCAGTTATAGCCCTGGCCAGCTGGCTCAGTTGGTTGGCGTGTCATCCCTTACACCAAAAGGTTGCGGGTTTGATCTTCATCGGGGTGGGTACAGGAGGCAACTGATCAATGTATCTCTCTCTCACGTCAATGTTTCTCTCTCTAAAAATCGATAAAAGCATACCCTCGGGTGAGGATTGAAAAAAAAAAAAAAAGACAGCAGTTATATTGGATTAAGAGTCCAGCCTAATCACCTCATTGTAACTTGATTACACCTGCCCTTACTACAGCTAACTTACCAAGCATCATAACTTAGTCGAGCCTTCCTTAAACGTGTTCCTAAAAGCTGGCAAAGTCACCTACCACCTTCGTGATCACGTGGCTGACCGGGAGCTGTGCTCCCTGCCACCGCCCAGCCTCACTAGAGAATAGCAAGTGCATATCCTAGCCCGGGAGAAGATCAAAATTCAAGATTATTTGAAGTACAGTTTCTACTAAATGCGTATGGCTTTCACACTATCGTGAAGTTGAAAATCGTAAGTTGAACCGTCGTAAATCAGAGAATGTCTGTACAAGTGAGGTCACAGCCGAGTTCTCCTCTTGAGCCTGGAACCTGGTGGAACCTGATGGGCAGCCTGGTCCATCCTCACCTGCAGCAGGAAAGCGGTGGGGGCGGGACTTAGAGGACTGTCCCTAAGTGCTCCCGAAGGAAGTCAGACCCACCACTGAGCGGAGACTGTGAGTAGAGCTCTTCTTCCCCACCCCCCTCCCCTGTTTCCTCCCTGCTTCAGATCTCTCCCCCCACCTCCAAGCCCTCTCCTCTCTATAGAGGGTCTCCTGTCTCCTCACCTCTCACAATCCCTGCTGTCTCCGCCTCACCTTCCACCCTTTCTTCCTCACTCCAGGAGCTGGGCAAGCCATTTTATTTAAGGGGGAAAAGAAACCACTTTCTCCTTAGAGGGTGTCTCTATGTCTTTATAGTTCTATCGGCTCTGTGTTGGATTGTGCAATTCTCAAGGAGGTTATCTTTGCCTCTGAGAATGAAGATGGCATGTGCTTGAGGATGTATTTGCTGAGGGGGGCCGTGGTCTCTGCTCCCCTCCAGATTCAGAGCGATCTCTAATCTGCCCCATCCATGCTGTGGGCGAGGTAGCCCCTTGCAGCTTTTCCTGGAGAGAGCAGTTTCTAGAATGTGTGAAGCCCTCCTGACCTCTCACTCTCTCATCCCCTGGATGGGCAGAGGGTAGAGATCCTAAGATGCTCCAAGTAACACAAATACCCTCTGGCTGTGACAGCTCTGACCACGCCTCCCTACCCTCACCCACACTCCCCATCCACTCAGAACTGGGTGGTGGGTTAGAACCCTGTGTGCCTGCCTTTGGCTGGGCGGACTTTTAAATGTCCACAGTGAGCTCTCTCATCACCCTTCTTATTTGGTTGTTCTCTCATCTTTTCTGACATAAATAGGAATTAGACTACTATCTGCCTTTCTATTTTGAGGCCCTACTTGGGTGCCTGGGGAAAAGCCTGGGTTAGAAAGCAGTCTGTTGATTGGGACCGGCCCATCCCAGGTGTCTCCGAGGAGGTGTTCCTGAGGACAGCTGCAAAGGCAAGCTTGCATCTGCAGCAACCACAGCCCCAGCAGATCCTGCAGAGAGAGAGCCAGGCCTCTGGGGACCTTGTGACTGAAACCCGAGCCTCCGCTGCTGTCACAGCCTTCTCCACGGGGTGGAGGGAGCAGGGAAGAAATGAGCTCACCCTTCCCCTCCCTGGCCAGCCTGGCTCTGGGCTGTGCCCTCGCTCAGCTCCTTGTCACCAGGCCCTCGGTGCTGGCGCTGACAGGTAGAAAAGGCTGCTGTGGTCACGAGCCTGCCAGCCAGACCCCACCTGCTGCTTTTGCGGAGTGGATAATCGGGGCATCAGAGGGAACTAGACAAACAGGAAGGACAAAGGAAAGTCCTGAGATTTGGGCTGATTCTCAGGAATTGAAAAACCTTTGTTAACATGAGAGCGTCTATGGGTGCTATGTTCTTGCATGTGTTTGTCTTACATATTTACTTACAGAGGCGGAATCATTAAGTCACGTGACCCCCTGAAGATGTTCTCAGTGGCAACAAATCTCTTAGCATGAGATTGCATAGCAATAAAAACTACTCGTGACAGTCAGGATGCCGCTGGGCTGTGTAAAATAAATTTTGAAAACGATGCTAAAACAGTAGGAGGCATGATAGTCTTGCAGAAATAAAAACGACAGCCTGAGATTGCTGAATCTGGATCTTCTGTTCTTGAATAATCCATGAGTTATTTTTAGCTTTTATTATTATTATTTTTCTTTTTAGTGTGTCAAAATGATGAGAACATTGCTTTTTCTCCCAGTTCCTTCCCAGAGTTTCCCCTATTCCTGAACTCTGGAGTCAATATAATGTTAAAAAAAAAACAAAACAGAAAGAAACAAAAAAGGATATCATTATTTGTTAGAGTGATAACTTGATTCAACAAGTTGGGTTCAGAATACTAGTAAATGTTAGGAATAAAGGAGAAGGAAGGAGGAAATAAAACATATTTTAGGGATATAAAACATATTTTCATGTTCTTAGAGTTTCTTGTCACAGGAAGTTGGCTGTGATTTTTAGTCTGGTGTCAGTGAGTCAGGATTGGTAGTGATATTGACTATCTGAGTGGCCTGTAATGTATGTGGCACCAAGGTAGCAGCTCTTTTTCATTAACTATTCAATTAACCACACCATCTCCCTGAGGAGGGGTAGCATTCCCTATTTCACTGATGAGAAAGCAGAGCTTCTAAAGACCCCATGACTTACTTACCAAGATCACATGACTCGTGGCTACCGGAGATTAGCCACGCGATGGTGAAATGAGCTGCTGCAAATATGTATCTTGAATGTTGGTGCGCAGGCCTTGGTATTCTGTGGCTGCTCTCTCTCATGGTTACCCTCCCCCTTTCCCAAGAAAAGGGGGTGGGGGAGGGTAACCATGTGCTTTCTGTGCTTTCTAAACCTTCGCTACTTCCCAGGCTCACAGAACAGACTCAGAACAAACAGAGACTGGTCCTACAGGCCAACCTGGAGACCCGGAGATGAGGTCAGCATGGCCATGGACCAGGCGGAGGACTCAAAGCCTTCTCAGTTCCTGGCTCTCCCTTCCCATGCAGAGGGCGGGAGTGATGCTGCCTCAGAGGGGAAACCCTGGGCGGTGAGTGGGACCAGGCTGGCATTGGCTTTTCTGAACCCTAAGGCCTTCCATGTTCCGAAAGGAATATGAAATATACCAGCATTAGTTTTCATCTCTACTCTGGCGTGGTTCCTATGTGCTCTGATTAGGAGCGCCCACTGCCGGGGGTGGGCCATTGGCATTGCAGTCCTTTGTGCCACATTCAAAGGTCCCTCCTCTCAGGCTCCCCTTCTGGACTGTTTCCATCAGCAGCAGAGTCTGTGTGCTTCAGCATAGGAGATGTTCCAAATATGTTTTATTGCTGACACAAGTGGTGTTCAATATGCATGGGCTGACTAGCACTAGCCTAAGGCACCTCTGCCCTCGCACAGACAAGGTTAAGGATACTGTGAGTCTGTCACTTACACTCCTTGGAATAGCATTTTGTTTGGTCCTGATTACATTCCTTGATACCCACTGGAAAGTAAACCGAATCCTGCCGCTGGGGTTTGGGAATATGTGCTTCACATGAGCCTTCCTCAGAAAGTGCTGTTTGGATTGTCCAACATGGCAGAGTGCTGACTGTATATGTGCCTGATTGCCAAATGTTTACAGAGTCAGTCTCAGATCTTCTTTCATTATAACACTAGAGGCCCAGTGCATGAAACTTGTGTATGGAGGGGGGGGGGTGTCCCTCAGCCCAGCCTGCACCCTCTCCAATCTGGGACCCCTCGAGGGATGTCCGACTGCCCGTCAAAACGGGCAGTCAGACATCTCTCTCACAATCCAGGACTGCTGGCTTCCAGCTGCTCGCCTGCCTGCCTGCCTTCCTGATTGCCCCTAACCACTTCTGTCTGCCAGCCTGATCATCCCCTAACCACTCCCCTGCCAGCCTGATTGATGCCTAACTGCTCCCCTGCCAGCCTGTTTGCCCCTAACTGCCATCCCCTGCAGGCCTGGTCACCCCTAACTGCCCTCCCCTGCAAGCCTGGCCCCCCCAATTGCTCTCCACTGCAGGCCTGGGACCCCCCCAACTGCCCTTCCCTGCAGGCCCGGTCACCCCCAACTTCCTTCCTCTGCCGGCCTGGTCACCCTTAACTGCCCTCCCCTGCAGGCTTGATTGCCCCCAACTGCCCTCCCTTGCAAGCCTGGTCCCTCCCAACTGCCCTCCCCTGCTGGCCATCTTGTGGTGGCCATCTTGTGTCCACATGGGGGCGGCCATCTTGTGTCCACATGGGGGCAGCCATCTTGTGTGTTGGAGTGATGGTCAATCTGCATATTACTCTTTTATTATATAGGATAGAGGCCTGGTGCACGGGTAGGAGCTGGCTGGTTTGCCCTGAAGGATGTCCCAGATCAGGGTGGGGGTTCCCTTGGGGCGTGGGGCGGCCTGGGCGAGGGCCTGTGGTGGTTTGCAGGCTGGCCATGCCCCCTGGCAACCCAAGCGGAGGCCTTGGTATCTGGGGTTTATTTATCTTCTACAATTGAAACTTTGTAGCCTGGAGCAGAGCCAAGCCTTCTGCTTGCTCTGTGGTGGCAGCCATTTCTGTTGGGATTTATGTATCTTCTATAATTGAAACTTTATAGCCTTAAGTGGAGGCCTGGGCTGACCAGGGTGTGCGGAAAGCTTGGCTTCCTCCATTGCCAGGGGCAACCCTAGCCTCCTGCTCTTCCAGCTCCGTGGCTGCTGCCATTTCTGTTTGGATTTATGTATCTTCTGTCACTGAAACTTGCCTTGAGTGGAGGCCTAGGCCAGCAAGGGCAGGTGGAAAGCTTGGCTTCCTCCATTGCCAGGAAAACCCAAGCCTCCCTCCTGCTCTCTGTGGCTGTAGCCATCTTGGTTGGGTTTATTTGCATATTTGCTCCTGCTTGGCTGGTGGGCGTGGCTGGTGGGCGTGGCTTGTGGGTGTAGCAGAGTGATGGTTAATTTGCATATTACTCTTTTATTAGATAGGATACCCCAGGTGGTGAGTGTGCATGCACGTGGGAGTTTGTGTACCTGTCGTCCCCCTGGTGTGTTGCAGCTGCACACACTGATCCTTATAGGCTGAAAGAAGGTCAGCGGGATCACTTGGCATGCAGTGACGTCACAGAGTCACTTAAAATGAACCATGAAAATAAGCAATGCTGTAAATCAGGACTTTCATTTTTCCTGGGAAAAGCTGGTCATTAAACATTTATCTACACACTCCTGCCTGTGGTCTGTGGAGGCTGATTGAGAATGGCCAGATTGGTTTAGGATGGTTTGCAATATCACTAACATAAATCAACCTGCTTACTCCTATTTTTAGTCCATGATGATGTTTCAGAAAGGCTTTAATATGTCTTATAAGAACCATAAGGTGTGTGTGTGTGTGTGTGTGTGTGTGTTTGTGTGTGTGCGTATTTACAAACAAGGTGTAAAAATGATAAAAACAGCACACATTTATTAGAGAATAAGACAATACAGAGAGGCAAAAATACTGAAAAAAAAAACACTCACCCTTAGTTCTACCCTCCAAAGGTAATAAGTTTTAAAATATAATGTTAGAAAGTTACTTGACCAAGCTTAAAGAAAGTAAAAAAAAAAAAAAAAAAAAAAAAAAAAAAAAGCACAGTCTTCTTGATTACGTTGAAATGACCCTATCTTTGCAGAAGGCCAGTTAGAAAGGTTAATTTTCAGGCTCTCATGATCACTTAAATTAGTCATGGTTTCCACAAAGAAAACGTACTTTTCCACAAACTTAACAAAGTGCCAGTTGCCCTCCCCTAGTCTGAGATTCCAGTGTCAAAAAGTTACGATATTTGCTACTTTGGTGCATTAGCTGGCGCTTTAGGGGTTATGAAATAATAAGCTACAGTTTGCTCCATATGAGCTCCCTGAGAAACTGTCCTCTGAAATGAGTTCAGTCCTTGGAAGCATTTAAACACAAAGACCTCTTCCAGCTGCACCATGAGAAAGTCAGCAATAATTGGGGTGCATTTGAGTATCCACAAAGTGCAACTGTCAGGATCTGCTTGGGATAAGAAGCACACATTGAGATGTGTTTGCTTTGGAAACAAGACTATTTTAGAACAAAATTAAGGATCCAAATGTAATAGAAGAGGCAGAGACAAGACTCTTCTTATTAAGCAACACTTGTAATTTGTTACCCCACATTTTGATGCTGTCACACTATAGGTTTGGGTTGAACACCCTGTACCTGGCACTGCTGAGTAATATCAATATATCCAACTGGCCAGCCTTATAACCCTTTGCGGCAGAACAACCATCCCTGCCCTGAAGCTCACCCACAGGAGGCCATGGAACAGCCCTGATGGCTTATTTAAAGTCATGTTTGTGCCTATTTCAGAACTTTAAACTATGTATAATTTTTCTATTCCAGAACTTTAAGATTAATGTAAATCCCTAACAATAGCATAACAATATTCAAGGCTGTTGGAATTATACAGAACTCAGAATTGAGGTCCCTGCCCTCGTGTTGTCTGCCTTCTGATGAGTGATATAGGGTAAGCATCGATTTATAAGACCTAGGAGAACCCAATTGCAGAGCAGGTGTCATAAAACCCATTGTTAAAGTGCTTTCATTCACCAAGAGTGAACCCTATGCAAACTGTGGCCTCTGGGTGGTTATGATGTGTCAATGTAGGTTCATCAGTTGCAATAAATGTGCCCCTCTGGTGTAGGATGTTGATACTGGGAGGCTGTGCATGTGTGGGCAGTGGGTATATGGGAATTTTATGTGCTTTTCCCTTAATTTTGTTGGGAACTGCTCTAAAAAAATTAAAAGATTTCATGTTCTAAGGAACCATTCCCATGATGGGACAAATTAAACACCTGGGCTGTGACATTTCTGGCAGACACCAGGAATGTCAGGTCCTGAGTAGTATGTATTTGGGTATGTGCTGGACCTGGAGTCATTAAAAAATAAAGGAAGAAGGAACCCCCTGGCAATGGGCAAGGAGACACCTGATTGGTGGTGTTGCTCTTATATCAATCAGGGGCAAAGCAGATGTACAGTCCTTAGTTCATCCTAGCTTGATGCCTGTGTCGGTGGCCAGAGCTGTTTCATGCCTGAGGCACATAAAAAAAAAAGGAAGAAGGAAGGAAGGAAGGAAGGAAGGAAGGAAGGAAATGAAGGAAGGAAGGAAGGAAGGAAGGAAGGAAGGAAGGAAGGAAGGAAGGAGGGAAGGAAGGAAGGAAGGGAAGAAGGAAGGAAGGAAGGGGGAAGAAGAGGAGAGGGAGGGGGAAAGAAAAAGGAGAAGGAGGAGGAGGAGAAGAAGGAGAAGGAAGAAGAGCAAGAAGAAGGAGGAGGAAGAAGGAAGAGGAAAGGGAAATAGAAGATACATCTGAAAGCCTTTCTTTCCAATAAACATATCAAAGGTTTTTAGTTAAAAGTGATGTGAGAGAGAGGCTGTGTTTTCATTATGGTTTCTCTGAGAACATTGGTTTAGGAGAGTGAAGGCAAGAGAGAAGCATGAAAGAGAATATGATTGTCAAAGGAAAATTAATTTGATTAGTGCTGTGTGTGTTTTTTTAACTGTAATGGTCAATTTTGGGAATATTATTATAGCCAGAAGCACCCCTCTGGTGGATATATTATACTCTAACCTAGAAATTGCTGACATCAACACTGAAAACAGATGGTGGTTTCTAAACTGATTTAATAATAGAATCCAGAGTGATCACACAGAAGAACTTCAACTACTAGACCAGTTTAATCAGAGTGATGCTCAGAAGGCATAATAGTGACAGACAGTTCCAGTCATGTGGGAAAGTACTCACAATCTATTAATCCTGGAAGATTATTATAGAAACAGAAATTACCTGGGCATCCACTGGGTTTATGGTTAGAAGATAGATCGAATCATGCTGAGAGGAAGTCATGACATCTGCTAAGTACTTTGAACTTGGCCAGATGTCATGACTTCCTCTCAGCATGATTCGATCTGTCTTCTAACCATAAACCCAGTGGATGCCCAGGTAATTTCTGTTTCTATAATAATCTTCCAGGATTATTATAGAAACGCTACATCTCTTTTTGTTACCATCTTCTCCAAGATGGCTTTGATAGGACTTATTGCTTTTAAGTGTATTCATACTCAGACAAGAAAGAGGTGCCAAGATTTTAGTACAATGTTCAAAGATACTTTTGAGAGAAACATCTACATGTTTCTACTAAATTTCTCTTCTACTACATGTGGGGCAAATCTGACACATCTTTGTGTTGAATCCATGGAGACTAGGAGAGACAATGTGGGGAATGCAGGTATCTCAGCAGTGGATAATTAAGCCCACCATATTCAGGGACATTGAGGTGGCAGGGCATTGCAGGGTGTCAGGGCCGGGGGGTAGGGTGTTTAGTAGAAGACCACAGCACCATGATCCCTATGACACTTTGAGAGGATTATGTAGACCAGGGAATAATAGCAACTTGACTGACTACAGACTGAGGATCAGGTTCTCTTCCATCTTCTCGGGCCCAAAGACATGTTTTGTAACCAGCGTTAGTTAAACAGCTGCCCAAGCAACTATATCAAGTTCTACCTTCATCTGCTTTCTCCTGCTCCCTTCCTAGCCAGATATGACCCATTTCCTTCCCTGTCCTTCCCTGTGGTTGAGCTCTTGTCCCTGATATGAGAGTACTACCTGTCGCAGTAGGCTTGTCTTAAGAAATCTTTAACTCAGTGTTTCTCAATTCTGACTGAGAATTAAAGTCACCAGAGGAGGATTTTAAACATAACGCTCTCCATACTTCTAATGTGGACTCAGCCTGTATGGAAATGGGTTGACTGGAGTTATATTAACGCATAGCCCATAACATATTGCCAATGTTGAGGGTCATTTCTAAGCTGAATCTGCATCTGGGTTCTGTGTAAGGTTTATATTACCCTTCTACTGCATGGACTTCTATTGTATTGAATCTCCATTTTGCCTGGGTTCTGATCTTGGATAATTATTTGTCTTGTCTCCTAACATACTGCCTCCTTGGCCTCTCTAAAATTTGCATTCTCCTATGCAAGCCTTCTTGAATATGGCTTTTTCAGAGAAAGCCCAATTATCTCAAAAGGCATCTTGGTGGAAGCTTTGCTTCTAGTGACCAGGGCATGATGTTCTGGTTTCTTCTTCAGTTTCTGGCTGAGACACTACACAAAGAGAACATGTGGCTGTGGGAGCATCTGGGATCACAACCCCATGGGGTAACAGCAGGTCTTCAGTCTTCTTGCCATCTCCATGGGTCCTAGGGCTCTGGATCCAAGAGGGAGCTGGAAGGGGTATGTGACTCCAAAGTTCTCCAGCTCAGAGTCAGCACTTTAACTCCAGAACTTTATACACTTCGGACAGGCGGATAGACGGGCTGATCAGAGTCCACACTTGGTCTTAGTGAAATGTACTATCAAAAGGAGGCAAAGTTTTGTTTCTGAAGTGTCTATCCTGTACTGTGGGACTCCTTTGTCTTGTCTAAACTTCATTTCATGGTTGAGGAAACAGAAAGGACAATTTGTGGCTTACAATGGAATTTAGAAACAAGGTAGAATGCTCATAAACTTTTATTAGACCTCACAAATACCTTTGCTACTCAATGTCTTTTATCCTGAGGCACCGTCCTGGGCATTGCAGTTAAAATAAACAACAACAACAAAAAAGAGTAAGAACTTTCCACATCTTAACAACTTTGGTTAAAACCTTCAGGAGTCCTGGTCTCTTGCAAGTGAGAGGTTAAAAAAAAGTTTAGAAGTTGTGAAATCTTTCTTTGAAATTCATTTGCCTTTGAACATACTCTTTTGCCTTGAAGAGGAGAGCCACCTATATTACCCAAAGCAAGGGCTGATGGGGAGAAATGTTCAGTTCTGCAAAGCTCACTTGGTGTTTCATAGAATTATTTCTTTTTCTTTTTGAAATGTTTTTGCAATATAGACTGATGTTTTCCCAGAGGTCAGATTCTGTAATCTGATGCACCACTCCTAGGTTATTAATCTTAAATATAGCCTTAAAAACCTGCATTTGGAAAACACACACACAACACTATAAACAAAACCTAACTTTCAAATAGATTTGTAAGTAAAGATGTCCTCAAAAGGTATTGAATCATGCATTTGCTAACTTAAACAGAAATATTGTTTAAAGCAGTTTGGTTCATTAAATTCTTTGTTCATAATACAATTTATAATAGTTTTCTAGACTTGCGCCCCCCCCGCCCCCCCCCCCCCCCCCCCCGTTGTAGTTCCCGTTGTAGTTACTGGTAGGATGGTGATGCTGGAATGGAGATTTAAAATAAAATATGGCTTTAGGCTGCCTAGTGAAAGTCAATGGAATCAATAGGAAGCTCCTATATTTGCATTCTTAGCTTTGGAGCTCAGGAGATGTCAACACATATACATTTCCCAGTTATGAAACTTTGTAATGAAAGATAATCAACTGCAATGCAAATGTAATGAACTCAGATTTGGGAATGCAAACTAAATCCTATATCCCATGGAAAATTAACCGAGTCAATAGTCTAATTTGAAGCTCTAATGTGAGAACAATGCACTTGAGAACAAGTCTGCCTTTTCAGGTGCTTACCCCATGGAGGTGGACAGCTTTCTAAGCTTTACTACTGGGTAAATGCTGCTGCTCTTATCCTTAATGAGGGTGCCAGTGAGTTTATAGGACCCACCCATGAAATGTTGGCTTCCATAAGACTTTGTGGAAAAACACAAAACTCTAAGCTCACATAACAGAAGAAGGGAGGAAAAGCTCCTTCTCAGCCGAACTCAGCTCTAGTTTAACATAGGCATCTACCCCCTTTTCCCCCCACCCTGCAACCCCCGACACACACACAGAGCAGCTCCCCCTTTTCTCCCTCCATCTTCCATCCAGCCTTGGGCAGCTTTTCTTACTTTTCTTGAATCACAGATCATCTCCGTTGGCCCCAAAGTCTCTGAAAATGGGGTATTAGCCCTGCATCTACCCTTCAAAGTGGAACTCCCTTCCATGATTCCATGGCCTTTTATGCTTCAAAGGCCCCCTGAGAGGGAGACCACCTGCAGAGCCCTCTTCCTTTCCAGCGTAAAACTGGTTCCTGTGCTTACAGGGTGCCTCACCTTCAATCATGCATTTTTAGGAGTGGCCTGCAATCAGTGGGTCCAAGATGTTTTTCTGGCTCTTTTGATGAAGCACCCTGGTGCCAGGTTGAGCTTGCAGTTGAATATGTAGGTCTGGAACTGAGAGATCACAGCTGGAGACATGGGTTTTAATCATCCCCATGGAGCTATTCACTGACATCATTGCAAAGAATAAGATTGTCAGCCCATGAGATGGAAAATGGAAACAAAATTCCACAGCTCCCTGAATCCTCTAAAGGTGTGCATAAGCTCCGTGAGGCCTGGTCTCCTGCATGGGAGGCGGGGTGTGCGGGGAAGGCGGGGGAGAGCAGTTGGGAAGCCACACCACATAGAGAATGCTTATGGCATAGAACAAGGATGTGATGCAGTTTTGTGCCGCTTTTCCTAAGTTAATGAGGAATACGGGTTATTATGCCTTTTGAAGAGCATTCTGGAGGCAAACAGAGCCTTCTGCAGAAGCTAATTTATAAAGATTTATAGACTTGGTACTGAACAACTGCACTTCGAGTAAATGCATAAGGGAGATAAAGACTTAGCAATAACGGCCTGGAAACAATGAGGGGCCGCCATAGCACAGTTGGTGCGATTTGTGGCTCACAAACCACATGTGGTGTATACAGTGGGACGGAGACTTGAGATGAAGGGAGACTGTTTCTGAAGCCATACCAGTTAAAGGTTATCCCCTTCCTGCCCTCCCCCCAGTTCCTCAGAGGAAAAAGAATTAGAGGCATGTGTCAAAACCCACTATGTAAACTTTATAGTTCATTTTGTATAAATAATCAGAGCATGTACTGTAAACCTAATCTGGGTTGCCAGATTTAGCAAATAAAGAAAACAGCCTGCCTAGCTACATTTTAGATAAACAATAAGTAATGGATTTAGTGTATGTCCATTCCATGCAATAATCATCCTGTATTTTATAGGACAATCTTAAACTGAATCTAATTCGCATTACAGTCATATTCAACAGCTGAACAAAACCTACTGTTCTCCTCACAAGGACTGAAGTTAAAGGCCCTCTGGGGACTGCTGCTGTCCGCGGAACTGACTTGGTGTCCTCAATATGTCCACCACGTTGTTTGTAGTCTAATTTTTCTATAGTCTCCATTCCCTCGTATACCAATGGATTCTCACCTCTCAAACCTGCAAGACATTGTATATCTTTTCCTATTGTTAACCCTTTTCTTCAAGTTTTCTTTTTCTCTTCCCTCTACCCAATTCCTTATCACTTGGCTTTTCAGATAGTCTCTTGCTTTCCAACGTAACCTTCCTCTCATTGGTAGATTTCCTCTGCTTCAACTCTCATACCTGGGAGCCAGCATCGCCCTCTTCCAAGTTACAGCCCAACTTTGAGGATCATGGCCAACACAGTGCTATGCATCCTACTTACTCCAATTAGCAAGGCAGACAGATCTCATAGATTCTCTCTAACTATTCCAGTCAAGAATTGCATGCCCAAGGTAATCCAGATGAGGGAAGAAGTTCCTCTTACAGAGCACTGTTTCTTTAAGGCTGAGTTGTGCAAGGTGTTCACAGTGATGGGTGCTTGGGCAGGCCCTGCAGCGAGTGAGGTGCCATGTAATGAGTTTGTACACGTAAAAGTCCTTGAGGCTGAAGCCAAACAAGGCCTCTTTCAGTTTTAGGCATCATCTGGTTAAAGGCAGAGGTGCATTGAAGAATAATTTTACACTACTTGATTTTATAAATACTAGGATTTGGGGGGAGGGGCTTTGCACAATTTTCTTAGGTGCTCTAGACTCAAGCTCAAAGCCTAATTCCAAAGAACCCTTTCATATTTATTCATCCTGAAATAAAAAGATTTTAATTTGAGCTGACACACTTAACATTTCATTAGCCCTGAAATCATGTAAAATCAATCCGTGTCACCAATATTGCTTATTATAGAGAAGGAATTTTTTTAAAAAAAATGCAACCATACAGTGGCAGATTTCACCCAACGGGTATGGAGAGGAAAAGACACCTTTCTTCCCTACTGATACTTAATTCCCCCAAGTCACTCAGAAACTGCTCTCCCTGGTTATCTCTGAGCTGTTATCTCAGCATTTCTTGTGACCTGGAGCCCTAAGAGCTCTGTTCTTGGTCCTCAGCGGCATTTCCACCCCTGCCCAGGCTGGCAGTGATAAATGCCTCGTCTTTTTTGACCAGAGGTTACTAGTATTTCTCCCCCAGTCCTGCTGAACTGTTCTTACCGGTTCAGTACCTGGGTCTAGTTTTTACATTAGCCCAGAGTGGGTTGAATCTGGGCAGGATCCGGGCGAGCTCCAGGAACCACTCCCAGCTAGTTAAAACATTATTTCCATGTGAGCTAATGCCATTCCTCCAGCTCTTCATGGAAACTGCTCAGCATTATCTAGCAACATCTGGAATGACTCTCTCTTTTCCCTCAAAGCGTGAACACTGTCAGAGACTCTTACTTCATGTGACTATCTGCCCTGTAAATGTGATTATTGGTGTGACTACATTAATCCACGTGGACAGATGAGTTTGTACACGTAAAAATCCTCGAGGCGGAGGCCAAACAAGGCCCCTTTCAGAAATAGATTTTTGCCACCCTTCAGTCCTTCTGGGTCACAGCTATTTTTATAGCAGTGCTGCAGCCTGGAGTTTTGGGAACAAGCCAAATGTTTTGGGTGTGTCTGTGCAGACGCAAAGATCTTTGGGGAAAAGGCAGCACAAGGAAACAATTTTCCTTTCCTTGGTTTCTAAGCATTTCTGTTCCTTGGTACCATGTATGTGATTGTTGTGCTAGATTGTTTTACATTTGGGGTTGTAGGCTGTATTTTAATATTCTCTTTAATCTTGCTTTTCGGTCCCTCTCAAGTCCTTTATTCTGCTGCCAAATCACTGACCTGTCTAACCTTTGCTGTAGGGATAAACTCTGACCTCCATGGAAATTCCACCATCTCAGGGAAGGAAAACGTTAGCTCCAGCCAGGCCTGGAATCTTGCAACAATGGGAAACCAAAATGACATTTTTATTGGAATAAGGCATTGTCAATTGGTTTACTCAAAATGAACATTTTAAATAATTTCTTTTGCTAAAAAAATTGTCTCTAGCATTATTATTTTAAAACATGTAGCTTTAGATGGTATATGGAAGTAGACTTTAAAAAAATCATAAAGTAATAATAAATTCAATGTTTTTCATAGTACACAGATCCTAGACTCAAATCCTAATTTTTTTTAGTAATGATGATAGTTCTTAATATCACTAATATGAAAAGCTAGTTTGTGAATTATTTAGTCTTTCTCTTCTCTATTGTCTCACATCCCTTCTCAATTCTGAAGGGCATTTTCAGTCACTAAATATATTGTGATATTGATTTTTCAAACTTTTAATTCCTTGGGCTGTGGAGGGTTTATTAAAATGGGCATGATTCTAAGCACCATAGAAATAGTATTTAGTATTCTCTCTCTCTCTCTCTCTCTCTCTCTCTCTCTCTCTCTCTCTCTCAACCTATACTGTTACACTTACCTTCCAAGGTGTTGTTTGATTTCCAGAAAGAATTGATATATCAGTCTGAGATCAGAGTCTTTAGCCAATATGAAAGGTAAAATAAAAATCTACAGGGTTGCCCTAGCCAGTTTAGCTCAGTGGATAGAGTGTCAGCCTGTGGACTGAAGGGTCCTGGGTTTGATTCTGGTCAAGGGCACATGCCCAGTTTGTGGGCTCGATCCCTAGTAGGGGGTATGCAGGAGGCAGCTGATCAATGATTCTCTCTCATCATTGATGTTTCTCTCTCTCTCTCCCTCTCCCTTCCTCTCTGAAATCAATAAAAATATATTTAAAAAATATCTTCAGGGCTTAAATTCAGACTCTGGGTAAAGTTGTCTGCTCTTGGTACAGGGATGGTGGAAGAGTAGAATGGAGCATCTTTCCAGATGCAACGTCTGAAGGCCTTTAGAGTATGGAGTGAAATCACTATTAGCTGGCTGGCAAAATGAGTCAGCATGTGATTTCATGACCACTCTTCTCTCCAGCAAAAGCAGAAGAAACAACCAAACAAATATCTATATTGAACACCTATTATACGCTGTGAGATACTTCAAAAGGAAAAGACTGGGTTCTTACCTTGCCACACAGAGAGCTGATCTAAGTTCAGGTGAATCTGGAGTCTGGCAAGAACAAGTCTACCACCCAGCCTGTGTGGCTCAGTGGTTGAGCATCGACCTATGAGGCAGGAGGTCATGGTTCCATTCCCAGTCAGGGCACATGCCCCGGTTGTGGGTTCAGTCCCCAGTGTGGGATATGCAGGAGGCAGCCAGTCAATGATTCTCTCCAGTCAATGATTCTCTCTCATCACTGATGTTTCTCTCTCCCTTCCTCTCTGAAATCAATAAAAAATGTATTTAAGAAAAAAGAAAGAACAAGTCTGCCTTCGACTGAGTAGGCATCACAATGACCATGGTCTCTTGGGGAGCTTGTTAAAAATGCACTTCATCTCCTGAGGTTCTGATTTGGTTAGTAAGATGCAGGGCCCAGGAATCTGCCTTTTTATGAACACCCACGGTTTCTAGATGCAACCTATCAACGCTGTCCTCATTCACACCAGGCTTCATTGGTTAAGAAAATGTTAGGCAGGAGAGATGGGGCCCCGCTGATGAGATTTGCTTAGAGTCCATTCACTGAAAGGTAGTCTTGAGGATTAATGGGTCTGCAGCCATACATACTTAAATTTTTTATTGTATTTACATATAAATTTGTTATATATAGACAGATTTTATTTAAAGTTGGAAAAATATTAATGCTCCTTAGTAGAATTATTTTTGTACCACACGAGAACTATTTTTTGGAGGGAAAAAATCCATCAGGGGACTGTTTCTCAAATTCTCTTAGCTAGATTTAAAAAATCTTTCAAATCTTTTATGAAGATTTCTTGTGGCAGGAAGTCTTCCTGTTGTATGCATATAAGGAAGTGTGTGACTGCAAAGAATATATAGGTTGTGTGTATATATGGGAGAGAGGAATGAACAGAGCTCCGCATAGTTTTAATTTGGCCATTCGCTCCTCCATCAGTGCACAAAGTACGATTGTTATAACTGCATGTGGGAGGAAGTTAAAGCCCCCGAAAGAGAGGTGTCACATTCTTGACACCAACATCTCATTTCAAAAGCTCAGCAGCAGCAGTCCTATTTTCAGAGTTTCTAAACTGGCGTAGATTTGAAGTGCCAGCTAGTTAGAGAAGCTAGGATATATTAATAGACTCAGGTGGTGGGACCCAGAGGCATTGACTTGTACATTATAAATAAGACCCTTGGTTTTCAAAATGTTCCCCCATCCACCTGCAGCCTCCTACACTTTCTACAAATTGGTCATAAATCCTCAAGTTCCTATAATGAGGACATTGCCTTCCACTAAAAAAAAAAAAAAAAAAAAATGTCCTTGAGATACGTTAGCACATGGACCGCAGTCATGCTAACGAAGCCCAAGAAAGAGACCTCAGACCTTACCTCCTAATATTCTTATTCAGTGGGTCTGGGTGAGGCCAGGCCTGTGCATTTTAGCAATCATTCTAACCCAAGGGCTTTCTGATGGGCTGGCGCCTGGAGTGCAGTTCGAGCCCTTCTATATTGGTGTGCATGCGTCGGTCCAAAATTTCCTCAGAAGGAGAGGGAGCTCTGGACCCATCACTCATGGGAAGTGCAGGGAATATGGACACTGGGGTGTAACACCACCTCCTTCACGCCTTTTCCCAGGATTGGCCTCTAACCACCACCTGAACTGGGCAGATGTTTAAAATATAGAAACACATGACACAGAACAGAGCAAACTCTTCACCTTCTTAAGGGCAGCATGGGCAAGATCACAGGATGGGACTGCTTTTTACCGGAGGAGGAGGGTTTGAAGCCTTTAAGTTTATAACTCAGTGAATAAACATCCCTGGTGTTTGTTCTGGAGAATGGAGATGGGCAGCGGAACAACCTCCCTGGATAGCTGGGGGCCCCCACCGCTCATCTATTCTTCACCAGGAGCACGCACCCTCGGAGTTCTGAGGGCGCAGACACTTCTCTGCGAGGAAGATTGTGATTGAACTTGTGGCCAAGAGTTTGGGAAGTCTGCCGGGGAGACTTTCTGGGAGTGGCGAGGGCCTCGGAAAGACTGGGTGCAGAACATGGGCTGGTCCCGGGTCGGGAGGAACGGCCCTCCCTGGCCAAGGTTGAGGTCCCAGGAAGAACTGAAAGCTGGATGATCTTGAGTGAAGGATCACCTGGGAGAAGATGTGGCCCCTTCCCTGGAAAGTAGAGGAGGTATCTCAGCCAGAGGGGAGTGGGCACGGACCTCACTCCGGGCACAGGGAGCTCTTGGGCCTACCTGGAGCCTGCGCCGGTTCTCATCTACGCTCCCAGTTGCCAGTAAGTGCTCCAGTGAAACCAAATGGGGTGTCCTCTGATACGTTTACTCCAACGCTAACACCAGCGGTTTGTATGCTACGGTTGTACCAACAATCCTAATTTGGTTTACGTGTAAAAATCTCTGCTTGTGCCCATAACTTATTGTAAAGCACTCAGCTGATTATATGTTTGAAATCAGATTTGGGTCCAATTATAAAAAAAGTGGGAAAAAGGAACTTTTCCTTTTGATGAGGCTATCATACCCTGCAAGTAACTTCTTTGGTTTAAGAAGCATACGGCCTGATAGGAGAAAATGGTTAACTTGTTCTGTAGACAGCAGGCATTGTCTTAGGTGCTGGGAGAAATGGGAATTAAAAGGTTGTGATCAGTGGGAAAGGTTTAAAAGATCTTCCTAATCTGAACGTTAGTCTCAAAGATGAAGAGGTCAGCAAGGGTTTGTGATTTGTTCAGATAGAACAGCTGACAGAGCTCAGGTGCCGGACTCCAGGCCACGCTCTTCCTGCTGCCCCAGGATGCCCCCTGCTGAAGCCACAGATGATCGATGGAGAAGACACGGGGGAAATCATCCAGACTTTTGGTCCTAATTTTACAAACACGGCTATGGGGTTAGAGAAGAGATGGAAGGGGAGAAACTGCCCTAAGGCAGAGCAACTGAGAGCAGGATCGGTGTCAGCAGGAGAGCTGCTGCAAAGTGCTCCAGGGAGGAACCACTGCGGGTAGAGGGAATCAGAGAAGGCGTTAGGAAGGAATACCAGCTAGAAGGACCTGGAAGAAGGAAAGGGATATAGAAGTCAGATGGGGAAGCAAGGGAGGAACAGGGGCCAGATGCTGTGGAATGCTTGAGACTTATGGTGCATAGATAAGGCTGAAAGGCGCGTAGAGACCGTTGTATGTCAAGCTAAAGGTGTGTCGATGTGTGCCACTAATGTGCTTGAGCAAGGGTGTACTATGATCAAGCCCAGTGGGGTTTTTTTTAATATTTTAAAATATATTTGTATTGATTTCAGAGAGGAAGGGAGAAGGAGAGAGATAGAAATATTAATGATGAGAGAGAATCATTGATGGGCTGCCTCCTGCACACCCTACACTTGGGATCGAGCCCGCAACCCAATCCAGGTATGTATGCTGACCGGGAATCAAACCATGACCTCCTGGTTCATAAATCGACGCTCAACCACTGAGCCATGCTGGCTGGGTCAAGCCCAGTTTTTAGGAAGATTAATCTGTAAGCAGCAGACAGGGTGGATTCACGCAGGGCAGGAATGGAGTCAGTGACATAATGCAATTCTTGCCATCGTAAAGGGAAGTGTTAATGAGGGCCTGGACGAGGGCAGTAGCAATTATGGCCTTCGGGACACATGGACTGGAAGTGAAGCTGGGCCTGGTCAGGGAAAATTATGAGTTTGGTTTTGGACCTATTGCGTTTGAGCGGCTGGCAGGCTGTCCCCAGGGGCATGTCCAGCTGACAGCTGGACACATGAGCCTGATGGCAGAAGCCCAGAACCTAGGGAGCTGCCTGTGTTTTTAGGGTCAGGAGGAGAGAGAGGGGTGAGGGAAAGAGATGGAAAAGGGGGCATCCATGTGTGAGGGACTGCTGGAACGCAGCCGAAGGAAGCCAACGAATGGAAGGATTGCAGAGGAGGGAGCAGTCAACAGCGTTCTGGGGCTCATGACTCTGGGATGGAGGTGTAGTTGGTGCTAGTAATGCAGGCAGAGGACAGAATACCTCGGAAGCTAGGCTTGAAAGGAAGGATCTTAAAAATATACCTGCATTCATTTACATTACTGTAGGAAGACAGAGGCCTGCGTACCAGGGAAGTATGAGGAGAGAGCACAGAGAAGGAAGATGTAAGCAGGCTGGGTCCACAGAAATGCCTCTGAGAACGTCAGGGAGGGCGGAATGAAGAACAGCAGACAGCACACACCTTGGCTTTTCCTTTAGGACAGGATGGGAGTTGCTGGTGAGAGTACAGAGGAACGAAGTTAAAAGACAAAGAATATTGTTTAGTTTTCGTTTGGGATGATGAGAAAGCGCTGGAAATGAATAGCCTTGATGGTTGCACAACATCATGGATGTACTTCATGCCACTGAATTGAACACTTAAGGATGGTGAAAATGTCCCTGGCTGGTGTGGCTCAGTTGGTGTGGGCATCATCCTGTGCACCAAAAGGTTGCCAGTTTGATTTCTGGTCAGGGAGTGACCCACATGCCTGGGTTTCGGGCTTGATCCCCAGTAGGGGGCGGGCAGGAGGCTGCAGATTGATGTTTCAATCATATGTCAATGTTTCTCTCCCTCCTCTCCAAAAAATCAATAAAAATATATTTTAAATGGTGAAAATGGTAAATTTGATATTAGTTATATTTTTCCACAATAAAAGACACAGAAGGGATATCCTTAATCTTTCAGTTAAGTAGATGGGAAGGGCAAGTGCTGAGAGGTGGACCTGAGGTGGGGCCGCGGAGGGGGAGTTTGTAGGGAGAAGAGAGAGCACCCGTGTCAGGCAGCTCCATCAGAAGCCCACGAGAACTGAACGCCAGATGGCCCAGTTTTGGGGCTGATGTGAGTGAGTCTCTTTCTCTTGGTAAATCTTAGTCTTACTATGTTCATCCATTGCTTAAAATTTGTCAATGATTTCCCATTTCTCTGAGGATAAAATTCTAACTCTGCCCGGACTTCCCAGGCCTGGCATAAGCTGAACCCTCCCTGCCTCACTATCCCTGATCCACACCATACTTACCCTCAAACTCCCGAGCCACACAGCCCCTCTGAGACATGCCAGACACTTCCCTGCCCAGGGCACTTGCCTGTGTTGTTGGCTCTGATTGCCCCTGTCATCCTTCAGTTTGAATGCGCCTCCCAAGGAAGGCCTTGAAGTGGCCTCCCCGCCACCACTGTCCTCGATCACAGCCCTCGGTCACTTCCTTCCTAGCACTCGTCATTGTGGGGCAGCGTAGGTATGTGTGGGTTGATTGTTCGTTTGCTGTCTCTCCACTAGCCTGTGATGGGCGTTAGGACCACCAGATTCGTGCTTTCCACATGTAGTAGGAACTCAGTAAAGATGTGTTGAATGAACGAATAGATCAATTTCTTTGCTTTTTGCAACAAAGCCCGGCAGCCTGGGCATGAGATTAAAAAAAAAAAAAGTAGAGAGTGGTGATTACATAGAATTGGGAAGGATAGGTGGGGGGTCGGTAAAAAAACTATGGGATGTTAGGAAGAACACTACTAATAAATGATCGATTCTGAAGTGCAAGCTGGAAATGGAAGAAATGAAGCAAGAGTTGGGGGTGGGGGAGACTGGCTGGATTAGGAAAGTCGCCTCAGTGAGCAGAGACTTCCTGATGGAGAACATTCTGCATGCCTAGTGCTGTAATGGCGCTTCAGTGTGCACCAACACGTGTGGGAAGTTGAGGGCACGGGACCTTGCCAGATTCAAAACAAATGGATGCATGAACCCTCTGAGACCTTGCATAGGCGGATTGAGATGAAAGTGCCCAGACAAGGACGAGGTGCGTGTCTGTGCTCTGCACCGCAATAGAGGGTGGTCATGCCCGAGAGCCCGTTAAGAGTCCCACCCGGGTTTCCTGAGTGCCCATCACTGTCTGAAACACAAGCAGCAGCGAAAGCTACTGCTGAGCCCTTGCTTCAAAGCAGTGCTTGCAGTTTACACATTAGCTCATGGCATCCTCACAAACCTCTCTGGTAAGTGATTTTCTGAAGACCAGACAGTGAGCCAAGTGGCAGAGCCCCCGTTCAACTCAAGCCTCTGTCTACAGACATGGCTTCCCCCGCCTTGATGATCACCAAGTGCGCAGGGTCTCACAGTCGTGATCGCTGCTATTAAGTAGATGGCAACCCAAAGGACTTGCAGAGAGGACTGCAAATGAAGGTCAAACCCTCAGAAGGCTGACAGAAGGCATATCTTCTATGTGCTCATGTGAGACAAATAGCTGGTCCCTCACACCACAGTTAATTACCAAATTACTTGCATGTGGGCTTAAAATCTTTTCTTTTGCGAAGGACTGTTCAAACACATCTTGCCCAGTGCTGGCCAGTGTGGCTCAGTTGGTTGGGCATCCTCCCGTGCACCTGGAGGTTGCTGGTTCAATTCCCAGTCAGGGCACATGCCGGGTTTGGGGCTCAATCCCCGGTAGGGGGCATGCAGGAGGCAGCCAATCCATGTTGCACTCTCATATTGATGTTTCTCTCCCTTCCTCTCGCTTTAAAAATTAATAAACTGATTAAACACACACACACACACACACACACACACACACACACACACACACACCCTTGCCCAGAGTGCCCCCTCAGTGATTCCTTGATTGGAAAGCCCCTGGAAGCACCACATACTGAGTCCCATTCACAGTCATCCTTTCTCCCCCGTTTAAGCACCAAATGCTGTCTTTGGCACTTTGCAGATTGGACAGAAGGTGTTGCCTTCAGGGGCATAGAGTGAAGACCATAATTTTCTGCCCTGCTTAATGCTGTACCAGATTTTAGTTTCCTGTTTATAAAAATTATTAGAGCCAATAGCATAGGGAGCAGCAGCTTTTGGGGTGGGGTTCTGTTGAAATTCCAGCTTGGGAGCTTGGGAGGAGAAAGTAAGATCAAAGTGAAGTAATGTGAGGAAATGTAAATATTAGGGCATTGGCCTGGAGGAGATGATGAATCGCCAGTCCATCTGACAGCAGATTTCCAAGGAGAAGTGTATTTTCATGACCGGCTCACATGTAAATCGCCACCAATTGTGTTATTTTGGCAAAAGTGAGTTCAGAAAATCTGCTTGATAATATTCATTCAACCTGCTCCGTCTTCCTGTTGATGTCAGTATTTTCCAGCGAACGCCACACGGAGGGCACGATCCTGGGCGGCATGCCTTCCCAAATCAGCCTCCTCTGGGCAATGGAGAGACAGTTCCATCTGGGATCTGCGAGGATCTTCTTCAGACCCAGCTGTAATAGTCATGGGCCAGAAGAAATCAACTGGTGCTTCCAGAGATTTCTGCTTCCTTTCCTGACTCGTGCTGAGCCCTGCGTGAATGGTTTTATCAGTAATAAAGATATTAACGTACTTAAGGGGTTAGCACAGCACGGCCAAGCATGGCAGAGGCAGTGTTGATGTTATGACTGCATGATTTATGTTTTCTTATTTTCATTGACATCTGAATGGCTCTGGGAGAGGGGCAGCGCACACCGAGTAGATTAAACCAACAGTGAGTCTCCAAGGAAGATGGCTGTGAGGGGAGCATAGGCTGAAACAGTCCTAAGAACCACTGTCCTCCCCATCAGACCCCGGCTGCGTGGGGAAGAAGTTAGCTTGTTAAAAACCTGAGGTGAACCAGACGTACCCAGAGGTGGATGCCTGAAACACGTTACATTTTGCGTTTAATCATAAACAATGGCGATTTATATTCATTATGGTGTAAACATGAAGCTGATGGTGAAACCTGTGGGAAGCTGCCTCAAGTTCAACTGGGTGCCCATATTCTTCCATTCATGAGTAGAGGGCCCTGTTTACAAATCCTAGGGTTTTTAATTCAAAGACGGGTTCGTTTCCCAGGGCTGCCAGAGCCAAGTACCACACACTGAGGGCTTCAGCAGCAGAGAGTTATCTTTTCACAGTTCTGGAGGCCAGAGGCTGAGGCCAAGGTGCCGGCAGGGTTGGCTCCTTCCGAGGGCTGTGAGGGAGGGTGTCCTAGGCCTCCCTCTGGCTTCTGGTGGTTGCTGGGAATCGTTGGAGTTCCTTGGCTTGTGGAAGCATCGCCCCCACCTCTGCCTTCATTTGGATGTGGTGTTCTCCTTGTGGGCATGTGTCCATAGTTCTCCTCTTGTAAGGACACCCGTCATATTGGCTTAGGGCCCACTGTGCTCCAGTGTGATATCTTAACTAATTCCCTCTACAATGACCCTATTCACAAATAAGGTCATATTCTGAGGTGCTGCCAGTTAGAACTTCACCATATCAATTTTTGGGAAACACAATTCAACCCATATAGGAGTCGATGAATGAGTTTATAGATTATATAGGCTCTTTTTATTTTTTATAGATTTTTAGAGAGGGAGGAAGGGCGAGGGAGAGAGAGAAACATCGATGTGAAAGTGAAACATCAATCAGCTGCCTCCTACATGTCCTCTACTGGGAATTGGGCCCAAAACCATGGTATTTGCCCTGACCAGGAATCAAAGTGGCAACCTTTCAGTGCTGGGTCAACGCCCAACCAACGGAGCCACATCGGCCGGGGCTATATTATAGAGGCTCTTGATCTCTCCTTTCTACTTTTTTTGCTGCCCAGTTTCTTAAAATGAAAGTTAGGAAAGAGGAGAAGATCAAGTTCTAGCCAAGGTATCTCACTGTTGCACTAAGCTTTGATGACAGGATGGGGCTCAAAATGAGGCTTTTAGTTCATGGTGTGGGTAGGTGGCTTCCCGTCACCAACATAGATAATGGGGTGGGGGCTGAATTAAGTAGAGAACCCCAGACTTCACTGTAAATGACCACGATGAAGTTAGGGTTATAACCCAACTGGAAGTCGGGAGCCACAACGTTAAATGTCTTCTTCTGACAGAGCCCACCGTGGTTTGTGGGAGACCTTCCGAAGGAGGGTCCAGGTGGCAGGTTCTGCTCTAGGCTGACCTCAGGGAGCCCGGGGGACAGAGCTGGAGCACCCCTGCCTGGAGGCCCAGGACCTGGGGCCGTGCTGTTGGTGCTCAAGCAGGTGGTGGTGCATTGAACAGACTAGGGCACACTGGCGGGCTTCATATCAACGACATGCTTGTTTGTTGGTCAAAATGTGATGCAGCTCTTATTTAAAAACAAACAAACAAACAAACAAACAAACAAACAAACAAACAAACCACCTCTTGCCCACCCAGTGTGGCTCAGCAGTTGAGCGTCAACCTAAGAGCCTGAAGGTCACAGTTCGATTGCCGGTCAGGGCACATGCCGGGTTTTGGGCTCCATCCCTACTAGGTAGCATGCAGGAGGCAGCCAATCAATGATTGATGTTATCTCATCATTGATGTTTCGATCTCTCTCTCCCTCTCCCTTTCTCTCTGAAATCAATAAAAACATATTAGAAAAAACACACACAAGAAACATTTCTTTCTTCCCACACACCACTACCTCACCTTCTAACCCATTCTCAGACCTCAGTCATGTTAGACATGCTACTTTGCCTCATCTTTCCATCTCCTTCACTTATTTTAGGGGAAATAGTTGTAACAGATTTCTCCTAGGAAAATTATTCTAAAATTTTGACCACCAGAGTTTTTCCAGAACATTCTAAAACTCAGCAGTAACTTTTTAAGGTATCAAGGAGAAGATGTTTAGAAAATGACATTTCATTTCACTAATTGCCATGCTGCATGGCTTTTATGGGGCTGTGGTTAGGATTACCGGAGAGAGGCACCAGCGTGGATTACAACACAGCGCTGACCTTTCCCACCCAGCTGAAGCTCGAAAAACAAAACCCAATCCCATCTTAACCAACCATACCTGCGTCTTTTCTGGGAAATGCCCCCCAATGCAAGTTTGTTTGTTTTCTCAGATGGTTTTCCTTGCCTGGGAGAGCAATCCCGAAGCTGAAATCAATAAGGTTCTCATACTACATAAGCATTTTGCCTCCTCGGGCTGGGCGTGGGGCCTTTTTCCCTTCTGTCTCTAACACACATCAAATGCCTTAGATTGCAGTTTGTCCTGAGCAGGTTATGCAATTTTAATCTTAAAAATATGAAAATAAAAGGCATGATTAAAGCTAAAACAGGACACTTTATTTTTAAACCAAAAGATGCAAAAACAGCAACAGAGAAGAAAAGAGCCTAATTAGAACTGTCTCTGGGGCAAGTGCCCATTTGTCATGGTTCCTCCTACTTTCCCACTATTCTCTTCACCCCATCCCAAAGCTCTCAGCCTCCTCTGTCTTTGTCTCCCGTGGTGTAGCTCTCGAGTTCTAATTCTACCCCAGCTTCTTTCACTAAAACAAGGAAATTTAGCAAACACATTTAATATAATGTCTTTGTCAATTCCTCTCTGTTGCAGGAATCCACATGGTCTTGGAGTTGTTTTCTGAAAATATACAAACATATTCTCGACCACAAGTTAATAAAGGAATCTTTTCTATAAATTTGACTTGGGATCCTTTTTCATTTTTTGCCCAAACGATTTTCCTTTGGCTTGTTTTGACACCATGTGTGTTTTTCATGGGTGTCCATGAAGACAGAAGAGAAACAGTCCAGAGATGGAAGACGCTGACGACGCCTTGCCGTACTAGCAGTCAGCAGCTGTGCGTCGCTGCAGGTTGCCCAGGACCAAACCAGAGAGAGTCGGACCTACATTACCACCATTTGTCCACCATCCAGAACTGAAATATCATTGCTGACATGTACACATAAGGAACTGTTTGACATTGAAATTGGGACTCAAAAGAACTGTTGGCCCAGAAAGAAACTCACTACAGACTGATTCATTTGCCTCTCAGCATAACCATTATTGCTTGTCTCATTTTTAGTTCTTATAAGTGTATTTCTAGTATCACATGATCTCACCCATCTAGGGGAAATAATGAACAACATAAACTGATGAACAAAAACAGGCCCAGAGACAGGGAAGCATTGATCAGACTGTCAAACCTCAGAGGGAAGGTAGAGGAGGGTAGGGGTAGGGGGAGAGATCAACCAAAGGACTTGTATGCATGCATATAAGCCTAACCAATGGACACAGACAACAGGGGGGTGGGGGCATGCATGGGGAGGGGTTTGGGATGGGAATGGGAGGATAAGGACAAATATGTGATACCTTAATCAATAAAGAAATTTAAAAATATATATATAATGTCTTTGTAACGTGTATTTTTCCCTCTCAAGAATAAAGGGGGCTTGAGGACAAGGAGACGCTTGACACAGCGAATGAATTGCTATTGGTGTCGGGTCAAGTGGCTTCAGGGTGGCAAAGGTGTCTTTGCCTAGTGGCATCAACCCTATTAGGAATAATGACTAATAGCCTGGCTGGCATGGCTCAGTGGTTGAGCTTGGACCTATGAACCGGGAGGTCCCAATTTGATCCCGGTCAGGACACCTGCCCAGGTTGTGGGCTCGATCCCCAGTAACGGGTATGCAGGAGGCAGCTATCAAAGATTCTCTCTCATCATTGATGTTTTTCTCTCTCTCCCTCTCCCTTCTTCTCTGAAATAAAAAATAATAACAATAAAATAAAATAATTTAAGAAAAATGACTAATAGCCCTGGCTGATGTGGCTCAGTTGGTTGGGCATCATTCCTTGCACCAGAAGGTTGCTAGCTTGATTCCCCATCAGGGCACATGCCTGGGTTTTGTGTTCGACTCCCGGTACAGGGTGTGTAGGCAGCAGCTAATAGATGTTTCTCTCTCTGTGTGTATCTGTGTGTGTGTGTGTGTGTGTGTGTGTGTGTGTGTGTGTCAAAAAAGTCAATAAAAATATTTTAAAAAAATAATAATGACAAATATTTATTAAACACTTATGTGTGCGTATGTTAAATTGTTTGTATTTGATAACAATCTATAATAAAATGTAAAATTGTTTCATTTTATAAGAGAGGCATTTGAGGGTAAAGAAATTAAATTACTTCACAGGTGGCTCAGCTCTATCTCTGGCAGAGTTGGGAAAGGAACTTGGGTGTGTCTGACCAAAACCACCATTACTCTCCATCTGATAGGAACGGGAAAAGCAGCCGGATGACAGGGAGGCAGAGATGACTTAAGTGACCCTGAAAGCAGAGTTACTCCAGATTCAGAAGTGGAAAGTGCCAGGAAAAGTCATCAGTTCCAGTATTTTCCATTCTCCTTCAGCCGTGGGAGAGGTGAGTGTGATTCTGACTACAGATGAGGCCTGGGAAAATCTTAGAACTGAGGCTTAAATACCACATGTATACATGCAACGGAATATTATTCAGCCTTAAAAAATAAGGAGGGAATCCTGCCATAGGTGACAACGTGGATGAAGTTGCAGGATATGCCTAGTAAAATAAGCCAGTGACAGAAGGACAAATACTGAATGAGTCCAGTTAAATAGGAAGCTAAAGTAGCCAAACTCATAGAAACAGAGAGTACATGATGGTTGCCAGGGACTGGGGGTTGGGGGAGGGGGGGCGGAGTTGCTGTTCAACAAATACAGAATTTCAGTTTTGCAAGATGAATAATTTCTAGAGATCTGCTCTAGAATGTTGTGTATATAGTTGACAATACTGTATTGTACACTTAAAAATCTGTTAAGAGGGTAAATCTCATGTGAAGTGCTCTTACCACAATAAAAACAGCAAAAAGCAACCTCAGATGGGTAATGGAGCCGATCTACTTTTTCCAGCGATAGGACGGGGGGTTGGGGACAGGCAGTGCTAGAGAAAGGCCGTGATTAGTTGGGCTTAGAGAGGCAAAGGATGAGAGGAGGATGCAAGGGAATGGAGGTGCTGGAGAGAGAGTACTGGAGGGATCCAGGATCCAGGTTCCACCCCTGGAAACAGGCCAGTAGCTGTTACCTGTGATTCTCATGCCCTTCCCCTCTTGCTGGTGGCCTCCTGTTCTCCACTTCCAGCTGACATGCCTGCTTCCAAGTAGAAGGATAAAGAAAGGTGCCAGAGGAATCTGTTCCCTTCTATCAGGAAAAGACTTTCAAGGACATTCCCAGCAGTCTTGTTGACCAGAACCATGACTTAGGGCCACCCTGGGCTGAAAAGGAGGCCGGGTAAACAAGTCGGTCAGCTGGGCTCATTGCTAGAGGAAGAGAGAATGGGGTGAGCCAGTTACATGTGCTGCTGTTCACACACCTTAGTGTAAATAACTGATCACTTTGCTTTTTACGTGAAATCAGTTACACTACAAGAAAGGAACCTTGACAGGTATATAGGATGGAAATAGACCCAAAGTGAGGAAAGGAAGGATAGTGCCAATGTATTGTGTACTTTAAGAAGACCGGTTTCTGAGGAGTAAAAAGTGCAGCTGGTACTATAGATAGACTATAGCCAGAGGTTCTGGGGTCCACAGAGACAGTAGGGCCAGGTGAGGGGACAGGGGTGATAATGGTAGGATTGGATGGCAGCAATGATGACCTGATTTATTTTGTAATTTTCCCTTATTGACAACTTTTCTGATGTACCGTTTGCTAAAAATCTTCTCCGGTGCCTTTTCTTTCCTTTTGCCATACAAACTTAACTTCACAGATGCCTGCTCTAAAAACACACAACACAACGAAACAAAACACCCAGGACCCTTTCTAGGGGATTAAGGAAGATGCTGGCAGCATGCAGCACTGCCAGGCCTGCAGGTGGGAGCATCAGGAGCAGGCCTTGTGGACTTAGGTCATTGCTGCCTCATCGCCTGAGCTATATGACCTCTGAGGTGTAGAGCCATGATGACTGGAAGCTCCTGCATTAAGGGCCAATCTTGAATTAGTCTATCAAGAACAAGACCAATTATGAATTAGCTCAGCAGAAAGAGCCAAAAGGAGGGGAGTTTCTGAATCATTCCATTTAATTTCTTTTCTCTCACTTTTTCCACTTACTTTTATTTCACTTTCATCTTGGAAGTCTCCTTGGCTGCAAAGGCATGGATTTCTCCCCTCCCCACTCTGAGGTCAAGGCACTGGGCTTAGGGAGGGGTGTCTACATTCCTGCTCTCCTGGTCGATAGATAGAGCTGTGGCCGCTAGGGAAGCCGACCATCACTTTCTGTAGTCACCACAGTGGGTGACTCGCCAAAGGTCACTTATGGAGCCAGGGAGAAGCTGCTGTCTTCTGGACTCCCAGTTGACCTCACAGCCCTTGGCAAGCCCAGAGAAGGGTTTGCCCTTTGGTGTAAAGTCTATCATCTTTGCCTCAAGCATTTAGCATCAAATTGCTGGAAGAAGATTTTTTAAAACTTGCCTTATTTAAAAAGAGTCTATTGATTCCTCCTGCTACTGCTGCTACTTCGGATTCCCAGTATGCAAGCAAGAATGATTTATGAAAATGCTTTTATATCCTAAAATTGTAATTCTTGAACGTTGGTATATTCTCCTATGTACTCAGTAATGAGCTCTGATTGCATGAATCTCCAATTCCTCCTTTAAAATCAAGACCTCTCTTCAAGGCTAGGTTTTTGTACCTGACAATTTGATGTTATACTCTCATCCTTGTTTACTACAAGTAAAAAATTAAGTTTTTAATAAAATAAAATATTTTTAAATCAAAATACTTTTATTGAGCAAAAGGCAGATAATGAAGATAGTTTATTTATGTTAGAACTTTGATATTCTAGTGAGATTAATATGTTAAAACAGTTTAATTAATTCTTCAATTACCAAAATATGTTTATCAAGTGTCTGTGCTAGAGGGGAAGTAGTTTTCAATCTAAGGAATGAATTCATATATTTTTTTCAATTTCACAGAATTAATTTCAAAGTGATTTGAAAATTAATTTTTGTACTATCAATAATTTTTAGGTTCGTGTTTCCTTCTTCTGTAGTCTTGTAAATGCCTTCATTCATGTGCCACATTGAATTTATTTATTTTTTTAATATATTTTTATTCATTTCAGAGAGGAAGGGAGAGGGATAGAGAGAAAAATCAATGATGAGAGAGAATCATTGATCAGCTGCCGCCTGCATGCCGCACAATGGGGATCGAGCCTACAACTCGGATATGTGCCCTGACCGGGAATTGAACCATAACCTCCAGGTTCATAGGTTGATTCTCAACCACTGAGCCATGCCAGCCAGGCTACATTGAATTTCAACTACCTGTTTATTTGCTGGTCTCCTCTACCAGCCAGTGAGCTACTAAATGATTTTGGATAAGTAAATATCTGGGAATGGGAATGAGAGTACAAGTGAACAATTATTAATGAGTTAAAGCACTTGTAAAAAGGGTGGTGATTTACTAGAACAGAAATGCACAGTGTAAGATACAGACTTACTAAGATAGCAGTACAAAAACACATCAACTATTTGAATCTTCTTTCCCCCAGCTTAGTTAGATCCTTTTGGCAGTGGAGAGCTGCAAGAGTGGACATGAAGGTTCTGTTTTCAGACCACTGGAATTTGCTTCTCCTTTCAACTCAGAGAGGTCCCCCACTCACCTCTCTGGTGGGTCCCACTACAGCAGCCTCCGAGTTTGATGTGCACTCAGATAACCTTCTCAAGTTACAGGCCTGAATATGTCACCCTCCCCTAAAACCTCCCAATGCCTCATTGTCCTAAAAGAAAAGGAAGCCAAGCCTCCCAGCATGACCTGCCTACTGAGCTCCCCTACATTCACCCCCACCCCACATCTGCCATCAAATTGGCACTGAGAAATGTAGAATGGCCTTGAATTCCAAAGTATATGTGGATTTAAGTTCCAAATACTGTCTACTATTTTTAGAGAAGCCCTCTTTTTAGTCCTAGAGCTGGTTCTCAAAGACCAGCAACATCAGAGTTATCTGAGAACTTGTCAGAAACACACATTCTTGGGCCCCACCCCAGACCTTCTGAGACAGAAACTCTGGAGTGGGGCCCAGTCATCTCCTCTTTAACAGGTCCTCCAGGTGATTCTAAATCACATTTGTGAACCACTGCCCTAGGGAATAGGAAGTCAGGATTTCACAATATGCTGGTGTCCTAGCTGGATTCAGTGCAAGTGAATGAGTTTGCATGGGCTCACAGTGTGAGGAAAACCCCCAGTGATGTTCTTCAATTTACTCAAGCGCCCAAGACCCTGTTCAGATCTCCTCTTCTTTCTTAGACTGAGTTTCCCACCCCTCTGTTTCTAAAGGCAGAACAAAGAGTTCTAGAGGATAAGATCTAGGACTGTTGATGAGCACGACAAGATGTATCTGAAACGAAAAAGGCCTGTTTGTGTTGGATCAAGTCCACCAGTCTCAGAATCGGTCATGCCTCACTGGGGAGAGGGAAGGAGGGAGTGGCAGAAAGTGGACATATCAGGCTTTGAAGGTAGGGACGCCTGGTTAGAATCATACCCCCAACACTTAGAAGATGACAAATGCCTTGACTTTCACAGAGCTCCATTTGAAAGGAGAATAATAGCTCCAATCCTACCAGAGTGTTGGGAGGGTCAAATGGGACACACAGTATGCAGTTGCTTCGCAAATGGGAGTCCCTTTCCCTTTTCCCACCACCTGGTAAAGGCCTGTCCAGACCACATTCACAGGGGGTTTAAGGATAGAGCACAATCTGTTTTTGTTGTACTCTGAGGCTAGTCTACCTGTGGCATTCCAACAAGGTTTTGTGACAGAGGGATCCTGATAGGGTTGCCAGATAAAATACAGGACACTCAGTTAAATTTGAACTTCAGATAGAATATGGATACTATTTTAGTTGGTATTGGTGTGTCCCATGCAATATTTAGGACATCCCTCTGCTAAGAAAATTATTCATCGTTTATCTGAAATTCAAATTTAACTGGCTGGCTCATATTTTTATTCACTGCTAAATCTGACTACCTTAGGGTAGAAGCAAGTTCCAAGGCTAGCCTTTTCTCCCCGGTCCCTAACGTTTTAATAAAGGTCATTCCTGATCAGAACACACTGAGCACACCTGATGAGGACACCCGGCACCGGAAGACATGGGTGATGTGGGGCTGAAGGGAAGGCCCATCTAACTGTCTTGGGAATTGGGTGGGAGGGAGGCAAGGAGGGTGGAGGACTGTGATGATGGTCGATGCACCTCCAATTCTTGCCTCCACTAGCAGGACGGGAATCCCCTCTTCCCTTTCCTCCCCCACTCCAGGCATTCTGGAGGTGAGGTTCTGTCACCACCCCATTCTGTGCAGTTGTTGTACAACTGTAGGTCAGATATGGTATTAAAAGCAATAACTGTTCTTTTTAGGATCCTATGGTGCTTATTTTTATTTTCCAGTCTGATGTCAGTATGGTAACGCGACTTCACCAAACCTAGCAAATGGGTAAGATCTTAGAGCATTTGCTTATTTCCACTCCTTTGAAAATATTTAGGAGTTGCATTATTTAAACTAGAAAGAGATGAGGGAGTTAGAAGGGAGGGCTGCCGGCCCCAGGCACAGCCAGGGGAGGGTGCTAAATGTGGTTATCAAGAGATCAAAGTACCCGGGAGAGACTCCTTTGATCTGATGCTTGTCAGAGTTGCAATTAGATCTTTGATACTCTGCACTTGTCTACCCCCCTTCTTCACATTTCTCTTTTCATGGACACCTGGAAATGCTAGACCAAGGCTTGCCCTAGAAACAGCCCAGTGGCTAAGGGAAATCTGAGTATGCCCTAGGACATGAGAGATATCCTCTCTCCTGGAGGAAAATCCCTTTTCTAAACACAGTTGCTGTCATTCCTTATTTTTTAGGGGAAAAAGATAAATGTGAAATCCCCCCAGTTATTCCTGCAGATACCTATCCCAGTGTGTGAGCTGATATTAATCATCCTGTGGTTTCCATGCTTTTCCTTTGATACAAACAGGAAAGGTACCAATTAGCTGGGACTGACTTTGGGTCAGGGTTGGGGGGGGACTCAGGGGCGGTCGGTCAAACCTGAGCAAAAGCTGCTGGGTACCCAAGCCAAACTCTGCCTCTTGATTGCTGTGACTTTTATTTTCTAAACGACATAGGACTACCCAAACTGCATTTCGAGCCCTGCTCAGTCTTCCCTTTAACCCGGAAAAGCTGCTTATCAGGGACTCTACGATCTTATTTATGGTGTTCTTCTAAGTAGCCTCAGTCTCATTCTGAGAATTTTTTACACAACTTGTACTAGTCCTCAAGTACAAGAATAATGGTACATTTCTACGGATGAGTCAAATGCTTCATCCCTATCAGTCTGTATAGATACAGCCTGTCTGTTTGTTTCCTTAATGGACAAGATTTGATATGTGTGTTTCCTAATCCTGAGCTATTGAAATATTGATTCTCATCCTGACCTGGCCTCCTGGGAACGGAGCCAGTATATCTGCATCTCTGTGCTCCACATTTAGTCTGTCTTCCTGCCCGGCTGGCCTGTGAACACCAGAATGAGATTAGATTTGTTTGGGGGACAGAGAATGTAAATCCTAATGAAATAGCTGTCTGGCCTTATTTCTATTTGACAGAATAGGGCAGCCATTCCTGACATTTTTGGCCAATGTTATCATGTGTTATTACCTTAATATCCTATTTGCTTCTTTTTTCCTATTTGATTTAAATGTGTGTAGGCTTTTGGTGAAAATAAGAAAAGAAATCCTAGCTAAAAATCCATTTGAACTTCTGAATCAGATTGTTTGAAAAATGTAAAACATTTTATAAGGAATTCCAGAAAGACAGATAACTTATACCACATCAAAAATGTCTCCTGACTTGCCAAATATTAGAAGCCTTTCCATGACTTGTGTGATCTTTGAATACATCTTTCATTTGTATTTCAGGATGGAGGGGTGGGGAATGTATGTGCCATTCATCACCAATTCAATGATAATGAATCATTTATCCATGACAATATTTAGGAAACAGAACAAAGGTAAACTCTGAGGAGACTCTAAGGCCTTCCTATAGCATGTGCAATATCTTCTAAACATTGCTGACTCCCTTCGTTATCGCTCTTCTACCATTTTCCCACTTTGATCCCACACAATTATTCCTCAGGACCAGGGTGATGACTTCCTACGGGGCCTCCTCTCTCAGTCTTGTGGTTTCCAATATGCACCCTCCACACCATTTCTTGACTGAGATTTTGAAAAGGCCTACTTATTTACAATCCTCTAGGCCAGTGATGGCAAACCTATGACACGCGTGTCAGCACTGACACACGTAGCCATTTCTGATGACACGCGGCCGCTGAGGTGGCCGCATGCCGAGGATGAAACATTTGCTGCTCCTGAGGATGAAACATTTGCGAAATAATGTTTTTTCCTCAAAGTGACACATTACCCGAGTTATGCTCAGTTTTTTGGCGAAGTTTGACACACCAAGCTCAAAAGGTTGCCCATCACTGCTCTAGGCCCTAGAGTCTAGGGGCTTCCTGTTACCCAGAGTCCCATGCTCCTTGACTAACATATATAGTCGTCTGTGATCTGACTCGCCTCCCTCTGCAGACTTGCCTTCTTTCCAAACCCATCTTGAACTTCACTTTCAGAAATGCTGAAAGGCTGTTTTCCATGTTTGCCTTTTCTCACACAGTTCATTGCCCTTGGAAGTCCAGTCCTTTCTCTTTGCTCTGACTTTCCCCTTGGAGACTCCCCTCAAGGACATCTCCTCCAGGAGTCCTATCACACTTGCTGTCTCTCTCTCCATGAACAGACCTTCCTGGTACTTCCTTAGCGATGCCCTTGTTTGACTCCATCACTGCCTTCACCGTCTTTCCTGACTTTGTTTGGGCCCATCCATTTCCCCGACTGCCCTGCAACTTCATCATGAGTAGGAACATGCCCTTTTCAACTTTGTATTCACAGTGACTTAGGCAGTGCATGGAGCAGAGAAAGTGCTCCTGAGGATTTTTGAGCTAAATTTAAGAAAAGATACTGAGAACAGAAACAAAAATAATAAAGGCAAAAAGAAGTGGGCATTGATAACATTCTGATTTCGGTAACAACCTTTTGAAGAAGGATTATTAGCTCTATTTTACTGATGAGGAAACTGAGGGTCATAGAGATTAAGTTTGGCGAAGGGTCACAGATAACAGTTGGGGGAGCCATGACTAGAGCATGGACACCTAGAACAGTTCCAAGAAAGGATCAATAAGGATCAATAAATATTTGTGAATTGAACTAATTGCTAGGATATCTGCAAGTATTACTCTTGAGTGGGTACATTATCAAATCACATGTAGGAAGAGGTTCTCTAAAGACCATCTCGTTTGTCAGCTTCTTTCTGTAGGGTTTTATCTGCCCAGGAAAATTCCTCTAATAATGTGGAATGAAGTAACCATTGACTCACCAGTGGATGAGGTGTTTTATCAGCCAGACTCATATAAATCATGCACACTGGTAGACCAAATCATTGAAGCCGGAAGCATTTATGAATCACCAGGGAGTTTGGATCTTTTGGGTTTGCAACAGAAAGGATGATAAGCAAAATGAATTTACTGAAGATTAGTGGCCTCAGAGAACCTCCAGGACGGCTGGAAGACCAGGCTCAGGAGTTGGGCAGAAACAGAGGGAGGCAATGCACCAAATCCTTGGCTAGCATCCATTTGCAGAATGGGCCAGTGGGGATACTGTTGCTGCTCACCCGTCACTGTGGTCTGCATGGCTGCTGGTGCTGAACTCTGATACTTCTGGCAACATAACCGCTACCAGAGAAGAATTATGCTCTGCCTCATACCTTACTGTCATCAGCTCCTGTTCCTATGGCTACATATAACTGGTGAGCCCAGTGCACACATAAGTCTGTGCTCTACTCGGAAGGGATGCTGGGAATGTGAGTCCACTACCTCTGCAACTACTACAGAAGGTCTTATACAGAGGGGAATTCTCCAAACATAGGGAGGCCATTTGGACCACCAAAAACATGACCAATTTCCACTATAAGGTTAATATTTTTTTAACCTTAGAATGGAGGTATTTCACGAATGGCAACATACGATAATGATATTTATCTTTTCTAACACTACTAATTGAATTCCTGAACTGCCTTGGGTAAATTGCTTCAAATGTTTCATAGAAATAGTGGTCCAAGTTTTACCACATATTTTTCTCTCTGGAAATAATAAAAATGGTGGTGGGGGATGTTAGGGGGATCATTTCCTGTGGGCCTGGAGAGTGAGAGATCATCCTGCCCTACAGAGCCACTCAGCACCAAGGTCTGGCATCGTCAGCAATGGCATCGTCACGGGAGAGGATGGGAACAGTGAACTGTGACTGTGTGGGCCCAAGTGAGGCAGTGACGGAGCACAGGCAGCCACAAGCGAGGTGCCTACGGGACTGATTGAATATGGCAGGTTTCTCCCCAAGAGGTGTTTATTCCCAGAACTGTATAGTCTGGACAATTTAGAGAGAGGGATTGGATATCCTGCCAATCTCTGGAGACCCATGCTAGATTTAATACGAAAAACAAAAGAGTGTGTGGAGGGATTGAGCAAAAAAAAAAAAAAAAAAAAAAAGAGAACTTCTGGACATGGACAAGTGTGGTGATTGTGGGGGGTGGGGGAGGGGTGGGTAGAGGTAGAAGAGGGCATAGAGGGGGTAAGTGGTGATGGAAAAAATAAAAATAAATAAAAATAGTTTTCAAAAAAACCAAACACAATCATATATATTGTCTTGAAGGACTACAGAGCCGCCGAAGGAATAACATGATCAGATTTATATTTCCGAAAGATCACTCTGGTGGCAGTGAGGAAAAAGATCTGGAATGGGGGGGAAAAACAGGGACCAGTGAGGAAATTCTGACAGTCCAGGTGGCGGAGGTAAGACCCTACAGCACTGTGCTGCAGTAGCGGTGGGAATGGGAGCTGGAGTTTGCAGGACTTTGTGTGGCTAAAGGGAAGGCTGGCAGTGCCTGTCCCCGAACAGAGAACTGAAAATAGTTACAGGATTTTGTTGGGGAGACAGGGCTGGCGGGGTGGAGCCTAAGATAACAAGTAGGCTTTAACCCTGCCCATCGTTTATGGTAGGTGGAGCTTTCGTGTTGGTTGCCTACAAAGGACGAGCACTCGGAAGAGATATCTGGGGTTAGGGTCAATAAGTTTTGTCTCTATGGTTACCTTACCAAGAAATCTCTAGGCTCCCCTAGTGACTAGAGGAAACCTAATAACATTTGTCCCAAAGTGCGAAACTGGAGAAGTCAGGCTAGTTTCCATATTCCAATGTAGGAGCTATGAAGTTTTCCCTCTCCTAAATCCGAGCTCTTAAAAGCAAGCAATGCTGCATTTTGGGGATGTTGCAAGTTGTGACAATGGAGAAGACGCCGGGTTGGCAGTTAGCTCTGTGTGTTCTATACAGATTCTACCCATGACTTGCTTTGTCATGGGGGTCAATTAATCTGGACTTGGTTAGTTCTTCTCCGAAAGATGAGAACTAAATGATCTCTGCAGTCTCTTTTGGTTCTAAATTAGCCTGAATGACTGGAGTCCCCCCTGGGGTACATACGAAGCCACACACTCTTTGTTTTTCAAATTAAGTCTAGCTCTGGCCTCCAGAGATTGGCAGGATATCCAATCCCTCTCTCTAAATTGTCCGGATTATGCAGTTCTGGGAATAAACACCTCTTGGAGAGAAACCTGCCATATTCAACCAGTCCCGTAGGCAGCCCGCTTGTGGCTGCCTGTGCTCCGTCAATGCCTCACTTGGGCCCACACAATTGCAGCTCAGTGTTCCCATCCTCTCCCATGACGATGCCATTGCTGACGATGCCAGACCTTGATGCTGAGTGGCTCTGTAGGGCAGGATGATCTCTCGCTCTCCAGGCGCACAGCTCTTGGTTGGCATGCCCTTGCTTGGCTGTCCGCCTGGCCAGCACACCCACACTGTCTGCCCTACTCCAAGACTGTCTCTCCTCACTGCACTGGAGTTGGGGTTACGTTTCTAGAACTTCCCTTTGCCATCATGGTGAGTCTGCTTTTGGGGGCCCCTGGTGTCTTTTCCTGCCAGCAGACCTGGATCCGCTTACTGCAGTCCACCTGAGACTTAGCCACCTCCTTTCCATTAGAGCTATCCTTCCCACCGCCAGGGGAACCTCCAAGAGGGCTTGCCATCTCTAGGATAGAGACGTGGCTGCGAATTTTAAATGACTACCCACTTTCACTGAAAAATAAAAGTCAACAATTCTGGTTAAGCAGGTATCCATTTAGCATTCTGTGTCTCTATAAACAAGCAAGGAGCAACACTAAGAATAAGAACACGAAAGGAGAGACCAGGCAAGAAGGGTGAGAAGTGGAACATTTGTCAGTTGGCGTCCCATTAAGCAGACACAGTCACTGGTTGGAAATCATCTGCCAGGATCCAACTTTTCAGCTGAGGCTGTGGGAAATTCTTGTGGTGTGTGGGTAGGAGGGTGTCCGTCATCATGATAGGAAGGATGGGTCCTGCACCACCACCCACCCAGCCACCAGCCCTCTACATATGGCGGCCACATGCTGTGAACCGCCCCCCCCCTGCTTCTCCTAGCCTAGATATGATGGCCTGGGGGTGGGGTGGGGGCGGGGCTGGGGGTGAGAATGTCCGCCTGGAGGCTTCACAGAGGAGTGGGCTCCGCTGAGCCAGCAAAGTGGGAGGGCCTCTGAGGCTGCTGAGTGACTTTCAAAGAGAAAGGGCAGCTTTGCAAGGCAGCTTGGGGAAAGCAAGCTAGACTGATGCATAAGGAGGCAAAACAAGCTAGAAAAACACTGCTCTTGCACAATCAACCACTGAATATGTGTCATCAACATGAGATCATCCTTACCTGGCAACAACACAGCTGAAATAGATCACTGATGTCGTTTTTCATTATTCCCGAGGCCAACATGGCCTTTAACTGATAACCATCCCATAATAAGAATACTGACATAATAGCCCAAAGTGCAGGAAAATTTTTTTTTTTAAATAATAAGATGAAAAATGTTGTGAGTACAGAGCCAGAGAATATACTTGGATTGGATGTTTTTTAGTGCCTTAAATTTAAGCAGTTGTGGTTTGTTATTTTTATATTAATTGCACCATCCTCATAAACTTTTTGAGATAAAATGAAGAATTTGGATGTGTGTGTGTGTGTGTGTGTGTGTGTGTGTGTGTGTTTGGAAATCTACATTTATCTTAAAGGTGGTAAACATCTTCAACAAAGAATCACATTTGTTCTTCTCTCCAGATGAGCTCTTTGAGAATTGGGATCCTGTTTTTGCTTCATATTCATCCCATGTTGCCAGGCAGATCTTAAAGCGCATCCCGCAGATTGAGTTCCGCCCGGACAGACTGATGCACACAGCAAGAAACACGCATGTGCGCCGCTCCAGACCCCGCCGGCCCACCTGATGAAAACCTAGGAACGTGACTCGCTGGTCCCTGGTTTCATAATTAGAAGTTTGCAGGAACAGACCAAGTCATGAGCAAATGTACATTTTTCTAACTAGTGGTTGCTATAATTAAAGTTATTAGTTAAGGAAAGGCTGTTACTTGGGGCAAAACAATCAGAAGGAAGTTTTAGCAATTAAGTCAAATTCACTGTGGTTGCGAGGGTTTTTTATTTTCCCTTCTCTTTCTTTCTGGAAAACAAAACAACCTCAGGCGAGTGTTCTGTACTTCCCAGAGAGTGTCTTGACTCGCAGTGGCTGGAGCGCAAACAGTGAACTGTGCTGTTGACTCGGTGCGCAGGTTAATTAAGAAGCCGCTGGTGATGAGAAAAAAGCCAGCACATTTTCAGTTCGTATTGACAAAATCCATGACGTAGGCAGAACTGACGTGTGTTCAATACTAGGAAGACATGCTAGAGGCATTTAGAGGAAAAGGCTGACAAAGAAGGCTTGAAGTCCAGTACGGGATGTCCCGTGCTAACAATGAGTTGATCGTTGGAAATTCCATGTGCTTTTCCTCTTATATTCATTATGTAGGCAGAAGTGTTCAGGCCCTCAGGTTCCCTCTGAAAAGTGGTTCACTCGTAACGGAGGAATCGTAAAGGAGAACGGGCCTGGGAGTTGGGAGACTGGGTTCTCGTCCAGGTCTGAAATTAAAGTGCTGTGTGGTTTGGGACAGCCGGCTTTCCACTTCCAATCCATGTGTACCTCAGTACAGTCCAGTTTCAGAAGTACAACAAACTGACCTTCCCATGTAGCATCAGCCATTGGGGGAAATCTATTCAAAAGCCTGATATGGATGGTAGGAATACATTGCCCACCGGGCTATGGCCCTGGGCGGGACCATCCTCCTGCTCCTCCTGCTACTGGGGGTGGTGTTGGGGGGCCAGGGTTGGTTTACAAAGACTGAAGAGCAGTTTGAGGCAGTTTTGGGGTTGTCCTGCATTTGCAAATCCTGACGTCAGGCCTTGACCCAGCAAAAGCCCCCAGTTTCCGAGGTAAGCTTTCATTTCATGGACCTTGGGTTTCGCCCTCCAGCATCTCCTCCCATGGTCTTCACTCATTCCCGATGCCCCAGTGTTTGTCCCCTTGGGAACACCACAAGCCTTTTCCTCACACCACCAATGAGCACACAGATGCTTGTGCAGTTGTTCAGGGGACATGGAAAAGGGTAAAAAGGGTTCCTGCTAGACCTGCTTCCACTCCCCACTCCCCTTCTCTCTTAGGGAGGTCACAGTGGTGAATTCGCAGTTGGGACTGGCCCAGGGCAAGAGCCATTATGGAAAAGAGAAATAGAACTATAGGATGTACGGGAGATGCAACTGACAAATCTCGAACTGCAAGTAAGAAAGTCAGATGCACTCAAAATATTATTTTAACACAGTTACTCAGCACTTCAGAGATGAGTTAACAAATCATTTCTTGAGGCCTTTTCTGTTTGTCAATATTTGAGCATCTGTAATGACCTAAGATCTAAATTTCATATTGTGATATTTTGTACCCTGTTAAGGCCTGGTGGCAAAAGATAAAAATACTGACTCCTAAAGTGAGTTCAGAGATGTGATTAAGAAATAAAAATACATTTAAATAATGTCACTCCCTCTGGTGCAGAGCAGCAAGGATATTACTGTGTGTCTGGATGAAGGGACTAGATGCCACGTTGAGAACCCCATGTGAAAACAGGAGGGAGAGAGGCCCTACCAGTTACATGGAAATGAAAATAAAAACACTAATGAAGCAGTCAATTTTTCAAAAAGCCGCCTCTATGTGAGAAATTAAATGAAAATGAAAATTTAAGAATAGGGTCTCTCCAGTCGGTCTGATTGAGTGAAACTTAATGATAAAATGGAATGACATTGTAAAGAGCGGTATCAGCTCACTTGCAACGCTGTTCGCATTGAAGATGCAAGAGTGAATCACCTCCAGAGCCTGGCTGTGGTCTCTCAGTTGAGTGGCACCGATGCCCAAATTTCAAAAGCAAATTGACAGCAAAATGGAAACAAAAGTCAGTGCAGAAATTGTGCTCCCAACTCAGCTGATGAAAATACTGGCTCGTAAAATTTACAGTACTGTGATAAGCCTAACGAATCAGGAGATTGCCATCTTGGTTTGAGACGAAGGTTATGGACTACACTCTGAAGTGGCAACAGAATAACTCTTTGGTATCAGAAATCATGGGCCTTGAAGCTGCATTTCTCTTTTATGGGATCTTTTAAAGCATTGATATTATTTCCTCATCTCTGACTCAAGTCTCACTGTAAAGATACTACTATGAAGGCAGAGACATTTTAACTTCATCGTTTTATTTTAATTAATTTGAAATATTTAATATACACAGATGAAGCACAAAAACTAATATTAGAAACCCTATATACCCAGCATGCTAATTTAATATGCTAATACTTTGCCACACTTGCAATATTTATTTTATATACCTCATCCTTTTGTGTGATACTCAGAATAAATTTCTACTCAAATTTTGAATTCACTAATTCATTATGATTTCCTTTATTTTTAATTTGGGCAAAATTTATATAGAGAGTCAAATGTACAGTTAATACATGTAGCTCCAGTGACTTTTGACAGACAATACACCTGTGAAAAACAATCCAACAAAAAATGTACATTTTCATCACTCTAAAAAGTTCAGTTGTGCCATATTGTATTCAGTCCCCTTCAGGAGCAAATTCTGTTCTATCACAATAGATTATTTTTGCCTGTTCTTAAAAGTCATTTAAATGAGACCACATGGTATGCACTCTTTTGTGTCTGACTTCTTTGGCACAACATAATGGGTTTAATATTCATCCATGCTATTGCATCTTTACGTTGATTAGTGGTATTCAGTTGTGTGACTATACCATGGTTTATTTATCCATTCTCTGTTGATAGACTTTAGGGTTGTTTCCAGTTTGGGATTATTATGAATAAGGTTGTGATGAAAATTCTTTTTGTGGGTATATATTTTTATTTTCTTGAGCTAAATACCTAGAATGGAATTGGTGAGACATCAGAAGGTACATTTTTAACATTATAAAAGCTGACAAATGTTTTTCATAGTACAGTAGGTTTTCGGGTTACATCAGAAATCCATTCCTATGGCATGACATAACACGATTTTCGCTGTAAGTCGGAACCCACCTACATAAGCACCTACATCACTCACATGGAGCACATACACAGCAGTAATGAAGTGAAACAGTAAAAAAAAATTTTAAATAAAGATAAAAATTCCTGACCTTTACTTGTGGTAAATAAATAATAAAAAACATAAAGCACATATGTACATATGTCGGAATGACGGAACATTTTTTTATATATATAAATAAACTAGAGGCCTGTTGCATGAAATTCATGCATGGGGGGAGGTCTCCTCAGCCCAGCCTGCACCCTCTCCAATCTGGGACCCCTTGGGGGACATCCCTCTCACAATCCAGGATGGCTGGCTCCTAACTGCTCACCTGCCTGCCTGCCTGCCTGATCGCCCCTAACTGCCCCCCCTGCCAGCCTGGTTGCTCCCAACTGCCCCCCCTGCCAGCCTGGTCTCTCCCCACTGCCCCCCCACCACCATCTTGGTAGCCTCCAACTGCCCCCCACACACACACCAGCCTGGTCGCCCCATGCAGCCTGCTGTTTAGTCATTTGGTCGTCCCTCACTAACCCCCCTGCCAGCCTTGTTGCCCCATGCAGCCTGCTGTTCGGTTGTTACTGTAACAGCATCCTGGACAATTTGCATATTTCTCTATTATTAGTATAGATGGGAGATGGTGACGTAACCACGAAACAACATACATCGAGTCCGACGTAACCCGAGGACTGCCTGTAGTTGCACCATTCTATATTTTGTGCAATTTATGAAAATGACAATTTGCTGCACATTCTTGCCAACATTTGATTTTATTAGACTTTTAAATTGCAGTCGTTTTAGTGCAATTAAAGTGGTATCTCATTGTGGTTTTAATTTGCATTTCCTTGATGAATAAGGATATCAAGTGTCCTTTCATGAGTTTTGTTTTTACCATATTAATCTACTTTGATGACTTGTCTAAGTATTTTGCCCATCTGAAAATGAGTTTTCTTTTTTAAAATCTTTAGAATTTTTAAAATGTATTCTGAATTCAAGCTCCTTGTTATATAGATGTATTGAAAAATTTTCTCCTTTCATGTGACTTCCTTTGCATTTTCTTAATGGCAAATATTTTAATTAGTAGAAATGTTTAATTTTTATTTCTCATTTCCTGCTTTCTTTTTCATTAATAAAATATTTTTAGCATTTTACATTATTTCCTGTATTGACTTTATAAAAATAGCTTTATTGAGGCATAGTTGACAATAAACTACACATATTTAAAGTATGCAATTGATAAATTTTATTATATGTATACACTTGTAAAACCATTACCATCCTATCTAATAAAAGAGTAATATGCAAATTGACCATCACTCCAACACACAAGATGGCCACCCCCATGTGGTCAAAGATGGCTGCCCCATGTGGACCCAATATGGCTGCCACAAAATGGCGAGCAGGGGAGGGCAGTTGTGGGCGATCAGGCCTGCAGGGGAGGGCAGTTGGGGGTAACCAGGCCAGCAGGGGAGAGCAGTTAGGGGCAACCAGGCCAGCAGGAGAGGGCAGTTAGGGGTGACCAGGCCAGCAGGGGAGGGTAGTTGGGGGGACCAGGCCTGCAGGGGAGGGCATTTGTGGGGAACCAGACCTGCAGGGGAAGGCAGTTGTGGGGGAGAGGGGGCACCAGGCCTGCAGGGGAGGGCAATTGGGCCGGCAGGGGAGCACTTAGGCATCAATCAGGCTGGCAGGGGAGTGGTTAGGGGGTGATCAGGCTGGTAGGCAGAAGTGGTTAGGGGCAATCAGGCAGGCGAGCGGTTGGGAGCCAGCAGTCCTGGATTATGAGAGGAATGTCCAACAGTCAGACATCCCTCAAGGGGTCCCTGATTAAAGAGGGTGCAGGCTGGGCTGAGGGACACCCCTCCCCCCGTGCACGAATTTCGTGCACTGGGCCTCTAGTAACCAAGATAATAAATAATCAACCATTCCCAAAAGTTTCTTCAATGCTCCTTTCTAATCTTTCTTCTCTGTTTTTCCTTTTCTCCCCCTTTTTAAAAATTCCCTTGCATTGAATACTGATCTGCTTTCTCTGACTGTAGGATGCTTTTTAGAATTTTATACAAATGGAATCATACTACATATACTCATTTTCCTCTGTCTTCTTTCATCAGCATAATAAATTTTGATTTGTCTTTGCTGTTGAACATATCAGTACTTCATTCCTTTCTATATTAACTAGGGGCCTAGTGCACGAATTTGTGCACCTTGAAAGGCACTGTGGGCCGCAAGGCTGCGGTGGGCACAGGGGCAGGCCTTGGCCCATCCTCCCGCAGCGGCCCCTGTTAATAGCTCCTGCTGCCGCCGCTCCCATGCAATGACAGTGCAGAGTGATTGGGGCCGGTGCCATCAGCGGTGAGAGCCGTGGCTGCTGCCTTGATCACCCCTCAGGGTCGATCAGGGCTGGCAGCTGTCACTCACACCCACTGATAGCGCCCAGTGATCAGGACCAGCACCGGGCACCAGCAGTGGGTGCAAGTGGGGCCGGCACCAGCAGCAGGTGCAAGCGCTGGGCGGGAATGCAGAGCACGGAAGCAAAGAATTTTCAGTAATCACCAGAGGCTCGCCCCGATGATGGCGATCGGCACCCCACCTTGGTCTGGCACCTCCGCTCACCTGCTCCAACATCCCACCGAGGCCAAACCCACCATGTTCCATGCTCTGCTGCCTGCTGCCAACACCCGCCATGTTCCACAAGCGCCCCCTGGTGGTCAGCGCACATCATAGCGTTCGGTTGTTCGTTTTTACCACCATTCGGTCTATTTGCATATTAGCCTTTTATTATATAGGATAAGGATTCAATTTTTTTATCTATTCATCTACTGATGGACATTTTAATTGTGTTCAATTTGGGGCTATTATAAATTAAACTTCTATGAAAATTTGTGTGTAAATCGTATTGACATATGCTTTCTTTTTCCTTAGGTTAATATCTGGTGGAATGGCTGAATCTTATGATAGGTATCTGATTAACATTTAAGAAAACCATCAAACTGTTTTCCCAAGGGGTTGTATCATTTTATATTGTCATCACAGTGTATGAATGTTGTAGTTCATCCACAGCTTCACCATCACTGATTTGGTCATTGCAACTTTAGCCATTTCAATAAATGTTTGGTGGCATCTCATTGTGGTTGGCATTTGCATATCCCTAGTAACTAAGATCGAACATTTTTTTCTATCTGCTTATTTTCCATATGTATATCTTCTTTTTTAATATTTTTATTGATTTTAAAGAGGAAGGGGGAAGAGAGAGAGACATTAGTGATGAGAGAGAATCATTGATCAGCTGCCTCCTGCACACCCCCTACTGGGGATTGAGCCTGCAACCCAGGCATGTGCTCTTGGCTGGAATCGAACCTGGGACCCTTTGGTCCGTAGGCCAACACTCTGTCCACTGAGCCAAACCAGCTAGAGCTCTATATCTTCTTTGGTGATGTGTCTGTTCAACTCTTTTGACCATTTTTTTTTTAAATTGGGTTGTTTTCTTATTATTGAATGTGGAAGCTCTTTATATTTTCTGGATATAAGTCTTTTATCTGACACATGATTTGCAAACATTTCTCCCAATTTCTAGCTGGTCTTTCAACTTCATTCTTTTTCTCATGTATGAAATTTCTAATTCTGATTAAGTTTAATTTATCAATTTGTTCTTTTATGGTCTTACTTTTGGTATCATATTTAAGAAATGTTTGCCTTACCCAAGTCACAGATTTTATCCTATGTTTTTTCCATAATTTTAGTGTTTTTGGTTTGACATTTAGGTCTATGATCCACTTTGAATTAAATTTTCTATATCATACAAGGTATTGATTGAAGGTCATTTTTTTCCATATGACTATCCAATTGTGAGAGCAACAGTTGTTGACCTTATAGATATCCCTCTTTGTATTTTTTTCATGTTGCTATAGGGTTTTATACTATTCACTCTTAATTTTATCACAATCTGCTTAAATTAATATTATACCACTTCATGTAACAAATGAAAATCTTGCAATAGTATAATTCCATATACCCCCAACTTCATCCTTTATGAATCATCATATATTTTACGTCTATATATGTTTTAAAATCTGTAACACAATGTTATTGTAGTTAATGTAAATAGTCCATTTCTTTTTAAAAAAATTGATTTTAGAGAGAGAGGAGGGAGAGGGAGAGAGAGAAACAGTGATAGGTTGCCTCCCATCATATCGAACCCACAAACTGCATATGGGTCCTGACTTGGAATCAAACCTGCAATCCTTCAGTGTGTGGGATGATACCCTGACCAATTGAGCCACAATGGCCAAGGCAACAGTCCATTTTCTTTTAAAGAAATTTTTTAAAAATTAAAGGCAGTTTTTTAATTTTTCCACATATTTATTATGATTGATGGCATTGATTTCTTTCTGTGTAACTAAGTGTGTTTCCATCTGTTATCATTTCCCTTCAGCCTGAAGAACTTTCATTAGCATTTTTTGAAGTGAGATTCTGCTGCTTATACATTTTCTGAGCTTTCTTTTATCCATAACTTTATTTAAACCTAATTTATTGAAGGATATTTTATCTGGCTGTAGAATTCTAGATTGATAGGTTTATATCTGTTTTATATCAATTTATTTTTTCTGACCTTCATGGATTTTCATGAGTAGTAGTCATTCATAATTCTTATTTTCACCACGTGCTACACAATGTATCTTTTTTCCCCTCTGAATTTTTTGTAATTTTATCTTTGTTCTTCAGTACTTTGACTATGATATCCCCAGGTAAAATTTTCTTGATGATTTATATCTTTCAACACTTTTAGAAAACTCAGTTACTATTATTGCTTAACGTTTTTTCTCTATTCTCTCTTCTTCTTTTATATCTCCATTTATACTAAGTTAGATAACTTTATATTGTCCCACAGGTCGCTGAGGCTTTGTTTAATTTTGTTTCAATCTTATTTGTCTGTGTTCATCAATTTGGAAAACTTCTATTGAGCTATCTTCAAGGTCATTGACACTTTCTTCAGTAGTGCCCAGTCTGCTGCTATGCTTATCCAGGGGATCTTTTATTTCAGATTTTATATTTTTCAGCTTAGCATTTAATTGGCTCTTTTTATAGTTTTTATATTTTGCCTGAGATTACCATATCTTACTTCACATTCATTCATGTTTTATTTCACATCCTTAACCATATTTATAGTAAGTGTTTTAAAATTCTTATCTGCTAATCCCAGCATCCTAGCAATTTTTTATTGCCTGCTGGACATTGTTAGTGATACATTGTAGGGAGAATTGATTATATTGTCTTCCTTTGAAGGGTGTTGAGTTTTATTTTGATAGCAGATATATAATAGGTAGATTTTTATCCAGTCAGACTTTGTGTGTTTTTTTCTTTATTGATTAAGGTATTACATATGTGTCCTTATCCCTCCATTGCCACCCCACCCCCCACCCTCGCTCTGTATCCATTGGATATGCTTATATGCATGCATACAAGTCCTTTGGTTGATCTCTCCCCCTTACCTCCACCCTCCCTGCCTTCCCTCTGAGGTTTGATGGTCTGATCGATGCTTCACTGTCTCTGGATGTGTTTTTGTTCATCAGTTTATGTTGTTCATTGTATTCCACAAATGAGTGAGATCATGTGATATTTATCTTTCTCCAACTGACTTATTTTGCTTAGCATAATGCTCTCCAGGTCCATCCATGCTGTTGCAAATGGTAGGAGTCCCTTCCTTTTTACAGCCGTGTAGTATTGCATTGTGTAGATGTACCAAGGTTTTTTAATCCACTCATCTGCTGATGGCCACTTAGGCTGTTTCCAAATCTTAGCTATTGTAAATTGTGCTGCTATGAACATAGGGGTGCATATGTCCTTTCTGATTGGTGTTTCTGGTTTCTTGGGATATATTCCTAGAAGTGCGATCACTGGGTCAAATGGGAGTTCCATTTTTAGTTTTTTGAGGAAACTCCATACTGTTCTCCACAGTGGCTGCACCAGTCTGCATTCCCACCAGCAGTGCACTAGGGTTCCTTTTTCTCTGCATCCTTGCCAGCACTTGTCATATGTTGATTTGTGGATGATAGCCATTCTGAAAGGTGTGAATTGGTACCTCATTGTTGTTTTGATTTGCATCTCTCAGATGATTAGTGACTTTGAGCATGATTTATGCTTTCTTAGGCTGTTCTAGTACCATTTGTGTCCCGAGTCCTAGTATATGACCCTTACTCTGGAACATAGATAGTACTTGTAAAATGTGGCTTTTCTAGGGCCTTAATCTAATGCCCTATGTTTTCATAAGAGTTCATCACCCTGGCTGGGCCACAATCCCAATGTCTCAAAACTCTTGTGATCTCTAATATATTTGTTTAGCTCTCAGCCTCCCAACAGCAGGATTCACAGGCCCTGTACATGAGCTTCTCAGATCTTGGTCCAGGATCTATGGGGACTCTTGATGCAGATTTCTTGGGGCCCAACTTTATATAGCTCCCTCCTTTCTCTGGCCATAGCCCCACCAATTCTGGCTGCCTTTAAAACAGTTTTTTAAATAAAAGTGGTAATATTAGGCAGCTCTATCTTGTTTCTCATTTTATGGACATTTCTTTAGTTTTTAATTTCATTATTTGTTGGTTTCTGAAAATCACTCTGTTGTGTTTAAGAATTTTCTTCTATTTTTATTTTACTTAAAGATTTTTTATCATGAGTGCCCAGTGAATTTTATCAGTTATTCCTTCATCATATATTGATATAATCCTATAATTTCCAATTAATTAATTAAATTTATTTTTTAAATGTTTTTACTGATTTCAGAGAGAAGAAGGGAGAGGGGGAGAGGGATAGAAACATCAATGATTAGAGAGAATCATTGATTGACTGCTTCTTGCATGACCCCTACTAGGGATCGAGCTTGCAACCTGGACATGTGCCTCGACAGGGAATCAAACCATGACCTCCTGGATCATGGGTTGACATTCAACCACTGACTCACACTGGCCAGGCTCCCCTTAATTTATTAATGGGTGAATTCTGCTGATAAAATTCTTAATGTTCAGTCATTCTTGGATTTCTGTAATAAATTCTTACTTATTATATTGTTAGGTACAATTTTCAAATTTTTAGGTCCTTAACATTTAAATTACTAAAAGAGAATAAGTTTTAAAATATTATTAAATGGGTGTTTAAAAAAACAGGAAAAATGCTTATTAAGTTTCAATCACTTTATTTTATTTAAATCTACAAAGGCAATTTGATTAGTAATCCTATATAACAAAAGGCTAATATGCAAATCGACTAAACAGCTGAACGACCAGTAGCTATGACGTGAACTGACCACCAGAGGGCAGATGCTCAATGCAGGAGCTGCCCCTTGGTGGTCAGTGTGCTTCCACAGGGGGAGCACCGCTCAGCCAGAAGCCAGGCTCATGGCTGGCGAGTGCAGTGGCAATGGTGGGAGCCTCCCTCACCTCCACAGCAGCCCTAAGGATGTCCAAATTAAGGTTGGACATCAGTTGGACATCCCCTGAGGGCTCCCAGACTACAAGAGGGCATAGGCTGAGCTGAGGGACCCCCCCACCAGTGCACAAATTTCATGCACCAGGCTTCTAGTAGTAAAATAAATTTATACAGCATTTCTCTACTTGTGCTTCTAAGATAAATGCATATTAAAGACCGACTTAGAATCCTTTCTCTACCATTCATTTTTCACGTAACCTTGTTTAAGTCACTTATCCACTTGGAGTTTCATTTACTTTCACTATAAAATAGGGTGGAAATCATACCTACTTTGCAAGGTTAGTGTGAGCATCAAATGTGGTGATGGATGTGAGCATGTTTTGTAAATGGTAAGTTAACATACAACATTAGTACCTATTCTCCCCACCCCCCACCCAGAGTTGCTATACTATATCCCCCTTTTTTACAAAAGACTTTTTTTTTTAAGAGTAGTCTTCAGTTCATAACAAAACTGAGAGGAAGGTACAGAGATGTCCCATGTACTCCCTGCCCCACACATGGACAGCCTTCCCCAATATTAATATCCTCCACCTGAATGGTGCATATGTTATAACTGGCATATCATTATCACCCAAAGTCCACAGTTTACATTAAGGTTCTCTCTTGGTGTTGTACATTCTATGGGTTTGAACAAATGTATGATGACCTGTAGTACCATACAGAGGATTTTTACTCTGAAAATCCTCTGTGCTCTGTCTATTCATCCCTCCTTCCTCAAACCCCTGGCAACTGGTCTTTTCACTGTTTCCATAGTTTTACTGTGGCTATATCTTTTATCACCAGTGGTCCCCAGGGACTACACAACTGACATAGGCCATTTTCTGTTTAAGGATGGGATGTGGAAGATGCTCTCTTGACCCCTGTTGTCACTGTCCAATATTGGATTCTCTGTCTGGCTGCTGGGAAGTACCCCTGGAGGGTACTATTTTTCTGAGGGAAGCATGAAAGTGAAGGTGAAATCTACTCTCACTTCCTGGGAGAGAGGGGAAAAAAGAAAGAGAAAAATCATGCATCCCATTGTATGTTAACTTACCATTTACAAAACATGCTCACATCCATCACCACATTTGATGCTTACAGTAGCCTGGATGGAAAAGGAAGAGAGAAATATAAAGATAATTCAACTCTGGAGACTGGGACTATAGCAAGGACAGGGAATTCTTATCTTCCAATATCTCTGTTAGGACTATTTCATTGTCTTTCCCATGGGAAATAATTTTAACATTCTAATTTAACTGCCCTAAAGTTTACATAAATTTTTAGAGACAGGCCTGGAAACCTAATTACCTAAAGAATTCTGTATTTAACAAAAATTGAATGCATTCTGGATATACAAACAAACAAAATCTTACAAAGATATTTTATAACTTAATCTACCTTTCTATTTCTATCTAGATGATATATATATATATATATATATATGTATATATATATATATAAAACCACTCAAGCTCAAAATGACTCAACACACCAGCAATTCTTATGAAGGATTCTATGTGGAAAGGGAGCTTTTGAATGGCTGAAGAGTGGTGAGCAAGCCTCAGGATATACAGCAGAGGAAAGCAGCTAGTTTGTTTTGGAAAGTCCTGGAAATGCTTTGGAATGGTCTTCAGGGAGCAGTCACCAAGCCTCCAGTTGAGTGTTAGAAACACCAGGCTGTCCTAATGCCAGACAATAAGAATAATGAAGAGTTGTGAGCAATTCCAGAGCTGAGAGTGTCCTTAAGAAAATCCCAATAAACTTATTCTTGGCCAGGTGACCAAAGTTCTACATGTACCCAGACAGAGTATTAATTAAACAAATATGCACATATGCCCTCAACTTGTTGCTCTGGGCAATAAAACCATTAAGTTGCAATATTAAGACTTAAGTACATTCACTTGAACTAATTTAACTTGTTTCAGATAATGGGTCAGTAAAATTCCTGGAATTTACCTCCTCTTCTTATTGTTCCCCTTCTGAATTTAAATCCTCGTTCACCCAGGGGTTTCTGTATTCTGGGATATCTGATTTGCTTAAAATAGATGTAAAAGAAGCTCTCTATATTTATAACCAGAACAGAGCATGCTCAGTGGTGAGAGAAACTTCCGCATAGTTCAGCAATAAAACACTGAAAAGAGAGCTAAAAGAGAAGTTGGGGTGGTAGGTACCTGTCTCTGTAGGACTTATGAGATCTGCTTTTCATTTGTAATGTTTTCTGTTTGGTTGGTAGCTTGGGTTGTTGTGGGTTTTTTTGGAAATACTGCAAGATGAGCATATGGTTCCATGGTGCTATTCTTTTGGTTTCCACATCCAGGATATAGGCCTGCCTGCTTTTCCATTTGTCTCCCTTGGGAGACTCAAAATTGATTTATTAATTTGGATCAGCTTAGATTGGTGCAAAGAAAGGTCAGGGACTACTCACAAATAGTGATGGAAAAGGATTTTTTAAAAGAACAAGATGGCAGGAGAAAAGGAAAAAATAAGGAAGAAGTGAAAATGATGATTAATGTTGATATTTTAACATGATGTTGTTTTAATGGAGAATTTTAAAGGCTATGAAACATTGAGAAATAAGATTAATGACCTGGAAAATAAACTCAGATTAAGAAATGTCGGATTGGGGGATAATCTAGATGGGGTAGAAGTAAAAGAAACAGTGACCTTCCTCCCTCACTATCTCTCTCTCCCCCGCCCCCAACACACACACACACAGACACACACATACACACAGGGCATTGCAAAACTTCTTTGGACGAATAATTTTTACTCCCTTCCATAAGCCTTATTGTAATTTTCTTAAAACTTGATGCAGTGACAGCCATTTGTATTTTACATGTGAAATGAGAAATTCTTGCAGTGGAAAAAAAAGCTAATATCTTAACTTCCTCTGGCCTCTGATTGCTTTTTGTTTCTGTGGAGAAGCTGACAGAGCCACCACCTGGATTGTTTTGGAGGATATAGGGCTAAAGAGTTTTAAACATTCTGAGTCAAATACTCATCTGACTGACTCCAATGATCATATTTGAAGCATATACTTCTTTGGACTGTTATCTTGATAAGTACTTATTAAGGTTGTGCTGAATCAAAAGAATTTTTAACAGTAAAGAGGAAAGTGTTTTAGGGAAAGTTGATGTGAAACAATTCCTTTGTTCCTGATTCTACCTAGAGATTCCCAGAATCTGTCCTAGAGTCCCAGTGGGTGAGTGGGACTGGGTGTGGTGCCTAGCTATCACAGGCAGAATAGAATACAGTAATTGAACACTCACTCTGTGCCAGGCACTGTTCTAAGGGCTGTATATGTATAAATTCAGGTGTCTTCACCACAGTCAAAGTGGTAGGTATTATGATCATCCCCATTATAAAGATGAGAAACGTGAACTGCAGAGGAATTCAGTCATTGCCTGAGGTCACACAGCTATTACAAGAGGCAGGATTCCTATCCAAGTTATTCTGGCTCCAGAATCCATCCTTTCCACCTCAACACTGTGGCTCTGTGCTATATAAAGACACTGAGATTTTAAAAATAATTTATTTCTGACCACTGGTGGAAAAATAGATTTGTTTATCCCAGGAATAGTTATGTTAGCAAGAGGAAGTCTTCTTTCTGTTACCCATTCATCTCATAAAATGAGTTTAAATAGAAAACAAGTCAAAGTTTTTGCCCTGCCGAAGAGAGTACAGAAAGGTGTGGAGTGAGCAAGAGAAGGACATGGTCAAAAAGGACTTTGTATTGCCTCCCTGGCCAGAATGGAATCAAGTTAGATGGGATTTCTTTGAAAAAATATGGAGATATAATTTAAACAGCTGATTTTTATTTTTTTAATTAATTTTATTTCCTTTTACATAATGGGTGGTTTAAATGACCTAACAGCAGTGAGTGATAAAAGGAATGCTTAATTACAAGTGTAGAAGAAAGAACAAGTTTTGAACCCTGAAGTTACAGGCGTGAGAAGTTAGAAGGTGAGTCACCAGGAGCAGAGGTACTCTTAGAATAAAGAAAGAGTTGGTTACTACACCCATCAGAGCAATAGGAAGCACCGGGTGTCTTAATATGATGGGTATCTCAGCACCGTAGGGTTAGGAATAGCATCTCTTTTTTCCACCCAAAGGATAATTTAAACATAGTTGAAGTGGCTATAAGCTGGCCAATGGTCCTTGAAGGGTGGAAAGTGCATATGGAGCAAAATAGAGAGGGTGTTGGAAGCAAAGAGGAGGAAATTCGCCTCCCAGATGAAGGGGAGGGTTGTGCAGAATTGCGAACTCTGAAAGGAGACAAAAGGAGAAGCCCAGGACGGTCACCCAACTACTATTACTCCCATCACCTTTCTCTTCCTGCTTTGCAAAGTTCCATGTTTGCCACAAAAGTGGAAGAAAGTGTCTATGTGAGTTTGAGAGATCAAACTGATGAGAGAAAAGGCTTAAAGTAAGAGTGAATCTAGGAAAATTATAAAAAGCCATGGAATTCCATCAAAACTTAACAGCAATAGCTGTCCATCTTGGATGCCATCGCTCAGAGTCAAAGGAAGGCTTAGCTTAGTTTTTGCACTGCCGAAGAGAGTGCAGGGAGGTGTGGAGTGAGCTTAGATAACTACTTTCCACACTCATATTAGAGAGAAGTTTCGTTTCTTTCTTTTTTTCTGTTTTCTGGCTATGTGAAAAAAACTTCCTCAAAATATTTCATGGGGAGAGATGACAAATAAATTAGGAGTTATCTCTTTTGCAAAGAGATAGTATCCTTGCAATTTTATTAATTTATTTGTTAGATCATAGGTTACGCCCATATTTGATGAGAATCTTGATGACTGAAAACATGATAATATAGGGGTTGTTACAGTGTACTAAGAACCCAGAATTTGTGCTTGGAGACGTGGGCAAAGCAGGTACAAGCCCTCTCAGCAGATATTTCTAGTTGTGAAATGGGACAACACTTCTAGTTGCTTCTCAGTGATGGGGACTAATGAGATGGTGGTGTTGAACAATCATTCAGCACCTACGCAGTGCTGGGCTTGACAAGCTGTGAGTAGAGATTTGAGACCTTTAGGTGCTACAACGTGCAAATCATCATTATCACTTGTAATGTTTCAAATTTTGGAATTATACTATATATAGCAGCTCTTATTGCAGATTGCACATGAAGCTGCTCAGAGGCATTTTCGTCATGCTTTATGGTATGCTAAAATTATGATCAATTTTATGCAAACCCAAAGAAAAAGGAGAGTTTTAATCAGGTTTCATATGAGCCATGACAGTTAAAAATGGCCCTCATTTCTAATATAGCCAATGCAATGCCAATTTACAATTTGGATGAAAAATTAAAATTCTATTGAAGATTTAAATTCTTGCAATGTATAGGGTGGGGCAAAAGTAGGTTTACAGTTGTTCATATGAAAAATAATACAATAATTAATAAATAATAATACAAGAATAAACTCTGTATTTTGTGTACTCACAACTGTAAACCTACTTTTGCCCCACCTGTATATTCTCGTATACATTTCCCAAAATTATGCACTTTATGATTGTATCATAAATTTAATGCCCATTCATTAAAATATATAAAAATATAAATAAATTAAATTTCTCTTTAAGGGTCAAGCACCTTAACCTATTCCACAAGTAGTGAGAGGTAGAAGCCAAGTTAGGAAACCAGGACTCTGATGTTGAAGCCAATATTATCTTTACTACATCACAGTTCAGAGTTTAGCTAATTTAAAATTTCTTATTTTTTTCACTTAATATTGTACCAAAAGCATATTTGATGTTAAACTCTCTTAGGGGGAGGTATAAACATTTAAAAAAATACCTTGTGGACAGTCAGTGTAGGGTGGAGATCAGGGATGCTGGATGTTTGTACTGCGGTACCTGGATCCCACTGGAAACACTAGTTATTGCAAAAGGGCAGGCTCTCCTCAACTGGGTTTTGTAGTTAGTAGGAGGGGGAGATGGCCACGCCTGTCTTTATTTCTACGAAGTCAGAGAACTGTTTAGTAGATTTTGGTTGGGAGGAAGATGGAACTCCTAGGAGGAATATTTAAATAATAAGATAAAAGAAGAAAAGGAAACCTGTTTCCTAGGGATCTCTGGAGAAAGAAACAAGAAAAATATCTAGCATGGCTAAACTGTGTAAATTAGTTCTTTCTAAGCTTTAGATCTATAGGGGATGGAAAAAAGTAACAAGCAAAACAAAGCAAAGCAAAAAAGGAAATTCACATAATACTCTCAAAAGCCAGAGCTGAGTAACACTAGCTCCCAGGGTTTCAGCATGGATTTTACGAAGACAACATTGGACAAGATTGGGACCCTGCATTTCTCCCAGGTGGCCACCCACCCTCCTCCGAGGCCTTCCTCTCTGGTGCTCTGCTCTGCTCTCTCCCAGCAAGAGGTTGGCTACTCCCGCATCCGCTGTTTCCTGCACTCCCCAGTTTATTTTCTTCCAGGAAATCACTCCACTCCAACAAAGACACAATCATTCCTTGTCATGGATACACTTCATATGTAGATTTACCCCACAGTTACTGAAATGTCAGACTCATGTGACTGCAAATTAATTTCCAATTCAGTCTCAACCTGTCTGCAAAGCTTCTGCAGCCAAGAGCTGCAGCTCAGATCACGTGCCTTGAGCAGCCCCCACATCTGTGCTCTGCAGCCACATCTATTTTCTCTGCAGAAGCACAGACATTGCCTCATGCTGACAGGCAGTCGTTTTAGCATTGGCTAATCACCAGTATGGTCTGTTAAGTGAGATTCATAGATGCTGATTGCATTTATTGCATAAATTACTTCATTATTAAAATCAGGTCATTTGAGCCCCTAAACCATTAACATGAAGGTTATTAACATAATTTCATAAGCTAATAAATCAAGTGCAGGAAAAGAATTAAAGGGTTCTTAGTGATAAGTGTTTCTTCAGAGATTAAGGCACAAAATTTTTTATGCATATATTAACATTTTATGAGTGGATTCATGCAAGAGCAGTTCTTTCCCTGCATACATGAGCCATACTTCGTCCTCTTCATACTCGGCCTCTGAAGCTCATTTTCAAAATTAAGGTGCTTTTTTCCCTTTTCAAATAACTATAAAGCAATTTTCAACTGAATCCATTACCCTTCTGTGATATGCACTACCTGTAAAATTCTTATTTTTTTCAGACTTCTTAGGCTGCAAAAGCTTTGGTGTTGGGGGGAGGAGGCAAGGTAAAGTTGGAAGAAAATATACTTTGGATTGGTCTGAGAGAATGTAATTTTCATTCTAGGTGAATTTCCAATGTATTCCTAGTCTTAAGAGGTTCTACTGAAGTTCTAATTATTTCTCTAATTATAATACATACTGAGGTTAAGTGTTCTTATCAAATGGTGCATTAAAAATGGGTTTTATTCCCAAGCTGGGACTAATAAGCTAAGATACTGGTCTGAACACACAGAAATTGGTTTCCTCGTTCATTTCACTTATCAGATTGTGAGAGATTCTGAAGACAGGAGCCATCATTATCCAGTGCAATGATGTTGCCTAGAAACAAAGATAAGTTCCAATGTAAATTAGAATATAACAACTTTATCCTTTATGCAATTTGTGTAATGTTTTTTGCAAATAGCAACTGATGGATCATAATTGAAATACATGAAATGTTATTAGCAAGCATTGCATGTGATTTTACAGGTGAATATGGGAGACGGTGGGATTGACGATTCTTTTTAAGAAAAGTATAGTGATCACACCATACCTTTCCTCTATAGTCTTCAATGGCTGTGCATAATTCCCTGAATACAGTACAAACTTCCCCAGGATACCTTCTGTCTGTCTGCTTAAAACCCTTCAATACTTTCTCATTGATCTTAGGATAAAAATAAAACAATTTTTCAGTATTTCCTACAAGGTGCAAATGTCTAGCCTGTCCTTATTGGTCCATGAAAACATAGTGTGCACCTTTGTACCTGTGTGTGTGTGTGTGTGTGTGTGTGTGTGTGTGTGTGTGTGTATGCATCATTACATCCTCATGGAAGGGGAATAGTGTTGAAAGGGAGGTAATAGTATGTAGAGGTTACAAGTAAAGGCACTGAAAATAACATTTTTTTACTCTATGGTTTTTTCAAAGAGCAATTCTGCTCATTCCTGCAACAACCTGTCGCATTATCCTGCCAAATTATATTAAACTATAACCACCAGCTGCCTTGTATCACACTGATAGGGTAACACATTCTGCATGGATGTGTTTAGACATTATTGAAGAAGTCTAATATATTTGAGGTGTCTTTTGCCCATCTTTGTATTGTCCTTCCTGATATACTTTCTAATTTAATCTTGTAGCCTTTCCAGAGAAATAGTTTATGATTACGTGATAGTGAAAGAACTCTTCAGCATATGTGATCTGGGTCAAATCCTGTCGATCTTGCCCTACAGCACTCTCCTTTAGCTCTGCCCATGACTGCCTGAAGTGAGGACATTTTTCCAGCCTCCCTTGCAGCTAGGTGTTGGCCTTGTTCTAAGTTCTGGTCAATGAGGTGGAAGCAGAAGTGCCATATATAACTCCAGAAATGTTTTCTAAAGTAAAAAGTTGCCCTCTTTTGGGTGCTTTCTCCTTCCAGCTGAAAGGGATGCCAAGGTAATGGAGGAAGTTTGAGCAACCATATTAGACTATGAAGTGGACTCATGCTAAAAACAGCAGTATAGCAAGACAGGAAGAGCCTGAGTTGATGATGACTTTCTGAAGATACACTTCTAGACCTACCTCCAGACTCCTTTTACATGAAAGAGAAGTCTGGTCTAGGTTTTCATTATTTAGAGTTTCATTATTCATGGACAAGCCTAATCCTAACTTAATATAGTCATAGAAAAGAACAGGGCCTCGAGAATCATAAACAGCCTTCAAACAAAACCCAAACTGATAATCTATCAATAATAATAATAATAATAATAATAATAATAAATCATTAAAAGGGGATAGAAAAAGATAAAACATGTATGCTACAGGGCATATGTCCTTCTCCTTGGTGAGAGCAGAGAATATTCCCATATGTGGTTTGAAGGCTCTGAAAGGGCAGGAAGTACCTGAAAATGGAAATATGAACAAGAAGAACCTGGAATGTAATAAATACTGGCACTTTAGGTTATCAATAGCTGGGCTCAATAGATGAGAGATGTGGAATTTGGTGGGATAGTATCTTCATTTCTCAACCACAGAACTAATTTTTGTTTATGGTGATTAACATATTAAAATAACTTTGAAGTAATAATACCTCCTCTTATTGAAGCTATCCTCAGGAATGTGAAAGAAGGGAGCAAAGAATTCTAGTCTGGCATTATTTCACAGAGTTAACTACCCAGGAGAATCTTGCCAAGAATGCAGTGACATGGCCATTATACACTGGTGGAGAAACCGAGGTCCAGGAAGGAAAAGTGATTCGCCCTAAATCACCCAGCTTTGAACTCTGCTTCCTTGAATTCTGCTACCTTGAACTCGCACCACCCACTTAAGCTACTCTCCATCAGGAAAATTGGTTGTGCCCTGGAAAACTGGGCTGAAGTGGAGTGGAATATTCATCTTTGCCATAAGGTCATGGGTAATCAAACATTGATCTTTCATCTACCACCTGCAAAAGAGAAATTATGCTTTCAAAATGTTTACAAAAGACATTCCTTCAAGTTGTGTGTTTTTCTGGTTGTAAGAAATGAGTTTTGCATGAGATAATATGTAATACAGCAGTTTGCATGCCGAGAAGTACCGTATAAGACAACACTCTGATGTCTGTCTCAAGGAGTTAAAAATCTCCAGGTCCCAAGAATTCGCAGGTGGACCAGTCATATTGTAGTTACGAAGCTGTACTTGAGATAATGAAATGAAAGAAAATATGACTAACGTTTTATTTGGTACTACACAATAATTTCTCAAAGTACAGAGCTCTTCAAACAATAATACTGCTATTCAAAATAAAACCCCCAATATGTTGTTTCTTTCTATCAAATCTTTCAGCATATTTCATACTCATTACAAATTTCTAATACCTGTATGTGTATAAAGGTGCTAAATCTGAGGTGGATATAACAAATCTGTATATAATGGGAGATGTGCTTTTTCTCGGGGTCTTATCCCTACAGCTTCAGGAAAGTGGCCCATCTTAGAATATCAGGTTTTTAATATTGAACATTAGTTCAATATGTAAGCAATCCAATCCCTTATTTATAAGTGTGAAAACATTGAGGTCCTAGAGAAGAAATATTTTGGCCAAGGTCACAAAACTAGTTGAGGTTTTAATAGAAGGAATTTCTTCAATTCCTTTTATATCTTTGCAGAACAGATTAAAAAAAATATTTTTCTTCCCCTTCTGTTTTCTTACCAACCCAGCATTCCAGATGAAGTCCCAAGTTTGGAATCACAAATATGATACAACAAAAAACTACTATATACAATTTATAAAATAATTTTTTTTACTTTGAATGAGTAAAATGTATCATAACTATTCCTTCTTTCTCACTTTTGTTGTCAGCTTTTCATGCATGGGTTGAACTGGCTGTTCTTTGCACCGAGGGATGTGTGTGTGTGTGTGTGTGTGTGTGTGTGTGTGTGTGTGTGTGTGTGTGATGTAGTAACAGTTAATTAGTAGCATTTCAGAGCAGAAGGAGACCTTGCTAACACACCAAGTTTCTGCATCATGGGGTGCTGGGTGCAGGAGTGAGCTTCTCAGAGCAGCCAATGTCCCACTGTGGAGCCAGCCAAGTAGCTAGATGCCTGAAGGCCCCTGGTAACCCAGGCCTAGCTCATAACACCTCTTACAGATACTCACATGGAACAAACGACTGACACCCAAAAGGGCAGCACATACTTGTGAAAAGAGCCATCGTGTTCAGTGAAAGAGTCTGAGGTTGTAGCACCACACTTCCTCTAACTGGGTAATGTTCCCAACCTGCCCTCCTGCATTTGTCAAAATAGTATTTGGCCGAACTGTCAGTCCTTGGACAAAAGTTATCAGGAAAGGGTAGAAACAATTAATGAAACAGCATGCTTTAAGGGGAGGAGAGATAAGAACATATTAAAATAAGATAACTAGGAGGTGATAAATTCTCATCTTGTATACATAATTTATTTGAGCGACAGTATCACTAGTATATAACATATCAAGGCTTAATGCATTCCAGGGAATTCAATATTTTACCTTCCTCGGAATTGATTAGGAGCTAGCCCTTTTCACTTTTCATTTCAGACATTTAGAATGAGAAGTGAGCTTGCTTTCCTAGTTTCAACTCAGAGAAAAACAACTAATGAATTCATGAAGTATTTATTCAGCATCTACTCAATTTGCATGTGTTTAGCAATATTGGGATTAAAGTTTGGACCTGCATGATTCTTGCAGTACATTTTAGGCATCATGTAATTCATACAAATAGCCTATTGAGTACCTTCTCTGGACCAGGCAAAGAAGGCTGTTCTGACATTACTATTTTGAGATTGCCACTTGGTAATTGCCACCTTCACTCTATTCCCCCCTGCCCCGTCCTCAGGGAATAAAAGAATTTCTGAACTCGTGTCACTGGTGTTTAATGAAAAATAATAGAAACTGATTGTCATGAGGAACACAGGGAACATAATTGGTTTCACAATTACTTAGTGCCCCTAAAATCAAACCACTAGCTAAACATGGCAGATTAAAAAAACAAAACATGATGATACCTCCAGTTCCTCTCAGTGTCCCACTAAGATGACAATAAGAGAAGGAAATAGCCCCCATCAATATGGACTATGAGAACAGAAGAAGAAATAGCAATATTTTGAATGTCAGAGAGCAGATGGATGGGTGATAACTCACTTGCCAGAGAGGAGAAAGAATGGCAAGAGCCTGTAAGAAGTAAAGTGAATCCCGGCCGGCATGGATCAGTTGTTGAGCGTCGACCTATAAACCAGGAGGTCACAGTTTGATTCCCAGTCAGGGCACATGCCCGGTTGCAGGTTCAATCCCCAGTGTGGGTCCTGCAGGAGATAGCCAATTAGTGATTATCTCTCATCATCTATGTTTCTATCTCTCTCTCCCATACTCTCTGACATCAATAAAAATATTTTTTTAAAAAAAGAAGTAAAGTGAAAACCAGGCTTAATGGGGGCACTGTACAGTCTCGTTAATAGGGATACCCACTGCCTCGGAAGGGATTCGGGCAGGACTGAACCAGGAAAGGGGGTTAAAAGTCAGTGCAAGGAGTAGTTCCACTGAGATTCCCTACTGTGTCCTGCACGGCCGGCAGCTATCCCTTCCCGACCCAGGACAGGACTGCAGGTTCATTCTCAAAAAAGGTTGAGTGACAAGGTTCTAGACTAGGGAACACAGGGCCCAGCTGAGGGCACTCAAGTCTCAAAAAGTTGCCTCCTATGCACCGTTTTGTTTTTTGTTTTTTCAGGAATCTACTAGAGGATATGCTCTTCCAAGATGAGGAGGAAACTCAGAAAGTCCGTGCTATTAGTTAGGAAACAGGGCATAAGAAAGTAGCCAAGGGAACCTCAGAGCTACTATGTAGCAGACCCAAAGAAGTCCGGTCCATTTAGGAATAGAAGGGCGGAGGCTACAGCGGGATGCGTCCATGGAGGTGGGTGAAGAAACTGACAAGCCACCTGATGTGCTTGTTTGTAGGAAATGTATATTTAACTGCTGAGAGTTTGTAGTGGTATTTGTGGAAAGTGCATAGAAAAACTATGCAAACAACTCAAAGCAAGATTCAATTATTTACCTTTAGGATCAGAACTGAAATCCTTATACTAGTATAAGAAAGAAAATACAATCCTAGTTCACTAGGAAATCTGGTTATAAATAAACTAGAGACCTGGTGCACGAATTTGTGCATGGGTGGGGTCCAGCCAGTCTGTCCCAATGGGCGGCCCATTGGGCCGGGCTGGCGAGGGGGGAGGGGCTGGGGGTGGTTGGCCGGCTGGCCCCGTCTCCAATCAGAGTGTTGGGGGCCTATTGGGAGCGGGGCCAGCCAGGGAAGGGGGTTGATCGGGGCCCAGATCAGGCTGGTTGGCTGCCGCAGTGTGCATCATAGCCACTGGTCGTTCTGGTCATTCTGCCATTCTGGTCACTGGGCTTTTATATATATAGATAGATGTCCATCATTATAACAGGGTAAACACTGAATTCTGATTGAGTCCCATTGGTGACATATGGTGTGCGATGGCTATAAAAAGACAAGGGCAGCAAGGGGAAGCGCACATGTGTACATACTATTCGTGTGTGGCAGATTGCAAAAATGGCCACTATTCTCTTCTCCCTGTATCTTTCACAATGTGACTATATGGCATCTCCCATCAAGAGGTGGAGCCCATTTTTCTCCTCCCCTGAAACCCAGCTGGCCTTGTGAAGAATGCAGTGGGAGTACCAGCAAGCCAGTTCTGGGCCTGGGCCTCAAGAAGCTCCACATGCTTCCACTCGCACCCCTGGAAGTTTGCCCACCCCCTGTGTGAACAAGCCTGGCCTGGCTTACCAGCGGATGAAAGACCACATGGAGCATGGAAGAGCCACCCAGCTGAAGCCACTTAGACCAGTCAGCCCCCAACCAACCCAGTCACCGGCCACAGCTGCATACATGAGCTCAGCAACGACTGCATACATGAGCTCACCCAGACCAGCTCAAATTGTTGAGCCACAGAATGGTGAGTGAATAAATAGGTGCTTTAAGCCAACTTGATTTGTTATGCAGCAAAAACTAATTGATACTGTGGGTATATATGTCTACAGGAAACTGTTCGTGCAATAATGGTACGTTTTTGTGTTCTGTGATGGGAAATCAATATGTTTACCTAAATCTGAAAAATCAAGCAACGCAGTAGAAGCAGGTTATTTAGAAGCATGGAGACAAAAAGAATGAATAGATTTTAAAGTGGCTATTTGAGGTCAGAAGAGTCAAAGAAGAGGACTGAAATTTTCATTATAGGCTTTGTGGAATTATTTCTTAAAATGATGTACACATTTCATTTTGATAAAATTGCAAATTAAGTGGAAAAAGAAAGAAAAAAAACCACTAAACTTTCAAATTATTGACAGTTCGCTGGTGTAGAGCATCTGCCACCGCCAGCACTAGTCATGTGTTCAACACATGCCCTGGTGGCTAGAGGAATTTCCGACTAAGACACGGCCACAACCAACCCAATTTTGCCTTTTGATTAGTATTCAGTCTTTATGCTTGCATGCTTGTGGTTAGTACACAGTGGGAGAACTGAAAAGAAGCACATGGCGAAGTTGGATGCAATCTCAGACACTGCAGGTGTTCTCCAAGTTGCTAGTTTCCATTCTAATAGAGTCAAATAAGGACCGCAAACATCAAAAATAATGGAAAACTGGCTGCAACCAAAATCAGGGCATGGAAAAATTGGTCATTAAAAATTATTCTGTGGTAACACTGTTGACTTGGCATGGATAAAAAGTGGAGCAAATCACCATATTCGACATGTGAAGTGGCACTGTGAAAACAACACACACACACACACACACACACACACACACACACACACACAATGGCAGTGAGCATAGCTGTTGCCAGATGATCACTGTCTCCTTTCCTGATACTACTCTCTATGCTTTAACTATATTTTTCTCTGTTTAATTATTATTTTAACATATGTCTATTAAATTTCCTCTCCCATGTTAGGTTGGAAACAAGTAAGCAGTATTTAGAAAAGACACAGAAAGTAAAAAATATGACACTAAGCGAGGTATTTATTAGTCAGGATAGGCTAGTGTGTATCATAGTAATGAAAAAACCCCAAATCTCTGTGACTTAATATCTCAGACCACATATCCAAAGACAGGTCTTCAGAAGGACTCTGCTGTCTAAGTAGCTCGGAGATCCAGGCTGACATATGCTGCTACTATCACTCCCTCTCAAAGCTCACCAGCAGTGCCATGCATCACTTCTGGTCATATTTCATCAGCCAGCGCCACTCATGTGGCCGTGCCTAAATTCAAAATGGTGGGAAAACATAATCCTTCAATGTACTCAGAAGAACGGAAGTATTTGTGACATATTCCAACTCGGTCTAGTGTTCTCTCTGCTGCTCAACACAGTCAGACAACACAGCATACAAATTAGTTTTATTTATTTTATCCAAAGTATAGGAACTTTTCCTGGATGTGTTTTGCTCCCAGAAAATTATTATGCAGTAAAAGGAGATGATGAATCTGGCTAAAGGGGGAGGACCTGGGAGGTTACACAAGGTACGAAAGTTATGTAAACTAATGTGGTTTCCTTTTTTCTTCCTGCGGTTTAATGATGCAGCACTGTATTTGCAGACCAGTCCTGCTCTTTCTTTAAGTGGCTGCTGTAACAAGATCACCCGGTCACTAACCAATTTATTTTTGCCTCCAAGTGAAGCCTCCTTTTTGCCTAAATTTTGAAAATTATGAGTTTAACAGAACACTGCTCTCTGCCTGGAAATAAAAATGCAAATGCACCAGTGAGAAAACTTTATCTAAATTTCAAAGCAAAAGTTGCGCTTTGAGAAGTAGAGGTTAAGATGAGCAGAGCCTACAGATCTGGAGGTTCAAAGAAGTATAGTTTTCAGGTGATACACTGCGGAGTGGGGAAGGAGCGGGGTGGATTTCCACCTCTGGGGACGAAGGAAGGAAACTTATTTTCCTGCAGTTATTTGTGAAGAGCTTCAGTGATAAGCACTGGGCTTCTCTCTTGCATAAAAATGGAAATAGAGATGAAGGGATTCCAAATATTTAGCTAATGCCTCAAAACGCTTTGTTCCCACAACTTCAAATACATTATGTGTCTAATCCAAGTATAGTTACACCTCCTCGCTAAAAGCCAAACAACCAGGAAGCTAAAACATCACAAGTCTTCATTGCATTGATGTAATGAAAACACATGGCAAGCAAATCAGTTGAAATCAGGCATACCTTCAAGAAAAAAGCAATTTCCTTCGTAACAAAGAATGTTACGAAGTTAGGACTGATTTCAGCCAATTTGTTAGCTTCTCTACAGCACGTGGTGCATTCAGGCAGAAATAAACTTTACTGAGATGAACCACATATCTAATTATCCTCATTTTGAACTCAACAGTCTTTATTATGGAAGGTTCCAACTGGTCTGAATTATAAGTATTAAGGTCTTTAACAGGGGACCTAATGAGATCCGTTTTGAATATTTGTTGTAAATACTAACATCCATGAGTAGTTTTCTTGAACTTCAAAAGGTCTGTTAAGGATTCTGGGAGTGTCCTTTAGTTCTACTCTCTGACAAGCTGGTGGCATGTGATGGCCAGGAGTTGGGAGGAGTGATCTGAGCTGTCTGCTCTTTTGTCCTATGCTACATGCATGGGATACTTCCGGTCTCGGAACCCTTTATATTGTAAATGGAAATTTATTGGATATAGATTACTATATCATATATATCCTATTATATAGATACAGATTTGTAGATTATTCACTTTAAGCTCTTTTTTACGTTATTAATTGATTTCTCTAGATCAGAGTTTCTCAAACTTGGCACTATTGACATTTAGGGTGGGTAATTCTTTGTTATGGGGAAGGCTGTCCTTGCATTGTAAGCTGGTTTAGCAGCATCCCAGGCCTCTACCAATTAGATGTCCCTCCAGTTGCAACAAAAAAAATGTGCTCAGACATTGTCAAATGTCCCTTGGAGGCCAAAATCTCCCACATTTGAGAACCACCAACTTAGACTATTACCATCCAATGAAATATAATGCAAACATAAGTCCAAGTCTCAGAATTTTAAATTTCACACTTTCTAGTAGCTACACTAAACAAAAGTAAAAAGAAACTAACAAAATAAATTATAGTAATTTTTTTATTTAACTCAGTATATCCAAAATATTATCATTTCAACATGAAACAATAAAAAAATTATTCATGATATATTTTCCATAGTTTTTTTGTTGTTATTGTTTTCCTTTCCCCGCTCCACTCTGCCCCTCGTTACTAAATCTTCAAAATCTGATGTGTACTTTACCCTCACAGCACATCTCAATTTGGAGGAGCCTCACTTCAAAGGCCCAGTAGCCACATGTGGCTAGTGGCTACTTGTTGGATGGCACAGGTCTAGATTGCTGTTATGGACTCTATGTTTGTGTCCCTCCAAAATTTGTATGTTGAAAACTTAACACCCAAAGGATGGTATTAGGAAGTAGGTTTCAGAGGTAATTATATTCAAACTAGAGGCCCAGTGCACGAATTTGTGCACCAGTGGGGTCCCTCGGCCTGGCTTGCGAGATCGGACCAAAACCGGCTCTCCAACATCCCCCAAGGGGTCCCACATTGTGAGAGGGTGCAGGCCAGGCTGAGGGACCCAATTGGTGCACGATTGGGGCTGGGGAGTGACTCGGGAGATTGGCCAGCCAGGGAGGGACTGCGGGAGGGCTCCAGGGCGTGTCCAGCCTGTGTCTCGCTCAGTCTTGATCAGCCAGACCCCAGCAGCAAGCTAACCTACTGGTCGGAGTGCCTGCTCCCTGGTGGTCAGTGCACGTCATAGCGACTGGTCAGCTGGTTGACTGTCTTCCCCCTGGTGGTCAGTGCACGTCATAGCGAGCGGTTGAGCGGCCTTAGCATATCATTAGCATATTATGCTTTGATTGGTTGAACAGCTGACGGTCGACTAGACACAGCATATTAGGCTTTTATTATATATGATGAGGTCATGACTGTGGAGCCCTCATGACAAGATTGGTGTCCTTATAGGACTAGACTAGAGTTTGGTCTCTGGGACATGTGAGGATACAACCAGAAGATGGCTGTTTGCAAACGAGATAGAGGACTTCCACCAGACACTTCCACCAGATCTGCCAAAGCCTTAAGCTTGGACTTCAGCCTCCAGAACTGTGAGATATAAACACTTGTTATTTAAGCCACTTGTCTGTGGTATTCTGTTATAGCCACCCAAGCTGACTAAGACAGTAGATTTGCTCTTTTCCAGTATCTCCGGCAAAATGCTGCTTGTTTTGCTTATTGAGATTTGGATGCCGAGGTTCTTTCTCTCCATAGCTAGAATGTAAATTCTGGAAAGTCAGGGACCATAACTTGTCATGCTCACAGCTATAAATCCATTGCCCAGCGCCATGCCTGACACAAAATCAGCACCCGTGTTGAATGACTCTTGAGTGTACACACACACCCATGTATGTTGCCTTCTCTTTCTCTGTGTCTACTGCATCCTATTGCTTGTTGTGTGGGTGAAAAGGGCAGATAGGACACAGGTATTTCTGCTTAATCACTTCATGCCAATTTTGTGGGGGTACATTTTCACCTAAAGAATTGCACAATGAGAACTAAAGATATGACTGTCTACCATGTTCTTTGATTTCTCAAAAAACATTAAATTTAGGCTATGTTTACTATTAAATACATTATGTGAAATGGTAAACATCTTAATTACCAATTTATTGCAATGTTGGGTTAATTAAAATTCTCTAGCAAGCATCCTGTGGGGGAGTAAGTTTGCAATTTTGTTGTTGTTGTTTTCATTGTATTAGGTTTTTGCATGAATCCTATTATAACACTGGTTAATAGAAAATAAAAGAAACCTCAGTCATGGCCATTCTTCCCTGTCACAAGAGCCCTTTTTTTTCATTCCAGACTACCATTTAGAGAATGAAAAGAGCTGGCAGAGTAATACTTGACTATAAGCTAGTGTAGCTCGGTCTGTTTCTTTCTTCCTAAGAATGATCTCCTCTTCTTTGTATGTATTTTCCTTTGTGTTTCCTTCGTAAATCTTCTTGCCCTGACAACCATCTCCAGAAATATTGACAAGATGAGAAGTAAGACAGCCTCACCCCAAAGTATTTTTCTTTAATTTTTCCATTCTAAAACAGAGTGTGTGTTTTTTTTTTTTTTGAAATCTAATACCATCTGCTTTCCAAATCTGCAAGATCATCAAAAGCCTTTTGGGGGAGCTTTTTAAAAACCTAAAGGGACAGAAAATGACAACAAATAGTAAAGAGGTCAGGCAGTTGATTAGTAAGCATATGTTATTTTTCTAAGTCCAAAGGGACCCTGGCCCCCAGAGATGATACTTCATTCACTCTGGTGTGGGTCCTGATTGCTACATGTTTTTAAGCCTTGTGAGTGATTTTGATGATCAACCATATTTGGGAACCAGTGATTTCCTGTATGAATTAAAAGAGGGAGTATGTGATAGGGAGACCTATCCTAAGATCCTTTGCTTTTCTCTTGTGAGCCCTTCTCTGGGCTAAATAAGATCTTGTCCAGTGGTGAGTAACATCCAGAACCTAAATGAGGGTTAATGAAAAGTACTTGGAGCTATAAGTGATTTTATCTGTTACTGACAACCTGTCTTTATACAAGTCAATTTTCCTAGTAATCAGTTTTCTGCCTGAAAAGTGGATTTCGTAAGCAATGACCCTTTATGTTTGTTGAAAATGTGAATTTTGGCTGCAGAAGATACATTAATTAAATCTATTACGATTATTCATTGACATACAAAACAAAAGATCGGACTTGCTTCTCAGTATTTCCTCCCAAACATTTTCTTGCTATCTTTTTCATTGGTAGAAAATCCTTTTTATTGTTTCCATAAGAAAACATCCTAAGACTCAGTCTGATGGAGAAACAGACAAACACAGTAGGAACATAGATATATAACAGTACACAGTTTCTCTGATTTCAAATAAAATTGCAAATTAACATAACATTAGTTCCATAAAATTATTTCTTATTGTTTCATAGTACATTTTCAAATCTATGGGGGTACATTTTTTCTTATGGGGATAATATTTCATATTTGATGCAGAGAAATTTAAAGCATTCTTTTGTTAGCATTTTCTAAGCAATAGGGCTAATTTCAATGAGACATAAAAGAAAACTGTGGCTAATACTAAGAATGAAAACATGGCTAGTTAGAATTAATATGCATATGTAAACTTAATTAATATTTATTTTATTCAGATTGAGTGATTTGCATAAAATTTGATGGGTATTTGGTTTATGACATGTTTTCATTCTGTTAAAGCTCTGGTACTTGATGAATATCACAATGGCTCCAAATAGTCATCGTTGTGAGATAATTAAGATATTACAATGATAGCTCAAATTTTGTGGTCAATTTATATTTTCACGGGCAGCCATTATATAAGCTATTAGGTGTTCTTAGGGTTTGTCATCAGGGACAAATTAAAAACACATTCTTACCTATCTATATAAAATCTCAATGATCTGGAAAGATGGAGGGCGGCACCACCCAACATTGGGCTGTGTTGCCAAAAGGATACTCCTCTGCTCGGTTTCTTATTTATCGTGAGGAGTGGCACACATGTGGAAACCATCTCCGATTGGAGCCAGCGCCATATGCCTCTTGTAAAATACCACCCTCCGAGGCGGCGGAGAAAAGCTCTTTATTCCCATCTCCACCCCATTTCCTGCAACTGCTGTGAAGTCACAGAACTCGGGGAAACAGTGATGCTTCCTGGCCTAGATTTATCACCATCTGGGAACCAGAAAGGGATGCCTGGTGCTGCCACCACCACTTTCATCTGTCACCTTCTCAGAAATTCATCACCCACAGAGGGACTCTAACCAATGACAGTCACCTCGTCCATTGGGAAGAGGAAGAGAAATAATAGGAGTGAGTCCTGCCTGAAACCCTCTGGGCCGTTTCTACTTGCTACCACATCCTGCAGAAAAGCCTCAGGCTCCACCCTGTCAATTTCTCTCCAGCCAAATGGGTCTCACTCATCCATGAACAGACTCCTCTATGCCTCTCTCTTTATTGAGGTTGTTGCTCTTCCCTGTTCTGCTTCCCGGGGTGGCCCAAGTCTCCAATCGCACAGCTGTCTCCCCTGATTCCTCCAGCGCACACGGCTGTTCTTCCCTCTGGCCTCACAATTTCATCTGTAACAAGTAATTTAGAACCTAATTATATACTAGGGTGTGTTTTCCTTTGATTGCTTCTTGTGTTAAATTTAGTTCCCCAATCAAATTGTAAAGTCCTTAGAATAAGATTTTTGACCAATGTCTATTTGCTAAACTCTTCTCACTTCCTCTTTCCTCCGGTTCCTATCAGAGTGCTAAGTCCATAATAGGTGTTCAATAATTCATACAATCTTAGAGTTGGGACTTTTAAATCCAGCTAATAGATGGGAAAATAAACTCTACTATGTTAGAGAGATAACCACTTCGGTAGCCCTTTGCTCCTTCCTTCCATCCTCCCTCCCCCTCCCTTCCTTTTTCCCTCCTTCCCTTGTTTCCACATTCATGCAGAGTTAGAATCTTTCCAACTAGCACTTTCATTAAGGTATTCATTCAACAAAGATTCTTGCTAAGCTCTGCGGGTATAAAGCGACTACAACCGGGCTGTCTTGTGGGAAAGACAAACCAATGCACATGATACTGTGTGAAGAGAATGATACTAGAGGAAGGTTTGAAATGGCTGAGAGGGCACCTCCCTGGCTCTGAGCATCTCAGCTTTGCAGTCCTGTAAGGTCCAAACAGAACCTACTAGGATGTAACTACCATTGATTCAACCGTGAAGACAGAGTCTAAGGAGAGAAATGACTAAGGTTGACCTAAAATTACACAGGAAGTTTGCAAATTATGTAGCAGTTGTGTCCTACCAGTTCATTGCTAAGAATAGTCTTTGGAACGGTGGAGCACCTTGTTCTAATTCAAACACAGTTTTGCATAGTGATTATGTCCTTGGGCTAGCACATAAAAGCCTATTATATCCACTAGGCACCTAGAGTTTAGCACAGCTTAATATAATCTCACCATATGTAAACGGATTGTTTCAGGAAGCAATCGAGTTCCAACTTTGTACCTTGGAACCAGGGCACCCTGCCCTCTCCCCCCTGTTCCCTCTGCTCCCCTCACCTTACCATTCAGAGGGAGGGGGCACCCTCCTCACTAGGTCTCCCACTTAAACAACTTGGAATGAGTAGTCACCTAGCCTCTCTCAAGGCAGCTAGGACCAAACTTTTAAGGTGGAGCCCAGAGAACATGGGAGAAGAGGAAAGAGCTCTGTGTGCCATAACCACATATTCTCATTGTAAAATGGGGATAAGCAGTCTAACAAAAGATTTTTGGATCCCTTTCTTGGTAGAAGAAGCAATCTGGGATATGTTATTTTATCACCAATTTCTGGAATTTCCAAGACATTTTATCTGATCCTGAGTTGTTGAGAGGATTAGAGATAATGCATGTAAAGTATCTACTATGTTTATTTTACTTAATAACAATTTTAAGTAAAATAAACATAGTATTTATGGGGAGCTTACTTTTACTATTTATTATATTATCACCAATGTACTATCATAGCCAATTTACGGATGAGAAACTGAGACCTAAAAGGTGAAGGAAGGCCCTCAGTAAATCAGTGGCAAGCTGAGATTCAAACCTATGAGGCTGACTCCAGAGCCCAGAACTCTGGCTTTTGACGTTATTGTTGGTAGGGCCAATAGAACAGACACTTAAAATACACCAGATTTTAGAAAAGAAAAAAAAAAAAAAGATCGTGTTAGAAAATTCAGAACACATGCTTCTGGTGGTTTCCAGTGGGTGGGCTAAGGAGAGGGCCGAGGATCATGGGTTAAAGTCTGAGGAGGCTGAGGGGAGAGCTGGTGGGCCAGCACCATCTGTCCCCAATCTCCGCCCTTCTGTGCACACTCCCGCACCCGCCAACTTCCACGCACTCTCCTGGCACTTGGAGCTCCGAGGCGACTCCCTTCGTCCTCTGCCTATGGGCCTGTTATTAAACCTCCACTTTCCACACACATGGCTTTAGAGATCAGGGCTCCTTCTTCCTTTGATCTCCCAGTTTTCTTGTTCTGCCATCTTCCAGCAGACCTGGCAGAGGGGGCTTTTGCCACCCCCTCCTCCTTCGTCTTCAGTTTTAGCCAGGCACAGAGATATAGATTCACTAGGTAATAAAACACTAGCAGCAGGTTTTTTCCAAACACCATTGTCTGTAGTAAAAATTACTGTTTGCTCTAGTAAAACGCCAGCCCCAGGGCACCACCCAGGACTGGTTTCTAGAACAGATGAAGAGCAGCATCAGGGGCTTTGGGAAGCGGGGCTGTGGGGTGGGCACCGCTGCAGGTGGGGTAGGAAAGGAAGGAGTGTCTGGCTTCTCTCTTGCTTTTCCTCTCTTTGCCACGTCCCTCCTGTTCTGATGTCACAGATGCTGCCCTTGCTCAGCGCCTGCAAGATGAGGGCGGTGCCTCCAGCCGCAGCCAGAGAGCGGTGAGGGCAAGGGCTGGGGCAGCTGTGTTAGGTCTGCTATGTGCAAAGGAAAGATGTAAACCAGCCCAGTGAAGTGGACTTGCCTGCACTATTCCCCCTCCCCCCACAAAATATACATGACCCATTGAACTTTTAAAAATTAGACACAATGCAGACAGCGCTTTTTCTACTCTCTCTTTATTCCATTTAAATGACGGAATCTGTGATCATCTCAGCTGCCCACTCATCATTTGTGGTTTTATGCTCACTTCAGATTTGAGGGATAATCTTAGATTTAGATTACCCTGGCTTTATGGATATGAAGGACTTCAGTAACTCCTTTACTTCTAGTCCAGGCCAGAACCAGAAAGTAGAATAAAATCTGTTTAAGAAAGAAGAAAGAAAGAAAGAAAGAAAGAAAGAAAGAAAGAAAGAAAGAAAGAAAGAAAGAAAGAAAGAAGAAAAAAAAGGCAAGGCAATGCAAATTATTTTAAGAATTGGCATTTTAATTTTTCAAACTGAATGTACTCAGAGCCCAGTTTCTTCCTTCCTACCCTCTCCCTCTCCCTCTCCCTCTCCCTCTCCCTCTCCCTCTCCCTCTCCCTCTCCCTCTCCCTCTCCCTCTCCCTCTCCCTCCCTCTCCCTCTTCTCCCTCTCCCTCTCCCTCTCCCTCTCCCTCTCCCTCTTCCTCTCATGCTTCCTCCCTCTTCACTCCCTGGGGAATGATTTTCAGAACAGAAGAAGGGACCTGGCAAAGGGAGGAAAGCAAGAGAGAAGTAAGTTGTCACAAGATCATCCTATCTAATAAAAGAGTAATATGCAAATTGACCACCACTCCAAGACACAAGATGGCTGTCCCCATGTGGCCAAAGATGGCTGCCCCATGTGGACACAAGATGGCCACCACAAGATGGCTGGCAGGGGAGGGAAGTTGTGGGCAGTTGGGGGTGACCAGGCCTACAGGGGAGGGCAGTTGTAGGGGACCAGGTCTGCAGGAGAGAGCAGTTGTAGGGGGACCAGGCCTGCAGGGGAGGACAGTTGTGGAGGACCAGGCCTGCAGGAGAGAGCAGTTGTAGGGGGACCAGGCCTGCAGGGGAGGAGAGTTGGGAACAATCGGGCCGACCAGGGAGCAGTTAGGTGTCAATCAGGCTGGTAGTGGAGTGGTTAGGGGGTGATCAGGCTGGCAGGCAGAAATGGTTAGGGGCAATCAGGCAGAGGCAGGTGAGCAGTTGGGAGCCAGCAGTCCTGGATTTTGAGAGGGATGTCTGACCGCCCATTTACGGGCAGTAGGGACACGCCCCCTGTGCATGAATTTCGTGCACCGGGCCTCTAGTTAAGTATTTTAACTGTCTAGGGGCTCAGTGCATGAATTCGTGCATCTTGAAAGGAACTGTGGGCCGCGAAGCTGCGATGGGCTGTTCCCATGAGCTGACTGTGCAGGTCTGCTCGCACCGGCTGACAGCACGGAGTGATTGGGGCCATGCCAGCAGCAGATGCGAGCGGGCCCTGCGCTGTTAGCAGTGTGAGCATGGCTGCTGCCTCGATTGCCCTTCAGGAGCAGGGGGAGGTGGAGAAGCCCTCAGGGGCAATCAGGGCAGGCAGCCACACCTGCTGATAGTGCCGAGCAATCAGGGCTGGTGCTGGGGCACTGGCAGTGGATGCGAGCAGTGGCTCCAGTGCCAGCTGTGGGTGCAAGTGGGACCAGTGCTAGCAGTAGGTGTAAGCGGTGGCTCTGGCACTGGCAGTGGGTGTGAGCAGGGCTGTCACCAGCAGCGGGTGTGAGAGGTGGCTGCTGGCCCTGATAGCCCCTCAGGAGCAGGGGGAGGTGGAGAAGCCCTGAGGGGCAATCAGGGATGGCAGCTGCTGCTCGCATCCGCTGACAGAGCGATCAGGCCCAGCGCCGGCAGCAGGTGCGAGTGCCAGGCAGGACCTCGGTGCGTGGGAGCAAAGAATTTTCAGTAACCACCAGAAGCTTTCCCCAATGACAGCAACCTGTGCCCCGCCTTTATCTGGTGCCCCCACTCACCTGCTCCACCATCCCGCCGTGGCCGATGTCCGCCATGTTCTGCCCATGCCCCCTGGTAGTCGGTATACATCATAGCGACCTGTTGTTCAGTTGTTCAATTGTTCAGTTGTTCTGATGTTTGGTCTATTTGCATATTAGGGTTTTATATATATAGATAACAGTGAAAGATAAACAGGGAATTGGACACACATTTTATACAGCTGGAAAACAAATCCTTTGAGGGCTAGCTAATACTAGGGCAGAGGAATCCTGAAGTGGTTGTGGGAATTGTGTTCCAGTAACCTTGAACTCCCAGAGACCATTTCCAAAGAAAGAGTGAGGTTGATGACTGTCTGTGTGGAAAGGAAAAGGTTATTGATATTTCTTACTGCATAAGGATCACGCATTCTTTGGCTGGTCATCGGGAAGAGTTGAGGGGACAGGACATCTCAGAACTGAAGTTTTGGGGACTCCACATTCCATGTCTATAAAGGATACACAGGAGTTTGAAGAGTATCATGGAAAATAAGAACCCAAGCCATTTGTCCCCCAACCTGGAAAGGTGTGTGACTTGCTAGATCAAGTTTTAATCCCATTCCTACTTAGGACATTTGGGTGACTACGGTGTGACTACTCTAGATTTGTCCACACAAACACAGTGTATTCATAGGGGTTTCAAAAGCAATATCCAAACCCAAACAGTGAAACCTCTATAATCTCTGAAATAAACATATATTTTCTTCAATTACCATTTACTGTGGGGCCGTTACCTGCAGTGCATGGTGCAAGGGGTGTTGGTGAATCAAAAGTGGGGCTTGCCTTCTCCTTAAGAAATTGTAGCCCAGCAAAGCATCCCGTGGTTCTCTGTTTGCCAAGTAAATGTGTAGGGTTATGTCCTGTGAACGAAAAGATGGGGAGGGAAATCAACAAGACAAAACTCTAAGCTTTAAGCCTGAAGGAAATAATCTTCCTATAGGTTAACACCATGTTTGTCATCTGAACCTAATCAACCACAAACCTAAACTTTGCTTCTTGACTAATGGCCGGTAACCTTTAAAGAAAACAAAATAATTACTGGAGGCAGAATAATACTAAATCAACAATCACAGGGACCACTTTCCGGAAAAGTTCCTCCTGGGCTTCTTGATTTGTGTATTCTACAGCTGCTTTCCCAGGGCCCATAAGGTAATTAAGAGGCGATAATGATATGTATCCCCTTATCAAAGTCATTAACACGTTGTTATTATTGTGAGGAGGCTAGCTATTGCTTGGTCCCGGAGATGCTGCTCTAGGGGAAAAGCCTTTATGAGTCTACCAGGGATTTCTGCTGTGATGATGAAATTACAATTTGGGGATGAGTTGGGAGGTTACATTCTCTGTGACTCTGGAGTGTCTCATTTCCCCAAACCTTGCAGGTTTCTGAGAAGTGCCAGGGCCATGCTGACTCTTGATTCGACCTACAATTTTCCCCTTTCCAAGCTGTTCTATGTAAATCAGAGATGTTACTATCTCCTATCCATTGAGGGCACATCTATTATGACTTGGCGCAAACCCCATCTATCCAGGGTGTCTTCTCTGAATTTATACTCAGATAAAGACCCTGTACATTCTGCCATCAACAACTGGTTTGCTTAGCAAGGCCTGCCGTGTACAATATTCACTCAGATTGTGGTACAGGTTTTGTGATTGACCTCTTAAACATCTTGGAAAAAAATATGGGAGTATCTGCTCATGTAACTTTTTCACACTTTAAGAATTTCTACTGATTTCAGAGGAGAAAGAGCAAATGCATTCAGATTGGTTTTTAACTCTCCTAAGCTTTGTTAAATTAGAAAATAGTCTGCATGGTTTTTCTGAGATTTGTGTTTCAATTGTGTGATCTTTCATGGCAGAAATGTATTCAATTTGTTGACCTTAGAATCAGAGTTATGGCAACTTAATGTTTTTTTTTAAAATAACTGCAAATTTATCCAAAGATAAGTATGCATTTTCAGAATCAAATATTACTAAAGGGCTTTTAAAAATAAAGGGAAAAAAGCCCATAGCAATTCTGCTCCACCCTCCTGAGAATCAGCCCCTGCAGGCAGCCACTTTTAATTAATTTGAGTAGTTCTTGTATTTGCCTCCATATTTCTAAGTAACATATATGTCCTACTAAATCATTATTTAGTGACTATTACAGATGGGGAGGATTTAAGTCTCCTATCCCACAACACTGCTTCCTTTTGTTCTTCTTTTTGGTTAAATCAATATTCAGGGTTTATATTATTATAACTATGTAAATAATGTTCTCTACTGAGCTAACACTACACTATAATTACCTTTCCTTTCTTGTACAGCTTTTTGTTTTCCTTGGAGTTAATAATTGCCTTGTTTTTTTTCACCACCCTAGCTTTGTATAACTATCGCTACATTCTGCCAAAACTTCTGACAGTCTCCCAAAAACTTTCCATATAATAATATAGAACAGATAATCTATCAGAATCTAAGGACCTCCTTCTTGGGGCACTCATTTTTTCTTTTCCAACCTGGACTAGTTTTGCTTTGAGGCCACTATATCACTGTTATCCCAGGACTTCCTTATGCCGTGATTGTTGGTGATTTTCTTCACCTGCTTCTTGTGTTGGAGCCTCTCTTCTCTGTTTTCCTTTCTTTCTTTATTCACTCATTTTGGTGGCACACCCTTCCTGAGAAAGGGTGCATGTGAGGTAAATTTACTGAGAAATTTCCTGCCTGAAAATATCTTTATTCTACCCTTGCATTTGTTTGGTCATTTGGCTTGAGCATTTGAGTTCTAGGTTAAAAATAATTCCCATTCTGAATTTAAAGGTATTACACCATTATTTTCTAGCTCTCAGTGTTTTTTGTTTACAAGTCCAATGTCATTCTGATTCCCCATGATTTTTATGTGAGCATTATTTTTTCTCCGGAGTTCTGAAATTTTAAAATGATATGCCCTGGTTGAGGCTTTTCTTACTTATTGTGTAGGGTGTTCACTGGTCCTTTTAATCTAAAGATCTATATCCTTCAGGTCTATAAAATGTTCTTGTACTGTTTCATCAATATGGTTTTCCCCTACCTTGATTTCTCTTATAGATCTCTTATTGATCAACTATTGAGCCTCCTGGACTAATCTCACATTTTCTTTTTTTTTCCCCCTCCTACTACCTGCTCTGTCTTTTTGTTTTATTTTCTGAATGATTTAATCTACTTTATCTTCCCAACTTTCTATTGATTTTTTAAAAAATATATCAGGGCTCATATTTTTAATTTCCAGGGAATCTTTCCTGTTCTGGTATTGTTCCATTTTCATAGGATCTATTCTCAATGCTATTTCAAGGATTTAATCTGTTTTTATAACTTATCTGTGGAAATTAATCATACTTTATTGGAAGTGTTTTTATCCCACATACACATATTCAGTGCCCTTTCTTTCCACTGATTTCTTGTCTTGTCTCTGTCTCTCATGTTGAAGGCTATTCTTCAATCTTGTGATCCTTGGCTGTGAGGAAATCACATACCAACTGACTGTTCTGTGTGCACATATGAGGCTCATTGACTGAAGGAGTCAACAGATGTGTAGGGCAGTGAGCCAGAGTTTTTACAAGGGTACCCCAGAATTCTGCAGGTCTTTTCCTTAAAGCCCTTTACTTTCTCCACAGAAGGATTTTCCAAATATCTTCCTTGGTATTATAAGCCTGGCTGTGGCCTTCTAGGTGGTAGGTTGAAGAGGACCCTAGAAGAGTTTGAACATCAGACCTTTGTTAACAGTCCTTGTTTCTCTGTCTGGTTCAATTTTTTGAGATAATATCTCTGAGGGTGGTAGGTGATGATGACAGAAAGACTTAAGGAGCCAACTGTGCTTTATGTTGATTTTTGATCCACTGTTCACCTCATGCCAGTACCTTCTGCGGGTTCTGTGCCTCCAATTCCTGAGCCATCCCAGAGTTCTGAAGGATCACTAGTTTGTTTCTTATTGGTTTGTTTCTATGGGCACATAGAATGTAGCCTTTTCTGTTCTGGTTAAAATGCTTAAAATATTTAAATGCTTAAAGCTCCTCCAACAGCTTGTATATGACAGATATTTGTTGACATTCTTGTTTATTATTATCCTCTTTGCTGTCTTATAGATTTACACTTTCCTATTCTTTTATTGACACAGAAGTAGGTTTTCAGGAGAGAGTGGAGATAAATCTATATATATAAAAGCCTAAGCGACTGTTGGACCATTCAACTGTTCAACTGGTAGCTATGACGTGCACTGACCACCAGGGGCAGATGCTCAATGCACAGGCATGGAAACATGGAACAGACTGATGAATCTCAGAAGGAAGGGGGTATGGGGGAGGGCAAGAAGAGATTAACCAAAGATCTTATATGCATACTAGAGGCCTGGTGCATGGATTTGTGCACTGGTGGGGTCCCTCGGCCTGCCCTGCAGGAATTGGGCTGAATCCATGCACCAGGCCTCTGACATCCCCCAAGGGGTCCTGGATTGTGAAAGGGTACAGATCAGGCTGAGAGACCCCACCAGTGCACGAATTCGTGCACAGGGCCTCTAGTATATATATAAATACATATTCATTGTCTCACATTTAAGTGAGTATAAGTTTTTTAATTTGATTGATTACTTCTGAGATATAGCTTGTTTTTTAAGAGATGTTAGACCTTAACATATTGACAACTAAAATCAGAGTGGGACTTTATAAACCACACTAACATAGCATTTATTTCACTGTTGATACCTGCAGAAACTGAGAGTTCCATTATAAACTAAACCAGTACTACATGAAAGTTGTTTGTGCTCACCAGGTTAAGACCAGAGCTAGGATTTGTCTTTTTCAGTTTTGTGTTGTCCATTCTCCTAGGACTTAGTACACACTTTTGAAAATAAACTTAAGAACAACAACAACAACAATGAATTAATAGAGCTGCAATTTTCTTCTTTCTTTCAATACACATTTTGATGATCATCTGTTAAGTGCAATGAATTGCTGTGTGAGCTAGAGATATCATGGTGAATGAGACAGAGTCCTTAGCCTGGATAACTTCACAGTCTAGTGAAAGAAACTGACAAGGAAACAGATAAATATTATGCATTATAATTCATCTTAGTTTAGAAATATGCACCCAATACAATGGAAGTACCGTTCCCCCTAGAGGTTATACAAATGCCTAGATCATGTTTTCTTGATGCTCTTCATGTAGGAATCCAAAGCTCTTGCTAGTGTAAAAGTTGGAAATTATATCATATAGCTATATGCTGTATCTTAGACATGTAGCCATATGCTATAGATAGATAGATAGATAGATAGATAGATAGATAGATAGATAGGCAGGCAGAGATAGAGAGATGCTCTAAATACTTCTCCTCAGGAGACTCCCTAGACTTTGCCCTTCAAAGTTGATCCAGTTGTGTGTAAGGGTTCAAAAATGCTCCTCAGTGCTGACAAGAGACCTTGGGTGAGCCTTGAAAATGATGTTATTATTACAGTAATCATATCATTGTTATTATTTGTGAACATGTCTGTGTAATCTTTGAGGGCAGGTTGAAGGTCTTACTCACTTCGGGGGGGTCCTGTGGTGCAGTGCAAAGAGCTGGGTTTGAATTCTGAGTATTAGCTGTGTGACTTGGTCAAGTTACTTACTCTTGCTACACCTAAATTTCCTATTATGTGAGACTGAGGTAATAATAACTAACTCACATATTTGTTGTATTAAATGTACAAAACCAGATAAAGTGCCGAGGGCAGTTCTTGATGGGAAGTATGTGCAGAATAAATGGTAGATTTTTTTTTTCCGTCTTTCACCGTGAGGCAGTGAACATCTCAAATGCAGAGAGACCATATGTTATTCTCACATGTAACTCCACTCTTAGTGCAATGATGGCCATGAAGTTAGCACCTAATGTATATTTACTGAATGGATGAATACATAAAAGAATGTTTGGGCCCTGGCCAGTGTAACTAAGTGGTTAGAATATTAGCCTGTGCACTGAAGGGTCTCAGGTTTGATTCCTGGTCAAGGGCAAGTACCTGGGTTGCAGGTTCGATCCCAAGCCCCAGTCAGGGCACATTTGGAGGGCAATCAATCAATGTGTCTCTCTCACATCAATGTTTCTCTCTCTCTCTCTCTCTCTCTCTCTCTCTCTCTCTCTCTCTCTCTAAAAATTGTTGGAAAAAATATCCTCAAGTGAGTATTAACAAAAAAACAAAATAATGTTTGGATTAACCAGGTTGAGGTATTTTTTTGATATATGAATCATTATTTGCTGCTTTTTTCTTATAGACTGTAATTCCTTAACTATTTGCTGCTACTAATAAGTCAGCATTCTTTTTTGAGCTGTATTACATGTGCTGCAAATAGAGCTAAGGAACACTAACATTATTTTTAAATGCCCAAATAACACTTCAAATTCAATCCTGCTTATGTACAGTAAGGTATGGAATATAAGAAGTGGCCCTGAGGTAAATGAGGTATCTGAAGCAGTAGATTGCCTCCATTTTTAGTTTCAAAGACCATTTGGCAACCATTTCCTTTGGCAGCCCCACAGATTCCAAGTCTTTGGCTGAGGCTCTGCAAGGACAGTGAAAGAGATGGTGAAATGAAGAGTTCATGCATTTTTTCATGGGTTTGAAGTTTTCATCCACAGAGCTCAAATGTGGCATTTCCTGGTCATATCTTCCATTCACTATTTCATCATGAATGCAAGAGCAATATTTGGCTAAACCATCCTTCATCATTTTCTAGCTTGGACAATTACATTATATCATTGCTAGAGGCTTGGTGCACAGATTTGTGCATTGGTGGGGTCCCTCGACATAGCCTGCGGAGATCGGGCTGAAACCAGCAGTCAGACACCGCCTGCCGCTCCTGCTCATTCCAGCCCCGTTGTGCCTGCCGCCACCACCACTCAGTAGACTCGCTGCCATTCTACTGTGATCTCCCAATCTCCCGGCTGCTGCGGCCAGCCGTGAGCCCTGCATCTGGTGCCCGTTGGTCAACTGAGCAGCACTCCCACTGTGGGAGCACACCGACAACCAGGGGGAAGCTCCTGCATTGAACATCTGCCCCCTGGTGGTCAGTGCGCGTCATAGTGACCGGTCGACCGGTCATTTGGTCATTCGGTCATTTGGTTGCTTTGCTTAAGCTTTTTTATATATAGATATTAGATTATTGCAAAACAAACAACAACAACAACAAAAAAAACAGTCCTAGCCTCAATGTCTTCCTTACCATAGCAATCTGGACAGCATCGGCCTCTGTTCCCTGTGGGGTCAAAGTTCCCTTGGCAACACATCTTGGACCATCACAGAACACCCCAGCTACCTAACTGGCATCACACAATTTAGCACTGAGTTTTAATACAACTCTTTGGTCAGCATTGTCCTCCCAGTCCCATTGGAAGTTCTTTGTGGGCTGAGACCAAGCCTTCCTCTTTTACTCACCACTGTGATTGTTATACATCTTTCTCCCAAGGGATCTATCAACCAATGCCTCTTACCTGTTAGTATTTCCTAAGCTCTCTGCAACACCCTCTCTGAGACACCTTTTTAAATCCAAGTCTTTCACAAAGACTTATTTGAGCCTATGCTTTTTGATTCTCCAGTATTATTGTCTTTTTCTTTCATGTTTTCCCAGGGGAATCTCATCTTACTCTCAGGGCTCTAATCATGACTACTATGCTAATGACAACCAATCTACACGCTCATTTCCATCTCGTAGCAAGTTCATAATCAATGTACCTAAAAGGAAATGTATTACCTTTTTGCACAAATTAGTTTCCCTCTCTTTTGGAATTTGTTTATTCTACCTTGTTTTTATTTAGTTACTTTAGTGTGTTTCTCTTGATTTTAAACTCCCTCTCTCCAACTATACCTAGTGATCTAAATATATGTCTATATCAATATCTATCTCTATGTATATTTATCCCTATAGCCCTCTGTCACTTGGCCTATGTAGATGCCTAATGAATGATGGCTTATCTTGATTCACTTTATATTTAAACAAGGTTAGGTCAGAAGGGCAGTGCTTTGAGCTGAAGATCCTTTTAATCCAATAAGCAGGAACAGGTCCAGTGTGTTCTTCAGAGAAGATTATAGGGCTTCAGACAAAAAAAAAATTGTAAGGACATATATACACAACATTTATAAACTGATTTTATAAATTAAACTATTAACATCATATCAGCTAAACTGGAGTGTCTAAGATAGCTCAAGGTTGGATTTTTTGAGTCATCTAGTTCTGAGATTAGAAAAATTTTGTACACTCTTATAGGAGACATGAGTTAAATCATATTTCTCAGAATAGTCTTGGAGAATACACGTTTTTGCTATTTCTAAGAAATTTTAGGTGTAGTCCTTGAAATGCAAGGATGGATAGGAGGTTGTCCTTTAAGTTCAAGAGTTATGTACCTGTCAGCATTGTCCTAGCTTGGGCAATTAGCACAGGTATATGGTGGTAAAACCACGGAGCACGTCAACTCCAGGGGATACGGTCAATGCCCCACCTTGCTTAGACGGAGGAAAGCCCACAGAACTGGCCAGGCCGAAGGGAGGTTGGACCGCTCAGATGGTTCACTGCGCCGGGACGTCCCAGTGAACCTCCTCTTGCCTGCAGTCATCTGTGTGGCAGTTCGGGCTCACTGCTGTTTTATCTGCCCAACCAGCCCAACCTCAGAAAGACGCACAGTGAGGGACTCAGGACCTGCCATTTCAACTCTGGGTGTCTCTCTGGAGCCTCCGATCTTGTCTCTGTTTAGACTGGACCTTACAATGCTGAAGGTGGTGCTTTTTCTCCAGGAGGCAGTAGTAAAAGGGGCTGTGAAATTTACAGTGCAATTCATATCATGGCAAGACTATTTTAAAACAGTGGTTTACAGTATTTAAGCAAACTGATTAGTCAGCAGGGATTTCTGCTAATGGTCCTTGGGATATAGAGTTAGGACGAGCTGGCTGCATATTTGTGTTTGTGTTTTGAAATGCTTTGGTTTCTTAGGTCATATTATCGCAGACTTGACTGAACTTTTGAGCAATGCACGTAATAGATGACTCCTCCAAGAATCACAACAAGGCTTACCTGGATTCCTCTCTCCTTGTTTTGCACTCAGTAATCTGTTGCCTACAGTTAAAAGCCTTCTGGAGAACACTTTTCATCTAGCTGAATAGAGAGAAGCAGTTTTTGATGAAGAATTGGGTTGTTGAAGTGACTGTAATTCTTCTTCCAAAATTCTTGGCACCCAGAATCAATGTATATATGTATACATACAGTTGGGTTACTTTGGCTCCCTCTCTTTATGCTGGTGGGTTTGGGTTGAATTCTCAGGGCTGTACACGAGCATTCACCTGCCTCAGTGCTTTCTATTAAATTGGCATTTATGTCTACAGAGTCTCCAGTTAGCTCCTCTAATATTTAATGTAGCTGGAAAATTAGAAAGAACAAAAATTTACATGCGACATTGAAATGGGAGTGTATTAAGAATCCAGTCTTGCCCAGATGGCATGGCTCAGTGATTGAGCATTGACCTATGAGTCAGGAGTTCATGGTTCAATTCCTGGTCAGGGCAAATGCCCAGGTTGTGAGCTCAATCCCCAGTAAGGGAGTATGAAGGAGGCAGCCAATCAATGATTCTCTCTCATCATTGATGTTTCTATCTCTCGCTCCCTCTCCCTTCCTCTCTGAAATCAATAAAATAAAATAAAAGATTCTAGTCTTCCGCCAGTATTTCTAAAAGCAGTCCTATCTGACAGTAACAATGCCAGCTGGTTAAGTGAAAAGGCTGATGGACTGGTAGATCGTTTGAGCTCAGCACAGAGTGCATTTCTCTGCTTCTTTGAGACTCCCACTGTCTGTAACCAGACATAATTAAAAGATTAAAGAGACATTTGAAAATGTGAAGCTGGTCACTTTTTAATCAGGGAGATTGATTTTCCAATCCCAATGTGAAGGTGGAATTTTAAATAATTTATAGGGTAGAAATCAGTGGCTTATCACAACTTGGCTAAAAAGAATAAAGGTTAGGGGGAAAGAGGGACTTGATTCTTTTTTCCTCTCAGTGCCTTGTGGAGAGGAGCATGAAAGGGAGTGAGCCTTGACGTGGTTGTTACGGAGGAGATGGTTCCCAGCCTCTGTATCTCTGCTGGAAGAATGAAGATTAGTTCAGTTCCCGCCCACCCTCCTTCCTTTTCTCCCTCTGGCTGGAGGTCTGGACATATTCTCTTCACTACTCAGCAACATTTCTCTTTTATCCTACAGATACCAGTCAGGTTCCAATCAGGGTAAAACCAGAGCCTCCTGACCAGGGATCGTGACTGCAGTACAGTGATGCTTCCATTAGCCAAGAGGGTGCATTCCAGGCACAATTATCAGACACTCCATAATCAGAGGCAAAATATAGGAAGGCTAAAGGAGGGTCCCATTTGCTACATAAGGGTATTTCTGGTTCTAAAAGAGAGCGTCTTCTAATATTAATGCATGTTCTAGTGGGTCTGTGCAAAAGATATGGAATAGGAGTCTAGAAGCCTTGGTGCTAAGGGGAAGACTTGATCGATCGGTTGCTTGCTTGATTGATTGATTGTCAGAAACCAGAGGAAAGCCTGCAGGGAGAGGATTACCAGCAGAGGCTTAAGGATATGGTTGATTCCGGTTCAGGAAAGATTGAAAAAATCTACTCCCAAGTCAGCTAAGTTGGCGGGTTGTCCCTAAGTGAGGAGCGGGTGTTTGGTAACAAAGGCACACAGCGTTGGGTCCCTCCTTAGCATTTACCTATTATAACACCTCTCTCCTTTCCCAAATGAGTTTTTAAGACTCAATCAGAGTTACCTTCAGACAAAGCAATAGGCTTAGTGAAATTTCCGGTTTCGGTTTGCCCTCACTTTACATCTCTCTACTGGTTTTAAAGTCTGGAGTGGCTTTGCCAAAGTAGAGGGTAGAAGGAGAAACCCTTCTATTCCACAAATACGCTATGAGGCAATCTTTTCCTGTGGCTGAGTTGCCATTGAAGTGCATGGATCAGTAAAGGGAAGCAAGTGATGGCTGGCCTTTCTCTACCAACTCTTAGTCAGCAGCCCTTGCTCTTGGGGAAGGAGGGAGTGGGATAAAGAAGAAGGTGAACAGGTGAGGGCTAAAGAGGGCACACTGAGCTGGTAGGAGGGAATTACTTCCATCAGAGGGAAAAGAAATGTAGAGGAGGTCAAGGAGAAGATGGACTCACGTAGCATCTCTCTGAACAATTAGAAACTGGGAACTGAGGCATTCTTGCCACTCATCAAGATATATTGCGTGATTTATTTATCGGAAATTTTCTCCCATGGAGCTACTGATTAGAGATATCACTGTAACAATGGGCCAGAGGCTCTTAAAATGAATTGACTAAAATGCCTCACCTTCTCTTTCTGGTTACTGAGATGGTGATGAAGATCAAATGTAGGGACCAAAAGCCAATTCTCCAAGTAGCAGACTGTGTGGAGCTGAACATAACAATGAATTTCTGAAGGTGAATAACATTTAAGCACTACTTTTTGCATTCATGCTTTATAGCTATGATTCTGTGCAAGGTATAACTGGAAATCGCTACATTATGCTTCCTTTATTTCTTCAACCCTGGCCACTTGCCTATAACCCTAAAGCAGAGTTTCTCAAGTAGGGCACAATCGACATTTTGGGCTAGATAATTCTTTTTTGGGAAGAGGCCTTCTGGTGCATTTTAGAATGTTTAGCAGCATCCCTAGCCTCTACCCACTCAGTGCCAGTAGCAAGTCCCCTCCCCCAAATTGTGACAACCAAAAATATCTCCAGATATTTCCAATAACCTCTGGGAGAGTGGGGCAAAATTGCCCACAATTGAGAATCACTGTTCCAAAGAAACCAATAATTTATATGGAATTAGTAGGCCAATTATGTCAGGTTGAATCTGCACTTACTTATTAAGCTTTCCTGTAAGTAAATAATAAGACCATCTTAGGCACGTGCCTGTCTGTGGCTTTGGGCCACACTGAAGTCACACTCTCATGATCATTACCTACTCTATTTGCACCAATGTTGCAATGTGGCCCTTAATAAAACTCTCAGCATAAAGGCTTATGTTCCGCCTTTATTTCATCTCTCTTCCTTTTTCCTCTTTTTGTTGTGTTCATCTCCCAGCCTCTTGCCTCTTGACCACCAACTGAATTAAATATGATATCTCTTTGAAGAATGTTTTCTAGAAGGCAATGCTTAATGTAAAGAAACGATTCCCTGGTGGTGGAGTTTCCTGCAGCAGGGCTCGGGTAGTCTGGGAGAAAGTTCTGGAAGAGAGCCTTGCCACTGTCCTTAAATCATACCAGGCAGAGGCCACCAAATCCCTCTGTTTGTACACTTGGCTCTCGGAGCAGACCATGTTGTTAGTGTCCACTAACCACTGGCAATAGTAGAGTTTTGGGTAGCTTTGCTGGGAACTACATCTGCTCTGAAAAGAAGGATCTTGGCTCAAAGGGAATGGAAGCTTTTTGCCCCGGGAAAGGAATAAATGTAATCAATGGTTCTTACAGAGCTCTTTGCCCAAGTAATTTTGGTCAGGTTAAGTGTGTCAGCAAATTGAACCAAGTGTTACCTCAGAGATTATGAAATGCAGAGTCTAACAGCAATAAGCTTACCAGTAAATGTGAGTTCTGGTCTTATAATGGGGAATTTGGGTGAGTGAGAGCCAAAGAAAAATTGGTAAGACAAACCAACAACAACCTGTAGGGGAACCATACAGAACTATTCTTGGACACTTTATGAGAACAGGCATTAGCATCATGTTTCAAACCTATATTTGATCATCAGGTACATGTTAGAGGGTTCTGTTCAAAGGGTTCTCATGCTATATATTCTGAAAAGTTCCTTCAATTGTCTTAGTAGAAATGTTTATTCAATCAACATAATGAGTCCTAGCCAGTGTGGCTTAGTTGGTTGAACGTGGTCCCATGCACCAAAAGGTTGCTGGTTCGATTCCAATCAGGGCACATACTCAAGGCTGCAGGTTCGATCCCCTGTCAAGGGGATACGGGAAGCAACCAATAAATGTTTCTAACATCGATGGTTCTCTCTTTCCCTCTCCCTTTCACTCTGTCTCTTAAAAAAAAAGCCATTAAAAACATTTAAAAAATAATGAAATGAAACAAATGGAATAAACTCATGGGCAATCCATTCCATGCTCCCAGCTTTCTTGAGTATGTTGCTCTTGTTAAGTACCTGAAATGTGAAGAGGAAAGGAGACACTGGGGAAAGCAAGCTGTGATCACTGATTGTCAGGCCTCTCCCTTTCAAATCAGCTCCCATCTGTCTTCAGAGACATGCTGTCTTTCCTGTCTGTACATATGTGTTGACTCTCGTTCCTGGACCATTTTGAGATGTCTGGTGAAAACTGGATCTGGCATATAAATGCTTGCTGAGTTTCTAGGCTCTGTAATGACTGCTTCCTTCCCCACATAAATGATCTGTTTAGTGTAAGGCTTAGGGCTATTTTTTTAGTTGACTTTCAAATATTGGGTAACTAACTCCTAGGTGATCTCACTCCATTTCATGGCTTAAATTCTGTCTGCTTGCTGACATCTCCCAAATTGCTGTTGTCTCCCAGTCCAGACTTCTACCTGAACTGCTTCTTATTCAAAGTCACCACTTGGATGTCCCACAGGCATCTCAAACCTAACATGTGCAGAACTTAAGTCCTGATTCCTATCTGGTAAACCTGTTTTTTCCGCAATCTTTCCCATCTCAGCAAATGTCAATTCTGCTCTTCCCTTCAATCGGGCCAAATCCCTGGGTGTCATCTCATCTCCCATCTCATCACATCCAAGCCATCAGTGAAATTGTTGGCTCCACCTTCAAAGAACACCTACCCAGAATTTAGTCATTTCTTACTTCCTACATGTCTATATCTGGCCTAAGACCTCCCTGCCCCACCCACACCTCCCCCATCTGTTGTCTGGTTAAATGCCACAGTTTCCTAACTCACTTGTGCCTTTATATTCTGTTTTCTCAGTACAGCTGCTAGAGTGGTCCTTTTAAAATCAATGCTCTGCTTAAAATCACCCAAAGTCTTCCCCTCTTAGAATCAAACTAAGGCCACACGTGATCCTTTCAATTGCATTTCCTGTCCCTCTTCCTCTGACTCAAAGTATTCCAGGGTCATTGTCCCATTTTTCCTTGAGCCCACCAAGAATTCTTCTGCATCTGGGTCTTTGCACTTGCTATGACCTGCCCAGACTGCTGGTTCCCCAGTTAGCATTCTGGCTTCCTCTCTCACTAGCACTGAATTTCTGCTCAAATGTCAGCTTTCCTGTGAGAGAGCCCTTTATTCAACTAAAGCAGTACTTGGACCTTTCCTTCCTGCCCCCCCCCCCCTCCCGCACCACCACCTCTCTACCTCTCTACCTGCCAATCTTACATTATTTTTCTCTCTGGCATTCATCACTTTTACTTTTATACTTACTTGTTTCCTTTGTCTCTCACTACAGCGATGTAGGTTTATGAGGATAGGACTTCTTTTTGTTGACTGCAGTATTCCTAGGACCTGTATCAGTAACTGGTACATTCTAATTGCTTAGAACACATGTGTGGAATGACTGGCACCTTTAAATTTCATTTACGTGTTACTTTTGTAGGAAACCTTCAATGATCTTCTAAGTCTAAGTTAAACATCCCTTCCACAGATGTCTGTGCTTTTCCTATTACAGAGATTCTCAAACTATGTTATGTTCCCGGATAATTTATATGAGCTCCATAAGAGCTGGAATAAGTTTTTTTTTTTCATTGATGTATCCCCAATAGTTGCAACATGGCAGTTGGCACTCAAATATTTGTTAAGTTGAATATGTATTTATATTGACACAGAGTTATTATTTATTGAGTTTAACTTCACATAATGTAAAATTAACTATTTTCAAGTATACTTCAGTGGTATTTTATAAACTCACAATATCGTCCAATCATCACCTCTTTCCAGTTTCCAAGCACTTTCATCTACCCAAAAGGAAACCCCATACCCACTTAGTAGTCACTCCACATACTTCACATCACCCCAAGCCCTGGCAACCATTAATCTGCTTTCTATTCTATGGAAATAGAATAGGTAAATCCTATCCCTCTGTCTGTATGGACTTACCTATTCTGGATATTTCCTATAAATGGAATCGTGTAATAGGAACCTTTTTGTCAATGAGCTTTTAATACATGTGACTTGGAAAGTCTTTATTTATAGCAAAACTCTGTTTTTAAACATATAGGCATGTGTAGCAATAGGTTTAACCTGTATGTTTCATTGGACACCACTTGAAAATGCCAAAGAAATTAATGTGAAGAACTTTCTTCCAAGTTATCACTGGAATTTTACCAGAATCCTTTTCTTGTGCAATGGCCAATCCTTCAAGCCTTCATCTTTCTCCCAGGACCCCAACCAAGTGCCTTTCATTCCAGTTCCTCCCCCCTCACAGTTCACCATCTCCTCCCCTACTGCTTTCTTGATGCTTGCTGGGATGAAAGTATTGGTGATAAAAGACTAAAGCTGAAGGGGACTGATGAAAGTTCATAAAATCATGAAAGATAGGGGAAAATCTGTGTACAAACTTGTTCCCCGAGTCTCAGAATCTTTTTGAAGCTTAAAAGAGCTAGTTTAAGGGGAAAATAAAAAGAAGTTTTATTTTATGTAGTATATTGGGTACATACAGAACTTGTTACCCTGGTGAGGAGATAAATAGCTTTAGGGTTTAGACAAATATACAGACAATAAATCAATAACAGGCTGTTGAGAGGAAGCTGGGGAGAGGCATTAACATCCAAGGGCCATTACATCCTCTCACACAACTGTCCCTCAGTGGGGCAGGCACTGGGCTGACTGGCCAAGGGTGGGCCCCATGGTGACATGTTAACTGAAGCCCCCTCAATTGACCTACTAGAGTGTCTCTTCCTCAGAAATCTTCCTGGAATTGCAGTCCGCTGCAGGTTTTCAGAGGCTAGTTTTACAAGCTATAAATGAACTTGCCCTTGGGTCAGGGATTAACATATTCTTGACTTTTGGCTATTTAGGGACTTGGAGGTGAGAGGGTAACAGAGAGAAAAGCATGGCAACCAATAAATTATTTCCCTGGTTACCAAGGATGGATTCTAATTTTAACTTGGAGGAGGCAAACATAAAGTTTGGGGATTACTTTAGGTTTTTAATAGCCCCGTTAATTAATAGCGAACATTTGAGAGTTACCTGGATGGTTTCAAAACTGTATTTGATTAAATATCTATTGCAAAAATAACACTTCCATTTAATGCTTTGACTTTAGCTTAAGTCTTATAGACTTTGTAGTAATTTAGAATTTGTGAGGGAAGGGCAGTATTAGCTTGTGTCTGTTGTATATAATTCAATCTCCTCTAAGATCCCAATGCAACTGTTGAAACTGATTTGGCTCCAAAATATTGCATTCTTTGCTAATGTTAGTATGTACGGTTTAAACAGGAACAGGACCAAGTTCCTCTGAAACAAATAAGTGAACAATAACCAAATATTGCTTACTTTTGCCAATGAAAGTAGCTGCCTAGATAGAAGGGCTGAAGAAAACTAAAACCGAATTGGAAAGATTTCTTTTCAAAAGCTTGGGCCTCTGCCCTGCCCGTGGGGCTCAGTGGTTGAGCATCAACCTATGAACCAGGAGGTCATGGTTCGATTCCCAGTCAGGGCACATGCCTGGGTTGTGGGCTCAATCCCCAGTGTGGAGAATACAAGAGGCAGCTGATCAATGATTCTTTCTCATCATTAATGTTTCAATTTCTCTCTCTCTTTCCCTTCCTCTTTGGAAAAAAACAAACAAACAAAAAAACTTATGCCTCTGAAATAGGAAATTTGAAAAACTCACCACAATTTTGGCTCCTGAAATTAAGCGTGTGCTTAAAAAAAAATCTGGTGAAATTTAGGATATAAGTGAAAATAACATCAGTTTCAGGCACAATGCAGAGATTATTAATCTGTGAACAAAAGGCATTTGGCCAGTTAAAATAATATTTTTAAACAAGGTCTACAACTTTGCCAGCGATGGCTGCAACCCAATTAGGTCTTCTCATTTGGAGTTGTAGTTCGTTCTTCCAGATTATGCGGTTTGGCAAAATGCAGAATGAGTAAACGTTCTTAGATGGGGAAAATAGAATCAAAAGGAAATAATGTCCTAGAGCAGCCTTCCTGCAGCCAGTAGTTATGAATGGAGAAGGCGCATTTGCTAGTTAAGGAGGACAGGTGAAGCTCGAGGGTGGGCTGTCATTTGGGAAGAGACAACAAATCAAAAGACAATTGTTTTTGATCCATGTGGCTCCCAGTAGGAAATATCTAATCAACTCACATGTATTTCTTTAGGATCTACTTCACAGCCAGCCCTGTGTTGGAATGCTTAGGTCTGCAGGGATGTAGCTCACGGGGGATCCTTGCATCACTCACGGTCACCACCAACAGCAGCAGCATGCGCCTAATGTAATGGCATAGATGTCAGGCACTTAGAATTTGTTATTTTGTTGAATGTTGGCAAGTCCCCTGCAAATGAGATATTATTTTGCTCAGTTTACAAGTAGGAAAACTCACGTTCAAAGAGATTAAGAAACTTGTCCAAAGTCTTTTATCAGTGGCAGAGTCAAAAGAGAAAAAGCCCAGGTGTGACCATACAAGCCCTATCAATGTGGCATACTGAATGTCTGTGCATAAAAGCATAAGCACATTTGTTTACATGAAACATGGATTGTTGAACTCTGGGGCAATTAAAGGGATTTCTGGGCCCTCTGTTTTACCAGTCTTCCCTAACTAGAATCAAGACCAAGATGACTGATCATCAGCATTTTCCATTTACATCAGATTGTTCAGTGAACAGAAATTCAAATCAGGTGGTCAGAATCCCAGACGATCCTCCTGGCTCAAATAGGTAACACAGCTATCTTTCTTAAAATTAGAACCAAAGTTCTACAGTTTCAATATCTGTAAATCTTATTAGAACTTACTGAGTTCTTTAAAGTCTATGTGAAATCTTGTTAGTTTTAGTTCTGTATTATTTTGGGGATGTTTTAGTCCAACGCAAGGCCGAAATTTCCTTGTTCCACAAAACCACTTAGAAGCTTTCTCCAACTATGCCCATAGAACCATATGATCAGTATTGTGGGAGCTATATTACGTCATTTTGGAAGTTACCTTTGGAGTTTAAAATGATTATTATCTTTTTGGTGACATTATCTTCTTTTATCTCAAAATACTTCAACGTGCATTTGCTAAGAATGAAGACATTCTCTTATATAACCACAATATGATTATCAGAAAAAGGAAATTTAACATGATAAAATACTATTTTCTAGTGCACAGTCTATATCCAAATTTCACCAATTGATCCCTAATGCCTTTTATAGGTATTTCTTTTTTTCCATTCCAGGACCCAGTTCTGCATCAATGCATTGGATTTACTTTCATCTGAACAAGTTCTTCATTTTTACATGATTTTTATTCAACTTTACTACATATTAGAAGAGTACAGGTTAGCAGTTTTGTAGAATTTGCTTTGGGGTTTTTGGATGAGCCCTTATAACTATATCTATGCTACACATTTTTGGTAACAGCATCGCTCTAACTAAAGTGATGTCTGACACGCTTCTGATAGATAATTGTCACATTTTTCCCTTTGTAATTTGATATTTGCAGTATTCTCTGTCTTCTCGTTGTGATGGAAAATGAATTATGTGTGGTTTAATTTGCTCTTCTATTGATCTGTGTGCTTTATTGAGGGTGTGTGGATACATTTGGATTTACGTAGTCAAATATTTTCTCTTGATTCTATTTCATTCAGGCTTTCCCCACTGTACTTAGTGTTTTTAGGGTCACCAATGAGCTATACCTTTATAATACAATAATTACATACTTGTGTTTATTATACTTAAACTGTCAGCCTGGCAGTATAATTTTACACCCCCTCCTTCTTAAACAGTATTTTCACTTGGTTTCTGTGACTCCCTTCTCTATTGGTTTCTCTACTTTAACACAAAATTATTTTTAATGTGCATATATATTAATGGCAAGGGACAAACATTTTGTTTTTGCAAAGGCACTTCCTAACAAATAAATAAAGTACATCTAAAATTATTTTATTTTTATCTTTAGTGAATTTATTTGAGGGACCTGAAATTTTTAGAGGGGTATAATTCATATACCATTAAATCCACCCTTTTAAAATACACAATTCCGCGGTTTTTAGTATATTCACAAAGTTGTGCAACACTCACATTTTCACTGTCCCAAAAAGAAACCCTAACCCCATTCCTCCTCTGGGCCTCAGGCTTTGGCAACCAATAATCTGCTTTCTGTCTCTATAGATTTGCCTATTCTTAACATTCATATAAATGGAACCCTACAATAAGTGGCCTTTTGTGTCTGGCTTTTTTCACATAGCATATTGTTTTCAAGGTTCATCTGTGTTATAGATGTGTAAGTAATTAATTCCTTTTTATGGTTGATTTTATTCAATTGTATGAATATATATATCATATTTTCATCAGTTTTGAACACTTAGTTTGCTTCTACTTTCTGACTATTATGAATAAAACTGCTATGAACACTCATTAAGTTTTTGTGTGGAAATATGTTTTCAATTCTCTCACATAGGTACTTAGGAATAAAATGGTTGGTTTATGTAGTAACTATGTTTAACTTTATGAAGAATTGCCAAACTGTTTTCTACAGCAGCTGTACCTCCTTATATTCCCACCAGTAATGTATGAAGTTTTAATTTCTCCACAACCTCTTCATACTTGTTATTGGGTTTTTAATTTTCCTCATTAATTATAGCTACCCTGATGGGTGAGAGATGATATCTCATTGTGGTTTTGATTTGCATTTCCTAAATGAGTAATTATATTTATCATCTTTACATGTGCTTGTTGGCTGTTGTATATTTTCTTTGGAGAAATGTCTATTCAGGTCCTTTGCACATTTTCATATTAGGTTGTTTGTCTTTTTGTTGTTGAGTTTTTTTGTTTGCTTGTTTGTTTTGAAATATATTTTCATTGATTTTAGAGAAGAAGGGAGAGGGAGAGAGAGATAGAAACATCAATGATGAGAGAGAATCATTGATCGGCTGCCTCCTGCACATCCCCTACTAGGGATCGAGCCTGCAAGCCAGGCATGTGCCCTTGACCAGAATCAAACCTGGGACCCTTCAGTTCACAGGCCAATGCTCTATCCACTGAGCCAAAACAGCTAGGGCTGTTGTTGAGTTTTAAGAGCTCTTTCTACATTCTGGATACTAGAGCCTTCTGTGATACCTGATTTACAAATATTTCCTCCTATTGTGAGGATTGTCTTTTCACTTTCTTGATATTGTCCTTTAAACACAAAAGTTTTTAATTTTAATAAAATACAACTTATTTAATTTTTCTTTTGTTGTTTATGCCTTTGGTATCACGTCTAATAATCCATTGCCTAATCCCAGGTTAAAAAAATATATATTTATATCTGTTTGTTCTTCTCAGAGTTTTATAATTTGTTATTACATTTAGGTCTTTAATCCATTTTTATATAGTGTGAGGTAGGGTTCCAACTTCGTTTTTCTATTTTAAAATTAAATGTCTTGGCAGAATAACAGAGGGATTATAAACTCAGGCTCTTGAGTCCAACTGCTGGGTTTTAAATCCCTCTTTTTCCGTTGCTACTTGTGTGATCATAAAGAAGTTTCCTAATTTCTCTATGCCTCACCTTTCTCATCTGTGAAGAGAATAGGATAGTAACTACTTCCTTAGTGTGCATTAAATTTCAAATCATAGAACTGTCATAGGAATCGAGTCTTTGCATTTAAAGTGCTGGCACCTAGTAAGCAGTGAGTACTAGCTATCATCATCCCCATCTCCTTACATTTGAACTTACATGAACTCGCTTTAGAACTATCTCATCACCTCCCCTCGGTATATGTTTTCAATGGTGGGCTGAGTTACTTACCGGGTGTCTTAGCAAGAACAAGACTTAACAGATAGAGTTTAATAGACTTTGAGTGTTCACGGAGGATGGAATGTGGACTGAGTTAATAGTTGTAGCTCACCACAAAAAGCAGCAAAATATTTGGGAAAAGGCACGTCCAATCTTTTGTAGAACTTCACACAAAGAGACTGAAACAAGGCAAATGTATTAGTTTGCTAGGGCTGCCATAACAAGTACCACAGACTGGATGGCTGCTGATTGTCTTTTCACACATCTTAAACAATAGAAATTTATTTTCCCACAGTTCCGGAGGCTAGAAGCTTGTCTTCAGATTCTCCTTTTATCCTTTTTGGTGACTCTGCCCAGGTAGGCCCCAGCTGGCATCATTTTGATCACATGGAAAATTAGACACAAAAGCCTAATTCTTACTAATGTGTAAGCAACTTAAAATGTTACCAGTCCACCCAATAATGTATTTCCTTCCCAGGTAGTACCCCTGCACTAGAAACTATTTGTAGTTGACTCCCAACAGGAGGAAGCCCAATCCTGTTCATAAAAGAGATGCCAGCCGTGATTTACCTGCCAGCCCTCCCTGGCGGGACGCAGCATGATGGGGTCTTCTGCCCCCAGCGGCCCCGCGCTCCCTGCACAGCTCAGCCTCCTGCTCCCGGGCCTGGTACCGCCCTTAGGACCTGTTTCTGCTGGGCCCCCATCCGTGTAGGTGGGTTCCGGTAGGAACCAGAAGTTACTTCTTCCAGGGATATTACATTTTGATGCAGAGGTGAAGCCCTAAATTAACTTTAAAACTGATGTATTTGTTGTGAAATTCAGACATTTGCAACAAGCCAGTGAAGGAAAAGCTTTGGAGAGGAGCGCATTACTGTGAACTTTAATCATCTCACGTAGGCAACTAACTGCCTTCGTAGCAAGTCAGTCCCCCTGCAATGAAAAGACCTGAGCTTGAGTAATTTGGAGGAAATATTTACTAGGAAACGTTCCGTTCACCTAACAAGAAGCTTCCAGGTGATTTAGAATTGCTTGTCGTCCAATGTGAACTCGGGATTCTCAGGAAGAAAAGACAAGGGTTAGTGCTTCCTGAGAGCCAGCTTCAACTAATTAATACATAGTCTCTAACTTCAACTAGGGGAGCCGGCAGGGGGGTAAAAAGTGTCGCCTTAGGGAGACTTTTGTCAAATGGATAATTCCAAAAAGTCATTCCTTTTGAGCTTGGAGTCATTAACTCCTCTAGTAACCAACGGTGAGAGTTATGTTTGAGCTTGTCTTGAAAATTACTTTAAAAAGGGGATAGACCAGGGGCTGCTGCCTTGGCTGCCAGTTTATTTGCACGTCTTAAACAGGAAGCTGCATGTACTTGTTTTCAGATCCATTTGGAATACTACTGGGGCTCCAGGAAGCTTACCCAAGAGCCCATCTGCGTTAGCATCAGCCCTGCCACAGGGTGGGTCAGACTGAAAAGTGTCACAGACTCTAAAGTAACTCATTTCTTTTTTCTTTTCTTTTCTTTTTTCTTTTAATTCAGGAAAAGTAATATTCAAATGCTTCTTCTTATAAATTCAATCATTTGAACAGATTAACTCAAAGGAAACTATTTTAGGGCAGGTCCTTACTTAGTACCTTGTGCAAAATGTGGCAACTCATCAAAGCCCCATCAGTTCTCTTGGTTCTTATTCATGTTGGTGAATATGAGGAAGGCAGAGGAAATTCCAGCCATCACGGCACTGGGGTGGGGGATATTAGTTCTCTAGGGCTGCAGGAACAAAGTACTACACACTGGGTGGCTTAAACAACAGAAATGCATTGTCTCACAACTCTGGAGGCTGGGGTGTCAATGATCAAGGGGTCAGCAGGGTTGGTTCCTCCTCAGGGCTGTGAGGGAGAATCCAGGACTCTCTCCTTGGCTTGCAGATGGCAATCTTCTCCCTGTGTTTTTCCTCTGTGAGTGCCTCTGTGTCCAAACTTCCTTTATAAGGACGCCAATCATATTGCATTAGGACCCACCATATGACCTCATTTTAACTTAACTACGTCTGTAAAGGCCCTGTCTCCAAATCAGGTCACATTCTAAGCCAGGGGTCCTCAAACTTTTTAAACAGGGGACCAGTTCGCTGTCCCTCAGACCGTTGGAGGGCCGGACTATAGTTTAAAAAAAACTATGAACAAATTCTTATGCACACTGCACATATCTTATTTTGAAGTAAAAAAAAACAAAACGGCAAAAACACCCGCATGTGGCCCGCGGGCCGTAGTGTGAGGACGCCTGTTCTAAGCTATTAGATATGAGGACTTCAGCCTATGGATTTTGGGGGGACAAGATTCAACCCACAGTAGGTGGAGGTGTGGCAGTTAGTGAAAACCCATGTAAGAACCCCCCACTGCTGTAAAGGCATTGATCCTGGTGGCCTCACAATTACACTCGATATAATGACAAATGCTTTCAGTGTCTAAAATGCAAACCTCATAGAAGCGGTCAGATTAAGTTCACTGTATTCTGTTAGCTAACAATGCACTGAAGTGTCCAGTACCTTTTGGAAAGATTTTCACCAAAAGGTGTAAAGAATGAGCCCTGGACAGGTGGTTCAGTTGGCTGAAGCATCCTCCCCTCCGCCAAAAATCTGTGGGTTCGGTTTCTGGTCAGGGCACATACCTAGGTTGTGGGTTTGATTCCTGGTCAGACAGTGTACAGATCGATGTTTCTCTCTCATGTCTATGTGTGTGTGTTTTCTCTCTCTCTCTCTACCTTCTTCTCTCTCTGAATATCAATTTTAAAAACATATCCTAGGGTGAGGATTAAAAAAAAGAGAGAGAGTTAAAAGGCTCCATATTTGAAGAACCATCATTTTAATTATCACAGAGTTATTAACTTATATGTGAACTAGAGGCCCGGTGCATGAAAATTCATGCACTGGAGGGGGGGGCCCTCAGCCTGGCCTGCCCCCTCTCACAGTCAAGGAGCACTCAGGGGTGGGAGGCGACCCGTTGATCAGAGGAAGGTGACACCCCATCACACTTCTGCTGCTGCCACTGACGGCAGTGCAAGCCTCGGCCGGCCCTGGGCAGGTGGGAGCTGAGAGGATTGGGGGACTCTGGAGGCAGGCGCGTGGAGCAGCTGGGACCACCTGGGGGCAGGCCTGGCCTTGCCACGCGCCTGCCGCCCGGGCAGGGCTGAGGGGACTGGGTGCTGCCATCTTGTGGCTGTGGGCGCCTCCATCTTTGAGGGCATGGCAGTCAATTAGCATATTCCCTCCTTATTGGCTGTGGGCACTGCCATCTTTGTGACAGTGTGAGGGTCAATTAGTATATTCCCTTTTTATTAGATAGGATACCTCAATCACTAAGTTTACATTATGAATAGCTGAGGTTTCTGTACTTAAAATTGCATTGTGGCCTATTTCATTCTTATACAGAGGATGCCTAGGACAATGTGCCTTTAGCATTGAATGACTTAAGGCAATTTTAATGTGACACTTTGTTAAGACAGCACACTTTGGGGACTGATCATCTACCTCTTAGAATTTGGATTACTTTGGGCACATTACTTAACCTCTCTGTTTCTGTTTCCCTAATAATATCTGCCTTACAGAGTTGAGAGTCAGATGAGGTAATGTGGGTGAGCTCTTAGTTTGGGGAGTGGCAAATAGTAGATGCTCAAAAAATGGTACTTCCTCCTACTTTATTATCATATTTTATATCATTATGTACCAAGATTGTGGATCAGGGGCCAAGTATGCAGTGTCTACAGTCTGAGCAGGTGGGGAGGGCCACTTGTCATGAAGGAGAGCTTTCTGAGTCAGAGGGAGGCTTTAGAAGCAGGGTGATGCTGAGGAGAGGGAATCATAAAAGGGTTTGCTATGACCCATACTCCCAACATCCCGCACATCTCTATAAACTGCAAAAATCACAATATCGTTGATGTGATTGGGTTTCCTGAGGAAGGAGGCATGAAATGGAGCTTGGCACAAATCTGGGAGAGAGTACAGGGTGGAGATAGAAGGGAGCAGGCACAGAGGAAACTATGAGTAATTAAGGTCTGAAACTCAGAGTATTAAGTCCTTTAATTACCTACAAATAAGAGAACGAATGAGTGAGTGAAGCCCATGTAAGTTAATATATGCTTTATCTATTGATATAAAATCAAAAAACTCTCTTAAATCTTGTTGCTTTCAACATTGTTCAGTATAACTTATCCCTCACTTAATTATCAATTTTCCTTCCTGTAGCCCATTCTCTTGGTCTTGCTTTGATTCTCTTGGTTGGTTGGTCACTGGTTTTTCATTCATATAATTAATGTCTGTATAACTTTCTCCTGTACAGTGTAGTATTTCTGGCTATTTCTAATTGCTTGTAGTCCAACTGGAGAGACATTGATTTATTGGAGCAGTCCACTGTGACCATTAGACAATTCAAAACTATCCAGGATCTTCCTCTTTGCCATTTTTCCTGTCTCATTTTCCATCATTCCTTGCAACAAACCCTCTAATCAGGGCAGACAAGTGAATTACTCTCCTCCTGAGTTCCATTTTCCATGTTGTTTTGTCTCTCGGGAAAAATTCTATTTATCTCCATGTCTTCTTCACCCTTCCCTATCCACTTCCCACCCAATGGACACACTGGAGTTTCCAAGGTCAGCTCAGAAAACACCACTGCTGCCCTTCTAAGAAGAAACAACCCCACCAGTTCTCCCATGCTACTGTCTTCAGGTGCCATCACACCTCACCTGACAGCATTTTCCCTTGTTTTCTTAACTAGCTGCATGGTGAAACTGTAGCTCTCCTCTCCCCAGAACCTTGCTCTCTGTCTGACATAGACGGAATCTCAATACAGGTTTAAGTGATATTGGGAAAATGATTGCATGGAAGTGTATCGTAATAGGGAAAATCCAAAACATGAAATAATCCAAAAATAATCTATATGTGACTTTGGAATGTATTCTATACACACGTTCAGAGAACATCAAACACAAATCTTCAAACAGGGCAATGAAGCCAGCCTGTGCAGATCCCAGGTGGGTGGGGTGGCCTGGAAAAAGGGTGGGAACATTGACAGGAAGGGAGGAAGCTCTCACCAGCCAACTCTCCTTCCCAGTCTGGGTGGCTTATCTGGAAATCACAGAGACTCCAAATGGCTTAGAGCTCCAGGGCTGGGTAATTAATAAATGGTTGTAATGCCTCAGGAAATCAAAGTGCTATATAAATGCTAAATTTGAATAATACAAAAATAATCATCTTTTCTTATCTCCTTTAAAGATGTAAATAGCGTACTCTTTTTAATCTAAAGTAGGTTCAAGAAGCAGAAGTAAGCTTAACAGGGCAGTGCAGTAAATGATGGTGCAAACCCATTCAGTGTTCTAAACACAATTACAGTGCTGACCATTGGCCCTGAAAACAAATTACAGAAACTAATGACAGGGAACAGTAATTAGGATGTTTTTAGAAAATTACTTGGAAACAAAATTGTCAACAAAGCCCACTCCAATATAGCTGCAAACAGCCTAAATAACAGAATAATGCAGTGGCCTTTGCCCCAAGCAACAAGAAGAAGATGTAAAACACTTTAGGGCCCCACATCACGTCTTCCAAGTGATTATGTACATTGTTTTTGACCTCAGTGTTTCTGGGTCATTCCAAATGTGGTGGAGGGCCAAGCGCCCTTGAACATTCTGCTGTTTAGTAAGTCTTATCCGAGTTGACCAGTATATTCTGGAGAGGTCTCCCTTTCCCCTCTCCTTTGCATTTTTTGTTATCTTTGGCATTCATATTTGAAAAACATGTGCCTCACTTGGAACAAATCCACTAAAGCAAACAACCTTAAAACTTTCCAAACAGCCTGACTGTTGCGATCTGCAGGCAGCCCAGACCCTGTGGAACGCATCTCCCAGGGCTAAGGGTGCTTGCCTGGCCGAAGAGTTCCTTGTTAACTATAATAGAAACTGACATTTACATATCTCTATGTTAATTCCCCGGAGACTGGTGCAGCCCAAGTCTGTGATAAGCCAGTGGGGGGAGGAGTGTAGAGGGGAAAAGGCGTGGGTGGAGGAGGGGAAGGATAGGAGACAAAAGGACACATTGCAAGCCTTGAGGTTGAAAATGTTCTCTTAGTGCTTCTTAAGTAACAGAGCAAAATGAGGGAAATTTGAAGAGAGGTTGCTTTAATAAATTGCCACTTTTTTTCAGGAAAGTTCAAGTATAGCTTCTCATCTATTGCCTGTAATGGAGGAGTGAGCAATTCCTTGCAGGAGTGTGTGTGTGTGTGTGTGTGTGTGTGTGTGTGTGTGTGTGTGTGTTTTATAAAGCAAAACAAATACAAAAATATATATTTTAAAAAGAAACCATATTAAGTGTAATCTTTCTAAAATGTATATTCCATATGCTCCTTTGAGTAGACAGCATCCCAAGGAAGGTAAGTATCTTGCTATTTAGGGCTCCAGTGTAATGGTTAGAGCCAACTGCCATATAAAATACTGGAATATAGTTATGCTTGGCACCAATAGTAAATCATTTTCAAAATGTTTTGGTACACTTTGGGGTGGTTTTCTCTACTTCTGGACTATACTGTCAGGCTGGCAGATGTCACTTTTTGCAACCCCATCACTTTTTAATTTCCTGCTTCTCATGTGCTTTGGGCCTAAAAATTCTAGCTTGTTAGAACTGTGGCAAGAATGGGCCTAGCTGGCCTTTAGTAGGAGCTCTGAGTAGAGTGCCCGAGCTGTGACATTCATTTTTACTTGCTAGAATCCTTTTACTTTTTACCTTTACCTGTGTCTTGACCACATTCAAGAGATTTGGGTTATGACTGAAATTAATTCCAGGTCAATTTATAGCATAGAATTTAGGGATCTGAGAGAGAGTTACATGAGGTGCTCAGATTACACATAATCTTATTTCAATTTTTTGGCTTTTAATTTTATATTTTCCAAATGATACCATATGTTAAAATCATATTTATGTTAAATTAATTTCATTTGTAAAATTTCCACTAACAAAATGAATATACTTCTATTATAGAGAATTATTTATACAGAGAAAAAAAGAATGACCATCCCCTAACATGGCCACACTTTTGTATACCTTTTAAAATATTTTTCCTCTATGTGCTTTTGCAAACATAGTTATATTGCCCTCTTCTATACAATTTTATATCCTGTTTATAAAATGCAGTATCTTGTAACTATTTTCCTCATTGCTCTATAGCTATATAGCTAGCCTTTTAATGACTACAAAATATTCCACTGAGTAACTATTAATCGTTTAGTTAACTATTTTCTTGTTATTGTAACATTAGATTATTTTCAAATTTTTACTCTTATGATAACCCTGCAATAAACATCTTCCTGCACACAGCTTTTGTTTGCTTAATTGATTGTCTTGGGATGATATTCTTAGGAATTCTGGAAGTGGGATTACATAGAAATGGCAATTTAAAACCAAGACTTAGAAAAGGAACACTGTGGGTGGGTATTGGTCGCCATAGGCAGCAACCGAGAGCAACATGGAAACCAGTTGGCAAGACCCCTAGAGATGAGTGGTGCTGGGCTAGGGAAATGTTGCTCAGCTCTGCTGCTGCCTTCTCAAGGGCAGGCACCACTGCACACGGTTAGCCAGGGCGTTGCGATGTTCTAAATAAGGCCATGTGAAAAGAGTACATGCATCATCGTTGAAATATGGCAGGTAAGTGGAAGCAGTACACCTGTGTTCAGGTTCATTTTTGGGAGGGAGAAGGGGAAAGAACTAGCCTGAGAGAATCTTTAGAAAAGTATTCATCCAGAAAGGATTTTTGCCTTAAGGCAAATGGCCTATTGCCTAATACTTCTATCTTTACTGGAGGTCATATGAATGCATTGGGATGGTTGTGGCAAATAACAGAAAACCCAAATCAAAACCTAAAAAGGAAGGGGTTTACTATTTCACTTGGAAAAAATTAATAAATAAGACTAGTAATACTTAATTTAAGAAATAACAGGAACCAAGTCCCAAGTATTCTCTACACTCTTAACATGTATTAACTCATGTATTCTTTTATATAAACCTCATGATATGTCCCCTACTTGAGATGAGGCAACTCAGGCACAAAGAGTTTAATAATTTGTTAAAGATTGCACAAATATTACATGTAATCTAATACGTGGAACATCTAGAATTTAAACCCTACTCTTTTGACATTATAGTAGGATTATTCTGACATAGTTGGTTGAGTGATTCCATACCTTTAGAAAGAATGGAAAACACCTGTTCAACCACACCAACTGATTAACAATGTGTGTGCATTCTGATTGGTTGGTGCCTGTAGTGTACTGGTTTTAACATTTGGACCTAGGTAATTTCAAACTTTCAACTTTGCCATCTTCATCACACCAACAGTGTCTTCCTTCCTGGTGAGGGAAGTTCATTAATTTGACGGACCACATGTGAAGGTTTGATGCTTGCTGTCCAGCAAAGAGGACTCTCTCTCTAGCACTTTTTTTTTAACTTAACCTCTTAAAAAGTATAATGTACAGTTCTAACTGGTGTGGCTCAGTGGATAGAGCCTTGGCGCATGGACTGAAGGGTCTCGGGTTTGATTCCGGGCAAGGGCATGTACCTGGATTACAGGCTCGATCACTGGCTCCTGTCAGGGCACGTGCAGGAAGCAACCATTCGATGTGTCTCTCTCACGTCATTGTTTCTCTCTCTCTCTCACACTCTCTCTCTCTCTCACACACACACACACACACTCTCTCCCCCTCCCTTCTACTCTCACTAAAAATCAATGGGAAAATATCCTCAGGTGAAGATTAACAACACCAACAAAAAGTGTGATGTAAATACACACATCTTAAATGTTCAGCTTGATATAGATTTTTTTCATAACACCACACAGATCAAGCTATAGAACATTACCAGTACCTTACACCCCCTCCCAGATTCCCATAACTTTTCTGATTAAATAAATTCTCATCTTTATTTTCTTAAGCATGTTAATCAGAGTTACTTTTATATTCTTGTTTAATAATCCCCGTTAGGTCTATGTATATTGTCTGTTTCTTCTTTTGTTTTTTGTCATTTGACCCCATTTGTTCATATACTGGTAAAATTTTTATTGAATGTCAGACATTGTGTATGAAAAATTGTAAGGCACTGGTTGATGATATTTTCATCCAAAGAGGATTTAATTCTGTCTGGAAGGCAGATAGAATACTGGTATTTTCAGATCAACTTGATCTGGTTGAGGGTGGGTTTTAGGCTTTGTTAGGTTTGACCTTTTTATGGTTTGTTCTTATTCCCATGGTAGAGTCCTTGGGAGTCTCAACTGTACCAAGAGCCTTCAATCTTGTTGGACCCCAAACTTCAGCCTCTATCTGTTCATCCAATGGAAATGGTAAACCCCAACTTTTCCCCACCCAGTGAGATGGTCCCTGCTCTCCATGGTAACATTTTGCTCCAGCTATACTCCCCACACCATTCATGGGTAGAGCTAGAGGCAAGTGTGGGCATCTTTCCAGGATTCTCTCCAGGATTTTGACCACTCAAATCCTGTCTGCCTTGGTTGTTCTTTTATGCCTTTCAATAGTTGGTTTATTTTATTTACACCTCATAAGGAGGGAAAAATTTACATCTATCTAGAATATCCCCATAGAATTGCCCTTAGGTCCCATGACAGAGATTGCTTAAAGGAGTCAATGATGCCCAGTCGGCAAGGCTCAGTGGTTGAGTGTCGATCTATAAACCAGGAGATCACAGTTGGATTCCTGGTCCAAGCACATGCCCATGTTGTGGGCTCAGTCCCCAGTGAGGGGCATGCAGAAGGCAGCCTATTGATGATTCTCTCTCATCATTATGTTTCTCTCTCTCTCTCTTCCTCTCTGAAATCAATTTTTTTTTTAAAGTCAATGACAAGAGGAAGGAAACCATCACACATAGTTTAGATCAACTTGGGCACATGGGAGGATGGGCATCTGAACCAAATTGAGACTCTGCCAGAAAAAAATTGGGGGACTAGAATTCCAGAGTATCTTACCTTATAATAGAGAAACATGCAAATTGACTGCACCTCCGCTATGCCCACGATTGGGCCAGCAGGAGGCTGGGGGCGGGACTCCGGGTGGCATATCTGTCGTTGAGAAGATCAAGATGGCGGTGCCCAGTGGCCGGGCCCATGCCGCCGCTCCCGGGGGTGCCTGGGGCGATCGGCACCCCGGGGGGCGTGGCCGGACCCATGCCGCCACTCCCCGGGGTGCTTGGGGCGATCGGCACCCCGGGGGGGCGTGGCCGGGCCCATCGGCACCCGGGGGGGCGTGGCCGTACCCATGCCGCCACTCCCGGGGGTGCCTGGGGCCATCGGCACCCCAGGGGGGCGTGGCCGAGCCCATGCCGCCCCTCCCGGGGGTCCCAGGGTGATCGGCCACCCGGGGGGCATGGCCGGCCCCTCCCTCCCCTCCCGGGGGCGATAGGCCACCCGGGGGGCATGGCCGGGCCCCTCCTGCCCCTTCCGCCCCTCCCGGGGGCGATCGGCCACCAGGGGGGGCGTGGCCCGGCCCCTCCCGGGGGTTCCGGGGGTCGATCGGCCACCTGGGGGGGCATGGCCGGGCCCCTCCCGCCCCTCCTGGTGGTCCGGGGGTCGATCGGCCACTTGGGGGGGGCGTGGCCGGCCCCTCCCGCCCCTCCCGGGGGTCCCAGGTGTCCATCGGACACCTGGGGGGGGTGTGGCCGGCCCCTCCCGCCCCTCCCAGGGGTCCCGGGGGTCGATCGGCCACCTGGGAGGGCTTGGCCGTGCCCATCCCGCCCCTCCAGCCCTCCCGGGGGTCCCAGGGGCCGAGGCTTTCCGGGCCTTGGGCACCAGCGGGAAGCCTGCACCGATCGCAGGAAACCACTGGGGGTCGGCTCCTGTGATCGGTAGCAGGGACGCTGGGTGCGGCGAGCCCAAGGCCAGGAAAGCCTTGGGCACCAGTGGGCAGCCTGCATGGATCGCAGGAAACCACTGGGGGTCGGCTCCTGTGATCCTTAGCAAGGATGTTGGGTGCCGCCGAACCCAAGGCCACCGCCCGGGGCCAAGCCCCGACCCTGAAAAAGGCAGAAGGCGGTGGCCACAGCCAAGGCCTGGGTCCCTGGTGCCGGCAGAAAACTGGTGCAGGCAGCCAGATGAATGAAGGTCTATTGCACGAATTTTCGTGCAAACGGGCTACTAGTCTATAATAATAACAGCATAATATGCTAATTAGACTGGATGTCCTTCTGGAAGAATCCGGGGCTGCGAGGAAGAAGCCTGGGTCCTGGGTGCCAGCAGCTGGGGGAAGGAAGGCCTATTCTTGCACAAATATCATGCATAGGGCCTCTAGTTTATTTATAGTGATGGTTTTCCTTACAAGGACTATCACATACTTGGATTGTATGGGGTTTTCTACAACCTTAATCTTCTCCAGATACACCCACCTTCTGATTTAGGATCTTCCTTTCTGCCTTAATTCCATTATTTTGCAAGCTCTTCTGGATCCATTCTCTGGCTGCCTTTTTATCCTCAATCTAAAATGTGAGGCTCCATTGTGAATCATTTTATTTAAAGTGCAATATTCTTATGTGAAACCAACATAACATTAAAAATTGTTTTTAAATGTATTATAAAATGGAAATGATATACAATTTTCTTCTCAATACTAATAACTGCAAAAGGTATTTTAAATTTTTCTATTGGAAGTTTATAATACAGAAATCTATGTAAATTATGTACAATTAGTTATATGTATAATCTTGTTTTAAACAAATAAACACTTGGCCATTATAGGATGTTTGAAAAATTACAGAAATGCACAAGGAAGAAAAAAATTAGCCTCAATCTCAGCATCCTGGGATATACCTGGTTAACTTTCTAGAGAATATTCATCTGATATTTCCTCTTGTGTATGTGTGTGGGGGATGGGGTGGGGGGTGGGGACGGAGGTGCGCACTCATATACACAATTAAAATAGTTTTAACATGGTGAGCATTGCATACATTTAAAAAAAAACTTTTTGTTTTAATATTTATTGAATTTTTCTTTAAGTTGCAGAAAATGACTACAGTATTAGACCATTGTAAAAGTGATAACTCCTTGATAAATGTTTTAACAATGTCTTTCTCCATTTAAATCATATGACCACATATCCTAGGAGTTAGAAGGAAAAAATGAAGATAAATTTTGAGTCAGGTCACAATGAAAACAAACAAGGAATTCAAGAATAATCTGTTGAGTGTCACATGGCCATGATTTCTACTTCACAGCAAACCTTTGAAAAGATTAAACTGTGACATTTGCAGACGGAGCATACAGAGCTTTAAACCCTCCTCCTGTTTTATTTCACTAACATTTGAAGAACGTTGGTGGTCTTGTATGAGAACCTGAATAGAGAGAGGAAATGGCCAGCATCAGGGAATAGCCTAGGAAAAGAAAACATGATTTCCTTTCTTGCACCAGAAAATATAGCTGCTCAGCCAAGATTAGTCTTTCTTGTGCCAAACCATTTATTGGGGTATAAAAAGAAAATATTAAAACTTTATTTTTCTTTCTATACTTAAAAAAATTCATTTTCTGTATATGTCTTATATATTATGTTAATACAGTATGATACATACATACTTTATAAATAAATACTAGTAAGTAGATGTATATTGGGGTTATCTAAAATTTCAAGTGTATTTACACAAAAAATATAACATATTTTTAAAAAGCCTTTTTCATCATAGGAGTACACAATCAAAACATTTGGAGATTACTGTTTACCTTCCCTCAAAATCATGTCTTTACTGGAGTTTTGCAAGAGATTTTAAGTGGTGGAGACTCAGATCCTCACTGGAAAAGGCAGTGTTTAAAATGACATTTTATATATGTCTTTCCGGCAATTAAACTAATTACTGAGTAGAGTCTAGCTAAGGAAAAAACCTTCCCCCAACCCCTTCCTTGCGCTAATTGGGAAGGTTCATTCCTTCATTCAGCACTTATTTTTATTTTATTTTGTTTTGTTTTAATTCTTTATTGTTTAAAGTATTACATATGTCTCCTTTTCCCCTTTTCCCCAATTGACTTCTTCCCAGCCACCCCCATCCCCCAGCACAAGACCTCATCTCCCTAGTATCTGTGTTCATTGGGTATGCTTATATGCATGCATACAAGTCCTTTGGTTGATCTCTTACCCCATCCCTCTCCTCTCCCCTGCCTTCCCTCTGAAGTTTGATGGTCTGTTTGATGCTTCTCTGTCTCTTTTTTTTGTTCATCTATTTTTGTTCATCAGTTTATGTTGTGCATTATATCCCACAAATGAGTGAGATCATGTGATATTTATCTTTCTCCAACTGGCTTATTTCACTTAGCATAGTGCTCTCCAGGTCCATCCATGCTGTTGTGAATGGTAAGAGTTCTTTTTTTTTTACAGCAGCATAGTATTCCATTGTGTAGATGTACCACTGTTTTTAATCCACTCATCTGCTGATGGGCACTTAGGCTGTTTCCAAATCTTAGCTATTGTAAATTGTGCTGCTATGAACATAGGGGTGCATATGTTCTTTCTTATTGGTGTTTCTGATTTCTTGAGATATATTCCTAGAAGTGGGATTACTGGGTCAAATGGGAGTTTCATTTTTAACTAGACCACCAACTTACACCATACACAAAAATAAACTCAAAACGAATAAAGGAATTAAACGTTAGACGGGAAACCATAAAAATCTTAGAAGAATCCATAGGCAGCAAAATATCAGACATATGTTGTAGCAATATTTTTACCAATACAGCTCCTAGGGCAATGGAAACTAAGGAGAAAATAAAGAAATGGGACTACATCAAAATAAAAAGCTTCTGCACAGCAAGAGAAACCATCAACAAAACAAGAAAGCCCACTGCATGAGAGAACATATTTGCCAATGTTACATCCGATAAGGATTTAATCTCCAAAATTTATAGGGAATCATACATCTTAACAAAAGGAAGATCAACAATCCAATAAAAAAAAAATGGGCAAAGAACTTAAATAGACACTTTACGAAAGTGGACATACAGAAGGCTAATAGACATATGAAAACATGCTCAAAGTCACTAATCATCTGAGAGGTGCAAATCAAAAGGACAATGAGGTACCATCTCACACCTGTCAGAATGGCTATCATCAACAAATCAACAATGACAAGTGCTGGCGAGGATGCAGAGAAAAAGGAACCCTCATGCACTGTTGATGGGAATGCAAACTGGTGCAGCCACTGTGGAAAACAGTGTGGAGTTTCTTCAAAAAATTAAAAATGGAACTCCCATTTGTCCCAGTGATCTGATTCAGCATTTATTGAGTACCACTCTGCGTAGAGCACAGTGAGGAAACACAGGATTAAGACATGGTCCAGATGAGAAACTATGGTTCAAGTAAAAGTGAGGGGGAAACTCTTAGTTCAGGCTGCAGATGCAGGAAAAGGTTTCCAAGTGGAGGAGAGACCCATAGGCAAGGCAGTGCTGGGTCACCCTGGATAAGGAACAAAATAGAGCCAGAACTATTTGGTCTGTTGGAGGGGAAAAAAAATAAGCTCAAAGAGGCAAGATGCCAGGTACTCAACGTGATGGAAGGAACAGTAGATTGGACTGGAACGGAGATCATAAGGTTCTAGGATATCGTGCTAAAGAGTCTGAGCAACAGCCTGTGAGAGAGTTATTACCACCCCCATTCTTACACATGAAGAAACACTCAGAGAAGGTCAGTGATAATGTGGGTGTACAGCAGAGCTGGCCCATAATCAAATGATTTTTTCACTTACAACTTATACCTTTTAGGAATATCAAACAAAAATGCCATAAAAGTGCTTTTAAAAAAACACACACAAAAAAACACAACATTAAAAAAAAATGCTTTTTTTGGATTGTTGGTTAATTGTCATGTGGGTTTTCCCTGGCCGGGTAGCTCAGTTGGTTAGAGCATCTTCCCCGCACGCTCAGGCTGTGATTCGACCCCAGTCAGGGCATATATATAGGAATCAAGCAATGAATACATGAATAAGTGGAACAACAATTCTTCAGAATTGTTGGAAGAATAAAGATATAAACTACATGTAAAGTCCCTGTCACATAGTAGGCACTCAGTAAATTGTTGCTATTATTGTTATTTTCTATTTTAATTTTTTAAAAACACTGTTACACTTCCTGACAAATAGCCATTTTGTTGGACAGAATCTGTGCAATCTGTGAATATGTTATATAGCCAAATAATTTTTTTCAACCCTTGTACATTAAAATTAAATACAGAATAATCCTGTAGATATGGATAACTTCAGCTCAGTTGTTTCATAGCTGTGAAAAATATCACCATTTATTTAATAACTAATGTCAAAATAGGGTTAAAGCAACCTACACCATAGTAGAGCAGTTGGGCTTAAATAAATCTGTCTCTTTCTGCTCAATTCCCTCGACTTTCTGATGGAATGAACAGTTTTATTAGGAAGTAATCAGGAGGACGGTGGCCTTGGCGGTGGCCTGGCAGCCTGGGACGAGTGCGAGCGACAGAATCCGCAGGATTCTTCCGAGGCTGTTCCTGCTCTCCTCCGCCACTCAGTCTGCAGTCCCGGCCCATTTGCGGAGGGATATTGGTGTTACCGCAGTGGCATTTAATAAGGAACTTGATCCTGTATAGAAACTCTTGGTGGACAAGGTTAGAGGACACAGAACTAAGCGACAGTCCGCTGGGAGACCGGCTGGTACTGGCCCAGAGTATCAGCAAGTGTAGAAGCAGATGTACGGTGAGGCAGGCATGACTGTGTCCCCTGACTTCAGACTTGAAGATCCCAAACTGGAAGTCATTGAAAAACCCCAGGCTTAAAGAAATGTACATTTTATCTGGTAATTTGCCCTAGATAAGTTGTACAACTGATCAGAAGTATCAGAATAAACATACATTTCAACAACTGTCAAATATTATTTCATTCTGATTCCAAATGAATTATTTGGTGATGTTGGGGGGCGGGGGGGGGGGGATAATCAATGTGCGATTCTTTTTTTTTTTCCCTATTCATTCTCTCTCCTTTCCCTATATAGACCTTCGTAATGCCGATGATTCTTATTGGGTTCTTCACAGATAGCAATGAAGTTTAAGCATAGTATTCATTCAGTGGGGAGATGGATTTGATGGGACACTGGATTTGGAGTTCCCACTTGGGGCAATGTGGATCATTTAGAAAAAAATTGATAATGCAGCAAACTAAACAATATCTTTAGAGAACTAATCCCTCTCAGAAATGACTAGCAGAGTCATTCTTTTGCTTGGATCTTATTTTGTTAGAGACATAAATCTCAGTTATAAAATCAGCTGAGGATTCTGTTATGCAACAAAGCACACACTTGTCAGCTTTACAAAGTTTCTGTACAGTCAGAGCATCCTACTCATTCCCCATTCCCTCCGGAATTTCTCATCAGAGGCCTGAAAGATGTCACTTAATTGGGTTCATGATCCCCATTCTGTTTTTTTCTCTAAACAGTTCTCCTAAGAGTGCTAATTTACGCATTCTGTTTCAGTAGAGGCTTTAACAGTAAAAATGTCAATTACTACCCACATAATTTTTGTCACTTATCAGCAAAGTCTCAGCGAGCCAGCCCCCTTCACCTGAAAAGTTCGCACGAGATGTGTCCCAGCTTCTTTTAACAAAATAAGATCCAAGCAAAAAGAATGACTCTGCTAGTCTTTTCTGAGAGGGATTAGTTCTCTAAAGATATTGTTTAGTTTGCTGCATTATCAATTTTTTTCTAAATGATCCACATTGCCCCAAGTGGGAACTCCAAATCCAGTGTCCCCATCAAATCCATTTCGCCATTGAATGAATACTATGCTTAAACTTCATTGCTATCTGTGAAGACCCCAATAAGAATCATCGGCATTAAGAAGGTCTATATAGGGAAAGTAGAGGGAATGAATAGGAATTAAAAAAAAAGAATCACACATTGATTATTCCCCCCACACACACCCCCCGTTACGTTACCCTGCTGAAAGCCAGCACTCGCCAATTCTGTGTGCAAATCTCAACCTGCAGGGGCACATTACCTTTTCACCTTCAACTCCCCCTCCCAAAAGACAAGTTTCATCCTGCTTCGTAGTACACGTTAGTTAATCCTAAACAGCCCAGTCTCTTTTGCCTTTGTATCAGCAACACAGTTTCCCCAAAATTGTTTGCTTTTCTAGTAAAAAGGATTTAAAAAAAAAAAAAAAAAGGAAATATCCCATATTGTAAAGGTCTCTTACTTTGTAACAAGAGCCTTTACTGGGGCCCCTTTGAAGTTTGCTGAGCCTGGGCCTGCCTCCAGAGTGGGAGGACTCTGGGGTCCCCCAGACATCAGCGTTTTTCCGCTGCAGGGGAACTGGCAACCTGAGGTCAAGCTGTGGGCCCTGCAGACTCTACAGCAGAACCCCAATTCGAGCCTGGAGAATGCAGGTGTCTACATAGCTCACTCCATGCTCCACTCAAATGCCACCTCCCTTACCTGACGCCTTTCCTGACCACCCTTTCCGAGGTCACACTCTTTCATCTTCCCTACTTTATTTTCATCCTTAGCTCTCATTACTGTCTGATGTACTATGCAGTTTGAGAGCATGCCCTGTTACCTGCTTGCTTTTTAAAACGTAAGCCCCATGATGGCAGGAGCTTTCATCCTTTTTGTTCATCCCAGTCTCTCTGGCACCTAGAATAGTACACGGTACATATTAGGTGCTCAGCGAACATTTGTTGAATAAATGAGTGCATTGATGAAGACAGAGAGCAGGCCCAGGGCCACTTACTGCCATTCCACACTTCCCTCAGCCAAGGACACCCAGCTCATCCTTCTCGGGCAAAGGCCACGTAGTTCTCAGTCATGGAACCTCTACAGACTCTGGTTGTCCCCTGAAAGCCTGAGGTCTGCTGGATCGTCTCTTCATTGGGCAGGGACTCGGCTGGGGGTGCAATAGGTATATCTTGGCTCTTTATGTGCATAAGTTCAATACATCAAGCTTCATCCTGCTATGGATACAAATAAGATTATATTTACATTGAAATAGAAACAATAAGGGGTCTTAGCTTCTACCACCTTCCACTTGCTGTAATTGCAGGGTCTCTACACATCTCCCTCAATTTACTAGTATTTCTGTTTACATTCTTCCATTTCAGCTTTGCCAAGGCCCTTGCCCGACATTCCTTCTGCCAGTGTCCTCCCCAGGCCCAGCACCTGAGCCACCTTGGAGCCTCCTCTTCACAGCACCACAGATTCTCTGTGGGCTCTGGGAGTGAGGGAAGGAGGGCAAGCAGCTCTGTTTCTGCTCGAGACTTTAGTGACCACAGCTGCTTCTGGGCCTGGGTCTACACGTGGTTCGGATTTTACCGTTTCTGGGCAAACCCTCAGGGTGGTGAGGAGTCAAGTCCTTGGATCCTCTCCTCCTCTTCATCCCCTTCTCCTTCCAGGTGCTCATGCAAAATAACACTCTTCACCTCATGCACCCAACACAGATGTCCCTGTGCAAACGGACACGAGGGGTGGGGCTCTGGAGTTGTCAGCACGGGCCAGGGGCTTCCCGTCTCTGACCTCACAGGACACCTTGTAGCTCTTCATTCTATCCGGGGGTCCTGAGAGTGGGCTATCCATAGTGTGGCAGCCCACTCTTTGTTTTTGACTCTTCAGTTCATGGTGGCAATTCTAACTCTGCCCTCCTGGGAACACAATCCCAGCTTGCTCAAGGGTTTCTGGGACAATCTGCAGCAGACGACGGTGCACAAAGCCCAATTATTTCTTTCTTTATACACAAACTCATTGAAAGGAGCACAAACCAGCACAGCCCTAATGGACTTAGGGCTAAAATCGTGTTCTTACACATCACAAAGAAGAGTTTCCTGGTAGAAAAAAAAAATCCTGAAGTCATTCTCCCATGGGATCTTTCTTTACCTACAATATCGAAAAGCCCTTTTCGTGCCCTTCCATGCATTTAGACCCCCTCCCTTCACCCACACAAAGCCTTTGTCAATATATCACACTCTCTAGGCCTTGGGTTTAAAAACTATGGTTTTTAATTTAAAAAAATGCACATCCTTCACAAGAGACTATGCTGTTTTCAGCATCTTTTAATGATTTGGTTGTAGCTAAAAGATGCCTCTTAGATGTAAGCAGTAGAACTAGGAATATCATTGTCTGAAGTGACCAGTGGTTGGTGTCCACCTCTGAGCCGTGAAGCTAGGCGTCCTGGAGTCATGAATCCTGAGCCGGGAGCTCTCGGAGCTGCTCCTGAGGCTGTGGGGTCTCACGGCCCTCCGGACCCCTCCTCTCTCTGCCTGTGTCACTGCGCACTGTGCCCGCTGAGTCTCCTGTTGCTTCACGCCACTGCTCTGCACACTCACCCTATTTGGCTATAGCTTTAGGACAAACAGAAATTTCCTGAAGCTCCCAACACGTGCTTCTCTTTGTAAATGGCTCAAAGCTGAGAAAACATTGAAAATCAACTGTTCTCGGAGGAAAAAGAAAATACATAGGGTTTGTCCCTGCCAGGAAAAGTGGCACTAAACTTTCACCCCGAGGTATATATTATCCTTTCCTAAGGGGCTGGTTCTCACAGAGCAACAGGACAGTCCGGCCCACTGGGCCTGCAGACCGCTCCGCATTCTCTTATCCGGGAGCCTGCAGGCCCCAAGCCAGTTCCAGCTGAAGTTCTTTGCTAGATAGTGGCCTGGCCTGTTGTCTTTCAGGCAAAATGCAAAGTCCACCATTTTTGTAAGTAAATGTTTCTTGTGGAGAGGGTGTTGTAAGGCTGCTGCCTCCAGAGTCTGTTTTTCCAGAAAATGGGGATTGTTTTTATTATCAAATGTCGACTGTTTTTATTATCAAATGTCTGTTAGCCTTGTGACCTGAAACAAAGTATCACAAAGGTTTGAATGTCGTCAACTTAAAAACAAAAAAACCTGCATACTCCAGCATTTTAATAAGTGAAAACGTCAATTTGCAATTAAGGCTCAAATTTTCAATCGCCTAAGTGGCTGACACTGATTCTACTTGGAATCACGGCTGATTTATTTATCCTGGAATAAACGCCATGCCATTATGTCTTGGTGACAACAGAAATAAGCTTTGGCCAGGTCTGTGCATAGTTTGGGGATGAAGAAAATAAGTTTTGAAAGGCAATGGGCATTGCTGATTATAGATTTTTATTAGGAACAGATGTGGAGCTGCGGTTTTTAGTGGTAGACAAACTGTTATTGAAACAAGCAGCTGACTAAGAACCATATAGCTTTTTTTTTTTTTTAGGAAAGAGAAATCTTAACAAATTAAATTCATAATCTTTTTCTTCAAGAGATGGCCCAGTTATCAAAAACAAGCTCTGAGATATTTATTGATGCGTGTGTTGAATAGTGCACAAAGAGGGGACACCATCTTGGTTAATGTATCTCCGGGCTGAAGCAGAGGTTTAGAAAGTAATTATAAAACCTTCTTTTACCACTGTGCTAACGCTTCAAATTTGTTAAGGCTACCCGCTCCTAACAGTTTCATGCTCTTAGAGTACAGCAATGCCAATGCCAAGTTGTATAATGTATTTTGTGTATTCCAGGGCTGTTTTCCTCTTCCTTCCAGGATAGCATAAGCATTTTTTATTTACTTGCTGTGCACTTTGGGCTGGGTCAGCTAATGGGGAGACTTTAGACAAGACTGATCATTTCCATCTCACTCTGCCACCCCTTTTGTCCCCACTTATTTATGGAGACCCTGTCATTTAAACAAGGATGGGGAACTTTTTTTCTGCCAAGGGCCATTTGGATATTTATAATATCATTCAAGGGCTATACATAATTATCAACTTAAAAATTAGCCTGCTATATTTGGTCAAACATTTAATTAACTCACCCCTAATGAGGGCCAGACCAAATGATTTCTCAGGCCTTATATGGCCCCTCAGACTGGATGTTCCCTGATTTAAGGATACTCCCCAGAAATTTCAAATGACACTTCCAATCATCTACCATTGGCTAGAACTTATTCGCATGGACACATCTAGCTTCAAAGGAGTCTGGGAAATGGAGAGTTATTCTGAGTGTCCATGTGCCAGGTTACAGAATCAGGGTTCAACTTCGTAGAAGAAGGGAAATCAATATTGGGAATAATAGTAGGCTGTACCACAGATTTGCACTTTTATTAACAGGATATGAGAGCTTCCTTTTCTCCATGTTTTCATAAAATTTGCTATCATCAGACACTTTGAATTTTGTCAGCCTCATAGACATTTGTTTTCTTTTTTAAAAACATTTTTATATCCATGTCCTACTCCCATTCCTTCGCCCCTCACAGACAACCAATATAATATATTTAATATATATCTTTGTTTATACTGTGCATAATGAATATTTTTGAGTATGCACCTATTTTTTTTAATTTATAAAATTTTGCATCGTATGTCTTTATTCACTAAGCGCTGTGTTTTTAAAATCTGTGTTGCTGTTGTGCACTATTCTCTTGCTTCTGACTGCTACATAATCATCTGTCATATTCACTCACACACCTTACTGGCCCATCTTCCCAATGATGAACACTCAGGTGGCTTCTAATTCCCCCACATCACTTACGTCTTACAATAAGCCCCTGTGATGAGTATCATTCCAATTTTACAGATGAGAAAACTGAGGTTCAAAGAAGTTTAAACATTTACCCCAAGTCCAATAGCTAATGTATTCTACTGCTTCTAGAAAGAAGGAAAGTGTGCCAGAGAAAATCCACCATAAGTATAAAAGGTGAGTGTCTCTCTGGTATGATTTCAGAGGTTTCAGGTAAGTTCTCCCACTCCAAAATATCTCATCATTGCATTCGGCTGCAATAATGCCCCAAAGTTAAACACTGAGATTCATTTCTTTGAATTAATGATTCCTCTCTGATCAGAACCCAAATCCTATATAATAAAAGCCTAATATGCTAAGTATCTGGTTGACTGGTTGGCCGTTCAACCAATCAAAGCGTAATATACTAATGATATTCTAAGGCCGCTCAACGGCTCACTATGACTTGCACTGACCACCAGGGGGTAGACAGCCGACCCCTCGCTATGACCGGTAGGTTAGCTTACTGCTGGGGTCTAGCTGATTGAGACTGAGCAAGACAGGCTGACATGCCCTGGAGCCCTCTCACGTCCCTCCCCGGCCAATCGTGCACCAGTGGTGTACCTCAGCCTGGCCTGCACCCTCTCTCAATCCCCAACCACTCAGGGGACATTGGAGAGCTGGTTTCAGCCCGATGCCGCAGGCCAGGCCGAGGGACCCCACTGGTGCACAAATCCATGCACCTGGCCTCTAGTATATTATAAACCTCATTGGTTATTTACTCCTTGTGGTTAAATGCCTTTTCAGCCCTTTTCTGGAGGTAAAGGATTAGGTGAGGTGGACAGCTATTGAGGTGTTAGAGTGTATCAGTGGGGATGGTATGAATCTAGGAAAACAGTGGCTTCAACAGATGGCAGTCTAAACAATTTTCTAAGTAGTTCTCAAAGCATGATCTCCGGCCATGGGCAGCAGCATCCCCTGGGAACTTGCTTCCGGCCCCCATCTAGACATTCTGAATCAGACTCTCTGGAGGGGGAGCTCAGAAACCTGGGCTTAATGAGCCCTCCAGGTGATTCCAATGCCCACTGGAGTTTGGGAACCACAGGGTTCTCCTCTATAACAGGAAGTTCAGGGTTAAGTAGTCGGGGCTGGTAGTATGGCTCAGCGATGCCACTGAGGGCCTACCTCCTTCTCTCCCCCGGCTCCGACACCTTTGCAGATAGCTTGTCTTCATGGGAGCAAGAGGTACTCTAGATGCCGTGTCTTCACTCCAGGTAGGAAAGAAGGGTGATCTAGAGTGGGTGGGGCTTGAATAGGGAAAACAAAAGTCTTTCCCACACGTTCTCTGCTTATGTCTTCTTGACCATCAATGTCACAGCCATACCCAGATGCTTCAGAGTCTGTCTGTGAGTGAGTCCTGTTCCCATATATCCCGCCCCCCTCCAAACACACACACTGGGATTCTGAGTAAGAAGAATGGGTGGATTGATGTTGCGTGTGGGCAAATCAGCAGGCTCTAGGAATTGCATTTAAAAGCAGAGATGGGAGACGCTAAAATAGAGCAGTAAGTGGTGAGGAATGGACTTAACCTGCTCCGGGATTGTTCCGGAGGCTGCCCTTAATGCGGAGAGAAGAGATCACTGCTCTTCACAATCCCGTGCACCCGACAAAGATCGCTGTTTCACCTGCAGGAGCAGCAGTTGTTTGGATTTGTGGCCAGCAGTTCCCTTTTGTCCTCGGGGATCAAGAGAAGTTCCATAATTCACAGTAACTAAATCTGAAATACTAGCCTCAGCACGAGAATGCATTCTACCCTGCAGAAACCGCAGAAGCGATTAGCACTGGGACAGAAACAGATTACGGAGGGCTTGTTATGATGAGTTTGTTTACATGAACTCCCCGCAGCCCAGGACAAGGGATCAGCATTTATTTTTGCTCTCGGCCTTGAGCCTGTGTTTTTTCCCTGAGCATCTCTGCCTGTTGACTTAACTCTCCAGCTCAGGGAGTTTTTCACTTTCTACGTGTACTTGGGAATAGGCCCCGGATTGGAAAGAAAATAAATATCTTTATCTTAGTCCTCCAAAGGCCACCTTTTGAGAAGAAAAGCCAGACCGGCCCAGAGATCCTTTCCTCGGTAGCCCTGAGCAAGCTTGCTTCCTTGCCTTCTGCCGGGAGGGGTGGGGCCGCCACACCTTTCACGTTCCCAGCTCCTAGCGGCGGGTTGTGTCCATCAACACTACAGGTGGGTCCTACGAAGTGCCAAACAAGCAGCTGCACAGCCCAGGGACTTTGAGCTGTTTGCAGCTCTCCTCTCTTTGTACCCCTGCCAACTCACACACACCTGGGACTTCACCAGCTGCCTGCCCATTGCAGCCCCTTTCCACCATGTGACCTAATCCTCATTCCACCTGCTCCTCTTCAGGGCGCAGACCCATTCCCCACCTCGCCTAACTAGGCCTGGGGAGCTTTGAACTAGACCTCCGTTATTCACGCCTGCAACAGCCAACTCCCACTAATTTCATGGCAAATTATGAGGGATTAAGGTTTACTGCGAAGAAAGGCTGGAGCTGACAATTAATCAGCTTGGCCATTGGGGATCAAATTGAATTGTACAGGAGACCTTGGCTCTAGATGGAACCAATTTCTCTCTCTGGCCTGGACTGAGCATACAAACATGACATCCCCATCTTTCTTCTTTGCATATAGATGTTGGTTTGTAATTTTAAAACACAGCACGGGCTGAGGCAAGTTCTGCCATTTGGGTTTGTTTTAAGTGAGTGTGGGGCTTCTATTTCATTCACCAAAGAGTTCTTTTTGTCCCCTTTTGTCTAAGAAGACTCTCAGATGCTGGGGCAGTAAATCTGAACAATCTCAGATCGGTGCCTTCAGGGAGGTGGGAGGAAATCCAGAAGAGGACCTGGAAATACTATGAATAGAAATTTGACCCTCTAGCACCAGAAGTATAAAAATCCACAGAGACTACTAATTCTGAGTGGGGATTAGCAATGACTACAGAGGAAGTGGCATATGAGCTGAGTTTTGGAAGATGAGTGGCAGTTTGTACTTCTCTCTCTGGGCAGATGCTGTGAAGTGACCTGCAGTCGGGACTTTTCTTTAATTGTGCCTGACAGTGTTTACACCATTTCTGCTCCCGACATTCTAGGCAGGACTACAGTCCAAGGCTACACTCGGTAATCACCTTTGAAAACTGCCAACAAACATGAATAACTCTCCTGGTGCCAACTTTTCTCAAGGAAGTAATAAAGGTAGTCTTGTGGCCAATGGCAGTAAGCATGAAAGTCTCTTTCTGGCTCCCTCGCTGCCTTGTGACTTTGGACATAATATATCAATTCATTGCCTTGACAAATGTGGTTTCTTTGGGATGGTGTTAATCAATCAACAAATGAGTTGTAAGCACTTACTATGTGCTTGGTACTATTCATTGCCACTTCTTGGAGTCACAAAAGTGCAGAAAAGATGAAAAATAGGGAATAGAAAGTATGCTGATGGCAATATATAAGTAAAGGAACAGCCTTATTATTTTAAAGCAGGGTATCCTTTTCAGAAGTTACTAGAGTGGCCGATAAGTTTGTATGTATTTTGCAAAGTTTAGAATTCTAATAACTTTTCTAGTACCTTTTAACACCCCCACAGACACCACCACCCCTGTTCCTCTTTTGATTAGAGATCGTTGACTGTGGTAGACTAGTAGGCCCCAGTGCTTGGCACCAATATTTCTGGATCTCTCTTTTGGGAACACAGAGGATTGCATTTCTTTAGTTCCTTTAGTTTAGGCAGGGCCATATGTCTTGCTTTTACCAATGAAAAGTGAGTAGAAATGGCATTTCTTATCTGAGCCAAAGCATCACATCCTCATTGCACAACCCTCTCCAGCCTCAGCTTCACAGGAGCCTATTTTCATAAGGAGGTACCTTGCTGAGCCATTCAAAGGAGGTTAGCTTCCCTAAAGAGTCACACAGACCTGCAATGGCCTCTGCTTAAGTGAAAAACAAAAAAGAACAACCTTTTTAAGTTCTTTGAAAGCCATTGAGATTTAGGGGTTGCATGTTACTGCAGTGTAACCCAGCCATCCTAACTAATGCAGCAGCTGGTTAGACATTATTAACTGTTCACCTCTTAGAGATTGGGGCAGAGTAGATCACACACACCCTAGGTGGGATCGACAAACAGGAGTCATCTTAAGGCATTTCTGTGCACGTGAAGGCCCTTTACATGTACAGGCCTGCAACAGTCACTTAAGTTATCTCATTTTAATTCTCGCAACAGCACTGTGTGATAGATATTACTCCTCACATTCCACAGACGAGAATTACAGAGTTCAAGCAGCTTGCCCAGGATCACGTGAAAGTGGCCAGTTGGTGCCAAAGCTCAGGGCCTTTCCTTTATCCTCTCTGCCTCCCAGGCTGCTTATCTAGACTGGTCCCTTGAAGTTGTATTATTTTATACATATTCACAAAAGCCAAAGCCCACCTGGACCAGTTAATTAGCTTCCCCTCTAACTTCATGATCCCCAGTAAAGTTTTCACAATGTATTTAATGTCATAATTTGTTTTGCTTGTACCCCTATGGTTAAACTCTCCAAATTTGCATATGGCCTTGCAGTCCAGCATTGGGTTACACACAGGACAGTGAAGCTGTGTGAGGGCAGGGACCATGACAGTCTCATTAACTGATGTGTCTCTGTGCCTAGTATGATGCTGGAAGCAGTAAGCTGTTGGAGATGTTTGCTACATAGATAAATTAAAGAACCCTTGACTACTGACAAAGGTTACAAAACTACACAGAAATAAGAATGTGGTTTTACCAAAATGAGAAAAAGACTTGTTTTAGCCCTAGACAGTTTGTCTCAGTAGATAGAGTATCGACCTGAGGGCTGAAGGGTCCCAGGTTCAATTCCCAGTCAGGGCATATGCCTGGGTTGTGGCTTGATCCCCACTATGGATTATGAGGAGGCAGCTGATCAATGATTCTCTCTCATCATTGATGTTTCTATCTCTCTCTCCCTCTCCCTTCCTCTCTAAACTAGATATATACTAGAGGCCCGGTGCATGAAATTTGTGCATTGCGGGGGGGGGGGGGGGGAGGGGAGGCGGTCCCTCAGCCTGGCCTGTGTGCTCTTGCAGTCCAGGACCCCTCGGGGGATGTCCACCTGCCAGCCGAGGCCCCATCCCAGGGATCGAGCCTATGTCAGCAGTCAGACATCCCTCTCGCAGTCCGGGACCCCTTGCTCCTTACCGCCCCCCTGTTTGCTGCTCCTTACCACTCAGCTCACTGCTCCTTAGCACTGCTATGGAGGCAGGAGAGGCTCCCTCCACCGCCACTGTCCTCACCAGCTATGAGCCTGCTTCTGGCTGAGCAGCGCTTCCCCTGTGGGAGCACACTGAACACCAGGGGGTAGCTCTTGCATTGAGCGTCTGCCCCCTGGTGGTCAGTGCGCTTCATTCTACCGGTAGTTCCACCATTCGGTCAATTTGCATATTAGGGTTTTATTATATAGGATATGTGGCTTGATTTAGCCAATCTCATGAAGGATTGTCACCTAACATCTGAGTTTGCAACTATAAGTTGTGTAGGTTTATCTGAAATCTAAATTTAAAAATGGAAAATGATTAAAAGACTATTTAAGCTGAACTGTAGGTTTTTCTGTTTTGTGCACATCAATATTAATAAGAATTCTATTACTATTTCCAATACATTCCTTTGGTGAAGGAAGAAATTTAAATTGGGAGCTTTTGGAGAATTTTGATTGAGGATGTGCTAGCACTTGGACTTGGCTTTTGCAATTGGAAACAAAAGTTCAGTTGAATGAGCAGTGGACATGCTCTGAAAGGAAGATGTCAAAGTGGTAAGAGGCCGTTCGAAGAAGCACATATTCCTCTTTGAAGGTCATCACCTGGCTCAACAATACCGCCCCCCCCCCCCCTTACCTCCACCCCTCAGCAACTGGACTGCTAGAAATACCCATTGCTTTAAAAAATAAACAGTTCTTTATTAGGTTATTCTAATTTCAATGTGTGTATCATCATTTCATAGTGAAGGTAAAAGATAAAAGTTACCAGAGAGATTTAATCAAGTATATATAAACCGAGGTGGTTTATTTATATTATTTGTATGCCATGAGAGTTTGGCTCCAGGAATCTACAACTCGCTCTGAATGTGACTGCTTTCTTTTGTGTTATTACATTGACTCCGAACTCATAGCTTAGTTTCCTTTCCTTTCTGCAGTTAGTTGTTAATGTGTGTAGTTTTAAGGAGCGGTTTAAATAAATGCTTTGTCCACTAGAGTCATAAAGGGGCATGCATATATAAATAACCACCTGTGAGTTCCTTGCAGGCAGCGTCCACATCAGACTAGGTTTTAAAAATCCTTGAGGCACTTGGTCTTGCATTACATAGGTGTCTAGTAAGTGCCTGTCAAGTAGGCTACGTACATACTTGTATCATACAATAAGGCTCAGATTATATTTGTGCAAACTCTACAACAAATAGGTTGCTGTCCTTCTTTTCTTTATTAAAGGCTATTTTTTTAAAGCATTTTTAGGTTCACAGTAAAATTGAGAGCAAAGTACAGAAATGTTTCCATATGCTTCCTGCCCCCACACAAGCATAGCCTCCCACATGATCAACATTCCCCACCAGGGTGGCACATTTGTTACAGCAGATGAACCTACACTGACACATCATAATCACCCAGGGTCTATAGTTTACTTCAGTTCACTGTTGGTGTTGTACATTCTATGGCTTTGGGCTGGCAGCTTTTTTATAATGGAAACTTGTTGGTTTTGCTTTTAAATTTTATTGGGTTTTGTCTCAGACTCATTATGAAAAATGCTTAATTTTCAAAATGTTTAAATTGCAAAATAATCACAAATTTACAGAAAAATTAGAGCTACAGTACAAAGACCTTTTCTTTTTTGAACCATTGGAGGGTGAATGCTGCCCCATCACCCTGATATCTTCAGTGTAGAGTCTCTTCTTCTATCATGGGTATTCTCCTATGTGACCCCAGCACCACCGTCAAAGTCAGGAGATTAACAGTGACACACTGCTGCCCTCTAATCCTCAGAGCCTATTCCGGATGCTCCTATTTTCTCATCACTGTCTCTCTCACCTTTACAGTGAGAGGATCCAGTCTGCAATCACACATTGCATTAGCGCCCATCTCCCCTTTCTTCTGTTGCAAACAGCTCTTCAATCTTTCTTTGGTTTTCATGAGCCTGACATACTTTGAAGTGTACAGGATAGTTACTCTGTAGAACATCCCTCAGTTTGGATTTATTGCTCCTCTCTCGTGATTTGATTCAGGGTCTACATCTTTGGCAAGAATAACACGGAAGTGGTGCTCCGTCCTCTTTACGCCCTGACAGGTGGTGCACGATTTCAGTTTGTCCCCTTAGAGGCGCTGTGCCGTTCCATTGCTTCAGGTAATGTTCGCCAGCCTTCTCCCCTGCCAAGTTACTGCTTTTCCCTTTCTTTTTTTCTTTTCTTTTTTTTTTTTTCTTTTCCCTTTCTAATGAATACATCTCCTGTGGGGTGGTATTTTGTAACTATGTAAATATCCCATTTCTCACCCAAGTTTGACTTTATTTATGAAAATGTAAGGATTCATAAGTTCCTATTTTATTTGCTCTGTTAAATCTATAAAATTATTTCTCTTCATGCTGAAATTATCCTGCATTTGGCAGTAGGAACTCATTCAAGCGTGAGTCTGGGCTTTTTTATATGACTCCATCCATCATTCCTTGAGCACTTCTTGGTTTCTGGCACAGAAATGTGCTTAAGGCTCATGGCGTGCTTCGCCTGCCCCAGCCCTGGAATTAGCCATTGCTCTGAGGAGCCCTGGTTCCATTTAGTGGAGAGGCCAAGATCTGGCCCCTAAATGTGTGCACTTCTGCCAACAGGAATGCTCCCAAGCACTCTCAGTGGACAGAGCTGGTGAATATAGATGCAAACACACATGTTTACACACACTTTATTTGTATTTATTCTATATCTATCTATAGGTTGAAAATCATGAGTTCATACTAATTTCTCCACTTCCAATCCAACCCCATAGATTTATTCTAGTTTTCTCCCGTTATGTATTTCTAATTCTTACCTCCCTTTTCTGATAGTGAAAAAACATGTAAACTGTAAACTGAATTGTTTCTCCCCAAATCCATATGTTGAAGCCCTCACCCCCGTGCAATGGCATTTGCTGACAGGCCTTTGGGAGCTGAATAGGTTGGGGTGAGGTCAGGGAAGTGGGCCCCTCCTGACGGATTTAGTGCCGGCAGTGCCCAGACTCCCCGCCAGGTGAAGGCACAGAAGCCAGCTGTATCGGAGCCAGGAAGAGGCCCTCCCCGCCCCCCTCCCCCACCCCCCTGCTCCCCCCACCCCCCCACCCCCCGAGCTGGAGCATGCTGACATGCCGATCTCAGCCTCCAGAACCATGAAAATAGAACATTGGGTTGTTTCAGCTATTTCATTATGGCAGCCCAAGCTGAGTAACACACATGGTTTCCATTACTCTTACTATACTTAGTTATCTGACCATTCTCCCTCATTTAGGTTCCAATCCTCCACACTGAGCCACCCTTCCATGGGGACAACCTCCTCACCTTACCTGGGCTCTGACATCCCATCCTGGGCTCTGACATCCCATCCCGGGATGTCATTTCCACCACCGCCCCCCTCCCCCCCACACACACTGTGAAACTCTACTTTTGTCTTCTTCATCTAATGGCTTTGGGACCAATTGTTCAGGAAGAGAAGGAAATAGATTTATTTAGTTCCCTAAATTATCACTTGATCACTTGGAGAGATGAGCTTTACCAAACCAAAGTCTGAAAAGTGTTTTCTAATCACATATTTGAAGCTGGAAGGAGCCTTAAAGGTAATCTAATTCAACCATCTTATTTTATTTCATAATTATTCAATGTCTAGAGGTAAGTTTTCTTACTTTGACTAAAGAAAATTTGAGTCTTATTAAAAATAAAAATAAAAACATGTGGCCCACCTGGTGTGGCTCAGTGGTTGAGCTTCAACCTATGAACCAGAAGGTCACCATTCAATTCCTGGTCAGAGCACATGATTCCCAGTGTGGGGTGTGCAGGAGGCAGCCAATCAATGATTCTCTCTCATCATTGATGTCTCTCTCTCTCTCTCTCTCTCTCTCCCTCCCTCCCTTCCTCTCTGAAATCAATAAAAGATTTTTTTAGAAAAACTTTTGCATTGGAGCTATGATTATAAAGAAGCTTCTAGAATCAAAACTGCTTTATAGAAACTCCTTTTTATTTATAGAAGGTCCATGGTTACCTGAAATGATGAAAGAACTAATGCTATGTAGCATTTTTAAGTAACCAATGGCTATTTATGTAATTTCTTCATTCCATTCAATGCATTTCTTCTGCCCCTGCTTTGCATTTCTAGCAGAGGGACTTGGAGAAGCCAGTGAACTGCATTCTAGCTGGAAAATTTGTTTGGTGAGAAGCTAACGCAGGAAGGGGCACTGGCATCATTCCACAAACTAATATTGAACTGAGAGACACTGGATTAATTTTATTACTGTCCCCAAAACAGACATGTGATGTAACAAACACAACAAAACAGGACATGTGATGTAACACGTGTAAATGCATTTACAGAGGGATGGGAGCGGTAACTACAATGAGACCGCACAGGAGAATCTAGGCTACACAAAACACACGTGTCTTACTGGGGAACTGTGTAGAGCTGGGTCTACAGGAGAGACTACAGACAAGTGTGTGTCCTTAAAGGTGAAGCAGATCTAGGGATGGGGTGGCAGAGAGAGCGCTAAATCCAGGATAAATAGAGAAAAGCAACAAAGGAGCCAATGCCTCCTTGAGCCTGATTTGATTGGGGAAGGGAGGGACTTAGGCAAGTGCAGTCAGAGAATGAGCCTGCCTGGAGAAATTGAATGGATTTATGACTCTCCGGCCAGGAAGTCTTTTAGATGATGCATTTCAGATAGCACTGAGATCAATTGTAAATAGAATAGAAAACCCAACGGCAGTGACTTAAAGGGATAGGAATGGATTTTTCTTATTAGGAGTTTGGAGGTTAGTGGTTGCTGGCAGTGGTTCAATAGCTCACAAATATAGGATCAATGTCTGTGATTCTCTTGGCCTTTCCTTCATGGCTCTGAGGTGGCTGTTATAGCTCTAGGCATCACATCTGCATTCAGGACAGGAAGAAAGGAAAAGTGGTGTCTCAAGACGTATTTATCAATCTTTATCAGGAAAACAAAAGCTTATCCAGAACCCTGCTCCATCACCACCCCCAGTAGATATCCAACTACTGCACATCAGCTGGAATTTTCACATCATCACTTCTTTCCGCAAGGAAAGCTGGAAAAGGGAGTCGTTAACTTTCCCAGCCTCTATGGTGGAGACAAGAAGGGAAAAGGCAATTAGGAATGGGGGTCGGGGCCAAACAATCTATTTGTCTGCCACAAGAAGATTGATCAGTTAGTTTCCATTTACCATTTTGAAGATAAAAGAAGTTTCAGTTGAAGATAGAAAAAAAATTTTAACCCTCCAGTCGGTTACTGAGGCAGACAGTGATGCCTCTATCCCTGAAGATCTACAAGTTGAGAAATACTCCATATTATGTTTCTTAGAAGATTTAGACATCCAGTTGCCTGAAGCCTGGATCAGGTGGTTTTGTTAGGTCTATGATTATTGGATTCACTATTCCAAAGCTATCAATTTCCTAGCTCTAGAAACACTGTGAAATACAAAACAATTCAGAAGGTTACCCCTTTTTAATCGGTCCTTCTCCCCTCCATCCACTTCACTGGAGAAACTCCAATGGCACTTTTTGCTTGTTGAGGTTCTAAGGCTAATGCTGTTTCTCTTAATCAAAACTAGTTTCAGGTATGCCAAGAAAAAAGAAAGCCAGGCCAGTGTGGTTCAGTGGTTAAGCATCAACCTATAAACCAGGAGGTCATGGTTCAATCTCTGGTCAGGGCACATGCCCTGTTTACAGGTTCAATCCCCAGTAGGAGGCTTGCAAGAGGCAGCTGATCAATGATTCTCTCTCATTATTCATGTTTCTATCTCTCCCCCTCTCCCTTCCTCTCTGAAATCAATAAAAAATAATAATAATATATTAAAAAAAGGAGAAAAATAACTGGATAAATGAGGTATAAGTAAAAGATCAGGAAATCAAGATTTGTTTAGTTTACCAAAATCCATTTGGATAAAGCTGAAAATTGATCTAAGACCCTATTAGGTGAATGTGAAGCAATTATTCGAATACGATGTGGGCATTTTACAGCAGAGTCACAGAACTTTCCTAGACATAATATTATACAAGATTATGTGTTATGCTTACCTCTTAAGTAAACACATTTGTGAATTGCTTGGCAATCGTTCGGAGAGCCCAGGGTTTGTTTCTGCTTCACATTGCACTGTAGTCTTGGCTGCACAAGGTTCCCTAATGGCAACAACTAACCTTTTCCAGACCAGCCTTCAGGCCCTGGGGCAGAGAAGACAATGGCCCATTGTGAACTGACACAAGATGTGCAAATGTGATGCAATTTTGATGTACCAATGGCCTGAACTTCACCAACTCACCAGAGGTTCCGGCTAGCCTGAACTTGTCAGCCAGAAAGCATGAGGAAGATTGAGGTAAATTCCCTTTTCTTAACCACGTTTAAAGATGATCTAAAAGATACTTTCTTCCCCTCTGGTCTTTGAAATGACCACAGTGAGAACTGGTTTCACAATAACCAAACAAATAATCTCTTTCTTTCATACACATTGATTTTTATTCCATTACTAGATTAGTTTGGGGAAACGTATCTGCTTCTTGGTGCTTCTGTAGAATTTTGATAGCTGAAAGCTCTTGTCCCCATGCACCGGGCTCTATGCGAGGTAAACCACAAGTTATCTCAAATTCATTTCATCCATTCAACAGGTTCCTATTGAGCACCTGCTTAGGAGCTGGCATGCTAAGTGTTGGAGATACATGGTATTGGGAACCCTTCAACATTACAAAGTAGTTGTAATTATCTACATTGCAAAAATTAAGAAACTAAGGCCCAGAGAAATAAACAACTTCTCAAGGTCACACAGACCACCCATGGCCACGCTGGGTTGAGAGCCAGGTCTTTTTCATACCATAGTCCACACTTGTTACCCAGTGTCTCCCTGCCTTCCTGCTATCAGCTGGCCTTATTGTAACGGCCCATCGTTGTAAATGCACGAAATCTTTTTGTTGTTGTTGTTAGTCCTCGCCTGAGGATATTTTTCCATTACTTTTGTTTTTAGAGAGAGTGGAAGGAAGGGGAAAATAGAGAGAGAGAAACACCCATGTGAGAGAGACAAATCACATTGATTGGTTGCCTCCTACACAGGGATGGAGCCTATAACCCAGGGACACGCCCGTGACCAGAATGGAACCAGGGATTCTTTAGTCTGCAGGTTGACTTCTATCCCCTGTGTCAAACCGGCTAGGGCATGAAATCTTTTCTGAGACTACAAGGCGTGATCATTTACTATTACTCTGCCAAAACAGCTCATGCTGATGGGATGAGAATTCAAATGGGGACCCTGCCTTTGTTAACTTGGTATAAAAGTTCACTCAGCCCTTTCCTCAACAAACCATTTATCTTCAAAATTTGATTTCAGAAACATTTACGTTGTAGGAATGCTAACCCATGCTTCCACTAATTGTCCCCCAGGCTGGCCTGGGACTGGGAGTTAGGTAGGTCCTGGGAGGAATATCCTCAGAGGGGTGAGGGAAGAACCAGAGTCTGCAGTTAGGAGCTGAGTTTCTGATCTGCTGGCTCCCCGGCTGCCTCACGTTAAGTTGCTTAAATCCCGCGTGCTCCAAGTACATGGGTGTGAGAAACAAATGAGACACGATCTGAGAGCCGTTTGAAATTGGACAGAAATGTATCAAGGATGACCGCTATCTAGCTCACAAAGCAGAAGGGACTGAAAATTAAAGGCAGCAGGAAAGAGCACTTCAGCTCAACTCTCCAAAATTCTAAAAACATCATTTAATTAAAGACTCCAGGGAGGTGCAATGAAATTAAGCGCTGTCACAGCCCCTTTCTTACTGGTATCTGAGGCATGAGATTCTGAAGAGTGTTCATTCTTCTTGAGCACAAACACAACCATGGTTAAGAGTGGATCCTTCTTGCCTCCCCCATCTTCTAAAATCCAAGTCTGACGACTTAGCAGAGAAAAATATCAGGTGAGACATCTAGCACAGTTTCTGAATGGAAAGTGTATAGTGGGTCGGAGGAGAGTGGAGGGCGGCCAGTTTCCACGTGCTTGGTGAACACTGAATCGCCTCCATGTGCCATGGACCAGGATTACAGAGGCAGGTTTTGAAATGTACTGAGGCCCAGAGAGGTGGGCAGGTAGGAAAGAGGCCAGAATGAGTGGTGTTTCCCTAAAGCCCTAGTAAATGGCATAAGAACCCTCTGATCCACCTCTCCAGCCGAAAGGCAGGGTGCATCCCTGAGCCATTCGCTCATCTTCCCAAAGCACCTGTCCAAAACCTGGCCTTTATTCCTTCCCCTCATCAGCCTACTCCACATTTCCAACCAGCTCATTTATCTCCAGGTTTTACGCTGTCATTTCTAACTTTCTTGTAACTCCGACTTGGAGAGATCAGCCCTTAGCCAAAATCACCGAGTCTTCTGGAGACTGCTCTAGAAAGACAGAGCCGTGTAATGCAAAAAAGGGAAAAAAGAAAAAAGTGGTGCCAGGAAGGGGTGAGAGGAACTGGGCTTCTGTTCTGGCTTTCTCTGACGTCTTAGGCAAGGCCTTTTACTTCCCTGAGCATCAGTTGCCACCTCCGTAAAAGTTGGAATTAGCCTGCTTGTTTGTTCCATACAAATCAAATGAGATGTTTATGGAAATGCTTGAAAATCCTACAAATATAAACAGTCCTGTTCCTCCCCCAATGTTCCTATGACACATGCAGTCATTCAGCAAATGATTATTGAATATTTGTGATGGGCCACACAGGCCTGAGGCCTGGAGCTACAACAATAAATCTGGCCTGTTCCCCGAGTTCAGCATGTAAATGGACAATTAAAATACACTCTGCTAAATCTCATACGTGAACATCAGAAACGTGCCCAGCTCAGATTGAGGGTTTTGCAGGGAGACAGATAACAGAGGAGCTAAATCTGAAAGAATGATAGAATTCACTAGGAAGGGGAGGGGTAAAGGTCTTTCCAGGGTACAAAAACTAGAAAAATGCGAGCGAGAGAAGGTTAGAGTGTTGCAAATATCTCAGGATCGCTGGGGCCTAGGGTGACGGGAGCGTGGGTGCTGACCCTGGAGGGTCAGGAGGGAGGCACGCCGTGGGTAGCATGCTGCCCTCTCATAGTGATATCTACAGTGCTCATGAGGTGCCAGGTACTTTTCTAATATATTACATTTAACACTTTCATTCTGTCAACAACCCATGAAGTCAGTTCTATTATTACCCCTTGCTTATGGAAGAGGAAATCAAAGCTCAGAGAAGTTAAGTAACTTGCCCAAGGTTATACAACTGGGGAGTTTGCCAAGGAGTTAGGTTTTGCCCTAAGATGACTGAATAGCCACTTAAGATATTTTCAGCAGGTTTTGAGGGGTCGGTTTCAGTTTACTTCTATTTATTCTAGTGCCTGTTTCCAGTCTTTTAAGCAATTTCTTGCCAATTTGCATAAATGATAAAGTATATATCATGTGTAAATTTATGTTATTTGCTTACATAATGATTAACTATCTCTTTAATTTATCAATAAAGTAATCCAGTAATTGAAGTCTTCTGGGATGGGGTAGATCATAAATGAAAATTTAGACTTAATGGTGGATTATACTTAATGATCAATTAGCTTGGCTAATTTTACTTTTCTTCCTTTTCCCTAACAATCTTTTGTGAGGGATTCCTAGAAGAATCAGTAGACTTGAAAAATGCAGAAACTTATAAATAAGGCACAATATATACAAAAGCCTTAAGCTATTTGGACTCCTTTTCTAGTGATTTCATTTCTAAGAATTTATCCTAAGCAGATGCTCAAGCATACTAGGTTACACATACACGAGAAGTCCACCTGATGCTTGGGCACCATGGAATTTTTCCAAACAAATTAAGTCTGGCTTATTACCACCAGCTAGGGTTGGTGGGAAGCTCAATCATTTTTCTGAGTTCTGGATTTCCTCTTTCATCCCTTGGAATTGTGGGGAATCCTTGGGTTAAATAGTATAAGCATTTAGGAAAGGTAGTTCCTAGGAGTTTTGCTCTCTATACTTGATACATATTGGAAAGCCTAGCACCTCTGTTGGTGATATCAAGCCCTCTGGACCAAACTCAGTCGCAGGGATATAGAGCAGTTCCAAGACATCCCACAGCCCCCCATTCCAAGTTCTGCCACTTCCAGGATGCCACCACCAGCTTCCTGCCACCCCCACCTCCTGAGGATTTCTTCCCTCCTGAGAAATCCCCACCTCGTTCTCAGTGTGGGAATATCCCAGCCTTCCTTCTGCTTCTAGACTGGCCCTTTTCCCTCATGGCTCTGGAAGTTCACAGCCTCTAACCCTTCCCTACCTAGAACTCCCAGCCGACTCACCTCGCTGAGCACACACTTTTGAAAACAAGGGCCTGTTGACTTGCCCCTGGGACCAAGAGAGTCCAGATGGCCAGGACTCGGAGTCCCCTGCGGGTCCTCGGGGGGAGAAGGAAAGAAAGACTTGTTATTTTATAATGAACCCATGGCCTAGAAAACAAGCCCAGTTTATTCTCAATGTATTCTGCCACATTCAAATTTTAATGTCATTCAATTACACCTATAATAGTGAAAATCTGGAAAAGCTTAGTCCCACTAATGGGGTTATATATTGAAATAATATACAGCAATTAAAGGGCTCTGTTTTTAAAAACCATTTCAGTGATTTGGAAACATACTCTTGCTATACTTGTTTTTAAAAAGTAGGTTGCAAAGCAGAATGTGCAATTGAAGTCCACTCTTTAGAATTTATTTACACACACCATACACGATTATATCTGGACAATCAGTGCTTGTCTCAAGAGTAGTGGAATTGTGATTGAGGTTTATTTTTCTTTTTATGCTCTGTGCATTTCCCAATTTCTTTCATTTATTTGCAATACTTTTGTAATGACAGTCACAGTGCAATGATGGTGTGTGAGGGGGTAGGGGCAAGGAGGATTGGCGCCTTTTCTGTAGTAGTGAACTCACTTCAGTAATGACCTATCTTGATAGACTTATTGGCTGAGGAGAAGTTAACTTTCAAAGGGACTAACAATGTGAAAAACAACATATAACATATAGAAGGGGCAGGACAAAAACTTAAACATTTATCAGGACAACTGTACTGTAATATTTCTTTCAAGTTCTGTTTGTTTGTTCTTTAGAAATATAATAAGAGACATAAATATATCTTTTATTTTGGCCAAAATCAGCTCTTAGGCAATGTGCAGCCTTCTGAAATAAGGATATTTTAATATCTGTGTTGGATGGGGGGTCTTTTATTAATTCACTGAGTGATTGGGTACAACTCAACCACCTATCTGAACTTTAATTTTCTCTTCTTTCATTTTTATTCTGATACTTAACAAATGCTTCTACAGCATCTACTACACACCAGCCACTCTCCTAAGTGTTTTTGTAAACATTAACTGAATCAATCTTCATTCCTACCTTATGAGAAGGGCAGGTTTATCCCTACTTTATGTATGAGAAAACTGAGACCCAAAGAGGGATTAAAAGTGCATCAAAGGTCACACACATAGTGAGCAACAAAATCAAGACTCAAATGCTAGACTTTGTTACTTTGTTCTATTCTCCCCTGTGTTTTTTTGTGCTGAACTAAATGACATTAACATGCCCATCATTTCTTGTGTGTGAAACACCTGCACAGCCCAGGCACTTTCCCTCAACATACTTCCTGAATCTCTTTTGTCCCATGAATTTTCTTTTGGTAACCCAATTGAGAAAAATTATCATATTTACTCCAGAATTTACTTTATGAAACAGTGACTCTCCTTCCCTTGGGTATCAATTTTTTAACTTCTCTGTTTTCCAATCGCCTCTTCAGTACTAAATACTAAATTTAGTGCAGTGAAAGAGAGACTGTGTCTTCAGGCAGCTCAATAAAATGGTGCCTTTGGGTCCATAGCCATTGAGGCAATCCTAACTATAGCCTACCTAGTTCAGCTAGCTGCTGGCTTTCTGGCTAGTTTAAGTACCAAAAAAAAAAAAAAAATAGTTTACCTCTTTGATACGCCAAAAGAAAAGAGAAAGAGAAAAAGGGGGTTCAGGGGCCGGGGGGAGAGAGAAAGAGAACTAATTTTACATATAGAATGTTCTATATGAAAATATGAACTTCAAATTTTTAGAATTTACTAATTTTAAGAAAAATTTTAAATTAAAAATGTCAACTAGAGAATGGGCTTCCTATATTTTAGTGACTAAGCACCCTTCTCCCCTTTGTACTAGTGGAAAAGATTTACTTGGCCACTAATATATAACAATGACCAACCAACCAGGTTTTTTGGAGAACTGAGACCTTCACAAACTCTAGCTCAGTTGCAGGCCTTACCCAGCCATTGCAGGGCCTGGGCAAAGTACACGTGGAGGCCTCCAATACCGCATTTCTAAATATTTAAAAGTTACAAATCAAGTCAACATGGTGTTAACTAAAATAAATTCTACTCTCTTTCCTTGACAAACACACCTTCCTAAAACCAGGATTGAACTTAGGGTTCTCCCCTGCTCTGGAGTTCCATGCCCGAATGTGGCAGCAGTGTGGGCAGTTGCCTCTGGCCTGACTCCCTCCTCTGCCCTCTCCCAGCTCTTTCTTGCATTAGACATAGCTTCTCCCACACACGTGGATACTCCAGCCCACCTGAGGCTGCTCCCCAGCAGCCTCCTCTGTTCACCTCTGAGGTCTAGGAGTACACGCACTGGCAGCACCATTCACCCTTAGCCATGCGGGTTGGAGGTGCAGGGATGTGTGTGCAGGCATAAAGAACTCCAGAGTCGGGATGTTCTAGGAGCAAGGTGAGGCACGGGCTCTGGGTGACATGTCCCCTCTACCCATTGACTTCTTGTCCCATGGGGAGGGTTGGGACAGGGAATAACAACAGAGGGGCAGAGTAGGGCCCTCTGAAATGCACTCTCAAAGAGGGGGGCAGGGAGCCAGGGCAGAGCCTTTCTTGCTGAAAACTGTACTGCTCTGGTAGGTCCTCAGTCACCTGCTATGTTTTGTGGGATTGAAAGGGTTAGGAGATGATGTGGTAGGAATTAATCTTCCATGAAGCTGGTCTTTGGCCCTCCTAGAGGGAAAATCCCTCTTTTCTCCCCTTTTGTTAAAATTAAACTTACACTTGTACATATTCCACTATTGATTTTGTAGTAATAGAATTCTGAAAGAAGGAGGGTAGTGTCATGGGGACCCTGAAGGAAATCCTGGAGCATTCACATAGAAGAGCTTAATCATTGACTGAGTTCTAGTGGTGATTTCTGCTCCACCAGGAGCTAAAAGCTGAGGGCTTTTTAGACCTTAAAAACAGGGGGACATGTTGGGCCGGTATGGCTCAGTGGTTGAGTGATAACCCATGAACCAGGAAGTCACAGTTCAATTTCCAGTCAGGGCACATGCCTAGGTTGTAGGCTCAATCCCCTGTAGGGGGTGTGCAAGAGGCAGTCAGTCAATGATTCTCTCTCATCATAGATGTTTCTATCTCTTTCTCCCTCTCCCTTCCTCTCTGAAATCAATAAAAAGATATTTTGAAAAAGTGTGTGTGTGTAGGGGGGGGACTTTAATGGGAGGTCCATCAAGACAAGCAAATTTGGACATAGGAAGAGAGGGCAGTTTGCTAGAATCTGTTAGATGACGCCAACTGAGGGCCAGTTGAATTCTATGATGATGGCATCTTCTGTTAATATGCTGCTGCTGCTGATGATGATGATAGCAATGACACTAACATACAATGAGTACCAAGTAGGTGCCAGGCACTGTGCCAAATACATTATATATACTGAATAAAATGTAATATGATTATATATGTTATATAACATACATTTTATGTATATAAAACTTTACCTTTTATATAACATATACAAATGTAATGTAATACAGAAAGTCTTGAAGAAGTGTAGTTTCAAATGGTTCAGTAACTTGGCCTGGAATAATGCATTGGTTGAATGGTTAGTCTTCCTACAGAGCCTAAATCTTAACCAATCTGTTATAACCAAGTAGTGCTTTATAAAAATAGGCAAGGTGGCGGAATTCCAACAAAAGATAGACCCAGCCATAACTAAGTAATGATATCTTTATCTAGTATCTAATGAAACTTTAGGCATGCTGAACTGAATGAAGAGAGATGGACTGAGGAAGACGCCACCTAGAAAGTGATTGCCATATACACTTGGACCAAAGCCTGGGGAAAGAAAGCTTTAAGAATTTCCTTACCCAGGGTCAGGGCCAGGGTCAGGGTCAGGGTCAGGGTCAGGGTCAGGGGTATAACTTAAAAGGCAGGCCTTGTGCTTCTACTGGGTGGAAGTGCAATGGACCAGAGCTGGTGACTGGATGCTGTGGTCTATCAAACTTAGCAGATTTTGGAAGCATGGAGAATGTCCTCATTCCTAAGACTATCCCAATAAAAATCTTAGAGCAGCTTGGTCTAGGGTTCAGTTAAGAAAGTAATGGATAAATCACATCCACAAGACTGGATCCAAGAGATGGATTCAAGAAGAGGTGGTGAGAGGGCAATTCTTAACTCATTTATATTTTTGTTGAGACCAAGAAAAACTAAGCTCTTGAAGAGTTCTTGGGATTCTTTAAATCCCCATCTTTGCTTTCCATAACCATTTCCCTGAAATTGAATCTTGTAGAATGATTTGTGCTCTTGTTCTGAGAAAAAAAAAATTAGGAGTCTGGTGTAAGTAGAAAAGAGAAGGCTGATTGGGCAAGGTAGGGGAGGAAAAAGAAGAGGAAGGGAAGAACCCAAGTAGAAAAAGAGTTGGTGATTGTACAAAAGCAAATGTGTTACTTTGCATGGGCCTGCAGGAGAAAGAAAGTAAAACTGGTTCTAAGAATGGGAAGAGACCTCGGAATTAATTATGTATGCCCTGACACCTCTTCCATCCCAGTACTGGTGCTGAGTTACCCGGGTCCCCTGCTCCAGGCTGAAGGCTCACCTGAGTGATGGGGATTGAGGCTGGGAAGGGCCCACATCCCTCCACCATAAACACAGAAATTGTACCTTCCAAGTTAGAACTTAGGATCGTGGGAGTTTGCATTCAGCAACTCATGTTAAAGAAATAGTGAATGCCTTATAAGGAATAACAGTATGTTGTTTTTCAAAATTCTGTCTTTATCATATATAAATTTTACTTAAAGGAAGCACTGTAAATAAACAAATATTGAATTTAAATACTTCAGCAGGCATAGCCTTAGAGGTAATGTTGTAGAATGACTTGTACTAAAGTGTACTAATACCTTGTACTAAAGTGTACTAATGCAAAATGCATCAAAATATTAAGATGTATTAATGGAGGAACAGAGCCCGGCTGGTGTGGTGTCAACATATGAACCAGGAAGTCATGGTTCAAATCCTGGTCAGGGCACATGCCCGAGTACTGACTCTATCCCCATTGGGGGTATGTAAGCAGGAGGCAGCCAATCAATGATTCTCTCTCATCATTGATGTTCCTATCTCTCTCTCCCTCTCCCTTCCTCTCTCTGAAATCAATTTTAAAAACATATTAAAAGCAATAAAAATATTTTTTTTAAAAAATGGAGGAACAGAGGGGTAGATAGTTGGATATGGTATATATGATTAAACAAGGATAGTAAAATGTTACTTCTAGGGTCTCACTTATTGCTATATGGGTATTCACAACTTTTCAGTCTTTCTGTACGTTTGTAAATTTTCATAAGAAACTGTTGGAAAGATTTTCTTAATGGAGAAAAGAAGCTCTTTAAAAAGACAGTACACAGACACAAGATTTTCAACCTTTTTGATCATGCCATTTAAAAAAAGAAGCTCACTGAATAATGAGGTTGCTTTCTTTTATTTTTACCCATTTCTTTTGTCTCACCTGCCTTTTTCTCTTTGACAGTCTAGTATAGCACAAATATTGGTACTTCATAAAGGCATGTTTCATTACTCCAAACTTAAAACTTAGGGGGAAATATACTATATGCCATTGTTCTTGTAACATATGCTAATTAGAGAAATACCATATCAACTATGAATATTCCAGTTGACTATATGAAATACATCTATTCACCACAGTACTTGTTAACTAGTTAACAACTATTAAGTAGATATAATATGTCTCCCGAGGTTTTTTTCTCTAAGCTAGACCTTAATAATGAGATGAAATCTAAAATACACTAATGTCCAGAAAAAAACTGCAATTATTAAGTGATAAAATGTACGCATTCTATCTTAAAGTGGGAGGCGTTCTTGTGGATCCCATGAGTGTGGTTATGGGCGTTTAAATTTTAAATCACTCCTCATAGCTGCAGTTAGTTTTCTGCAGTGATTGGGAGTTTGGAATAAGGAGGGAGGAGATAATTTTTACCTAACTCTTTCATACCCACCTCTCCTCTCCCAAAAGAACCTCAAACAAAACATAATGAGCTACAGAAACTATTAAGCCATGATTTGTCTGAGATTCATCCAAATTAACCTTTAATAGTATACTTTCACAGTGGGTGATTTTTCAAAATTACCTGCAATTCTAGTGATCTTTGGTCTTTGTAGATTTTTGCACCTATGGTTATCTAGAGCATTATAAGTAAGATATGTCCATAAATAGTAGAAATAGTTGTTAATAATTGATTACAAGTTATCTAATGAACTTATTTAAACATACTATGTTCATTTACATTTAATTACTTAGAGTTTGAAAAGAAAAGTATATTTAGTTCAGGGAACTATTGGTGCTCAAAATTTTTAAGTTAGCAGCTCTGTATGATAAATTTTTTCTTTTTTTATGGTAAAACAAGTGAATTTCTATATTAGCAAGTACTAACACATGATAAGTGGTGGTGGCACTTACATTCTAAAGAAATAAAACAAACCCCTTATTTTCCAAGAATAGAAAGTATAAATGCTTGAATCATAAAAACTATCAGCTTCAAATTTGCTGTTATCAAGTGAATGCAATTAGTTTCTGAGTCCCCAAAAAGTAACAAACATCTGATTTCCAATTATTCTTAGATAATTTTAGGATGCCATTATTACTTAAATATCAAACATGGAAAACAGCTTGCTCACTCAGTGATTAATTACCCTGCTCAAACTTTAACTACTGAAGAGATTTAAAATGCCAGAAATTATAAAAACCCTTTGCAGACTATCCAGGCTATGTTGTTTTTTCTAAGAAAAAAAGAAAACATTTTGGCACATAGACAGTGGGCTTGTGAAAAGCCCTTTGTCACTCACAGCCAAACCTCTTTCTGGAAAGATAAGAATAACAGTTTCAGTATTAGAAATGTGAGCCATCTAAAGAAAACAACATGGTAACATTATTGGTATTTAACGAATTGCCTACTATTTTTAAACAAACTATTTACTAAGTAAAACTGTTTTCCCATTTCCTTTGAAAAACATTAAGACCTTGAATGTATTTTGATAAAGAGAACAAAAACTATAGTTAAATCACTTTCTAAAATGCCACATTTTCATTTGTATTTAGAAAATACGGGGGTGGGGGGGAGGGGGAGTTGTTCGTTTTCCTGAGGGTAGTGAGAATAAAAGTAAGCGGACAGAAAATATAGCACAGAAAGCTCATACCCCCTGAAACAAGACAATGAAGAGCACAATCAGTTATACAAATGATGAGAAATACAACTTACCTCCTCTGACAAAATCATTTGTGGGGATGCGGGAAGGGGGAAAGCCAGATAACAGATTAAGGAGCCTATCAGAGCTCGGAGTCCCAAGCAAAAAACTCTCCATATGAGACAGGTATGTTTCTCCCCAAGGATCTTCATCTCTCAGAAACCCCACCTTAGGTATTCAAACTTCAGTCACTTGACTAGTGGGAACCCACATACTGTCTTCATGCTACTGGGAGTGATTCCAGAAGTCGCCGTGCCCATTAAATGTTTACAGTCTGTTCCCAGCGAGGCTTGACGACCCATGCCCCTTTCTCAGGGTGGCAGAACCGCCCTGAGATGAAGCGTGCAGCCTGTCAGAGGAAAAGTTCTCTTTAGGTTCGACTTCTGCTAGAGAGCAAACAGACACAAACAGCCAACGCTGTCCCAAAGCATCGTTTAATCACTCAGTCGAACATACACGCTTTTAATAAAGGCTGCACGAGAGCGATTACTGGATGTGACGTCTCCATCGGAGAAGTTTTTAACACATCGCACCAGGGGTTTCAAAAAAGACACAAGGACACCACTTTCATCTTGGCTGCATTTTAAAGCTACTCTCCCCGAACAGAATCTTCCCTCCCTTCCGGTAAACACATGCTTGTACACATTAAAATAAAGAGGGTGTATAAATTAACAAGAGAGGATGCTCTCTCGTTATAAACGAATCCACCCCATACCCACGATAGGCTCACCATGTCCCCCAAACAGGCATTTGGGGCACAGTCTTTGGGGGGGGGGGGAACAAAACAAGAATGCAAAAAAATGCAGACCCAACGAAAGAGACACAGTAACCTAGGTCCTAGGAGAATGCTCTTAGCTGGGCTTTCACCGAAGGTGTCACACACACTGCCGCACTGCCGGTCCGGTGCGAGGGAGATCCAGGGGGCCAGGCGTGGTAACAGACAATGGGCGCTAACACCACACAGCCAGTCTTAGCAAATTAGGGAAATTGGAGATCATTTGATGGTATCCTATTGTTGCTATTGTAATCACAGTCATTCTCCCTGGTAATGGTGCTTCGTGATGAAGTGCAGTTCTCACAGGATAATTGTGAAAGATACCGAAAGATGCAGGGATGCGGCATCTGGCTCTAACAGCTCTTCAGATTCAAATTGGCATTTTACTTTATCTTGAAAATTTATTAGAGATTCGGATCATGCCGGTTCGGATGGGAAGGTGAAAGCAGGGTAATTTTACTCTATGAATTATTCAGTCGCAGCCTGGCGAAATTGCCATCCACGAACCGATGCTCTGACAGTCCCTTCACAGAGCCTCCATTACGCTTGTCATTTTTATTTCTTTATCTACCATCTCCTTCTCAGTTACCCAGGTCGTCCCTGAGGGCTCGGCTTCACAAACCAAAGTAGCTCGCATTGGCAATAACCTAAATGTGCTGCAGTCTCAAATCGCTGTCTCCACAGGCTGTCTTTTTTCCCAAATCATTAAAACCACATCCATGAGGATATCTGTGAGGCTGTTCGATCAGATGAATTCACACACACACACACACACACACACACACACACACACACACACACACGGGCAGCACTGCGAAGAAGAGTTGGGTTCCGCTAACATCACAAGAGAAGATAAAGTGATGCTTTCTGCTTCCTCCTTTGTTGTCAGTGTGACCCGTCCTAGTGCATAGCGAGCACCACGCAGACCGGAGCCAGGGCTAACGCAGGCTTGCCTGGCACCCTGATTTGCAGCCAGAGCAGAGGAAGCCTGCACGGAAGGCAGACTAATCCAGACAACTGTATACTTAGCAAGCCTGATTATTTAGGAAAATGAGAAGAAGCCATCGGATGACCGAAATTAGACTGCCCTTCTCCCAGGCTCCACCTGCACCCAGGCTGCAGTCACAGGCATTGTCCACTTGATGGCTGGTCGGGTCACTGCTAGTCGACAGCTGTCCCCGCATCCAGAGAGGACTGGGAGTGATTTAGGTCAGTGAGTCTGGCTGCGCCTTGAAACCGTGTTCTAACTGAGGACCGGGGATCTGCACCAGCTCCCGGACCAGCCTGAGCTGGGAGCTGGGAGAGTCGCACAGCGAGCGTCACTTCGGTGGAGTTGCCCGCACAGGCCCCGGCCAGACCCACGGTGGCAAGCAGCGTCTCCTTTGTCCTAGCTTTATTCCTGCAGGTCTGGTGGCCTGGCATAAGGAGCCCCCAGACCATTCCCACCGGTGGTGGGAAACCAGCCGCGCGCTCCGCCAGGCAGTTTGGCTACCCAAGGCTCCGAGCAGTACCTGCTCTGCTGAAAATTCACGCTGCCAAGTTAGAAGCCGTCCTGTGCATGCAGACTGCTTCTCTGCTGCTGGCTACGCAAAGGTAAATACTCCTCGTGTGAGAAATGCTAAGTGGTAGCAGGAAGAGAACACGTTAAAGCTCTGGCGCTTTGTGCCTAGCTGTCTGCCTGGGCTCTGTCGCATTGCGACCAGGAAACTGCAGGACCGGAGCTCCGGCAGCTGCGATACTGCAGACAGCAGCAGCTCTGACACGGCAGTCAGCTGACGGGCAGGGTGTTCCCCGTCAGTGTACTCTACAGAATCAGGCCAGTGGCTAAGGTGGCAGCAGACAGATGACCTGGATTGGGAAGCGTGGCTTAAGGAGGGCAGCCTCTCTCCATCCACACCTGGCGGCGATCCTGCGCACCTGGCTGGGACATCTCACATGGCTTCTCTCTCAGGCAGAGGTTTTAACTCACAGCCTCCGGACTTAACTATTTCTGTCCTGCTTGCTAAGATGGCAGGTAATTCTTGGGGTGACCACACCAATGGGGAAAACAGGTTAAAATCATCACAGTCCCTATCGTTTTGGGTTAGTGTCAGTGTCAGAAGAATCATCATGGGAGAATGAATGCCTGTCCATGTGTTTGTTTTAAAAGCACACTTCTTTTTTTAACAGGTAGAAATTGCCTTGAGCTACCAGCATGCTGTAATGAACTGGTAAATTGTACCTAATGGAATGGCAAGAGCGATAGGAAAAACTGGAAGGTAAATTAGTCCAGAAGTAACCTTCAATCATGGTCTGGTTGCTCTAAAGCAGTGTGCATGCTCTATTGCAACACGTAGGTTGTGCATCCCAATTAATGTAACAATGGAGCGAAAGCCTTAGATGGTATTACCCCAGTGAGTTGAGGAATGCTAAAATAAGAAGGCAGTCATTACCAGGCATTTGTTTAATGACTGTAATCATACGGAATTAATTTAACTTGCTGCAATATTTAACAGAAAGTCAATTATAAATTTGTGCTAAAAGAATAACAATACCAGAATTTGCATAGCACCTTCCTCCTAGGAGACGCCCTCTGAAGGCAGGCTCACATCCCCAACAGGTACAGGGCACTCAGAACGCGCTACGTGCTCCCCAGAGCAATCCATGGCCAGCCTCCCTGAGGGCAGGAGGTTATGATCGGAGCCTGGGTGGCATGCATTGTATGAATAGCTCACAGAGGATGACCACATTGGCCCAGGCCCGTCACCCTGTGGACTCAGGGATGCTTTTTCCCATTTGTGTTTTATGGGCTTTATGAATTTTTCTGCTTGCTTCTTATTTGGTTCTCTTGACGTGAATCCTGCTCCAAAGAAGAAGTTTGTAGATGGCCAACGGAGAGGTCAGAACTAGATGAAAGAGCATCGCCTGCAGAATTATAGAAGTACCGTACGTGTTAAGGGACATTTAAAGGAAGGACCGATCTACTTGGAGGCGGTGGGCTGCAGGAGTGAGCTTAGGCGTTGGCTGAGGGATGGTCCCTGGAGGGCCACTCACAGGCCTCTTCTACACCTTTCCCAGCTCTCGTTAGAGAACCCGAGGCTCATAGATCCGCCCTGCTACCTTTCAAAGCCTGCTGTCAGGAAATGAGTCCCAAATGATACAGATAACCAATAACTACATTTCTTTTTATTTTTTATTACAGTTGACATTCAATATTACATTAGTTTCAGGTGTACAGTATAAAGGTTAGACATTTATATAACTTACGAAGTGATGCCCCGGGAAGTCTAGTACCCACCCTGGCACCATACACAGTTATTACAGGATTACTGACTATATTCCCTATGCTGTACTTTACGTCTGCATGCTCATTTTGTAACTGCCAATTTTTACTTCTTAATCTCTTCACTGTTTTCACACAGTCCCCAAACCCTCTCCTCTCTAGCAACCATCAGTCTGTTTTCTATGTCTACGACTCTGTTTCAATTTTGTTTGTTCGTTTGTTTTGTTCTTTAGATTCCACATATGGTGTTTGTCTTTCTCTGTCTGACTTACTTTCCCTCTGCATAATACCCTCTAGGTCCATCCATGTTGTCACAAACGGTAAGATTTCATTCTTTTTTATGACCGAGTAATATTCCATTTGTATATACGTACCACATCTTCTTTAGCCATTCATCTGTTGATGGACACTTAAGTTGTTTCTGTATCGTGGCTATTGTAAATAATGCTGCACTGAACATAGATGTGCATATATCTTTTCAAATTGGTGCTTTGGATTTCTTTAGATAACAGTGTGATTCCTCAGAGGTACTTATATTTTTTAAGAAAATGAAGTTTCTCGAAAAGGTACAGCTATCTAATTGGGGAATTTCAAGCACCAGCTTTCCAGGTGGGAAATCATTTCTGAGGGAAATCATTTCAAGGGGACCTTTTAGGGGAGCTCCTCTCCTTCATCATATGGCAGGTGGTCTGGGCTCATGGTGCCAAACTCCCAGTGTTGTAGGTAAGCCAGCATGTGCCACAAATGTGGTGGTCAGTGTAGGTCACTGGAGCAGCATATATTCTGGAGGCATCTCTCACCCTCCACGGTACATCCCACCTTTGATTGTGAATTTTCTCAGGTCTTGCCCACCAAGGAAAAAGTGGCCCAAACATTGGTATTTTTTAAAAGCCCTGGCCAGTGTGGCTCAGTTTGCTGGAGCGTTGTCCCAAACACCAAAAGGACACATACCTAAGTTTCCAGTTATATCTCATCAATATCCTCTCTCCCCACCACCTCCTCCCCCCGCCCCCTTATTCTCTTTAAACTCAATTTTAAAAGTTCTGCTCAGTGGTTAGAGTGCCGGCCCTCATATGGAAGGGTTGAAGGTTTGATTCCTGGCCCCAGTCAAGTTGGGTGCAGGAAGCAACCAATTGATGTATCTCTCTCACATCAATATTTCTCTCTCCCTCCCTCTCTCCTTTCCATTCTCTCTCTCAAAAAAAAAAAATCAATGGGAAAAATATCCTTGGGTGAGGATTAACAGGAGGAGGAGGAGGAGGAGGAGGAGGAGGAGGAGGAGGAGGAGGAGGAGGAGAAGGTCTTAAAACTATATATATATAAAGGCCTGGCTGGTGTGGCTCAGTTGGTTGGAGCATTGTCCTGGTCAAGGCACATACCCAGGTTTCGAGTTAGATCTCTGGTTGGGGAACATTCGAGAGGCAACGGATTGATGTTTCTCTCTCGCATGGATATTTCTCCCTCTCTCTTGCCCTCTCCCTTCCTTTCTCTCTATAATTAATAAAAACATATTCTCAGGTGAGGATTAAAAAAAAGCACCCCCAGATAATTAATTCTAGTACCCAGGATGGAAAACTAATGGTGAAATATGCAATATTCCTTTTGCACATGTGAATTTGTGGTTAGAAATTCAAAAATACTGTATGCATTTTCGGTGAACTCAAAAATTAAAAAAAATAAGAATAAGTCCTTAAATGTATTAATCTGTACTATTACTATTCTGTACAAATCAATAAAAAGGAAATGACTTTTTAATAGAGAAAATCTAGTCCAGCTGGTGTTGCTCAGTGGTTGAACCTCGACCCATGAACCAGGAGGTCACTATTCAATTCTCGGTCAGGGCACATGCCTGGGTTGCAAGCTCAATCCCCAGTAGGGGGTGTGCAGGAAGCAGACAATCAATGATTCTCTTTCATCATTGATGTTTCTATTTCTCTCTCCCTCTCTCTGAAATCAATAAAAACATGTTTTTTAAAAATAGAGAAAATCTATATAGTTGTGATACACCCACATGTCCTCTGCAATTGGGGACAGTGTAGCCAGCAAGGTAGTCCTGCCCTCGCACAGCGCCTGGTTTCTTTCTCTCTTCCAGCACTGACCACCTTGTGTTGTGACCTTTTGTTCCTCCAGTGGACCTGTGGGCTCTTCCAGGGCAAGGGCACACCACATTCCCCTTGATGGCCCCGGGCCCTCACTCTGCCTGGCAGGTGGCACTTCTTCAGTATTTGTGAAAGGAATGGGGAGATGCTAAAGGGCGTCTTCCTGTTGGAGGAGAAAGCGCAGAGATAACCAAGCTTCCAACATGAGAGCATCAAGCTCTTCTTGCGCTGTAGACTATACTGAAATAACACACTTCCCAGTGACGAAAGCATGCTAATTCTCAACTATAAATATTGACTTAAAGCCTATGTAGCAAATAATTTTAAAAGGGCATGCATATGAAAAAAATGAGGGATGTGCTTTTGAAAGTCAGTGAAAACTCTATATGTATGCAATGGCTAATCAATTTCATTTAATTTTAGATATTTTTTAGAAAAATGAGACATTCTTTGCATTTTGAAGAGTGAGGCCAGTGAAGTGGTGGCTCTCTATGCCTTTGCTAGAAAGCTGCCCTCTCCGGCACAGACAAGGAAAACAAATTCTGTTCCTAAGCCCTCTGAAATCTCTGTTTTATACTACACATCCTTTTTTTTTTTTCAATCCTGTATTCTCTGGCAGTCTTGTGAAGTTGGGTCACTTCTCAATAATGCCTTTATATGCAAATGCAATACATAGGATGTGTACCTATTAAGTAGGATTGCAAAGGAAGCTAATTGTATTAAACATCCCAGCTTTAAAAACTTTGCCATAGGAAAATAAAAATTCCTCCAAGGTGAAACTGCAACGTGACTTTGGTTGTCCCTGTTCCAACTATTACAAAAAGAAAATTAGTTCAAGAAGAGCTTAGACAAGATAAAGAGCTGAGAAAGGAAATAGATGACTATGTTTACTGAATTTCAGTAAACTTGAAATGGAATGTTTCTTCTCAAAAAGTGATATTTTCAGTGACCAGCAGATTCCCCATCTTCACATTTAATAAAATATGCTATACTTTGAAAAACTGCAAGTCTCATTTTACAGACCCTTCCTAATACTTGGGGTGGTGGTGGTGGTGGGGGGGGGAGTAAGGCAATTTCTTCTCTCAAGTTTTGTTGTGAGGGAGGAAATTGAAGCTCAAAAATATTGAACATGTTAGCAAAAAGGTCCTAGAGCCAGGATGCAAGTCTTTTAAACATACATCAGGCCACATCCTATTACATATTTAGTCAATGATTTGCAGCAGTGGGTAGAGGCTGGGTATTAAACCACTGGCAGATTGAAATGAACCATAGTGGGAATATTTACACCATGAAAATGAACAAATACTGAAAATCAGGGCTGTTGTGTTTTTGTTTTTTTCTGGAGACATGGTTTACATGTTGTAATATATTTAATGATACCAATTTGTAATCATGTGTCCCTTTATTTCTACCCCATAATCCAGGATATAAAGCACAATAGTTAAGCATAAACCTCTTAGGTCAGAGGGCTTCCCTTTGGATCCTATTCCAGATTATCTCTGTGACCATCTAGAATTCAACTTCCTATTCTGTAAAACAGGGCTTATGACTACACTGTGCTCACAGGTTGTTATGTATATTCATGAAGGGGTGCATATGAACACTAGCATGTATTATTACACATGCTAAGCTTCCAGTGGGTGTTTTCCTCTCTATCCTCCTTCTCCTTCTTTTTCTTTTCCTCTCTATCCTCCTTCTCCTTCTTTTTCTTATTCAATTGGTCATCCTGGAAGATTGACATGATCTGTACTAAAACAAATAAAGATTTTTCAAAGAAATTACAGACAAAAAACAAAAATAGAAAAACTATAAACCACTTGGGATTTTAGAGAATGAAATGTTTGTTACCTTATGGTTCCTGATTCTTGTGGATAATAGAGATTTTTTGCATAAATTCTATAATCTAAGAGAGCATCACAATTCAGCAGAGAAATTATTGATGAACATAGTTTCTGCGTGATTTTGGAGATTTTCAAGAAGCCAAATTAAAACCATACATTGTATTAGGAGCCACTATATGCAAAACATATAATCAGGCCTCTTGTTTCTGTGGTTACATAGCCTCACTAGTGAATATGTTTTCACTTCTGGAGCCTAATGGCCAATTTGTACACCTGCTGGGACATACCACATTTTTCGGAGCTAAGAATTCCCCTATTAATGAGATTGAGCTTTGGGGGAAGAGGCTTTATCCAGAGGTCCTGGAGGACTTAGTCTACAGAGGCCAAGGAGTTGGAATGTCAAGTTGGCTCTGTCCACTGAGTGTAAGCCAGTGAGTCGTCTTCTCTCCCCCTTTCTGTTGGCATTGGCATGCATATGGAATGGGTCCCATGGATTCTGTCCCATTCTTGGGCCTCTCTGCAATCAGAGTGCTATTGAACATACGACCACTGTTATAGAGAGAGGCTAGAGAAGCAGCTGAGAAGTAATGGGCCAGAACCAATCTCACTACCACCCATCCCAGCCAAACCACAAAAGAGTACTGTAATGCTATCACCATAGTACCCTAGGCTCAAAGGAAATACAAAAATAAAGTCATGCAGTGTTCGCACACTGAGTGTTATAGGCAGCATTCTATCAGTTCAAAGAGAGGTCAGGTCACCAACCTCTCCTTGTTCTGCCTCCTTCCCTAGGTTGTAGGTCACCTGGCCCACCTACTTTGTTCTTGCTCATTTTTGAAGCTAAAGGTTCACTCCCAGAAAATGGCATCAGATGTGACAACAGTAACTTGTCTAAATGGCTAGGCTGTAGCCTAGGAGACATCAGTCTTCCTGACTCCGGAAAAAAAAGAGTGTTTTAACCCAAGTACCATATATATATATATATATATATATATATATATATATATATATATATATATATATATATATATATATGCCTAAGTGACCGAATGACCAAACGACCGGAGGACCGGACGACCAGTAGCTATGATGCGCACTGACCACCAGGGGGCAAATGCTCAATGAAGGAGCTACCCTCTGGTGGTCAGTGCACTCCCACAGCAAGAGTGCCACTCAGCTGACCAACCCATCCCAGTGATCTACCAGCCCAGTGGCAGCCACTCACTCCCTCAGTAGTCCTGCAGGTCCGATCTCCGGAGAGGGCCAGGCACTGACAGACTGGCACCGCCGGTGCCACTGGCATGATCCTGACAGTGCTGCCAGCCTCCTGGAAGTCGGCCTCTGGCACCACAGCCACTTCCCCTCCCTAGACAGTCTGCAAGGAAGAAATGATATAAAAGCAGCCGCCAGGTGACTCCCAACAACCGGTGTGAATGTCAGCGGGATGGATCCCGAGCCCATAAGGGCATTCCACCGCCCGTCTAGAGGGAGGGCTGATCGTGGATCGTGTCCTGGCCCCTTTTCCTGCCCCCTCCAAATGGGCGCCAGACACAGGGCTCACAGCTGGCAAGTGCCGCTGTGGTGGGGTGAGCCTTTCCTGATCAGGACTGACTGGGCACGAGCCCGCGGCAGGCGCAGCGGGGCCGGGATGAGTGGAAGCAGCAGGCAGGAGCTGCAGGTGGCATTGGACTGCCAGTTTCAGCCCAATCCCCACGGGCCATGCTGAGGGACCCCAACCGAGTACAAATTCGTGCACCAGGCCTCTAGTTTCTGTATAATAACAGAACTGTGAAAAGAACAGAAACAATTACCATTTAGTGAGTATCTGCAGTGTACCAGGTGGACATGACCACCTTCCCAATACTAAATACATGCATGGAGTTTTCTATGTTCAGATTTCCAAATGCTTTGCATATAATAACCCATTTAATCCCTACAACAACCCTGTAGAGAAGACATTATTACGCTCACAACAACACCATTAGGTGGAAACTTTATGCCCCTTTCACAAACAGGAAAACAAAAGTGTGGAAAAGTGAGTATTGTTCAAATCTCATATCCAGGAAATACAGGCCTGTGGATTCAAGCCCAGATTATCTGATCTGGATTCCAATGAAAAACTGCTCTTAACTATTAATATTAAAATATGAGCTTCCTACAAATTAGTGTGCAGTGACAGTAGTCTTTGCATGGATTGGAAGAGCCTAGTGAAAGAAGGAAAAATAGAAACTAGACTTGGAATTACTCAGAGGAAGGCTTAAAGTCTAAGAGTTGGTGAGTAGAGAGAATTATTATTAGAGAACTAGGAATTATTAGAAAACTAAGCTTTTCATTAAAGCATTCTTTTAATGATATTTAAATTCAGCATTTGAATGCTGGTAAATTGGATCTCTGAGTGAGAGGGGGAAACCTTGGCTTGTAGTGTTTTGCCAGTTTCCATGGTGTAAATACTCCTGTCATGGCTGACTAGTATATAACACCTACACATAAACACAGGGCTCTCTGACGTGGCAGGACCTTATGTAGTCTCCTGTATCTTCCATACTCTCCCTCCTACACTGTGTGCTTTTACTTGTACTTAATGGAAGTTGGTTTTACAGTTGTTCTTGATTTTAAAAGAAAGGCGAGACATTTCTGTTTCTCTTATGTTGACCATTTAACAAATCTAACAAATGTATGTGGCTTTTTAAAAGTGACTCTTAGTTGGGTAAAATGAAATTGGTCAGTCTTTGGGAGACCCAAAGAACCCGCAGGTGTATGTTTATGCATATTGTGCACACACACACACACACACACACACCGGTGCAATCAACAATATTTATTGCAAGCCCTGCAAAGCCAGGGACATGTACAAATACATAGCACTCACCAGGATGTACACCTGTTCTGTACTTTCTCATACTCTAGCCATGCACAGTGTTTTGAGGCCCCAACAACCACCCAAGTCACTCATAAGTACATGAATTATCATGAGGTCATGATATGAATTTGACCTAGCAAATTAAATGGCAATTACCCCTTGAGAAACCATGTAACTCTAAGGATAATCACCATGTTCTGTGTAATTTTTTTTTAGATCTTTGGGGGTACTAATTTGTAAAGCACATATAACCAAATGAATAATTACATAGCAAGGAGCTGAAAGGTAATTATAAAATAATTGCATGCTATTTGATCCCTCCATGAAAACACGTTTAATAGAATATTCCTTTAAACTTTTTCTTGTATCTGTGGAACACTTTAAGATTATTCTTTTTTCTTAGTTCTACTTAATGCTCTTTTAATAATAATATTTGGTAAAATATAGTAAAGTGTAGGCTGTAAGTGTAGGTTAGAAATTTGGTATGAAACTTGATTCCCTCCCCCCCGCCCCACATTACATAAATTTCTTTGCTTTTATTATTTTTATTTTATTTTTAAATTTTATTAAATTTATTGTGGTGACATTGGTTAATAAAATTATATGTTTCAAGTGTACGATTCTGTAATACTTCACCTGTACATTGCATTGTATGTTTACCACCCAAAGCCAAGTCTCCTTCTGTCACCATATATTTGACCCCCTTTATCCTTTCTACCTCTCCCACCCCACTTTTCCTCTAGTAACAATCACACTATTGTGTGTGTTTATAAGTTTTGGGTTTTTTATTTGTCTTGTTTGTTCATTTGTTGCTTTCAGTTTTATATCTCACATATGAGTGAAATCATGTGGTTCTTGACTTTTCTGTCTTACTTATTTAATTTAGTGTGATGTTCTCAAGACCCATCCATGATGTCACAAATGGCAGTATTTCATCTTTTTTAGGGCTGAGTAGTATTCCATTGCATATACATACCACATCTTTTCTTTAATTTTTTTAAAAATATGTTTTTATAGCCTAGCTGGTGTGCTTAGAGGTTAAACATCGACCCAGGAACCAAGAGGCCACTGGTTTGATTCCCCATCAGGGCACATGGGCTTGATCCCCAGTGTGGGGCATGGAGAAGGCAGTCAATCAATGATTATTTCTCATCATTGATGTTTCTCTCTCTCTCTCCCCTCTCCCTTCCTCTCTGAACGCAATAAAAAAATATTTTTAAATATATGTTTAATTGATTTTAGAGATTGAGGAAGGGAGATGGAGAGAGAGAGAAACATTGATGTGAGAGAGAAATATCGATCAGTTGCCTCCCATACACACCCCTACCAGGGATTGAACCTGCAACCTGGGCATGTGTCCTGACTAGGAGTCGAACCAGCCACCTTTTGGTACACAGAATAATGCTTAACCAACTGAGCCACAGCGGCCAAGGCATACTACATCTTCTTTATCTAATCATTTATGGAAGGACACTTCAGTTGTTTCCCTTTCTTGGCCATCATGAATAATGATGCAATGAACATAGAGGTACATATATATTTCAAATAAATATTTTCAAATGTTTTAGCCAGATACCCAAAAGATGGATTGCTGGGTCATATGGTAACTCTATTCTTAGTTTTTTGAGGAACCTCTATACTATTTTCCATAGTGGCTGTACCCGTTTACATTCCCACCAGCAGTATATGAGGGTTGTTGTTTTTTCTCCTCAACCTCCCCAGCACTTATTACCTGTCTTTTTGATAACAGCTATTCTAACAGGTGTGAGGTGGTATCTCATTGTGGTTTTGATTTGCATTTCCCTAATGCTAGTAAAAGTGTCTTTGCTTTTAAACGTTGATCATTAAATAAAATCCATTTAGGAAAAATATATAGTGGTGACAGTTTCTTGTTTGTTTGTTGATTGTAGGACTCTGTCTAGCATCTGTATGTGCTTGCAAAATGCTTTTGAAGTATCACCAAGTTTATATGCCATTTCATTCCAATAACAAGTCTCCCTCTCTCTCTCTCTCTCTCTCTCTCTCTCTCTCTCTCTCTCTCTCTCCTCTCCTCTCACTTAAGGAATGGAACTAATAAAGGTCAGAGATAAAAGTAAATACATGTATGTATGTGGCATGGGGAAGAGATATTTGAGCTAGGACATAGAAGACTGGGCATTTCACCTTCTCTGGACTTACAGGAATGAAAACATTTTGTGAGTAGTGCACACAAATGCATACTGCATGCAAATATCCTTTGAAAAGTTGGAAGTGCTGTTTTTGAACATAAGCATTAACATAATTGTATTCCTTAAATTTTTTAGTAATTTTAGAAATATAAAATGATCTAGTTGTATACCACTGCTCCTCTCCCTGACCCCGACCCCCCCCCCCCAACTGCACCTAGACCCTGCCTCTCATTCCATCTTGTCTTTGACAATTTGTTGTTCTAATTATGCTTTAAAACTGGTCAAGCACAACAACAACAAAACTTCAAAAAGCCAAATATGTATCTGGTAGAAAAATTATTCTGTGTCTTAATAAAGATAATTATTGTTTCACTTCTACATTTAGGAAAGTTTAGGATTTTTCTGTGAAGGATAGTGCTTGCTACAATCCACTGGATACAGAAGTGGTCTAAGAGTAAAAATTGGCAAGAATTAGAACTTTCCAACACCACCAGTGTTCTTAATATAGTCTAGATAGTGACATTTAGAAATATAATTGTTACACTAGTAGCTGAAACGTATGGTTCTCCATGCCTTTGTGAAATTATCTACTTCCAAAGTGTTTTGTCTAAGTGACTGAGTTCTCTTCCAGTCTCAGAGGATATGGTTCTGGGGAATGACAATCTCAGGGGAGGTGCAGACCCACAAAAGTTTTTCTTTTCTCAAGGCCTTTGTGTCACCACTGCTTATTCCACTAGTAAGTCAAAATGGAACCAGCCATTTTGTATTTGCTTTATCACTCAACATACCACTGTTTCCATGGTAAGTTAAATACTGTTACAGCCACTGAAAGTTATTTCCGAAGTATAAAAGAGCAGAAGTAGTCAACATTATTATGTTAAGAATAATATATTGAGAAAACCAAGAGAGAGGCAATAAAATCAGGCAGAGTTTAGGTTCAGAGTTTCGTAGTGCATTAAAGTGATTTAGCAGGAGAACAATACATTTGTGAAAACTAGACTTCTTAACAGATTTATGAATGCTTTCTGGATGCACATCAGATAAATAATCAGCCCTTAAGATACAAGCATCCAACATGCACCCAGTTTGTCAACTTCTTTGATTTATAAAAATGGCTGCCACTGAGGACAGATTTGTATTTTGCACTTAGTGGGGATGTTCAACACTGTTGAAAATTGAGGAAGGAGATTAAGGAGGTGGACACAGCATATGTTAAATATTCTTTTAAGAAGTGTGGTTAACAATGACTCATTAGAAGTAGTAGTTTAAAAGGTACATATTTCTACAAATGGGGTTTTGGAAGAGTTATTTATTTATTTAGGGTAGAGGTTTAAAATAATTTCATTGGCTGAGGAAAAAAACATTAGTAGAAAGTGACATGTTGGAGATACGGGAGATAGAAGAATAAATTGATGGAGTTCCAGAGAAGACATGGGATACAGTAAAAACCAAGGTGGCAGAGTTGGCCTTGAGCCTATGAAACTGAAGGAAAGGTGGTATGGTAGGAGGAAGAAGCTACTGGTTCCTGCCTGCCTGAATGTGGACTCCAGAATTAAGAGCAATGTTGCAAGTATTTTTCTAATTAGAAAAGACAGAGACTATTATCTCCCTAGACATACATATTGTGATACTAAGTTATGCCATCCAAGACTGAATTAGCTTTTTGAGACAATAGATCACTTTTACTTGGGGAAACAATAAGGGCTCTAGCCTAATGTTCAAATCATGACCTACCTATTTACTAGCTATAGGATATTAGTCAAGCCACTTATAATTCTTAGCTTTCTCAAAAGTAAAATAGGGGTAATAATAACATATTTACGTCAGAGAATTACTGTGAGAATTAAATGAGATGACTAATAGTAAACATTCAAGAAATGTTAGATATTATTTGATCACTGTCTCTACTCTTGTGGTAAATTAAAATTAGTAGATAGTTTTATAGGGTACAATAAGAAATATTTCCCCAATTCTGTGTATAGTTAACATTTTAGATTTAGATTTAACCCCTATTGAATTCTGCATGTTAGATTCATTTTATTATTTCATTTTCCTCAGATCTTTCTGAGTTCTGACTCCATCATTCAATGTATTTATTGTCCTCAGCCTGTCTGACCTGTGAATCTAATGAGAATCCTGTGATACCGACCGCTTTACATACCCTATACCCCTTTTCACCTTCTTCCTTACTGACAAATGCTTGGTTTGGTTCAATTATAGCAATAAGCTCAATGGAAGTACTCTTATCTCCCAGCATCACTTACAGCTAGGTTGGTCATGTGATACAGTTCTGACCAATGAGGTACAAGCAAAAATCACTGGGCAGGCTTCCATGTACATTTATCAAAGAGGCCACACCCATGAAAATGAAAGCCAGATTCTATGAGTAATGGAGAGGAAAGAAAGGTAACCTGGGGCTAGATGCCACTGTGCAGCATCTGTGTAAATCCTTCACTGCGTATCACCAGACTCCTTGTCATGTGACAAAAACAACCCCTATTGGTTAAGTCTCTGTCATCAGCTTTCTATTACATTTATCAAAAGCAATTTCTACCAGTTATAGATGCCATCTGTAGTCTCATCTAAATATTTTCTAGGGAAAAAGAAACCCAAACAGAACAGAGCTAAAGATAGAACATGTCATTATCAACCATCCTCTAGCATTGTGTTTTTTTTTTCCCAGATTGAGATATAATTGACATATAACATCATATAAGTTTAAGGTATACAACATGATAATTTGATATACATATGGATTGTTTTTACATTAATATCCTACTTTGTATAAAATGTCATGTAAACAGATCATTGTTTTACCTGTTTTAGTCTTTTTTAAACATGTTTTTATTGACTTCAGAGAGAGCAAGAGATAGAAACATCAATGATGAGAGAAAATCTTTGATCAGCTGCCTCCTGCAGGCTCCCTATCAGGAATCAAGTTCACAACCTGGGCTTGTGCCCTGACTGAGAATCGAACTGTGACCTCCTGGTTCATGGAATGATGCTCAACCACGGAGCCACACTGGCCGGCTACCTGTGTTAGTCTTGTGTCCATTATTAGATTACATAAATTGTGTCTTACTTCCTTTCAACTTGACACAGTGCCTACCCTTTTCCTGAATGGCTGGCACCCATTCACTACAGATTTGTAAAACTAAAAGGGATCTTGCAATGATCAACTTTTCATGGTACAGGTAAGGAAACTGGGGCTCAGGTGTCATATCAAAACTCAGGTTTACAGTGAGTCCTAGAGTCGGCACTCACCCTCATCTTCTCACATCCAGTGTTCATTGCACTGCACCACCCCATTTGAATAACTTACACAAACCTTCCTTTTATCTTATACCCTATCTTCAGGATCTCATTTTACTTTACCCAAAATTGTATTCATAGCCTTTTAAATATCCTCAGGCATTAATGAGGGATTAAAGAAAGTTTTGAATATACTTTGGCTCTAAGCACGTGACTGTCCAGTCCACAATCCCTGAGAACCAGTGGCAATAGAAAAGTCCTCTTAAAGGCTTTTGCAACTATAGGAGCCACAGTGCCAGAAAGGAAACAGACTGAAAAAAGGTCTCAAGTTTTCCTTTGGACTTGTGGTGGGCCACTCTGCCTTTACCCCAATGTTGGGATCTCAGTAAAAATGGCTTTTTCCCAGTAATGATGATCATACTTTCTAAGTGGAAAACAATTGCTGATTTCTCTTACCACCCTGAAGTGGAACAATATTGGCACAAACAGCTCCTTGATATTTAATAACTCCCTCCAACTGCTGCAGCTGCTACACAACAGACACAGGGAGAGATTAGATATGGCATTTGCACCTGGCCAGCCATAAACTGCCTCTTAGTTGCATAGGAAGGTTAGTAGGCTCAATTCCCCTCTCTCCTTAGATCCAGAATGTGGAAACATGAAAGAGAGCTGTAATTACTTAGAAACAATAAAAATTTCTGTGGAATGCACAAAATGAATGGACGCTTTCCTGGTTGGTGAACACTTTGGGCTGTGGTTAGACATGCCTCCTCTTCCCCTTGTCCTTTATTCAAATATCAGGCTATGAGTTTTGTTTCTGTCACAGGGGTAGGAGCGGACTCATTGATTGTGTGCTCCATCAGCCAGTTAGTGCTTCTACCCTTGAAAAAGCAAGATCTTTTCTCTTCCTGACTCTGCCTGGGTTCTTTCTGCCTCCAGCTGGCCTCTACCCTCACCACTACAGTTTTCCTGACTCAGCATTGATCCTGAAGTGGGGAAGTGGAGCTCAGCTTGAGAAATGGGGTGGAATTGGATGTATTTCATGGAGTTCTTTCCTTAATTATGATTCAGTAGATCCTGGATGGCTGAAAGCATGATTAAAATGAGTTTATAGACCTCTCCAGCCAGCTGTCATCTACTTAGCCACAATGTAGTTATTTGACAGCATTTCTTTTAAACCAACAGACTCCATATTAGCAGATCATTTTAATGTGTTCCTGTATTTTGCGTGTTTTTTCCTCAAAAATTCTAATGCTCTACAATTTTGTTATAAGTATGTTATATAAGCATAATTCATTCTTAAAACTGAATAACTCCTTTGACCATGTGGAGGTTAGAGGCACACAGGAACTTTAGTTGAAATGGAAACTTGCCATATCGGTGACACATTCTACGCTTATTTTCTATAGTTTCCAAACTTTTCAAGTGTGAGAGCCCATTTTTTACCTAATAATAGTAGTTTTGTTTCAGTCTCTGTTGATTGAGAATAACGAAAGCTACCATGAAAGCAGCATATTTTGTATGTATTAATCATTACAACAGCTACTCACAGATGAAAAATAGTAGTACATATATTACAATTCATTATTTATGCTGTCCTTTATAATACTTGGTGTAAGTATAGATTCTAGTACTTCTTAAAGTAGCTCTAAGGGTTCCCAGGAGTTCAAAGCCCAAATTGTAAATATAGTCACGCTTTCAAAGAGGAAATGACTTTTGCAGATGGAATTTAGAGGGAAGGCTGTTAAAAGCACCTTGAAAAAACTCACAGAATAAGATCTTTGGTTCACCATGTCCCATAGGACAAAAGAGAAAGCTAGGAAGATAGCTTTTGAGTTTCCAGCAATAACCTGAGATGTTATGCCTCATCCAAATGCAAATCATTTCGCAAGATCAAAATTCTTTTGCTATGGACGTAGGGGCCAGCCTCTTAGAAAATTTGATTTTGACTGGTTTAGCCAACATATGGATACTGTATTTTTTTAATTGATCAATGTAATTACATAAAATTCCTCATCAGCTCAAAAACAGTTATGCTTTTAGCGCATAACCCTTAACCAGTATAATCACTGTGCATTAGCAATAGTGAACTATGCTTGAAAAATACCTATTTAGTAAAAATACAGAGTACATGATGTATAATCTGAATTAATTTTTATATGATATTATTAACAAATATTGAGCTATCATATGTAATCTAAAATTATGTTCTCTTTCTTTATTAAGAACTGTAAAATAATATTCAGGTAATTGGGTATGTATTAAATGTTAATTCTAGCTTCATTTTCCCTTTAATTTGGAGCAAGCAATGGTTTTTAAAATATTCTCCAATTCATATCCTAAAACACAATGCAGAATTCTAGTGTAAATTATTCTCCTTGCTTCTCTAAATAGTGCAAAAAAAAACACCACAAAAACATTGCCTCTTATTTCTCAGTAATCCTCAACTGTTCCTATTTTCCCCTTGAAGTCTACTCCTCTTGATGGAATTACATTTTATTTGAAATCTAAAGACCTGATGTTTTCACTGGCTGAGAAGAAATCAAAGGATCAACCTCACACCCAAGCCAAACTAGTCCCTGGGTAATCCTCTGCAGATAGCAAACAGCAGAACAAACAAAGATAAACTTCACATGGGCAGCTCCAAAGCCAGGCATCCCTAGGGGGAATACTTCAAGACTTCCCTTGGTTCCTAATTACAAAAATGAGATGGCTCCTGGTGAGGAGATATACATTTCCATGCTGAGTTTATACAAGTTACAGAGTGACCCCGCCCCCCCCCCCCCCCCCCCCCCGCCCCACCACCACCACCACCACCACCACCACCAAACAGGCAGGGGACCTGATGACCTCTCCTGGTTGAGCTGCTCAGAGAGATCTTTGAAAGCCAAAGGGCAGACTACTGACATAAATTCAAGTGCCCTGACAATATGCAGTTGACCTGCCAATATCTTATGGCTATACACCTATGCAGACCTTCCAAAAGGGCAAAATCAAAGGCTTCACTCTCAGTCCTGTTCTGTAGCACAAGCTGACTACACCTTCCTTTACCCCAGCCACCACTTTGCCCACTCTCCCTGGATTTGCATCCAGGTGCAAATTCATACATGTGGTGGGGATTCTTCATCCAAATGCAAATCATTTTGCAAGATCAAAATTCTTTTGCTATGGACTGTAGGGGCCAGCCTCTAAGAAAATTTGCATTTTGACTGGTAATATAAGCACAGCTATGGGTTATAGAAATGAAGGGACAAAGAGATCATTACAAAATCAAATTAACAAACAAATGAGATACAAATATACTCTATTAACTGTCTAAATTTTTGAAACAGGAAGAGACTAGAATTTAGAATGCTGAAATGCATCCAACTGAAAAGGGGCAAAAATAATTTTAATGAATTACAACCAAACTTGAGATGCAGACTGAATAATTAGAGTCTTCATTATTGTAACTCAAAGCTGGCTTGATTTAGCCCCTTCAGAGGATCTGTTAAAAAAAAAAATGACTGTATTTCAACTGTAAGAGTTCTACATTGCTTATAGTTTCAAACAGCTAAGTTATAAAAAATGTTCAAGCTAATATTAGAAAAACTTTAAAACATTTCCAACCAAATATTTTAAATGATTTGCTAATATATTTTAAGATAATATTTGTGTATTATAAAAAATAACCCCTCGGCCATCCCTCTTGTAACCCGAGACCGCTGGCTCCTAACTGCTCACCTGCCTGCTTGCCTGATACCCCTAACTGCTCCCCTGCCTGCCTGATTGCCCCTAAGTGCCTCTGCCTGCCAGCCTGATAGCCCTAACTGCTCTCCGCCTGCTGGCCTGATCGCCACTAACTACACCCCTGACTGCCTGATCACCCTGACTATCTCTGCCTGACTGCCTGATGCCCCTAACTGCTCCCCTGCCAGCCTGATCGCCCTAACTGCTCTCCCCTGCCATCCTGATCCCCCTAACTGCTCTCCCCTGCTGGCCTGATCCCCATAACTGCTCTCTCCTGCCAGCCTGATCCCCCTAACTGCTCTCCCCTGCTGGCCTGATCCCCATAACTGCTCTCCCCTGCTGGCCTGATTGCCCCTAACCACCTCTGCCTTGACCCCATCACCATGGCTTTGTCCAGAAGGACATCCGGAAGGATGTCTGGAAGATGTCTGGTCTAATTAGCATATTACCCTTTTATTAGTTTAGAAATTCACCCTGAAAACCCAAGGTATCTAGAATCCCTGTTGTGGATAAATGTGAGCGCAATTAAAACAACTGATAGGAAAAGTTGAAAGGACTTTTGTTATAGCATAGTAAGAAGCTAGGAAAATTCTGGGACAAGTGGAATAGGGAAATTAAGACAGATAGTTAAACAGCAGTTTTCAGCCACCTAGAAAATCCTATCTTTCCTAAACCAAAAACACTAAAGAGTAAATGGTTTGCAATTCTCTTCCCCCACCAGAGGGTAAATAGCTTAAGTTACCCTCCTCAGGGAGATAGCTAACAGAAATCCAAGGGGTCAATGGGGGGAAGAGAAGAACATATGTAATACTTTCAACAATAAAGATTATAAATAAATAAATAAATAAATAAATAGATAGATAAAGATATGAATTTGCTTATGAAAAAATCCAATTAAGTGCCATTTGCCAACCCCACTCAAGGACAGACAAATAAGAGAAAAAAATCTCATTTTGGTACATTGTCATAAAGCTGATGAATAATCTATTGATCCATTCCTAAATGCCCCACCTTTAAAACCCCTGAAAATGAGTGTCCCGGGTGCTCTCCCTCCAGGGACCATGCTCCTGTCATTCCCTTTCCCCTCTCCTGCCCCCACAGGCACATATCCCCTAACACCTAAGGCAAGCATGTCAAACTTGTGCACGTGGGCCGCAGTGGCCCACAATGAATATTTTTGCAGTCCAGCTAATATAACGGTATGTAAGAAACATTTTAATAAAAATTTTGTAACTTAATTTTTATTTATTTATTTTTAATATATATTTTATTGATTTATTACAGAGAGGAAGGGAGAGGAAGAGGGATAGTTAGAAACATTGATGAGAGAGAAACATCGATCAGCTGCCTCCTGCACAATCCCCACTGGGGATGTGCCCACAACCAAGGTACATGCCCTTGACCGGAATCGAACCTGGGACCCCTCAGTCCGCAGGCCGATGCTCTATCCACTGAGCCAAACCGCTTTCGGCTGTAACTTAATTTTTACAATATCCTGTTATACATAATTTATAATAATAAAAGCATAATATGCTAATTAGACCGGATGTCCTTTAAGACGAAGCCAGGACTGCCAGGGCCGAGGCAAGCTGCCGCGGCTGTAAGGGCCAAGCCCCTTGCATGAATTTCGTGCATCAGGCCTCTAGTTATTAATAATGAACTGCAACATTCACTAATGACTGGTTATTATAATCATGTTGCATTCATTTCCCTTATGCGCCTTACGCGCAGGCGCACCATTTCTCGCCACTAATACTTGCAGCGAATATTTTAGCAGCCGATTGCCACATCATTAGTCTTGGACTGACTTGTTTGGTGTGCACAACAGGAAATATTTCACTTTCAGAGAACAAGAAAAATAGGTTTATTTGCATTACGCTTATTAATTTGTGCAGTTATTCAGTGTCTGGTAAGCTAATATTCAAGAAAAAATATTAATTTTTATTAAAATGTTCTTTATTTTATGTTAACGATTACTCATTTACTTCAGCCCTTTGTATTCAGCATGTCTCTATTGAAATAGACCTATGTTTCTATGAAAATTGAAGCTTTTGGGGTTTTTTTGTGGCCCACATACACTTAAGCCTTGTTTATTTGGCCCGTGTTAGCCTTTGAGTTTGACATGCTTGATCTAAGGGACCCCATGACACTTGCAATCGGTAGCAATGGGCAGTGGCAGCTCCTGCAGAGCTGACCTCTGAACCCGTCTCCAATGCCCCCCTTTTCTCTGACTTCCCAGGGAGCCAAACCAGCCTGAGTATATTTTTGCTGCGGTCAATAAACTCTTGCTTGCTTTTCTTTTTCTTTCTTTTTTTTTTTTTTTTTTTTTTTTTTTTGACGTTTTGTGAGTTTATTTGAGCCCAACAATTGCCAGGAAGTAGAGTCTTAATGGTTTGAGATAATGCTTGGGAGAATGGCAGTTTTGCACTTTGTTTTATACATTACAATCAAAAGAGAAGACGTGAGTGGGTTACATGAAATCCATTGGTGATAGATTAGGGAGGTGGGAGAAAGCAAAGTGGGGAGACCTCTGGGATTGGATAAAAAGTAAAATGATAGACACATCTTTTACTTAGGTGGTTAACAGTCAACAATTAACAATAACAATATGGGGATTTGTGGTCTCCACAGAGCAGTATCTGTGCTTTGATGGGTCCGGAAAAAGGAAAATTACTTTGACATTCCAATGACATGTTACCTTAGATGCAAAAAGACAATAGGCCCAGTTAAGGTAAAGATTGACCTTTGTCAGGGAAGATACCAGCCTATGACATGACTACCCACCATAAACTGCTTTTTAGTTTTAAAAGTCTTTTTTTTTTTAATTTAATGCCTTTATTCAAAATGTGAAAATATTAAATACGTTTCCTGATAGTCTTAACATTATCGTTATCTTAACAGTAGTGCAAAACTTGGCACTGAGAATTTTGATTAGAAATATATTTATCTTAAACCAGAGGCCCGGTGTGCGAAATTCATGCATGGGGGGCGGGGGTGTGTGTCTCTCAGCCCAGCCTGCACCCTCTCCAATCTGGGACCCCAGGTGGGATCAGACCTAAACGGGCAGTCATACATCCCTCTCACAATCTTGACTGCTGGCTCCCAACTGCTCGTCTGCCTGCCTTCCTGATTGCCCCTAACCGCTTCTGCCTGCCAGCCTGATCACACCCTAACCACTCCCCTGCCAGCCTGATTGATGTCTAACTGCTCCCCTGCCAGCCTGTTTACCCCCAAATTCCCTCCTCTGCCGGCCTGGTCACCCCTAACTGCCCTCCCCTTCAGGATTGATTGCCCCCAACTGCCCTCCCTTGCAGGCCTGGTCCCTCCCAACTGCCCTCCCCTGCTGGCTATCTTATGGTGGCCATCTTGTGTCCACATGCGGGCAGGATCTTTGACCACATGGGGGCAGCCATCTTGTGTGTTGGAGTGATGGTCAATCTGCATATTACTCTTTTATTAGATAGGATAGAGGCCTGGTGCATGGGTGGGGGCCAGCTGGTTTGCCCTGAAGGGTGTCCCGGATCAGGGTGGGGGTTCCCTTGGGGTGTGGGGCGGCCTGGGCGAGGGACCTGTGGTGGTTTGCAGGCTGGCCATGCCCCTGGCGACCCAAGTGGAGGCCCTGGTATCTGGGATTTATTTATCTTCTACAATTGAAACTTTGTAGCCTGGAGTAGAGCCAAGCCTTCTGCTTGCTCCGTGGAGGCAGCCATTTATGTTGCAATTTATTTATCTTCTATAATTGAAGCTTTGTAACCTTCATCGGAGGTCAAAGCAGGCCAGGGCTGCAGAAGCTTGGCTTCCTCCATCGCCAGGGAAACCCAAGCCTCCCTCCTGCTCTCTCTGTGGCCACAGCCATCTTGGTTGGGTTAATTTGCATACTCACTCCTGATTGGCTGGTGGGCATGGCTGGTGGGTATAGTGGATTGATGGTTAATTTGCATAATACTCTTTTATTAGATAGGATGCTTCATATAAGTTAATCACATGTGCATAGCAACATGCATGCATAAATGCATAATAAAATGTTTCAAATATAAGTGTTTTTACATGCAATAAACATTAATATTTCAAGAAAAATACTTTAAATATAATAATATTACCAAAACTGTACTAACATAGTATAATATCATAAAAGTTGTAGGAAATATTAAAAATCTGCAAATAACAGGATTACTTCTATTATATTCTAAAATATTTTTTTTCTCTGGATCTATTTTTGTTCATCAGTTTATGTTGTTCATTATATTCCACATCTGAGTGAGATCATGTGATATTTATCTTTCTCCAACTGGCTTATTTCACTTAGCATGATGCTCTCCAGGTCCATTCATGCTGTTGCAAATGGTAAGAGTTCCTTCTTTTTTATAGCGGCGTAGTATTCCACTGTGTAGATGTACCACAGTTTTTTAATCCACTCATCTGCTGATGGGCACTTAGGCTGTTTCCAAATCTTAGCTATTGTAAATTGTGCTGCTATGAACATAGGAGTGCATCTGTCCTTTCTAATTGGTGTTTCTGATTTCTTGGGACATATTCCTAGAAGTGGGATCACTGGGTCAAATGGGAGTTCCATTTTTAATTTTTTGAGGAAACTCCATACTGTTTTCCACAGTGGTTGCACCAGTCTGCATTCCCAACAACTGTGCAAGCGGGTTCCTTTTTCTCCACATCCTGGCCAGCACTTGTCATTTGTTGATTTGTTGATGATAGCCATTCTGACAGGTGTGAGATGGTACCTCATTGTCCTTTTGATTTGCATCTCTCAGATGATTAGTGACTTTGAGCATGTATTCATATGTCTCTTGGCCTTCTGTATGTCCTCTTTCGAAAAGTATCTATTTAGGTCCTTTGCCCATTTCTTTTTATTGGATTGTTTATCTTCCTTTTGTTAAGTTGTATGAGTTCCCTGTAAATTTTGGAGATCAAACCCTTATTGGCGATAACACAGGCAAATATGTTCTCCCATGCAGTGGGCCTTCTTGTTGTTTTGTTGATGGTTTCTTTCACTGTGCAGAAGCTTTTAATTTTGATGTAGCCCCATTTGTTTATTTTCTCCTTAGTTTTCATTGTCCTTGGAGCTATATCGGTAAAGATAATGCTAGGACATATGTTTGCTACTTTGCTGCCTATGAATTCTTCTAAGATTTTTATGGTTTCCCGTCTTACATTTAAGTCCTTTATCCATTTTGAGTTTATTTTTGTGTACGGTGTAAGTTGGTGGTCTAGTTTCATTTTTTTGCATGTATCTGTCCAATTTCCCCAACATTGCTTGCTTTTCTACACTTTGTTTCTTGGTTGAAATCTTTCCTTTAAGAAGACAAGAACTGAGATCTGGTTGTCTTCCTGGTAACACTTTGATTATTGAGGGGATCCACAGTGAGAACACAAACTTGGACAATGACCAATGTCATATACCTTGATCTCTGGAGTTTATCTTGAGCTCCTTTCCCCACCAGACATGTAGATTCATACCCTCAAAAGCTTTAGAGTTATACATTGCCTTGCCAAGACCTGAGCCACCTCTATACACAGGCTCAAAGTGGTTCAAAACTTACCTGAGATGGAGCTCCTGAATCAGCAGAACACAGGAAGATCAGCCTTAGCAACCACGGGTGATGAATGATGCCAATAGCATTTCCTTGCTTCTAGGTCTTCCCATGTGTGATTAAAATTGTCCATGGACAATTATTAGAATTGCTAATGAATTTTCATACTATTCTGAAGTTTTTGTTTTGTTTTGTTTTCAGTGAGGAAATTTATTTTACTTCCCAAAGAAAGGGCATTGTGTTGCTAGTCAACACAGGGTGAGGAAGAAAGAGTGGCTTGCACTTTTAAAGAGCAAGCAGTTGCTGTTGCTAAGCGACAAGGAAGGGAGGGGGCTAAGTTAGAAGTTCAGTTGTGACCAGGTACCAGGAGTTGTCTTTGAAAAGGTACAGTTTGGCCCCACAGGTGTGGCCCAGTGGTTGAGCATTGACCTATGAACCAGGTGGTCACTGTTTCAGGCAGGGCATATTCAAGGGTTGTGGGCTCCATCCCCAGTGTGGGGCATGTAGGAGGCAGCCAATCCATGATTCTCTCCCATCATTGATGTTTCTATTGCTCTTTCCCTCTCTTTCCGCATCTGAAATCAATAAAAAAAAACTTTTTTTAAAGAAATGTAACAGTTCATTTGCTTTCCAGGAGACAGTTCGGGAGATGTACTAAGGAGGTGTCTTATCAGTATATTTCCCAAGCCTGTAAGGCCAACATAGAACAAAAGTTATAAAGAGTTCAAAAGAGGTTTGTCTGAAAGGGTGGGGGAAGAAAACTTTCTACACACTAGAGACTGCTTAGTGCAAATCATCCCGGAGTTGTTAAAACAGCAGGGAGGAGGGAGAGGGAGGATTACAGTCTTGTTCAGAGCCCTTGAATAGAGGGGCTGTCTGAATCAGAGGAGCCAACCATCTTGGGATTTAATTATCAGGTGCTTTTCATAAATTGTGGAAAGGCCACAACAACAACAAAAAAAGGAGAGGCCTGTTTTCTGTTCTTACAATTTCCCCCTCTTAATATAAAAATTGTTATTTCTAACTATTACTTGGAGCTAAGAAAATTGAACGAAGGTCAATTTTCTGTAACTGCTTCCTGCTCAGTTAGGGGCATTGAGCTGTCCCTGACTGTGAGTCCAAATAGGAGTTACCAGGAGGGAGGGGCTAGTAATGGACACTTCCGAAGGGCAGTGTGGTGGCAGGAGGGTGACTATGCCATAAGGAGTTGAGGTCAATTATATTAATGTCCAGTCACTATATTATTTATCTACTAGAGGCCCAGTGCATGGAATTCGTGCATGGGGTGTGGGGGTCCCCTCAGCCCAGCCTGCACCCTCTCCAATCCGGAACATCCCTCTCACAATCTGAGACCACTGGCTCCTAACTGCTCACCTGCCTACCTGCCTGCCTGCCTGATCGCCCCTAACTGCCCCCCCCCCGCCAGCCTGATCACCCCTAACCACCTCTGCCTGCTGGCCTGATCACCCCTAACTGCCCCCGCTACTGCCTGGTTGCCCCCAACTCCCCCCCCCCAGCTGGCCTGGTCACCCCAACTGCCCCCCTACTGGCCTGGTTGCCCCTTACCGCCCCCCTTGCCGGCCTGGCCACCTCCAACTGACCCCCTCTGCTGGCCTGGTTGCCCCTAACTGCCCCCCCACCAGCATGGTCACCCCCAAGTGCTCCCCTGCTGACCTGGTTGCCCCCAACTGCCCCCCTGACAGCTTGGTCACCCCCATCTGCTCCCCTGACAGCCTGGTCACCCCCAACTGCCCCCCCACTGGCCTGGTCACCCTCAGTTTCCGCCCCCCTGCCGGCCTGGTCACCCCACACAGCCTGCTGTTCAGTTGTTTGGTTGTCCCTCATTAACCCCCCTGCCAGCCTGGTCACCCCACACAGCCTGCTGTTCAGCCTGCTTGTCATCCCTCACTAACTCACCTGCCAGCCTCGTTGCCCCACACAGCCTGCGGTTAGGTCATCCATCAGGTTGTTTCAGTCGTGACAGCCCCTGGCTTTTTATATATTAGGAAAATAGGTTTTTGTTTCTTGAAGAAGAGCTTGAGGTCCTCAATGAGTTCACAAGAGTAGGTGTCAGGTTGAGTTTCTTATGGGGACTTACAAGAAATCATTTAGCCCTACCTGGTTTGGTTCAGTGGAAAGAGCATTGGCCTGCAGACTAAAGGGTCCCAGGTTCGATTCTGGTGCAGGTTCAATCCCTGGCCCTGGTCAGGGCACGTGTGGGAGGAAACCAATCAATATGTCTCTCTCACATGAAAGAGAATGTTTCTTTCTCAGTCTCTCCCTTGCTCTCTAAAAATCAATGGGAAAAATATCATTAGGTAGGGTTTTTTTTAAAAAAATAATAGGTTAGCCTGGCCAGTGTAGCTCAGTGGTTGAGCTTCAACCCAAGAACAAAGAGGTTGCTCATTCGATTCCCAGTCAGGGCACATGCCTGGGTTTCAGGCTCAATCCCCAGTTGGGGGTGTGCAGGAGGCAGCTGATTGATGATGTCTCTCTCTCATCAATGTTTCTATCTTCCCCTCTTCCTTCCTTTCTCTCTGAAAATCAATAATAATAATAAAAGAAATAGGTTTAAGTGACACCTATATTGTGTAAACATGTAAATAGGTATTCAAAAATGTTGTAGGCATATATTCTATGAAAACAGAAAGAAGAACACAACAATTAATCAGCAAATCATAAACCAGTTTCTGAGCCTGCAAGAACATCAGTCGACAAGGCTTAGAGTTTATTTTGCTGGAATAAAAGCAAGTAATAACAATCTGACAGATCCTCTTTATCTGCAGTTTCAATATCTCTGGTGATGTCATCAGATGCTTAGGTAGTCTGTACCGTTGATACTGCATCGGTGGTTTTTAATAATTCTAAATTAAAGGATGGGTGATAAATAAAAAATTAGCTTGGAGGGCTGAATATACCTAGAAGAATTCAGAAATTAATTCAGCTCACAGGGAAAAACAAAACTTAAACTCTGAAGACAATTAACTGTGCTAGAGTCCAATATTCACAATTGGGCATTGTGGTTTTCAGAAACAGAATTTCCCTCGCTAACATCAACCTCCTTTTTCACAAAACGACTACATTAGGTCCAGTTTTAACTTGGCCTGATTATTTATATAGACCAAAAATAATAATTGATCATGTCTGCTCTTCAAAATCTACTTTGCTGGAATTTCACTTACAAGGCATATTTAGATTGAGTTTTAGTCAGCCCCTCAGGGCAAGAAGCCAAGCTGCACAGTTGCCATTTGGCTTTGCTTACAAAGGTTTGGGTGGATTCCTCAAGTCCTTAAGGTCCCCATAAGGTCCTGAGGTTCTTTCCTTGCCATCTTTCCTTACCTGGAAAGACTGCCATGAACCATGTGAACCAGGAAGGTACCAGCCTATTTCTCCAAGGCGCTCTTATTTGCTGTAAAGTCAATCTTTTATTCCTTAAGGCTTTTAGGTGACATCCAGAGTCCTGGCATTTATCTCTCAGTTATGGCATCCCAGTCAAAGTCTTCGTTAATAAAACCATAACTGGAACACAGTCCTGCTTCCTCTGAGCTCTAGCACCGGGCAGCAGTTTGGGGGATCCAGGGACATATGGGGAGGAGCTGGATTGTCTGGCATCTGGGCAGGAACTCAGGGGTGGCTCAGAAGACAGCAGGATTTTTTTTGAGCAAGAAAAGCCTTCTAGCTTTTCTCCAGCCAGGCCCCTACCCCAACCAATTACCTGATATTGGACCTTTGAACCATTGACCATAGTAGGAACAATAGGCTAGATCAGCTGAGAGATTCTAGTTGAATCATTTAATGTGATTATTGGCACATGATAATCACATATTGGCCTTTCTTGCTCTCTTTCCCACCTTCCCTTCCTGCCTTTCTGAAGCCAGAGCAGAAATCTCTGTGTGCGCACTTGAGTGAAGGTCCTATTCACATCTAACTGTAATTGTAAAACTCTTATCACAAAAGACTTGAAAGGCTTATCTTTATTAGAAGAAAGAAAAACCCCAACCCTACCTCCTGAACCCTTCTCCATTCTAACAGTAAAAATTTGATTCGTTGATGTCACAGAGAGCCAACATTTGGGCTTTTACAAACTGCGCTTTACTAATGTTTGCTTTTTTAAAAAAATAACGCTGGCCCTGACCGGTTTGGCTCAGTGGATAGAGCATCAGCCTGCAGACTGAAGGGTCCCAGGTTCGATTCCGGTCAAGGGCATGTACCTTGGTTGCGGCCACATCCCCAGTAGGGGGTGTGCAAGAAGCAGCGGGTCAATGTTTCTCTCTCATCCATGTTTCTAACTTTATTCCTCTCCCTTCCTCTCTGTAAAAATCAATAAAAAAATATATATATTTTTTAAAAAGTGACACTGTATTTTCCCATTCAGTTCTTCCCTGGGTTCAAAGGCGTATTAGAACTATTATATGATACTAGAGGTCCAGTGCATGATTGAATCATGCACGTGTAGGGTCCCCTACACGCTTTCGCTTTTCGCGGTGGAGCTGAGTGCCTGTCCACTGGTGCACCAGGCCTTTCAGAAGCCTCCGGCGCGGCGGAGGCTTCTGAAAGGCCTGGTGCCGGAGCAGACAGGCACCCAGCTCCCCCACTTTTGATGGTCCGCAGCCGCTGAGGGGGAATACCCTGCTGTTGAATACCCTCCTGCCCCCTGCGCCTCTCAACGGCCGCAGAGGGGGGCTGCCGCGGACACCTGGCTACCCTGCCCTTGAGAGGCGCAGCTGGGTGTCAGCGGCAGGCCCCCTCAGCGGCCGCGGATCTGGCCGTTGAGAGGCACGGGGGGCGGGAGTCCCACCCCCTGCGCCTCTCAACAGCAGGGTAGCCCCCCTCAGTGGCAGCGGATCCGTGCCTCTCAATGGCCGGATAGGCCACCCCGAGTCCCACCCCCCAGCCTCCCGCTGCCCAATCGTGGGCGTAGCGGAGTGATGGTAATTTACATGTTACTCTATTATTAGATGGGATGGTTTGTTTAGGAAGCACCAAATTCAATGTCAGGCATGTATCAAGTATTCCGTAAAAATTCCTTACCACCTCATCCCTTACCCTTAAAACTAAATGAAGGTTGGATGCAGCTTATATCCTATGCTATTTACTTCATAGTACTTACAAACCATTTAAATGCTAAGCTTCTTTATTTTGATTCCAGCCTTATGTCTAGTTCCTGCTTATGTTCATTCAATAGACATGTATGTAGTGCCTTTTAGTTAGGGTACTATGAACAGCCCCATAGTGAGGTCAAGAGGCAATATAGTCTTGTGGTTAACGGAGCAGGCTCAAGAATATCCTCAAGCATGTTACATGCTGTTCCTCAGTTTCCTCATCTATAAATTGGGAATAGTTATAGTACCTACCTCATAGGATTGTCATAAGAAATAAATGGGGCAGATTACATGAAGTGCTCGGAAAAGTGTCTGACACACAGTAAACATTTGTTAAGTGAGAACTATTTTAATATTTCTAGGAGCTTGTGCAAGGATTATTAACCAGCGGTCCATGGAATCCTAGGGGCTACAGGTGGATTTAGAGTGTCCCAAACTCCTTAAAATTATTGGCAAAATTTTGTAGAGAAGTCTACAGTCTTTGTCAGATTCTCAAAGGATGTGTGTGAAACAAAAATGGTTAGGATCCACTGAATAAGGGCTATAGAGACACAAGACAGAAATTTTGCCCTCAAAGACCTCACAGTCTAATAGAGGAAATGAACATTTAGTGATAATAGAATATAATAGCAGTTATGGAAAAATGAGTTTAAGATGCAATGGGACACAAGGAAGAGCCACCTGAGGGGACTAATGAAACAAGCAAAGCTTCCTAGAGCAGGTGGCATTTAAGAGAAGTCCTGAAATGTGAAGGTGACATAGCCAGATGAAAAAGGGGAGTCAGAGTGTTCCACACATAGGGAGAATCATGTAAAGGTATGAGCAAGTTGTTGCGTATGGGTGACCCAAGAAGAAACCACACCAGAGATAAGGAAGTTAGGAGGCTAGTGCATTGGCCACAAAGTAAGCAATCAGTACTTCAAGCAAGTCAGTGTCTAGGGCTTGGGATAGCAGGTAAGCTTGGGTCTTTTCTAATACTTCAGGGGCTCATGATTCTGCCAATTAATTATTGCAAATATGCACTGAGATCTATTCCCTAGCCTAAGCCTAAAGCATACTATTGCTATCATCTATGACTGCCAGCTGTGGTCACTAATATTCATGTCAGGATTAGGAAAACCTATTCAGGGTGGAAAAAGGGCAAATTTGAAAGCTAACTTATTTATTAAAAAGCATTTCCAATTCCTTTTTAATTTGTTTCTGAAATCCAGTTGTACTGACCTACATATTCCTTGTGCATGGAGCATAAAAGTATCTCTGATCATTTCAGTGGTGGTGACTAGTTTTACATATTCTGTAGCTAAACATAATCGATTTTGTAGCTTCCTGATGATCTGCCCTGAGGAATTATTATTTCTGATGGCAATTAATCAAAATTAAAACAGACTGCATAGAATGAAGCAAATTCAAACATCGGGCCTCAGTTAGGAACACCTGCACATTAAGATTAATCATGGGCCCTGCTTGAATGTGACAGGTATATCAATATTATAGAGAAAAGAGAAGTGTAACATTTTCCAGCAGAGTTCTAAGCGTATTTCCAAGGAGCAAAGGTTCTGAGCCTTAGTCTGTATTGAACAAAACCACACAAAATTCGTAGTTGTCTATTACACTGAAATTAAAATTATTTCCTTCCAAAAGGCTTAGATATTTGTGGCAATTTGTATTACCAAACATAAAATTCAGGGGTGGTGACAGCAAAATGAAGGAAATAAGAGTTTCCCACTGTCTACACCCCAAAGAACGGTAAATTTGACAATCACTCTCAAAAGTGCCTTTGTGCATGTACAGGAGTATAACAAGAAGTTCCAACACAATGTTGGAAAACAAACTTAAGATTGGACACATTGAAGAGGATAAGAGGAACCCCTTCCCCAAGCCAGCATAGCTCAGTGCTAAGAGACCTGCTATGCCTTCGATTTCTCCAAGGGGGAAGTGGGAGCATGTGAGTAAGTACCTGGCTTCCCTAGCTGTACTGGCCTCTGCCAAAGAAGCCCACTTACTTCTTGCTTGTTCCAGAATGCTGTGATGTGCTGCATGACTAAGGGGTGAGGAAGGGCTTAGAGAAGAGAAGCCATGGCTATCGGAGGGCGGAAAGGGATGCAGATCCCTTTTGGACTCCATCAGATAGCTCAACCACAAGCCTCTGGGGATACCTCACCTATGGCTCCCCATGCTCTCCCAGGCCACTGGGCCACAGGCATCTCTAATACTCTGGGTAGCTCAGCCAGGCTTTGCAGTATCAAGAGAAAGAATGGCATATTAAGAATTTTCCCTTAAGAGAGAACAAAAAGTGTGTGGAGCCAGAGAAAATGTCTGAGAAAGTCTCAGAATACTCAGCAGGACTGACAGAAGGTATTTCTTTCCCAAAGCCAATCAACAGGGACTATAGGAGGTAACTACTTCTTCAAATGTGAAGATAGCAACAGAGGACTTTGAGGAACATGAAAAATCAAGGAAACATGACACCACCAAAAGAACACAGTAGTTTTCCAATAACCAAACAACCCTAAAGAAATGGAGATTTCCAATTTTCCCAATAAAGAATTCAAAATAGTTGTTTTAAGAAAGCTCAATACATTATTAGAAAACACAGAAAGGCAATTTAATATAATCAGGGTAACACATAACAGATATATAGAAATGACTGAAAAGGACTAAAATGAAAGTCATGAGTTGAAGAATAAAATTAATGAAATAAAAAATGCAATAAAGAACATTAATGGTAGACTTGATAGAGCAGAAGAAAGAAGCCGTGAAGTCAGATACAGGTCATTTAAAATTATCTAGTCAGAGGAGATAAACAGAAGAATGAAAAGGATCGAAGAAAGCCTATGTGTATTATGGGATACCATTTAAAAAAACTATGTAGCCCTAACTGGTTTGGCTCAGTGGATAGAGCGTCGGCCTGTGGACTGAGGGGTCCCAGGTTCGATTCCCGTCAAGGGCATATACCTTGGTTGCGGGCACATCCCCAGTGGGGGGTGTGCAGGAGGCAGCTGATCAATGTTTCTCTCTCATTGATGTTTCTAGCTCTCTATCCCTCTCTCTTCCTCTCTGTAAAAAAATCAATAAAATATATTTTAAAAAAATAAAAATTAAAAAAAAAAATTAAAAAAACTATGTAACAGTGGAGTACCAGAAGGAGAAGAGAGGGAGAAATGGGCAGAAAAAAAATTGTTTAAAGAAATAATAGCTGTGAATTTCCCAAATCTCAGAAGAGATTTAGATATCCAAGTTCATAAAGCTCATAAGTCACCAAAAGAATCAACCCAAAAGGTCTTCTCCAAGGCAGATTGTAATAAAGGTGTCTGAAATGAAAGACAAAGAGAGAAGTTTAAAATCAGGAAATATATATATTTTTTAATTGATTTTAGAAAGGAAGGAAGTGGGAGAGAGAGAGAGAGAAACATCAATGATGAGAGAGAATCATTGATTGGCTGCCTCCTGAACACCCTCTCCTGGGGATTAAGCCCACAACCAGGGCATGTGTCCTGACTGGGAATCGAACCTTCTGGTTCATAGGATAACACTCAACCACTGGGCCACACCAGTTGGGCAGGAAATATATATATATTTTTAAATACTTCACATTCAAAGGAACACCCATAAGGCTATCAGTGGATTTCTTAACAGAAACCTTGCAGGTCAGTAGAGAATAAAATGATATATTCAAAGTGCTGGGGAAAAAATTGTCAACCAAAAATACTTTACCCAGCAAATCTGTCCAGAAATGAAGGCAAGTTAAGAGTTTCCCAGACAAACAAAAGCTAAAAGAGTTCCTCACCATTAGACCTGCCATATAAGAAATGCTAAAAGGAGTTTATCATGCAGAAATAAAAGGATACTAATTAATAATGTGAAAATATAAGACACATTGGTAAAGATAACTATACAGTCAAATTCTGAACATTCCAACACTGTAATATGGTGTTATGTTATTCATTTAACTCCAGAATGAAAGTTAAAGGACAAAGGTATTAAAAATAACTATAGCTGCAATAATTTGTTAATGTATACACAATATTAAAAAGCTATAAGTTGTAACATCCTATCTAATAAAAGGATAATATGCAAATTAACCATCACTCCATCACAAAGATGGCAGCGCCCATAGCCACAAGATGGCGGCACCCAGTCCTCTCAGCTCTGCCAGAGTACCTAAGTCCCAGGGGGCAGCCACTGAGAGCAGGCAGCGTGAGTGGCCTGGCAGAATGCTTAATTTTGTCACCACGGTGACAAGGCAAGCATTCTGCGCCCAGCTGTAGATGGGCCTCTGGCCAGGCTGGAGCACGGAACACTTGCGTCATTGCCCTGGGGACGAGGCAAGCATTCTGCGCCCAGCTGCAGATGGGCCTCTGGCCAGGCCAGGGCACAGATGGGTCTCTGGGCCGCGGAGAGTCTCTGGACAGCAGGCATGGACCAGCCAGGCCCCACAGAGAGCTACTGGCACATGGATTCGTGCACAGGGCTACTAGTTAAAAACATAAAATGAGGGGAGAGTAAAAGGGTAGAGTTTTTGTGTTCAAAGTTATCAGTTTTAAAAAGACTGTTATAACTATAAGATATCTATGTAAGCCTCATAGTAACCAGAAAGCAAAAGCCTATAATAGATACACAAAGATAAAGAGAAGGGAATCAAACGTACCACTAGAGAAAATCATCAATTCACCAAGGAAAACAGCAAGAAAGGAAGAAAGGAACAAAGGAATTGCAAAACATCCAGGAAACAATTGAGAAGATGACATTAATCCCTTTCCTACTGATAATTACTTTAAATGTAAATGGATTAAATTCTCTAATCTAAAGACATAGAGTGGCTGAACGAATAAAAAAGAAAACCCAACTAAGTGCTGCCTACAAGAGATTCACTTCAGCATTAATGACACAAATAGGTTCATATTTCATGCAAATGGAATCCTAAAGAGACCAGGAGTAGCTATAATTATAAAACAGTCAAAAGCTATAATAAGATATAAAGAAGGTCATAAGGTCATATTATAATTATAAAGTCAAAAGCTATAATAAGATATAAAGAAGGTCATAAGGTCATATTATAATTATAAAGGGGTAAATTCATCAAAGGGATATAAGAACTATAAATATATGTACACCAACATTGGTGTACCTAAATATATTAAGCAAATACTAAAACAAAAACAAAAAACACCATCAACATCCCCCCCAACCTGAAGAGAGACAACAACTATATATATATACTAGTAGCCCATTTGCAGGAAGAATCCTGCAAGCAGCCGCTGCGGCCGCTGCTGCCACCATTGGGGCCGCAGCGCCTGCACTCACACGCTGCTGCCGCCCTCTGCGCTCCGCCCCACGCCGCCCCACCCCGCCCCGCCCCGCCCGGGCTTTCCCTCTGGCAGCCATCTTGCTTTCTGCTTTTCCTCCCTCTTCCTTCTAAGTTGTCTTCAGTCTTCACTCTTCCCTCCCTCAGCATATGCAAATTAACCGCCATCTTGGTCGTGTAATTTGCATACTCGCCCTGATTGGCTGGTGGGCGTGGCTTTGGCTGGTGGTCGTGGCTTGGCGTAGTGAAGGTGCGGTCAATTTGCATATTTGTCTATTATTAGGTAGGATATATATAGAGAGCCAGGGTCGCAACATCCAAAACAAGCAAAGGCTCGACCGAACACCAGGCTGTGCGCACAGCAGGAGAGTGGGCTGAACTGCCTACCTCTCAGAGAGAGAGAGGCAGGGCTGATCAGCAGCAGCAGCAGGTGCTGGTGAGGCCCGGAGAGAGTAGCAGGGTGATCAGACCCTGCTTCTCTCTCCGGGCCTCGCCAGCAGCCAAGCCTCTTTCTCTTTCCCAGAGGTCAGCAGTTCAGCCCGCTCGCCAGCAGCCTGGGGCGGCTGCTGATCAGCCCCGCCTCTCTGATCAGGCCTAGAGATAGGCCCAGAGATGCTGACTGCCATAGAAACCAACCAATCAGAACCAAATCTGGGTGAACTGAGAGGAGCTAATGGCTGCCTAGGAGGCGGAGCTTTTGACGCTGAATGGCATAGAAACTGACCAATAAGAACCTAATCTGGGTGAACTGTGAAGGCAGAACCTAAGGTGGGGGCTGAGGAGGGGTTTTAAGGGCAACAGCTGTTTGGTGTAAGGTGTAAGAAAGCAGTTCAATTTTTTAATGACCGGTTTGGCAGTATAGTGCATATGGCTGGCTATCAGTCCAGGTATAGGAATTATGTGTTTTTGTCTGCCAAGAGCATCTCCTCCTGCTGAACCGACCCCCCCCCCCCCATTTAAGCAATTCTATCCTATATAATCTATCTATGCTAATAAAAGGGTTATATGCTAATTAGACAGGGTCAACTGGCCATCTTCCGGACGTCTGACTTTCTTCCAAACAAAGACATGGTGGTGGGAGCCCAGGCAGAGGCAGTTAGGGGTGATCAAGCTGACAGGGGAAGGCAGTTGGGGGCAAGATCATGTCGGAAGAGGAGGGCAGTTAGGGGCAATCAGGCAGGCAGGCAGAGAGGTTAAGGGCGATCAGGCAGGCAGGGGGGCAAGGTAGGGGCGATCAGGCTAGCAGGCAGAGGGGTTAGGTAGGGGTGATCAGGCAGGCAGGCAGGCAAATGGTTAGGAGCCAGTCGTCCCAGATTGCGAGAGGGATGTCCGACTGCGAGAAGCAGTCGGACATCCCCCGAAGGGTCCCAGATTGGAGAGGGTGCAGACCGGGCTGAGGAATCCCTCCTCCGTGCACAAATTTTGTGCACCAGGCCTCTAGTATTACAATAATGAGTAGGGGTATTCAATACTCCACTTTCCATACTGGATTGATCATCCAGGCAGAAAGTCAGGAAATACTGGACTTGAATTACACTTTAGACCAAAGGACCCAACAGACACTAATAGACAATTCTATCCAACAGCAACAGAATACACATCCTTCTCAAGCCCACAGGAACATTCTCCAGGACAGATTGTGTGTTTGGCCACAAAACAAGTCTTAGCATACATTCTCCAAAGCCAGATTTCCTGGATTTGAATCCTAGTTTTACTGAATAGGAGCTATGTTATCTTGAACAAGTTACAATACTTCATAGCTCTGGGTCTTAGTCTCCTTCTACAAATTGGGGATAACAATAAGACCTACCTTTTATGATTGAGGAATAATTGAGCTCATATGTAAACAGTTTAGAATGGTGCCTGGTACATGGCGAATCATTATTATTATTATTATTATTATTATTATTATTATTATAAGGCAAGTTTCCTTACCTTCTCTAGGCTTTAATTTCTTTATTTGTAAGCTAGAGATGATAGCATTGCCCACATCACAGTATGGATATGAGGGCTAAGTTAGATAATATAAGGCAGATAATAAATAACAATGATAATGATATTGTCTCATTTGTTTTACAGTAAGCCTAAGAGCTGTTTTTTCTTTTTAATCCTTACCCAAGGATATGTTTTTATTGATTTTATAGAGAGAGGAAGAGGAGAGAGAGAAAGAGAGAGAGAAACTTCTATCAGTTGCCTCCCATATGCACCCTGACCAGAGATTACACTTGCAACCTAGGTATGTTCCCTGACTGGGAATTGAACCCACAACTCTTTGGTGCATGGGACATAACTCTAACTTACTGAGCCACCCAGCCAGGAGGTTGTGGTTTGATTCCTGGTCAGGACACATGCCTGGGTTTCGGGCTCGATTCCCAGTATGGGGTGTGCAGGAGGCAGCTGATCAGTGATTCTCTCTCATCATTGATGTTTCTCTCTCTCTCTCTCTCTCTCTCTCTCTCTCTCTCTCTCTCTCTCTCTCTCTCTCTCTCTCTCTTTCCCTCTTCCATTCTCTGTAAATCAATAAAAATATCTTTAAAAAAAAAAAAGATGAAGAAACTGAGGCCTGGAGAGATAAACTACTTCTACTCACACAGGTTAATAACTGGCAGAATGAGGACTCTAGCCTGCCTGTCACATTCTAAAACTTGTGCTTTTAACAACTACCCCACACTAACAACAACAAAAGGAGAGAAAAAAATAAAGTGGTTTGTGTGCTGTAGCTGAAATCCTATATTACAAGTAATATGATTTACAACATAGTTCACTCACTTCAGTTAGGTAATTAGAATAAATGACTGCAATTTCAGATACTTTTAAGTGGGAGAAGAAAGAGTCTAGATTAGAGGCATGGATAAGAGTCAAAAGTTTTGAAGTTTGAATTTTGTCGAATTGGATAGGAATTATAATGGTAGCTTTTTTCTTTTTAAATGCAAACAAACCTACTTGAACAGAAGTTCAATTAACAAAATTCAAATGATAACAGGCAGTAATGAATTTATTCTGATGAAATAATTTCTTCTTTGAAAGAATACATTTAAAAGACGTTTTTATGGAATAAATTATTTGAAATAAGTTCTTAGAAAAGTATAAATGTTAAGGGTTAAGGAAAGTCCTTAAATGTAAGGAATTTGGAAATTCCAAACTACCATCTTGTCCATATTCCTTTTTATACCAAGTAACAGGAAGAATTACCTATTAAGGTTTAAACAAAATCAGTCCTATGCCTGACTCACCATTGCCTAATGACCTCATCCCCTAATGAGATCACTAGTCATCATTTATGAGTGGGGGAAAAACTTAAATTGAGACATAAGAGTAAACACAGGTACAAACTGCAAATGTGTTCACTAGCTTTCTGATTCTGGCCCTTCAGAAACAGGCCAAGATGGGCAAGGCAGGAAGAACCTGTTAAGCATTTATTTATTCAACAAATATTTGAGTTTCTACTCTGTACCCTATGTTGAGTTACAAAGTAAGAGCACAACAACAACAAGGGTGTGGGGGTGGGGAAGGGAAGGGAAGGGAAGGGAAGGGAAGGGAAGGGAAGGGAAGGGAAGGGAAGGGAAGGGAAGGGAAGGGAAGGATACATTCTCTATCGGGAAATACTAGGATGCTCCTTTTCCTGGATCCTAGAATTGAAAGATGAAGGAAAGCTTCTTTAACTGTAAATTGAGACCTGAAAAGTTCAGTGTGGTGGTGATACTATGAAATCTGCATATTTGAAAGATCACTCCCTGAAGGGAAGAGAAAGGATTAAAGGGGACAACACTGAAGGGAGGCAGGTAGGAGACTGTTGCTAGAAGATGACAGTGGCCCTGGGGGATGGTCGTGAGGCTGAAGAGAAGTGGCTTCCTTACCAAGATGATTATGAAGTAGAATTAATAGGATTTGGTAATTGACTGGAAGAAGAAAGGAAGGGCATAGAAAGAAGGATAATATCTTACTTTGGTTTCCTGGAGAAACAGACATCAAGGCTAGGATTCAAGGACAAGTAGTTCATTCAAGAAGAACAGGGAATGTGAGTAGAATGGTGAGTAAGTTATATGGAGGGAAGTTAGCCAAGATAGAATGCTTTATCAAGTCAACTATGTTGTAAATGTCATGGAAAAATTCTGGGAAATGGCATGAAACAAATGACTCAAGAGTTATCCCACCCAAGCGGTTAACAAGCTGGGGGATTTATGAACCAATTTCCATAAGTCATTGGTTGATGGCTTTAATTTTGCAGCTTTTCTAGCCTGTTCTTCCTTGTTGCTTCCAAAAAGGACCTCAATAATAAAAGATACAGATACTGGCCATTGGAAATGGACAGGAGCACATGGAGTGGTCAGGCCCAAAGGAATCTGCTACAGATAACACCCAGTCTCTGATGTGAAAAAATGCGGTCAGGATTAACTGAGATGGGGAACTCAGCAGTCAGAGCAATTAGAGGAATGCTGAGGAGTAGAGATTATAACTTTGAATTTTGACATGGTGCTTGAAGGTGCCCACAGGATATCTAAGTGAGTTGTCTAGTACACAGGTAAGATATGTGAATGAGTCTTTGGAGAATGATATAATCTAGAGTTACAGATTTGGAAATTATCAGCATGTAAATTCATGAGAGTGACAGAAATCCCATGGAGATTGTATAGCATGAGGAACAAAAGTGGCCAAGGGCAGAATTTAAGACCTTAGATGGACTTTGCTTCCTTTGTTGCAGGTGGGAAGGAGAAAAGTGATGGTTGCAGATCAAGGCTAATTTGTAGATTTGGCGGTCTGAAATTAAGAAGGTACCTGTGTGGCCCTGGCCGGTGTGCCTCAGTTGTTTGGGCATTGTCCAGTGAACCAAAAGGTTGCCAGTTCAATTCCTGGAATGCAGGTTTGATCCCCAGCCCCAATAAGGGCACATGCAGGAGGCAACCCATCAACGTGTTTCCCTCACATCAATGTTTCTCTCTTTCTCTCTATCTTTCCCCCTCATTCCCTCCCTCTCCCTCACTCCCTCCTTTCAATGGAAAAAAAATATTCTTGGGTAGGGATTTAAAAAAAAAAAAAAAGAAGAAGAGTTGAAGAGAAAGCTGTGAATAAGGGGAAATCATTGATGCCACAGGATCAAGGAGCTTTTGGATAGAATGCAATGTCTCTGCAGAAAACTTAGAGAAAGTTGACTAGGTGAATGGTTGTGTGATTTCCTCTGACAGTGCTCAGCTACCCAGGCTAAATAATAGAGTTATTCAAGATTGAGTTTCAACAAGTACATGAAAGAGTAGGATAATGGGGAAGAGAGTTGCAAGGTAATTAAAGTGATGACAATAAAAAAATCTAAGCAGCATAGGGAAGAATTAAAGACAAGAGGGAAACGATCAATAGGAGTGATTCATAGGAATGGCATTCTAGGTTCCAATCAAGGGATTCTATTTCCAGGGTTTAAGGTAAGGAGACACCATGCTACCAGAGGGACTAGTCACAGACAGAAACCTGTGTAAATTGATGAAAGGTGACAGATATTAACTAGTTTGTCACACTAGGAGGATAAAGCAAGAGATGGCCCTGAAACCAGAGTGAGGGAAGGAAACAGGGAAGCCATAGTTGAGATGAGATGTGGCTGGGCCAGAGTCTAACTAAAAAGCTAATTCAATGATCATGGTATGTCCATTCTTCTGTCCCTCTAGTATGGGTTGAATTGTGTACCCAAAAAAGACATGTTGAAGTCCTAACACCTGGTTCCTGTGAATGTGACCTTATTTGGAAATGGGGTCTTTATAGATGTAATCAAGTTAAGATGAGCTCATTTGGGTGGGCCCTAAGTCAATATGACTGTCCTTAAAAGAAGAGAAGAGACAGATAAAGACACACAGGCATACACCATGTGACAATGGAGGCAGAGATTATGGTGATGTGTCTACAAGCCAAGGGATGCCAAGAATTGGAGAAGCTTAGAGAAAGGCATGGCACAGATTCTGCCTTGGAGCCTTCAGAGAGACCAGGCCCTGCCAACTTCCAGAAGCTTAGAGAAAGGCATGGCACAGATTCTGCCTTGGAGCCTTCAGAGAGACCAGGCCCTGCCAACATCTTGCTTTCAGACTCTAGTATCCAGATCTGGAGAGACTGAGGCCATCCTGTCTGTGGTTTTTGGGAAACTAATATACCCACTATGCTTATTTATATATAACTTGGCCTGGGTCTTGGGTATATTTCCTGATGCCACAGCACAACAACACATGTCAGGCTATAATCCATTCACTGGGGCAGTCCTCCATTTCTAAGTAGAAATTGGACATTTTCATTCTCATTAAATGTTTTTTTTTTCATCTCTCACCCAGAGATATGGTAATTCAATGCACTGTTATTACCAAGCAAAGCTATCCGAAGGTTAAGTTCATCCAATTGAAAGAGATCTTAAAAAAAAGGGGGGGGGGGCAAAATGCCGTCTTTGTAAATTTAGAAGTGTTAGAATACTTTAGACTATTAGACTAGAGTCAGTCAATTCAAGAAATGGAGTTTAATACATTTTTACTTTCAAAAGAAGTCAGTGCACTTTTTCTCGTGACAGTACGTGCCCATTTTGTGTACTAGGACTTTTTTTTTTTCACAATAATGTAGACACACAATGATTTAATGCTCCTGAATCTACTTATTGGTTTGGCACAAACAATGTGTTCTTGTGCCAACAAATAAGATAGATATACATGACCCCTTTCACACACACACAAAACAAACAGAAAATGCACCATTGGTTTTTTTCTGAACAAATATTGAGAACAATAGTTTAATTAATTAATTAATTAATTACTACCCTATGGATTGTTCCTGAAAGGCTCAAAGTCAGTGTAGTTTCATTAGTCAGAGAAAGATTTGGTGAAAGCAGAGATTTTTTTCGATGACATTCAAGTTCCGTTCATTTTTCAGTTTTACACAACTTATATAAAACGTATAAATAGTTTATATAAATCAGGGAGACAAAAACAACTGCCCTCAGGTAATAAAAATAACTGATGTTGGCCATATTGTATTCTTGGGACCAACTTTGTTTATACATTAAAACACCCAAATTCATTTCCACCAAGAACTATGTTTTCTCCCACTTTTCTTAAAACTTCCTGCTCAGTCTCCCTTTCATTTTCTCACCTTTCTAGAAGCACCGCTATACAACTATTGCACCATCCTATGAATTCTGAAAACAGTAGGGCAGCACCAGTCTCACTGGCCACAGCACTTGGGCCTCTGTGCTGACAAGAACACAGCAGGGATAGGAGAGGCGCAGGCATCGCCGAGGGGAGCAGGCCCCCTGGGCTCCAGCTGGTCAGAACCAGGTAGGGATGTGTGCCCACATCATTAGCTAGCCCAGTTTTCAAAGGTATTTTATACAAAATGCCCAGATTTCTAAATGTTAGAAACTATCGTTTTTATTTTTATTTTTTTACACACAATGATGGCCAAAACAGTTTTGAGAACAAATAAAAAATTTACTTAATTTCTGAGAACAAATTTCCCAAATGGGCTGGTAATTTACAGCTGTTGCTCATGGTTACATTTTTTTTTAATTGTGGTAAAGATACATAATGTACAATTCACCATCTTAGTGTGCAGTTCAGCATGAAGTATGTTCACAATGTTGTGCCACCATCACCATCATTCGTCTCCAGAATATTTTTATCATCCCAAACAGAAACCCCATACTCATTAAATTGTTGTGGATTTTTATTATCAACTTTAAAATGAAAATGTCCCAAACTATTACTATACTTTTGTTTAAAAAGGAAAGAAAAGAACCTTTCAGACTTCAGTGTTAGGCTAAATACTTGCCTTCTTCCTAAAACCTTTCAGGAGTAAATGCTCTGCCAGACACAAGAGCCTCTCCAGAAATCCTTTATCTTATCAACTCTCGGCTCCAACCTGCCTACTGCATCCATCACTCCATGACCCAACGCTGAACCTCTTTTGCTCTTAAAAATGGTTGCTTTGTGTTCAACAAACTTTCCTATACTCTCTACCTCTATTCTCCCTACTCCTTCCACCTACTCATAGGCCTCAATGGCACCTAAGGCCTATCTGAGAATGTCATTGCTCCTATAGGCCTCTTAAGTGGAAACTGCTTATTCTCACCTCAGGTTTGGTAGTTGGGTCAATGTTTGCCTGCTCCCCCTTGTATGGCTCCCCTGTCCTTTGAGACTCATATCATTCAGCAAAATCACACTTTCCTCCTTATTGCTGTCAACTGCTGTCACTTCTCTTCATTGACTTTCAATTTCAACACCGGCTTCCAGTCTTCAAGTCCAACTTACCTCCTGTCATCATATTAGACAATTTCAACATATATTGGATGACCTGTCCCAAATGCTGAGCTGTTGGTTCATTGAACTCTAAACAACTGTAAAATCTTGCCCAGCTGATGTGTCTCAGTGGTTGAGTGTCGACCTATGAACCAGGAGGTCATGGTTTGATTCCTGTTCAGTGCACATGCTGGGGTTGTAGGCTTGATCCCCATTGTGGGGCATGCAGGAGGCAATCTCTCTTATCATTGATGTTTCTATTTCTCTCTCCCTCTCTCTTCCACTCTGAAATCAATAAAATATATTTTAAAATAAAAAATATATTTTAAAAAATAAACAACTGTAAAATCTAAAATCAGACATCCCATGCTCAAATAAAACTCTTTTATTTCAACATATTCAGTCCATCACCCCACTCTCCCACCATCTTCTACCTTATTATGACTTCCATTCCACAACCCTGTCAGTCCCACTCTCCCCATCAGCCCCTTTCCTTGACTTCTCTATTTGTTTAGATTCTCACAATCCCTCAGTAGAATAACTCCTTTGAAAATACTATAGTAATTGCCATGCTTCTTTCTCCCCTGGCAAACACATCAAACCCCAACCCCAGATGAACCCAATCATTTTTTTGTTCTTGTACCCAAACTGGAGAAAACACACAACTGAACTCATTGGTGTCAATGAAAAGCCAACATCCGACCTAAACATTGTTTGGCAACCTAACTAGGTATCTCCAGAAAACTCAGTTGATTACCTTCCTAAATGATCATTTTGTACTTCCCTACTCTTCTCAAGTCTTTTTCTCCCTCATTTCCCTAAAACAGTCCATTACTAAGTTCTATGAGTTTTACCTCCTAAATGTATCCCCAAACCATTCATTTCTTTCCTTCATTGCTGCCCAAACCATCATCATCTCCAGGGGGTAGAAGGTGGGGGGTAGGGGAGTGGGGGCAAAACAGTAGTCTTCAAAAGATCATATTGCTTTCTCTATGAATTCTCTACACAGTAATTAGAGTGATGTTTTTAAAATGTTAATCAGGCCATGCCATTCACTTGTTTAAAATCAGTCCATGACTTCCCATGGCATTTAAAACAAAATCTAGCCCTAGCCAGTTTGGCTCAGTTGATAGAGTGTCAGCCTTCAGACTGAAGGGTTTGATTTTGGTCAAGGGCATGTACCTGGCTTGCAGGCTTGATCCCCGGCTCGTGTGGTAGGCAACCAATCGATGTTTCTCTCTCACATCAATGTTTCTCTCTGTGTGTGTCTCTCCTCCTCTCTTCCACTCTCTCCAAAAATTAATGGAAAAATATCCTAGGGTGAGGATTAACAACAACAACAAAAACATCTAAACTCCTTAATATAAACTAGTACCCTGTACAGTCTGGGTTTTACTCACCACTCCTTTTTCTTCTGTGCCACTCTTTTTTTCATGCTCATTACATTCTAGCCTCACTAGTTTCACGTGCTAAGCTTTCCTTTCTCCTCCTGCCTTGGCACATTCTGTTCCTTCTGCCTGCTGTTCTCTCCCTGCCTCCCACATACCGTATCTTTCCTCACCTAGCCAGCTTCTATTCATTCCTTAGGTCTCACTTTTAATGATCCAGCCCCAGAGAAGTCTGCCCTGACCAACTCCATTTTTAAATTATGCCCCTTTTATTCCTTCTCACATGCCAATTTATTTTTCTTTACAACACTTACATAGTTACTTCTATCTGTATTTACTTAATTTCTGACTCTTTCATCATACAGGTCCTTGAGGGCAGGAACCATATCTAATTTTATTTCCACTATATACGACCTATTACACCATCATTACCTCTAGGCTGGGTGACCACGAAAGTCTTGTGTGTACTGTGTAATGAATGTCCCACAAGTATTTGTTAATGTTGCGTGAAAATCCATTCCTGATTCAATAAGGAGAAGGATGAAGGTATAGAAAAAGAGAAAGGTGGGAGAGGTAATTTATACTATTTTGGTATGATTACTGGCACCCCTTTATGTCTACACACACACCCTACTTCCAGTATTTCAAAAGCAATCATGCTGTACTTGGGCTAGAAGAGGCCTTACTACAATCACCTCATATTATAGAAGAAGGAATTCTATTTTGTGATATTTTAACTATAGGTGACATCTTTGCTAATGCTTTAAAGCAGGAGTTGGTAAACCATGGCTGGCAGGCCCAATCAGGCCAGCACTATTTTTGTAAATAAAGGTTATTTGAACACAGCCATGGTCATTGTTTATTTACTGTCTATCTCTGCTTTTGCAAGACAGTAAAATATAGCAGCAGAGTTAAGTAGTCATGACAGAACCTACAAGCCTGAACTATTTGCTGTCTGGCCCTTTACAGATAATGTTTGCTGACTCCTGCTTTTAAGTATTGAAAAGTGGGTTTCCTTTAAATATCTTTGTCTTTCTCTGATTCATCTTTTTCTTGAGGTATACATACATTCGAGGCAAAAACAGCACTGATCTTTAGTGTACTGCTTGATAAATTTTTATACAGGTGTGCACGCATGCAAGCATTACTCAGATTAATATAGTGAACATTTCAAGTATTCTAGAAAGTTCTGTCATGGCCATTTCCAGTCAAGCCCTCATAGACAGATAACCATGTCTCTAACTTCTATCACTAACAATTGGATTTGCCTGTTCTTGAGCTAACTTCATGCAAATGGAAATCATACAACACATACTCTTTTGGGCTAACTTCTTTTCTGCTCTTTTGTTTCTGTGCAGTATTTCATCAGGTAAAAATTTCATAAGATAGTTATCTATTCTTCAGTTAATGGACATTTGGATTGCTGCCAGGTTTGGGGCATGAACATTCTTGTATGTGCTCTTTGGTGAGCATATATACACTCATTTCTCTTGAGTATATATCTAGGGGTAAGTTTGCTAGACATATTAGATTAGTAAGTAGTGATTATACCAATGTATGTACCCACAAAATATATGAGAATTTCAGATAGTCCATATCTCTTCTTACTTTGTTACTACTTTAATTTTAGTTATTCTTGTGGGTCATCTATCAGATTGATGTATCATAAATATTTTGTACTAGTGTTTGGTTTCTTCTCTGCTTAGTGTTTTTGTGTCCTATGTAAGAAATATTTGCCTACTTCAAGGTCATAAATATATCCTCCTAAGTTTTCTCTGCACATTTATGACTGTGATATATTATAAATTAATTTTTGTATATGGTATGAATTAGAGGTCAAGATTCTTTTTTATTTTTTCCTTGTGGATATACAATTGCCCTGACACCATATGTTGGAGGCTGGGGGAGTGAGGGGGAGAGAGCAATAAGTCCACTTACCTTTCCTAACAAAATTGGAGTGCTGTTTTGGTTTTTTTGTTTTTAATATTTTATTGATTTTTTACAGAGAGGAAGAGAGAGGGATAGAGAGTTAGAAACATCGATGAGAGAGAAACATCGATCAGCTGCCTCCTGCACACCCCCTAATGGGGATGTGCCCGCAACCAAGGTACATGCCCTTGACCGGAATCGAACCTGGGACCTTTCAGTCTGCAGGCCGACGCTCTATCCACTGAGCCAAACCGGTTTCGGCTGGAGTGCTGTTTTATTATAAATCGAGCAATTCTATTAATGTGAGTCTATTTTTGACTCTTTTGTGTTCATTTGGTCTATAATTTGTCTAATCTTACACCAATATTACACTGTGTTAATAACTGGAGCTCTTAAAATCTGGAAGTGTAATGAATTCTCCACCTTTGTTTTTCTTCTTCAGGATGTTTTTGACTAATAGGTATTTGCATTTCCATTTAATTTTATAATCAGCTTGGCTATATCACATCAATTTTGAATCAGCTTGACTATATCTACAAAATAAACAAAAAACTGAAATTCTGTTTGGAATTACATTTAAACTATAAATCAATTTTTGAAAAATCAACATCTTTACCAATCCAAAAACAAAGTATTCCTCTTAATTCAGGTCTTTTTAATTTGAAAAAAAAAAGTCCCATATGATTAAAATGGAGCTGAAAATTTCCTATCACCTAGTGCCACTGTAAAGTCCTAACAAAACCCATTACTCGTGTTTACAGTAATGTTGGTGTAAAGACATCTACTGTGCTGCCAATTGTATGAAAAGTACTGTCTACCATATTTTTACTGTAGTTTTTCTATGTTAAGATATGCTTAGATCAGTGATGGGCAACCTTTTGAGCTTGGTGTGTCAAACTTCGCCAAAAAACTGAGCATAACTCGGGTAGTGTGTCACTTTGAGGAAAAAACTAACTCCAAGACTCTAGTCGCAAATGTTTCATCCTCAGGAGCAGCAAATGTTTCATCCTCAGCATGCGGCTGCATGTTATCAGAAATGGCTACGCGTGTCAGTGCTGACACGCGTGTTATAGGTTCGCCATCACTCGCTTAGATACACAAATACCATTATGTGACAGTTGGTTACCATATTCAGTATAGTGATTTTTGAAGCCTAGAGCAATAATCTACCCTATATAATAAAGAGGTAATATGCAAATTGACCATCACTCCAACACACAAGATGGCTGCCCCCATGTGGCCAAAGATGGCCAACACAAGATGGCCACCAGGGGAGGGCAGTTGTGGGTGACCAGGCCTGCAGGGGAGGGCAGTTAGGGGTGACCAGGCCGGCAGGGGAGGGCAGTTGTGGGCGACCAGGTCAGAAGGGGAGAGCAGTCAGGTGACCAAGCGAGCAGGGGAGGGCAGTTAGGGGTGACCGGGCCGGCAGGGGAGGGCAGTTAGGGGCAACCAGACCTGCAGGGGAGGGCAGTTGGGGGTGACCAGGCCTGCAGGGGAGGGCAGTTGGGGGTGACCAAGCCTGCAGGGGAGGACAGTTTGGGGGAGGGGGGATCCAGGCCTGTGGGGAGGGTACTTGGGGGGGACCAGGCCTGAAAGGGAGGGCAGTTGGGGGTGACCAGGCCTGCAGGGGAGGGCAGTTGGGGTTGACCAGGCCTGCAGGGGAGGGCAGTTGGGCGGGGGGGACCAGGCCTATATGGGAGGGCAGTTGGGAGGGGCCAGGCCTGAAGGGGAAGGCAGTTGGGGGGGGACCAGGCCTGCAGGGGAGGGCAGTTGGAGTTGACCAGGCCTGCAGGGGAGGACAGTTAGGGGCAACCAGGTCGGCAGGGGAGGGCAGTTAGGGGCAATTGGGCTGGCAGGAGAGCAGTTAGGCATCGGTCAAGCTGGCAGGGGAGTGGTTAGGGGGTGATCAGGCTGGCAGGCAGAAGCAGTTAGAGGCAATCAGGCAGGCAGGCAGGCGAGTGGTTGGGAGCCAGCAGTCCTGGATTGGGAGAGGTATGTCCCAGATTGGAGAGGGTGCTGGCTGGGCTGAGGGACACACACACCCTCCTCGAGCACGAATTTCGTGCACCGGGCCTCTAGTCTATAATAATCCTATATAATAAAGCGGTAATATGCATATTGACCATCACTCCAACACACAAGATGGCCACCCCCATGTGGTCAAAGATGGCCACCCCATGTGGACACAAAATGGCCACCACAAGGTGGCTGGCAGGGGAGGGCAGTTGTGGGTGATCAGGCCAGCAGGGGAGGGCAGTTGGGGGTGATCAAGCCTGCAGGGGAGGACAGTTCGGCGGGGGGGGTGATCCAGGCCTGCGGAGGAGGGCACTTGGGAGGGACCAGGCCTGCAGGAGAGAGCAGTTAGGGGTGACCGGGCCAGCAGGGGAGGGCAGTTAGGGACAACCAGGCCTGCAGGGGTGGGCAGTTGGGAGAAACCAGGCCTGCAGGGGAGGGCAGTTGGGAGCAACCAGGCCTACAGGGGAGGACAGTTAAGGGTGACCAGGCTGGCAGGGGGGGCAGTTAGGGGCAATCAGGCTGGCAGGGGAGCAGTTAGGCATCAATCAGGCTGGCAGGGGAGTGGTTAGGGGGTGATCATGCTGGCAGGCCGAAGCGGTTAAGTGCAATCAAGCAGGCAGGCAGAAGAGCGGTTGGGAGCCAGCAGTCCTGGATTTTGAGAGGGATGTCCCAGATTGGAGAGGGTGCAGGCTGGGGTGAGGGACACACCCACCCCATGTATGAATTTCGTGCACCAGGCCTCCAATCTATAATAATAAAAGCATAATATGCTAATTAGACCAGACAGCCAAATGACCTTCTGGACAACATTCTGGATGACCTTCCAGATGAAGCCAGGGTTGCAAGGACCGAGGAGGCAGTGGGGGCTGCTGCCTTGGCCCTCGGAGCCCCTTGCATCAGGCCTCTGGTATATATATATATATATCCTAGGTGTGTAGTAGGCTATACTATCTAGGCTTTTGTAATTGCACTCTATGACATTTGCATAATGACAAAATTGCATTTCTCAGAACATATCCCCATTGGTAAGCGACACACACACACACACACACACACACACACACACACACACACATATATATATATATTTGTTGTTTTTTGTTTTGTTCATGCCCTTTTCTCTAGCATGAGTTGGTCTACAACTGATTTATCTGTGTCTTTGTAGCACTCAGCAAATATCCTGTGGGGAAATAGCTCCCTGATGATCCTGTAGATTCCAGTCTATTTATGCTGACCAACATAGATATAAAATATTCTATTTTTCCGTTTTATTTTCCTATGACAACCTGTGTCCAGACTCAGCAAATGCTGCCAGGCGAGAAGATGGCTAGCAGTTTTAGCTTCTCTCTCTAAATTTATTTCTTCTAGTCTTATATGCTAGAACTATCTTTTAAATGCAATATCTTGTAAAATGTGACATTTGTAATCGTTTTTCTGCTTGTGATACTTTCTGCTGCTACCACATCACCCTCAAAAGCAGAAGTGTTCATGTCTCTAATGATTGTTTTAAGCCTTAATGTCATTTTTTAAAAGAACAATATCCTACAGTATTAGACAAGGTAAAAATTTTTCCTGGTAGAACATCACCGATTTCTACATGCAGCTGAAAGGAAAATAGGATTCACTTAAAATAAATTCACTTTATAGCACATGTAGATGAGGTATGTTAATTCCATAAGTAATATGAACAGATTTCTAGGATTCACCCATACCCATTTTCCTTGTTTCCTGGGCAGAGGAGAGCCATATTTCCAAGCCTCCACATAGGGCCATGTGCCTAGTTATATCCAGTGGGCGGTGAGCACAAATCATGTGTGTCACTTTCAGGAAGAGACATTTAAGAATGAGTAAGATTTCTCTACAGTTTCCTTTTCATGCAACTGTGAAGGTCACATGTTTAGAAATGGAACCATTCAGCCTAGTTTGGAGAGTTGCTGGACTCAAATCTAGAAACTGTTGTATAGACTACTAGATATTATAGGCAATGTTTATCATAATAAAATTACTTCTTAAGGAAGGTTAGTGCACATATCCTTTAATTACACGGTGTGGAGTTTTAGGGATCTTTTTTTTTTCTTCTTTTTCATTTCACCCTTGAAGCGTGTACATGAAAAGGATAGCTATATCAATTCTGAGCTAAGCTATATCTTACCTTAAACTTGAAGTGATTTTACTGATACCATCCAGCATATTAAGAATAGGGACTTTCCAGTCTCAAGAATTAAAGCTATATGTTTAAAGAGGGCAAAACATTTTAGCCTTTAGCTTTTCCTTTTCTCATCTACCACACTCCACCCTTCAGCTGAGACCACTACATTCAAACCTCCCCTTCTCAAAGTGATCTGCTCTTTCCCTCTCCCCAGCCCCTCCCGCCCATGCTAAAACCTACTTGAACCTACTAGAAAAGCTACTATTAAGACCTGTACTGTAAGCTATTATTGCCTAAGAGTAGCTCAATACAGTATCTTCTTGGATAGTCTGCATTTTAATTTGGAAAATATGTGTTATAATTTTACATTTGACTGGGCCACAGTTGCTCAGATAATTTTTTAAATAGTATTCTGAGTGTTTCTATGAAGGTGTTTTTCATGAGATTAACATTTAAATCAATAGACTGAGAAAGCAGATTGCCCTCCCTAATGTGGCTGGGCCTCATCCCATCAAACCACACTATTGGCTCTCCAGCTTGCTGACTGCAAATCTTGGGACTTCTCTCCATAATAGAGATCTATCTACCTATCTCCTGCTGGTTCTGTTTCTCTGGAGAACCTTGACTAATAATACACCATCCCATGACATTAGAATTACAAGCTGTATGTGAACACCACACTTTTCAAGAGTCTAGAGAGTTGATAGTCATCCCACCCCAACACTTGACTGAAAGAAATTTACAAGCAGAAGCAATGGAAAACAACAACAACAACAACAAAAGCCAAGATACACTAACAAAACAAATTATTGAAGGCTTAATATGGTTGATATGTTTACTGGCCGTAAGTAAATAAGTGTTGCCGCAATAGCAGAAAAATGGAGAGAAGTGAGACCAGGAAGAAGGAAAAATAGAAATAAAAAAAGTGGAGAGAAAAGAGCTGGCCAAGAAGGGCCACAGACAGCAGCAGGAGAGACAGAGAGGAACCTGACAATGCTGGTGAGCTGCAGGCCTCCTGAGGAGAGCAGGAATTTCAGGGACATCTGGGAAATGGAAAGAAGTGCAACTTGCAACTAGAGTAGACAAGATGTCTGGGGGTACTGAAGTCTAATTCACTCTTCTATCCACCAGAGGCATAGATGAGCATTTTTTTATTGAACTCATAATGAAGGTCTGGAGTCAGTAAGCAAAGATAACCTTCTTGGGTGGGTTTTTATTTGGCATCTATCACATGGCATTGTAATTAATACTTCTCCATCCTCTATTACTATGCAACAAACCACCCAAAATATAGTGATTTAAAACAATGGTGCATTATTCTCATAGTTCTGTTGGTTGTCAATCTGAGTGATTCTTCCGCTGGACTCATCTGGGATCAATCAGGTGGCTGTCCCCAACTGATGCTCCTACTGAAGTCCAAGATAGCATGTCACATGCCTGCGACCCTCCAGTTGGCAAGGCATCTCGGCCCTCCCCGTAAAGCCTTTCATCTTCCACTAAGTTCAACTGGCTTTTTTCCAACCCCATGTTCTCAAGGTTTCAGGTGCACAAACCTGCATACGTGGTACTTATCAAGCCTCTGCCTGGTCATGCTTGCCAATGTGCTATTAGCCAGAGCAAGTCACCTGACCAAATCCAGAGTCAATGGGGGAAGAGTCCACATCAAGGCAAGAATACCACATCCACTGCGAATTTAAGAATTTAGAATATCAATAGCATTCCCATTACTTAGTGCTTGCCTGGAACTCATAATGCAGAATTCACATCTGGGCAGTAGTACGCCCTAGAGAGAATGTTAAACATTTTAGACAATATTTTGGGTGTTTCAGTGAAATATAGCCTGAACATGCACATTTGAAATGTATATTACTTTATTATTAATTTTGTAACTTGTATTTCCCCTTTATATTATAGTTTGAGCATTATGGCGATTTAAAACAATGGTGCGTTGTTCTCATAACAATGCATAGTAAGTTAAATTCATGAATTTTCTCTCAGAATAGTATAAAGGTACATTACAGCCCTGATTTGTTGGTCAGTGGTTAGAGCATCAGCCTGTGAGTTCCATTCCAATCCATGTGTCACATCGATGTTTCTCTCTCTCTCTCTCTCTCTCCCCCTCTCTCTCTCTCTCTTGCCCTCCTCCATCCCTTCCACTCTCTCTAAAAATCAATGGAAAAAATATCCTCCCGTGAGAATTAACAACAACAACAAGTTACATTACAAAGCACTTGTTTCAAGAAGGCAGCGTTCCAGGTCTGACATTTGTGAAATTAATGATTTGAATGTTTAAGGACAGCCTTCAGTTATTTGCAAATCGTTCCAGCCCAGATGAAGTATATCACTAAACTACATTTTAAATTGTTATTGTTCATTTGGATCTCTGTGTTGTGAGAATGTGGGACGGGAAGGGGGGTGGTCATTCCTGCGTCAGGAAGCAGTGGAAAATCACCCACCGTCCTGTCGGTCTGTACCTTGCTCAGCCAGACCCAGCTTCTCCCGAACCCAGACTGCTTCAACCACCCTCCTGGGCACGGCGAATTTGCGTAGATTGTTCCAGTAGTTAATTTATTATACAACAATATACACAGGACGATTTCCTAGTTTGGGGGTGCAATCAGAGTCGGTGCCGGTGCGGTTCCTGAGCCCAGCAGCTGGAGGCTGCGCTCAGCACACAGTAGGAGCACCTTAGACCTTCATAGAGTTCATTGCGACGGTTGACAGAAGCCATCCACTCCGCCGGCAGTGTCCTTATCTCTCTCCAAGCCCACACCCCTGGCCGGAGCGGCGGTGAGCTCCTAGCAGATGGCGAGTCCTGGATGCCAGGTGTGCAGCACGCCGGGTGCGGTCTGGGGCGCCGAGTTCTTGGGTCCCCGTGCCCCCCTCCCGCCCAGCCCCTCCCCACCGCCCCTCCCCGCCCCAGCTCCGCGCCGTCTCCGCCACACGCGGTGTCTGGCCGCGCCGGGATCCCGGGAGGGATGGGCTGGGGGCCTGGAGATCCGGTGCCCGCCACGCGCCCGCCTCTTTTCTCCTTTGCCCCCAAGTCACCTGGCAGCCGGTGCATCCTCCGCGCCTTCCCACCTCCCTCTCTGCAATCTAGCGCCTTTCTTCCTCCCTCTCCCCTCTTCTTATCTGACATTTTGCTTTGCTTCCTCTGCCCACTCTCCAGCGGGTTTTCCTCCCCGCAGACGCGCCGCCCCGGCCCGCCCTCGCACACCCTCCAATTGTAGGTCAACCAGCGTGTGAACGTGGGCTTCGGGCTGCTCCTGTGTCAGGGCTTTTCCCAAAGTGAGATCAGCCGCGTTCCGCCCCTGGGCTCCAACTGGAATCGCTTCTCCTCGGCTGTTGAGTTGGCGGAGGGGATCCTGTGGGGGTGGAGGGAGGGGTGCTCGCATCCACACTGCGTGCTGGGGTCACTGGGACGGTTTCGGGACGCCCCGGGGTGGGGCAGGCAGAAAGACAGAGACTCACGAATGTTGCGGGGGCGGGGGGGGGGGGGGGGCGGGCGGTAAGCACTGCGAGCCGAACCCCTCCATAAAGCTTTGCTTCTAAGGAACCACGCCTGGGGCGCAGCCTCTATTTACCTGTCATAAGCTCCCTCCTCTCAGACCTGAAACCAGAGTCCAATCACTGGAGCGTCGGGTGCACCCCCGAGAGCCCCTGGTACCTTGGGGCGCCTCCGAGTCCCTTGCGGACCCCCCCCCCCCCTGCCTTCCTCACCAGGAGCATGGGGCAAGGGAGGGCGCTCAGCACGCTTACCCTTATGAAGACCCCGGGAAGGGGCGCTTGAGGATTTGGGTGCAACCCCCTCAATCCCCTCCACCCGTGGCTTTTTCCTGCCCTCGACCCCCGCACCTCCCCCCCAACCCCACCCCCACTTTGCCCTCCTGAAAAGCCAGGCAGCCACACGCCCGGGGCGGGTGCCCAGCGAGGATCCGAATGCAGCCTGGTGGCCGGGACGTGGGGGGCGAGGGGGCCCGGACGCACCGCGCTCGGAGGGCATTTAGGCGACCAGAACGCAGACTGTGGGCGCGGAGCGGGAGGGGGCCGGGAGGCGGGCAGTTCCGGTCAGTGACGGAACCGGGCACCACCGCCCGGGGCTAAGCCGGCTTCGGGAGGGCGTGGGGGATGGAGGAGCCGAGCGCCCCGGGGACGACCCCCAGCCAGCTGCGGCCGGCTGCAGCCGAAAGGGGTCTAAGAGCTCGTGGCCACGCGGGGGTGTCTTCCCTTGGGCTGCGTGTGTGCGCGCGCGCGTGTGCGCGTGTCTTCAGCTCCTTGCACGGTCGTACAGCCTCCACGGAAGGCGGGTGTGACAGTGCTGCAGACAGGAGAGCCTGGAACGTGTTTACAGCAGGAAAGGCTTTCCTCCCAAAAGGCCAGCCGGAGTCGATTCCAGTGTTTTCCATCCCGGTAACTGGAATCGACAGGCGAGGCTCGGCCGCCGCGGCGGGACCAGGCTGAGCGCCGCTCGTCCCGCCGAACCCTCCCGGAGCTCGGGGCGGGAGGAGCGGGCCTGCGCCCCTGCGCGCCGCGCTGGGCCGGCGTCCGGGCCGGGGAACCATGTTGGCGGGAGGAGGGGCCTCTGCCAGCCCCGGAGGCGGGCGCGCCGCTCCCCTGCAGGGCTCTCGGGAACCGAGGGCTGCTGGCGGGGAAGCCGCGTTCGGACTCGCTCCCGCTTCAGCCAGATGCCGACGCGGTACATTGACAATCTCCCGGGTTCAGTCGCTCGATCCAAATGGTAGCCGACCAGGCTTCCCCCCAAATCGGGGAGCTTCTGACAAGTGAGCAGGAGGCGGCGATCGGTTGCTCTAAACTTTGATTTATGAAAGAAAAAAAAAATCATTACAATTCACCGTCACACCCTATTAACCGCTGGTTGTTTAAACTGCTAAAGGAGATAGAGGAGTGGAGGATGATAAGAGTTCGGGAGCGGAGGAAGGGGGAAAAGAAAGAAGTCTGTGGATCCCCCACGTTTTCCCAGGTCTCCTCCAGGGCGCAGGGAGGCTCAGCGCTGCCACCTGGCGGCGAATCCTCCCCAAGTTGGGAGCCGGCTGGAGGCAGAGCAAACCCTGGCTCCCCGCGGGTGTGCCCGGCCTGGGCCTTGTGAAATGGAGCAAAAGCTCCTGCTCATGCTTCCAGTCTACGTGACCCACACAAACACTCGTTTTCTCCTTGCTCTCATCAGAAAACTGAGAGGAAAGGAAAATGAGTTGGCATTGGTAGGAAGTGCTATGTAAGCCCATCAGATGCTAGTGGCTGGTTAGGAGGGGAGAGAAAAATGGTAAAAAATTATTAGAAAATGCACGGTTCTTATCTCTTAGTTTATTCTAAGAGTAAAAATATATCATGGGTTTTATTTTACTCCAGAATCCTATTTTGCAAGTAAGAAATACTGCCATCTTATTTTGATGACTCTTTTTCGATGCAACCCACCAAAAGGAAGTCCAGTTCCAGTACAACTTCATCAACCCAAAAGGATGAATTGTAAGTTCTGTTTGTCTACTTGATTGAGAAGTCAGCCTGGGATGGAGAGTCCTTTTCCAGAAAATGTGGAACTGAAAAGTCTGGGGGCCTTTCAGTTGACAAAGGTCAATGACATCAAATTTCCCAGGGTTTCTTCTTCCCCGTCTGCTAAAGTAACAAAGACAGGGTTTTTTTCATATATATATATATATATATATATATATATATATATATATATATATATATATATATATTTTAAAACCCCCTTATTTATATTTGACCTGAATACTTGTCAAGTTAGCCCAATCATAGTTTCTATAACCAAGGCAAGGCAAATCTGAACATCCAGATTTGTTAAACTAATTTCCCTTCAGGTCCCACCCCACCCCCCTCTATACTATAGGAATATATTAAGCAGTAGGATAGAATGGGATAGAATCTTATTTCCATTTATACCCCATACTATTTTATGGATGTTGTGAGATTTTATGTTGTGCAGGTGTATGAGAGCAGAAGAAATGAATTAGCAGATATCACACTACATCTCAAATAGAATTCCATTACTTAATGGAAAATAAATAAGATAAAATATTTCCCTTAATTCAAAATTTGAAATGTCTAATATCATTGCTAACAAAGATAGCCTATTATCCTAAAACAGAAAAAAAATTGTTTTGCAAAATTATCTTTGCTTACTGTTAATATGACTTAAAGAGCAGCATTATCAAGAATTACTTCATGTACTGCAAAGCCAGCAGAGGGAACACTGAGTACTGATTTAGTAGGGGCCACCAAATATCTGTATTTGGGGGGGGGGGGGAAATGTCAATAATGGAGAACTGGTTATAAAGCACGTGTAATTAAGTAATGAGAACCCAGCAATCTTTTCTCATTATTTATTAGTCAGAGGCCTAATACATTGCAGTGTGCACACACTTAGTCAGTTGGCCAGAAAGGTTGACTTTAATAAAAGGTTGTTTATCACATGTTTTCTTACATTTTAAGAGAATTACTAACATAAGAACAAACCTACTTCAGAAGTCTAAGCATTCATATATACTATAATAATCTTACAAAGTCATTGGAAATGACTAATACTAATTAAAATATTAAATAAAATAATAACAAAAGTTCCATTCTAATAACATTTTCAAAATCTCTGAAATAGGTCTATGTCCTACAACTGGGGGGGGTGTCACAGTTTCATTGGCAGGTTTTCTTCCTTAGTGGCATGTAACAATGGTGTTTTTAAACATTTGTTGGATTTGTTGCAATACAGAAAATACATTGAACAACAGAAATAGGCCAGGGGCTTTTTGTTGTTGTTGTTGTTTTTGGGGGGTACATACTTCTAAAAAAATTTTGTGCTTTAAACATAAACAAAATTATTATGACTGCTTTGATTAACTTCCACTTTTCATATTCAGTGGTGGAAGCATAAATGGCTTTAGAAATATAAACCATTATATTGATACTCACCTTGACTGAATTTTCACAAAAGAGCTACTCTCAAATCATTTGTTGGTACAAATTCCAAAATAAAGTATTTATTCTTTTTTATTTTAGTGACAGTATTGGTTTTACAAAAACCAGTCCTCTTAGAGCAACTTTAATGTCAGATTGATAATATTTAGGGGTGTATTTTGGTGTGCATACCAAAGAAATTTAAGTGCATGATAACACACCAACTTTGTTATATGCAAAAGGAGTGTCTGGGTGTATTTTTTTCTTAAGATCTGTTTCTCCTTCTAAAAGAAAAAGCATATAACGTGGATAACTAATAGTCAAAAATTGTTTGCTTTTACCCACAAAAACATTCTTACTTGTGGTTGATCCTTAGAGATCCACTCACATGTCTCCAAAGGGTGTACTTTCCAGTAAAATTCTAAATCTGACAATCTGGGCCTCTCGCCAGCCTACATACTTTAAAAGTTTGACAAGATAAATAGAAATTTACTGCCTAGCACTAGTTTGGTCTGAATCGAAAGCTGACTTAATTATGTTGAGTTGGCCCTCCCCAACCACCCATCACTGGCCTGTAGAAAAACAGTTCACTGTTATGGTGTTAGGGAGGACCAATTTTTACTAGAATTCTAATTTTCACACTTTGGAACAAAGGTAATTTCTGTGGCCACATTAACATGTGTTCTGACTAAGTAAGCACCTTTTCTTTGCCACATTGCTCACAGTGCTTTCACAAAGTCCCTTTCTTTTAAAATCGTTGAGACCACAGGATTGCCACTATTGTCCTTGGATGGTTCACATCCATGATCTGTGATTATTTTTTCACATCAGTGGCCATCTTTTAGTCTCTTGAACAATAGGCTGCTTCTATGTGGAGGAGTATCTCAAGCATTTGAATTATCAAGGGAAGGATAATAGCATTCACTGAGGGCTTACTATACATCAAACTCATTGAACCCTCACACCAACCCTATATAAAGTAGCTCCTAGTGTTCCAATATCAGATGAGGAAAACAGACTTGGTCACATCCCCAGGGTTACAAAACCAGTAAGAAGGACCAAGAGCCAGGTCTGATACAAATCCAGAGGCTCCATTCTCTTCTGCTACCAGTTACCACCTTCTTCTACAGTTGCTCTTTGCCCTGGCCTTTTAGTTCCATTTGATTCAAGTAACAAATATATAGGAGGAATATACAGGAAAAATATATGTAGGAGGGTTTGGGGGAGAGGACAGGGAGTGATGTAATGTTTAATTTTGAAAATGTGGAAACAAATATTTAGAAAGTGCAATAGATTCCCATCCTTTACTCGCCGTTATCATCCTATAACTCTATAGAAATTCTCCCATTGAATTAATTATAGCACACTGCCTGGAGTGCTCCAAGGAAAAGCTCCTCTGTTTGGGCTATCCAGGATTTATAGGTGTTTAAATCATTAAATAACCCCTGTTTGGTTAAGAGAGCAAGTAATTACTGCAGAAATTCCTCTTTTTTGCCGTCCACAAACAGCACAAAAATTACTCTGAAGGGATTTACACAATACATCAGCATCTGTGCTGTACCTAGAGTTAAAGTAATTGTGATGACAGGTGTCTAGGTACCACTTTCTTAATGGTTTTCAATATCCATTGATTTACTGTTGTAGCTCTCCCTCCCCTTTTACATCGTTGGCTTTATGAAGGAGCCGAGGAACAGATTTTGCACTAGAGACTGATTCTTTATTCCAATAGTGAAAAGAACTAATAAAAATAATCACTTGGCTTTTAAGCAGAAAGCTTCCATTTACAGTGTTTCACCCTTACCCCCACCCCACTCCCAGCCCCTTGTTATCTAACATAATGGTTAGAATACATTTCCGTCTCTCCCTTTAATAATTTCATGCATTAACATCCTCTTCACACACACACACACACACACACACACGCCCGCACGCGCGCGCGCACACACACGCGCGCACACACACACACACACACACACACACAGCAAAAGGAAAAAAGAGGCAGCAGAAATCTCAGCTGTACTTCTAGCCCTTTTAAAAAGTTTGCTCTGTAAATTGGAATGAGGTCAGATTTGGAGCTTCTCATTGCACGCGGAGATTATTATTGCATCGGGTTCCAAGCCAATGGGAAGCCCGGGGGAGGGGCTTGGCACGAGGAAGCGTTGGTTACAGCGGCTGATTGGCCCGGGCCAAGACTGTGAAAGGATAAAGAGGCGCGAGGCGGAATTGGGGTCTGCTCTAAGCTGCAGCAAGAGAAACAGTGTGTGAGGGGAAGAGGCCGGATTCGCTCCAGGGTCTCTAGTTCTTGCACGCTCTTTAAGAGTCTGCACTGGAGGAACTCTACCATCACCAGCTCCCTTCTTGCAGAAGGGAGGGGAAAACATACATTTATTCATGCCAGTCTGTTGCATGAAGGCTTTTTGGCTTCCTACCTTGCAACAAAATAATTACACAAACTCCTTAGTGCCGATTCCGCCCACAGAGTCCTGGAGCCAGTCTCTTTTGCTTTGCATTGTAAGAAAGGCACTAAGTGATACAGACGATGTCGCTTTCCTGAGCTCCTGAGAGCGCTAGTGAACTGGAATCAACTGCTTCAGGGGAAGGAAAGAAAAAAAAAAAAAAAAAAAGACTTGCCTGGGAGGCGGCGAGAAACTTGCATTGGAAGCTTCAGCAACCAGCATTCAAGAAACTCCTCTCCACTTTAGCACGGTCTCCAGACTCAGAGCCAAGAGACAGAGCAAACTGCGGCGCGGTGAGAGAGAGAAAGAGGGAGGGAGAGACTCACCAGCCTGGGAACTATAACTCCTCTGCAAGAGGCGCAGGACTCCTTCCCCTCAGCTTCTGGAGACTTTTCCTCTCGCCCACCTCCGCCCCGACCGGGAGTGGAGGGGCCCGCTCGGCCGCCGCGGGCGTCCTCCCGCTCGGCGTGCGCTCGGCCGGGAGGGCCCGGCGATCGTGCTGCAGCCGCCGCGAGGCTGTGAGCGCGCGTGGGCGCTCGCCGAGCCGGGGCCATGGTGCAGCAAACCAACAACGCCGAGAACACGGAAGCGCTGCTGGCCGGCGAGAGCTCGGACTCGGGCGCCGGCCTCGAGCTGGGCATCGCCTCGTCCCCCACGCCCGGCTCCACGGCTTCCACGGGCGGCAAGGCCGACGACCCGAGCTGGTGCAAGACGCCCAGCGGGCACATCAAGCGGCCCATGAACGCCTTCATGGTGTGGTCGCAGATCGAGAGGCGCAAGATCATGGAACAGTCGCCCGACATGCACAACGCCGAGATCTCCAAGCGGCTGGGCAAACGCTGGAAGCTGCTCAAAGACACCGACAAGATTCCTTTCATTCGGGAGGCGGAGCGGCTGCGCCTCAAGCACATGGCTGACTACCCCGACTACAAGTACCGGCCCAGGAAGAAGGTGAAGTCCGGCAACGCCAACGCCAGCTCCTCGGCCGCCGCCGCCTCCAAGCCGGGGGAGAAGGGCGAGAAGGTCGGTGGCAGCGGCGGGGGCGGCCACGGGGGCGGCGGCGGGAGCAGCAGCGCGGGGGGCGGAGGCGGCGGCGCGAGCGGCGGCGGCGCCAACTCCAAACCCGCGCAGAAAAAGAGCTGTGGCTCCAAGGTGGCTGGCGGCGGGGGCAGCAAGCCGCACGCCAAGCTCATCCTGACGGGCGGCGGCGGCGGCGGCGGCGGGAAGGCGGCGGCCGCCTCCTCCTTCGCCGCGGAGCAGGCGGGGGCCGCCGCCCTGCTGCCCCTGGGCGCCGCGGCCGCCGACCACCACTCGCTGTACAAGGCGCGGACTCCCGGCGCCGCGGCCTCGGCGGCGGCCTCGGCCCCCGCCTCGCTCGCCGCCCCGGGCAAGCCCCCGGCCGAGAAGAAGGTGAAGCGGGTCTACCTGTTCGGCGGTCTGAGCGCGGCGGCGGCGTCGCCCGCGGGCGTGGGCGCGGCCGCCGACCCCAGCGACCCCCTGGGCCTGTACGAGGAGGGGGGCCCGGGCTGCCCGCCCGACGGGCCGAGCCTCAGCGGCCGCAGCAGCGCCGCCTCGTCGCCCGCCGCCGGCCGCTCGCCCGCCGACCACCGCGGCTACGCCAGCCTGCGCGCCGCCTCGCCCGCGCCGTCCAGCGCGCCCTCGCACGCGTCCTCGTCGGCCTCGTCCCACTCCTCGTCGGCCTCGTCCGCGGGCTCCTCGGCCTCCGACGACGAGTTCGAGGACGACCTGCTCGACCTGAACCCCAGCTCAAACTTTGAGAGCATGTCCCTGGGCAGTTTCAGCTCGTCGTCGGCGCTGGACCGGGACCTGGACTTCACCCTGGAGCCGGGCTCGGGCTCGCACTTCGAGTTCCCGGACTACTGCACGCCCGAGGTCAGCGAGATGATCTCGGGGGACTGGCTGGAGTCCAGCATCTCCAACCTGGTCTTCACCTACTAGCGGCGCGCGCTGGAGAGGTGGGCCGGGGGTGACCGAGGGAGAAAAGGTGGACAGAGAGAGTAGAAAGAGGAAAAAAAGGGGGAGGGAACCAAGAAAAAGGAAAAAGGAAAAAAAAAAAAGAAGAAAGAAAGTGATGAGCGCGGCCGGTTTGCCCGCCTCGGGGGTCGCCGCAGAGGAGAGCGAGCGCACGGCGATCGGGGACCCACGCTCCCATCCCCCACCCCTCCGGGAAGGCGGCGGAGCTGCGGGCGACGGGCGACCTTTTATTGTTGTTGTGGATGTTGTTGTGATGGCAAAAAAAAAAAAAAAAAAAGCTCCTTTGAATGTCCTCCCCTTTGCGTGAAGAGACCCCCCCATGCCCCCCTCCCCTCCGGGCTTCCGGACTGGTCTGTCTGCGCCTCCGCGAGAAGCCGAGTTTGGGAATTTTCTGGAGACTGAAGGAATCTCGCCCCTCTCTCTTCGCCCCCTTTAGCGATTTTATTTTTTTGTCGTTTTGTTTCTTGGTCAAGAGAGGAGTTGGGGGGTGGCGGGGGCGGTAAAAATATCCAGCGCGCCTCTGGGGACTTTGTCCTTAGCGCCCCGCGCCCCCCCTCTGCCCCCTCCCCCACTTTTCCTGGAGAAGACAAGGCGCGGGGAGGCGAGTTTGACCGATGGCAGATGTTCGGGGGCCGCGCTGGTTCCAGAGCCAGGACTGAGACTCCGCGCTGGCCCGTGCCCGTCTTTTTTCCTCTCCCCGCCCCCCCCCCGCACCCCCTTTTGCCCCTGCAGCCGGAGGAGATGTGGAGGCACCGGCGCTCGGAGGTGACCCGAGAACCTGGCTGGAAGAAGCAGGGGATGGATGGGGGCGACGAGGACAAGAACTGGAAAGGGGGCGAATCACAAACTGAGACGGATGTGCACGTTGGGGAGAAGGTGGCGGCGGCTCGGGGGCCCCCCCGCCTTCCACGTGGATGAAACCAGCGAGGGGACCGCCCGCGCGGCGCGGGAGGAGAGGCGACTGTCGGATGCGGTCCCGGGCCGTGGAGGGCGAGTGGTTTCGGGGGGGGGGGGAAAAGGTTTTTTTCTTCTCTTAATTGGAATCGTGATGGTGTTGGATTATTTCACTGGTGGGGTTACTATAGCATGTTCTCCTGTCTATCTTTTAAAGATTTCTGTATGAGACTGTTGAGCAGTTTTTGAAATAGTGTAGGATAATATAAAAAGCAGATAGATGGCGCTCTGTTTGATTCCTACAACAAAATTATCACCAGCTTTTTTTCATTCTTAACTGTTTAAAGGATTCAAACGCAACTCAAATCTGTGCTGGACTTTTAAGAAAACAATTCAGGACCAAATTTTTTCTCAGTGTGTATGTGTTTATTCCTTCTAGGTGTAAATGAGAAGACGTGTTTTTTTCCCTCACCGATGCTCCATCCTCGTATTTCTTTTTCTTGTAAATGTAATCAGATGCCATTTTATATGTGGACGTATTTATACTGGCCAAAACATTTTTTTTTCTTATTTTTGTCCTTTTTTTTTTTTCTTTCTTTCTTATTTTACTTATTCCTTCCTTTTTCTATTTTTTTCTTTCGTTCTTTCTTTTTTTCCTTTTTTCTTTTTTGTAGTTGTTGTTACCCACGCCATTTTACGTCTCCTTCACTGAAGGGCTAGAGTTTTAACTTTTAATTTTTTATATTTAAATGTAGACTTTTGACACTTTTAAAAAACAAAAAAAGACAAGAGAGATGAAAACGTTTGATTATTTTCTCAGTGTATTTTTGTAAAAAATATATAAAGGGGGTGTTAATCGGTGTAAATCGCTGTTTGGATTTCCTGATTTTATAATAGGGCGGCTGGTTAATATCTCACAGTTTTAAAAAAATCAGCCCCTAATTTCTCCATGTTTACACTTCAATCTGCAGGCTTCTTAAAGTGACAGTATCCCTTAACCTGCCACCAGTATTCACCCTTCCACCCCAGTCTTATGAAAAGGGGAGGAGAATTAGCCAAACACTGTATGCTTTTAAGAAAAACACATTTTTTTAAACAAAATACTGTTCTGTGCAAAGGCTTTAAAACTGGTGCATTTACAGCAAAAAGGGATCCTGTAGCTTTAATTTGTAAACCACATCTTTTTTGCACTTTTTTTATAAGCAAAAACGTGCCGTTTAAACCACTGGATCTATCTAAATGCCGATTTGAGTTCGCGACACTATGTACTGCGTTTTTCATTCTTGTATTTGACTATTTAATCCTTTCTACTTGTCGCTAAATATAATTGTTTTAGTCTTATGGCATGATGATAGCATATGTGTTCAGGTTTATAGCTGTTGTGTTTAAAGATTGAAAAAAAGTGGAAAACATCTTTGTACATTTAAGTCTGTATTATAATAAGCAAAAAGATTGTGTGTATGTATGTTTAATATAACATGACAGGCACTAGGACGTCTGCCTTTTAAGGCAGTTCCGTTAAGGGTTTTTGTTTTTAAACTTTTTTTTTTTTTTTGCCATCCATCCTGTGCAATATGCCGTGTAGAATATTTGTCTTAAAATTTAAGGCCACAAAAACAATGTTTGGGGGGAAAGAAAAGAAAAATCATGCCAGCTAATCATGTCAAGTTCACTGCCTGTCAGATTGTTGATATATACCTTCTGTAAATAACTTTTTTTGAGAAGGAAATAAAATCAGCTGGAACTGAACCCTAAATCTTGACTTTTGTCATTCTTATGCCTGAAGCCGAAGATTAGGAGCGCCCTACAGTGTGTGGAAACTTCACCATCTGCCTTAGCATTGAAACCAGTGAGCTCTTAGAGAGGAGACTATTAAATGCCATCTTACTGAGGAATAAATATGTAGTTCCTCTCGGCCGAATGTGGCAGGCCTTGACCCTGAAATGATGGCATCAGCTGAATATGTGTCAACTCTACACGCTTTCTAGGAATTTTCTGAATTCACCACATTTTTAAAATCGCCCTTTGTCTTGAAATTTTAAAAGGGGGGAGGGGCAACGTGGACAATTCTTTGAAGATAAAACTGGCTGGCTGATCTTTTCTTAACTTTTATGTTCCTAAAGCTGCTTTCTCCTTGACTTGCCCATGGTCACCACCTAGCAGGGCTAGAATTATTTTCCACAGATTAAGAACAAATAAGCCTGTTAAATTATTAATATATTGTGGAGGAGAAAGCTATTACCAATTAAGAAATGTGAAAGTTGATTTATTTTTTTCCTCAAAAGCAGGAAGGTTCATGTGGTGCTAAAATCTCCATTTTTGTGTCACGCCCAACGTGGTTATTAATGTAGGTGAAATGCAACAATAAGGATGACCTGGGAGAAGCTGGCTCCCTGAGGGCAAGGAGGAGAGCTCTCCCCCTCCGAATCTGTGTGTAGCAACACACTGAGCTAGTGGAGACTTACACTTTTTATAAGCATCAGGCCCACCAGTATTATTGAGACATGCATGCCTTGGATTTCCTGAGGCTCGTTAGTATTTGGTTTGGAACCTGCAACTTACTAAGTAGCACTATTATTTATTTTGAGGGTTAACAATTGCCATTCACAAAACCCCCTCTTCATTTTCCAAATGTTTGTTAATTAAAAAGGTGTGCTTTATATTTCTTACAATTTTTCAGCACTGGAGAGGAGGGGTTAAAAGGAGTCTTTGGAAATAAGCCTTTAGTCATCCGGGATTGCTTATAGGTAAGGGAGTGTCTATCCTGGCGTGCTCAGCTAGAAGAAGATATTTTTGGAGCGTGTGGTCCAAAATGAGCAATTTTTTTTTTTTTTTTTTTTGGTCAATGAAAAGCAATAATAACCCCCTCCAAAATAATATAATTGTCATGTTTCAATATAATTTCACCTTTTAAAGACCATTACAGCTACTAGTTTCCAAATTTTTCTTTTGCGTATTTGCTAATATATTGCGTTTTAATTGTATTTGTGTTCTGCAATTGTAGTATCTTGTTTTTCAGAGACCTTAAAACAACATGGTGTCTTAAGTCTCTTCAAAGATCTTTGCAAAAGGAGAAAGAACTCTTCTATAAAGTGCTTCAATTTAATTTTGTTCATTGTACTGATAGTATGATTGTTTAGTTTTTTCAGATCTAGGTATCAAAACCTTGACAGAAATAAGCCTATATGAAGTATATTTTATTTTGTAAGGTTCTCTTGCTAGAACTATGTTTATTTTCCCATTGACTGTCCATGTAAGGGTGGATTCTTTAAATATTTTCTTTAATGATTTTGATAATGTTGCTTTAAAAATAAAAGCTTAAATGTGCGTGTCTGTCCTAGGAGGTGACAGAGTAAATGTAAGAAACATTTTTGTACTTTTCTTCCTCTGAATCAATTTTCATTCATAAGAGATACTCACGTGTTAGGTGGTACAAGGCATAATAAACCTGAGAAACCAAACAGTTTAGTATGACTTTTTCTTTCAGATAATTTGGATCAATAGAAAAGAACAAATTTGAGATTCTCTTTTAAGACTATCAACCCATTCTTCTTTTAAGGACATTGCTTCTGGCCCTGTGGACATTGCTTCTGGCCCTGTGCACCATCAGAAATGTGAATCAGTAATAGTTGCTTACGCAAGGTTTGTCAGTTCCTAATTGAATACCTATAAGTGCCAAGCAAAAAATAAAGAGCATGTTAAGCGGATGTGGAGGGCTTCCTTGATTTGTGCTCACTGTGGGGGTGGGGTACTAGAGGCAGGAAAGGATTCTGAAGAAAATGAGAAAGCAAGGGGTTGGGAAGTGGACATCAACATTTGTGAGTACTGTATTTCCTGTGTTTATAGAGTGCTCATGAATTAGAAAACACGGTTTGGGTAATGCTATGGGTCAGAATGTTTAATCATAAATTTAAAATAATTTAAGGCTCCCAAGGAGGCATTTGGAAAGATGTAGATTTAAAAGAAAAAACAACACCTAAGAATCTGCTAGGAATTCAAATCTATTTTATCCATTTGGATGTCTTAAGGTGGAATGTTGTTATTCATGGTTTTTATCTGGTGGTATTAACTTTAGGCCCTTTTTTTCTCCTTTAAGGCCTACACAATACTTTTGAGGGTTAACAATTGAGGCTTAAATATTAATGTTTGTTGACCCATACCCCTCTAATTCATTCTGAAAAATTATCTCCATATACATTTCTGGATCTCTACTCTGGCTATCATTTAAAAGCTAAAGTGGAGAGGTTCTGGGGGAGAGAAGCATCTCCAGGCATCTGGATGGAGTCACACTGCTAAAAAAAATCTACTAAATTCCCCTTTGCACAAAATTCACATGCTGCCTGCCATTTAAAACCCTGCACACAATTATTTTAGCCCGTCTTCCCAGTTCTCCAAATTCTAATATAGCCAAGCTGGCCTCTCTCATGAGACTAGAATTCTTAGAGGACAGGAACTAGGCCTTAAATATCTTATTTCCCCAAATTTGCCTTCCCTGTTGCCTTGCATATAATGAATGTTTAATTCTTATTTGTTGACTTTATTGTTTCAAAGGCACCTTAAGAGCTTCCAAAATACTTTTGCATATTATGCTGCCTGTGTTATCTTAGCTGTGGTATTACCTTTCCTAGTTGGAAAGTGTCTCTTAGGCCAACTAGCTGTGAAGGATGTTGGTAAAATTTCTTAGCCTCTTTAAGCCTCCGTGTTCTAAAATGTTAAATGGAAAGAATGCTTTCTAACATGTAAAGCTGTTGTGAGACTCCAGTGAAATTACATATGGAGAATACCTGGCCTACTGCCTGGCCTACTGTATGGGCTCATGAAATACTGGTTCCTTACCTCATGGATTGTTGCAAAAAGGTAACACTCGTGTACAAGCCTCGCACAAGGGAAGCAACATAGAAGCTACTCAGTTCTGGACAGTCAGTCCCTAGCATCTGTGTCTCCCAGTCTGAAACATGAACTCTTGCATCAGTTACCTAGAGATTCTTGTTATCAGCAAAGATTATAAAGACTATCACAGACTCTGGGGGTGGGGCCCTGATAAGCCCCTTCCCCATATATTTCCAATGCTCCCTGGAGGGGGAGAATCCCTGCCCAATTCAATAACTGATCTGAGGTCACAAGGTCAGAAGTGAGTGAAAAGGCCCTGGAACCCATTCTGCTGAGCCCTAGTAGGGGTTTGCAGAAAGATGTCTTCACTTCCCAAATAGAGATACTGATTTAACCAAAGCCTTAGGCCCGTAGGCCAGGATTGCCAGTCCTCACTTCCCTCAGCCCTCCCACTTCCTATCCATTTCCCAAGGATGCCCTTATGTACAAGTGACTAACTTGGTTGAAATGTACATATATGCCTATACATATCTTCCAGTTCAACAAATGTATTCTAATATAAAAGATGAACTCAGGCACTAGTTTTGGAAGTGAGTGGAACTTCTGCTTGTTGTTCTAGAGACAGAGATCCCAGCACGTGAGAAAATTGGAAATTATTCAGAGGAGCACATTCAACCTTTATAGGGAGGGCTACCACCTACCCCTTACATCCTAATGAGAGTGACCGTTAGCTACAGTTAACTTGAAGGGTTTTATGGTTTCCTGCATGTGTTGTTTTCCTTCTCAATGTTAAAAAGAAGAAGAAGAAAAAGGCTCACATCACCAAACGGCATTTCCCAGGAGGCTGTTTGACCAGGCTGCTGCGTTTTGGTTTGTGTCTTAGTTAGCAATGCACCTCCGTGTGTGTATGTCAGTGGATACAGGTGATGATAAATTTAGCCCATTTTATTTTCTTCTGACAGTTTCAATTCAGGGCAATTGGTTTATGGAGTGCTGCCAAACAGGCCAGGCCTAAGTCAAGTCAGGGCAAGAAGCTGCATGTAGGGCCTTCTTTTGCCCTGCAGACTTTTTGTTTAAAGACAAAGTTGCAACTCATTTGTGCACCAGTACACAAACTTGCTTTGCATCACACAAAAGACATTCAAATGATATTCCATTTGAGGGTTGGTTTTTTTGTTTTTTGTGTTTTTGTGTGTGTGTGTGTGTGTTTTTACCTTTAAGAGGAGAAACAAATGAAGTATCATCATTTACTTAGCCTGTTGATTCCTTAGATTTTCCCCCACAAATATGTAATTCTTTGGACTAGTTCTTAAACATATAATAAATGTGAAATTTCCTGACACAACAGGCATTTGAAAGGCAGTAGGCAAACGAAAACACTTTATCTTTAGTCGGCTCTCTGGGCAGTGAATGCCCAGCAGTGGAGTGTGATGATTGGCTAAAGGGTATGGTGCGTGTAACTGCTTTTCGAAGAGCTGAGCTGCCAGGCCCCGTTTAACGACCAATTAGCTCCCCTTGTATATGTGGTTAATTGTCACTTTCTTACCAGTGCTTGTCCTAACTTCCCCAGCTCCAAACACCTAAACCTGTGAAAACAGTCTCTTCTGGAATGCCTGACCTTGGGTCTCAGCCTCTGCTTTTTCCTTCCCCTTTCCCACACTCTCAATGTGGGCCTTTTATCTCTCTTGTTTGCCAATCCCCAGAGACTTTGAATAATTTATCTGAAGTTCCTGGGATCCTGTGGGATTGTAGTCTCCAAACACATTATACTTTGTTTCAACACTTGGCAGAAGTAGGTCCAGAAGCCTGTTTTTGAAAGAGGGGTGTAAGTACATTTGGGAATTTGCTAACAGTTTTTATTTAATTTTTGGGTGAGCACCCAATGAATCCAAAAGTTGGAGCAAAACCAAGACAAAACAAAACAAAAATCCCTGGGGGGGAGGGGGGGTTGGGGGAAAGGTGTTGCTGAGGGTGAAAAGTACTTTGCATTTCTCAAATAGTGTCGCCCAAGGCCTTTTCCCAAATAGTGTCTTTCAAGATTATTACTAGGTGTTCTGTGAACAAGTATCTTGTTCAAGTAAATTAAAGAAATGCTGGCTAAGAAGATTTTCCATTTTTATTGTAATAACAATGCATTTTCCTACATGTCTGTTTAAACATGTGAGCGTGTTTCTTGAGTAGTTCCTAGATGTGGAATTGCTGGGTCCTGGTGTTATAGATGAAGGCTTGCGACAGCTTTCCCACCTTGGAGCTGGTTAGGTGTAAAATATGGGGGGAAATTAGCCACAGGTCTAAGTGAACTAAGATTAAAAATTAAATGAAACTTTGAAATAATAATTTTACACCCCCCCCCCAAGCCTACCCCAAGAGTGTAAATAGATATTAGCATGTAAATGGGGACATCTGCAAATCATTCTGAGATGATTATCTTATCCCAACTCTCTGCTTACCTACATGAGTTAAAAAACAGCAATTACAGAAATAGTCTTGACCCCTACATGGTGACAAAGCATATAGGGATTTTAACACTACTGAAATGAACTTGAGGACAGAGATCAATTGTCTTTGGTCTTGTTCTTTTTTTCATCAGAACTCACCATTGTTCTCATTACTTGTTATTGGCTTTACTAGTGTTAGGCTCTATGATTGCAAGAAACAGACTCACTGAAGTAAACTGAAATCAAGGGGCTTTATTGCAAAGAAACACATGACTATAAGGGACCTAGAAATTTCATGAGAGTTCTGGGAGAAATATAATTAAAAATCCAAGACTCTAGTGGTTGCCTAATTTAGCATCAAGACCATGTAGGTATTAATGTTGATCATGTATTCTCTTGGTTTTCCTATGTGTCTTGACTTTCTCCCAATACCAAATTCTTGAATTTTTTTCTCCAGCCTTTATTCTTCAAATTCCCTTTTACGATAGAATTTTGCCTGCCCCTTTACCTCTCCAGTCATGAGTCAGGCATTACATTGGCTGCTTCTGTGTCACGTGCCTACTTCTGGATCAGTCATTGAGTATTTACCCACTGATTAGCTGAGCACATTCTTCACTGTCCCATCCCTCTTTTTTACATTTGCTCCTGAGGTCTGAAAGCTGTTGTACTTCCTCTCACATTCTTTGGCCTCGGGGTGTAAGCTCAAGGACCAAGGAACATCTACCCCTCCTCCCCCACCGTCCACAATATCCTTACTGAAAACAGTTGGGTTTCTTTCTATTTAATATAACAACGTTTTCCCCCCTCTAGCCTTAATTTTGGCACTAAGGTCCAGAGATATAAACAGCAGTGGTTAAGCATACCATACTCTAAAGAGAGTGCCCAATGTCAGGGGCCAGACAAAACCCCTACTCCAATCCAGGGCAAAATTGACCCTAATGTAATCAATTCCACCCTCTAATCCCGCCCCACCCACCCCCTCCCTTGCCCAAATCCCAATGAGCAGACAACTGGGAAAGGATGGAAGACAGTGAGGGTCCTGAAATATCCTTGAGGGGAGCAGCGCATCCTCACCCCATTCTGAAGTGCAGTGGTGGTCAGGTTCTGGGGCTTCTCCCAGAGAGGAGGGTTGCTCTTAAGAAGGGAGATTGGCATTCTATTTGGTCATCTGCTTAGGCAGTTGAGTTGTTCTGCTGAAGGGAGGGAGAGAGAGAAAAGGGAAGAAGAGAAACTCTCCTCCCGTCCTGATTCTGGGATGAGATGCCTGGAGCTGCTAAACCCATTAATTTGGTCTAGCAACCACAGAGCCTCGAAGACTAGCAATGACCAGTTCATATTCACTGGAGAACAACATTGGAAGTGGCCAGAAAGTTATGGCATCATACTACAGTGTCATTAGATGCTTTATTTATTTATTTTTTTCCTGCTCCACTATATTCTACTGGTGGAATATCCTTGTACCAAATGGGCAAAATATATTTTGGGCTGAACATAAGGCTGCTTTAGATATAAGAGAGAGAGTCCTTCTTATCTAGTCATCATAAAGTCCAAGATTCACTACTCTTTCCTTTAGACAGAGGTGCTCAAAGAAAATCCACACATAAACACACAACCTGAACAGTTCCTCTTTCATCTATTTTACATTAAAATTTTTGCTTAAAAAGACGAAAACAAAACAAAACAAAAAAAACACTGCTGTTTTAGGGTATGATCATAGAGTCACTGAGCTCTCCACCTCCCACTGTGCGGGTACCTGTGGGAGTTTTAAAGCACCCTGGAGCAGAAGTGGCTCAGCCCAGAGAGCAGAGGTGAGTTTGGTTTGCTGATGGGATCTTGCCTAATGGAGAAGTTGCCGATGCAGCCAAATGAACAATGAACGGAACTCCCACTGCAGGAACCCTGGCATTGTCACATAACCCAGTCAAGCCAGTAACTATCAGTCCTCTACCAGCAGAGACAGGTATTTCTCTGTTTCTCTGGGAAAATAACTCAGGTTGGAAGTCCTGTTGGGAGTGCAAGGAACCTTATTCATGATGATGGCCTTGCTCCCATTCTCATCTCCACTGGTATAAAAGGAGACTATGCTGTGGAAGAGAAACAATCACAGATGTCAGTAACAGGGCAGTTGGAGGATGGCGGCCTTGACCCACTTGTATTTGTTTTAAATGCAAATGTGTCGTCAATGTTTAAAATTGTAAATTATCTGAACAGGAAGTGCCGGTGTTTCACAATCAAGGGGATGCGTGCAGTGGGTCCGCCCGGGGACGTCTTTCTGTCATTCTTCTACGATGTCTGCTGGATGAAAAGTGTCTGCTGAAGAATAGCGTAAAATTTTAAACTTTTTAGATTACAAAAAACAAAAAACAAAAACAAAACACACTTTAGAGGCCTTTTGACCCTTTCTCTAGATGGATCCTACCAAATCCCCCTTCACCTAACCCTGGAAAGCAGTCCATTCTCCCACATTAACTATTATGATAAAAATTGTAAATAAAACTCCTGTCTCCTCAAAACAAAATGAAACCCAGTGTCTTTCCTTTAGGACTGCTGTTAGAGAGGTGTTAGAAGAACACCGATAGGCTTGAAGCTTTTTAATCAAATGATCCTCAGTTTCTTGACTAGTAGACATATTTACATTTTTTAAATATATTTTTATTGATTTCAGAGAGGAAGGGAGAGGGAGAGAGAGATAGAAACATCAATGATGTTTCGCCCCTGCACAAACCCCACTGGGGATCAAGCCTGCAACCTGGGCATGTGCCCTTGACCGGAATCGAACCCGGGACCCTTCAGTCCACAGGCTGATGCTCTATCCACTGAGTCAAACCAGCTAGGGTGACATATTTACATTTTAAAAGGAAGATGCTAGTTAAGTTCAATAAAGCCATTCATGTATAGAAGCTCTGCTGAAGAGAGGGAGAGAGAGAAAAGGGAAGAGGAGTAATTTGACCTAATGAAGTGAAAACCTTTAGGAAATGTGGGAGGAGAATTCTTTAGCTGCAGGTTAGCATTTGGTCGCCATTTTGGCAGGCTAACTGGTAGCTGGCCTTGGGAATCTGCGGGAGGAGCGATTCCTCTAAGTTGTTTCAACTTCTCCCAAATAATTCCTCTTCCCCTTCCAAACCCACATGTTCTCTAACAGTGGGAGGGTGTTAAGGGCAATGTTCAAAAGTTGCAGGTTCCAATGCCTATTACTAACAAAACTGGCTTAAAGAACTTCTCCAAAGCCCACAAGCATTTTATGAATGAAACCTCGCCCCACATATTTAGGGAATAGAGAAATCCAAGGCATTCCCATTTCCTCCATGGCCATTTATGAAAAGACAGATCTTTGCAAGTGGGGGCTGCCAATTGCTTTTTCCATTTTGCTACCATGAACGGAGAGGCCTTACAAACTGGGGGACATTTAAAAATAAGCCTGAGGAAAGATAACTGAAGCTATTTCTTTCTAGTCCCCCCCCCCCCCCCCCATCCTAAGTGGATGGAGCTCACTGTGGTTCTCTGACCTGCACACGCTCACCAGACAGTCAGGTGGGCCCTCCTCCCGCACACTTCCTGCCGCTGGGTTCCTGCCTGGCTCAGTCCCAGCGGAGAGAGCTCTCTTCTCTCTATCTCTGTGCCATCTCTGATTCAAGTTGGTCCATCTGGAAGTAATATTACCCCAGCGTTTATACCCGAGCCTGGCTCTCCACAAGTGACTGCATGTTTCCTGAAACCATCTATTGGCAGCTGTTACATAGGCATTTTCTGCCTTTTAGATACCTATAATTACACCAATTATGCCAATCATTGATGTTTAGAAAGGATTTAAAATTTTACACTCCCAGAAGAGTCTATCAGAAAGCAGCATCTGAGGCAGAGGGACACCCCACGGAGGGGCCTGTTTGGCCATCCAAATTGCTGCCGAGTCCCTTACATTGAACGTCAGCAGCCAGTAAGGCTTCTTATGAGCCTATGTGTCTTAGTCAAATTAATTTTGTCACTGGAATAAAATTCCGTTTGGTTAAGGACCACAGAACTCCATCTAACTTTTATTTTCAAAGGAAAAAAAAAACAATGGGTCCAAGTTAATGAAATTAGGTTTTTGACCTCAAACCCTCTTAACCACAACATGAGGAGAAGTTGGCACCCCCCCCCCCCCCCCCCTTGTCTCAGGCTCCACCTTTAGATATAATAAAAGGCAGGACGAGGACCAACTAGCCAGTGTGCTGACTTAGAGAGCAAAGAGCCATCCTCAGCTCCATGCTCAGCCATATCTGAGCCTGAGGAAAAAGGAAAAATGGAGTAATACTGATTTATTTAAAATTTTGATACTTTGTTCATCTTGGATTTTTTTTTTTGCATTAAATTTCATTTAAAAGTTTTTATTTAAGATATTACTTATTTTGCCCTGGCAAGTGTGGCTCAGTTGGTTGAAGTACCATCCTGTACATTAAAAGGTGGCAGGTTTGCCCTGACCGGTTTGGCTCAGTGGGAAGAGCATGGGCCTAAGGACTGAAGGGTCCCAGGTTCGATTCCAGTCAAGGGCATGTACCTTGGTTGCGGGTGCAGGAGGCAGCTGGTCGATGTTTCTCTCTCATCCATGTTTCTAACTCTCTGTCCCACTCCTTTCCTCTCTGTAAAAATCAATAAAATATATATATTTTTTAAAAGGTGGCAGGTTTGATTCTCAGTCAGGGCATATGCCTAGGTTGCCAGGTTATCCCCAGTCTGGGTGTGGGAGGCAACCCATTGATATTTCTCTCTCACATCAATGTTTATCTCTCTCTCTCTTTCTCTCTCTCTCTCTCTCTCTTACACACACACACACACACACACACACACACACACACACACACACCTACCTCTGCCTTCCTCTCTGTAAAATCAATTTAAAAATTTTTAAAAATATTATTTATCTTGATTACTGAGACTTTTGGCTACCCCTTAAATTTTATGTCTGTGAGTGCCTCACTCTCTCCCTGGCCCTGGGGTCCCCAGGGCTGATTTGGTGTGATTTTTGCTGGGTTAGTGACTGGTTCACACATCTGAGTCCTCATAATATGCCTGCATTTTATATATATACCATTTGCCCAACAAGCAGCTGGGCAGAATTTAACTTTTTAGTGAGTTCTTTAGACATTAAAACAATTGTGCTTAATTGTTAGCGTGTCTAAGGGTTGTCTAGGGTGCTTGTTTAAACCATGGATTTATAGTCCTCATGCCCAGAAATGTGGATTTACTATGCCAAGATGGAATTTTGATCTCTGCATGTTTGCGTTTTTACATAAAAGTGTTTCTGATGCAGGTACTTGACAAGCCACAGTTGGAACATCTATGACAAATATGTTTAAAAGCCTCTGTTTCAGGGCATTTATATTATTTTATAATATATAAATGGTAATATTTTGTGGGTGTGCCCTGATCCACGAGGGACAAAGGGGATTGTTGGAGAATGGCAGCTGCCTACGGAATCACCACAATAAAAGTAACAATAACAAAGTTAACTTTCCAAGCCAACCCTATAAGGAAACAAGACCCACAGCCAGAAACTTCTGTTACAGCAGACTGGTGGCCATCTCCAGCAGGTAGGACTTACTGATAATCCAGCAGACATTAAATAAAACAACACATGTGTGAGCACTTGATAGCTAAGAAGCAGCTCATAAATGCAAGGAGTCATTGTTATTACATTTATTCAGTGTCATCAGAGACACTTGAGACTTTCCACAGAACATTACAAATCCCCATTTAGCCAAAATTTTTTAAAATTTAATGGGATTATCTCCTAACGGAAAGCTTTATCGCCATTTCTCAAATTGTGTTCTGAGGACCACCTATTTATTATGCAATCCACAGATGATCAGGTGACTTTTCCTGAAAATGGTATCTGGCTCTCCTTAAAAAGGCTTCTTTATAGCCTCGGGCCCTTGTGAAAAGTTGCAGTGTTATCTGAATCAAGGTGGGAGGAGCTCAGTAACAGAAGCTGACTCTCACAGCTAATATGGGCAGGTTCTGTGCATGCACATGGGTCATCTACTGCACCCAGTTCTCACAGAGCTGGCAGGGACTTCATCCAAAATCAACACCAGCAGAATTTGAACTCAGAAAGTAGGACACCAGAAACAGTCCTTACTGCGTTAGCAGTGCTCGGGGCCTTGGTAAGTTTAAGTGCCTTTCTCTTCTGGGTAATATATCCCCAACCAGTTTATCAACACCTCTTCCCTGGGCAGTATTTCAGGTGACCTGTCCATCTTACTTCTCTGTTAGATATGTCATATGTGTGAAGGGCCTTTGAAGATTGAGGACCCCGTCACTCAGAATAAAACCTGCAGGTTCTGGAAGTCCCACATCTTCCTAACGACGCCCACCTTCCTGGGGGTTGGTCACTCTGCTGCTAGTTTAGAGCTCCCTACCCTGCAATGTGGGCTTTCTCTGATGTGCCTGCCAAGCCTCAGCATCCTTATCTGATGCAGAGGGACCCACCATTTATCCCACTGGAATTTTATTTTATATTGCTTTTGCCCGGCGTAGAACAATTTTGATTCTATTTCTTCAGTGGTACACAAGCATTGACTTCTCCAACTCAACTCCATTTTACTGGCCCATACTGGCTGTGGGTGAGGCCTGCTCTGTGTTTGGGAGTCTTTGTTATCTTTCTGGAACAAGACTGGCCCAGGGCAGCTGGTTAGGCGAGTCCTACAATGAGGGAGAAGGGACAAAATGCTTCTGCGAAAGGCAGGCAGCAAAAGAGGTTTCCACCATAACCTGCTGCTCGGGGTGCTGTAGAGAGGGAGGGGGCTTCTAGTTCTGATCATTTCTCTTTTTCCTCTTCAGCAGATGGAGATCTTTTCAGAATCCTGACTTTTTTCTTTTTTGAGGAGGTGGGCAGCAGGGAGTGCATCGGCCCGGGAGTGACAGGTGTGGGGGAGGATGGAAAGAGACCCAAGCCTGGGAATAATCAGAAAGCTCTGGATGGATTTTTTTATTCCATGTTTGAAGGTTAAGAGGGTGAAGTTCAAAGGCAAATCTAGTTTCTCTGCCCACATTCTGTACATGGCGTGTGCACACACACACACACACACACACACACACACACACACTCACTCAATCCCTTATGTCATTCTGTTCCTGTTGCATTGCTAAAGAGGAAGGTGATATTTTGAAAGATATTTGATCCAGCTAATGGAAGAGGAAGAAATCGGGGAGATGAGATCAGAAGGATTTCTGGGAAAGAAAGTGTGAAACACAAGGGACAAAAGAGTGAGTCATCAGGCCAGAAGCAATCCTCAGTGCTGCCCAATTGGGGGGGACGGGAGGGGGGGTGGGGGGGGCGGGGAGGACATTTGTAATTTCTAAATTGGTTAACAATTACCTGTCTTTCTGCATTAGGGAGATGGGAGTGGTGTATTTATTTATGTATTTAGCTCTGACAATAAACATTTGTGTGGAGTGAGGTAGGGTATTATTATATTTGGGCTTAGGCATCTGAATTGAGCCTTTGAAAAAAATCTATCTGCTTGATCATGAAAAGGAAAAACAAAGGTAAAATAAGGTGGCCAACACTCGTTTACGTTTTTCCTTGTTGCAGATCCCTTTCCCACTCTTGTGGCTGAAAATGGCAGGTACTCCACTCACAGCCTCTCTGTGGCCAGGGACGGCCATGTGCCCCACGCGATGACCTAAGGAAAAGGCTGCAGGACAGGAGGGAGGATGTCTGAGAATGATTTTCCTGCCCGATCATGGGCGAGAGGCCTCTGATGAGTGCCTGTTCCTGTTTCCTTCCTGTTTGGAGCAGCTGCAGTGGCTTATCCTGCGGCCATGAGGGAAAGCTCAAGGGAACCGTGGCAATGCTGACCCAAAGCCATGACGTGGTAAACTATGGACCAATTCAAGACCAGCACGGCTGACCTTGTTACATGAAGAAAACAAACTCACATTGACCAAGCCACTTGTAGTCAGGTGGGCTATTGCTTGCAAACAAAATCTTACCCAATAGAGATGGAAAAGACCATTTTCATGCAGAAAGTTTTTGATTGGCTTGCAAATGAAATTAATTTGAAAGTATTACCACCATTAATGGCATCAACAATGATATTTACTAAGGATTTTAAATATGTGTGCTTTATATATATTGTTTAAATTAATACTTCCCTTTGAGATAGATATTATTATCTCCATTTTTTAAAAATCCTCACCTAAGAATATTTTCCCATTGATTATTTTTTTAGAGAGAGTGGAAGGGAGGGAAGGAGGGAGAAAGAGGGGGAGAGAAAGAGAGACAGAAATATTGATGTGAGAGACATATTGATTAGCTGCCCTTGTACCTCTACCGGGACCAGGTTTGAACCGTGCCCTTGACCAGGAATGGAACCCACAACCCTTTGGTGCACAGACTGAGGCTCTAATAATTTAGCAGCACTGTCCAGGGCTATTATCCCCATTTTATAGATAAGAAAATAAAGTTCAGATAGGTTAAGTAATTTGCCCCAGATACAATAAAAAGTAGAACTGAATTTAGGCAATGTATTTCTACAACTGACCCTCTTTTCCATTAGGCAGAAGGTGAAAATTTAAAGTATGGCCTTTGCAAGATCATACAACGGAGTAAATGGTGTTGGGAAAATTGGGCAGGTACCTGCAAAAAGATGAAACTGGAACACCAACTTACACCATACACAAGAATAAACTCAAAATGTGTAAAAGGCATGTAAGTTGTGAAACCATAAAAATCCTAGAAGAAAACGTAGGCAGCAAAATATCAGACATCTCACATATCAGATTTTTCACAGAGAAACAAAGGAAAAAGTAAACAAACGGGACTACATCAAACTAAAAAGCTCTGCACAGCCAAGGAATCCAGCATCAAAATGAAAAGGGAACCCACAGCATGGGAGAACATATTTGCCAATGATACATGTGATAAGGGGTTACTTTCCAAAATATATAAAGTACTCATACAACTCAACAAAAGGAAGACAATCTAATTTAAAAAAAAATGGGCAGAAGACCTGAATAGACACTTCTCCACAGAGGACATACAGAAGGCCAAGAGACATACTCAATGTCACTAATTTTCGGAGAGATGCAAATTAAAATTACAATGAAGTAGTACCACTTCATACCTACCAGAATGGCTATCATCAATAAACCAACAAACAGTAAGTGCTGGCTTCCATTTGACCCAGTGATTCCAATTCTATGAATATATCCTAAGAAGCCTGAAATACCAATCAGAAAGAATATATGCATCCCTATGTTTATAGCGGTCTTATTTACAATAGCTAAGATCTGAAAACAGCCCAAGTGCTCATCAGTTGATGAGTACATAAAAAAGCTGTGGTAAATTTATACAATGGAATACTATGCAGCTATAAAAAAAGGATATTACTTTTTGAGATCTGGAAAGTATTATGCTAAGTGAAATAAACCAGTCAGAGAAAGACATGTATCACATGATCTCACTTATATGTGGAATCTAATGAACAAAATAAACAGATGAACAAAATAGATCCAGAGACATTGAAGCATGCAACAGACTGATGTATTTCAGAGGAAACAGGGTAGGGCAGGAAGAGATTAACCAAAGAATTTATATGCATATGTGTATAACCCATGGACACAGACAATAGTTCAGTGAAGGTCTGAGGAGGGGGCAGGAGCGGGGTGGAGGAGGTCAATGGGGGGAAAAAAAGGGACATTAAAGATACATTTTAAAAATAAAGTATGACCTATGTTTTAAGGTAAATTTTAGAAAGTGGTTAGTTATATGTGTTGCTCATATGTAATAGCATTCACTTAACGTAACATTGACATTGATCAACATGTCCATTTCTACAATTACTTTGAATAGCAGTTTAATTAGAATTAATTTACTATGTGTTTCTGAAATAATAAAAGTTTGCCAAGAATGAAGTGATGAAAGAAAACAAAAGGCACTTTCGAAGCATCATCAAATCTTAGGTTTGAAAGAGAGAATTCTATGTGGTTTTGCTGATATCAGAATTCACCTTAAATATTCTTATATATCAGAGTAGTACCCTCTATTAAAACACAACACAACACAACACAACACAACACAACACAACACCACACAACACCACACAACACAACACAACAAAAAAAGAGCCCTGGCCGGGTACTTAGTTGGTTAGGGCTTCGTCCCCATACACCAATGTTGTGGGTTAGGTCTCCAGTCAGGCCCCATACAGGAGGCAACCAAGGAATGCATAAATATCATAACCAATGAGGTTTATCAGAGTCATGATTATTGCTAATTGAAAACTTTGCCCAATACCCAGCATGACAACTTGAAATATAGTTGGCTTCGGTAATTTTTAACAGTCTCTATGGAGACTGAATTTAAAAAAATAAGTGGAACAACAAATCAATGTTTCTCTCTCTCTCTCTCTCAAAATCAATTATAAAAACACCCAGCATGTAGTGACTTTATTAAATTTAGGTTATTTCCATGTAATTGCTGAATTATTTTCTCAATAATCATACCGAAAATCTTAAATTTTCCTGGAGCGTGATGTAAAGCACTTGGCCTGTGGTTAATCTTACTAACTTTCCTTCCCTCTTGAAAAAGAAGGATGTTTTGCTGACGTCAGAATTTACCTTAAATATAATATTCTTATACTAGAGGCCCGGTGCACGAAATTCGTGCACAGAGGGGGGTTGTCCCTCAGCCCAGCCTGTACCCTCTCCAGTCTGGGACCCCTCAAGGGATGTCCGACTGCCCGTTTAGGCCCGATCCCTGGGATCGGGCCTAAACGGGCAGTCGGACATCCCTCTCACAATCCGGGACTGCTGGCTCCCAACTGCTTGCCTGCCTGCCTTCCTGATTGCCCCTAACCGCTTCTGCCTGCCAGCCTGATCACCCCCTAACCACTCTGCTGCCAGCCTGTTTGCCCCCAACTTCCCTCCTCTGCCAGCCTGGTTACCCCTAACTGCCCTCTCCTGCAGGGTTGATCACCTCCAACTGCCCTCCCTTGCAGGCCTGGTCCTTCTCAACTGACCTCCCTTGTAGGCCGGGTGCCTCCCAACTGCCCTCTCCTGCTGGCCATCTTGTGTCCACATGGGGGCAGGATCTTTGACCACATGGGGGCAGCTATATTGTGTGTTGCAGTGATGATCAATCTGCATATTACTCTTTTATTAGATAGGATAGAGGCCTGGTACAGGGGTGGGGACCAGCTGGTTTGCCCTGAAGGGTGTCCCTGATCAGGGTGGGGTTCCCTTGGGGCATGGGGCGGCCTGAGCGAGGGGCCTGTGGTGGTTTGCAGGCCGGCCACGCCCCCTGGCAATGCAAGCGGAGGCCCTGGTATCTGGAATTTATTTTCCTTCTACAATTGAAACTTTGTAGCCTGGAGCAGAGCCAAGCCTGGGGCTCCTTTGGAGGCCTGCAGCCATTTGTGTTGGGGTTATAATTGAAACTTTGTTGCCTTAAGCAGGTGGGCCCAGCCAGGGTGTGTGGAAAGCTTTGCTTCCCCTGTTGCCGGCGGCAACCCTGGCCTGCTCTCTCAAGCTCCATTCTGCCGCCATTTGTTTGAATTTGTTTACCTTCTATAATTGAAACTTTGTAGCTTGAGTGGAGGCTTAGGCCTGCAACGGCTGGCAGAAAGCTTGGCTTCCTATGTTACCTGGGAAACCTTGCTCTCTGTGGCTGTAGCCATCTTGGTTTGGGTTAATTTGCATACTTGCTCTGATTGGATGGTGGGTGTGGTTTGTGGGCGTGACTTGTGGGTGTGTCGGAGGTATGGTCAATTTGCATATTTGTCTATTATTAGATAGGATACCAGAGTAGTAGCCTCTATTAAAACAAAACAAAATAAGAGCCCTCGCCGGGTAGCTTAGGCCCTTCTGTGCCTGTTGCCATGGTTACTAAAAAATGCCCAAGGATGGTGCTCCATCATCTGTAAGCCTCTGGGGTCTCTGGGAAGTGTTCTCCTGGGGCATCAGAGCCTCCACCCTGGGGTGACAAGCAGAGCAAGCTCTCATTATGTCCCCCGTATGGGGCCTTGGTTTCTCTCAGCCAGCAGGCTCTCCTCTTTCCAGAGTGAAGTCTCCTGATGGTGAAGATGGAAAGAAAATGGAAGCACAATGGTTCTGAGTTTTCTCTACTAGAGCCAGCCATGGCCCTATCCCTTTCTTTCTGTGCTTCACTGCTGAGCCACAGACCTTTTTGCTTTTAGGGATGTGCTTCAGAGGCCTCTGTGCACCAAACTCTCTGAGCCTGTTTCAGGCCGGTGCTCTTCTCTCACCACCCTTGGCCGTGTCCGTGCTTTCATCTCCAGCTCCTGCCCTTTTAAATCTGAGCACACCAGAGAGCTTTGCACACAGCTTGCTTTTCTTCCTCATTCAAGTTCTAATACTACAATCGCAAATAATTCCAATATTGAGAGTATCCTGTTCTCTTACACTATTTCTCATTTTTAATTGTACCCATCTTTGACTATTGGAAATCTGCTTTCCTAATCCCTAACGTGACTTTGTTGGACTCAACCTAGCTTTCTTTTGTGAGATCATTATGATTCCATGGGTTTCCTTTCTACCTCCTCTCCAAGTTTTTCGTCATTTTCCCTGTACTAAGAGATAATTTTCCTCACAAGAATCAAGTCCAGAAAGAGCATTCAAATTCCCCCTTTAAAGGGAAATTATAATTTATTCAAATTCCAAAGTAGAAAGGAAATTTCAAAATTAATTGAAATCTCTGAATAAGGAACAAAATGTATTTATTCTTTTGTTTGTTTGTTTGTTTGTTTGCTTTTGTTAATCCTCACCATAGGATATTTTTCCATTGATTTTTAGAGAGAATGAAAGAGAGATGGGGAGAGACAGAGAGAAACATCGATGTGAGAGTAACATGTCAATTGGTTGTCTCCTGCAGGAGCCCTGACCAGGGCCCCAGGCCAAGGACGAGCCTGCAACCAAGGTACATGCCCTTGACCGGAATCGAACCCGGGACCCTTTCGTCCGCAGGCTGATGCTCTATCCACTGAGCCAAACCGGCTAGGGCGAAAAATGTATTTATTCTTAATGCAATTCCATATTCTCCTCTTTACTGGCGTTAATATGATGTATTTCTCTTAGGGTATTATAATTTATAATGGTGGGTCAAAAATCATGCACAATTGTGTTGATTTAATTGAAAGATTTTAACGTAACTTTTTTTCTTATTTTAATATTCCCTGGACACAGAGCTTTAAAACTTGATGTGTCTTTTGCTATTAGTTATAACTGATTCTTTTAAAAATGTCATAACTTAATTGTACTGTGGCCAAAAATCATGTTTATTTTTAATAATCCAAACTTGATTGTTTCCTACTAATTATTATTATTATTATTATTATTATTTTATGAAGCCTGTTTTCAATCCTAATTTTCATCAGAATAGCTTTTGCTACTTTTGTGTTTGAGCAAGGTAACCTTTTCCAGACTTTTACAACAGATCAGTTTTGACTAAATGATGCATCTAAATGGTGTGGCTAAAACCTCCTTTATTTATTAATAAGTTATAAATGAATAAGTTATAAAGGAAATTCTATCTTAGAGAACCAAATGTAGAGTCTTGCAGAACATAATGCACTGTGAATGTGTGTGTTGTGTATAAAATCAGTCCTCTGGATTGAAAGGGAACAAACACCCTATTTAAAAATGAGTTTAACCATTAGGGTCACTGTCATACCTAACAAGAAGTCCAGGGAGCAGGTCCTGGTTGGTTGATAGCTCCGCAGTGTCATCACAGACCCAGGCTCTTTCCTTTTTACTGCTCTGCCATCACAAGACCAAATTAATGGGTTTAGCAGCTCCAGACACCTCATTCTCGCTAAATAACACCCGGAATCAGGCAGAGAGGAGAGTTTCTCCTCTGCCTTTCTCTCTCTCTCTTAACCTCCCCGCAGGAAAAACTTCATTCAAAACACTTTTTTTGCAACACTTTGCACACACGCTTACACACATATTACATATATTTTTGCCTTATATACTGTACATGTATTTACAATATTATTGAAATTTATAAACAGGCTACAATTTAATATACTGTATTTGAACATTATTAAGGCAAGAAAAATTAACTCCACTTGCCCTCATTGTTTAATAAATTAGATAAGTAAACGGAGAAAGAGGAAGATATCTTTTAAAAAAAATAAGGGACCCCTGATCGGTTTGGCTCAGTGGATAGAGCATCGGCCTGCAAATTGAAAGGTCCCAGGTTTGATTCTGGTCAAGGGCATGTACCTTGGTGGCAGACACATCCCTAGTAGGAGGTGTGCAGGAGGCAGCTGATCGATGTTTCTCTCTCATCAATGTTTCTAACTCTCTATCCCTCTCCCTTCCTCTCTGTAAAAAAAAAAAAATCAATAAAATATATTTTAAAAAATAATGGAGATGAGAATCATCATTACTCAGATTTAGGCATGTTTGTTGATAAATCACATTCTCTGAAAGAAAACTCTACCAGTAAAAACCTAATGTAATATGAGTAACTATAGATTGATTAGGGGTTAATTCTAACTTCTAGTACCACTATTTAAAAAAAAAAAAACAACAACAACAGTGAATTCTATTAAAATAATCTTCTAATTTGTATTTACATAAGGAAGAAAACAGAATATTTTAGGACTTAGCTTTTAATGAATCCCTGTCCTGTATCTGCAAATTACCAGAATTGGAATCATGTTCTAGGTTTCTTCTAACCATACTCCCTATGCGAATCTGTGTGAACTGGTTTGAGTTAACATTAATTTTTGCATGTAAGCCCAGCTTTAACAGATGAGCCTGTTTATACATGAAAGTGAATAGATTATGAAAGCTGCAATTAAGGAAAGGGCATGTATACTTTGCTTATTTAATTGCCAATTAAATGAAGGTGCTTGAAGAAAGTTTAAACTTTGCTCTGGCTGGTGTGGCTCAGTCAGTTGGAGTGTCGTCTTATACACCAAAAGGTTTCTGGTTCAATTCCCAGTCAGGCATGTGCAGGAGGCAACAGATCGATGTTTCTCTCTTACATTGATCTCTTTCTCTCTCTCTCTCTCTCTCTCTCTCTCTCTCTCTCTCTCTCTCTCTCTCTCTGTGTGTGTGTGTGTGTCTTTCCCTCCCTCTCTCTAAGATCATTGAAAATAAAAAACAAAAATATAATAATGCTATATTTAAAAAACAAAAGAAAAAAACTTAAACTTTATAGTTGGCACAAAACCTTTAGCAAATAAGAGTTATGGATTATTTCTTTGTTTCATTCAGGAAATTCTATCAGATGAGAGTGTTAGTCAGACTTCCATTCCCACAACTCTACTGACCCAGCTCTCACAGTATTCGTCAACATGATGTCTGCTGCTAAATCCATTGTGTTTGGCTCGATATTGATCTGACGGGTGCTCTCTGAAGTGTTACACACTGCTGACCACGTCCTCCTTTGGAAAGCTGTCCTCCCATGGTTTCTATGACACCACATTCTCCTGGGTGTCCATTGCTCCCTGTTTGCTTATCCTGGCTCTTCTGCTGCTGACCACACCTTAAATATTGGCGTTCTGTGGTTCTCTCTTCTCCTCCACCTTCTCCAGGGAGTAAGAGCACCTAACTAACATGTTCTTATTCACATCCATGGCTTTAAAAATGATAAACAAAGTGGAATCTGTGTTTAAGTGCCCTGACCTCTCTCCTCCACTCAAGCAAGACCTGCTAAACAGCTCCACGGGGATGTCTCATATCCATCTCAAACTCACATGTTTAATTATGAACCCATGGGCTTCCCCTCAAGACTGCTCTTTCTTTTATGGTTACTCTTTTTGATGAATGGCACTACTGTCAACTTACTGGTGCAGGTCATTTTGGGAACAATTTCAGATTCCTTTTTGAGCTTTTTTTTCACCCTCACGAAGCTTTTTCCAAGTTCATGTTTTCCATGTCTGGAATTTACCTCCATCCCTGCAGCCACAAATGTAGTCAAAGACCTTATTTTCTCGTCTTGGATATTGTGGTGGTCTTTGAACTGTTCTCCTATCTAGTCCATTCCTCACACTCTCCCCAGCATGAACTACTTAAAATATAAACCCAGTCATTTCCCCTGGTTGAATGAAATCCTTTCATGTGTCTGCATCGCCTTCCAGAAGGTTTACTGTACCTTCCGAACCGGTCCTGACTTAGCTGCCGAGTGTCGCTTATTACCACCCCCTCTCTCCTTTACTCCACCTATTCTGTATGCTCCAGCAGTACTGAAATATTTTCCATTACCAGCATATGCCACGCTTTCTCACGTTAGTGCTGCGGGTATGATATTCCGGCTTCCTGAGATGCCTTCTCTAATTTGTCACTTGGCTGATGCTCTTCCTTTAGGAATCAGCATAGGCTTCCCTGTTTGAAGAGACCTTGCCCACACCAGTCTGGTTTAGGCCGCCTCTGATGTGATCCCTATTACTCTGTGAATATCAAAGTCCTTATTTTATACCATCTGTTTGCCTGTTGTTCCTAGTTACCAAAGCATTTTTGTGGGAGCAACGGTATCTTATTGGTCCTTGGAAGCACCCCAATTTGAATGGGCCTTTAATATATGCTCACTGAATGTTGAATAAATGAGGCAACTAGTGCAGGTAGAAGGTAAGTTTTGTGACTCTTTTAGAGAAAAACGGAAAATAAACAAAACCTTAAAGATGAACAGACTGTCAAACTACAGCGGGAAGGAAGGGGAGGGTTGGGAGCGGGGGAGCAGTAAGAGATCAACCAAAGGACTTGTATGCATGCATATAAGCATAACCAATGGACATAGATACTGGGGGGAGAAGGGGAGGGCATCGGTGGGAGGGGGGAGACCGGGGAGAAGTTAATGGGGGGGAAAAGGAGACATATGTACTACTATTTGTATTACTATAAACAATAAAAAAATAAAACCTTAAAGATATTTATAAGGGACCATTTGAGGTCATATTTTCGTAGGGAATATGGACATTTTGATTATAGTGGAAACATTATTTTGCTTTTTTTGTTAGTTTAACCGAAGACCTTTGGTTGAGGGAGATGCCTGGACATTGGTGATGAGCACACGTCTTCAGACACCAGTCAAGGTACCTCTAGTGTTTGCTCTGGATGAATCAGCTTGTGCTCTGAAAATGCATTTTCCTCATCTGCCAAATGAGGAATGTATTCACCTTAGACGTTTGCTGTGAAGGTTTAAATAGACTTATATGAAAAGTATCTGGATATGTTAAGTGTTCAGTAGATATTGATTATCTTTCACTTTCTTTGAGTAGCTTATTGACCTAATAGGTTGGTAGATGATGTCATTTTCAGATGAGGGAAATACATCATTTGGCCTTCAGATAATATGGATTATAGAATCTAAGTACTTAAAAATTGGATCTACTTGTTCTTTAATTATGGTAGCTTTGTAAGTTGTGGAATAAACTCATTTTATAGTAATTAATATCATATAAATTATTTTTTTACTGTATAACAATATAGAAGCATCTATAATTTTCCTAATTATCTATTATAATTAGTCTATTATATTGACAAAAGTGGTCTAATTTTAGTCCTTTCTTGAAAGCATTTTAAAGTATACTAAATAATGTATAAGTGTGCAGAGTTAAAATAAGTACAAATGATAATCCATATATTGAAAATTACTGTGTGCAAAGTCATACATTTAATAATTTATTTCTTTGCTCTTGCGAGTGGCATAAAGCACTGTTCATAATTCTGGAAAGTAAATCACATTAATGTGGGAAATTGGATTAAAAGGGAGACTAATTCGGGTAGTTACTAAAATAAGTTTTCAGATAAATAAACTAAATCTAGGCAGTAAATTGGGCAATTTAACATTTTTAAGTATTCCACAAACATTTGAAATTATTATTAAAGGTTTCCCTAAAGTCAACCCTGTACCTTTTCAGGGTAAATAATTACTTGACTTGAAAGCCTTGGCAAAGGGAATAAAGCTGCTATTCCCAACCCCCCTCGCTTTATGGGTTCTTTCCCCCACAGGTCTCTAGCAGGTTAAACTGGCTACACATTGGCTTCTTTTCACAAGATATAAGTAATTACTTTAAATTGTTCCGGTTTATTAAGTGAAATCCAAAGTAGCTTCTGTGCCTACCTGACATTTAGTTAATGAGCACAGTGGTACCTTCAGGAGATTAATGGAACTTTGATAAAGGGCTGGTTTCATTGGTGAAGTAGCACATCTGGATTTCATTGGGCAAGGGGTGAAATAATCCATATATTTGAATGCAGTTTAATGTATTACATTGTAATTTTGATTGTTGCCAAAAGACAATTTGCCACAAGACAATTTGCCGCCTGAAGGAAGAAGCTGGAGGATAACTCATATAAATAAATACAATCTACCAAGAAATATTAATTGAGTACCTACTATGTTCCAGGCTCTGGGTACGTATTATGACAAATACAAAGAAACATAAGACTTAGTATCTATTGTAAGCAAATTAATTGGGAAACATGTATGTATGCATGACAATGCTCTGGACACTTCCATATATTTTGAATTTATATTTTAGTAATCAAGTTTTCACTGATCTCTCTGTGTAGGACAGTGTGTTGATAATAGTAAGTATTAAACATGATTTATTATTTCACTTAAAATTTTCTCAGAGAAAAAGGGCATTGAGGTAAAAATAAGTAAAAGGCAACATGTGATAAGGTCAAATATTAATAACCCTTACATTTGCATAACATTTTAAAAGTGCTCTCATGTATTAAAATTATTCTTCTTAGTCCTGCTTTTCCCCTTAAGCTACCGATATACCTTCCTTTTTTGTAGTTATTCTCTCAGATTGCCTGAAAGTCTAATATACAAGGTGGAGCAAAAGTAGGCCCACAGTTGTTTGTATGAAACATAATACAATCATTAATAAATAATAGTACAAGGATAAACTCTGAGTTTTGCATACCCACAGCTGTAAGCCTACTTTTGCCCCACCCTGTATGCTCATGTATCCATTATTTCTCCTTTCTTTAGGCTCTCACTCCACTATCATACAATTTTGTCTGTGTAACCTCACGAAGCTTTCCCCCAGCACCCAAATTAAATGATATCTTCCTTTCTCTTACCACTGGAGCTCTCCGTCCTGGTTGACACCAAAAACTATTTTTGAAACACTCTACTCCTCTGACTTCCCTAATACCACTTTCTGCTGCTTCTCCTTTGTCTCTTTCCCATCAGGTGGAAGGACTTGCCTAGAACAGTGTTCACCAAAGTGGTAGGTAAGCTCCTAGCTGCCCCTGGGATCATAAGATGGCTTTGCATGGTACATGGGCACCCACGGAGATGGGAGTATCTGTCAGGGAACCTCAAAAGAGGAGGGTTTTATGAAGTGAAAATTTTAAGAAAATAAGAATGGGGACAGGAAAGGGTGGAGGTTTCTCTGACACCAACCTTCAGTGGTTGTTCCCTTTGCATGTCCTCAAACAACAGCCCAGACATCTTCCTCTCTGGTTGCTCTGAGAATCTGTAACCTCAGACTTGAGGGCCAGGGCTTGAGGACAGCTCAGGCTACACCAGGGTCCAACGCTGGGAGCTTGGGATAAAGTGGTTGGGGAAGACGGGAGACTGTAGCCTTGGGTTTCGATTCAGCAGCCACCAAAAGAAAGAATGGGGTGAAGAGTAGCTCTGGAACCAGACTTTGGGTTTATATTGAGCTCTGTCACTTACTAGCTATGAAACCAGAGGAAATCTCATACCAAACCAAGGAGTCTTTCCTGCTGCTTCTCACTCACCATGAATCTTCCCACACTCAGCAGCAAGTCCTGCCAACTCTATCCCCAAATCCATCTACTTCTTTCCACTACCACTGCGGTCCAGGCCACCATCACTTTTTGCTGGGCTAATGTACAAGCTTCGAACTTTGTGTCCTTTCCTTCTTTTGCCATTTAGACACTATTCTTCATAGAGCACCCGGCACGATATCTTTGAAATGAAATCAGGTTAATGTTGCTCTCCTAATTAAAACCCTCCAATTTTTCTTTCCATTGCAGAGTATAACTTCCAAACACTTAAGCATAGCTAAAGGCCTTGTTTGATATTGAATATAATTGTTCCCCATTCCAATTTCTCTGTTTTCCCTGAACGTGCCAAGCTTGTTCTGGTCTTAAGGACTTTGCAATAGCTGTTTCTTTTTTTTTTTTTTAAATATATTTTATTGACTTTTTACAGAGAGGAAGGGAGAGGGATAGAAAGCTAGAAACATCGATGAGAGAGAAACATCGATCAGCTGCCTCCTGCACACCCCCCACCGGGGATGTGCCCGCAACCAAGGTACATGCCCCTGACCGGAATCGAACCCGGGACCCTTCAGTCTGCAGGCCGACACTCTATCCACTGAGCCAAACCGGTTTTGGCGCAATAGCTGTTTCTTATGCCTTTCAGATCTCAGCTCAAATGTCCCTTCACAGACCAAACCCTACTTAAACAACCCCTCCTCCTCTCCCCCACCAGCTCCTAATACTTATCTGGTACATAACTCACTTCCCCTAAACACATCTCTGGTACATAACTTACTTCCTTCATAGCTTGTCACTATCAGAAATTATACTGTTTATTCTTGCCCCAGCCATTGCTAGCACATAAGTGACCTGACTATGTTTATTCTGTTTGTCTTTGCTATCTCAATGCCTAGAATGATGGCTGGCATACAGTAAGTAGTCAACAAATGTTGGTTGATTATTGAATGAATGAGCTCAGTACATCTCTTTGAGACCAGAATTTCCAGTGAGAGAGAATAAAATGAGATTTTATATACATTACATATATATGGTATATTATATAATATCATTAAATATATAATATACTAGAGGCCCGGTGCACGAAATTCGTGCATGGAGGGGGGTTGTTCCTCAGCCCAGCCTGTACCCTCTCCAATATGGGACCCCTTGAGGGATGTCCGACTGCCCGTTTAGGCCCGATCCTACCGGGATCGGGCCTAAACGGGCAGTCGGACATCCCTCTCACAATCCAGGACTGCTGGCTCCCAACTGCTTGCCTGCCTGCCTTCCTGATTGCCCCTAACCGCTTCTGCCTGCCAGCCTGATCACCCCCTAACCACTCTGCTGCCAGCCTGTTTGCCCCCAACTTCCCTCCTCTGCCGACCTGGTTACCACTAATTGCCCTCTCCTGCAGGGTTGATCACCTCCAACTGCCCTCCCTTGCAGGCCTGGTCCTTCTCAACTGACCTCCCTTGTAGGCTGGGTGCCTCCCAACTGCCCTCTCCTGCTGGCCATCTTGTGGTGGCCATCTTGTGTCCACATGGGAGCAGGATCTTTGACCACATGGGGGCAGCTATATTGTGTGTTGCAGTGATGATCAATCTGTATATTACTCTTTTATTAGATAGGATAGAGGCCTGGTACAGGGGTGGGGGCCAGCTGGTTTGCCCTGAAGGGCGTCCCGGATCAGGTGGGGGTTCCCTTGGGGCGTGGGGTGGCCTGAGCGAGGGGCCTTTGGTGGTTTGCAGGCGGGCCACGCCCCCTGGCAACGCAAGCGGAGGCCCTGGTATCTGGAATTTATTTTCCTTCTACAATTGAAACTTTGTAGCCTGGAGCAGAGCCAAGCCTGGGGCTCCCTCCGAGGCCGGTAGCCATTTGTGTTGGGGTTATAATTGAAACTTTGTAGCCTTAAGCGGGTGGGCCCGGCCAGGGTGTGCAGAAAGCTTTCCTTCCCCTGTTGCCGGTGGCAACCCTGGCCTGCTCTCTCAAGCTCCATTCTGCTGCCATTTGTTTGAATTTGTTTACCTTCTATAATTGAAACTTTGTAGCTTGAGTGGAGGCTTAGGCCTGGCAAGGGCAGGCGGAAAGCTTGGCTTCCTCTGTTACCTAGGAAACCTTGCTCTCTGTGGCTGTAGCCATCTTGGTTTGGGTTAATTTGCATGCTCGCTCTGATTGGGTGGTGGGCGTGGCTTGTGGGTGTGTCGGAGGCATGGTCAATTTGCATATCTGTCTATTATTAGATAGGATAATCTCATTTCATATATTGATGTGTAAAATCTCATTATATATAATATACACATAAATTGAGATTATATTCAGATGCCAGATCTCTATCTGTATCTACCAAGCAAAAGGCCTGGCCATATTGAGTGTAATAAATGGTAGGTGTTATATTTTCCATGCATAAGACATGATAAACTCAGGATCCTAGGGACAAGTTCTGACACTAATTCATTCAGCTGACAATGCTTATTGAAAAACTTGTAGTTTCTCAGAAATGTCATCTGAAGAACTGGTTAAAACATTTTCAAAATTATGAGGAGGCCACTTGATAGCAGGTCTTCGTAAATATTTTCTCAAACCAGATGGCAATGACTCAGGGGAAAGAAACCCTTTGGAGATCACTGTCTGACTTTTACCAAATTTCCTGACCCACTCAGAAAATTTGGAATTCCATTCAGAAGGCTATTGGAGAAAATAATTTTAAAACACTTGTTTTAAAAAAAATATGTTTTTATTGATTTCAGAGAGAGAAAGTGAGAGGGAGCAATAGAAACATCAATGATGAGAGAGAATTGTCCATTGGCTGCCTCCTGTACCATGACCTCCTGGTTCATAGGTCAATGCTCAACCATTGAACCACACAACGGCTGGGCAACACCTATATCATTTTGATTAGGAATTAATTCTCAGTATCCAACTTTTCTTGAGAAGATCATTAAATACCTTTTGGATATTCAGCTCATCTTCGTTTTGAACTATGAAATATTGAGCTGAATACAGTATTCGTTTTCAATTGACTGATTAGAATGAAAATAAGTTTTTTCTTCTTATTTTCATGTGTGCACTTTTGCAAATCAATTAGCTCTGTCATTGCTTGAAGATCGTTATTCATTTTATAATTGGGTAGCACTTCTTTGTTTTCATAGTATTTGCTTTTATAGTTATTTCCTGTTTACAAAGTCAGACAGTGGAATTTATATGTTTGAGTAAATATATTATCCTTCTTAAAAAAAAAAGGTTTAGATAAAGTGCTTATGGTGATAATATAGTATTATTTTAAAATAAATTTATTTTGTAAAAAGGGCTTTTCTTTAAAGAAAGCTTTGAATAAGTGACAAAGTTAGTGTGCAGATATGGTAGGGTCATGAGGATGGTAAATGGCAACTGAAGCTGGAGAACCAGAGGTTTATCTCGAGTGGCATTTCTATCTGTGGTGCAGGACTAGTTTTGTTTCCTAAATTTTCAGTTCACTGCAGGATGCTTTTATAAAATACAATAACAATTAGTTACTAGAGAAATAAAAGTAGTAAAAAAGACATCAAAAGGACAAGCTTAAAATTTAAATTATTAGATTCAACCCTCACAAATAATTCTGTGAAATTTCTACTCTTAATTTCAGCACGGGCTTTTTTGCATCCTGATAACAGTTTGAGGCTGACAGGCAGTTCATGGACCACAGTCTGAGTAACACTGGCCTAGAGAAAGGGTACAGACTGGGGCGAGGTCAGTATTTAAGGATGGATCGGAGGAAGGGCAATTGCATTGTCTCCTTTTTCAAATCCTATTTCTAAATAGTCACTACTAATTCTTATTATTCTTTCCTCTTCATTCCCAAGCAAGTTCAAGCCCTTGTTTCTCTTAAGTTACTAAAAACTGAGGCCTATAAAAGTTTACTAAGAAATTGTCAATGACTATTGATATTGTCCTGTATATACTTCAAAATCTCTTTGAATATAGATCTGTAAGGCTTTTCTTTGGAATTTAGTACCAGGAAAAGATTTCCTTCTTACCAGTAAGAACTGATATGCTTCCTTTGATTCTTTCAATCAGACAAGGAGGGTTACATAACACATTCTGTTATATACCTCATGGGTTGTTTTTTGTTTTTTTTTGCTGGGAAAATCAGAGATAGATTTAATATACAATCACAGTAATTATATTGGTTTTCTATATTCTTCTTCATTTACATAGGTTTTATTTTTCTGTTGTATGAATTCCCAAACTGAGAAAAGGAATAGGTATTGGAAAATTCAAGATATTGTTATTTTTCCAGTACTTCTATCCAAATAAAGGTGAAAGAGCTTAGAGCTTAAGAAAAATAAAACACACACAAAAAAAAAACACCTTAAGTAACACGTTATCCTTTTTTAAAGATTAATTTATGAGTTCTTCTAAATATTTTGAGTAGATAAAGGCTACAGAGCTAGAGATTTAAATGTTGTTTTATTGTGTCTATTTCATTGGCATGGAATTTAAATTATCCTCTGGGATTGAAACAGTTAACAGGAGGGCTCATGATTTTCTGGTTATTGTTGATAGACTGTTGGAAGTAGAACTAGATTTGTTCAGGATATGAAGTAGGCATGATTCATCTAGTTATTTTGAAAGGGTTGTCTGATCCAGTTCCGGGAGAAATGCATTTGTTTGCCTGCTCCACTAAGGAGGAAGGCAGACGCAAAGTGGATTGTATGACACCATGATTACTGGCCTTAGATAAGGAGCTCAAACTGCAGTGTCAACCTGAGGTCATCTAGGCAAAGAGGTGGGGAATGGGATTTGGAAATACCTGGAAGCAAAGTCTTTGCCTAAAGTCAGCTTAAACCTGTATTCCTCTAGGGACATTCTTTTTTTGTTGTTGTTTTGTTTTTCCAAATTAGTTTAATTTGACACACATTCTTGTGGGAAGTCCAATAACTCTTGAGTTTTTTCAGTATTTTCTGTGTAACTGCTGGTAGGAAGAGATGCCATTCAAGGTCTATCTTGTAAAGTCGCCACAGAGGGATTAGTCGTCAGGAGGATTGGAACTATGAGATGATGTATTCAATGAAAAAGTGTAGAAAATACCATGGTTTAGTGGCAATGATGAATTTATTGAGATTTAAATTGATATTTGGATTTTCCACCCATAATGAACACTGAGTCAGGAGCATTTTGCAACATCAAGATTATCATCCTTTATTAGTGATTGCAGTCTGGGAAGTCTTTAATGTGCTACTCAGTTGACTTAATGTAGGAGAAATGAGAAAGGGAACAAATTCCTGAAATATTTACACTAGAAGAAAGTGCTGGTTGCTTGCTCTACTAAAAAATCACAGTAATGCATTTAAGACATTTATATAAAAGTCACTTCACTCATCATCATAAGGTATTTATTTTATGTGCTTCCTTGCTGCATGGAATGTCCATTTTTACTGGAAAAAACTTTAGTACAGAAACTGTGACTTAGTGGTTTACATGTGATAGGAGGAATGAGATAACTTTTATTAGCTGTGTTAATGGAAGAAAATTTTTTCCAGCTCTATTAGGAATGTTCTGGAATAAAACTGCAACAATATACCAGAAAATCTAGGCTAAAAAAACTAAACATTTTATTTTATATTATAAAAGTACTAGAGGCCCGATGCACTGAATTCGTGCAGGGGGGTGGGGGAGTCCCTCAGCCCAGCCTGCGCCCTCTTGCAATCCGGTACCCCCTCACACCTAACCACCCCACCTGCTCGCTCCTTACCACTTGGCTCACCGCTTCTTAACACTGTCATGGAGGCAGGAGAGGTTCCCATCACCGCCACTGCGCTCACCATCCATGAACCCGGCTTCTGGCTGAGTGGCGCTCCCGCTGTGGGAGAGCACTGACCATCAGGGGGCAGCTTCTGCATTGAGCGTTTGCCCCCTGGTGGTCAGTGCGTGTCATAGCGACCGGTCGTTCTGGTCATTTTGATCATTCCGCCTTAACGGTGACTGGCTTTTATATATATAGATGATAATAAGAAATGGGCTTATTGATGTAGCAATACTGTTTATTGCACACACACACAACAACAAAACAAAACACAATGCAACATTGACAGAGAAGTTAAGCAAAGTATAAAGGAAAAAGTTATATTAGTAAATGATCGGATTTCATAAATAATAGGAACACAATATATGGAACCTGCATATCCTCCATATTTGGGCAATAATTTAAAAAGCAGTTCATTTAAACACTTGCTATAACTCTAGAATATTTATATTGCTAAAGTTGATTTAAATAGAGCGGATACTTCAACTGTTATAATCTAACTAGAGGCCTGGTGCACGATATTTGTGCAGTGGGGTGGGGGGAGTCCCTCAGCCCAGCCTGCGCCCTCTCACAGTCCAGGGCCCCTTGGGGGATGTCCAACTGCCGGCTTAGGCAGGCGAATATCCCCCGAGGGGTCCTTAGCACTGCCGCGGAGGCAGGAGGGGCTCCCGCTGTGGAGGCACACTGACTACCAGGGGGCAGCTCCTGCATTGAGTGTCTTCCCCCTGGTGGTCAGTGTGTGTCATAGCAAGCAGTCATTCTGCCGTTCAGTTGATTTGCATATTAGCCTTTTTTTATATAAGATTTTATAGAATTATGGATTTGAATGCTAAAATAGCAACATAATAATAGTCTCTTCTGACCATAATGAGAACTATTTGTAATTCATATTAATATCCTTAAGTTATTCTATATTCAAGCAAAACGATTACTGTGGAATTCACTTTTGAAGATAACTAATTTATACTTTGACATTAGTTGGACTGCACAGGTATATCTTGTATAAAATATTTAGTCGCTGAGAAATTAGAAGTCCCAAAAGAAATTGTTTTCCCTTTTTATCTTTCATATTCTCTAGACAGTTTCCCCTCAGATGATATATTTCAAAAGCATAAGAGAAAAGAACTTTCTGTATAAATGAATTCTAGTGTTTAAAGTGAAATCTTTTAAACACATTTCAAAAATTTCCCTTTTCGTGGTGTGCATGTAACCAAGCAACAGATTATGTAAGTAATCAACCTCACAATCAGTAGGAATTGGATTGTAAGTTTTTTTTATATTTACTTTGCAATTGTATTCTAGAACCTTTTGCTGCTACAGCACCATGGTTTTCTAGATCCTTAATGTTTCCCTAAAATTGCTGGAACCCTTACGCCATGTTCCTTGCTATGTAACATGTCAAATTTTTAAAAAAGTGTTTTTATTGATTCTCTTTTTTAGAGGGAGAGGAAATGAGAGGGGCAGAAAGATAGAAACATCAACTGGCTGCCTCCAGCATGTTCCCCACTGGGGATGGACCCCGCAGCAACCGGGGCATGTGCCCTGACTGGGAATTGAACCGGTGACCTCTTGGTTCATGGGTCCATGCTCAACCCCTGAGCCATATCAGCTGATCTATAATGTGTCAGATTTTTGTGTCTTCTCAGGGGTCTTAGGTTATCATGGTCTGTCTGGTCTGGGCTCCTTTCTCTGCTGAGTTATTTTATATTTGAAAATGTTCTTAATGTTTTCCCTTCTCTGCATCATGTTGAGCCAGGTAGGGAATTTATTCTTTTCTTTTTTAAGTTCTACTTAAAAATATCAATCCCAGAAAGCATTACCATAAGTAGAAGTCCTACTGAATCTATCTATATATATATAAAAAGCCTAACTGACCATTACAACTGAATGACAGGAATGACCAGTCGACCAGTCACTATGACGCACACTGACCACCAGGGGGCAGATGCTCAACGCAGGAGCTGGTGGTCAGTGCGCTCCTACAGGGGGAGCTCCGATCAGCTGACCAATGGGTGCCAGTCACAGGGTTCATGGCTGGCAAGCACGCTGCAGTGGTGCAAGCCTCTCCTGATCAGGACTGGACTGGGTGTGAGCCTGCGGCTGGTGCAGTGGGGCCAGGATGAGTGGGAGCTGCAGGCAGGAGCAGCAGGCAGCGTTGGACTGCCAGTTTCAGCCCAATCCTCATAGGCCATGCCGAGGGAGCCCACTGGTGCATGAGTCCGTGCACCGGGCCTCTAGTATTCTATAATGGCAGAGACTTAATCAAGAAAGGTCAAATATCTTAGAATGGAATGTTAAGAACACCTGGCCCAAAGATCCTTTGCTCCTTTCTAAATATGGGTGTTGACCTCTAGCCATAATGCTCTCCCATCCTTTCCTCTCTCCCAGTCTCATTTTCTGAGACCCAAATATTCATAATTTTAAACAAAGAGGTGCGGAGCTACCTATTTTCATTATCTTGGCTTCCGTTGGCCCAAGCCTTCATCTCCCCATTAGTAGTTTAGCAAGATACTCTCCAATACAAAGACACTGATGATGTCTCATGTAGCTATTCATCCTCTTGCATTGATAGTAGTAGATGCCAAGATCAAATTCCATGTTCTCCGATATTTTTTTCATCTTTTGATGTAGAATTTCCTGAAAAAGAAACTGTGAAATCACCATTTCATCTTTTTTTTTTCCTGACAATTAAAAAAAAAAGCTTCTGCTGACATTTTACCGTAAGTATGATGTTAGCTATAGTTTTGTGTGTTTTTTTAAAGATATACTTTATCATGTTAAGGAAGGACCAATTCATTCCTAATTTGCTAAATTGTTTGATTTTATCATGAATGAATCTACAATTTTAGTAATTATTTTCCTGAAATTGTTAAGATCTGATAATTATTCCTCTTTTTTTGTGTGTGTTAAATAACTTTAATAGATTTTTCTAATCCTAAATGATTCATGTATTCTTCAAGTACACCATACTTGTTACCACTGTTTAAAATACAGTGGAAAATTAAATCTTCTAATATTTCATTAGGAATTTTAGATCTATTTTAAGAAATGAGATTGAACTATAGTTTTCCTTTCTTACTCTGTCCTTTATCAATTTTGATATTAAAGCAATACTAGTTTTATAAAAGGAAGTGAGAAGCTTGCTCACTTTTTACAATTCAGGAATTGTTTATAAAAGATTCAGCTTTTGCCTGACTGGCATGGCTCAGTGGTTGAGCTTCGACCTATGAACCAGGAGGTCATGATTCGATTCCAGTTGGGGCACATGCCCAGGTTGTGGGCTTGATCCTCATTGGGGGGCATGCAGGAAGGAGCCGATCAATGGTTCTCTCTAATCATTTATGTTGCTATCTCTCTCTTCCTCCCCTTTCTTCTCTGAAATCAATAATAAGTAATAAGAAATATTAAATGTCTTTATGCTACCTCATTCTTGAATGAGTTAAACTGAGTATTCTATGTTATTTTCCCTGAGCACTTTGATGTATTATATCTTTTATTTTTTTGGCCTATATTGTTGCTAATGAGAAGTTTGCTATTCCTCTTATTGTTATTACTTTGTGTGTACATATTTCTGCTATTTCCTCTGGTTACTTTTTTAAAATTATTTTTTAATTTTATTGTTTAAGGTATTACAAATAGTAGTACATATGTCTCTCTTTTTTTTTTTTTCCCCCAATGACCTCCCCCTGGCCTCCCCTACCTCCCGGCACTTGCCCTCATCCCCCGCCCCCAGTATCTTGCATCTGTTGGTTGTGCTTATATGCATGCATACAAGTCCTTCGGTTGATCTTTTATCCTCCCCCGCCAACCCTCCTCTGGTTACTTTAATACTTCCCCTTCCCCCACTTTGTTGTGTCTGGACTTATTTTTATTTACCTTCGAGAACTTGATTCTTCAATTTGTTGATTCATGTCTTTCATCAAAACTAATTCTCAGGTACTTATAACACTTATTTATATAAATATATAGTTATATATAAAATCTATATATATAAAAGCCCAAGTGACCGAATGACCGAACAACCAGTTGACCGGTGGCTATGACACGCACTGACCACCAGGAGACAGACACTCAACACACAAGATTGGGCTCCCTCCTGTCTGGATGGGGCTTGTGGGATCGGGTCCAAACCAGCTATCCAACATCCCCCAAGGGGTCCTGGATTGCGAGAGGGTACAGGCCAGGCCAAGGGACCACCGGTGCACAAATCTGTGCACCAGGCCTATAGTATATTTATAAACTTACAAATATATAATTTATAATAATATATACGTTGCCTCTCCCATTTTCTCTCTATACTTTCTTTCAGACAATTATTTAATGAATAATGTCTTTCTCATTTTTGCCTCTAAATCTTTTAGTTTCTCTCCCACCCATTTTATCTTTATTTTCCTGTTTCACTCTAGGGTATTTCCTTTGGTGTGTTTTTCCAGGTTATAATGTCCATCTTTAGCTGTGTTCCCATCTGCTCCTTACCTAAGTGCAGTGTCAGTGGCCCATGCTCTCCCTAGGACCTTTCCATTTTTTTGGCAGACTTTCAACTGCCAGGATTCCTTTTTTTGGATCAGCAAGCTGGAAATGTTGAAAGTAAGCACCCCTTCCCCCAGACCACTTTACATAACTCAAAAACTGCTGTTTAAATACCCAACTCCCTCACCGCTCAGGTGGGATAATTCTCAGACTTAGGTTTTGCACCACGTTTTAGAGGTTCTGCATGTGATTGAGCTGAGCAGCCTGCTTTGGAAGCTGGCTTAGCAGCATGCCCTTTATTGGCTGCCTTCCTCTGCTGGTATCACTTTTTTACTCTCCTGTCGTTCCATGCACTTCTCTAATAAACTGCCAGGTCTGGCATTTTTGTGTGAGAGTCTGCTTCTGGGAAAACTTCAAACTAAGGCATCCAACCATAATTTTTCATTTTTATAAATTCTATATGATTACTTTCCAATCTGCCTATTTCCCCCCTTACTGTTCCATTTGTTCTTTATGGTTTCAGTTCCTTCCTTTATAGTTTTATTTTAGACTGTCTCAGTTTATAGCCTCTTTTTGTTGGTGAGCTCATGTTTAGCAAGGACTGTATTGTCTGTGGGCGTTCAGTGTGCGTGGTTTGTGAGCATCTCTGAAGAGTGCTTGTCATAAGCAATGTCACCACAATAAATTTAATTTAAAATAAAAAGAGTGTTTGTGATTGTTTATGCCACGGTCCCAGGGTTTTCACTGAGTGGGCACCCATTTTATGTTAATTTCTCAACTTGGAATCATATGAGTGTTATGGACTGAATGTTTGTGTCCCCACAAATTCACACATTGAAATCCTAACACCACCCCAATGTGATGGTATTTGGAAGTGGGGCCTTTTGGAAATAGTTAAATTATGAGGTTGGGGCCCTCATGAATGACATTAGTGCCTTCATGAGAGAGGCAGAGAGCTTGCTTTCTCACTCTTCATGACATGAGGACACAGCGAGAAGATGGCTGTCTGTGAACCAGGAAGTGACTCTCATCAGACACCGAACTTGCCGGTACCTTGATCTTGGACTTCCAGCCTGCAGAACCGGGAGATATAAGTATTTGTTATTTGAGTCACCCAGTCTGTGTTAATTTTGTTATAGCGTTGTGAAATAACTGAGACAACGGGTGATAAAAATGTGGACAGTCTTGGTGCAGTCAATGGCATTTTGGTTTCTCATAAGACTTTATGCACCTGATCTGTGGGCTGGTGAAAAACTTCTCTGGTGTGTCCCTTGGTGGGAGAGGCGAGTTCTTTTGCCTTCTCTTTCGTAGTACGTACGGGCAGGTGTGCGTAGGGATCAGCTGTAGCTACTGTATTGCATGGCAAGAATCACATCTGCTGTCATAGCACAACAAAGCCCTGTGCCCTAGGGCCTCTTTCGGTGTGTGCTGTTTTCCTGAGTCCTTGTGTTTTTGGGTTGTATTTTTACTGCTCCATTTGAAGTTCTCTCTGGCACCTAGGAGTTTCCCTTTTTCTTTCAAGTGTGTCTGAATGCAATGTTTCTATGTGTTTGGAATGTGATGGGAGAGGGGCATCCAATATCAGGTTGGTAGCCCCGTCTGCTATATTGCTGAAATTTTGAGATCCTCTGTTTGAGGCACAGGTTGCTATTGCAGCCACTGCGGAGTGATTCTCCATGGTTCCTTGTGCGTAGTGATTGTGTAATCCACTGAGCTGTGAAATGCTGCCGTGGCTGTGAGGTCCTCAGTGGTCCACTCCATGCCAAGCACAGATAGAGGTACGGGTTATAATGAATGGGGCAAAATGTGTTTAAAATCTCAGAATTTTGTTGTTGTTGTTGTTGTTGTTAACAAGGATGTTTTTTTCCATTGATTTGTAGAAAGAGTGGAAGGGAGGAGGGAGGAGGAGAGAGAGAGAAACATCAATGTGAGAGAGACATATCAGTTGGTTGACTCCTGCCCCAACCCCACCAGGGTCAAACCTGCAACCCAAACCTGCAACCCAGGTACATGCCCTTGATGGGGAATTGAACACTTGATGCTTCCATGCTCAGGCCATGCTCTAACCACTGAGAACACTGGCCAGGGGGTAAAATCCTTAATGGAACAAAGGCATTTCCTATCTGATAAGGAAGATTTATAAGTTAAAAGAAACATTTATGAGGAAAAGATTTTGCAAGAGCAAGCAGGGCACAATGATAGATCTTTTCAAAAGGGCTGTGGCTGATTAGTCTTTCTTTATAGTTCCAGCAGGTGAAAATACAATGAAAGGTAAGTTATATTTGACGCACCCCTAACTGCACATCCACAGATTTTCCTTATAAATACAAAGATCATTTTAAAAAATTGCATGAATATTTGTCTTTTATGAAACCACGAGCATACTAATTAATTCTTGGTAAAACGTTGTGAGCAAATGTATTCATGTCTTTAAGTCCATAAATTTTTAGGGTTCTGTGTTCAATGTTATATTTTCTACTGTCAGGTAACTCCAGACATTTTCAATAGGTACTTAATAGAGTCTTCTTTTTCTTCAATTAACATATATATTTTAAATAATGGTTTTCCAAAACATATGATGTAAAAGCTTAAACTCACTTGTTTCTTAATATACTTTATGCCCATATTCTATATTATATGTGCTAAAATTATTTTTAATCACCAGCCTCTTTTTGAAGCCAGTGTATCTAAATTATGACAATGTTATTATTACAGGTTGGGTCTCAGGAAATCTTGTTAATAGTCTTCCATTATAAATTCCAGAGCCTCAGGGATTGTTTCTCCCTAGAATATGGAAGATATTTATCAGCTACATTGAAGTAAGTCTTGAAAAACACCAACAAAGGGTGCAGAACAATATTAAATGTTAATAAATGGTACCACTTCCTAGAATGTGGTAGTGAAATATATCAAGCCTGAAGTCAGAGGCTCAGAAGGATGTCTGAGTGGTACTTGATTGGAGTATCTCAGATCATTTCGGTATTTTATTTTATTTTCAAATATTTGTATTGATTTCAGAGAGGAAGGAAGAGGGAGAGAGAGATAGGAACATCAGTGATGAGAAAGAATCATTGATCAGTTGCCTCCTGCATACCTGCTACTAGGGGTCGAGCTTGTAACCTGAGCATGGGACCTGACTGGGAATCAAACCATGACCTCCTGAATTATAGGTTGATGCTCAACCACTGAGCCACCCCAGCTGGGAGATTTCTGAATTTTCTAATTCACCAACCATTTCTCTAATTTTTCTACCTATTTCATCACATAGATTTCAGTCTAGGGCTCAATGTTCAACCACCCATTTCAAAGAAGAAAAAGAGATTAAATAGCATACTGTCAGTTTATACTTAGAATGGTTTCAGTGGTCTCAATATAAAAAGGAAAAATAGATGAGAATTGGAGTGAACTATGTCTGGGTTTGAATTCTAGGTTTATCCCTTACCAGTCTATGAGTTTAAACAAATTTAGCCTCTCCAAGAACTGGACATGATTACTATTGCCTACCTTTCTGGGTTAATGTAAGAATTACATTAAAACATAAATATTAAGACACCCCATTATCTGGCATATAATAACATCATAGTAAAAACCACACGTGCCCTGACCAGGGATCAAACCCACAACCGGGGTATGTGCCCTGACCTGAAATCAAAACCGCTACCTTTTGGTGTACAGAAAGATGCTCCAACCAACTGAGCCAACTGGCTAGGGCATAGTAAACACTCCTTCCCCATCATATTTACCTGATAGTTCTTAGTTTTTGTATACATTCAGACATTACTATCAAATCTGTCCAGAAGAAAAGTTTTATTCTGAACTTGTTTCAACAAACATTTAACAGGAAACTTTTATCTGTCAGCTCATGCTGCACAAGAGTAAATAATACAGGAGTAGACTGTTCCTGAAATTGATTCATCTCTGTTTAATGCATTAGTCTTTATAAACGGACTTATGTTTCAAGTGGGTTTGTATTGATTTACCCACAGTGTTTCACTTGGTCCTTCATGTGACCCAGATCACAGGTACTTGAGAGTGGACAGAACCAAAGTCAAAGCAGAGTAAGCAAGGCCAGTGCCTCCTGGGGTGCTGGTAGTCCAGGTCATGAGGTTAATTAGTATACCAGCTAGGACTGAATTCTGATGCGACATTTTCCCTCATGTCCAAAACATCAACCCAAGCAAAAAACACATTTAACCCTTTGCACTCGCTTGCTTTTTTCTCGATTCCTTTACTCTACTCGGGATTTAATTTTTTAAATACCCCAGATTTTACAAAGCGCAGCAGTAGAATAAAAAACTGGAGTTTCTTTTCATACAAACTTATTTATTTGGATTTTTTTTATATTTCAAATTATTGATACATTCAATAACCGTCACACTCGACATCCGAGTGCAAAAGGTTAAGTTTAGATATTAAAAAAATTAGTAGCATAGGACAAAAATAACCCATTACTTGAATGAGAAGCAACTGTTCAAGAAAGGGAAAATGAGAAGTCTATACAGAAGGAAGTTTAACCCTCTACGTGATGGGTAAAAATACCATGTGTGGCCAAAGACCAATAGATGGAACCTTCAAAAGTGGAAATTGAATGTAGAGTTATTGTTTAATGGGTAAAAAGTTTGTTTGGGATGATGAACAAGTCCTGGAAATAGATAGCAGTGATGGTTGCACAGCAGTATGACTCTACCTAACCACACTGAATTTTGTGCACTTAAAAAGTGTTAAAATGGTAAGAGTTATGTTATCTCTATTTTGCCACAACAATACATACAAACAATGGAAATATAGTCACCCACAAAAAAGTGGAAGTTGTCTGGTTGAATCTCAGGCTTCTCTAGGAAACCATTCCACTTCCTTATTTCTATAGCTAAAATGCTAAGGCACTGCACTTCTTTTTTTTTTTTTTTTTAGCTTGTGAACCTGCACATGGATGTATATTTATGTTTCCTGTAACCTTCTCTACTTAAGAGGAGTCAGGAGCTTTATATAGAAAGTATTATGTAGAGAAGGTAATTATGTATTTTCTGACTTAAAGCCATTCTCTAATAATCATACAACACTTCATATTTCTCAACGCACTTTTATATCTATTATCTCAATTGATCTGCAGAACTCAGAAGGCATTACCTTTGTTTTACACATTTGACAAAGTGGAAATACATAGAGATTAAGGCCTCACTATAGTCATCAGCAGGACTAGAATCTGGGCATCCGGGTACTGAGTTAACATTCTTATACTCATGACAATGGGGCTTTCATTTTACAGGTATGTGTGAAGAGTGAAGAAAACCATGGTCAATCACATCAATGTTTGCCTTTTCTGGAAGTGATCAGTAATAATAAGTAGGACCAACACCAAGATAATTGAAAATTTTATTTTCTAGACAAAAATTTTGGGATTATATAGTCATACCCTGAATATAAAAATAATTTAATACAAATATTGCATCAAAATAATTTCAGTAAGCCAGGCCATACTTATCGTTATAGCTAGCAAATGCAAAAAAATAATCTGCAAAGCTATCTATCATGGGGTTAATCAGTCTTAAACACCTTTACTGAAGCATACCACCTAATCAAGGCATTCACCTTGCATAATTATGCCCTGATTCATGTGCTGCTATGTTATATATAAGTGCGAACTGAATTTTTGAAATAACTTTGTTGGGTAGAAAAACTAAATTAATAAAGCCAGGAATAAGATTACATGCACAATGATCTTTACTTTTTAACTTTGAGGAGATGCTAGAGAAGAACATCAAGTTGGACTTGACATTTCTAAGGAACAAAGCAAATGAGAGGCTATTAATTTCCAGACTTATCACTAAGATTAAAACTGTTTTAATTTCCAGACTTATCACTAAGATTAAAACCTCTGAAACATTTTCCCTGTAGATTCACATAAAGAGGACATGGTATGATGCAGTGGAAAATGTCCTTCGAAACATGGATATAGTAGATACAAAAATAGCTTTCATGTCTATGGTTTTTTGATATCCTTCAGTAGAGGCCGATGAATAAAACCAAACATGTTCTATAAGGAATAACTGAGAATCTGTTCCAAAGTCTCAATTTCACGTATAGTAAAAATAATGGAAATAGAATATAACTTGAGCACAAATTCAATTTCAAGGTATTAAAGAATTTATAGTAAACTTTATCAATGCAAAAGTATGCAGGTTAAATAGTGGCGTATATCAGAATCAGTCAGGGAGGGAGACGGGGAAGAAGCAAGACCCTTACCAATTAAAGCATAACACAATGGGTGGGACATTCTTGTTTTCAGGCTTACCTTTAGGCCAATATGGTTAAGGGAAAAGGTTACAGTGGATTGGATGGCAGTGGAATTAGGTGGACAAGGAAGCAGGTAAGACGTAAAAGTAATTAGATAATGAATGACCTCAAAGTAGAGGGAGACATTTAATTTCCTTTCTCAGGCTCTCACTAGGACTTATTAATCCCTTTATGAAATCAGTGACGTAGTTGAATGTACAGAATTTGGAATTGGTGGATCTAACCTATTAGATAGATCCCCTCCCTCCCACCCAAATCTTGACAGATTTGAGTGATGAGATAATTTTGGTAAGATAAAGTCATCTTTGATAAGGCTAGATAAAATAAGGTCCTATGTTTTTGATGTAGTAGGAGGGAAAATACTGTCCTGATATTTTTCCAGCCTTTTTGCACCATTCTTCCAATTAAACAAACATTGAGTACCTGTTGTGTGCCAGGCACGCTAGGCACTAGAAATGCAATGATAAATGTGGCACAGGACCTAGCAAGAAAGACATGTGTAAACACTGCCAAGCAGTATGAGTTGGTTAGAGATATGAATTAGGAACAATGGTTGTATGAAGCATGGGGATTGTTCAATTCCTTGCATGTTGAAGACCAGGGAAGAGTCTAATGAGAATGGAACCCAGACTAAAGAATAGATTTTTAGCCTGGTTGGTGCAGCTCCATGGTTGAGCATTGACCTAAGAGCCAAGAGGTCACCAGTTCAATTCCCTGTCAGGGCACATGCCCATGTTGCAGGCTCAATCCCCAGTAAGGGGCATGTAGGGTGCAGCCGATTGATGATGTTTCTCTCTCATCAATCTTTCTATATCTCTATCTATCTCCTTTCCTCTCTCTCTAAAAATCAGTAAAACACACACACACACACACACACACACACACTTTTTTTTTTTTTTTTTTTTTTTTTAAAGAATAGATCTTTAGTAGTCCTAGGACTTGGGGAAAGTCAGAGGGTCAGAGTAACATAGAAGAACACAGGATAAGCATATTCAGGGAGCTATAGGATTTTTAGTATGAATGGAGATGTTGATGTGTGGGAAGGAAAGTTGGTAAGAAAGGATGTGAGGGAAGTAGATAAGGCTAGATCACCGAGAAAACTGAATTTGGACTCTGGAAATGGAGGCAGCCATTGATACATTTGTTTTTTTTCTTAAGGAAAGGAATAATGTGATTAAATGGCATTTTTATAAAGGTCACTCTGGGAACAGTGCTTCAACTTATTTGGACATGATGCTGGGTGATACTAGAGGGGGAGACCATTACTGGAGACTGGATTAGTCTGCTCAGGCCACCATAACAAAACAACAAAGACTGGGTAGCTTAAACAACAGAACATTTTTCTCACAAACAATGGAACATTTATTTTTCTCACAATCTGGAGGCCACAAGTTTTAGACCAAAGAGCTGGCCAATTCTATTCTGTGTAAGGATTCTCTTACTGGCTTGCATATGGCCACCTTCCCATTGTGTCCTCATATAGCCTTTCCAATGTGTGCATGTGGAGAGACAGTGAGAGCTCTCTGATGTCTCTTCTTATAAGGACACTAATCCTATGAGATCAGGACCCCACCCTTATGACCTCATTCAACCTTAATTACTTCCTTAGTGGTCCCATCTCCAAAAACAACCACTTTAGAGGATAAGGCTTCAACATGAATTTTAGGAAGATGCAATCATTTAGTCCATAACAGACTATTACAGCTGGTCTGTTAAGAGATAATGAGAGCATGAGTTGAGTAGTAGCCATGGGGCAGCAGGGGAAGGATGTCAGAGATGCTAAGGAAATAAAATGAACAGTTCTTTGTGACTGTTTATGTATGTATATTGTGAGATTCCTTAGCCTCCTTAATCATCTGAGTCAGCTGGGAAGTCCCAGGATATGCTGACTACAAGCTGGAGAACCAAGAATGCTGTGTGTAATTCAGCTGAATCCGAAGTTCTGAGAACCAGGAGAACCGATGTCTGAGGGCAGGAGAAGATGGATGGCCTACCTCAGCAGAGAGCAATTCACCCCTCCTCTGCCTTTTAGTTCTCCTTAGGCCAGTGATGGGCAACCTTTTGAGCTTGGTGTGTCAAACTTGGCCAAAAAACTGAGCGTAACTCGGGTAGTGTGTCACTTTGAGGAAAAAACATTAGTTCGCAAATGTTTCATCCTCGGCATGCGGCCGCCTCAGTGGCCGCGTGTCATCAGAAATAGCTACGCGTGTCAGTGCTGACACACGTGTCATAGGTTCGCCATCACTGCCTTAGGCCCTCAACATGCTGGACGATGCCCACCCACAGTGGTGAGGGTGACCTTCTTTACTCAGCCTACCCATTCAAATGCCAATCAGTTCCAGAAACATCCGAAGACACACCCAGAAATAAGGTTTTACCAGCTATATCTGAGCATCCCTTAGCCCAGTCGAGGTGACACAAAATTAACCATCACAACTGATTAGATGGTAGTACTGCTAATAAGAATAAAGATTATGGGGGAGAGATTCTGATTGTGGGAAAAGCTGGTAAAATTAGTTTAGGATGTTGAGTGTGAAGTATCTGTGGGACTTGTGGGCAAAAAATGTCCAGTGAGCAGCTGGATTTATAGGTGTTTGATTCAAGTAAGAATAACCTAGCTGGATGTACAGGGCTGGGGTCATTAGCCCTCAGAGCCATAATGAGAGGGTGAGCATGGACAGGCAGGTGTGGAACAAGAAGAGAAGAGGATCAAGGGTTGATTTGTATGAAGGAGCTGGGCATGGCAACACCAAAACAAACAAGCAAACAAACAAACAAAACCCCAAAGCAAAAACAACAGAAACCCTTGCTAAATGTCTTATTATTTTATTTAAAGTGTAGGAGAAAAAATAGAATACTTTTGATTTAATAATTTCCAACATTAGACTCTTACCCTTATTTTATTTTGCGGGGGGGGGGGTGTAGGTATTTTTATTGATTTCAGAGAGGAAGAGGGAAAGGGGAGAGGGAGCAAGAGATGAAACATCAATGATGAGAGAGAATCAATCATCAGCTGCCTCCTGCACATCCCACACTGGGGATTGAGCCCACAACCTAGGCATGTGCTATAACTGGGAATCGAACCATGAGCTTCTGGTTCATAGGTGGACGCTCAACCACTGAGCCACACTGGCCAGGCAGGCGTCACCCTTATTCTTAGTAATTTTGTATGAGCACATCCCCACCTTTATTGCTGACCCAAAGCGGTTTTTTTGCTAATAAAAGAGAATCTTCTGGAAGGTGGTGTAATGAGTAAAGGATTGTACTTAGCTATAAATTTAACTTCTGTAACTCCAGCTGCGGAATGAAGTCATTTATTACAGGGAAAATTGCTGGGTCTGAAGGAGAAGACAAATGGTTGCCTCTTTGCCCTGGTTTACACAGGACGATGGCTCGCGCGCAGCTCCTCACAGGCGAGGGTCTGCTCTGCAGAGGCTACTTCCAGGCCTTTATGAGGCCTGTGGTCTTCGGGGCTGTTACACGGGCCAAGTGGCTCCTCTTACAGGTGGGAAGGGCTGTTCTAAGAGTTCCTGCCTGTGCTCTGGGTCAAGGGATCTGTCTCTTTTTATGAGAGCTGAGCTTGTCAGCAGATGAAAAGCAAACCAAATCAATAATGGGAGAAGAAAATACTACAAAACTGAAGGAAATCTATTGTGAGCGAACATAAACTGAAATGAAAAATGAATAGTAAAAGTGAGTGTACAGAGCCTAGTATCCCAAAGCAGGTGATAACCCATGCGAAGTACAAGATGGCCTACTCCATCCAAATGGTGGTGGAGAAAGTGTCGTCAATGTCCCCATGGACATGCAGGGCAATAACACGGAAAGCCTGGGAGAGAAAGCAAGTGACTGTTTTTTTTTTTTTTTATCCATCAGGCTTTTAAATTGTATTTATTGTATTTATTAGGCTTCTTGGATTAAGTCAAAGCTACAGTAAAATTGTTTCTCTGAGCCCTGGCCTGGTGACTCAGTTGACTGGAGCATTGTCCCCCATGCCAAAAGGTTGCGGGTTTGATTCCCGGTCAGGGCACATACCTGGGTTGTGGGTTCCATTCCAAGCCTGGGTGGATATGGGAGGCAACTGATCAATGTTTCTCTCTCACATCAATGTCTTTCTTTCTCAGTCTCTCTCTTCTCCTTCCCCTCTCTCTAAAATCAATAAACATATCCTTGGGTGAGGATAAAAAAAAAGTCTCTCTGAGAAACTTCTATGACTAGGATGGCCTTGATTTTATTTTTTAATATTTTATTTATTTAGCCTAGAGGAGAAAGTTAATAATACCCATTTCCACAAAGCAAAATATTCATCAGTTCTATTTTTGTTTAAGGCTGTTATCATCTCAAGTATTTCCACAGGAAATAAAGAGCAATGGCAACTTACATGAATGTGGAGCCTAAAAAATATTGAAAAATTGAAAGAAAACAGGCAAGACCATTTTTATTAAATTGGGTTGCCTTTGGGTTAAAAATGTTATCTAAGTTAGATATAAGGAATAAATGTTATGAAATAGAAAATGAGGAATTAAACCCCAAAATTATTTAACACAGAACAGAATCAGATTCCTTGATCCCCCCCTTGAGGTTGAAGATATTGCTGTTGCGTAATCATGTTAGCCAAAGGACTGCTTTATACTTAGGATGATCATCCAGGAACTTTTAAGTTGTAGTCAAAAGTTGTGAGGTACATTTTACTAAAAAAGTACCATCCAGCTAATTAACAGAGAAGGTTTCACAGAAAACTCTATAATGATAGAGTTTTTTATCATAGAGCCCTGATTCCACAGGGAAGGCTACATTGTAATCACACAAATGGAGGCTGGTTAGGTGGTAGGAACTGGCTGAGCAAAAGCAGAAAGTGCAGGAGGGAGTAGAGGGGAAGGAAATAAACCCCAACAGAGGGAAATATTTAAACCTGTTTTTGAAATGTCTACATCTTCTAGAATAACAACATGGCAATATCTTTTGTTCAGGTGGGAAAAAGGGACGTAAAGAGTTGCAATGCATTGAGAAATGCAAGCAGAGGCTGATGTGCTCTGTTGGAGAGAGAGGGTAGCATTGCCGCCTTCACTAATATAGAGCATGCTGCCTGTGACATGTGACAGTTCCATGACAGGACAGATTTGTACCGGTATGCCCCAAAATTATCCTCAGCAAAGGAGTTTGCCTTACACAAAAGTTCTTAGGATATAACATCTCAATTTCTTAATTACTTTTCGAATAAAACACTATACTTAGGGAAGCCACTTTGCTTCAATCTTTGAACCTCAAGCTAGTTTCCAATGCTTATGGATGTCACCTGACAAATTGGAAATAAAAGAGGCTACATTTTATAGACTTTTTGAAAAAGAATTTGTTTCCTGAGAATATTATTTCATAATCACCAAGTTTTGCTGTCTTTGTAAATACATTTTTTAAAGGTAAACCAAGTGTGGTATTGTCACTAGCACAGCTATACAGCTATAGGATGAATGATTTTAATGTTATGTGAATGATTATTCGTGGGTTGGGATAAAATTTCCAGAGTCAGTATCATTGTGCTCAAGAGGAGCTATGCTTTAAATAATTTAAATAGAAATAAACATGATGGGCTCTGATAAAGGGAGATAAGTGAACCATATTGGCTATGGTGTTGACAAAGGTGAATGTGAAGAGAAAACAAAATTGTTTCATGAACTGTGATGGCAAAAAAAAAGAGAGAGAGAGAAAGAGAGAGAGAGGAAAGAAATAAGAAATATTTCCAAATTATTCTTTCAAATTTATTAATGTGACTAAAATATGTAACCATATTCAATAAGCAGACATATGAACTAAAAGTGTGTCTATTCAAGTTGGTAAAAAACTTTCTAAAAAATCTTATTGGCAAAATGGGGGTTACCTTATATTACTCAGTCACATACAGTACATAGGGCAGAGAGAGGTCCTCACACCCCATTGTAGCCTGATTAAACACCATGCACTGGACTGAATACATTAGATTCCTTGCTCTTCCGGAACCTTCTGATGGTCTGCTGTGGCCTATATATATTGAACAAAGACTGAAGGGCTGTTGACCAGGAAACCTAGTTTCTGGTATAACTTCTATAGTGCCGCGGTGTTCTCTTGGGAGTTTGTTTTCAGTGTCCATCATCCTTAAGGAAGATCATTTCCTGAAGTTCCAATCCTTTTTTTTTTTAATTTTTAAAATTGATTTTAGAAAGAGGAAGGGAGAGACAGAGAGAGAGGGAAGGGGGGGGGGAAGAGAGAGAGAGAGAGAGAGAGAGAGAGAGAGAGAGAGAGAAGGAGAGAGCACACGAGCAAGCACCCGCCCCATGTGGCTAAGTGGTTGAGCATCGACCCATTAACCAGGAGGTCATGGTTCGATTCCCAGTCAGGGCACATGCCCAGGTTGCAGGGCTTGATCCTCAGTTAGGGGTGGGGTGTGCAGGAGGCAGCTGATCAATGATTCTCCCTCTGAAATTGATAAAAACATATTTAAGAGAGAGAGAGAGAGAGAGAGAGAGAGAGAGAGAGAGAGAAACATTTGTTGTTCCACTTGTTTATACATTCATTGGTTGATTCTTGTATATGCCCTGACTGGTGATAGAACCCACAACCTTGGCATACGGGGATGATACTCTAACCAACTGAACTACCCAGTCAGGGCCTGAAGTTTCAATCCTTTATCACTGAGAATCAAAATGAAAGTTATCATCTACTATTTTAACTTTCTTTACACCTACTAGATATAATAAGCACTTAATACCGAAGGTGCTCACAGTTTTTATTATTGTCAGGCTCACATGCTAAGCAATTCACGTGTTTGATGGCATTTTATCCATACAATCTGGTGATGCAGATAGTGTTGTGTTGTTCTAGAGGTGGTAACTGAAGTAAGAAAGGTGAAGTGACTTGATTACAGTCACAGAGCTAGTGAGTGGCAGACCCAGGTGATAACCAAGCTGAGGATTCCAAAATACACATTCTTCATTAAAAAATTGCACTGCCTCCTGAGGATAGAGGTAGGCAGTGGGACTCAGGAGGGACACTAGTCCAACCTGTGGGTTCTGGAAGCGCTTCCTACTGAACACGATGTGGTAGAAGGATCTGAAAAGTGAGTAAGAGTTAGAAACAGGAAAAGGTGGGACAAATATTTTCAGAGAGAACAGCATGAGTAAAAGCCCATGAGTGTGAGAACATTGCTACAAACAGTTTATTGTTGTCAGTGTGTATAGTGTGAGTCAGATTGATGGGAAATACAAAGTGAGAGGGAGGAGGGGAGACTTTATGTAGTTAGAGGACCCTATATGCTCATTATGGAGATTGAATGTTACCCTAGAAAATTGAAATAATTAGAAACAGTAACAGGAGCAACAATAAGAGTACAAAGAAAACCAGTCATCAATAGGGCTTAGAAATAAAACAAGATTTAACTTTCCAGATATAAAAAAGATGAGCTGTTTGCTCTATTTAACTTTTTTATAAAATATTGATTATTGCTTGGACATTAATAAAAACACTTTCAAAACAGGCAAGTCTCCTTAGTAATGTTTCGACCGGAGAAATTGTTAGGAAAACTATGAAGTATTTGAAATTGAATGGCAGCCATTATCATGTCTATCCCCTTGATTAAGGACTTTATTTTGTATCTCATTTAATCCCCATAACAATCCTATGAAGTAGGTGATGACTTCTCAGTTGTACTAGGTAAGCAAAACCAATAAAAAAAACTTCACCAAAGTAAGGTGTCTTGTCCACAGAAATCTAGTTGAAAATGTAGTATGACACAACAAACAAGTGTGGGGAGGATGTGGAGAAAAGGGAGCCTTGTTCACTGCTGGTGGGATCGCAAATGGGTGCAGCCACTGTGGGAAACAGTGTGGAGTTTCCTCAAAAATTAAAAATAGAACTACCTTGTGACCCTGCTATTCCACTTCTGGGTATTTATTTGAAGAAATCCAAATAACTAATTTAACAAGATATATGCACCCCTATGTTTATTGCAGTGTTATTTACAATAGCCAAGATATGGAAGCAACCTAAGTGTTCATCAAGAGACAATTGGATAAAGAAGATGTGGTACGTATATACAATGGAATATTACTCGACCATAAAATAGAATGAAATCTTACCATTTGTGACAACATGGATGGACCTAGAGGGTAATATGCTAAGTGAAATCAGTCAGACAGAGAAAGACAAATACCATATGATTTCACTTATATGTGGAATCTGAAGAACAACCCCCTCCCCCCCCAACCAAACAAAACAGAAACAGACTCATAGATAAGAGAAAAAACTGATGAATTGGGGGGTGGGGTGGGGTGGGGTGGCGGGGATTGTGGGCTGGGTGTAAAAAGATGAAGGATTAAGGAGTATAAATTGGTAGATAAAAAATAGTCATGAGGATGTAAAGTACAGCATAGGGAATATAGTCAATAATATTCACCCTGGCCAGGTAGCTCACTTGGTTAGAGCATTATCCCATATACCAAGGTTTCAGGTTCAATCTCTGGTCAGGACACATACAAAAAGCAAGCAATGATTGCTTGAGAATAATTGAAACAATAAATTGATGTTTCTCTCTCTCATTGTTTCTCTTTCACTTCCTCTCTCTAAAATCAATAAATAAAAAAAATTAAAAAAATATTGTAATAACTATGTTAACCTTTCAACTATGTACTGGAAATATCAGGGGGAACACTTTGTAAATATATGATTGCCTAACCACTATGCTGTATACCTGAAACTAATATAAAATAATATCAGATGTAAATTGTAATTTTAAAAATGTAGTATGATAAAGACTCACTGAACTTAAGATGTTTATTGAAGAGGCTCTGAAAGTTGGTAAGCCAACGACAAAGACTAGGAAGAGTTAACTTTTTCTATGGCAGATGCAGATGTAAAAATGAAGTATATCAGACTCCACAAAATACTACCCCTTCTTAATAATCTGTTGGTAGGCTTCTTCTTCTCCTTCCTCCTCTTCTTCTTCTTCCTCCCCCTCCCCTCCCCTCCTTATCTCCTCCTCCTCCTCCTCCTCCTCCTCCTCCTTCTTCTTCTTTCTTCTTCCTCTTCTAGAATAAGAAAACAAACTAATCTTTTGTAAAGAAAACAATTTACCCAGTACAGTACCATTAAACTTGAGGTCCAGCTAGAAAATACAGTGGGAACTTCATGTGAGCTACTGCATATACCTTCCAAGATATAAAACCCATAAGGAAACCAGAGCTATAACTATGGAAAGATAAATGAGAGTATCTGAACAAGTGAGAACCAGCAGATTAGGCTGTGATTATAAACAACCCTAAAATCTCAGTGGCTTATGACAAGAAATGGTTATTTTTTGTTGGAACTAACTGACCACTGAGGTTTGGCTGGGGGGCTCACTCTGGTACCCGACTAAACCAGCAACCCTATCCAGCAGTGTAGCAAATGGAAAGGGAGCACATGAAATCACACACTGGCTCTTAAAGCTGCCACATGGAAGAAACATATAATTTCTGCTAACATTTCATTGGCCAGAATGAATCACGTGGCCACATCTGATTCAAGGGGAGTAGGGAATTGCATATCCAGAGGGAGAACAACAAAAATTTGGTGAACAACATGACTGACTACTACAGCGAGATCTTAAGAAAAACATCAGTGGAAGCAGCCTAAGACAGGGAAAGTTCTAGAGCTAGGGGGTGGCATTATGGGCTTATAATCATGTGAACACTTGATGACTTATTCACAATGGTGACTAAGGAGAATAAAATTTAATATATAATTTCATATCTATACTAATAAAAGGGTAATATGCTAATTAGACCGGGAGACCTTCCGGACAAAACCAGGGTGGTGGGGCCGAGGCAGAGGCGGTTAGGGGCGATCAGGCCAGGAGGGGAGGGCAGTTGGGAGTGATCAGGCCGGTGGGGGTTCAGCTGGGGGCAAGCAGGCTGCAGTGGGGGGCCAGTTGGGGGCGATCAGGCTGGCAGACAGAGTGGTTAGGGGTGATCACAGGGATCGGGCCTAAACAGCAGTTGGACATCCCCCCGAGGGGTCCCAGATTGGAGAGTGTGCAGGCTAGGCTGAGGGACACCCTCCCTTCCCCCCCCCCCCCCCCCCCCGTGCATGAATTTTGTGCACTAGGCCACTAGTAGTATATAAAAACGTGTTGCAATATCAGGCCAATTTACACTGTGAGAAGTTTGGTGAAGAGCACTATAGGATGTCTCACTGGAAATAGTATTGATAAGGTCACACCAAGGTCACAACAAGGGATGTGTTGTTTATCATCCTCTTCCATTCTCATTGGAGGCTCAATCAAAGCCCCTTATGTTACTTCTAACTCATTTTAGGTGATTCTAGTCATATTTGCAGTTTCACTGCTGTTTGCTGGCATTGACCTAAGGAACTTTCATTATGAATTTGTGTACAAAAATGTCACACATGAGATACAACTCAACATATTGTTGCTTCTATACTTTATTCAGTAAAATATCTAATTTTAAAGGATTTCATAGAGAATGAACTAGATAACTCAAACTTTCTTCATTACAGAAATAACATCTTTTCTAGGGAAAAAATCTGACCTCATAACTTCACTCTTCAAATAGAACAGATTCCTCCCTTTAGAAAGCACATATATGAGAGGTTTCAGGTTGAGTTTCCCCAGAAGCTGATCGTGAGACCAGGAATGCAGGGCAAGTACTGTAGTCTGATTAGGATGTGATCCCACAAAGCACCGGAAGGAGAGTGAGACAGGTAAGGAAGAGACCAACATGAAGTTCCTTAAAGAGCAGGTTACTGCTGTAGGCAACCGAGGCTCTAAGTTGGGGACCTCTGGGATACAGTGTAGAATACAACTTAATACAGGTATACTTGCTTTATTGTAGGTTCGGTTCCAGACCAACACAGTAAAGTGCATCTTAACTATTTTGCTAGGGGAGGGTCTTGTCTTCAGTTTGTAAAAATAAATGCAAGAGCTGTGAAGTGCAATATAGCGAGCTTTGCCTGTATAGTCTTACCTATTGGTGGGGAAGCTGGGGAGATTTTATTTTATTTTTATTTATTTAATTTATTATTATTATTTTTTATTGATTTCAGAGAGGAAGGGAGGAGAGAGAGATAGAAACGGCAATGATGAGAGAAAATCATTGGTAGGCTGCCTCCTGCACACCCCACACTGGGGATCGAGCCTGCAACCCGGGCATATGCCTTGACGGGGGGAATCAAACCATGACCTCCTGGTTCATAGGTCGACACTCAACCACGGAGCCAACCCAGCTGGGCTAGGGAAATTTTAAACCCACTCCCCTCCTTGATTTCTTGAAGCCGGAAACTACCTGGCATTTTCAGCCGGCACCCCTGAACTGGTAAAGTGGGGTCTGGCAGCCAGAAGAAGCCCTTGGACAGAGAAGCAGAGAAGGGAGAGATTTGCCATGAGATGCCATTGGTCTGTGGGTAGGAATGACAGAGGGTGGAGCCCCAAGTGAGGCTCCCACATTGTCATTGCAGGTACTTGGGTTTCTAAGCCCATTTTCTCTGACACACCCATCTTATAGCCTAGATGTTAACTTTTTAAGAAATATTTAAAATGTGCTGGCATCTGAGAAAAGATGCCATCTTTTTAAAAAGTAGCCGTGGGTAGGTCATACATGGAGTGGCCCAAGAGCGGAGGTGGGGGAGCTCTGACCAGCTAAGGACCAAACTTCCTGGGAGAAGTGACTTTGTTCACAAGCAGGCTGGGAAAGGGAGGTGCCTCAGGCAGCTGGCAGGTGTGTTTCAGGAAGCAAGCAGGGAGAAAGCCTTCTTCAAGCCACGTGGACTTTTCACCTAGCAGATGGGCCTACTCCTCATTCCTTGAGAAAAGAGCAACAAGCAGTAGATATTGTCAAAGGTTTGATAATGTTTTAAGGCTCAATTAGTATGCTACAACAGGAAGTGGAGTATTGAGTCTTATTTAGAAGTTAGCGACTCTTGATTTACCCTAAACTCGAGTATTTTCCAGAGGTAGCAGAATAAAATTGTCTAGAAAGCAGATCCCCGAGGCTAGGGGAAAGTAAGGTTTTCTTTGGGGGGAGGGTACAGTTCTCCTCAAAAGAGAATTCTGGAAGTCATAATTAAACAAAGAGGAAAATGTGCCAGACAAGAGTGGGTGGGGGCTGTTTTGTCTCTGTGGTTGGTGTGGTGCGTTCAAGATCCCTAACCTAAGATGAGGCTTTGGGCTTCCAATAGGTGAGTAGCTGCCCAGGAGACCCAGGGCTCCAGGAAGAGGGGCGCAGGTGCCTGGGCCCCGCAGCTGAGAAGGCTCAAGCACACGGAGGCGGGCCGGGCGGGCCGGGCGGGCCCGGAGTCCTGACTCCGAGGCCTGGCGGCTGCTCGCCCAGATCGGAGGGCGGGACGCGCGCGCAGGAACCCGGCCCGACGGGCGCGGCTCCCACGCGCGCTCGCTGCTGCACGGAGCCTCACGCCCGGGTCCGAATCGCTGCCCTGATCCTTCCCCTCACCCGCTTCTGTTTGCCGCCTATTTCCTCCGACCTCACTGCCCAGCGCTGCGCGCGGCCAAACTAAAGAAACTCGTTTCGTTCTTCCAGGGGAGCGGGGAAAGCGCGTGGCCCCCTGCCCCTGCACCAGGGGTCGCCCGGCGGACCGGCTGGAGGACGAGCTAGCGGGCGTCTCTGGTCTCGGGATGCGGTGGTCCCCGTTTCTCCTTCTGTACCCCGCGCCCCGCGCGCTCACTCCGGGAGAAGTTGGTTGCAAAGTTTCTGAGCGAGGAGTGGGCTCTTGCAAGCGGAGCTCAGGGCTGGGGCTGTCGCCGGAGGCGAGGACAGAAGCCCTCCTCGCGGCTTCTTTGTTCTGCGCTGGGGGACAGACCTGGCCAGGAGTCGCCAGGCGGGAGAGGGGACCGCCAGCCGCGACATTCCGGACCCAGCAGGGGCTCTTTGCTTCCTCCACACCTCCTCCTTCAGGCATCTCCCCCACCCCCACCCCTACCCCGGCACTGCCCCCAGGGCCCCGAGCCTCCTTCCTCTACCCCAACCCGTTACCCCCAAACTTCACCGTCCCACCGAGACCCCACGTCTAGGATGAGAAGGAGTTAGGTTTAAGCAAAGGTGCGCTCGGCGGTACCTCCTGGAGGGTGGGTATTTGCTTTGGGAAGTCGGGTTTTTCCTTTGCCCTACAAACTGTTTTTCCCCACTCGGGCCCCCATTCTTTCCTATTTTCCCCACCTCTCGGCTTTCTTCCTTTTCAATTCTAGTGAGATGTACATATAAGAACTATTAGCGCTGCTCCGAGTCACTCAGAGAGCCAGTGCTGTGGGCCGCACTCGGGATGAGGGTCTAAAGATGGGGGGGGGGGGGGAGCTGAGGGTGGGGTCCCCAATTCTGGAGTTCGGGGAAACGACTGGTAAAGGACCTGAGGAAGGGTCTGTAGCTGTCCCTGGTCCAGACACCTGATTTACTCGGCGCTGAGGGAGGGGACGGAAAGAGGGGATGCTCGGCTGGGCCGCGCCAGGGGTACCGGATGGGAGGCGGCCAGGGACCCAGAGTCAGATCTTTGGGGAGAGGACTAGGCAGTGGCGTAGGGAAGGAAGCGGGAGAGGAGCGCTTGGCTCCAGGGCAGAAGGGACGTGGGGCCATCCAGAGCCTTGCCGTCGCGGATGGAGGTTCAGGCAAATCTGAGTCAGAGAGGTGGGCTCGACGTCCAGGTGGGGATCCGCTCTCCAGTCCCTGGACCGAGCTGCGCAGCGCCAGCAGCAACAGGTACTCTGGAGCTGGGCTTTGTCCCGAGGATTAGTGGGCTCTCCCCAGGGACTCCGTGGTGGGGTGCGCGGGGGAGGAGGGTGTTCCAACACTTGGAACCCCTCTGGGTTGTTTTTGGTGAGTTGGGTGGAGGGGTGAATGCGGGTGGAAGAACGAGGATGGAGAGCCTGGGGTGCGCCACACCTCTGATTGTGTAAGCCGCCGGTATCTTCTGGGGTTGACCCTCTGCCCTTCGCATTTTGTCTACTGGGATGATGAAAAACGGACGGAAACTCGATGCCAAAGTGGATTGTTCACGTTGGCTGGCAGGGAAAGTGCGAACAAAGAGGCGCATCTCCCGGAAACAATGATTTTGGAGATTCCCCTTCGCAGACTTGAGCGGGCTCGGGAGGAGGCGGTCTGGAGGGAGGGGACCAGGACCGGCATCTCCGGGCCAAGTGGGAGCGAGGTGGTGAAAGGACTGGGTCGGGTCGAATGGCGTGGAGCTGGGGACTGCGCGGCCCCGGCGTCTCGGAGGTTCGAGAGCTGGGCGGGAGATGCGGGGAGGGAGGGGGCGGGGAGGGAGGGAGGGAGGGAGGGAGGGGAGGGGAGAGGAAGAAGGGGTGAGAGGGAGAACCTGCCGCCGCTCGCCGCCTCTTTGTCTGCTCCGGGACTGGGAACAAAGGGGGGGACTCTGATGAACTCTCCTCCCCGCGCCCCGGACGCCCGGGTGTCTCCCTCTCACAACTTTGCCGCCACGACTTTCTGCGCTGTCAGGCCACACCAAAGTGCCCGCGCGCCTCTCGGACCGCAACCGGGGAGCGTCTCTGCAAATTGTGACCAAGTGGGAGGAAGGTGAGTGGAAGACTGTTGTCTTGTTTACCTCTCTTCTCCTTAATGCGCCCAGCTCCCCGCCCCGGGAGGACCGGGGAGTCGTCCAGTGACGAAGTTTGGCTGGAAAGTTGTGCCTCCTTTCCGCGCACCCTTCTCTTTTGTTCTTTAACGAACTTGCAGGGATGGTTTTATTTGTTCGTTTTTAATAGGCAAAAGCCAAGCAGGCGTTTATCCCAAGTGCCTCTTTCTGTGAGGAGCTGGGGGGGGTGGGAGGAAGGGCATATCAATCCAGGGGGCATTGCCTCGCCTTCCCCCAGTTGCGCGCACACGCGAGAAATGGATGGGGTCTGTCCAGTCTCACCCCCACCTCGCCCAGACTTTGTCATGCAAAAGAAAAAGATATGGAGCTGGGGTGGGGGGGGGGGGGTGGGGGCGGGAGGGTCCTTTCCTCACCGTTTTATAACTTAACTGTCTGCGGAGCGCCAGGAGATCTAACGCACAATGCCAAAGCTGCAACAATAGAATGCAGAAAAGATTTGGGTTGGAGGGGTGTGGACTCTTGTGTTTGTGGTCCAGCGGTTAGAGCAAACAGGTAAGAGTTCTGGAAGATTTATTTGGGGCTGGGGTAGGTGGGAGAAGCCACAGGTTCCAGACTGTCAGAGATGCAGGGATGGAGGGATGGGGCCTGGACCACTAGTTAGAGTCCGCCATCCCCTGCGCCCCTGAGTTTCACCACCCACCCAGAATAACCTATGCTGTCCTTAGGACCCGTCACCACCTCTCTCACTTTACCCCCCTCCCTCGCCCCCCTCCATTTCAATGTGTTTGAACAGAAAGTAGAACGTGAGCCCTGGAAGATCCTCAGACCCTGCCCTCCGCCCGCCTTTTGTGTTTTAACCTTTTGTTTCTATCTGCCACGCCCGCCCCAAAGAGGGATGGCTGTGGCTGCTCCGGCGGGGGCAGAGGCAGCGCAGTCTGCTCCGTCTTTATAGGCAGAGGGAGACTCAGTAACTTTGTTTCCAAGTAGCCTCCCTTTGCAGTGTTTCTAGGTTGGTTCTTGCTCAGATGAAGCAACCACTGTGCAGCTAGTAAACATCTCCACTTTATGTGAAATTTCTTTCAGCGCTTTCTCACTTCACCACAAAAGTTGTTTATTGGTCCTGTCACTTGGTAAATAGAAAAACAGTCAGGGACAGCAGTTGGGAGTTTGTGGAAAGTGGGCAAATGTAGCATGGTTCAGCTTTTAGGATGTGTTTAAATATTAGGGATGTACGGAACAGGCTTCTTGAATCCGACCATGCACATTTAGGTCATTATCTTCAGGTATGTTTAATGCGATCATTCCAAATACCAAGGTAACTTATCACCAGCTCCACTTTCCGCTCCTGTCCCCACCCTAGAACCAGAGCGTTCCTCACAGCCTTGGACTTACCCACCTTTACACTTCGACGTGACAAATGAAACATCCAGACCGAGTCTATTTTAACTTCTTAAAGTCATGCTTTTGTAGAGAAGTACCCATTATTTAAAACTTGCAGCCAGAAAGGATTCAAGTGCCAGAACTATGTAGTTTTGAATTTTTTCATGTCAAAGACTGAAATATAATTGTACGGTTACATTTTTAAAGAAACCGAGTGTGTTGAATGACCTGGAAGCTAACATTACTTAACTTTAATTGTACAGGTGTAATGATTAATATCAGCATCTAGAAAGCATCATGCAGTGCATTGCTCTTTCGGGATCTTTCTATCAGTGAACATTATGGAAGTGCCAATACGACGTCACGCCACTGTTGGAGGAGAAGTTATCACACTTCTTTGTTTGGAGTTACTTAAAAGTTAAAATGTTGGAATTTCTAGGATGCCTTCCCTATGTGGATTACTACAACGTGATCACTGGGAATTCTCCACCTGAAAGGTACTTTTCTTTTTAAATACCCCACAAGTGCTTCATTTTGGGGCTGGTGCTAATGCCATTAGCGCCTTGTCTAGTTATTTTGAGTTTTGCCTGATCACAGTGATTTATGACTTCAGATTTCCTTGTTTTGAACTGGTTTTGGCAGGTTCTTTTTTCATTTGGAATGAGGATTTGAGTACTTTTGATGACATTTTATCAGTTTTATAATGTGCTCTTCACCATTAGCACACAAATGAATGTGGATTATGTTGTCACTAAGGAAAGTTATGTAACAATGATGGATCCAGTATGCAAATGTCTTATTTTGTTTATGATTGATTTTGTCTTTAAATATGGTAGTGATGTTTCTACATTAGCAGAACTTTTGGGGTTTGCATTATTATTTTTTTTTCACTTTTGACATTTCATTTTGGTAAACAAAATCCAAAACTAACCAGACATAAATGAATTCCTAATAACTGGGAATCAATATTGAGTACAATTTCTCACAGAATGAAAACTTGACAGTGTAATAACAAAGAGTCTGTGAGTATGTTTAGTCTTAATGGAATACATCAAGTTTTTTATAACATTCATTAAGAGTCTTCTAGTCCTACTTCTAAGTCTTACAATTCATTTTTGTCTGTCTCTATGAGAAAGCAATTAAAAGTTCACATAAATACTGTTGGTAATATAAGTGTTTCGATGCAGTATTTACTTTCCTTGTTTAACTTTACTTGTTTGCCATGGAAAGTGAGAGTTTTCTTTTGTTTAAAATACATTACTTTGAAATGATTTAAGTTGTAAGATTTGATTCTCAAAATGACTCAATTTAAAGGAAGTTTTAAATGGTATAGATGGCAACTATCATTAATGTATTACTTTGACAAATGTTCAGGTCTGGTAAAAGAAGACAATTAAGAATTAGAAATACTTTTACCCTGTTACAAGTAAAAAACTATTAGGATTTCTTTTTAGTTGTATAAACTTGGGCAAGTTACTTAATCTTCTTGGACTTTAACTTATCAACTATAAAATGAAGATTAAGGAAAATAAACTTTAAGAAATATTTTACCTTTAAGATTGTATGATTTGCTCATTACTCCTGTAATTAAGGTGCATCCTCTCTTGTGAAGTTTCTTTTTAAATTATTGAACAATAGAGTTACTGAGGTGGATAATTTCATGTATGTTAATAATTATTTTGTGTGAATTCATAACTCGGAATATTCGTTGAGGAAATAAGTTTTACATTTTCTGTAAGGTATACTTTTGGTAAAGTGTGCTGTATGGAAATGTCAGAGTTCTTCAAATGTTTTCAACAGAAGTTTATCTGCTGGAATATTTTTTTTTGGGGTAGAGAGTGCAGTATTATTTCTCCTCAAGTGTTTTGCCTACAGATATCTAAAGTGAGTATGTTTGAATTTGTTCTAATGGCTATCCAGTGTTGGGCTCAGAGGTTTAGAAATAGACTTTGGGATAAAAAGACCTGAATTTGAATCCCAGCCAAGGCAACTACTTACCATGATCCATTTGCCAGGTTACTTGGCTTCCCTGGGTCTCAGTCTCCTGACTTGTAAATGGGGATCATAACACTTACCTCATTTTTAAAAGCATATATGTTAGAAAAAACTTAACAGAGGGCTAAGTATCTCTAATCATATGATAAAAGGTACGATCATTGCCTTTTGGAGTAAATTAGTGACATTTTGGTACTCCCAACTTTCTTTGTTGACTGCCTTACCGATTTCAAGCCACATTAACCAAAAATATTCACTGAAATATTCAAAGTCAATTTGGATAGAATTTTTCACATATTTAAATGTTTTTCTCTGAAAATAGGTTCTGTTCAAGTCTGTTATCCGGTTAAGTGTAGATTAATTCACTTTGACAAACATTTATTAAGTGTAAGCATGTGGTAGGAGATGTGGTCATAGAGGAAATGGGAATACGGTGAGCAGATCACATGGATCCTTAAAGGCCATTGTGAGGACTTGGGATTTTTCACTCAGGGATGGGAGATTCCATTGGGGGGTTTAAACAATGATTGCTTTGATGTAATTAGTGTTGTAACATGGTGGTTCTGGCTGGCTGTATTGAGATCATATAACCTAGCTCAAGTGTAAGCATGTTGCTGAAGGTAATAGCTTCATCTTGGGATTTTTGGTCCTTCTGTTTCCTTCTAGAAATTTCTGTGAATTGAGATAATAGCAAGTTTCTAGAATGGATTTACTCAATTTCTCTATTTTCAATGTTATCCATGATGAATAGGTTTAGATATAGTTTTAAAATTTTTGTTATTCACTTTACAGCTATCGTATAAAGTGATAGTTCAGTGGTTTCTTGATGAGGAAATGAAAAATGAACATTTTCTGATATTAATTTTTTATAGAATGGTCTTTATTTAAATAGAAAACTCACAGTTAGTATAAACAACACTTAGAAGACTAGCATATCATCGTGAAATGAAGTTTAAGTCCTGGGTTTTCATTTTCTAGATTTGTAATTTAGCAAGATTTGCCTTCTCTGAGTGATTATTTAGGTTGATGAAAATTATATTCATTTACCTTTAGGAAATTTCTGATGGGAATGTTAAAGTATTGCTTCTTCTCATTTGTAATCTACCAGCGGGTAGTTGCCTAGAAATGTTAAGAAGAAAAATATGAAATCAGTTAATATTTAAATGAGAAAATATTTCCCCACCAAATGTTTCCAAAACTTTGTTTGTGGACCACATCTATTTTAATCAGAAGATTATATTATTAGTATAGCACCTACTAATATAATCATTTGTAATTATAGGTTTTAAAGTGATAAATTCCTTTACATTTTTATATATGATGTTAATTCTTAAATTATAACCAAATATGCTTAATAACTTTACTGTAAATACCAAATTTTACAGTCTTGGTTATTTAAAACTGCTCAGTGATGTGGATTAATTTGAATTACTGAAATCAGAACAATCTACCAAAGTATTTGCACTTAATTTACATAGGAAGCAAATCTAAAAATGATGAATACAATACATACTAAGCATTTAATAAGTAAATAAAAAAGCACTGATTTGTTTTTGAACTTTATATTAAGTCTAGGAGGTGATCACCTGAATATTTTGTTATATTTTGAGTACCATTTCTACTTAATTATTTGCTATGAGTTTGTTTAGGTTTAATAGGTGTTCCCAAATTCACACTGATTTCTTCTTCATAGCCTCAAATTTGCTGATTTTTACATTCCAATCATTTCTAAGTACTTTGATGGTAGTTCTGCTTATTATTGTCTAGACACATATATCATGAAACTATGAAACCAACTCCGTTTAATCACTTTTTTCTTATTCTTTCTTTTAAATAATATTTATTTAGTGGCTTCTATGTGCTGGGCATTGTTCTAAGCCCTGAGGATACACAAGAACTAAAAATCCCTGCACTCTTGGAGCTTTTATTAGTGACAATAAAATATATGTTTAAAGGTAGCAACTACTATTGAATAAAATAAAGCAGGAAAGGAAGATAGGGAGTGCGAGGGCAGGGGCTGCAATTTCCAGTGGGATGGCCAGCGATGACTTCATGGGGAAGGTGACACTTCAGGAATGCCATGAGAGAAGTGAATGAATGAGCTACGGGATACTGGGTAGAAGAGCATTCAGGCAGAGGCATGGCACCTGCCTGGTAAATCAGTGGGAAAGCAAGGAGGGCACATTGGCTGGAGTGGAGCGAGCAAAAGGGATGGTGGTAGGAGATGTGGTCATAGAGGAAATAAAAATATGGTGAGCAGATCACATGGATCCTTAAAGGCCATTGTGAGGACTTCGGATTTTTTACTCAGGTACAAGGGATTCCATTGGAGGTTTAAACAGTGATTGTTCTGATGTAAGTCGTGTTGTAACATGGTGGCTCTGGCTGGTGGATTGAGATAATCAGAGCGGACAACGGCAGAAACAGGAGATCATTTAGGGAGCTATTTCAGGTATCAAGTGAGAGGTGATGGCCACTTGGATGAGGGTAAAGTAGCACGGAGGTAGTGAGAAGGGGTTGAATTCTGAAGCTATTTTGGCTGGTGGATTTTCTGATGAAGTGGATAGGAATTATGAAAGAAAGAAGAAGAGTCAAATATGATTCTGAGACTTTTGGTACGAGCACCTGAGCAGACCGAATGCCCAATAACTGAGATGAAATGGGGGCTTGAGGTGCAAGAGACCAGAGCTCAGTTTGGACACATTAATATTAAGATATATTTTAAGCATCTGCCGAAACCGGTTTGGCTCAGTGGATAGAGCGTCAGCCTGCAGACTGAAAGATCCCAGGTTCGATTCTGGTCAAGGGCATGTACCTTGGTTGCGGGCACATCCCCAGTGGGGGGTGTACAGGAGGCAGCTGATTGATGTTTCTTTCTCATTGATGTTTCTAACTATCTCTCTCCCTTCCTCTCTGTGAAAAATCAATAAAATGTATATTAAAAAAAAGATATATTTTAAGCATCTAGACAGGTTAATACACAAGTCTGGTTTTCAGGGAAGAAATCTAGAGATACGAATTTGTGAATTGGAAGAAATTAAATGCTCTTTAAAGCCGTGAGCCTGGATGAGATCACTAAGGGAATCAGTATAGAAAGACAGGAGGTCTAGATACTAAGCCTTGGGGCCCTCAAGGTTTCGAAGTGGGGAAGATGAGAAAGGGCAGGTAAAGAATAGCGGGAAGTCGAGGCCCAGTGAAGAAAGTGTCTCCAGGAGGAAGAAAGATAATCTGTGTCAAGTGCTGCTGATAGATTGAGCCAGATGACGATTAAGAAAGATCTTTGGTTTTAAGCATACGGAGATCAATGCCCATTGGTAGTCTTGGCTAGAGTACTTTTGGTAGATGATGAGAGATTATATCTTTTTTCTAATTTGTGTGATCCATTACATAACTTCAGAAAAATCTTATCTAGTCTAACTAAAATTAATCATGACTTTCTAATTGATAAAATGCTTTCCCATATGTTATCTTAGAGTCTAAGAGAGATGGGATGATAGTGTCTATGTTTATCTTATAGAAGAAGAAATTAAGACTCAGAAGTAAAGTGATTTGTCCAAAGTCACCCAAATAGGAGGTAGCGCTCTTTTAACTTCAAACCCTTTGTCATTCACGACAGGAGGGATAGCAATAATAAAACCAATCTATACTAATAAAAGAGTAATATGTTAATTAGACTGGGAGACCTTTCCGGATGTCCTTCCAGACAAAGCCATAGTGGTGGGGCTGAGGCAGAGGCGGTTAGGGGCAATCAGGCCATGAGGGGAGGGCAGTTGGGGGTGATCAGGTTGGTGGGGCGGGCAGTTGGGGGTGAGCAGGTCAGCGGGGGGGGGTAGTTGGGGGTGAGAAGGCTGGCAGGCGGGGGGTGGGGGGACAAGCAGGCCGACAGGCAGAGTGGTTAGGGGCAATCAGGCAGGCAGGCAGGTGAGCGGTTAGGAGCCAGTGGTCCCAGATTGCGAGAGGGATGTCCCGACTGCCGGTTTAGGCCCTCTAGTTCCAATATAATGGGCTAGAGGTGATAATAGTGGTGTGTACAAAGTATAGGAAGGTAGTGATTACCTTTTGGAGTCAGGGGAGACTACAAAAGGATTTAAAAGATGCATTTTAACAGGTGGCCAAAGTTGAGGCTTGGGAAATATAATGTGCAAAAACGTGGAGGGATGAGACATGGGATGAAAACTGGAATGCATTTGGGATGCCTAAGCCATATGATTCATGTTGAACTTTAAGGAGAGTGAATGAAAGATAGGCCAGAGCGATGCTAGTTCAAGGTTGGATTGAAATACGGTTTCAATAAAACTACTAGGTGTCATCTTGGAGGTCTCTCATGTCACATAAGATAGTTACACACAGTGTCAATCATGTCATATAAGGTAGTTATACACAGCGTGTTAGAGATGCCTGAACCTATGTACATCATAAGCACACTATCTTAGTTCAGGCTGCTGTAAACAAGTAGCGTAGGCTGGGTGGCTTAGAAACAACCAAAATTTACTTCTGATGGTGCTGGAGGCTGAGTGCCGGCAGTTTAATGCCTGCTTCCTGGTCTGTAAACAGCTGTCTTCTTGCAGTGCCCTCAGACGGTGGAAGGGGCAAGGGAGCTCTCTGTGGTCTCTTCTCTAAGGGCACTAATCCCACTCAGGAGGGTGCCACTCTTGTGACCTACCCACTGCCCAAAGGTCCCACCTCCAAATGCCACCATATTGGAAATTAGTTTTCAACATATTCATTTTAATGAATTTTGGGGGCAACCTATGGCAGGTATATTTTCAAAATTCTGTTTCTTCCTTTAAAAGTATAAGTGCACGTGGATTGCACACCACTGAAGAAACTCTGGTGGTTATTTCTAGTCTATGTCAATCAGGACCTTTTGGCATTAAGTAAGATAATTCTTAACCAAGTGGCTTAGTAAGTAAGGACTTTTATTTTATTTTATTCTTTGGCTTCACATTAAAGAAACTTGGACTTGGACTATTCCAGGACTGGCTAATTTAGCGGCTCAGCAATGTCATGGTTCTTGGTTAGCTGATTTTCTCCTTCTGGTCTTGAGCTGCAGCTTTAAGCATCGTGTCTCCACTTGGGAACCAAAGATAGGAAGATAGAAAGGGTTGAATCTTTGCCATATATTTATATACATATTTTTTTTCTTCTTTTAAATGTACTCTATTCAATGATTTCTTTGGGTAAATGTACAGAGTTGTGCAAACTTCGCCGTTTTTAGAACTTTCTATCACCCCCAAAATATCTCTGGTGCCCATTTGCAGTTAATTTCTGTTCTCACCCACTGGTCTCAGGCAACCACTAGTGTACTTTCTCTCTTTATAGAGTTGTTTTCCCTGGACTTTCTCATACATAAATGGAATTGTACAAGGAGTGGGTGTTTTTGTCTGGCTTCTTTCTCACTATCAAGTTTCTGCTCATCCATGTAGTAGCATGAATCAGTAGCTTGTTGCTTTTATTCCCTGAGTAGTGTTCCATGTATGGATGTGTTACGTTTTGCTTTTCTGTTCACCAGATGACAGACATGTGGGTTGTTTCCATTTCTAAGCTATCATGAATATTTTTGTGAATATTTTTGCATAACTTTTTGCATGGACATGTATTTTCATTTCTCTGAGGTAGATATGTAGGAGACAAATTGCTATATTGTATGGTAAATTAAAACTTCTTAAGAAACTGCCAAACTGTTTTCCAGGTTTGAGGGTTCCACTCATAATGTATGAGGGTTCCAATTTCTCCAAATCCTGGCCTCTTATATCTTTTTAAGAGTGAGTAAAACCTCCAAAAGAAGTCTTCCCAGGGTAACTACAGAAGTCTATGACATAATCTAGACAGTACAGTAACAGGGAAATGAGATTATTCTGAGAGGTTTAGACTGATCAACCAACACCCTGACCTATAATGCCCATGGGTGCCCAGTGTCAGAACAAAATTGAAGGAGGTTGGTTCTTGAGTAGGTAACCCACAGAGTCAGCCATATGTCCCTGTGTCAGGCTTAGGACGTATTATTAATTTAAACATACAAAGGAGAGCCAACTGCTGTATTTATATGGCAATTATGGTTTAAAAGGTAGCCACATACTCAAACAGAAGCAAGCCATTCTATTGAAATTCAGGTTATTCTCTGCTTATCACATTAAGAATTTCTGAAAATTAATCTGTCCACATGAATAGCAAAGCAAGCACAACCCTGGTGAGTGACTCTGCGGGCAGTTGTTAAGCCCCAGCATTCCTTTCTGGTGAAGTGTCATGTAACTTTTTTGGCTTCCCAGTTATAGTTTTTTATAGTCTTGGTTAAGTGTAAATGAACAGCCACCAATCCGTAAGATATAGAAAGATATTTAGACAATGTTAAGTGTTGGACAATTTGGCAGCAACTTGACAAAATTATTTGAGCTTGGATGAAAAAAAAATCAACAGGACTCTATTCTCATAGTTCTACCTTATTCTTTTATTGACTCCTTTTAAATATATTTTTTATTGTGAGGTATAACATACGTAAGGATAGATAAACCCACTATATGTGTAGGATATGGAGGCTACCCTCTGTCGCAAGATCCAGAACATGTTGGTCAACATGTTTATTTCAGCGGAATGATGGAGTTTCAAAGGACTCCTGCTTGAAAGTCTCTGAAAATCTGAAGCAATTTTTTTGGTAATTAGAATGTATCAATAGGTAATTCTGATAATTTAAGCAATAGTTACAGAGAATTGGGGGGTTATATTTAAAATTGTTTTCTGTGACATTCCTGCTCTTAAAATTATTTTGTTTTTTTTTCCCTTCAAATCTTAGAGTAGGTACCAGTATAGACTATGATACCTAGAAATTTGTAACTGTCATTTTAATACTAATAATTTGAACTAAACAGTAACTTAAAAAATATCCCAACAACCCCAGTAATTCTCTCATAATGGGTAATTTTATTCCAGAGATAGAGAAAACCAAGAAGAGAAGAGAAATTTAAGTTTCTTTTATTAGTCTTAGTGGGAATGAAGTATACATCTTAAGATTGATAGTTCAGTGTTCTATTTCTCAGAGAAGTAATAACTATTACAGAAACCTCAGACATTTGTGCAGTAATTACTTATACATCTTCTTACTTGATTCTCACTTGAATCCCAAGCAGTAAGTGTTCGTAACATTCTCAGTGTACAGTGTACAGGTAAGGAAACTGGAATTCAGAGAAGTACCTGGCCCAATAAATCAGACTAGTAAATGGAACAATGCAAGTCCATTAATTAGGGACCAGCGATGTGGATGAGGATGAGAGAATGTTCCCTGAAGAGGTCCTACTCAAAGTGATAGTTTTTCTATTTTCAGGTTGATATGATTTATTCTTATTCTGAAAGTATATTTGAGACCCAAACTTTTGATCATGCTTCCAAAGAGGACGGTCAGCTCTGCTGGGGTTTTAGATTCCTAAGAGATTGTGTTGCTAGGAACAGTTGAGAGGATGCATGATGGTGAAACAAGTCGGTGTTCACCAGTTTTACTTGTTAGGTTTCAATGGGATGCTATCATTCTTTGTAATTAACTCCCAGAGGATGATCCATAACAATATTCAGAGAATCCCCATTCTCTAGAAAAAAAAAAAAAAAAGAAGAAGATTTTTGGATCACCTTTTCATCTCATTATTCCTTTAAGTAAGATGTGCCTTTGGGCAGACTTACAATTACTGAATTGAAACTCTGAATGGAAGACCTCCCTGTGGCTTTACCTTGCTTTGTCCCTGAGCTTAGGTCTAACTATTTATCTACCTATCCACCTGTCTGTCTATCTGTCTATCTACCTATCCATCTGTCTATCTATCTATCTATCTATCTATCTATCTATCTATCTATCTATCTATCTATCTGTCTGTCTGTCTGTCTGTCTGTCTGTCTGTCTGTCTGTCTATCTATCTATCTATCTATCTATCTATCTATCTATCTATCTATCTATCTATCTGAAGGGACTTGACATGCCTTTTATTCATAATTCAAGCTCCTATTATGGGCTGTCTATTTGGTGAGCAGCTGCTCTGGACTCTAATGAACCTTTAGGGACTCTCTTGTCCTTTTCAATTGGCCTTAGGTCAGAGTTAGGCCTGATTGACCTGGTCCATGCCTTCTTTCCTCCATGCCAGGATTGGGTCTTACTAGCCTTCTGGATCTTGCCATTCCAATAGAGGGTATGGGATGTCTTCTTTAAAAACCTAGATCAGAACTTGGCCCAGATGCACGTGTTTTGCTTCCTTTCCCCTGGGTCTGAGTATACCTCCTTTGAACTTGGCCTTCTGATGGACTAGGTATCTAACTGGGAGATTTCCTGAGTTGCTGCTTTTCAATACTGACCTGGAATGAAGAAGAGACTGTGAAGCTCCCTCAGTACTCCACACCAGACTTTACACTGCCTCCACTTTTTGTGGCCCTCAATTTTTGTTCCTGAGACTCATTTTGGCCTGGGCTTATGGCTTCACAGCTCCTGTTTGGATTTAAGAGTGAACCCTCAATATTACAGTGAGTGAGCTAAGCTAATAGAGTGCATAATTGAGATCCATTCACATTCTTTCATTGGGATGCAAGTAATATGTAGAAGAAAGAAGTCTAAAAAACTTAAACACCCAAAGCTGGGCAGTCTTGGCTCTCCGGCCTTGTGTGGTGACTCCATGTTTCCACTCCTCTTTCTCTTCAGCCCTCACCACAAACTGACAATCTGAAAGCTGTCCCTTCGTGTCTGCTCCCTTCCTCTGGAAAAATATCACACTGCACTAGCACACCCAGGATGTTAGTTCCTAATGGTAGATCAGTGTGGAATGGAGAGCCCACTAGGGGTTGGCACAATGAATTATGTGACAACCCTGATGAAATTCTTCCTGTTGTATTTGGTTGGCCCTTAGCAATTGGAAAAAAGAGATGGTAATGTAACAAAAAAGTTGCTAGCATATGTTTTCAGCTTCTTTTATTTTTTTTTGCAGGTTAGTATAGTTCAAATAATAAATAAAATTCACTTCTTGTTACTCTGTTATTGGGATAAATAAACCTTGGTTCTAGCATAATAAAATTTCAACATTTGTCTCAGCGTGGGAATTTGGGTGAAAGTTCATAGAATGTTTTTCTTTAGAAAATTCTGTTGAATTCTGGCTGATTCTGCAGCCAAATTAAAAAAATCTCACTTGACTGTAATGATTAAACTACTGTTCCTAAATATATTGTGTAGGTTTCTAGCCAAGTGGATATGAGTGTATTCAGGATGCACATAAACAAATAGGAGCAGGATGCATCACGTTATCATTATCCTCATGCCAAGTCCTTGTTCTGTGGTGTGGTCTTCTGCGTTCCCAGGGGTTTGTGCCTGCTAAGGCTTCCAAAGCCAGGAATTGGCTGGGATAACTCTGACTTGTTAGTCAGATCACCTTTGGAACATAGGAGTCGATCCAGGTGCCCATAAAAGGGTCTCAGAGTCTGAGCATCAGTGGTCCCATCTTATTGTCTGACTTTCAGTTCTGCATCAATGTAAGTCACGATTTATCTACTGATTCAACTTAGTTATGTAAATCCTAGGACTTGGTGTGCAGATTCAAATAGTATATCTTTGCATTTCCGGGTCTTTTGTGTTCCCCGTTGTTTTGTTGCTGGCATTAACTCTGTCTGGTCCTAATCTGCAGTGCCTTCTTGTATTTGATTCACATCTTCTTTACATTTCTATTCTCAGAACTCGCGAGTTTCAGTGGGTGCTGGCCAACCACAGTGGTCTCAGGTTCAACCTCCTGTGCTTGTGGATTAATATTGGATACTAACATGTTAATAAAAAATAATTAATCCAACAGATTTCCAAAAAATGAACTCTTCCTTTGCTATCACTTCTGCCCTTCTTCAGGACATTGCATTGATTCAGATACCAACAATGACATCCCTGAAGTATGGTGGAATTCAGAGCCTCTAAGTCATCTAAGGGGAATTTAAGCTGTGCTGAGTACCATTTTATGTCTAATACTAGAGGCCTGGTGCATGAAAATTCATGCACTGCACGGGGGTGGGGGGTCCCTCAGTCCAGCCTTCCCCATTTCACAGTCCAGGAGCCCTCAGGGGCGGGAGGCGAACTGGTGATCAGGGGAATGCAGCGCCCCCATTACACCTCTGCTGCTGCTACTGCCAGCAGCGCAAGCCTCGGCCGGCCCTGGCCCTGGGCAGCTGGACAGCTGCCATCCAAGGCTTGCCTGTGCCTCGGGCCCACCCTTGGCGGCTGGGCTTGCCTGTGCCTTGGGCTGGCTCTGGGCAGCTGGGAGGCTGAGGGGACTGGGGGACTCAGAAGGCAGACGTGTGGAGTGGCCGGGCCTGCCACCCGGGTGGGACTGAGGGGACTGGATGCCACCATCTTGTGGCTGTGGGCGCCGCCATCTTTGAGGGCATGACAGTCAATTAGCATATTCCCTCCTTATTGGCTGTGGGCACCGCCATCTTTGTGAGGGCATGATGGTCAATTAGCATATTCCCTCTTTATTAGATAGGATATCTTAGTGTTCTGATTCTTTGAAAACTGGTGATGGATGAATAATATATGCGCTTATTCTTTATTAACTAGACTGTTTGATTAATCTACGTAAGAATTATAAGAAACTGGCTAAAACAGTTTAGCCTTACTGGGAGACCTTCTGGAGCAATGAATAAGAGTAGGGCATTTTGTTTTGAGTTGCTTAAACCTACTATGAGCAATATTTAATTCTGAGCCTAATTTACAAGCAGCTGTAAAGGGGAACTGGATGCTTTGGGTCCAGTGGAAAAAAGGAAAAATTTCAAGGTATTTTCGGTGTATCTTTGGAACTTTGAACTATGTGACTGTATTTTACCTAGTGGAAACAGGAGAATGAATGGAAAGAAGAAAGGGAGGGAGGAAAGAAACACTTATAGGGAATAATACATCAATTAAGTAATATTTCTAAGTCATGTGCTTCTATAAAGCACTTTGCAAATCACTTGGGAGATAAAAGTATATGTGAAAGGAACTCTTCAGGGATTCCTATACATGGCTCTTCAACAACCCCATAAAGTAGGATTGCTATCTACACTTTATAGGTGAAATAATGGAAGCTGTTAATGGTAAAGCTGGAAGTTGGCCCAGGTGTGTCTGACTAACACTATGCCATGCTGCCAATCTTGGTTGGCTTGGGCTGCTATAAGAAAATACTGCAGCCTGTGTGGCTTAACATTTCTCATAGTTCTGGAGGCTGGGAAATCCAATAACAAGGTATGGGCAGATTCAGTGTCCGGTAAGGGTCCTCTTCATGTTTGTACATGGCTGCCTTCTTACTATATCCTCACTTAGGAAAGGGAGGGAGGAGGGGAGGAAAGGAGAGAGAGAGAGAGAGAGAGAGAGAGAGAGAGAGAGAGAGAGAGAGATATCTGCTCTCTTCATCCCCTTATAAGAACACCAATCCCATCATGGGGACACTATCCTCATGATCTCCCTCAACCCCAATTACCCCTCAAAGGCTCTACCTCCAAATATAATCATATTGGAGATTAGGGCTTCAACATATGGATTTTGGGGTTCATTCTGTTCATAGCACTGCCTTTCCATTAAAGATATGGCATAAAGGATCTGTAAATATTCTCTAATATTAACTTACTGATCAGGACTGGCCCTGAGCAAAATTGCCGTGTACAGGAAATTTGACTGCGGCCGTCTATAGTTTCCATCCTCTCAATCCCCTTCCCTCCCGTTGCCATTTTCTCTCTTTCCTTTTGTCCTCTTTCTTTTTCTTGGTCTACAAAAGCCTTGAAGCTTTCAAAATATTATTCTATCCATCCATCCATCCATCCATCCATCCATCCATCCACCCATCCACCCACCCACCCACCCACCAACCCACCAAACAAATCCACCCACTGATCCATCCATTTACCTACCTACTATGCACCCACCATGCACCCACTCATTCAGATATCATTGAGCACCTATTACATGTCAGGACTGGACTGGGTGCTGGGGATACAAAGTTAAACAAAATGGACATGGTTCCTGCCATCATGTAGTTTAAGAGGAAAAGAGGTGTCTACCAGGAATGTAGAAATACGTTTGGGGAACTCTACACACTATTCTTAGGTCCCTTTTGGAGGCTCACCAGGCCCTCTAAGTTCCCTGAGATACCTGGTGGTTAGAGGTTTTTTAAAATTCTTGAATATGAAATCATTGTCCCTTCTCTCTGTGTGTGTGTTTTTTAAATTTTTTTTTGTTTTTGTTTTTTGTTAACTCACAGAACATTCATTAACAAACCTCACAGAGCGAATCTTTGGACAAAGATTTATTTTGGAAATAATGATTCTAAAGATTTCTTTCATGAAGATTCAGTAACTTCACAATTAAATGTGTAATCTGCTACAAAATAATATTTGAATTTAAGGGGTGAGCTTCAGTCCAAAGAAGAAATGTGAGGCACTGTAGACATTGTGACGTGTCCTGCAGTGTAAGAATTGGCCCAGCAGAAACCTTTCTGTGTCTCTCACGTCATATAAGGTAGCACTCACATCAGCCCTGAAAAGACTGGCCCAACACAAACAATGACAATAACAATAAAAACAAAAAACATGGGATCATAATGAGGTGGAGCAGCAATGTGAAAGAGTGCAGTAAAATAAAGACAATGTAGGCAGGAGGCTATGAAGAGCAGCTAGAAAGATAAACACTGTTGGGCTGAGAGTGGCCCTTCAGAAACGCACAAAATCATTTGAGAGCATCTGAGAGAAGTCAGGAGAGCCTCATCCAGTCCCGGCTCAGGCAACAGAGACCACGTTCCCTGAACTCTGGTAGGAGGCTTTTTTGATGCCACACAGTTTAGCACTTACTTAGGCGGCTTTGCTGGTTTTCAGTCATTCCAGTTTCATCCCTGATCACTCTGCCTCCCCAAAGAGACTAGGTGTCTGGGGCTGGATGGTGGCACCCCAAAGAGATTAGGCCCTAATATGTGAAAACTAAATGTTATCAATTAAGGAAACTGGTCTTTGCAGGTGTGATTAAATTAAGGATCTTGTCATGGAAATTACCCCTTGGGCCCTAAATCCAATCACAGGTGTCCTTATTAAGAGAGAGGTAGAAGGGGGATCATCCCTACAGAGCAGTGCAGAAGGTGATGTGAAGATGATGATGGAGATTGGAGTGATGTGGCCACATACTAAGGAATCCCAGCAGCCACCACAAGTCAGAAGAAATAGGAACCGATTCTTCCCCCAGAGCAAGCATGTCAAACTCAAAGGCTAACACGGGCCAAATAAATGAGGCATGTGGCCTGCAGGCCGCGAGTTTGACTTGCTTGTCCCAGAGCCTCTGAAGGCCACATGGCCTGTCAACACCTTCACTCTGGACATCTGGCCTCCAGATCGTGAGGGAATACGTTTCCGTGGGTTTAAGCCATGGAGTTGGGGATGATTTGTCACAGCAGCCCTAAGACACTAACACAGGTGTGTACTCTGAGGGCCGGTCGAGGTCTCCTCTGTACTTGGCCAGTACTCGGTATGCAGAGTTCTGCACATAGCAGACACTCAACTACTTGAGTACTCAAACTGACTTCTTCACTAGTTTAGCAATTCAGAGCCTGAAGATTTGTATTTAAAATTTTATTTGAAGAGAAGTGAGACCAGCAAGATCTTGGTATTCATTTGTGAAAGAAGAAATTAATGCCCCCGAGGCTTACTCTCTCATGAGTTTATTGCATCTTGAAGCTTAGATTTACGCCACCTTTTAATGTAACAATTCCTCTGCTTTGCTGGAATATTAATACCACTAAGAAGACTTTATCTAGCAGAACAAGAAAAGTGAGTCATTCCAGGCAGTGGTTTGACATCTTAATTAGCAGGACCTGGCTGCTTCCTTTCTCTTCTTTCCACTGACAGTATCTAAATGACAGTGTACTGGGATTTCTGGATCAAACACAAAATGTCTTCTGCTCAAATCTTCCATGAAATGCAATTTTGAAACTATGAGCTTGGTTCTTACTCAAGCAGAACCCTTAGTGCATTAACTGGGACTAGCTGACTGGGAACTGCAGGATCATGTTCTATGGGAAACATGAAGTTGGTTTTTACGTAGAGAGAAGCTGCATAAAATAATCTGGAATCCTGGCTCAGTAGACTGGCCTGGTAGTGAACATTATTCTTTCCAATATTATGGCATTTATTATGGGCATTTTGTTTTTCTCTCATAGGGAAACATGGTCTCCCCTATACCATTCCTCTAAGATCTGTTCCATTGTAAAACAAGTAGGAGTTAAAATAAATTGCTAGAACATTTAACCTTCCCCCCCCCCCCCCATTGAATTGAACTTGTATTTGCATGATTACCATAGCTTTTGATTAAGGTTGAAATTGACATTAGACAATGTTAACTTTAAGACAACCCACCTTATATGTCCAATTAATGAAATCCTTGGGTTGTTGTTGGTACCATCCCCTTCTCTCTCTGTCATATTTTAAATATGCTCTGAAGGTATCATTTATAGATAGTTCCTTACTTACGATGGTTTGACCTAAGATTTCTTGACTTTATGAGATGTGCAAAATTGACACACATTCAGAAATTGTACAGCTGATATTCTACTGTGTTGCCAGTATTGTTTGGATATTGTGTTCTGTGTTTTCACATTCCATCATGTCTACAAAATGCCCATTTGTGTCTCCTGCTTCAGGTAGGAGGAAGAAGAGGAGGGCAATTGATGAAACTCAACTACCCAATTGTAGGCTAATGTAAGTGTTCTGGGCATGCTTAAGGTAGGCGAGGCTAAGCTACGATGTTTGGTAGGTTAGGTGTCGTAAATACATTTTTGACTTATGATATTTCAGTTTACTGTGGGTTTATTGAGACATAACCCGATAAATCGAGTAGCATCTGTAGTTCTTACTGCTAATAGCTATAGCCTTATCACCAAAGTATTAAGTGGTGTGATTGGGAATCTTACCTAAAAGGGTCACTATAAAAGAGACAGGCTCATGTAACCAACATGGTATTGACATGGTATTATTTTACCGGAGACATAGCAGTTGCTCATTAAGTAACTATTTGACTGAATGCATTAGTAACTGAATAATGATTAAAATCCACAAGTTTTAATGTCATCAAAGCCTTAACTAGAAGTTTAGGTGTCCTGGGCTCACATCAGTGCTGTAACTCATCTTGTGGTGAAGAAGAGCACAGAAGAGCGTTTTTAACACTTTTTCAGTGTTCTCCAAGAGAAATAGAATGCAAGCCACAAAGTAAGCCACATACGTAATTTTAACTTTTTAGTAGCCACAGTAAATTATTTATAGTGATATATTTTATTTAACTCAAAGTATTAAAATATAATTTCAACATGTGATCAAAATAAAAATTATTAATGAGATATTTTACATTCTTTAGTCTCTAAAATCCTGTGTGTATCTTCAACTGAGAGTACATTCCAATTTGGCCTAACCTCATTTTAAGAGCTAAAAAGCCACACGTGGCTAGGGGCTACCATATTGGATAGCGCATGCTTGTACCATCTGGAGGCTCCTATTTTAAAACATTATTCTTGTTAACGATGTAAAATTTGGATTTTATAAGCTATTGAGTAGGATACATGTATAGTCCTGTCAGTGAATTGGTACAAAAATCATATCAGCTATACAACTGAAACAAAATTGACAAAATAAAAATTCATCACTTAGAGATATGTAATACCCTCTAAATTTTAGGGTCTCTGGCCAAGCTTCCATTAATCCAGGATTTAGATTTTTCTCCTATGCTATTGTGGGGCAAGTTACTTATCTTCTCTTAGGCCTCAGCTTCCTCTTCTGTAAATGGGATAAATTTGCTTCAATGTATAGCAACAACCTTTGCAAAGGGTTTAATGCTGAAACACTCAGTTCTCATTGTTAGCTGGAATTAAACTGAGTGGCCAGATTATTATGATCTCTGAACACATAATAATCTGGCCACTCAGTGTATATCCTATATAATAAAAGGCTAATATGCAGATTGTCCCCTCGACCAGGAGTTCGACCAGCAGGCAGGCTGGCCATCTGTCCATGTCCCCTCCCCCTGGCCAGGCTGGCCAGACCCCACCCATGCACGAATTCATGCACCAGGCCTCTGAAATACACACACACACACACACACACACACACACACACACACACACACACACACTGAGTGGCCAGATTATGCGTTCAGAGATCATAATAATCTGGCCACTCTGTGTAGTTCTTAGTTAGTATTTTCTTTTGCATCCAAAACTCCAGAAAAAGTGCTTGATTCTCTCCTATATTTGCTAATCTTTTCATAATATTTTTTTCCCAAAGTCAACTCTCCTTGTGTTAAGAACTTGATGTGATTATTGATGAAAATAAGATAATTGACATTTAAATAAGTTCAACATGGGCTGCTCCAGGTAGCTCTTGTACATGGGGGTGTGGAAGGTGTCAAGAAATACAAGACTGGCATTTACATATAGGCAAACTTGGGAGACCCTAAGTTAACTTTTTAAATATATATTTTTATTTATATCAGAGAGGAAGAGAGAAGGAGATAGAAACATCAATGATGAGAATCACTGATTGGCTGCTTCCTGCACGCCCCCTACTGGGGATCGAGCCCACAACCTGGGCATGTGCCCTTGACTGGAATCGAACCTGGGACCCTTTGGTCCACAGGTTGATGCTCTATCCACTGAGCCAAACCAGCTAGGGCCTTAGTTAACTTTCTGTGAACTGAATTTGCACACTCCATTAGTGCATTTCCATTAAACATATACCAATATCAAGCCAATATTTATGATCTAGTGGGGAAAGGTGATTACAATAGAAAATTGATTACAGATACAGCTAGGCTGATCATTCTTCCTAAGGCCTATTTCACCCTCTGCTGATTTTATAAATTTGGGGAATATGAAATTTACGATAGGGAATTGTTCTTAACCATTGTTTATTTACCTTGCTTTGGGTAAGGATGAAACAAATAATAAGAAATCATTGGAGATATTAGCTAAAATATTTTTTCAGTATTGTACCACCTAAGCTTGGTCAAATACTTGTTTTTTTTTTGTTCATAAATAACACTAGAGGCCCGGTACATGAAAATTCATGCACTGGAGGGGAGGTCCCTCAGCCCAGCCTGCCCCCTCTCACAGTCCAGGAGCCCTCAGGGGTGGGAGGCGACCCTGCGTTCAGAAGGAAGGCGACGCCCCCATCACACCTCTGCTGCTGCCACTGCTGGCAGCGCAAGCCTCCGCCGGTTACCTGAGCCTCGGGCAGCCCTGGGCGGATGGGAAGCCGCCATCCAAGGCTTGCCTGCACCTTTGGCCAGCCCTGGGCAGCTGGGCAGCCACCATCTGAGGCTTGCCTGCACCTTGGGCGTCAGCTGGGCAGCCACCATCTGAGGCTTGCCTGCACCTTGGGCAATGGCTGGGCAGCCGCTATCTGAGTCTTGCCTGCGCCTCAGGCTGGCCCTGGGTTCCCGGGGGGCTGAGGGGACTGGGGGACTCCGGAGATAGGCAGGTGGAGTGGCCGGACCTGCCTGGGGGCAGGCCTGGCCGTGCCGCACGCCTGCTGCCCTGGCCGGGCAGAGGGGACTGGGTGCCACCATCTTGTGGCTGTGGGCGCTGCCATCTTTGAGGGTGTGACAGTCAATGAGCATATTCCCTCCTTATTGACTGTGGGTGCCTCCATCTTTGTGAGGGTGTGATGGTCAACTAGCATATCCCCTCTTTATTAGATAGGATAAATTGTATGAAGTATAGTCTTCCTCTTACACTTGCTAAAAATTTTTGTATAACTTAAGTGTCTTTATGGACTTGTGATCACTGATTCTAAGTATGATGATCTTTGTGATAAAAGTGGGTGACCACCAGATGTCTGTTCTTGGGAATCCAAAGTCAGTTTGCTGTTGCTTTCACTATTAATTAAGCAGTGTTTTATCCTCCTTTAATTGTTGGCAGAAAAATACTTATCAAGGGAAGAATTTATAATTTCAACAATACTTGACAAAACCATGACAGACTTGGTGAGAATGTTATAATAATTGAGGCTGGCGCTGATTAAGATTCTTCTATTTCCCATTTTAAAAAAAACCTTTGTTTGGGTTGTATTAAACTTTGGCTCATAGACAGTTTTACTTTGGAAAAGAATTGTTAACTCTGTGGTTGAAAACAGAGCTCTAAAATGCCTTAGTAAAAGCAAGATACTTTAGCTAAATATTATATTTTCAAATAAGTAAATAAATAGAATTCTTTTTCTTGTTTTCATCCTTATGTAAATTGAAAAAAAATACACGAAAATACACAAAACTGGTCCTTGTATATTTTATGTTGCATAACACAGATAACTATTTAGTTGAAACAAACATTCATTTAAATGGAGAAAATGGAGCCACTCTTAGCCTTTCTCAAAATGTTGCTGTGAAACCCTGGCCAGTGTAGCTCAGTTGGTTGAGCATTGTCCCATGTACTGAAAGGTCACCAGTTCAATTCGTGGTCAGGGCACATACCCAGGTTGTGGGTTTGATCCCTGGTCAGGGTGCATGCAGGAGGCAACTGATCGATATTTCTATCTCACATTGATGTTTCTCTCTCCCTCCCTCTCCCTTCCTCTTGCTCTAAAATCAATAAAAACATAAAAAATAAAATGTTGCTGTGAAAATATTTGGGTACTAATGATGGAGAGTCTAGATCACTATGAATGCAATGGTTTCCCTTTTCTCTGAATCATTGGTTGTAAAAGCCATATATTTGGCTTATTTTTTAATAGGTGAAAGTTGGCAAGCCTAATGTATTTCCTTTGAGGGAGATCAGTCTGAGGAACCATTTGTTGTGAGATTAAGGGCATTGGACATCTTTTCTGACCTTTACTTTGACCTAGCTGTCCTTAATGGAAATGTTGGAAACTGTTCTCTGACAGAGGATAAAGTCTGTCTGATTTTGCACTGCACTTTATCTGTGTAGAACTTCTGGAACAAGTTGTATTCCTGTAGTGTTGAGGTGGGTGCATATTTTCCCTCCTGTGGAAATCAGATAATCACTCTGTAGTGTTTCTCTGAGTCAGGAAGCAGTTACAAAGTGATAGATATCATATGTAGCTTAAGAAAAGTGAGTTTATTTAGGGGGAAAAGGAGAAAGAAGAGGTGGTGACTTGAAAATAGAAATATTTGTTTTTCTCTGTCTACATAAAAATCTAGTGTTTCATTAACTTTGTTTGTAAAGAAACCTAATGGGCTTGGGGTGGTGGACACACAATACAATATACAGATGATATATTATAGAATTGTATACTTGAAACCTATATAATTTTATTAACCAATGTCACTCTAATAAATTGAATAAAAATAAAAATAAATAAAAAAAACCCAAAGTGAAATGGGTGGGTATTCAGCTTTATTTTTATATTTAGTATTCAGCTACTCATACTAGATAGTGCAAAAAATTAAATGGCATATGAACCAACATTAAAAAAAAGGAAACCTAAAATGTGTGAACTACTGTCCTATCTTGAGATTGTGCTTTTTAAACCGTTGTTTTAACTTTGTTAGGACATTTGCTGGGAATAGAGTAATTTTCCTCTTTTGGCCTAAGCTCTTAATCATTTGATAAGACACCTTTCATCAAGGAAGCAAGAGGCAGGTCTAGCCAATATTTTCAAACCCAGGAAATATTTATTGTATGAAATATTTTAACTGATGGGTTAGCAGGAAATCCTGGGATAAGATAATTTCCTTTATGCTAATGAGAAACTGTATCTCAGTACCTTTATAGAGGGCTTTTGTTTTCATTTTGTGATTACTGACTCTGGATTGAAGATTCACTTTTTATTCTAAATGATGATGTTGAATATTTAGGGATACCTGGTGTATTTCATAATTTAACAATAGTAACTGTGAGTGTAGAGCCCTGGACATCAGTTTTTATTGAGCCAATAAAGTTTTATTTACTTGCTCTTAAAAGTTTGCTTCAAAAGCCCTAACAGTAGGGTGAATAAAGAGATTTAACACAGATTTCAAATATTTTTCTTTCAAATGAGGCCAAGGCCCATTTATTTACTACTGGCGATGAGCTATGAAAGCATTCCAGTTGATGTTATTAACATTGCTTGTCACTCTCAGAAATGGGTTCATTCTGGAACAGCTTCTTGGGTTTGAGAGAGGTGACTGGTTCTTTCCACCATAGCTGAGTGATTTGTCAAATGGGTTAGTTACAGGGCTTGACCCTACTATGCAGACTGTGCCCCTTCTTGCCGTTATGATTTGCATGATCACCCAAGGGAAAGTAGAATCAGTTTTTATCAAATATATTTTTACTGACTTTAAAGAGAGAGAGGAAGGGAGAGGGAGAGAGAGAGAGAAACATTGATGTGAGAGAGAAACTTTGATTGGTTGCCTCCTGATTGCACCCTGATCAGGGATTGAACTCAGAACCTGAGTATGTGCCCTGATCGGGAATCAAACTAGTGACCTTTCAGTGCATGGGACAACACTCAACCAACTGAGCCACACTGGCCAGAGCATCAGGTGGTTTTTTTATTTCGTTTTGTTTTAATTTTTTTTAAATTGATTTCAGAGAGGAAGGGAGAGGGATAGAGAAAATCATTGATTGGCTGCCTTCTGCACGTCCCCTACTTGGGGGGGATTGAGCCCGCAACCCGGGCATGTGCCCTTGGCCAGAATCGAACCTGGGACCCTTTAGTCCACAGGCCGACACTCTATCCACTGAGCCAAACTGGCTAGGGCCATCAGATTGTTTTTATAAGTTCTTAATTTATTAATCTTCTAATGAAAAATCTGCACAGTTACCTTGTAAGGTCACTGAAGAATTTTTATTCCTCTGTTGTCCAATCTCCAGCTCACTTTTACCAGCACCAACATTGGCCCTTTCAGCCCCCCTGACTCTTCTTTTTGCTCTTGTGTTCCTTTCGCTGTTTTCTTGAAGTCTTCTCATACAGGCCATGTCTTGAAAGTTGATGTTTGAGTTCATTTTTCTCTGTGTAAGCCAAGGAATGTGTAATCCAAATCATGCCAAAGCCAGTGGTCTTGACACCATCAAAATGGGTTCTGAATCCAAACACGAAGATGACATCTTGGGGTGGTCTGTACATGTTTGTTAGTTTTCCCTGAAATCTGTCTTTAGGTACTGGTGCCTTCCCAGGGTGAAGAACATCCATGACCATTTGTTTCTGTTGAAGTAGTCGGTTGGTCATGAACATCGTGATTCAGATACTTATTGAGTTGTTCATGATGGCAGCCAACATTCAAGTAGCCAGGAAGGAAAAGAGAGCCACTCTTCACCGCCCAATCATATCAATGCTCACAGAAGGACCCCAGCAACTGGGGCATGGGTAATATTTCTGATTAGTAGAGTTGAAATTTCCCTGAAAGGCTTGCTTCCTCTCAGGGGTGGGGAATGTCCAGCCTGCGGGCTGTATAAGGCCCAATAAATCATTTGGACTGTCCCTGCCAAGGCATTAGGGGTGAGTTAATTAAATGTTTGACCAATTATAACAAACTAATTTTTAAGTTGATAATTTTGTATGGCCCGTGAATGATGTTATAAATATCCAAATGGCCCTTGGCAGAAAAAAAAGATCTCCACTCCTGCTACAGTTTATCATGGAAGAACTGGTCAGGTACTTACCTTTTTGAGCACTGGAGACTTGCCATAAAATGGCTTACAGATGTTGAATATCCTATAGTAAGTGCATTCCAATGGGCTAACGTTTTTGTAGTTATCGCTGCATGCAGTAAAAACAAAGCACTCAAACTCCATTAATTATTAGGGCTTCTTACAGGCATAGAAGGGCCACCGCATGGCATAGTAGTGCCTTCAGGAAGACCCTGGCTTCTAGAAGGCAACTCAGCACTTAAGACCTTTGTCATCTGGCATAGATGGTCTGTGTTCCTGAAATAGAAATTCTATGAGCAGGAGCACTGGATTAATTTTGATTAATATTTGGTTATACAAAATTTAATTATATATTTAATTTAAAAAACCACATTGGCAAAGTAATCTGTGCAAGCACGTATCCAGAATAACAGGGTGGTTTTACATGCCCGCCCGCCCCCCGCCTCCCCAACACACACTTTTAAGAAAGGACAGTATGGGTGTGGGCTATTGGCCAGTGTTAGAAAGTAATTGAGTGTACCTGAACTACTTCCAACACTGAAAGCTTTTACCTCCTAAGCAATTTGGACTCTTCTGTGTATAGTGGATGGTTTCTAGGGATGTCTGATAGCCTCTAATTCCACAGATAGTGGCTCTTGAATATTAAAAACACACGTCTGCAAACATTTTAGAACGCTGCGATGTAGACTCCTTGGCCATTGCATGCTGGGTGTGTGTAGCTGCAAGTGTCCCTCCTTAATTACAGGCTTGACATTTCTAGGACTAACCATGGACGATGCAGTTGTGAATCACTTCTTCCCATGCCGAAATGCCAAGCTTCTGCTTTATAGCACTAAAGATGCAGCCCAACTGAGCAGCTGCTATTCTCAGCACCGCTATTTTTGGCCTCCATCACCTTGCTGATACAGCATTTGTATAATAAAAATGGACCTCTGCACCTCTTTAAAGTGCTTTAAATTTAGACAAATTTATGTTTCATCAAAAGGTTAATCCTGACAAATAGTTGTAAATCATTTCTGGAAGGTTTGCTATAGGTGCAGTTGAATTAATTCTATACTATGCGTGGCCACACGTACATTTGAGGAAGGATTTTCTCATTTTCTGTGGTAAAAGTAGAACCAGGAGACGAGGGATGCTCACAGTGGGACCAGGATCTTTGCCCTCCTGTGCAGATAAATGATGTTTGTGGGAGGTTAGATTAGCGCTTCAGTATTCCTCATGGCAGCACTCTGCTTCCTAGTGTAATCCTTTTATTTCTGTCTTTGTGACTTTTTTCCCCTCTTCAGTTTCTCTTTTTAGTGGGAAGGTAAAACCCCTATTCATTTATCTTCTGGAAGGAAGTTTTCTTTGTGTTTTCATGACAGGCAATGCTCATACCCATTGTTTCTAGAAACAGGAGGACCTTTTCTCATTTCTCTGCTTTCTGGGTCACACAGACACAAAGAGAGAATGAGACAAAAGTGGGCCTTGAGAGAGGAATATAAATTAGTGTTTCAGACAAAGTATTGAACATATAAGTCCAAGAGATGGCTTGATAAGTGGAAGTGATAAATTATGTAGATGCAGCCCTGGCCTCAGAGGAGCTTACACTCGAGACCCACACACACGACAGGATGGAACAGCAACTCTTGAGTAAGTGTATTGAGGTTTCAGAGCTTTCCATGATGAATGGTGTATTCCTTTGCTAGGGCTGCTATAACGAAGTACCGCAAACGGGTGACTCAAACAATTGAAATATATTATCTCATAGTTTGGAAGTTGGAAATCCGAGATCAAGGTGTTGGTAAGGTCGGTTTCTTCTGAGGTTATAAAGTAAGGGTCTATTCAGTGCCCCTCTCCCTGGCTTATAGACGGCTGTCTTCTCTTCAACATCTTCTTCTCTGCATGTATCTGTGTTCCAATTTCCTCTTCCTATAAGAACACCAGTCATATTGAATCAGGGCCCACCCTAATGGCCTCATTTTAAACTTAATTGCTTCTGAAAGGCCCTCTCTCCAAATGCAGTCACATTCTGAGGTTCTGGGAGTTAGGACTTCAACATATGAATTTTGGGGGACATACTTCAACCCATAACAAATGGTTACACTTGATATTAACACACATACTTCTTTACTCATTTCTTTCAACTGTTCTTTCAAGTATCTAAGAAGTCAGAATTTTCAGTGATTTGGTTTCTCTTCAACTCTTCTGTGCTAATTATCTGAACATTGCTTTCAGGATTTCTCAACAAATTATGAAATTCTATTACAGTGCTTATCATGGGGTGACTTCTTATTTCTTATTTTCTGGTAAACTTTATTGGTCTGTTATTGAATGATGCAGTGAATAAAATAGGAGAAAATTTGAAGGAGAAAATATTGGTCAGTCCTTATTTAAGGAACGTCATCATCATCAAACATTTATTGAATACCTGTCATCTGAGCCTTTGCAGATAGTTCTGAGGTCAATGGATTATTTTTCTCAGCATGCCTGCTGAATTAAGAATTCTCGGGAGAAAAAGAAGGCATGAGAATATCTTCTCTTGGATATATTTGTTTATATATTTTGTTAAGTATAATATACATAAAAAAAGAACACCAATCTTAAGTGTACGATTTAATGAATTATCACAAAGTAAGCTCCTTGGATTAAGAATGTAGATATCTCCTCTTCTGTACTTTAAAAAAAAAAAATATATATATATATATCACTTCAGAGAGGCAGGGAGAAGGAGAGAGAGATAGAAACATCAACGATGAGAGAGAATCGTTGATCGGTTGCCTTCTGCATGCCCCACACTGGGGATCAAACCTGTAACCTGGGCATGTGCCCTGACCAGGAGAACCCTGACCTCTGGTTCATAGGTCAACACTCGACCACTGAGCCATGCCAGCCAGGCATCCCTTTCTGTACTTCTAAGTTACTGTTCTTCCCAAGGGTAACTAATGTCAGTACTTTTATTGCCATAGATAGAAGTTTTCTACTGTTTTCCATTAATATAAATGGAACCATACACTATGTACTCTATTGTATTTGACTTGTTTTGCTCAACACTTTTGGTGAGATTCAGCCATGTTGCTGAGGTAACAGTAGTTTCTTTATTTTCACTGCTGTACAGTTTTCAGTTGTTTGAATATGCCACACTGTGTTTATCTATTCTACTATTAGTGGACATTGGGTCATTTCCAGTTTTTTACTGTTATGAATAGCAGTGCTCTGAAGATTCTTAAAAATGTCACTTATTGAACATATGTGTGTATTTCTTTTGTGAGATAGAGTTGCTAGGTTATAGCATATATTAACCTTTGGTAGATATTTTTGTTATTGATGGGGTGCTCTCTGTGTCCCCACCTGTTGCTGGTGGAAGTAGGCTTCTTGGGGTGCTGCTGGAATCAGAATTTCCAAAGGCCTCATGGGAGGATGAAGTATTGTGGAAAGTTTCATATCTGTGGAATTAAACCCCTGATTTCCCATGGCCCCATCTCTTTCCATCTGGCAAGAAAAATGTCCCATTCTGTCTTCAGCAGAGCTAGGATTCAAGCCACTGCCCAGAGCCTCTGCTCCGTATTTGCACAGTCCAGTCCAGCACCAGGCTAGCTTAGCTTGTGTTCCCAGCTGCTGTCCATTGTGTGTGGGGTCTGCATGGCCATGGGCCATGTGGCTTCTAGGAACGCATGGCTATGAAGGGGGCAAAGGAAGAGGAATGTGAGGGGGGGGGGGGAGAGAGAGAGAGAGAGAGAGAGAGAGAGAGAGTTCCTTTGCCTGCAGATTTTAACCTTCTCAGATTTCAGGAGTTTAAGTGGCTCCACCCCCTATAGCCAATTATATTTTTTGTAGGTTAGACTGACAGGCCAGTGATTTCCCTACATCACCAGACTTTACTTCGCAGGCGTCCATCTTGCCCTTTGTTGGATCATTTCCCCCAGGCATTTGCAGGGAACGGACCGTGGTTCCCTGGGGAGCATGAAGTTGCAGCTTCCTGGTGAGGCTGCTCAGATGACCATGCTTATAATGTCTGGCCTTCCCTTTGCCCATTTTCTATTATTAATATTAAAAAATGGCTAATTACAACAGTGACACTGTCAGTTTTCTAAAAATGCTTGTATCAGGTTATACTTCCATCAGTATGAGAGAGCTCTTCTTATTACCATAACTTTGCTAATACTTGCTAGTACCATCATCAGTTTTTAGATTTTAGCCATTCTCTTGGAGGAGTAGTGGGATCTCTTTGGGATTCATGCACCAGGGGGTCCGGCCGGCCTGCCCCAATGGAGACCCATCGGGCCAGGCCGGTGGTGGAGAGGGGTCACAGGTGGTTGGTAGCAGGCCCTCCCCGCAATCAGGGTGTTGGGGGCTGATTGGGGCCCGGATCAGGCTGGTTGGCTGCCACAGTGTGTGTCATAGCCACCGGTCATTCTGGTCGTTCTGCCATTCCGGTTGCTGGGCTTTATGGACTAGAGGCCCGGTGCATGAATTTGTGCATGGGTGGGGTTCCTCTGGGTGGTCTGCAGGGATCGGGCCGAAACCCACAGTCCAATGCCTCCTGCAGCTCCTGCCTGCTGCTCCCACTCATCTCGGCCCCACTGTGCCTGCCGCGGGCTTGTGCCCAATCAGTCCCAATCGGGAGAGGCTCGCACTGCAGCAGCATTGCTCGCCAGGCATAAGACCTGCATCTGGTGCCCTCCCAAGGGGAGTGGCCTGCGGGATCAGGCTAAAACTGACTCTGACATTCCCTGAGGAGTCCCAGATTGCAAAAGGTCGCAGGTCAGGCTGAGGGACCCCACAAGTGCACGATTGGGTCAGGGAGGGACTGCGGGAGGGCTCTAGGGCATGTCCAGCCCATCTCGCTCAGTCCCGATCGGCCGGACCCCAGCAGCAAGCTAACCTACCGGTCGGAGCATCTGCCCCCTGGTGGTCAGTGCATGTCATAGCGACTGTTCGACCGGTCAACTGTCTGCCTTCTGGTGGTCAGTGCATGTCATAGTGAGCTGTTGAGCAACCTTAGCATATCATTAGCATATTACACTTTGATTGGTTGTTCGGTTGTTCTGCTTTTCAGTCTATTTGCATATTACCTTTTATTATATAGGATTTCCCTGATGACAAATACATTTGAATATCTTGTTATCTGTTTTGATCATTCAAGTATCTTCATTTGTGAAGTTGTTTAAAGTAATCATGGCCATTGACACATCCCTCACATTTCCAAAACTCTTCTAAGTCTTAAGTAGGTAATGAATTGATTTTTCTGCAAATTTTGGTTCTTTATTGCTAAGGTGAAGGAGTTGATTTGCTAGGGGAGTCTAGGTTTATACTTAATAACAGAATCCTCATTCACTCTTAAGAAGTTTGGATAATAAATTTATGGACCCAATTGGGCAATAAATTTATGGTCACCTTATTTAATACCCACCATCTTTTTTGAATTATTTAAAAGTTTTCTATCTGAAATCACTCGTTCATTTAGTGTATGGTTGCTGAGCTCTTACTCTATGCCAAGTAGTTGGAATAAGTACTGAGGATATAAAGATACATAAGGTGTCCCTACCTTGAAGGTCCTAAGTATTTTGGAAGAAACAGAGTATAGAAGAACAATTTTACACGATTTAATCATAGCTCTGTAATCATAACTCTAAATTCCAGTGGAGCTTGATTTCTACAAGAAGAATATCTATGCTAATGAAATGATTTGTTATACCCAGTAGCTTGTGTTGATGATTTACAATATGTTTTATGCTACTATTAGCGACTTAGCAATTATATTTGGTCTAAATCACTGAGAAAATTCATTATATGTTTTTCTCTAGCCTTGTGAAGGCAATAGTTTAAAAAATACCCCTCTTGGCATTCCATTTGTCTCAAGATCTTAATCTGTGTTGTATATTTATGGCCAGATAATTCTATCTTCAATTGCTTCAGAGAACTCATGTGTGGGCACAAGCTTTAAACCTTTGAGTTATGGTAAGAGAAACTTGCCTTAATGAGCTGAACTAAATGTCTTTTTAAAATAACCATTCTGGTCCCTATGTCCTCGTTCAGTTGGATCCAGCTGTGTTAAAAAGGCAATCTAATACTGCCTCTTACCTAGCAGGAATGCTGCTTCAATTTCAATGTGTCCTGTTGTCACATCTGCCCAGGTGCTCAGCGCTCCTGTGTGACTGAATTGTAAACACTGTCTTGGAGTTGTCTGTTTACTTGTCCACTTCCTAGATTGGATTGTGATCAAGACAAAATTCCTGGTACCTGACATGATGCCCAATAACATTAGGTGTTCTGACCAGTAAATGAATGAGTATAAGCAAATAACTTTAGAACCCAAGCACACTCATTCATCCTTTCTTGCCACATCTAATTACTGGAAAACTGTGAAGGGCCTGGCACAGAGCGAGGCATTTGTGCTGGGTAAGTGTGGCCCCAAACAGAAAAGCAAACTGCTCCAATAGGCTTAGAGTTGGGGTGAGGAGCAGACAATAACTAAGGAATCAGATAAAGCAGTGTTTAGTTACCAATTGAGATAAATGCTTCGAAACAAAGGAGCATGTGACAAATAAGCCTGGCCTGGATTTGCGGGCTGGGAAGGCTTCCTCAAGAAGAAGGATGAAGAGGGATGAAGCATGAAGAGGGATTCACCAGAGCCAGGAGGTGGGGCAGAAAGGAAAGCATCTCAGGCTGAGAAAATGGCCTGGGCAAAGGCTGTGTGGTGGGAGGGAATATGGTGTGCTGGACCACAGAGATTTCCAGAAAAGGTAAACCTGGGAAGGCAGGTCATGATTAGACTATTCATGGCCTAGCAGGCTTCATTGACGATGCTTTTCTTTAAGAGCAGTGGTTAGCATTTTAATGGTTGTATGGGAGGTTTAGGAGTGCTGTGATCAGATTTGCACTTTATAAGGATCACTCTGTTCTCATTATTTTGCAAAAGTAAAGGGAAGAAAAATCAAATATTTATTCTCACTTTGCTGTATAACCTATCTCGAAGCAACCGAGTAACACAGGAAGGGAAGTTTCTCTGTAGGAGTGTTCCAGCTAACACATGAGGAGGAGTGATAGGCTACCTGCTTTTTGAAGTCCTTAATGAATTATGTGTCCAGGCAATAATTACCAATAGCTGTTAACATCACAAAAAGAGAGACAAGCAGATATTATGTGATTACTGGAAGAATACAATACCACCATTTGGTACACTTGTCAAAAAATCAAACCTGAATCTGACCAAGCTTCTAGGCCTGACTAGCATATTTTCAGGAAATGGGAGGGACAGAGGAATGTACTACCCATATCACCATGGAGATGCAATAAGTAAAGTACAGATCTTGGAAAATTCAATAGCACAAACAACTTGGATTATTTCAACAAAGAAATTACAAGGAGGAGAAAAAAAGAGGTGGAGGGGGAACCTATAGATTAAAAAATTTACATAAATGTGTAGACCCTATTTGGATTCTGATGTGAACACATTTAAAACAAAACATTTGGCAAACAGTTGGGATAATTTGAACAATGGCTGGGTATTTAAGGGTATTGAGGGATTATTATGAATTATTCTTATTACACAATGTTATTTTGATTATGTTTAAAGAACAACAGAAAGAGTCTTATCTTTTAAAGATACACACTGAAATATTTATGAAAATGAATGATCTGGGATTTGCTTCCGAGGGGGAGTACAAGTGGCTAAATGTTGAAACTGAGTGATGGGTCCATGTTAATTCATTTTACCTTTCTTTCTACTTTTGTTTGTACTTGACATTTTTCATTATAAAAGGTTTTGAAAAGATATAGGGGCGGGGGAGAGATTGCCCTGGGTTTGACTTTTTCCCTTCCCCTCCCAAGTCAAGTCCTTAGTATGTCCATGTGGAAAATTTATCAACTGTTCACATTTTAATTATTAATATATTGACATTTTAATTTTAATATCTTGATATATTAGTATATTTTAATGCCCATTAGGAGCTTAATCTTTTGGAAAATTAATAGTGTTAATTGTGAAAAATTTGGACGTTTGAAATAAATCTAATAAATACAATAAATAGCACTGATAATTTCATCACCCTGGAAGGCCTATAGTTTATAGTTGGTATTTTGGAGTATTCGGTCACATTAAGAAAAAAAATATATACATATAACATTTTCCCAAGGCATTAGAAATTTTTTCATAAGCAAATTTTAGTGCTCATTACTACATCATATAGACATTAATGGCAAAGATTTAATTAATAAGTTCCCTCGTATTGGACATTTAGGTTTTTTTTGTGTGGTTTATTTATTTTTAAATTCTCACTGTGTAAATGATGCTCTAATAATGAATAGCCTGATAGATATATCTTTGCGATCACTTCCTTAGAGGAAATTCCTATAATTGAATAGCTGGGTCGATAAGCATGTATTTTTACAGCACTTGATACATAGCCTACCAAATGTTTGACACTTACTTGTCCCCCCACCTCCCATAAGTTGTGTATGAGAATGCTTGTTTTTTCGGTGCCTTCATCAACTCTGAATATTTCTGTAATTTTTTGGGGCCAGTTTGTTGATGAAAAATGGTATTAAATTGCTTTAATTTGCATTTCTCTGATTACCATTGAGCTCAAACATTTATTCATTACTATATTAGTCTTTCAATTACCAGATGTGTCCTTTGTACAATTTTCTATTTGTACATTCTTTTCATTATTGATTGTACATAATCTTCACATATTTAGGGAAGTATCATTTTGTTAGTCATATTGCAACAATTTTCCCTACATATTTTTAAATTCTGGTATAAATTTTTTATATTTTTATATTTTCAGATTGATTACTCTTTGTTCATGGATTCTCTCTTTGGTATTATAAAATCCTTACAATTTCAAAATTGCTATATTTGTCTTTTTTCCCTTATTGTTTTACTTCTACATTTGAGTCTTTAACTCACATATAACTTATTTTGCTATATTATTTAGAATAGAAATCTAACATGATTTTTCTAGTAGTGATCAATTGTCCCAGAAATTGCACAATTTTTCTCTCTGATTTAAATTACTATCTGTCTCATACATTAAGATCTTTTATATGTGGACTTTCCATACCCTTTCAATGCCATTCTTCCTAATCTTGAGCCAGTATTTAAGACTTACAGCTTTATAGATTTTTAAAACTATATAGTATCAATACTCTTTTCCCCCCACTTTATTCTGTTAGGAAGAATCTTAATCTTCCAAATTTCTCACTCTTGTTAAGGTCCAACAAGAATATTCTTGTGATTTTGAGTGGGATGATATTAGACCTATGGAGGAGAGATTGGATATTTTTAAATTAGCCATTCTTCTCATCCAGTAATGAATCATGTGTCATCCTTTCACAGTATTCTTTTATGTTTTTTTAGGTAAAGATTTGTATAGGCCCTGAATCTTTCTTGTTAATTCCTAGGTATTTATACTTGGTGATGTTATTGTGATAAGCATCACAAAAATGTAACAATTTTATTGAGATGTTTACCGTTTTTGAGCTTCTTTTGAAAGCTGATCTAACTACTAGGCACAAAGTATGCATATGGCCTTAATACTACTTTTAGTTTCCTATCTTATCTTTTTAAGGGTGATACTGACTACCTGCTGTTCCATATTGACTTTCAAGACAGCAAGCAAGTTTATGTAGTGCAGCGATCTTTGAATATAAGGGATACAGAAACATTAACCCTTTGCACTCGCTTGCTTTTTCTCTATTCTTGCTACCGATGCTAACCGTGTCGAGTCACACTCAACATCCGAGTGCAAAAGGTTAAACTCTGGTGTCTGCTTTGTCATCAACTGGTTGTGTGATCTTGGGTAAGTCACTTAACCTTTCTGGACTTTGTTCTTCTCTATAGTTCTTTCTAGCTCTATCTTTATAAATATATAATGGACCTTTACAATATTTTAGCCTCACAATTTGTGATCTGTAAAGAGGGAAATCAGAATTTAAATGGTAGCATAGCAAATAAAATGTTAAGAAAATTTGGAAATGTATTCTGTGTTTCCTTCTCTTTCTATTTACCCCAGTATAGGCTCAATTTGGCATTTTTATTGCTCAGAATATTAGCTTGTGTCCTAAGTCTATCAAGTGTGATTAAGAATAAAGTATGACCTCACTCGGAAGGATATGTCACCCCTCTATTTTAGATGCATGTTTTAACACTTCTGAGTGGGAGAACACATTTTTATTTTAAGGTTTATTTTTATAATAAATGACCCAACTTTAGTGTTTTGAAGTTGGTAGCATTTTCACAAAGGTGTTTCCTTTCTACTGATACAAGAAACGAGTTCACTTAAGTTGAAATCTGCAATGCTTATTGATTATGGGAAAGAATGGAAAATTAATGACTTTGGGAATCCATGTCACAGTCAAATTGAGCAGAGAATGTGCTCCTGGCGGGGAGGGGAGGGGTGTGTGCTCAGGATCACGAACTTGTATTAGTTTTTCATTTCTACCACTGAACATATCTAATAACGCTCTTTTCAGAAGTAACTGAACTTGCAGAAATAGCTCATGAAGTCATTTTCTATTTAAATGGTCTGCACTTTTTAGAATAAATACTCTTTAACTAGGACGATATTAATATATGTTTTTGACAGCAACTGCATTGAGAAGACAGCCTTTGCAAAACACTTTTGTCACCCATCCAAGCATGGCTCTTTTATGACAGATTGTTGTGTATCTGAAGGAGCTATTGTGTCAACAATGAGCATCATAATGAGTCTAAAAATCTGACTCAATGGAACAAATGTATTTTAATGGCATGCATTTTACTTTAAAAGGATGTACCAAAATAGAGTGAGAGTCTGAAAGCTGGGCATTATTTTATAATGAAAGACTAATATATGGGTAGTTCTAGCTAAAGTCAGAATATAACTGGGAATGAAAATTGACTTAGGGTAGATAAAGTAATCCCATCAACAAACCACAAAGGCTATTGGGAAGTTATCTACACAGGTACAGGAGGGAAATTAAAAGGGGTACAGACTCCCAGGATTGGCCTTTACTGTAGTTCACCCCAATGAGAAGGATTAAATGGGGCATAATGCTTCCTTCCTTTTGCACTCAAAACACTTAACAGCTTGTTCTGAACTTGCAAGATCACAATTACTAACTGCCACATGAGCCATCCTGGAATAACCTGTTTCTTTCAATGTTTAAATTCTACATGTTAAGTGTGCTGTAATATTAAGGGGAAAAGAACTAAGTTTGGAGACTGAGAGAAATTTCCTAACATTTTTGGGATAGTGTGTAAGGGATTTAATTTTAGAACCAGGACCAAACATGCATATAAAAGGTGATGTTACATTACAAGAATTATCATTGGTGTTGACATCACTATATTTCTGGAATTGATTTTTTTTTCAGCGTTCCCTGTAAGAGGTGGATTTATTTTTTATTTATTTATTTTTAATTTCTTTATTGATTAAGGTATCACATATTTGTCCTCATCCCCCCATTCCCATCCCACACCCCTCCCCATGCATGCCCCCACCCCCCCTGTTGTCCTTAACCACTGGTTAGGCTCATATGCTTGCACACAAGTCCTTTGGTTGATCTCTCCCCTTTACCCCCACCCTCCCCTACCCTCCTCCCTCTGAGGCCCAACAGTCAGACCCTTGTTTCTGGGTCTGTTCTTGTTCATCAGTTTATGTTGTTCATCATTTCCCCTAGATGAGTGAGATCATGTGCTATTAGAAATACACTTACAAGAACCGAAAATGAGAAAAGCAATAATGGTTATGCTGACAGGCAAATGAATCAGTCTGTAGTGAGTTTCTTTCTGGGCCAGCAGTTCTTTTGAGACCCAATTTCAATGTCAAACAGTTCCTTAGGTGTACATGTCAGCAATGAGATTTCAGTTCTGGATGGTGGACAAATGGTGGTAATGCAGGTCCGACTCTTTCTGGTTTGGTCCTGGGCAACCTGTAGTGACGCACAGCTCTAACTGCTAGAACCTTTTTGGCAGGATAGAATGGGGAAGACCATAAGAAGAATGTGAGCACTGGGTTGTCACTGAAGACATTTTATTTTCTGGGTAGGGTTTCCTGTTGACCCCGAGCTACCATTTATGTCCCTAACCATCTCCTCTTTCTCACTTAGATTGCTACTGTGTTGTTTCGGGTCTCTTTTGAAAATGCTCACCTTATAAATGCATGGTGTGGCTCTTTTCTCCTTCCTCTAGACGTCTCCTTTTAGCTACTGGCAGCCTTGCATAAGGCAGGGATAACTTTTTAAAAAATATATATTTTATTGATTTTTTTACAGAGAGGAAGGGAGAGGGCTAGAGAGTCAGAAACATCGATGAGAGAGAAACATCAATCAACTGCCTCCTGCACACCCCCTACTGGGGATGTGCCCGCAACCAAGGCACATGCCCCCGGCCGGAATCAAACCTGGGACCCTCCAGTCCGCAGGCCGACGCTCCATCCACTGAGCCAAACCAGCCAGGGCGGCAGGGATAAATTAAAAAAAAATTTGTCCCCGTCACCATTTATCCCTCCTATACTCTCTTTCACCCCTCACCCCTACCCCCACCCCACAATCACCACACAGGGATGCTTTTTTTAAAATGTGATTTGCAACTTCCAGGGGTGACAGTCTGGGAATTGATAAATAACTACAAGAATTAGAATAAGCACTGCTCACTGAGTGCAGCCCCGGTGGATAGTGGGCTTAACCTGCGCAGGGGTCTCCTGATGAAGGTGCCTTACCCTGAAGCGCAACCCTGGTGCCCTTTGACAGGAAGCACCTGCATGGTTTACACACTTAATACCGAATAGGAGCTGAAGGGTGTTCACATGAAACTAAACGCATATTTCTCACTCTTCTTGGTTAAGGGGGATAGGATTCACCTTTAAGAAAGTAACATGGAGCAGCTGCTTTGGAACAGTGTCTTAGAGCGCTGTTGCATGCTATCACTCCAACTATGCTATAAGCTATTTAAGAAAATGCACCATGTCCATTATCTGTGAAACAGCGCCTTCCATTGAAGCACAGATGGCTGCGGTTGAATGAATTAGGCAGACACTCAAATGCTTGTTGAATGAGGGGAGGGGAAATGAAAAGACCATCCCTTCTCCAACCCAAGTTTCTGAATTCTTTCCCCCACTGAAAAGAACCCTGGAATATATAGATAATACAAAGAAGACATTCTTGTCCATTGGGCACAGGAGAAAGAAGGGCAAAGGTCAAAGAGAAAACAGGGAAAGTGAAGCTTTGGGGCCAAAGAGGTGTCGCCAGGCTGGCAAGGTGGATGGGAGGGGGTTGTGCCTCCATCAGTGTGGGGGCTGCCCTAGGAGGTCATGTCTAATTCCATGCAAAACCCCAGAAGTGAGCTTCTCCTTACAGAATTCCAGACTATGTTTCAGTGAACAGAAGGGGGCCTTTTGTTCTTTGGCAAACTACACATTCCGGAGTCAGATGTGGAGAGGTCACATTTGTGAATGATGGCGGGGTCCATTTAGGGAAAGGGCATCTTTGTGGAAAGCTGAATGGGTCAAGGGTGAAAGGTGAAGCAAGGCAGATGCCGTTTTGTGGATGGTAGCGTCCCATTATCTAAAAGCATCACTGGTGTGTAGTCAGAGCTTAATGCCCTGCTGTTGAGTGCATGCCTGATGACAGCGTTGGGGGCAGGAGTTGCTGTCTGTTTCACTAAAAGAGTATTACGCTTTTCCCTCATTATATCTGGAGTGCCTCACTCCAGAAACAGTGACAATTCCCTTTCCAGAGTGAACTAACTACCAGAAAAGAGTCTGCTACTGAAAAAGCACCGAAGTCAGTTTCCAAAGGTGGCATTTTCCTTTGGCTCCTTTGGGTTTCCGAGTGCCTTTTGAAGCTGCCGGTAAGGAGGATTCTAGCAGGGTGACCGAAAGCCTGGCACTGCCCCTGTCCAGTTTAGACAAAGATAGAAAAGGGCTTCTGGCCATAGTCACTCCTCTGAGGCTAAAACTACTCATTGGCACCAGAAATGCTTTTCTGTGTTTTAAAATACTCCGGCCTATAATTTTGCACACTGACTTTGCCTGTGTTGACATTGGCCTCCGTTAGCGCAATCTCTCTTTCCAGTGCATTGCACATCCACGCATGTGTAGCCCAGGATGGTGCCAGAGGAAGCCGTTCCAGCCTGGAGACATCATAGAGAGAGGCAGTGCCCCTGCAGGAAGACAGCTGGAAACACCTGCTGCAGCAGCTCCTCAGGAATCTGCAGGCTCACCTTTCCAGTTGTTCAGCCTGAACCAGAGATCTGCTCAGCATCTGAGATCTGAGCGCCTGATGGGAAAATCGGAGACAGGGCCTTTGGGAAACACTTATTCACAATGCAGCAAACATCCACTGAATCTCACTTATGTGTTAGGCACTCTCCTGGGCTTGGGAGCCGAGGGTATGAGTCAGGCAACCACCTGCCCCTTAGGGTGCTCACAAAATTAGCTTATTCTTCTCCAGGGGAAGTAAGCTTATGATAAGACATTCCATTTATGAGTTACTCCTTTTTTTTTTTTTTTTTGCCAGTCTCTGTGCAAGGTACTTCTTTCACTCACTGCTTAGCGCAGTGGTCGGCAAACCGCGGCTCGCGAGCCACATGCAGCTCTTTGGCCCCTTGAGTGTGGCTCTTACACAAATTACCACGGCCTGGGTGAGTCTATTTTGAAGAAGTGGCGTTAGAAGAAGTTTAAGTTTAAAAAATTTGGCTCTCAAAAGAAATTTCAATCGTTGTACTGTTGATATTTGGCTCTGTTGACTAATGAGTTTGCCGACCACTGGCTTAGCGCAACCCTGTGAGAAAGATGTGGAAACTCCGAATTTGAGGGGTTAGATAACCTGCCCAAGGGCCCACAGCTAGATTCAAGGTTAGCCCAGGTCACTTTGACTCTAACAAATGCTCTTTGGTCCAAAGCAAGTTGCCATCTGCTACACATCCTCCACTCCTATAAGATGCTGATAAAATCGGTCATGCCGTGCTCTAAGTGAGGGCAAGAGCTGAAATAGCAGAATTTTAAAGTTCTCTAAAACAATGCTGTTCCTACTACTTCTTCCTTGAATGATTGGATACACACTTGCCTGGGCCATGACCGTGTCTTCACATAGGGCTTGCTTGGGGGCAAAAAAACGTTTGTGTTCTTGAATCCCTGGTCAACCATCAGTCAGTTTTCATAGATGCAAACGTATTAGCCTGTTGTCAAGAAAAGATAATTTATTTTACTCTGGGAAGAAAACCTTGGAACTTAAATCTAAATATTTAAAAAATAATTTTAAAAAAGGATGAGATAATTTTCAGTAATCATACTTCTTAAAGGTATTGTTTTTCTTTTAAGAATTCAGAGTCTGATACTATCTCAATTTACTGCATTGCTCTAATATAATGTGGAGCTAGCTATCTGCTTGATAAGTTGCATGTTCGGACAAATTAATAAAATGGCAAGAATCACTAGCAGAAAACACTTACCAAGAGAGTATTTCCTATTCCTACTATTCTACAGGCATCTCTCAAGTTTTCGTCCCTACTCTTTGGGTGCAAAGTCAAAGAACAGAGAGGTGCTTTGTTTTTAATTTAGTAATACGTGAGTGCCTTCTTTTTGAGGGTATGGCATGCCATGTTCGATATTAGACTCTTTATGGCATGCCACTTCTAATATTACCCCTTTAAAAACACACTGTTTTATTTAAGCATTTACAAAATTGTGTCCCCATTGTACACTTTGATGGTTTCATTGGGAATAAAAGGGAACCTGCCTTGCTCACAATTGCAAGACACAGTTGAGTGTTTGTATGTGTTATTGCCGAACAGAATGGATTCAGCACATACGTTTTTAGTCATGATGTACTCTAGAATGTGGAATTCCCCTATGATTGAAAGGACGTGGAGTATTCTTTTGAGGGCTGCCTCACATATTGAATGTACAGCTCGTTTTGTCTGGGGACTGCTCCTCAGAACTCTGCCATCTGTAGTGGGTGGCAACCAAATCTCAGTCTTGAAGAATTCATCTGTTAATTTCTTTCTTTCTCTGACTTGATGACACCATTGTGGTTACTTCTCCTCCCTCTCCAATCAATAACATCTCATTTTCCATTATTACATCTTAAGTATATTGCAGCGGTTGCAAGCTGTTACATTTTTATTTTAGAAATGTGATGGCTGGAAAAATCTATGTGGAAAAATTGTAGTAAGAGTTCAAGTTCTCCACACAGGGTGGTCTTTTAGATGAATTAGTGTCGATGGAAGAGCACTCCACCTGCCGACGTTGCTCAGTGTTAGCTCACCCAGACCCTGGAGCTTGGGGATGAAGTCACCTGCCCGCATGGGCGGCTCCGAGTCCTGGATCCTGACTCCACTCTTCACTATTGCTTCTGTTAAGCTTTACGTTTGAAAGAATATCAGAGGTTTTAGAACAGAGTCTTATTTTTATTTGGATATCAGGAAAGAGGTATTTGACCATCAATAAAAATCACCTGGAATTTTCTATGCCCTTCTTTACTTATACAGTGACTGAACTTGAGCTCACAAATTGGTCTTCAGAAAATGGAAGAAATCTCTTGGAGGGTGGTTTTCTGTAAGTCTCTATGTGTTCTTCATGCTTTGATTGATCTCCAATGGATACCACTTTTTTGGGGGGAGATGTATATCCTTACCTTTTACCAATGCATTTCAAATTTAGAAAGAAAATAATTTAAAAAGTTGTGTGAGAACCTTTCTTGGGAAGAAATGGAAATATTTATGAAATATATTCTAAATTAGAGGAAGGGTGTGGTTTAAGATTTCTCAGCCTGGTGGGATTGTGCAAATTTGATCCTGGACAGTGGTTCCATCTCGCGTGGCAATGTCCATGGGTAAGCCCGCCACAGGGCCACTTTCTCTATGATGGTTTGGGCTCGGGTGTTGGTGGGAGGCTAGGCATGGGATGTGCTGAGTTTCCCCTTCCCCCGACAGTCCCACTGGTTTCAGTCCTGGGGCCAGAGCGAGGGAGTGGTGGCTCTGGGTTGGCGAGCGCAGTGGGAGGAACGGGGAAAATTCAGCTCTTGGGCCACTTACCTATTCTTTCAGGGAGGTGCTTTCTGTGCAGTCATCATAATGAACAATATTTCACTTCCTTTCACAATAAAGAAAAGCCGTTAGGTGGAAGTTTTGCCCCCTAGGAATGGATTGAAGTGATTTCAGTAGTAAGAACAGGGCCAATTTTGTAGACATCCATGACTGTTTCTCTCTCCCTTCCTCTCTCACCCACATGCTCTTCAAGTCTAGTCTATAATCTGTTGATTTTGTCCTCTTAATGTTTGCATGTGGGTTTCCACCCTTAGGACACGTCCAAGGCTTTCTCACTGAACAACCTAAATCCATTTTCCTCACCCTTCCACTCATCCTGGCTGCTTCTGTAGAAAAATGTTAAGATTCTCAGGAGCTGTGTGGCCTGAGGCAGTTACCTCACCTCTCCATGCCTCAGGCACCTCATCATGTTGTGGGTTTTAGGTGAGCTAGTATATGTAAAGCACTCAAAGCAGGCCAGGCACTCAGTAAGTGCTTTACCAGTGTTATCTGTTTTTCCCACCCTAACTCACTCAGATGGCTGGCGTCACTTATGGGGTAACATCCAACGTGGCCTGAAGCAGGCCTCCCTTAGTCTGCACTTTCTTCCTTCTCCCTTGGTACTAATCTACCCCACCGCCTGCTGGGCTGTGAGGCCCTCCCCTCTGACTGCTCAGTCCTACTCATCTGGGGGTCATTCCTCACTCTTTTCTTTCCTGGGATTATAGTAGTTCCCCCTTACCCACAAAGGATACATTCCAAGACCCCCAGTGGATGCCTGAAACTGTGGATAGTATCAAACCCTACGTATATTATGTTTTTTCCTAGACAAACATACTTATGATAAAATTTATATGTTAGGTGCAGTAAGAGATTAACAATAATAACTCATAATAACAGAGCAATTATAAAAATAAACTTTATTAAAAGTTATGTGAATGTGGTCTCCCTCTGATAACCAAGGTGTCTACCAAGTAATAGGTGGGGAGCTTATATCATGAGCTCAACACAGGGGTAACTCAATGCCTGGGTGGGATGGAGAGGTATTGGTTGAGATTTCATCACACTACTCAGAATGATGTGAAATTTCAAACTTATGAATTGTTTATTTCTGGAATTTTTCATGTAATATTTTCAGACTGTGGTTGACCATGGGTAACTGAAATCATGCAAAGAGAAACTGTGGATGAGGGGGGTATGGTATTCCCCTCACCAATGTTGCCATCTTGAGATTGAACAGCTCACCCCTCTCAACTTTCCTGTGACTTCCTGCTCTTCATCTTCCCTTTCCTCTCTCTCTTCTTTTTCTTTCACCTTCTACCCCCCACACACCCACTTCTACTTTTTATTATTAAAACAGCTTAACCAGTGGGAGGAAGGTTGCACTTTATTGTATTCCTGGAGGTCTAGCACATAGCTGGATTGTATGACCAGAAGGACTGACAACTGACCCCTCAGCAGGCTGAGAGGACCCTATAGGCATCTCACCCTGAGGGGGTATAAAGTAGAGGGTAATTAAAATCCACAACTTGTTTACCACAGTTCAATGGCAGATTAGCAAGAGGATAAACAGAGGTATTTAGGGTGAAAAGCTTCACCACTTAGATTTTGCTTAATGATGTCAAAGCAACTTTCTCTTCATTTTATGGAAAAAACCATAGTTTACATTCTAGAAATGTTTACCTAATTCCTTTTATGTGTACATGTGTGTATGTGACTGCGTGGATGCACACTCATATTTTAAAATAGAGTAATTTACTATGAATTTGCTGAATTAAAAGTGTTTATTGTTAATCTTAGGAATATATTGTAAGACCATATATTTAAATGTTCCTGTGAAGCACAATATATCATTTTTGAATAAGTTCTTTCCCTTTTGTGGCTTTTAATTCATCCAAATTCCCTGTAAATCTTATTAATAATGAAGGTGAATTAAACAAGGCCCTGGCATTCAGATATATTTGTTCAAGATTTGGTTCACAATTTTATTTTCACCTGGTTTTGCGCGATAAAGCCCTACATGCTTAATTTTTTTTTTTTTTTTTACCTCATCGGATAATTGGTGAGACACTGAGGTTTGCAATTACATAATATCCAGAGTGAAAAATGTGAAAAATAAGGGTAGCAGCATTCCATTTTAACATGTTGGGTAATAATCCTTTCTTTTTGAAGCAAGTGGAAGCCTCACTAAGAAGGGTAAGTATTTTTCTGTGAGACTAGGAGGCAGTCACTTGGGTCCAAGAACAGATGCTTAGAAACCGGCTTGTTGGCCTCCCCAGATACTGTGACAGAGTTCAGGGTAAATGCATGCCTTCCCCTTTTCTAACTGTCGGCTTCCTTCCTGCCTGCAGGGCCCATGGATGCTGAGCTGGTGAGGGTGGATAAATAATTTATATCATAGTATCAGCTTCGTCAGAAACCCATAAAGATTTCTTTAAGAGTGTGGGTCTAAAAATCTTTCTGAATTAAGTCCTAAATTATTCATCATGTGAAACTAGGGGCTGTTTGTTGTCTGTGGTGTATGTGTTGCTATATTTTGAAATGGAATGATTTGTGGGTCCCTTTACCAATTGTTCCTCTTTCTTAGTCTAATGCAGACAGCATGGAGGAAATGGAAAGTTCTAGGCATTTTTACAACCACTGCTAAATGTCTCTTATTGTGGCCCTAATAGCTCAGTAGACAAAATAAAAGTTGTCAGCCTTTTGAGCCTTAGTTTTCTAATCTGTAAAATCAGGAGGTGCACTGAAGATTCTTTCCAGCTTGCAATTCCATAATTCTTTCTTATAGAATTTGTGTGGAATGTATAATATTTATGGGAACTAACGTTTAAGCCACTAAAAAGAGACAGAAATCAGGTTATTAGTCACAAAGTTGTTTTTTCAGCCTAGTCTCTGCCAATCCAAACCTTGTAACAACCACAATGTGGAACGATGTGATGTCCCACTATTATTTCTTTCACTGGAGAATGCTTCAGCTACATAGATCTATCAACAGCAGTTGCCCCGTATCCACAGAAGAAGAAAATCCATCACACTTTTGACTACTTTTTCCTCTCCAAGCAAATGATCTTTAAGAAAATGACATGTAATATAGACTTTACTATTTTTAAGTCATTGGAGAAACTGCATCTGAAATGAAATCAATACATGATGCAGTAGTTTATTTACATTTAAAATATTGAGTGGCAAAGCATTTTATCAAAGACTTTGGAACCAAATACACATCCCAGACTTACCTAAAGTAAAAGGATGGAATGTAGTGGAAATATGAGTATAGCCATTGTGTCTAAGCTAGCTGTGGTTCAGTTACTCTACATATCTCAGCTACACTAACAGAGTGAAGTACACTCATGAGAGGTTAAGGAATGTAGATATTTATGAGGATTGGTATGTTCAGAGATTTAATGCTTTAAAAAAATTCCATTTTGTAATCTCAGTTTAGGTTCTCATGATGGTTCCAAGGCAACTCAGAAGAACAAAAGCACAGGCTTACCCTTCATGTTTATATTTTTATTTTATACTCTGTAATATAAGTGTAGGTATAACTTATGTATTGCTGTTGCATCTTTTTAGCGAATTCCTTTTTTAAAAAGTTCTATAGCAGTTTGTATGGCATGTTCCTTGAAAATTGAATAAAACCAAACGGGCATTGAGTGTTTTTGTTGGAGTAAATTACTTTATACATTTCTTAATTTCTTCTATGTTACTGGTTTGCTTTTGAGAATTGAAATTTATACAGAAAACGGTCGCTGAATTAAGATTTTAAATTTACCATGAATTGTTTTGCAATATGTATGTGTATCAAATCATCACACTGTACACATCAACTTACACAATGTTGTATGTCAGTCACATCTCAGTAAAGCTGGGAAAAGAACCAAACTTTTACCATGAAATTATATATTAGATAATATTAATTTACTTAACACAAATGTAAACACATAGTTATTTATTATTTTATTTCTTTCCTTTTTTTTCATTAGGTCTGTATGTTCTTCCCCCACAACATCCAGCTCCTAGATTCTCTTATTTATTCTAAGGCTTTCTGTGTTTCTATTTACTTTCCATGGGATCTCCTCCAGCTTTCCTCCTGTATTCCAATGGCCCTCATTCTGATGCCAGGTGGGATCCCCTTCACAGGTCAACCTGAAGTCCACTGGGCCTGTAGCCCTGTTCTGGGAACAGAAGTCCTTTGCCTCCATGATGCTTCTCTTTCTCCTTCATTCTCCTGTTGAAGGATGTAAGAATTCACACGTTTTTGTGTCTGTCGGGTGGTTCCCTGCACATCTGTCTGCCTTTTTCTGCCAGTGCCATTGTTGGCTAGGGCCCCACGGTTTACAGCCACTGTCACCGTGTCGGCTTTAACAAGGGGCTGCTTTCTCCTTTGTTACTCTAGTCCGAGCTTGGTCATAGACCCTTCCCATAGTTCCTCAACAATCTAAATTGGGGCTATAACATTTTAACATGGCATTATTAAAATTTAGGGTAATACAATAAAATTGTAGTACAGAGGATAATCTACAGCTGAGAGGTTTATTTTAGGGACCCATAGGCCCAGGTCACCCAGGCTCTGGCTGCCTTTCATGGAGGTAGAAGTTAGTATTCCCTGCCATTGGTGGGCACCTATAAGTCATTCTAGACTCTTGAGAGGCCAGGCCAAAATCTCACTAGAATTGGAGAAAAATGGGAGTTTCTTTCTCATCCTAACTTTATTTCCCCTTTTAGGATCTACCTTTCCCAGGATGACTGATAAGAACAATACTCATTTCCATCAAAAGACATGACACTGTTACCTGGAGTGTTATTAGCTTAACTTATAGCTCCACCAAACAACCACAGAATACAGTGGCCCATATGTTTCCAGCTATGTGTACACAGGCTTTGAGTGACCACGTACCCCATGAAACTGTGGGTGTATGCCTTCTTCTGAAGAGCGGCACCACAACTTTCAACAAAATAGGAAAGTGGTCTCCCCAAAAGATTAGGAACCACTTCAGCAGTTTAATATCTGGTCATTGCTTCAAGTTTGAATTAATTAGGTAAGATATCCAGTTTCCGTTAGGTAGGGCTTCACCTATGGCCCTTCCTCCGTCAGCACATGAAGATAGAGCTTTCATAGCTTCTCTCCAGATATCTGTGTCCCTGCTTCTGATCGTCTACAGACCACAGCTCAGACAGATCTACTACTCCACAGAGCCTTTTGTAGGAACTGTACTGGTATTGTCCAACTCTGTTCTTAGACAAGAAGCATTTCTCCACATTTCGCAGAGCCTGTAGAGATGAAATTCTGCCGAGGTTTTATAGCCATGGCCTTGTCACAACCTTCATTTCATAAGAGGCCTTTGCATAAATAAACTGCCTATTTGGCTGATCTTCCTGGAACAAAGATAGTTTTTTACAAACGGGTAGGATTTTGGAGATCTTAAAGCCAAAATTTAACTAGGTTTGAAATCTTATAACCACACATACCTCCTCCACCCAGCAGTCTTTGCGAGATGGAAACTTCTCTGAGGCACCTGCCCTAGGACTTAGAGCTCAGTGGAGTGATGATGACGGCAAAATGTTATCTTTCTCCTGTCACATCTTGCTCCAGATATCTGATCTTGTCTCCTGTTACACTTGGGACTCAGGCACCTATACTGGCTTGATGTTGGATTCCCCATTGCACTCACAGTTCCCTTGGACTCTGGCAAAGTCCCTCTTTCTTTTCTGAAATTGCAGGGCAGCTCGACCTGCATTGTAATGAGCCCAATTTATGATGTCTGGCAATGTATTTACTAAGTGCTATTTCTTTTTTGTGTGTGGACCTCATTCACTCTTCTAAGGAATGCATGGATGCTCATTCCAGTCCAGGCTTAGGGTTAGGTGTAGGAGTGAGATAAAGACATTTGCAGTGGGATTGCAGCTTTGAAAATTGGTTGACTAAGTCAAAATAGTCTCGAGGCCCTACTAAGGTAAAAGAATGTTCAAGAAACATTTCTCCGCCATCTACCTCCCTACATGTTTTAGTTTGAATGAGTATTGCTCATTTGTCTCTGTCTACTGTTTCACTATCTTGTGTGGCTCGCCTTGTAAGAGATAGGTCTCGGGCTTTGAAAACAATCTGTTGGGTAGTTTCTAATAGTATTATTAAGCGTGGAAAAAGGAAATCTGAGAAGTGCAAATTTGGGTCACCAACCTGTCCATTTTCTCAGGATAATGTAGTTCCTTGCTCAGTTGCTATCAATGAAGACCTTTCACTTCCATTCCCCACATTGTAACTAAGGAGGTGGATTGCAAAATTATGTTTCTGAATCGAGCCACAATCAGTGCAAGGGTAGAAAATTTCTCCAGATGTAGTCATGCTTGCTTCCTGTCTTTGTTCCCCATGAGAAGATTTCCCCCCTCTCTTGGTATGTTTTCATGACTATTTTATAGGAAGCTGGGAATAAAAAGTATCAGACTCTTTACTATTATATCATTTTACCTGGAACTTAAAACAATTTTTATAGATGATTTTACAAAATTGTAATTTGTGATCATTTAGACATTAGTAGGCAATTCTAACCAATTAAAATAATGTCTTTTCTAATGACTTTCAGAGTTTGAAATTTCACATGAAGGAAATAGAGTTTCAGATGAAAGAATCTTTCAGTTTAACATTAACTTTTAAGTGTCTCAGTTAATTGTTATATTGTAAAGGCTCTGATAGTCCTCTTTAGTATTATGATATGTCCCATTTTGAACTGGATTAAATAATTATATTACAACATTATTAACACCTTAATTTAAAACAGAGTATGTAAAGAAAAATCATTTCACTATAAACCATTGTGTAATATGGACCTTCTCTACATTACACATTCTCCCTTCACCTGATTATTTTGAATTATTACCAGTATAATCTATGTTGCAAAAGAGGAGAGCACCCAGATTGCTTCAATTGACCAAATTAAAGATTAAAGGAAGAGGACTTCTTTTCTGCTTCCAAAAGATTATACTCTTTAAAAAATTGTGTTGAAATGCACATACTGTAAAATTTATCTACCATTTTAACTATTTTTAAGTGCACAGCTCAGTGGCATAAGAACATTTATATCATTGTTCAACAGTTAGTACCATCCATCTCTGCATCTCTTCCCATCTTGCAAAACTGAAACTCTGCATGGTCAAACTTTTATATATATGAGTAAATCTATAAAGCTGAAATAAGAAAATTCTTATGGCAGAAAGTATGTAGTGATATAGCACTAATTTCATTTGTATTCTCTATTTCTTCAATACTTCAGCCAACATTTGTATAGTGTCTGATTATGGTTTCATTTAATTTTCAAAACTTTTGGGAAGGGGACATTAATATTCCCATTTTATAAATGAGGAAATTGAAGTGGTCATAAAGCCGAGGTAATTAGGGGTCAGAATACCAGCTTAGGGTGATTATCCTTAAATCCTTTGTTTCCCTTATACTGCACTTCAGACTGGGACTAATGTTTTCTTTATTCATCTACCTAGCTCTCTTTATTTAGTGGGGGTTGGGTAGATGTTGAGCTGGAGAAGGTTGATTTCTGGAGATTTGTCTTAAATTGTGGGTCTTGCCCTGACAGCAGATAGTCTTGTTCATAACCTTGGGCATCGCATCAGATCAAGGATTCTTGTGCTTTGCCCAAACAGTTAGTAGATGCAGCAGATGTCTATTCAAATATTACTTTAAAAAATGCCTGGAATTGTATTTAAATTGCTTCCATTTTTCACTAATTAAATTTCAGATTGTTTCTCCTGGGGATGTTTCGCTGGGCTGAGTTTCTTCAATTGTTTGTGTTGGACAATGACAAAATAAATCTTGTGCATTGTAGCTTAGTGAAAAATCTTGCTGAATGGTCTAAATAATTCCACAATCATCTTACAACAGACTTACTTAAAAAAAAAAAGAATCTATTTTATTTTATTTTTTTGGCAGGATGGAGCATGGACAGATAGTGAGGTATTGTTTGTTTTTATTTGTATAGTTTCATTCTGGTGCTTAAAATACCTGGAGGGCCTTCGATACAATGGAGGCCCATGTGCTCTATTGAATGTGTCAGCTCCCTTGCTCTGCATGGATTTTCACCAAGAACAGCACAATAGAATTCAGATCTTTTCAAACCACATGTGTGTTTCGCACATGGCCGCCACAACTTGAATCTTTAATCAGTCTTTTCAAGAGATTAGGCGTAACAACCAGTTTGCCCTAGGACTTCATCTAGGGCCCTTATCAGTTGTAGCCTTGCTAGATAAATAGTGTTTACAGAACCTTCTCCCATGTGCTATTTTAATTTACAGAGAGAGGGGGAAGACCAAACAAGACCCAGAGAAGGAATGAGCCGGAAGAGTTCACTGTCCCTCCAGACCAGGGGCTTGTCATTATAAGCTCTTGATATTTTTGAACAGGAAATGCTTGCTTGCTTTTAAAAAATGTAAGTTATTTTGATTCCTGTAAAAAAAAAATGCACAAAAATTTCATGCTAATAATGTCCACAGATAATTAAGACTTTGCTGTCAGAATAAACACCTGACACTTGTGAGGACTGGCTTTGGAGTCAGTCTCTGCTGAGCCTTTCACATACGTTATCACATATAAATATACCCTGGTGAGGAAGGCGGTCTGTGCCCCACATTACAGACGAGGAAAGCGAGGTTCCGAGAGGTTAAGAGACTTACTCAGAGGTCTCAGCGATAATAAATGCAGATCTGGGGTTGTGTCTATTCTGTGACAGCACTACTCAGGATTTTGAAAAAGCAACATCAATTTTTCCAGGATTGTTGCTGATATTAATGTTCTTTAGACTTGAGACTCCATGTGGAAGCAACTTAAGCATATGGATGTTAAAGACAATCTCAGATGAAATGTAAGAACTTCGTTCCGCTTCACAATGTGCTAACTCTGGCAGAGCTGAAGTGGGGAGCTGTCGAGCTACCAAAATATTGGATGAGAAGCCGGGTGCTTTTTCAAATCAAGTGCCTCTGAGTGACCCTAGACAGTTGGTGAGAAAGAGTTTGTCACCAACATAAATAATAGGGAAGAAGTGTTGGATGCATTTGAAGCAACCCAGAGATTTATTTCCATGTGGAGCTGTTGAGAAGACACCAAGGAGTGTGAAGAAGGGAAGGTTGCTTGGTGTCCCGGATAAAATAAGGGCTGGCTCTTAACACCACAGATGGAAACTGCAGCAGCAAATAACAGAATCCAGAAGAGAGACATTTCCATCTGGATTCATTCAGGAAAGGATGTTGGAGAATTATAACAATGAAAGCAAATAAATCACCTCTGGTTCTGTCAGATCAAAGTGCAGGACAAATTTAAAATGGGTTTTTCTCATGCATATTCCTATTTTGAGGCACCCAATGCCATATAAATTATGTTGTAGGTAAAGCCTTATGTATTTATTTTTCAAAACCCAAGTACTTCTTTCCACTATACCCCTTTATTGTTAGGCATACATTTTCCTAGTTAATTTGTGGAAAGAAATGTAGGCATTTTGTTCTTAATATTATTTCCCAATGTTAGTTTTAAGAGATTATATGACAGGCCCTGGCCAGGTAGCTCAGTGGGTTTATTATGTTGCCTCAATACACCAAGGTTGTGGGTTCAATCCCCGGTCAGGGCACCTACAAGAAACAACCAATGAATACATCAATAAATGAAACAACAAATCTCTTCCTCTTCCTCTCTCTCTCAAATTAAATCAATCAATAAAATATTCTTAAAGTGATTATATGACAGACACAATGATGTTCTCTAGCTATATTGTAGTATTTAGAAATGCTGAGGCAGTTCAGTAACCTTTTGTAGGGTAGTGATGAAAATCAGGCCTGGAGGGTGATTTATAGGTCAGTAGGAATAAAATGTTGCTTATTTCTAAATGTCAAGTCACAATGACCTGCTTCTGTTTTGCTTATCTTTTCCACGATTCCAGTTTTTCAGGCATACATTATTGGGGGGGGCTTGTTCTCTTCCTTTGCTGCCTCTTCTCACAGATCTTTGTGCTCCTGCACTCACCTATGATGTGGAGCTTTTCATCACATTATCAATTAAAAAGCATGGAAAGATTTTGACATATTTTATTAGACAAATGGAAATGGTGTCATCTTTGTACACAAAAATGTTTTCTTCATTGAAGGTAGCAGGATTTCATATATTTAGGAGTGTGTGTGTGTGTGTGTGTGTGTGTGTGTGTGTGTGTCTCACAGGCCCCTGTGAGAATGGCTTGAAAGCAATGAAAGCTCCCCCCAAGAAAAAGATCCAATATATTCACATGCGCAGAAGATGTTTTTCATATATTTTCAAATAATGGATTTATGCCTGGACTCCTGGCTTGAATCCTTTGTTCTGGAATATCAAAAGTAATTTTGAATGTTACTTGGCTTTGGGCACTGGCTAGTTGTGTGATCCCCAGAGAAAGGTGGTCTTTTGAGGTTGTATGAGACTTGGTAGGAAATATAGATATTTCTAGGTTACAAGCAAATACACAACGGGACACATTATAGGAGGCAGAGAGAGAGCCTTAGTTTGACAGTGTGGATCATGGGGATGTGTTGGATTGATGAGAAATGGGACTAGATAAATATTGGAAAGCAAAATTAAGAGCTTAGTTTTTTTTAAAAAAAAAACTTAGAACATAGACTGACTATGAGAATTTACAATAACAAGTGCAATGAAGACAAATAAAGGTAAATATTTACAGTTACATTAGACCTTGAGAATGAAGGACGAAGATTCTTGAAGGCAGAAACCATATCCCAGTAACTCCTGTGTGTGAGTAAATAATGGGCTCTGGGAGTGGGAGAGGCCAGTACTCATTAGAGATTTTTTGGGAGAAGATGAGTTTTGGGTCAGAGCTTTATCCTGAAGCTTATTGGACTTAAACTATTTCCCCAAGGCATCTCCAGGATAAAGCACCTAGCATGGAAGGAAAGCCTGGAAGAGTTGCAAGGCCTTCTTAACCTCCTTTCTCTTCATGGTAGAGGCACCTTAACTCTCCAGCCCCTGATTTCCAGGGAGAGAATTACAGCTAAACTTGTGCAAACCCTGGCCTAAAAGGAGTCGGTGGTCATCTTAGACCACATTTACCAGGCTACCAGCATTATATAAAAAAGGCCACAAAACATCCTCCTGCAAATGCCAATAACCCCCTGTTTATACCACACACATGGCATCTACAGGTAATGCCTTATAGTGCCTCGGTTTGTTTACCAGGCTGAAAAGCCCTTAAATTAAAGTCAGGGATCTTTTCTAACACAACTCGGTAGTTCTTTTCCTACCAAAGTAATCCAAGCATATTGGTATTCAGTAGATAGAGCAAATATTAAAAAGGCCAGATAGCTAGTGTCAGTTAAAATCTCTAAACGTTCTCTTTTGAATCGTTTCCAACTCGTGATCAAGTTGGAACAGCAATTCAAGGTGATGTTGTCAGGAGCTGAGCCATTTGCTTGTCATTATGATAATTAGTCTGTAACTCACCCTACATCTCTATAGCAAGTAAATTGTAGCCCTTGATTTTTTGGTTTTTCCGTTGATGCTTATGATGTATAGAATCATAATGGATGGAATTACAGTCAAATTCTGATAATTTTAATCTATGGCTTCAGTTATAGGCAGGGATGAAGCAGATCCATTCATTAAATAGCCATTCGTTGACTACCATATGCTAGGTATTATTTCATGCACCGTTGACCTAAATATGAGTAAGATGTGGTATCTTCTTACAAGCAGCTCTCAACTTGGTAGGGAAGATAGATGCATAAATATTAATTGCAATATCTAATGTGTTAAGTGGCCTGAGAGATGTGAGGCAAGGAAGGACAAAGGAGGCACTAATTGATTCTGCTTGGGGGTAGGGAGTATGTGCCAGGCACAAGGACAGGGTGAGGAATGAGACTGGAATGGAGATATTTCAAGCAGAGAGAAGAGCCTGCGCAAAGCACAAAGGGAGGCTTGGAGTCCGCCGAGTGTGTGCCTGGAGTGCAGGATTCGAGGGCCTGGAAGGCTGGGAATGAGATGACAGGTGGTGAGCAGAGATCTAGATGGGTCCCCCCTACTCCCCTCCACCCTGGCAGAGTAGTTTGAATTTTTGCTTGTAGCACTGGGTGCTTTTGAATAGGTGAAAGCAGGTTCTAACTACCAGTTTTATTTATTTATTATTTTTATAATGAATATCTACACCCAGATCTCAGTTCTTGCCTGGGGTAAAGAGTAAATAGGGACTGTAATTGGCCGGAGTAGCTATTTCATCACACGCCAACAAATTATTAGGGAAGCTTAAACAAAATTCAGTAGGGCAGAGTGACTAAATTAGCACAAAATCATTACAGAAAGTGGGGACATCCTCTTGAATATAAGTTTATTTGCTTGCTTAGAATTAAGCGGCATAAGTGTGAACTTGAAGTGTTTCTCATTTCAGCATTTGACTTGGGGACACCAGTAAGACTAATGTTCCACCAGTGCTGTTCTTTCTAAACTGAGGCTGATGCCAAAGCGTAGTGGCCAGTAGTGTGAATGAAATCGGAGCAACAGCAAACAATTAAAATATCCAATCCAGGCCGCCTTGCACTTGGTGGAGTAAGAAAACCACTTAGACCCCAGTCCCTGTGTAGCCTGTATGACTGGATTTCCATGTTCTAGCTCCTATCCAGTGTCTGACAAATAGTTTTAGTAAAAAAACCAAAAAATCCACTTTGTTATACACTCAGTAGCCTTGTTCATTTGTTGCCCTGTTCATTCCTTTATCCAATTCCAATAACAAATATTCATTGAACAACTAGGAAATACTGCTCTTCCAGGTTAAATTTTAGGAAACTTTTTTTTTAAAGACCCCCTTTGGAGCCCATTTTCAGAAAAAATACTGGCCATGGGGACTTCAGGAACTCTTTGAGTGAAAACTGTCATTAATTAACTTATTTACTTATTCAATAGATACTTATTTTGAATGCTAACAAAGTGCCAGGCACTATGCTAGGCACTGGCATTGGGAATTTGATGATGAACTCTACAGGTTCTTCCTTTGTCTTCATGGAGTTTCCATTCTAGGGGGTGTGAACAAATAATAATGGCATTGGAGTGTAAGCCGAGAAATGCTGTTTCGGTGTAAAAATGGGGTGACACAGGACAGGACAGGTGGGTTACGTAGCCCAGATTTAGATGAACAACTTCTTGGAGAAAGTGATATCTAAACAGAGACTTAGTGAAGAGCAAGAGTGAGTCAATGGAAGGGAGAGAAAGGGAGAGGGATGATGGCCCAGGGAGGGTGTTGCAGGCCTTTTATAAGAGTGTACGCCAAAGCCTGCTTACACTGTAGAGTATGAGGTGGAAGCAGAGACATTGAATTGGGCCGGAGCATTGCATGGAACCTGATCAGGCGTTGAGCTGTTATTTTCAGGTGTTTGGAATTCATTCTAATGCCAATAGGAGATTTACTTCCTAGAAAGATCAGTCTAGCCAGTGTGTGGGATGAAGACAGACAGCTGGGTGGTTTCTGCCTTCATTTAGTTGGAAAATAACAGTAGCTCTAACTAAGAGTCTGGCTTTAGGAATGCAGAAAAGTGGATGGAGTCCAAAGATATTTAGGAGTTAGATTTTAAATGGACTTGGTGACTGCCTGGAGGTGGTGGTCTTGGGCAGCTGGTAAAAAGGATGTTCTTCCTTCAGCTGGGAAACATAACACTTATGTATGGGGGGTGGAGATGAGGGGGGGTGGACATTAATTTTAGTATAATTTAAAAAGTATTAAACTGTTTGATCTAAGACACCTCTACATTCTCTGCTAGCTCAGCCAGTATAGATGCATTGGAGACACGAAAGGAATAAATTCAGAGGGGTGAACACGCTCCAATTTTGATTGGTCTCTGTCTGCTTTTGAATTTCAAGGCCAATCGAATATGGCTCATTAGCTGGAGGGAGACTGTGATCTGAAAATCTTCTTTGAGAACTAGAGAGATGCCAGCTTTCCCGGAGAAGGTGATTCTTGCAGCCTTTGAATAAAAGCACTGCAGTTCCGCCTCCAGTTGATAAATGGTGGAATCTGGTGTTTATCAGAAGCCATCCAACACTCCTGCGTCCAGGCCACCGGCTCTCATTCTTGTGCCCATCACATTGAGACAGATAAGCTTGGCCCCCACTGTTAGAATCTCAAGCTCCCCATTCCTCAGATCTTCAAAAAAATTTTTTTTAATTAAAATAAAATAATGTCTTCTAGAGAAGTATATTTGATTTGTAGCTGAATTAAGTTTATCTCTGTCTGAACATGTCATCCGGGTCATTAATGGGAAAATGTAGTCTATGGTGCTTCAGAGCTTGTCTTTTTTATTTTAAAACCTTTCAAATATAAAATATCCAAGTTGTCTGCACTCCCTGAAAAGAATGTATAGTTGGAATTTTAATTTGATTACCTTCCCGCGTCTTCCCAGGCTTTTCCTAGGCAAGTACTTTGTTTGAACAGCTGTACTCCTGTGAAGCTCAGTAACAAATGATTCAGGAATGATTTTATGTAGCAAGTCAAGATGAAAGGAACTTCCTAAACCAGGGCATTAAAAGAATGAAGGAAGAAAATCTAGCCAACATTTGAGAAATTTAGCAACTATTAAAAAAAAAATAAAGCAACTTGCTCTATTAAGTCTTTTCTAATAATCTTAAAATGTGCTGTCATTAATTGAGAAAGCTCCTTATTTCCTTTTGGATTTTAATTTGGGGTGGAAAAATAATTTAAAACTAAAGCCAGCAGGAAAGGAGAAATACTAAAAATTGAGACGCATAAAAAATAGGAACCTAGCAGTGTAGTCAGTTTTTCTATTACCTATAATTTTCTGTCATCTACATGCATGCATTCATGTGTTGGTGTTGGGGGGATGGAAGAGGAGAGAGAAGGACTGTGAAAGATGTTTGCCTCTAATCACAAAAAGATCAAATTAACATGTGAAAAGATATTTGAAAGAGCTGTGGGATAGAATAGCTTTTGGCTTTCCACATCTCACCTACTGGATAGATTTGAAAGCATAAAATAAAGCTAAACTGAACTCAGGGAAACATTGATTCACCCGACTGAATAAACAACTTACTGAATTTGCTAATCTAATTAATCAAACTCTGCCTCTCCTTTCCAAAGTAGATTCACAGGCACTGAAATAAGTTAAATCAACATTTTCTTTCCCTACTTACTAAAAATAAGCTTTCTTTCCCTGGGTAAATCGGTCATTGAAATTCCCAAGGCTGTACTCCAGAATCCACTGGCAGGAAGCAGTTGTATGGATATAAAATCGTTTCTCTGAAGATTGCAGAGTTTGGCTTCTGAGTATTGTATCTTAGCTCTACCACTTGAACTAATGAATAAAATAAATATTAACTGAGGTTTTTCTTAGAAATAAATGGCCTGTGGTTGATGTTGATTAGAAGAGCCTGTGACTTACAGATGGATCTTATGAGAGCTCACAACTATAATGATGGTAGAAAATAATGAGTTTGGGAAAAATCTTGGAAAATAAGGATATTTAAAGTTGGAAAATAATTGTAATTGTGATAATTCAGTCACTGAACTAGTAAAAATATTTCAGTTTAGTATCTGCAGACCTGGTACTTAATGTTGCGTTTACCTAATTTTAAAACACTAGAATAGGACTCCATCTTAGATTGCGTGAATATACATATAGTCGTTTTATACGCACATATATTCACACAAATACAGTAATCAAGGAAAAGTGAAGGGCAGTGTAAACAGGAAGAAAAGGACTCAAAAGATTGCAAAGTGGTGAATGACAAGCTCTATGCAAATTAGGCAAATTAGAATCTAGGGATATCCTAGGTAACAAGTGTGAGTCACGACTGCATCTTTTTTTTTTTTTTTTTAAGGCAAGACACCAGAATGCAGAAGTAGGACTGCTGGTTAGCGTTGAGAAAGAGAACACTATTAAAGTCCTGCTCGCACTTGCTGCATTCCCTTGCCGTCACCATGAACGGGCACACTTCCTAGGAAGAATCTAAAATGGAAAGTGTTTCCAGCTGACTCCTCAACGCCACTAGCCTTAGTCACCTTTCTGGTGCTTTCACCTTAAGGATCAAAGAGTCCCCAAAGATTGACTTTCCTGTTTCCTTCTCTGGTGGACCTATTCCCATTCTTTCCAGTCTTGTTCACATTAGGATGTTATGCTCAAAACTCATTTACATGCTCAACTAATCTTAATTAAAATGTAAAGGGAGGTCAGGGTGTGATCAAATTAAGTTCTGAGTATAGTTGAATAGTTGGGTATCAGTTTAATGTATTAAACAGTTCTTGGAACTGCTTCTCTTTCTGACAGTAAGTCTTGGTATTGCTCTCATTTCTTAATACTGTCTTCTACTTTCAAGTGTTGGCTCAAAGTTCGCTTTTAACTTACAGACTATTTTGCTTTCTGGGAACTCATGCCCCCCTCTTTGTGTTCAAAATGGCTTGCCTCACAGTCTGGGAAAGCTGTTAAGCATTGGCATGTCCCTCAGAGGTGGGCTGTGGGATTACTTCTTTACTGAGTGAGATGGATTTGCATGGCTTAGGCAAATCTCTCAAGTTTGCTTCTATACCCTGGTGAGTCCCAGAGTTGTTGTTGCTGGATGTTGCAGAATGGCCCACCTCCATTAGTGAAGGAAGGCAAGACAATTTTATTAAATGTAATTTTAAATCCATCATCTCCATATTGTTCTGTGGTGAAATATACTTAAGATAAGATGAACTGTTTTAAACTCGGTTATCATGTATTTGATTGCACAGGTGCCAATGTAGATTGGTTTTTTAGAACTCACTTTGTAGTTTATGAAGTTATCCTTAAAATTCCAATTGGGGGAATGATTTGGCTAGCTCCGTGGTCGGCAAACTGCGGCTTGCGAGCCACATGCGGCTCTTTGGCCCCTTGAGTGTGGCTCTTCCACAAAATACCACGGCCTGAGCAAGTCTATTTTGAAGAAGTGGTGTTAGAAGAAGTTTAAGTTTAAAAAATTTGGCTCTCAAAAGAAATTTCAATCGTTGTACTGTTGATATTTGGCTCTGTTGACTAATGAGTTCGCCGACCACAGGGCTAGCTGAAGATGAAGAAGGTAAACATTACCTTTTTAAAAACTGTGATGGACAAGTTATCCACAAAAACTCATCACTTTTCCTGTGACGTTTTCTCCAATACCCCACTCCACTGCCCAGACATTAGTTACTATCTGAGATGATCTGCATAAAACATTGAGCATAGTGTCTAGGACCATGTAAGTGTGCTCATTAATGTTAGTTATCACTATTATTTGAACACCTTTAATATAATATTTATTTTTTATATTTATACTTCTTTTTATTTTATAAGAGAAAGTTGTTTTGTATTTTCTGTGCTTTTATATGACAACTCACACAAAAGATGTGCATTCAAGCAACCATCAATTTACTTCTTGCCTACTATATTTCAGATGTTGGCACTAGATTCAAATGATACAGAGTTAAGTAAGACAACATTTCTGCCCTTCTGAAATGATCCTTTACCTTTTATAATAATGCATTATGCTGCAGTATATTTATGTCTTCTAGGTAGTGAGTTCACTTGAGGTCAAAACCATGGGAGCCAAGAAATTCATGTCTGCTTAACCTGAAGTAGTTTATAATCAGAAAGGTACATAAAAAAGTGCTTTGTATTGGTAAAAACTTTTATTCTTAAATATTGGTTGACACTTAGCAGTTTCTGACACAGAAAACAAAACCCCCCACCTATTATTATCAGGACATTTACTTTCAGTGTTGCTCTGTTAATGACTTTTCATTGAAAACTATTTAAGGGGGAGGTCCAGAGAAGGATAGAGCATCATGCTAAAAGATTGGTCATTGCTGAGGGTTTTTCAAGTGTTATTGAAATATAATTGACATATAACATTGTCTAAGTTTAAGGTGTACAACATAATGATTTGTAGATGTACAGATTGTAAAGTGATTACCACAATAAATTAATGTCTATCACCTCACATATTGTAATTTCCCTCCTGTGACAACCTACTTTTCAAACACTGCATTCAGTTCTGGACACTCCAGGGATGTGGACATCTGGCAACGTATTGACATTCCTATTTGTCTGTTAGGAGGCCATACTATAATAGTAATAACTAGTGTTATCACCATCACCAATACTCCCTACTAACAATACCTGGTTTTGCTTAGATTTCCTACATCTCTTAGCTCATTCGAACCTTCCAGTAATTCTCTGAGATATGGAGTGCAGCAGATTCTTCTGTATTTGATGGATTTGGGCAACCTTTCTAGATAATATAAGTGATATCCCTAAAATACAGAATCCAGTAAGTCTAGTATCACGTCTCAAATTTCTTTAATCCAAATCCATTGTGTTCACCACTAGACTATTATGCTTGGGTTACCAGTGGGCATTTGAAGAATCTGGAACTGTTCCATGATGGAAAAGAAAAGATATGTGAGAAAGATGATCACTGTCTTTACAGGCGTGAAAGTCTATCCTGTAGGGGATTATTAATTACTTTTACTCTGAAACTTCTCAAGGTGAAGCTTCGAATGTGCTTTGCTTATGTGTACTTTTATTTGGTGTAATAAAGACCACATTGTTTTTGAAATGCAGGGCTCGGGTGGAATATGGCCTACTCCGTCCTTGTGCTCTGGCCTGAGCCCACCTACATGCCTCATTTCATTTTCTTCTCCACCCCATTCAGACTCACTGGTCTTCTTTTCTACCACACGTCCTTTGCACTGCTAGGCCCTATGCCATTCCTAGAATGCCATCCCCTTCCCCCACAGTTTTGCTTGGTTGAATCTCATGCATCCTTTATAAATCAGCCTAAAGGTTTCTTGCCCTGACAAGCCTTCCCCAAAAGAATGAATGTTGTATTCTTTTACTATAATTTCTAGTTTTGATTGAGGTGTGTAAAATCAAGTGCTTAATAAATTGACTAATCTCCAATTTACTTGAGAGTTTTTTTAAAATAGGAAGGCTATTCTACTTCCCCAAGAGGCATTTTAAATGTTCAGGAGAAACGGAGAAAACGAAGTAATTCTTGTATCAAAGAGCTGTCCCCACACATTTGTATCATCTCCACATTTTAAATTTTGTAATAGAAACAAATAAAATGCCAAGCATGGCAATTGTAGTTTTAAAAAAATTGGGTGGGTTTTCAGCTACTTTTGACTCGTTTCTGAATTTTAAGTCTTTGTTTTAATCTAGTTTGTACTCTGGTTTCCTCGTGAATACAGCCCTCTTGTTCGAAAGCAGACAATGGGCTTATTCAACACTCAGTGCCCTCTGCACTTGGTGGTTCTTCCATCGTCCTTCCACTACTCAACTAGAGGGATTATTATTTTAGAAAAAATGTAGACGTGACAGCTGGGATTTTAGCACAAGTAATAGCAGTTGTGTAAAAGAGGGTGTTAGTGTAAATGGTTGTAGCCGTTGCCAGATTTGCATTAACGCCCACACAGTGGGAAGTATTCACATATTCAGTGAACTCCATTCCGGCCTGCAGGGGTCAAGTTCCTCTATAGGAGAGGAGAGGTTAGCATGAATGTAATTTCAGAGGAGAAAGAGCCATGCAGGGCTATTTTCCTACTTGACAGGACTCTTTCTCTCTATAACGTTTCAGAATGTTGAGTTGTGCTATTTGATTCACTTTCCTTTTTTGTAAATATTGAATTAAAATAATAGATTGCTAGAAGTAGTAACGCGTGATCCAACTTTGCAGTGCTGAAAATGGGGTTATAATTCTCAGATTGTTCAATTTCTGCCATCTTAAAGTTATATTTTATTCAAGAATATGGGGAATTCCAAGGTACTACTAAGTGTTTCAGACACGTTCTGACTCAAGTGATACTTCAGACTAGGTTGGACTGCCTCCTGAATTTCCAAATTTCTCATGTTGAATTCGGAAGAATTTCCTTTCAATATACCCTGCTTCTTCCTGCACATCCCCTCAACCCTTTCTCCCCATCGACACACATCACACACACTCACTCACACACTCACTCCTTTGCACTTAACCTAAATAGGTTAACCTTTGCTACAGGACTTTGGAAGTCAGGAATCCTCCCATTGTGGTTTAGGAAAGGTCTTAGCCTGGAAGAAAATGGTGCCTTATAAAGAGCATGTACAGAATAGAATTCAGTGGGCTACAGTGAATTTTGAATTTGGTGATTCAAACTTTATTTCGATTATCTGATATGGATCAGTATTTATGTGATTTGTGACTATTTTCCACTTATAAAAATTCTAATTTCATTTCTCGAAATGCATACTACGCATAAGGGAGCTGCCTGTTGTCTGTTGGTTGGAGAATGGATGTGAGGTTGACTGAGGAGCAAATGGGATATTCAGGGCTGAAGATTTTGCTTTCATTGGTGATGCTGAAAGTAACCGGAAACCCCCCCCCCCCCTTTCAGTCTGCAAAGGAGTTCTCAGGTGTCTGTGTAGGCGTATTGTGATCGCCTTTTATTTTATTGACTCACTCAATTCTTGGATTACGCTCCAGCATTTGATATTGACAAACCATAAAATTATTATGGAGCCTTCTCAGTAGTGATAAATTCAGCATCATTTGGAATTCAAGTTTAATTAAAATGGAAAACTAAATTATTATGTAACGATTTTCTCCATTTAGTTTTCTATCCTTTTATTGTCTCTTAGCCTTTTTTTCTAAATGCAAAGATACATTTTATTTCAAACCCATTTTTGCAAAGTGAATTTTTCTTGAATCTATTGTAATACTTGTTTCGTTGTTAGCTTTTGGTTTAAAGATTTCTTTTTTTAATTATTAGAAAGGTTGAGAAGGAGGTCTGAAGTAGAGTCTGAGGGAGATAAAAATGAAAAACAAATCTATGTTATTCCGGATGTGTTTAGTTTTTAAGGATGCTGTTTAAAGATAATGATTGTTTATGGACTCTTTAAAAATGTTTTCTCATAAGAGTGGCCAGATAGCAGATTAGTTATCTGAAAGTGGTTTGTAAAGGCCCTTTGAAATTGTCTGGGTGACAATACTACCTTATGGTACTTATAAAACTCCTTTGAAGTTGACTTTTTATATTGGAAAACTAGAAAACAGTTTTCCTGTCTTCTTTTATTAACCAGAAAGTAATACATGGACCAGAGTTTTAGTAAAATGCTTAGAAAAAAAAATCTACTGGTTGTTTTTGTGACTGACTCTGATATTTAATCTTTCAGCCTTTGTGGGTTTCAGGACTTTTCTGAGTTCAGACTCTTAGCATTATGTGGATGCTGCTTTTGTAAATGATGTGCAGTTACCATACACACAGTCATGCCTCAGAATCTGCGGGGCCTCTACCCTTTTTCCACCTTCTCTTCTCCATCATATATTCTTTGGTGCAAAGCCTGTCCTGCTCCTCACAAGTTTGTCACATGGGTACTAGACTTACGGGCTGATCACTTCGTAAGTTACATAAATGTCTAATCCCCATGTCGTATACCTAATACAATATTGTGTCTCAACTGGAATTGGAAAAAAAAATAATTAAAAAAAGAGAATTTTGGATTGAGATCAACAGTGTCGGGCAGGGGACATTCCCATACAACCTTTGTTATCCCCAGTTCTGCTAAGAGAACAGGGTCAATGGAATGGGCTGCCAGGGGTCAAGACTGGAAACCCATAAAGTCAGACAGTGCAGCTCGGGTTCGTGGGAGTAATGGGAGCCCCCTTCAGTCCAAGCTTATCTGAGCTCACAAAGGAGATTCACGGTCTGTTGCTCTGCAAAAGCTATTTGAGCAGCACTTTTCTTCCCATCTAGCTTTTAAGTGCTCCTGGGGCCCTCCAGCCTATTCACGTCGGCCTCTCAGATTATGAATACATAAACCTTAATGACGGTGGAATCCTAAAGGAAGACATACTAACGAGAGCATCATCAAAACATGGTTCTGCTAATCGAATGAACAAATACATCTTAGGGTATCACAGATGTACTGGATTCCAGTGGAGAATATAGTAGTCAATTTTCCTAACACGTGAAAAGTATTTATTCTGTGTTAGCATTGATAGGTTGGTTGGTATTGATTATAAATTTGCATTAAAATAGTGGAACCGGTATTGTGTGATAGATGTAAGTTCTGAGGGCAGCAGCAATGATTTTAGTTTTTTTTTATGCTTTGACAAACTATACAAGGCACTTGGTGAATACCCAAGTAGGTGATTTCCAACATTTAGGAGCTTTGATCTTCCCATATTCAGAAGTTATGGAGATTATCTTCTTTTTCAGTTTTGTCTTTCAGAATAAAAATTATTATGAGTATTATAAATAGATCCTCTGAATATATTTTAAATACCTCAACTGTTTTGAGCAATGTTTGATATAACCTGAATACAATTCAAAATCCCTTCATGAGAGGAGCAAACAATCATATGAAATTTATGATAGGATTTAACCTGTAGCGTTCTGATTCTCTCTTCCCTTCAATTTTTATCAAGTTTTTAATTGCCCGCCAGATGATTTCTTTTAGAATTGGCCTACTTTTTTTTTTTCCTGACTTCAGTGCCTGTGGGCAAATGTAAATTTGTAGTGGAATTAACAAACCGGGATCTCTGTATAAATTAATAACTACAATAGGGAATCAAGTAACTGATCTCTGTCCTTTTCTAGATTGGCTATGTATGTAAGGTGGTAAAGCTGGGATTGGGAAATCGGGGGTTGGGGGTACATGACTGAGTTCACAGTGTTTCATTAATGTAAAAGGAACATATATTTATTGTAGGAAATATGAAGAAGTAAAAGGAAGAAAAGAAAATCCATATTTTCCCACTCAGATATAGTGAAGTGAACATTTTAATATCTTATATCTCAGTCATATTTTTGAAACATTTTATATGGAAAAAGCATACACATATTTCTGTAAGAAAGTAGTGTACTGCCCACCTGTGCGTCCACCATCCAGCTCAGTGGAACAATAGCCATTTTGTTCCCCCCGCCCCCCCTTGCTTGAGCCTAGATACAGTTTTTCCTTTTCAATTAAAATTTGTTTTTCAAACTAAAAATGTTATTGTGATTATTATAAACACATTGAGTCCCAATATATTTTAAATAATTTAGTATCCTGGCCTTTATCAGTTTCTAGTGTTCCTTCATAGTGTCACCTCACACGTGTATCCCTAGATCAGGGGTGGGGAACCTTTTTTCTGCCAAGGGCCATTTGGATATTTATACATCATTCGATTAATATAATTCACTTAATATAAACGTATGTTGCTATGAAAAAACTCCTAGATTTATTGATTTTCGAGTTCCGCCCGCAGTTGCCTTGGCAGGGCTAGACCAAATGATTTCTCAGGCCTTATACGGCCCTCGGGCCAGACATTCCCTCCCCTGCCCTAGATAATAATGGCCTTATTTTGTATGTTTAAAATCTTCAAATAAATGAAATTGAACTGTATCTGCTCTATTACAACTTACTTTTCTCTTGATCAACATTATCTTTTTTTGTGATGTGTGTGGCTGTAGTACTTTGATTCTTACTACTGTCACTATTTTGTATGAATGTGCCACAGCTCATCCACTTTCTATCACCAGATATTTGGGTTTTAGTTACGGAGCAGATTCTGTTGGTGACCATCGGATCTTTGTTGGTTCTCTGACGAGCTTCCAGATGCTGTTATCTGCATCTGTGCCTGAGGACTCGTCCCCCATCTCCCCGCAGCCCAAGCTCAGGGCCTGTGCTCAGGCCAGTGACTCTTGAGAGATGGGGTCTAAATACCTCACCTTCCTCCGGTCATTCCAGCTTTCCTGTTTATTTTTCCTTCTAAATGCCCTTACCTCTGTTTCGGACAGAAACTAAAGTAAAACAGGTTGCTTGCAGCTTTGGTCATTGCAAATAATACTGCGGTGGACATTCTTGAATCTGTCCCGGTATACAGAACATGTTTCTCTGGGATATTCCCAAGTGTTTTCTAAGAAGCAACCAACACTCATGAGTAGTAAATAAATATTCCTATTATTTAACATTGACATTAACTTACCTTTGATATTGTGATGAGCACAGTTTCTCATGGTTTCAATTTGCATTCTAGAATAATTAGTGAAATTATGCATCTTTACATATCATATTGACCATTTGTATTTCTCTTCTGCAAAATGCATATTTGTCTCTTTTGTCTCTTTTTCTGTTGGCCTGAAGGTTTTCTTTGTAGGAGCTCTTTATATATTCTAGGTACTAGTGTTTATGTGCTTTAAAGATAGCCTTTCTAATTTGTGGCTTGTCAGCTCACTTTCTTATGAACACTTTTCATGAACAAACTTATTAATTTAAATAGATGAATTCAGAAGAAAGAAGTATTTCACAAATATGATATTATTTGTATGTTTTTCTTGCTCTTTTAATTGGAATGTTTAAGTCATTTGTATTTAATGTAATTATCTATATGATTGGGTATAAATCTGCCATTTTATTTATTTCTTATTTCCTTTCTTCTTCCTCCCCTTCATCCCTTTTCTTCTCTTCCTTCTCTTTTTATTTCTTGTTGTATTTAATGCTTCATACATAGAATCAGAAATCCAGTACATTAAGTTTTTAAAAAAATATATATTTTTATTGATTTTAGAGAAGAAGGGAGAGGGAGATAGAAACATCAATGATGAGAGAGAATCATTGACCGGCTGCCTCCCGCACATCCCCTACTAGGGATCAAGCCTGCAACCCAGGCATGTGCCCTGACCGGGAATCAAACCAGGGACCCTTCAGTCCGCAGGCCGACATTCCATCCACTGAGCCAAACCAGCCAGGGCCAATACATTAAGATTTTAACAGCATTTCTATCATGTCTACAAGTGGAGGATTCCTTTTTATGCTAGAGTGCCAGCTATGTGGTGGATATCTGGAATAAAGTGTCTCTGACAGAATGGGTTTGGACATTGTGCACATAGTAAAAAGTATGGAGTGTGAGTTTGTGGGCCACATTCAGTGGGTGACATTGCTAATAAAGTGGTTCTTGAAATGCCACAGAAGCAGATAAATATGTGAGCAACATCGAACAATTGAACACGATACTTACTTTCAAAGATCATGTGAGACAAATGGTGGGCAACATCAAGAGGAATTTAGAGGAATATCTGTGTGGAACTCATTAGGTCCATGGCCAAATTATTCTCACAACAAAAGTTCCACGCAAGAGACCCAAAGCCATTGGCCTGCCTCGTTCATCAAACGAAGGGAAGCTCCTTGCTCAGCTTTCCTACATTAATCTGCCAGGTCTTTTTGTTTTTTAAAAATCTAATTGAAATTACACAAGCAAGCTTTCTCAGTCAGCCTAAGTCTTACTGCTTTAAACAGCTTAGCAAAGACCAGTGTTCATCATGTTTATAAAATGAGGTTGTGTGAGGTCATGGAAATGGTGTTTGTTTTTCTTGCAGCTATTTCAGTGGCAGTTATATGCTGCATGATATGCTTTGCTTGGGAATGTGTGAGACCATAAGCATGCAATTTTTTGGTCTGTACTGTTGAAGCCACATTACTTTATGTGTTGAGAGTGTGGTATATAGTAGTCCCTATGATATCATGTATGAGATCTGAAATAGGTCTTAGAGGTCATTCAACTCTTTCACTTTAGAGAAAAAGAAATAGGCCCAGAGAAATTTAGAAAACTCACTTCATTCATGCCAACTATGAAATCTAGGTACATCATGTAAAATAGAGGTTCATCCCCCAAATTGTATTAGTGGTTGGTCATTGATTTGCAAAACAATTTACAAATATTTTTCTTTTAACTGTCATCTCCTTTAATTCAGAAAGTGACTGAAGTTTCAAGAATGAGGAATACAAGCTACGTTTCAGGAAAATGTCTATTTCTCGACTGACCCATTCATTGGACAGTGGTGGGGAATGGGCTAGGAATCCTAGATCTAAGTTAGGAGTATTATATCCAATCACATAATATACTGAAGGCCAAATCTCATGCATGCATATCTCAGTGCAGCCCTTGTCAGTGATTGCTTAAGAAAGAGGAGCACTTAAAAAATGGTTAAATGGTAGATTTTATGTTTTGTAAATTTTACCACAATAAAAAATGCAAATTAAAAAAGTGTAGGCTGTGGCCCTAGATGGTTTGGCTCAATGGATAGAGCATTGGCCTGTGGGCTGAAGGGTTCTAGGTTTGATCCCAGTCAAGGGCACATGCCTGGGTTGCAGGCTCAATCCCCAGTGTGGGGTATGCAGGAGGTAGCCAATCAATGATTCTCTCTCATCATTGATGTTTCTATCTCCCTATCCCTTCCTCTCTGAAATCAATCTATAATAATAAAAGCATAATATGCTAATTAGACCAGACGTTCTTCCGGACATCCTTCCGGACTACCTTTGGGACGAAGCCTGGACTGCGAGGGAAGCCCGGGTCCCAGGTGCCAGAGGGAAACCAGTGCCAGCAGCCGGGGGAAGGAAGGCCTATTCTTGCACGAATTTCCTGCATCGGGACTCTAGTAAAAATACATTTTTAAAAAAGTATAGGCTGTGGATTCACACCATTTTTCTAGTTCCTTGGGTAAGAGGGAAGGTAGGTTTACATGGTTGTAACTTCTGTGACTTCCTGATGGGGAGCCCCCCACTCCTGACAGCAGGCACCTCTTTTGAAAGTAGACCTGAGGGGTTCTTCTACAAAAGTTTAAGGGCCGCCCAGCCCTTTTCTCTTTCTGCGGTGTAAAAGAGGACTTCATTCCTTTCACTCTGGCCATGCTAGTCTGAATGGCTCATGATTCCATGCAAACTTGAAGGGATGGTATTTCCTCAGTATCTGTTATGTGTGAGGCAACGTGCTAGAAATTGTGTGTGCGTTATCACTGTTGTCTATCCCAATCATGTGCTGGAGGTGGGATTATTCCTATTTTATGCAGTCATGTGCTGCATAACAATGTTTTGGTCAACAATGGATCATGTATACCATGGTGGTCTCATAAGATCACAATGGAGCTGAGTTTCCTGTAAGAAATGGAAGGATTTGTGATTCGGGGCAAATTTATTTTTCTCCGATGGGAGCAGTATCTATGAGGTTTGGCAATAGAGTCCCTCTCATTCATAGCAACCCAATTTTGAGTGCATAGATTACATCCCATTCAGCCAGCCACTGACCTGTTTCAGCACAGAGGAGCCTGTCCCACCAGCACTACATATTCAGAGGGTGCTACAGCCATCCCAAATCTAGTGTGATGGTCTTCAGAGTACACTGCTGTAAACTTTGCTGAGGACCTAGGATCCTGGACAAGGGCACAGGTCCCCAGGAGCCACCGTAACAAGTATTAGGGGCCACTGCCACTGTAGCAAAAGCTTTCCCTGACAGTGTGGAGCCTGTCTGTCTCCGTGCTTAGAATGATATGAAGCATAGATAAGTTTTATTTCTTCTATCTAATCAATGCCAAAGAGAGCCCCTTGTGTCAGATAGGGTTAATGGAACCAAAAAACAAATTTCCAAAGTCAAAACATTGCATCCTCGCTTCTACACCCTTTCCATATTAAACACCCTCCTTTTCTTTTCTTTTTTTTTAAATGAATACCACTGAGTTCCTTAATCTGACCAGTGTTCCAACATGCGGTAGCCAAAACCACATTGTCATGACAATCTTCTATGTTCCTTTATGTCTCCATCTTGATTTCTTATTCCTACCGATCCTCCGGCCACCTTTCCCTCCCTCTGACAGTCACTACTGTGGTGACCTGTGCCTGACCCAGCCAGTTTCTCCTCGTTAGTTCCAATAAGAGCAGCCCACATCCCTGCTCATGGAGCTGCATGGACAGCTTCGATGTTTTATTTCTGACCCTGTCAGAAGGAAGCAGGGGGAGGGCTTGTGGGACAGTGTTTATAAAGTCAACGGTAGTGCACAGTAATGTCCTATGCCTTCACTTTCACTCCCTGACTCACCCAGAGCCACTTCCAGTCCTATAAAAGCTCCATTCATGGCAAGTGCCCTGTACAGGTGTGCCGCTGTTTAAATCTTTTGTAATCTATTTTTACTGTACCTTTTCTATGTTTAGATACACAAATACTTATCATTGTGCCACTATAGTTGCCTACACCATTCAGTACAGTAACATGCTGTGCAGGCTTGTAGCCTAGGAGCAATAGGCTGTACCATCTGACCTAGGTGGGTAGTGGACTATACCATCTAGGTTTGTGTCCGTGCACTCTGTGATGTTCATACAAAGACGAAATAGCCTCACAACGCCTTTCTCAGGATGTAGCCCTGTTATTAAACAATGCTTGCTGAGTACAAGAAAAACGAGGCTCTGAGAGTTAAAATAAACTATCCAGGCTCATGCAGGTAGGAATTTAGAGTTAGAATTTAACTTCAAGTCACTGTTGTTGAAGTTGTTGATCTTTTCACTATGGCATAATTTCTTCAAAATTTTTATCCCATCCAAGTTAAGTGGGTGTAAGAATTCATTACCTCAGACATGCTATCTATTTTTGCAATGGAAATAAGTATAAGAAATAGGATTTTGTTTGAATATTTCATTCACTAGATTTTTAATGAGCCCACTTATAAGATATAGGGGTTTGTTTGGTGTGAAGTATTTTTTTATTCGTTAAAATTTTAATGAGAGCTCACTTTGTGCTGGGCATGGTGATCCTGCCCTGGACAAGACATACATGGTTCCTGCTTGCAGGAAAAAATAAATTATGCCATAGCTGTGTAAACCCACTTCATCTGTATGCACAAATTTATTTGAAACGAAATTAAGGTCAAAAGTGAAGCTTTCAGTAATTTTTCTGCTACTTTTGTTGCTTCCAGCCGTCGTCTGGTTTAGCAGGAGCAAAATAGATGAATTTAGCAAGATGTCTTTGAGGACTCCAAAAATGCATACAGTACGTACATTAAAAAGAAATGCATTTAATTCTTGTTATTTGTGGTAAATTTGCTCCTTAAAATCACTGTGAACCCTGAATTAGTGACTATGGAACCATTGCTCCTAAGGGAAATACAGGGTTAGGTTCCTGTGAGTCTCTGGTCACATTTTTGTCAACTGAACAACACACATTTTTTACGTGTGTGTTTCTGTTAATTTAGTTAATATATATTGTTGATTTCTTTACATTGAACTCATGGCCAGCAGCACTGTAACTCACGCCTCAGTGAGCTTATCTGACGTGTATTTTTTCTGTAAGGCATCATAACCTTCCTGCCCTTTCCAGCACCACTCCTGGGGGCATTATAAAAAGCAAAATCACAGACAAAAAGCACAAAAATGTGGAAAATGGGCACTAACTAGACCACAGAAAGAACACTGTTGATGGGATGAGCTGACACACGGAAGCAGAGCATCACCTTGTGGGACCTCAGCTGGGAACGCGTGTGATGGGCAACTCAAAAGTTTCCGCTGCTCTTTACTTGTCCACGAGTGAACATGAAAGCATCAGGAGTATTGATTTGAGGATTACAAATAAATTTTAGCAAGTTAGTCAGTGGAAAATCTATGACTAATGGAGATGGACTGAACTCGTTTCAATAATAAAATATCGAGATACCAGACGGGGCTGTGCAGAGAATTAACGTAGAGCTCTCAGGAGGCTCCAGGGTGGTGCTGCAGCCACGAGGTCAGGTGAGGCGTCTGTGAAAAGGCCTAGGATGTAAACTGTGGTCTGAATGGCAAGAAGATGCTGTCCTGTGAAGATCGGAGGGAAGGGCATTTGAGGTGGGGGAATAGGCAGAGCAAAAGCCTCAAGACAGGAAAGAGTTTGGAGTGAGGGATCCCATGAAGGCCAAGTGTGATTGCCGAGGAGTGGGAGAGAGACTGGCTGGGAGGTCTCTAGGGCCTTTAGGCAAGGGTGAGGGGTGAGGGGTGAGGGGAAGGATTTGATGCCAAGTGCACTGGGACCCACGGGATGATTACAATGTTTGTACTACTGAAGGTCAGTTTGGAGCTGCCTGTGAAGCTTTGAGGAACTGTGTCCTGATCACATCAGCTATTCAAAGTACGTCCTGGAAAATTCAATTTTCCCAGTTCTCCCCTTGCACAAGTCTTTCCTCAGCCTGTGAATGACTTTCCTTGCTTTTCCAACAAATCCCTGGCCTGGGAGTCCTTCCCTGGTTAGAAGCACTGACCCTGACCACTGCTCTGCTCGGCATTTCCTGAGCACTCTTACTTACTCCACTTGCTCTCGGTATATTTCTCTGTCAGTGTTAAAGCATTTTTAAAATGCTCACAATCACACTTCCTCAGGGTAGGGGTCTGTTTTTGCTTCTTTATTCTCTCTTGGTGCCCTAGACACTGTATCCCCTCTATGTGTTGAATGACACTGAGCTTTTGTATTCTGGGGCTGTGACCTTTTCTTCATCCTGGGCCCATTGTGCATGAGAGTGAAATATGAATGGGTGATGGCAGAAGAGTTGACTGGGTGATGGGGGCTGGGGTTGGGGAGGAGGAGGTGGGCAGTGCTGTCAGGAGTAAAAGTTACCTAAATGCTCCAGGTCTGAGTTTTCTCTTAACAAGGGACTGTATTTATTTGCCAGGAAGCAAAGGGCTGGACCAGAAGAACGGTTAAGATCTTGATATATCTTATATACCCATGGTTTTATGATGGTCCTAGAGCAGTTTAGCCAGCTCAAACCCTTCGGGAATGTGGCCAGGTAATCAGAAAGATGCCTATACTTCACTACCTGGAGGCATGTCGGTAACTCAGTACGTCAGCTTTGAGCCTTTGATGCCACATTAACAACATTTTCCCTAGTTTTCTATATTTCCTTTAATCCCTGTCTAGATAAGCTTTTAGTAAATGATTGCATTCATCTCTTCAATTCTGTAAAGAAGCAGAGATGGAGGACGATAGAATTTGTGAGTTTTTAAATTTCATAGCACACAGTATATATGTTGTATTTGTCAAACATACTTCAGCATATTTAGTGAAGGTGGGTGAGTTAAATTTGCCTTTTCCAATATCCTCTGAATTTTTAATGAGTTGCTATATGTCTTGTCATTTTTTTCTGCCTATAGCTATTGTTTTCCGCGTAGCTGTGTTCTATAATTCTTTTTTTCTACAGAAGTAATTTATTTCTTGTACTTTTCAAGATGGCTTCCATTTGTCTGCATGCAAATTCCAGATTTAGTACAATATAGGGTGTATAAGACACTTAAGAAAACACACACCTGAAAAGCCATGGAATCTAATATATCCAGTGATATGACTGACATATTTATCTAAGAAGGAACATGTTATCACAAATAGGTTTCTTTCCTTTGGAAAAGTTTTTAAATGTGCCCATGCTCTGAAAATCATCATTGTGTTTTCCAAATATGAGGATGAGTGACTTTTCAGGAAGAAAAAATATGTTCCAAATAGATCTCAGTTGATTTCTTTAGTTATAACTTCATATGATGGGCCTTTAAAGAAAACAAACAACAACAATCTGAATGTTTCTGCTAACCACTATGAAAATACAATTAAAAACTACTATGTCAATTAGGAAGTAGGGTTTCTTAGACTTGTGGATTATTCCATAGCTCTCTGAACACTCTAAGTCTGCATTCTAAAATTCATTTTATACATAATTAAAGATGGAGGTAGAGCTTTTAACTACTTCACTGCTAGATTTCGACACCACCAGCTGTGGTTGAGTTTAGCAGGATCAGACAATAGACTAATTTAGCAAAATATCTTTTCCTTGGAGAACTCTAAAAATACAGGTACTAAGAAATATTTTACTCCAGTCAAAATTTTCTGCACTTAATTTGTTTCTGGAAAACATATTGCTTTTTTTTTCACCTTGGTTTTAAACCCCAGAAGAGAAAGCCCAGCCTCCATTAAAGTCAGAATGAACATGTTGATGAGGTGAATGTCTTTGTAAACAACCCCGCACTTTCAAGAAGATTAGAACACAGCCTTCTCAGTTGTGTGATGGACAAAGCTTGGGATCATGGACTAGACAGGAAACTGTGGCTCTATCTATGCTCAGCTGTCTGCCACATGCCAATCATTGAGCACATTGTTTATGTTGAGAAAATGGAAATAATTCAGTGCCAGATTGGAAAAGCAAGTTAGAATATATAGATCACTAATAGTAATTTCTTAGTTACATGAGAAGATCAAATCCATATGCTAACCCTATGTTCATGAAGGTAGAGGCAGTTTTCCATTATTAATAATGGGATAATTTTATGAAATATTACACCTTTGACAAACAAGTGTATATTCATTTGTCATTATGTTGGTAGACATGCAAACTCAGTAGTATGGGCTTTTTATAGTGCTCTGAGGGTCAGTATCTGGGTAATTGGTGACTTTACAGACCTTACAACAAACACAGACAAAAAAGTCACATCTGGACTTTAGACAATTTTAAATTTGAGGATCTAAGGGAGCCTATTTAAAAGGAGGTTGCCTGGAGCTAAATTTAGCCTCATTTTTATAATATGCACACTCATATGCATGATAGGAACATCATATATCACCAACCACATCTCTTCCTGCACATTCATTTACATCATATCTTCATCTATTACTTTGTAGCTCCCAGAATAGCTGTTGACTTGCTTCTTAAGATTTAGTTAAGATTTCCTCATATCCTCATTCCATAGATTTTGAAAAGTTTGAACCCACTTTTCATACCACCCCCTGTCAAGATGCCTTTGAATTTCCAGGGACCTTCTGACCATTTCTTGTTTTGAGCTCCTTATCCTACTAAACTCTTAATCTCATTTATCTCACCCCCTACCGAGCTTTCCTCTTCTCTCTGCACAAAGTCAGACATGAGCTTCAGGCTCCTTTCCATGATTTTCACAGAAAAAGAAAATTACACAATGCATTACGAGGTTGGACATTTTAATGAAAATTTGGTGATACTGAAGGAGTTTTGAATCACAGTAATTTAAAATTCATAGTAAACATCTCTTTTCTTTAACAACTTACTGCCTATCCTTTATCCACAGACTCCAGGTTTTGCAAGTTGACTATCCTTCTCTTGTCTCCCTTGCCCTAAGTGGCTCATAAACATATTTCCTAACTAAAGGCAATTCCCTTCCCAAGAGGGATCTGGGATTAGCTATTATAATACTTATTTTAATACTTAAAGACACTTGTGCAGGATAGTCTCAAATCCTAAGCCCTTGAGCTAGCTTTCTGTCTATAGGTCTCTGTCTTGCAGCCGTCTGTGGTGTTTTGTTTCATATTACAGGAGGCTTTGATGCCTTTGACCATTTATGCCAAGAAGAAAGGCACAGGTACCGACCAACCCGTGGCAAAATGGGAGCTTCTCATGTTTTCCACATGATGGCACCCATAAAATATTTGTAAGGCACACGTGCAGGAGTAAATGGATAAGGTTGTATGTGGGCAAAAATGACTGGCTTAGCAGCTTCAGCTGTTCCCAGGGCTTCGGCCACTCAGGCCTCCAGCAGCCAGGACTGAGGAGATGAGTATGGCAGCACACCGGTAAACACTGAAGCACACCTATAAACATCGCATAGCTACCTGGTGGGAAGCTCTGGAAAACTGTAGCCTCACTCAAGCCAAGGAAAGTCAAAGCAGCAACTCATCTCTTTGGGCCAAAAGTTCCTGTTTGGGACATGTGGCACTTTAAGGAGATGTGCAGGTTTGTTTTTCTTTTTTTTGTATACATAGTTAAATATATACACTGAGTGGCCAGATTATTATGATCTCTGAACGCATAATAATCTGGCCACTCAGTGTATATTCTATATAATAAAAGGCTAATATGAAAATTGTCCCCTTGACCAGGAGTTCGACCAGCAGGTAGGCCGGCCAACTGCCCATGTCCCCTCCCCCTTGCCAGGCTGGCTGGACTCCACCCATGCACGAATTCATGCACCGGGCCTCTAATACACACACACACACACACACACACACACACACACACACACACACACACACACACTGAGTGGCCAGATTATTATGTGGTCAGAGATCATAATAATCTGGCCAATCAGTGTATATTGCATGAAGTTGTATCACCTGCAACTATGGAACTCTAAATAAATACAAAACCAAAAGCCTACCCTACAACGTTAGTATTACTGCATCATATTTGGTTGTTATACCGGTATTTCTAAATGCGCTATATTAACATATAACAATCTTTTGCATTTATTATCATTTTTTAAACATACTAGTCATTGCTCCCTTTAATTAGCTGGTTAATTTAAAGGGACTTTGGAACATCTGTGAGAAAAATCACCTTAACACATGGATGGTTAATCCCAAAGCTCGTTTTCAAAAGGCATGGTGTGTGATCATTTATTTTTTTCATTCACTCGTTCATTGAAGAAGTGTTGGCTTAATGCCTGGTATGTGGTAAGAAAAGAAAAGAAAAAAAAGATAGTTGCTCCTTCCAAAAACGGTGGAACCTAGAGTCGAATGGAAAGACAATCCTTGGATACTTAAAGCATTGAAGCTATGGATAAAAGAGTTTATAGTTAAGTGCCAAAATAACAGATAACACCAATAAAACAGGAATTCCTCTAAAAGGGTGCTCAGGGTCAGGGAGCCTTGTTAGGGAGTAAGGTATAATTTAAGCTGATCCCTGAAAGATAGGTAGGATTCAGAACAGTTAAAAGTGAGATAGCCCTGAAATTGGGGATTCTGGCAGAGTGCTAAAGTTTAGTGTAAGAAAAGGCTTGTTTTAAAAGAAAATACGGACCTTCCAGAAGATAAGTAAACATTAGAACTAAGAGTTTGTCTAAGTAAAATTTGGTTTATTTTAATGAAAGGGAGGATGAGATAAAGAAGAAATGATCAATGATGTTGGCATAACTCTAGTGTAAAATGATCCAGCATAATTTATTCACTAAATATTGGCAAAGGATTGTGTGTTAGCTGTTTAGATGGGTGGTTATTGTTCCAATAATGAAGAGTAAGTGTCTCAAAATTGTTGCCTACCAAGAGAGCAAAAATGGGAATAATATGCATTTTAAGACCTTATAAATATTTTATTTGTTTATAGCCAACACCTTTTTGGAAGGGAAATACTTTGGGTACTTTTATGACTATTTATCTTGTTAGACAAGCTGCAAGTTCTGATTGATGAGAAGAGAAATAAGGTTTGTCCACTTCCCTTCTCACCCCAACTCAGAGCACCCGCTTAGAGGTTATTTATTTTCTTTTTCTCCTCAGGATTGCTTTAGGGCCTACAATGGAAACGACATAAAACTGTGATTTTTGAGTTCCTGTGGGCCAGGGGGCCTGGACTTTTTAATTTTAAATCCTTAGAAAGAAGCAGGACTAAATTCTTGTTGTTTCTTTCTGGAATGTGCTGGTCTGAATAAATTCTTCTGATGAATTTTGAAAATTAGTTTGTATGGGAAAGTTGCCTAAGAATTATAGTGTCGAGGGGCCAGAAAGGGGAGGAAAACCCCCAGCTCTTCCACTTGTGTCGTAGAATAAGTAAAAAATAAAGAAGAATCTTTTTGTCAATTGTGAAGAAATGGTACGCTAAACGGGTTAAACTTGTTTGTGAAGGAGTGTTTGCAATGCAGTGTTCAGTCATACTATTTTTCTTCCACTACTGACCAAATTCGACACTTCAAATTGTTCACAGGAGAACCAGTTATTCAACTTATAAAGCAGTTTCTTAAAACATCATCCATCCATCTACCCTCCCTCCCTCCCTCCCCCCTCCCTCCCTCCTTCTAAATGTTTACACCTACTTACCATGTAAGGCATGCTGGGTGTATGTGGGTGGCTCACCCTCTTCTTGTGGCACTTGCCTTTTCCCCACATGTCCATATATTATACTATGACTAGAGGCCCGTTGCACGAAGATTCGTGCAATAGATCTTCCTTCACCTGGCTGCCTGCACCAGTTTTCTGCCGGCACCAGTTTTCCTCTGGCACCGGGGACCCAGGCCTTGGCTCTGGCCACCGCCTTCCGCCTTCTTTCAGGCGCGGGTCCGTCAGCAGCGACCGATCAGGTCCCCCCATCACCCGGGCCCCTCAGCGATGGGGTGCGGGGCATGCATGGGGGCCACCATCTTTGCTGTGTTAATTTGCATAGTGCCCTGATTGGCTGTGGGCATAGCAAAGGTACGGTCAATTAGCATATTACTCTTTTATTAGGTAGGATTGTCTTTCCAAGCCAAAACATCTAGATCTTCCTCATCATAACTTATTCAAGGAGTTTCTTTTTAAAAAATGCAGCAAAACTTACCAGTTCTCCTAATTAAATTAGAGTCAGAGCAGGCGTTTACTGGTAATATTTGATTTATTTAAAGAATTCCACAAGCCCTAGGGGGTCTTGTGTGTATGGATTAGATATGGCATGTAACATTTTTCAAATAGAAAATCTGAAGTGAACAGCACCCCAGAAGGACAAAATTCTTTCTGTCTTCACAGGCCCACAAAGAGTGACAAGACAAAGCATTCTGTGGGCTGCCCTACAGTCCTCTGTGGCGTGGGCCGGCCTGTAAGGCCGTTCTCTGTAAGGAGGAATCTGCTTTAGATGGTTCCATTGCCCTTCAGCTCTGCATCCTCACTCCCAGGGGGCTCTTGCTCCCTAACTGCTCTCCCTGGTCACGGTGGGGGCTCATCCCTCCCTAGGCTCTCAGAAACAGCAGGCTTCCTGGGTATGTTTAGTGTCCTGAAGGTCCGAGGAAGCCTGTCCACCGGGGCATCTTCCATTGAGACAGACTTTGCTATTTTATTGTGAGTAGGACTGGAGCCATTCTTCTAGAAGTTTTGGTAAAAGACATGGTCCTATTTTCAGAGAATATTCGATCCTAGCTTTCTTGACCACACTGAACACCTTGATGACGTGGTCTGCCTGAACCTGATGATTCTGATTTATTTTATTTTACCTAAGTGAACCAGAAATTTCAAATTCATTTATTCGAATCTATGTAAACATCATTATGTAAAAGTGATTTGAAGATTGTTTTTCATGTAATAAAGAGCAATATATCTTATCTTTATTTTCAGTCCCAAAGTTGAAATGAATGAGAAGTGTTTTAACAAAATGGATTTATTGGGAAATCCAATGCAGGCCTTGCCGAGAGGGAAATGTGGTGTATGTCATCTATTTAGGAATTTACCAGAGTCACTTTTGTGATTTGAGAAATGCAGCCTTTCGGAGATATACAGACTGATCTTACCTTTTGGATTATTTTAGTGGGAGAGGGCTTTTTGTTGTTTTGTTTTGTTTTGTTTAAAACCCAGGTGAAGTCCGATACTTTTGTCTGAAGTGCACTTGGCCTTATTTTGTTTGACATCATTAGACAGCACAGTGCAACCCTATACAGCACGACTCCCGTGCCTTACAAAAATTAAAGTGGGTCAGTGAGAAGATAAAAATTTAATTTCTTTTAAATAGTGGAACTTGAGAAAACTATAAAGTGCTCACCTCAGTGGAGATATTTCCATGGATGTGTAGCTAAGTAATTTAGAAAAGATTGCTTTATTTCTAAATGTAAAATGATATCCCCACCAAGATATACGCATGAAGGAGGGTGTCTGTAGAAAACAATAAAAAATTATAAACCAGGCCCCGTAGACAATAATCAGTAAAAACAGAGTGTGGAAAGGCAAGAAGATGGAGCTAATCTTAGTCCTGGTAGAGAGTGGAGACAATTTGAGAATTAGGCGCACTCAGAAAAACCCTGTTCATACTAAGGGGCCTGCTTGAAGACATTTCTCTTAGGGTTATCTTATAGCACTTATGCCACCTGCCCACTGTCTCAAAAGAACTTTGAATCACAATTTTGGTTCAGCTCACACAGTGTCCATTTATCTTCCTGAGCCATTTGCATTTCACAGTGGTGACGCAACCAGTTATAGAATCAAGTTAATTTGAAAGAGATGCAGCGTAAGTACTGTGAGTCATGAAATGTTTTTATTACTTTTTTAGATTCTCATTTCCCTTGGTCATGGTCCTGTGAGAGATTTAAATGGTAATATAATTTTGATTTCTTCTTTTTTCTGTATTCCTTACTCACAAGGAGGAATTAATTGGCTTTATTTAGTAAATTCTGATGTTTTTAAGAAATCAGTGGTTCGCTCAGTATTAACCTGACATTATTTTCAGTTCTTTCAAATTATGTTGTTTACTGATTTTTAAAAAAACAGATATTAATGTAGACAGAATGGAGATTTTTGTTTATCAGTTGCTTAATGCTTATATTAGTGTGGACTAAACAATTTTCGTTGTCCCCACACCCTCTAAAATTCTGACATTTTAAAAAATATGTTTTTATTGATTTCAGAGAGAGGAAGGGAGAAGGGGAGAGAGAGATAGAAACATCAATGATGAGAGAAAATCATTGACTAGCTGCCTCCTGCACACGCTCCCCTCCCTCCCCTCCCATCCAGCCTGCAACCTGGGCATGTGCAATCAGGGAATTGAACTCTGACCTCCTGGTTCATAGGTCCAAGCTCAACCACTGAGCCACACCAGCTGGGTATCTACCCTTCTGACTTTTAAAGGCACCACTATAGAATTAAAATTAGTAGACCCCTCAGTACTGCCAAACTCATGGTTTGGTAGCACTTCAGGATAATGTTGGCTTCTAGGGAACAGAAGAGGTTTGTGTAGAAATTCTGTTTTTAGAGATAGAACCAGAGTTGGGATTTAATTTTCCTCTGAAGTTCTGCTTTAAAGATTTGCCTCAGGCTTGTTCTGCCCTTACCCCCGGGTCATCCCAGAATTATCACTTTTTTCCTGCTTGGGATTCAAAAAGGCAAGAAGGGCAAACTTGGTCTGTCTCACAGTATAACTATTTTTAACCTCATCTTTTACCTTCCATGTAAAATTCCTTTTTTCTCTTATCCTAACACCTGTGCATAGATGGGACAAGGAGAGTGAACGTGAAGATGAATTCAAGGGCAGCACTAAAGTCCTTCGTCTGCCCTTAGCCATTAGATTTTTTTTTCTTTGCATGAAATTATAAGTTCATATTAACTACTCAGCTTTCCAACTTTAATGGAGAAGCCAGTCTTTAGTCTTCAGTGGCACGATCAGTCAATTCGGTTTGTATTATGCATCCTGTCTCAATATTTCTCTTCTCTTAGCTTCTCCCCAGCCCCAGAGATCAGTCTCTCTGCATGTGTCAAACTTCCCTTTCTCTCCTCATATTTCACTCTCCCAGGATCTGTAAACTGTCCAAGTTCTCATAGCTCACTTAAAAATGGATCGCGTCCAGAGGGACCAGTGCCGACTTCTCATTAATCTATCAGAGTTTCACATCCACAGGCTTGCACCGCGAGGTGGGAGAGGGGAGGAAGAGAGTGAGGTCTCACGTGCAGGAAAGGGAGGCCCTGCCCCTGCTTCTGCGGCAGGATTGTTACCTTAAGGTTCGCTCTCTCCAAGGTGAATTGTGGGCTGGGTGGTACGGGGATGCGTGGGCTTGAGTCCAGAGGAGTGCGTGGGGAGTTTGGCTAGGACCCTGGGATTCAGCTTTGTGGGTAAGGAAGAATATGTAAATTATCTGAATTCCCAGGCATTTCAGCCCTAGAGGAAGAGGATTAGGGGAATCCAAGAGTTTTGACCTTACTGTGTGGCTGAATTATAACTAGAGCCTGTTTTAACTAGCACAGCTTGAGTTTCATACTTGAAGTAAAGCTTAAATCAAAATGCTCTCCACTCTTCCCCTACTCTGGTGGGAAATTTATTAAATGTTAAAGTCTAATCTGAAAGCAAACATAGCTTTAAATAAAACTATGCCGTGTCATTTAATAGTGTTTACAACTTGAGTGACGAGTGTCTGGGCCTAATAACACAGATAGGATAAGGAACCCGCGGCCCTCCTTCCCAATCTGGACCTGTCTGGAAGCGTTTATTTGTACTAAGTTTTCCAGTCTGCAAGTCTGTGTCATTGTTTAGATTCTGCCTGAATAAACAGGCAGAATGATAAACTTCCTCTTCAGGTGAGGTTTATATCTTTTGAACCAGACCATAGCCTCTAAGCAATGGCTTTCCGGTCCAGAGGCTGCATAATCAGTTTTGCAAATACCTAAAGGAGGCCCTACTGTGTTCCCAGGCCAGTCCTGTGTACTTGTAGGCATAATGGTGATGGTGATGGTATACAGCCCCTTACGTGGTCATTTTGAGAAAGTGAATCTGACACACATGAAATAAGATGCTCATTTAGGAAAACCCTAACGTATATATAGTCAAATGTCATGATGTCAAATCTCAAGTTCAGTTCAAGCAGATATTACCCACTTAGTAATCAGCTAGAGGAAAGATGAGTCTTGGCTTTAGTTATTGGGCAACAGTTTGATGATATAAATAGGACGTTAGGTGGTCTGTGGAGAATATGCTCAATTTTGGGTGCCAGATTTTCAGAGTAACTTTAAAAATTAGCAAAGCGCTTTCCACCCATCCCCACAACCTTGGGCAGGGACTTGAGCCTGCTGTCCAAAACCCGTGTCTTATTTTCCCCGGATGCTGTGTAGATGCGATCATTTTCTCCTTGCACATGACATGAATACTAATTGGGCAGCCCCAAATTAGAGGGTTTTGTTGGATGGTGAAGGGTCTCGAAACCAGGTCCCCTGAGGAATAGTTGATGGGCGGCAGCAACTGTTTTTGGAGCTGAGAAGATTAAGGACCATTTTGTTACAGAAGAAGTTGATGTGTTACAAATCATTCTAGGGTGCAGTACTGGATCTGTTGGGTGGATGGACCAGACCAGTAGGCATACAAGACTAAGAATTCAGAATTCAAATAAAAGTTGTCTCATAATTGAAATGTCTGACAGAGAGCTCTTTTTCAGAGTGGTGAATTCCTCATCCCGGCAAGTGTGAAGGAGAAGTGGGGTGTCTATAATGCCGGCCGTGTGGAGAGAGTGGCAGGGTTGGACTAAGTGGGCTCCAAGGTTCTTTTCAATCTCGTCTCTCCATCACCCAGGCAAGAAAAAATACAGTGGCTTCCTATGCAGATTAACTACAGCAAGGACAGCACGTTTGGGGACCGAAGTCTTTGTGTCGAGTGTGCTGAGAAACGACCAAAACAAGAGATGGATGATGAGAACTTTACATATTCTAATAGGCAATGGGAACAATCTTGCTTCCTGTCCAGGGGCAGGATATGATAAAATCAGTGTTTGAGGAAGTTTGCCTTATTTCCTGTGCTAGACAGGTACAGGAGATAGAGATAGAGGATAGATAAATAGATAGGTAATAGGTAGATAGATGATCGATAAATGATAGATAGATAGATAGATAGATAGATAGATAGATAGATAGATAGATAAGTAGACAGTATAGGTTCCAGGCAGTGAGATTAACTTTCCCCAGTGTTCTGACACCATACCTGTGGTCTGGTGGGGGGAATGGAAACAGAAAAAGGGGGGAAAAATCAGAATTTAATGGAAGGACTAATATGGAAATAGTTCTGAAATAGGATTCTCTAAATTCGGAATTAAAAGTTTTGTGATTACTCTTTTAGATCAGTAGACCACAATAAAGTATTTGCATTTTGGTCTAACACTCCAGCTGACCAGTGACCCCAGACAAGTCATTAACATTCCTCATATTTGAATTTCCTAGTTGTGTCATCTCAGCAAGAGAGAACGTTTATAAAACATTCTGAGTCCTGGATGAAAGGTACCTTGGTATATTAGCATCATACTGTAATTATTTTTATTGTGGTTATTGTTCTCAGTTTACAACGATGACCTACTGTTATATTTCCTACTTTTTAGGGGTATTTTTGTCTTCCAGCAGGATTCTGAAAGTGCCTGGCCTGTGAGATGTCCTTTGAAACACTGGCAGATCTTTCAAATATTTGTTTTAATATTGATCCATCCAGGGAAAGTGAAAAATATATAATATTCAAGATTATCACTCCCATTCCCCCCTCAATCTAATATCTAGACTATATTGAAAATACTCTGTCCTCATTTATTTACAAGAAGCTGTAATGATTCACACTGCTGCTGTCCTGGGGTACTGATGTGTTTTTTTTTCTGTGGAATTCTCTGAACGGGGCTTTCCTGAAAAGAATACATTAAGACTGTCAGAATGATTCTTTTCAGCAGACTAAGCTTTGCAGATGGCCTTTGTAGAGGGAAAAAAAAAAAAAAGCATTATTCCCAAAGTCCTTCTGATCTTCAGGAAAACCGAACATATCAAATGTGCTGCTATCATTTGAACTTCCCCACAAGAAAATCCCAGAAAATTTTATTTTCTAGACTAAGATAATTCCTAGCTCACGGCATTTTAAAACCCGGGGATAGAAATGTGTTGAGGAAAAATGAACTTTGAACATAAGCATTTCCTGAAAGGAAGGCTTCCTCTGCCCTTGAAAAGCAGAAACCATAGGCCCCTTTCTGTTTCCCATTTAGTATTTTTTGCACCTGAACATTTCCCTGCGTGAAGTGATGTGTCTGGCATAATTACCCTGGGACATAATTACTTAATGTGAGTCAGACATGGTTCGGATATTTATTGAGCTCTGGTTGGCTGTGTCCTGAGCAAGACTGTGCTTTTTCAGGACTGCACAAGCAACTCCGATGCCTGGGACCAAGAAGAAAGCAGGGCATTCCTCACGAAAACTTGGTTTCATGGTGTAGACGTCTATTTCATGCTTGCACTGACAGACAGTGCCTGAGTGAGAGAGAGCTCACTTGGATTTCCAGGGACTTGTAAAATGTGCTGCCCTGTGTACCCAACGCCACAGACCTGCTGTTAATAGGCACGTACCAGGAGTGTTTCTGGTGGTAAAATTGATAAAACCAAATGGTAATCTCTTTGGGAAGGCCTTCCAAGATGAGACTGAGTCAGTTAACTTCTGTTGGTATTAGTGGGGAGCATGGGGCCACAGGTGGGCAAGCCCCATCGAGTCTTTGATGTTGATGATTGAAACGGGGTAGCATGAGGAACAAAGGGGTTTGTTTACCCGGCTGGATGGAGGGAGAGTTCAGATGGGGGAAGAAAAAGGTAGATGGGCAGGTCAAGGACATATTTTGGCAGATGCTACTGCTGTTCTTTAAGAAAAAAGAAAAAAAAAAATGGCTCGAATGATCTTCCAGGAGTGTCCTGGCCCGCTGCTGGGAAACTGGTTCCTGGCGGGAAGGTGTGTCTGATGTCCACTGTGACTAAGGAGCAAAAGGTGGTTTGTGGCTGAATTCTATCTTGCCTTTGCTGTCTGCCTACCCTGCTTTGGCTTTTGTTTCAGTCCCTTCCCATCTCCTTTTTTTCCATCTCTCCCTTTCCGTTTTCCTCAACTACTTCTTTAGTGCGTGTTTCTACACGAGGCTGTAAAGATCTCACTCTTATCCTTCCCGAGCTGGAGACCATTTCAGGCCAGGTGGGAGTACTTCAAATCAGCCTTCTCAGGGTGCGGAAGGTGAGGCTTGCTATGTACAGAGAACCCGACACTTTCTAATGTGCATATTGCCTTTTCCCATGAGCACGTAAACAGACCACCCTGTCTATAGGATGAATAGAAACTCTAGAAGTATCGCAGTTTGTTATTATTGTGAAAAATGTATTCATTCAGAGCATTTTTGTTGAGAAAATTTTTCAATTTGGAAAAAGATAAGAGAATAGAATCTAGCATGCAATTGTTATATTGTTGAATCATTGTTGAATTAGCAAGACAAATAAAGAAGAACTTCTCTCAGAAAGTATATTGCAACTGAACTGAACTTCTACTCTGCACAAATGTGCTTGTGAAAAGTTAAATTAATTTAGAATTGAAAAGCCTGTATATTGCTGGTTCTGGTTTTTGGAGAAAAGGGGATTTAATAATAGAAGGAAGGAAAGATACACAAAGTATTTCGCACGCAAAAATGACTGTGATTTTAGACATTCTTATTTTAAAAATGTTCTTTTTTTTTCATGTGCTTCATAGAGCTCTGTTCAGCGAGGACTTTTTACTTTGTATGTTGATCAACGAGCACACTTTTGGCCAAAGTGAAGGCCTCCCTCCAACCTGATTTCTGCCTCTGTCCCCCGTGTAGTCTTTCTTAGGACCATTTTGGCTTTGTCCGACTCTGTGCATGGCTGTGGGGCCCTGTGGCCACAGATAGAAAATGTCACCCCTGGCAGCTTGCTTGCTGCCATAGGTGGGAGGGCATTCTTCCGTTCCAGCCCATTGGTTCCCAGCAATAGGCCGTGCCCTTAGCCTCTGCAGTGGCCCAGTGACTCTAGTCAATGGTGTCCCTCCTCAAATTTGGTTTTGCTTCAGGATTAAAGTGACTCTACACCCCAGCTTGCCCAGGACACCCGCATTGCACACCTGCGGTCCCAGTGTAAGTGTTAGAAGCACCTCTGTCATTCTCCGGGTTTCCTCCCGAGTGACCTCTGGTATTAGTAGAGAGAGGCCAGGTTCACACTGGGTGTGACTTTATACCCAATACTGTTGTATTGGAGAAGAGGAGCCCTTGTTAGTGACACCGTGTCTCCATTCATCGGTTTCTATCTGGGAAGTGGCTATCAGTTACTCATCGATCGATATTCAGGATCACCTATTTTGTGTCAGGTACAGTTCTTTCTAGGTATTGGGAATAGGGAAGTGAAGAAAACAGTCACCGCCCTCAGGAAGCTTCTGTTTTGGCAGGAGAGACTGGCACTGATGAAAAAAGGGATATAATTTAATGTTTGGTCATAGTAATTGCTACAGAGAAATAAGGCAGAGTGTGGTGATAGAGATGTTGCCAGAAGTACTGTTTTAGGCGGGATGTCAGAGGCCACTTCTGAGGAAGTGACATTTGAACCATCCTCCTAGTCATCCCCAGACAGATCCGTACCACAGGGCAGCCCTCCCTGAATTACCCCAGATGCCCCGGGCGTGCCCTGGAAGCTGGCCAGGACGAGGACAATGCCTGGCACAAAGCTACGGCAGTTTGTTCTGCGTGTTGTCTTCAACGGCTGTGAACTTGCTTTCACATTTTATCTCCAGTCCCAACAATCCCACGCCGTCATTTTCTATGTGGTGTGTTATGCACATTGCATTTCTAGTCAGCTTCAAAGTTCTAAGAGGTCAGGAGAGAGGTGGGCATTTTTGAACATGTAGCAACACTAGAGGCCATTTCCTGTCAGTCGTGCGGCTCTGTAGGGTGGCATCCTGGGAAGTTCTTCCCAAGTCCCAAGTCTTTGGAGCTACCTTCCATCTGAGAGGATTGCAACACTTCCTGAACCTTAGACGGAAGGAAAATGGGCTCCTGTATCCAAAACCGTCAGACTGAAGTGTGTGCCAAGTGCTTTGCAATCTGCCTTCCCATAGTTCCCTCATTATGTCTGTGATAGGGTTTATCATGTTGGTACAGCACCTTACTGAATAGACGTTGGGACAGATGGAGGGGACAGAATGGAGGAGAAGAATAAGAAGTGAGTGACATTGAGCTGTGAGCTCTTCACAGGGACGGTCTATCTGTGAGCTTCCTGTGGGGACAGGCATGTGACTGGCACGCGGTACTGGCTTTCAGTAAAAGTTGGGGCATGAATGAGCTATACAAGGTGAAGGTGAGCTGCTGTTTATTTGAAAGTTTTGAATATTTTATTTAAAATTATATTTCAAATTAAGAGCTCCTGTTGTTGAAGAGGTATATTATTACAAATCCTTTTGCATGGTGAGTTTTCTTGATCTGGATTTCATCATGGATTTTAAAGACATGGTATTAAGAAAAATTATAGTTGATGAAGAAAGCATGAATGGTGAGGTGGCCAATATATGGTGGGTCAGGGTTTGAATTGCTGACAGTATCTTGGATTCTGTAGCTTATTGCTGGCTGGTCTGTCCGTATGTACATTTGTCCGTCTGTCCATCCATCCACCAATTTGTGTTTGTCAGGTAGGAAGAGGTTCTATTACTTACCAGCAGTGTGGTTGTTCGTCTCTCAGGGACGCAGTTTTCTTATCTATAGAATAATGGGTTTCGTCCAGGTTATATAAAGGGTCATATTAATGCTAGATTTCTGAGATTCTTACAGTTTGATTATGTGTAAGACATTGGGAAGAATACCGGCATGAATTAAACCCGAGTCCTGCCTCCAGAAGGCACACAGTATGGTAGGTGTGCTGATATATGGAGGGCCAGCAATGATGCAGTTAGAGAGTGACCCGGAACTAGACACACTGCAGTGAAACGAGGGGAATTTAGAGAAGAGGCAGATTCTTTTTAGCCGCAGTGTTAAGGAAGGCTTCGGGGTTGGGGGAAGGTGGCATTTCATTTGAGTGGAGGGAAGTAACACATTAAGTTGATGAGAATCAGTTGATTATCCTCCTTGTCTCATTTAAGTTCACCACAGTGAGATAGGCTTCATTATCTCCATTTAGCAGATGAAGAAACTGAGGCAGGGAATGTCCAAAGTCCCCACCTGTTTCTCGGCAGAGCTGTGATTCAGGAGGAGGTCTGATCACCCCATTTCATCCTTACCTCTTAAAGGCTGAGTCAGTCAAGAGGTGAGGACGTGGGGCATCTCAGGTGAATACAAGCCCTTCCTCACGGGCAGGGCCAGGTGCAAGCGCCTGCCCCTCTTGGGAGCGGCAGGGGTGTCAGGGGGCCTGGAACACTGTGCCCCATGGTAAGAGCAGGAACCGAGGGCCTGGGAAGGCAGCCTGGGGTTTGAAGGAGAGGCTCCCATAGTCTGGCTCTACAGGATCTGGTCTTTATTAGGCCCAGGTGGAGATTTTGTGCAGGGACGGGGCATGATTAGAGGGGTACATTTCCGGATGTTTATGACTGTAAGAAGACTTTCATGGAACTCAGCAATTTACTGTGATGCTGAGCAAACTCCTCCCCAATGCCTCCTGCGGTCTAGGCCTTGGAGAGTTTCATCCAGGCTTTTGCACTAAAGAGCACCGAGCCCTGGCTCCACCATCCTGAACATCACCACTTCAGAAATCCCTGCTCAGGCCTTAGGACTTTGAGAAGAAAGTTCCTACTCTTCCTCCTCTCCACTGTCCCCAGTTTTCTGCTCTTTCAAAAGTTCTGCTCAGTAAACAAATAATTAGTTCTCCTTTGGCCTTGCTAGTGAATAATATACCATAATATTTAGATTAAAGCAGGGTAGTAGCTACACTAGAAAAATACATCCCAGTTTCATGATGAATTCCTCATTTTCCTTTTTATTCGTGGTATCCTGGGGTGGCCTACTGGAGAAAAAAAATACTATTTGATTCTCGCTGGGTGGTCAGACAGGATTGTAAAGACTCTTGTTTGTTTTGTGTTGAGGCTTCAAAGTCACGCAGGCTTCTCTACAAAAAGATGTACTAAAAAAATGGGGATTTTTTTTGAAGTTGCTATGTATAAAGGGAAATTCAGAGCAACCATCTTCCTTTAGAACCGAGAGCTAATGTGATTCTTTCACCAGGCACCTTTGTCGTTTCTGTGTCTGGTCATTACCACCGGCCTTAAGGGGAAATGTGTTACAAAAGCAATTTCCACCTGGGTTGTTTTTTTTTAAAACCATTGCAGGAACATGCACTTTAACTTCTAAAACCACATTTCTGATTGTACACTAGATTTTTTAAGAGCTAAGAAATCTGAGTGGTGTGCATGTGTGTGTGTGTGAGAGAGAGAGAGAGAGAGAAAGAGAGAGAGAGAGAGGGAGAGAGAGAGAGACATCCAGGATGCTGTGAGGTATGTGCTGCCCAGAAACATGTTCCAGGCCTCTGCTCAGCACATTCCAATTAGGCAGGCCCTCCTGCTGCGGTATGGGATGCGGGAGAAAAGTTTGGGTTGTGGTTAGGGCTGGCTGAATGGAGGCTACCTTTTAATGTAGGCTTCCCAGAGCACCCTCATTAGCACCCGGGAGTCAGCTGGCGCTGTGTGCACCCTCGGTGTTTTCTGCTGTGCGAAATGTGTCAGCCATTTTATTTACCCACGCTCATTCTCTCCATTTCATACAATTAATCGTACTTAATGGGGGAGGTTGATAGTGCTGACTTATTTGGAGCCTGGAGGGAGCAGAGCAGCTGTGTCCCGGATCAGAGGACTGATCTGTCTAATAGGCTGTCTTGTCACCTGATTCATGCGATGAATGTGCGCAGCCAATTATGTGAATTCCTGTATGAGAGAAAGATGACCTTGAGCCCCTGCGAGCCAGACAGTGGCTCGATGCAATGTGCTCATCCACGGAGGCGTGCCACTGGCTTGGCCTAACAGCAGTGTGGTCCAGTGCTGGGCCTTGGCAAAGATTTCTCCTGAAAGAAAGAAATGGCCTCTATGCGAAGTAGGTGAATCTTTCATGACTTGCCAAGAACTTTGGAACCAGGTGCTTAGAAAATGAGCATTTGGGAGTTTTGGCCTCTACAGATTTTAAGACAGAGCAAAACCTCTAAGCTTTGTCCTTGTATGCAGACATAACCTGTTGTTACCAACTTTTTTTTTTTTTTCCAAAATGAGAAATTCTACAGAGAGGCAAATATAAATATTTTGAATAAAAAGGTTGAACTGTTATAAGCTAACTTTGCTGGGTATTCTATTGGGCAGTTATTTCATAATCAAATACAGGGTGTCCCAAAAAGTGTATACACCCTTTGAATGATTATTCATTCCAGTGGGTTAAATGTGAAAAGAAACATCAATTAAGCTATCAGCTGCTAAATGTGCATACATTTTTTTTTTTTTTGGATACCCTATACATGCTCACAAAATATCAGAATTTTAAAAAAGGTAAGTCTGGACACAGAAAACAAACTTAATCCTTGATAAGATCTTGGAGTCAGAGTTCACCACAGCTTTAATGTGACTCTACCAGCTGTAGGGCGGCACTGTATAAATCGCCCTGGTGTAGTGGGAGGAGCTTACTTCTTCCTTAGGGTCAGCCAGCTTCCGGCTTTGATCTGTGGCTCTGCTGCAGCTAGTTCTATGACCTTGGGCAAGTTACTACACAGTGTCAGCTGCAGTCTCTTTGTCTATAGCCTTCTGTTGCTATTGAGATGAACTTTTTAGGGTTAAGTAAAAGAAGCTACAGAAATAACTAGGCTCTGGCGTATATATTTGTGTTAGTTCCCTTTCTTTTCTTCTGATTACATCCTAGAGCCAGTATTTTTCCAAACATCGTACTGTACTCTTAGCTTTGGGAGTCACAATGGAGAACATCTAAAACACTTCACGTTCCACAGAATGAAGTCTAGACCCAGAAAGAGAATGACGAGCTTGCAGTGCCTTAGAATAGCAGTGGCAGCGCTGGTGCTGAAACCATGCATCTCTAGATGCTTCCAGTTTTCTCCAGGTCAGAGGACGGCTTCCCGTTCCGTAGTGAGTCCCTCATCTGGCTCCAGAGCGGTGAAGTTCCAGGCCAGTCTTTAATAAGCAAACACTTTTCCAGAACTGCCTGTAGGTAGGCGGAGATGTGTACCGAAACCGTACTCTACTGTGTCCTTCTGTACACTCTTACAACTTTTGACTCACTTTCCTTTTCTCTCCTAGTGCTCTCAGGAGACTACAGAAGCATCGACACCCAGCATGTTCAGGTAAGAGACTTTCTGGATGGAGATACGCACTGATTCCCTTTGTGGGTACAGCCTGGTGGTTATTCTTTCCTGGGCTTCTCCAAAGATCCTACTGGTCACTGTTCCCCCGGTTCTTCTCTCCTTGCCTCCCTGGAGGGAGGCTGGGCTTATGACAAATGTCAATTCTATCTGTCCTGTTAAAATTTTTTTTTCAATGTTTATCTCTGAAAGGTAAGAGCTCTTTGTTTTTTTTTTTTTGAAGATAATACTATGTTCACATCTAAAACAATAATTAACAATGATGCTTTCAAATCAAATATCCAGTTTGTGTTCAGTACTCCCATTTGTCCCAGTAGAGACACATCTCTGAGGGATGCAAGGACAACACGATGGCTATAGGATGTTTCTTTTCACATTTAACCCTGCTGTATGGGATACCTGAATGTTGTGAAGAGGGTAGATCCCAAGAGTTCTCATCACAAGGAGAAGAAAAACCACATTGTTTTCCTCTTTTTCTTCCCTTTTTGTACCTATATGAGATGATGGATATTAACTTACCATGGTAATTGTTTTACAATATTGTAAGTAAAATTATTATGTGGGACACTTCAAGCTTATACAGTGCTGTAGGCTAATTACATCTCAATAAAATTGGGGGAAAAGAAAAACAAATCTCCGTTTGGTATTTCCAGTGTTTGAAGGTGCCAGCAGTTCAGTCTAGAGCACTGATGGCCAAGGTGTGGGCCTGAGATCAATAGCATCTGCATTATCGGGGAAAGTTGTTAGAAATGCAAATAGTTGGACCCTCCCCCACATGGACTGAATCAGAGACTCTGGGGGTGGTTTAACAAGCCCTCCAGGTGATTCTAATGAACAGTAGGGTTAAGCCTTACTGTGAAGTGCAATAAAGCAAAGCCCAATCAAGTGAGGTATGCCTGTACTTATTGCTTAGTGTCCTTAACCGTTAAGGAGCCACTGGCCTAAAGAAAACCAAATGTTAAGCTCACTACACACCTTATTTTACAGTTGTCTTTGTGTTAAACACAACCACATAATCCCGAGACACTCAAAATACTTAACACCTGGATCACTGTCATATACTTTGAAATATATATTTTGGTCTTTGTCCCTGGCTCCTGGCTAGAGTCCCTAAAACCCTTGTGATTTCTTAAGAGCAATAGAAGTACCTTTTGTTGTAATATTTGGTTATTGTCCCTAGCTCCTGACACAGCTCTGTAGTGATAAAGGTGAGAAGACCATCTTTTGTTAATTACCCCTTTCAACCACACCTGAGTTTATGTGAATAAGTTGACTTTTGGAAGCCCCTAAATATGAGGCCTAGTTGCTATGGGAACCAACCCTGTGATTAGAGGATTGAAACTTTCAGCCCTGACTTCCAGGGAGTGTAGAACAGCTGGAATCTTAGTTAATCCTCAGTGGCCAATGCTTTAATCAATTATGCCCACTTAATGAGCCACCATAAAAACCCTATAAGAAGCAGTTTGGAGAGCTTCCGGGTTGAACAGGAGGTTGGTGTGCCTGGAGAGAGCGTGGAGGTTCCATACGCCTTGCCCTTAACCGTTAAGCATCTCCTCCATTTGGCTGTTCCTGAGCTCTATCCTTTATAATAAACCAGTAGTCTGGTAAGTAAATTGTTTTCCTGAATTCTGAGAGCTGTTCTAGTAGATTACAGAACTGGAGGGAGGGATTGTGGAAATCCCTGACTTACAGCTGGTTGGTCAGAGGTTCAGGAAGACCATCTGGACTTCCAGTTGGCATTTGTGTGTATATATGTTTTGATCCTCACCCGAGGACATGCTTAGAGAGAGAAAGAGAGAGAGAGAGAGAGAGAGAGAGAGAGAGAGAGGAGAGAGAGAGAGAGACATTGATGTGAGAGAGAAACATTGATCTGCTGCCTTCTGCATACTCCCAGCCCAGCATGTGCCCAACCCGGAATCCAACTGGCAACTCTTCAGTGCACGGGATGATGCTCAATCAACTGAGCCACTCCAGCGGGGCTGTAGCTGGCATTTGAAGTGGGGAGCAATCTGTAGGACTGAGCCCTTATCCAGTGGGGTCTGTACTGGCTTTGGACAGTGAGTGTCAGAATGAAATTGGAAAATTGCTTAGTGTCAAAAAACCCACACATCTGATGTCAGAAGTGTTGAGTAGAGGAAAAGGGGAGTTTTTGCTTTTTAATTGCCAAGATGGAGTCAAGCTTTCTGTGCCTGGTGGGGCCTGTCCCAAGTGTGCCTCCACCTCTAACCTCAGAGGGCCTCCAACTCAGCCTGCTGCCGGATTTGGAAGCTTGCATGGGCTGGTGGTGGAGGTCAGGACCAGGACTTTCTGGGACAGGCCAGACTGAGTGAAATGAGAGATTTAATTTACTTGATAGAGAAATTGGTTTGTTTTTTAAAAGAGCATTGAGATATACCTAAGCTATATTGTGGGTTTGGTTCCAGACCACTGCAAAAAAGCAAGTATCACAATGAAATGAGCCAGAATTTTTTTGCTGGGTAGGTTCTTGCCTTCTGTTCGTGAAAAAAGAAACATCTGTGAAGTGCAATAAAGCAAAGCGCAATCAAGTGAGGTATGCCTGTACTTCTAATGGGGTGGTTCTCAACTCCTGGCTGCACCGTGGAATCGCCTGGGTGGCTTTTTAAAAAAACACTGGTCACTTGGTCTGACTCCCAGAGATTCCAGTTTCAATTGAGTTGGGTGTGTGTTGGGGTGGGAGGGGTAGTAGCAGGGGCGGTGAAAGGAGTGGGTCCCAGCATTAGTATGGCTTACAGGCTCTCCAGGCAATTCTAACTATAGCCATGGTTCAAAACCACTAGTTAAGACTTGTGTTTGGTTTGGGATTCAGATGAGAAATAAGATGGACATATATTGCAAGAGTGTACCTCCTAGGTCTTACCCTGCACATGAGTAAATGCTTTTAAAGCTGTGCTTCCCAGGCTACTAGTGACTGGATATGGGGGAGTGTTTTTCTGCCATTCCTAGCTTTACCTGTTTGTTGCTTGGTTTTCAGCTGGCGCAGGCATGTTGAGCAATATTGCTGACCAGCTCTAGGTAAGGGGATTTGACGACCATTTGTCTCCTCACCTGTAGGTGTCTTGGGGGAGTATATTTGTGTCTATAGCTTGCAAGTAACTTCCCCATCACCTCTGCAGTTCCCTTTATGTAAGTGGATACAGCTCCAGTAAGGGAACTTCCACAGACTGAGGGTACATTTTGCAGTGAGAGGCATTTTAATTTTTCTAAGGCTATCAATGGGACCAGAGCCTTCCTTGCAGTCCCGACGTTATGGAAAGGAAAGATTGAGCTGTATTTTTTGGTTGAGTGTTGAAAAATTCCATGGAAAAAGGAAAGGGAAACAAGTTCTACCACTTGTTTTTCTTGGCAGGTTCTATCACCTCCCCCTGCCACCTCCACCCCCCAAGTTTCTGGCAAGTGTGATTAGAAATTGACTTGTAGGATTTACTCACACTAGCTTCCCAAGACATCTTTTGCTTGCTTGCTGCTGACTAGCAGTAGTTAATTTGCTATCTCTCACTCATGTTATCCAAAAATCACAGAACTCATTAGAAATAAACAGCATGAACTTGGTCCTCACATTTGGAGGATTAGCCAGATGTAAATCTAAGTCGCACTTGGGAGGTATCTCGGGCCTCATTTAAAAATAAATAGAACTCTAGCCTTGAGTAGAAACAGATTTTTCAAAAAATGAAATATCTCACTGGAAAACAAATTTTATTTTTCCAATAAAAAATATGGGGAGGAAGTAAGCTTTTCTGGATGCCAGTGCTTATTTTATTTCATGCCCTTTCCTTCTCCTTGCTGATGGCAGATGTGGCAGAAATAAAGACCCAATTTCATTTTCCAAAATGGGAAAAATTTAATCAATTCAGGAATTTATTCTTAATTGGCAGCAGACGTTTAAAACCTGATTGGTCACGGTTGACTATTTAATGTGCCTTTTAGGAAAATAAATATACATTTATGTATTTCCCAAACCTCTTGTGGACTCATCACTGCATAGCAGGTTATTGAGGTGTTGGGCTTGAGGTTTTCTGATTCTTAGAGCTTTTAAAAAACATTTCTCACTAAGACAAATTGAAAGAGCTATTTTTCATGTGATTACAATATATGATTTATGTGATTAGAAAATTTGTTTTCTATTGATATGCAGACTCGCTGCCAGCAATACCAAATATTCATCTGCCACCTGTTTTTAATTCCTGCAAAACCTATAATTAGAATGAAATTAAAAATACCTTACCTTTGACGAATCAGAAGAGTAATTCAAATTTATTGAAACGTTTTGTGCTTATCCTTCCAGATCATGCTACATCAGATGAGGACACAAATGCCAAGGGGTTGACTCTACCAAGTAGATATGTTTCATGTAGATGAATGAGTTGAATTAAAGACCTGCTAGACTTTCCATAAGCTGATCCTGGTCATCCTAGTTTCTAGCACTCCCCAACTTTAACAATTGTATATCATACTACCTTCTGTTTTCTATTGGTTTATTGTGACAATGACTATTTGTATGTGACCTGTCATAATAAAGCATCTGCTTTATCAAAACCAGTGCAGGACTTTCAACTGTCCTAGACATCTTTCTGCCCATGAAATCATTCATTCATTTTCTATTCCTGTTCAACCCTGAGATCAAATTTACAATGTATATTCCTCCTAGTGTCCAGGGATGAAGATAGTTGACCCAGTTAGCTTTTATTTAGTATTTCAAAATAAATAAATGGTCAGATCTGCTGCAGACTGGCTTTTTGGGGTTCACTACAGAAATGCTCCTTTTTTCCAACCTGTGTTACTGAAGGTGTGTCATGAGGGATGCGGTAGTAACAGGAAATAATGCAGTGGTCTTCTTATTTCTGAAGAGCTACTCTCCCCTTGAAGCACTTTGGTAGCAAGGTACTGTAAAATTTCAATAAGTAGGGCTGCAGGGAGGGGGGAAGAGAAAGAAAGGAAAATGAAATACCAGAAGCAAGTAGTCCTATCCATATTCATGTCATGTCCATAGGGTCTGAGAAACGGATATTGAAGTGGCAGAACCAGACTGCCTCTTCGTTCCTATGAACTAATTAAATGTGTTTTCACTTAAAAAGGATAACAATGTTAAATCTTAATGGGATTAACCTAACTGAAATTTATTAGGAATTGCTTTGACAGTAAAGATTATGGATGGCTCAGATTCCATTTTGAGATGGTAGCTTTGATTCCTGTGATTTTTGCTGTTGCTGTTGCTGTGCTTAAGATATCCCAGCTACCAAACAAAGCTTGAATGTTGGGATTGAGAGCTGGATTATGAGGAGAGTTTTTCCTCTTTAACTATTTTTGAGGATTTGTTTTTATGTTTTTCATTCTAAAGTGAGGTCTCCTTAAAGCAGGGGTGGGGAAGCTTTTTTCTACCAAGGGCCATTTGGATATTTATAACAATTTGTGGGCCATACAAAATTATCAGCTTAAAATTTAGCTATATTTGGTCAAACATTTAATTACTTCACCCCTAATGCCTTGGCAAGGCCAGACCAAATGATTTCAAGGGCCTTATACGGCCTGTGGGCTGAATGTCCCCCATCTCTGCTTTAAAACAAAGAGGAGCCCCCCATTTTAAAAAGGGAATTAAAGGATGTTGATAGTTTCTAAGGGTCTGTCTTGCTCAATTTTCTAGATGAACTGTTTCTCACTCCAAGTCCATTGATAACTACTACCTGTTTTTCCTTTTTTCTATGTTATGTGTTGCAGAAGCCGAATAATATTTTTTATTGTATTAAAATATACATAACAAAATTAACCGTTTTTAATCATGTTGAGTATACAGTTTGGGTGAATTTGACTACAATAGGTATATCATAAGTGAAATTATACAGTATTTGTCTTTTTGTGACTGGCTTATTTCACTTAATGTTCTCAAGGTTCATCCATGTAGCATGTATCAGAATTTCCTTTTTAAGACAGAATAATACTCCTTTGTATCTAAGATATTTTGCTTATGCATTCATCTGTCAATGAGAAGAATGGGCTTCTTCCTCCTTTTTGGCTATTGTGAATAATACCAGTAAGAATATGGGAATACAAATATCTGTTCAAGTTCTTCAGTATTTTTGAGTTGCTTGAAAAAAAGGTATTTTTCTGATTATTTAATACACCCAGTTGCTGATTTTGATACTGATTTTAAAGTCTCAAATATTGTTGATAACAAGGAAAGCCTTTTATATAGCATAATTGTAATTAGTATGTTGGGTCTGGGTTATGAAGGGTCCCCTCAAAGCATGCGAGGACAGCTAAACAAATGGTAACGAAAACCCTTTTAAACATGCCCAACTAGATGTTATGATCCACTTACTCTGGTAAAGACCCCATTGGAATAGACTTTCTTTTTAAAACATCTGTTTTATTGTAAAGATCTGTATTTTGGAATATTTGTTAAATGTTGCTACAAAACATCTGGGAAAATTAAACTTTCTGGTCAGTCAGCCCTCAAAGCAGAAGATAACTTGGGGTTTAGGATGTGAGTCTCCTAGAGAGTCAGGCTTATCTCTCAGAAAGTGGATTAACAGCTCATATTGCTAGCACATACTGCTGAAGACATACATTCTATCCTTATATTTTTAGTGTTTTTGAAGTTTTCTCTATCTTCTAAAATGACCTTGTAATAATAATTCTTTCAGATACCTTAAGCTTAATTAAACAGAGACAAGTTCCTTCTTGAATTAATGCTATTTATTTGGCATGCACCATATGTCAGAGTTGTATATTATTAGTAGTTAATATGTATTCAGTCCTTGGCACATATTAGGCACTGTTTTGAGCTCTTTATATATGTCAAAAGTTACTCAATTTTCCAGCATCTCGATGTGTTTGATACCAATATAACCTCATTTTACAAATGTGGAAAATGAGATAGAGGAGTTAACTGGATCAAGGAATTGTGAGAGTCAAGTCTTGAACTTGGGAATCTTTGACCACTATGCCATACCTGGCACTTGAATGTTGATTTAACTTATGAACCATGTGGACAATGTCATCTTCAGGACAAATTCTTTTGAGGAGAATAACAGAGTGTTGAAAGTCAGTGTGTCTATCTAGAAACCCAGGCCACAGTAAATGGTCACGAAGTTGTTTAGAAGTTCAGCACCAAAGGACCAAGTTTTCTCCTGAACACAGTGCCCTTTGTTTCACCTTTAAAGGTAAATGCATTTCATAGAAAAGGAAATTTAAAAGGCCATGCTTAGAGAAATTTAATACATTTAATACATTTTAAAATAGAAGGTGTTATTAATTTTTTAATGAATTCATATTTCATAAAGAATTTATAAAATGTATTAAGAATTAACCTCACTCAGAAATTTGGTATTAAAGAGTTTGTAAGGTATATATATGTATGTCCACTTACTGAGATATTTCTCTTAATATAAGATAATTGGTATTTTCAAAATTACTTGTAGCCACTTTTGTTTAAAAATAATATGACTACCATTTTAGTAGTTAGCAAGTGAAGTGAATATGAGTCTTTGTAATGACAGGTCTTATTTCTTCTGAAGACCTCTTACTTCTTCTCATGGTGAGGTTTAAAGTGTTCTATAGCTAAAGGAACATTTGTTGAGCAACAGTTATAGTTGCCAGGCATTTTGCTGGATGCTGGGGATTTAAAGACAGTTAAGAAATAATTACTTTTAAGATATTCTTAACCAAGTATGAAATATAAAAGTAAGACCAAGAAGAGAAATATTCATTCTGTGAGGAAAGAAATACCAATTTGAAGAAAATTTTACTGGGCAAGAACTTAGTTTTAAAGATTGAATAGGAGTTTTCTGGCAGACAAAGTAGGGTGAGAGAGGTGAGTGGTTTTGGGCAAAGGAAAATCCATGCATGAGGGCACTGATATAAGCACCATGGGTGAAATCATATGATTCTTGGCCTTTTCCATCTGACTTATTTCACTTAGCACAATACACTCAAGGTTCATCCATGTTGTTGCAAATGGTGATGTTTCGTCATTTTTTATGGCTGAGTAGTATTCCATAGTATATGTACCTCATCTTTATCAGGTTATCCATTAAAAGACACTTAGTTTGTCAATACGTCTTGACTACTGTGAATAATGATGTAATGAACATAGGGGGACATATATCTTTACAAATAAGTGTTTTCAATTGTTTTTGTAGATACCCAGAAGAGGAATTCCTGGGTCATATGGTAGCTCTATTCTTAATTTTTGGAGGAGCCTCCATACTGTTTTTCCTAGAGGCTAAACCATTTTACATTCGCACCAGTAGTATGTGAGTGTTCCCTTTTCTTCCATCCTTTCCAACACATATTTCTTATATTGATAGTAGTTATTTTAACAGGTGTGAGGTGGTATCTCAATGTGGTTTTGATTTGCATTTCCCTTATAGCTAGGCAGAAAAGGACAAGAATCATATGATTTCACTCATATGTGGGATGTAAAGCAGAAAGCAACCAATGAACAGATAAATTAGGGTGGTTACCAGAGAAGAAGGGGAATGAAAGGAGGATGGAGAGGGTAAGGTAGTCAAACATACGGTGACAGAAGGAGACTAGACTCTGGATGGTGAGCACACAATACAATATACAGATGATGTATCATAGAATTGTACACTTAAAACGTGTAATATTACTAAGTAATATTATCCCAATAAATTTAATAAAAAAGCAGCATGATAGTTCAGCAAACCTTAAATAGGAAGGGAGTTGATTATAGTGGAAAGATCATAGGCTTAGCCAAAAGGTTTAAAAACTTCCCTTAAGTCTTGGCTTTAGTCTCTGTAAAAAAGAGAGACCATTCCCTTTGGTATGTTTTTGAGGATTAAAAATAATGTATGTAAATTGTTCAGTAAAGAACTTGACATAGGTTTCTACATTGGTATCATTTATTAAGTGATGTTTTTTTCATTTTTGTCTTCATATTCTTTTGGTTTAAATAATATCAGAATTACATGGTTCAAAACCCAAAGTATATAAACCTCCCTTCCATCCTTGTGCTCATCTCTAAGTCCCTCCTGTGCAGCCCTCACAGGAAACCACCGTCCTTAGTGTCTTCTGTATCCTTTCCCAGGCTCTTTATGCTGCACAAGGAAATGTGATAGCAATTCTGTACTCCCTGCTTTTACCCCAAAGGTAGCATATTACACACAGTGTGCACCCCCCTCTCTCTTTTAGCTTAACAATGCATCTTAGAGATCTTCCCATTTAATTTTATACGGATCTTTCTCATGCTTTTGTTGTTTAATGCTAGTTTATTTTAAAATAGCTTGACTCGCAACAAATTGCAACAACAGAGTTTCTATGTGCTCTTCACTCAGAAAGATAATCTTGCAAAACCATAGCACAGGGGTTGGAAACCTTTTTTCTGCCAAGGGCCATTTGGGTATTTATAGCATCATTCGCTTAATATGATTCACTTAATATAAATGTATGTTGCTATGAAAAAAGCTCCCAGATTTATTGAATTTTGATAAGTCTGGCCCTGCGGTTGCCTTGGAAGGGCCAGACCAAATGATTTTGAGGGCTGTATACAGCCCACGGGTTGGGCATTTCCCACCCCTGCCATAGCGGATCATCAAGACCAGGAAATTGACCTTGGATTTTTACCAGTTATTATACACACTCGTTTTGTGTGTGTGTATGTGTGTGTGTGTTTGCATGTGTGTGTATTACTTTGAAATTTTATCATCCTGGTACAGTCAAGTAATCATCACAATTGGGTACAGAGCTGTTCCCTTACCCGAAAGGAACTCCTTTCTGCTACTTTTTTAATAGTCACACCCTCCTCCCAATCCTAGCCACTGATTAATCAGTTCATCCACAGATTTTATATGTGTTACTTTCAAGAAAATTCAACTAACATAGTATACCTTTCTCAAGGGTAGGACTCCGATTTTCAGAATTAAAAAAAAAAATTCCCTACAGGCCTGAGCACTTCATGGGTGTGTAATAATGACTTGTTGAAGCACAAGAGTCAAAACCAAAATAAAGCCAAGCCAAATAGCAATTGCGGAGCTGTAAAACAGATGAGTCAGGATAATGTGCGTTCCAAATAACATCAAGGTTCACTTTCCTAATCGAAAGGCCTCTATGTGACTTCAGCGATAACATTTCTTTCAGGACTCGGTAAACAGCGAAGCGTTAACGATCAGAAACATCGCTTCTCTAGAGCATACCTCTTCACTTTTCAAATCATGTTTTAAGTAATTGTTCTCTGTAAGGACCTCTGTCATAGTGGAATGCTAAGGCTTATTTTCCCTAGTCGAGTGAATGGGAGGTGAGAGAAGGAAGAAAGCTAGCAGCCACTGAGCCTAATAGGCTGTTTCCTTTAGTCCCCCCAACAATTCCGAGGTCAGCGTTCTTGTGTGGACAAGAACATGGTGCTCAGAGATTCAGAAGTTTGTCACTTTGTATCAGAAACAAGATTCCAAGCCCCACACTCATCACTGCTCCACAACAAATACTTTCCTTAGGGTAAAAGCCAAGTAAGAATTCAGATTCCCCCTCTCGTTATTTGAAAATGGTGGTGGAAGTGGTATCTCAGCACGTTGCTCACTTATAAAAGATACATACTGCTGGGATCGTTTATAGACATGGTTACGGGCTCTGGAGTCAGCTTGACGTCTGTCCAGATCCCAGCTCAGCCTCCTCTGGCTTTGCTGACTACGGATATGTTTTATTTATTGGAGAGTCACATACTCATCTGTAAGGGGAGACACTGGTAGTTCCTCCATTGGGTTGAGGGAATTAAATGCAATAAAACACTGAGCATAGCGCCTGGTACCTACCATTCATTCAATAAACACCAGCTATTAGTATGCCTGAGTCTTCACTTTTAGCACTTTCCACTTCTAAAATCAAATTATAAGCAAATATTGTGTTATGGGCAGAAAACAACATACTATTGATAGAATTAATGTTGCTACACAGTGATTTAAAATTTTAAACATAAAAAAAACGTATAGAAATTGAGAATGTCATTTTGCCTAGACAGTTAAATTTATCATTAAAGTTGCTGTATGTTCAAATGTAAGGCTGCTATAACCGCCCCCCCCCCCCGCCCCCCAAGTTATTGGTTTTAGTCTGTGAATGAGTAGATTTTCCAGAAATGAAGAAGTTGTATTTATCATGTAGGACAACTGTGGAAGAACTTTGTGGTTTGGCTCTGACCGAGGTTCTGGTCCTGTAGCCCCTGTAGAGTCGTGGACATGTTCATTACCTGAGAAGTGGAGAGGCAGGTAGTGATGTGGGTGGGCGTGTTTGATGGGCAGTGAGGGGTGCTCATTGTAGGCAGCTTCTGTAATAAAAGATAACTAAGTGCAATCCTCGGGCACTGCTGTACCGTCCCATCCTTGGAGTTGTTCGGGGAATGTGCTGAGCTCTGCTTAGTGGGATGTTTGTTTGTCTAGGGCGAGAGATCTGTGAGAAGCGTTTCTATCACAGCCACAGACTGCAGAGAGCTCTTCCCCGTGTTACAGATTGCTAGGAAATTGGATAGAACCTCCTAAGAAACGCTCTCCCACCCCTTCCCTCAGGACAAGTCTGTGACATACATTACGAAGGCAGTGGGGGTGGGTGGTGAGCCCGGGGCTCTATGGGAGTGAGCTGCAATTCCCATACCATGTATAATGTCTCTATACTTAGTGGCTCTCTGCACACCATGGAAAATGTACCAGTGTTCCCTTGAGAGCCTCTTGGACTTCTCAAAAAAAAAAAAAAAAGATAATAAAAGAGCTTGCTTGGCAGATCTCATCAAAAGTCTAAGTGATACAGTGTAATGCTGAGTTAGTGAGGTTGAAATCAGATGAGGATGCAACAGTGATTCTTAAATCCAGATGCATATTAGAAGGGCTGGGTATCTTTTTTAACCTCCCAGATAATTCTACTGTATAACTGGGGTTAAGAGCCACTGGGATAAGGAGAAAGCACAGTGACAACATGACAAAAGGGCAAAAGAAGAGAGAGAAAGAAAACCTCCACACCCCACATTGGGTGGATTGGTCCCCATATTTTTCGGTGAGGCCACTGGCCTTTTCAGTTGGCTGATTCTGAAAGTGGGTGCAGTGGGCAGGTATCCTGTTGAGTGCTGTGCCCATTCAACTGTATTTCTTGGTGTGTGGGGCACAGTTGCTCTGCTTGTCTCTGGAGTGAGGAGCCAATGTTCCCCATGTTACCCCTAGAGTCATTTTTACTGAAAGCCCAGCCTTCAGGCTTGAAGCACAAATGTATGGTACATGCTAAGGAATATTGTGTTTAAATCTTAATAATTTGTCTTTTTCATGTAAGAGAAATAACTGAGCAGGGTGGACAGAAACCCTCTGAGAAAACCATGTGTTTCACATTTACTACGAATAAGTCATTCCCTCTCTTGAGCTCTCAAAAGTCATAATTTGGAAATCACTCTTCCTGTGAAGACTGGAAAGCTGCCCCCTTCGCTTCCTTTGATAGAAGCTGTAATAAAGGTTCCCAGAGGCCAAAGCCGCGGATTTACTGTGATACAGTGGCTGTCTTTCTAGAGAAGTCCTGGGAAATGCATTGCTGTTTTTCCTTCTCCTCCATCGTATGTGTTTTTTATTCCCTGAAGCTTCATGTCCAAGCATGATGTCACTCACATTTCTTTGGTATATCCCAGGCCCTTTTGCACATGGAAACTGCCGAGGGAATAAAAAATTGGTGGAGTGCAGAAAGTGCATTTCAGGAACGTCCGAAAGGGTCTGTTTTAGAGGCACTACATTTCAAAGTATTCACTGACATTTATCGTCCTGCTTCAAATCATTAAATGTCTTTCTGATCACATGACGCCATGTTTTGCATAGTGTGACATATCTGTCCTCTTTTAAATGCATAGGAATCGGCAACAATCTCATTTCACTGGTGGGTTTGTTGAAGCATTATCATGAGACAGCCAGAATGATTGATGAGTGCTTTTCAGGCAGGGAAATGCTGCCGGCTTGCTTTGTATTTTGTCTTACCTAGAGTTTTGCTCCTTTTTTCTTCACTGGAGTAGAAAATAATCCCTTTTTATGCAGATAGCCATAATCACATTGTAAAAGACTTAAAATTTGTCATTTCCCAGTAGTATTTCTCACAGTGTAAGCATTTTTATTTAATGTAAGATTATTCTTATTTTTTAACATTGTGTGTGAGAGAGAGATCAGTATTTAAATTTCCTAGTTTTAATTGTAAGAACTCAGGGCACATTCTTGTCAAGGGGAGAAGTTAATGAGTGACCAAGGGGAGTCCCGGAGTCCATCTAAAACAGCAGCAAAATGTGCTTTGATGTACCTTGACAGTTTTTTAAAAAGTAACAATAAAATTGTATCTGAGAATTGGATGACTTTGGCAAATATGGGATCCAGTGAGGCAATATTTGCTTCTACCTCTTCTGCTATATTCCTTTGATCTTGTGTGTTTTCATGTCTTCTGAAATTTACTCTAGAGACAGCCATTCTTTTTTTTAAAATTTATCTTTATTGTTGAAAATATTACAGATGTTTCCCCCCACACCTGGCCCCCGTTTTTCCCCATTGACCCTCTCCACCCGCTCCTCCCAGGCCTTCACCACATAATTGTCCGTGTCCATGGGCTATGTATGTAATATATGCATATAAGTTCCCCAATTAACCTCTCTCCACTCACCCTGCAACTCCCCTGCCCTCTGAGATTCCGCTGTCTGTTCCATGTTTCTGTGTCTCTGGATCTATTTTGCTTATCAGTTTATTTTGTTCGTTAGATTCCATATGTGAGTGAGATCATGTGATACTTGTCTGTCTCTGACAGGCTTATTTCATTTAGTATAATACTCTCCAGGTCCCTCCTTGCTAGAGACAGCCATTCTTGAAAAACCACATGTTTCTCCCTGACTGGACAGGCCCAGAGATGAAGAGAGAAGCAGGCTTTTCATAGATCCCTATTTTCTAGTTCCTTCTTGCATGAAGGCCAAGAAGGTGGATTGAAGAAAGCTCTATATCTGGAAAGTGCAAATGTGTGGCTCCACTTTTTTGGCAAACATGAAGCTACATTTTTAAAAAAATATATTTTATTGATTTTTTACAGAGAGGAAGAGAGAGTTAGAAACATCGATGAGAGAGAAACATCGATCAGCTGCCTCCTGCACACCCCCCACCGGGGATGTGCCCGCAACCAAGGTACATGCCCTTTACCAGAATCGAACCCAGGACCTTTCAGTCCGCAGGCCGATGCTTTATCCACTGAGCCAAACCGGTTTTGGCATGAAGCTACATTTGAAGGGAGTGAATCCTTGGGTAACTCTGAGCCATGGAGCATGTGCCCTGTGGTTCTTTAACAATCATATTTAACTTTGTATGTTTAGGACTTGTTTCATCTTACCATTCTCTTCTAAGTATTTTGAGCGCTTCATTCTTCACAGAAGAACGATCTCTTCTGGCTTAGGATAAAAATTCTTTCATTAGGTCCTTCCCCATTCAGTACTAGGTATTTAAGAAGTTTTCTGCATGTTGGGAGGATGTGATATTGCTCCACTGATGGGTTGTTTGGTTGTTGCAGTTAGGATTAACAGATACTGTAAATCGTTTGTGGTCAGATAGGCAGAGAATGAATCACTATTTTAAATTAGCAAGAATATTGACTTTAAATGGAGGTTTCTGATTGGCCGCCTAAGGCTGTTACAGCTGTGTCAATAATTTTAGAAAATCAGAAGTATTAGTCACCTTTTATTTGTGAATCTAATCCTATGGGTAAGCAGTTGGACATTCTAAGCATATTCCTATGGTACTTAGCACATAAAGGCCATGTGTCTCTAATAGTAAGACATGAAACACATCCTATCTAATAAAAGAGAAACATGCAAATTGACCATACCTCCGATACGCCCACCAGCCAATCAGAGTGAGTATGCAAATTAATCCAGCCAACATGGTGGCGGCCACGGAGTTGGAGTAAGCAGGAGGCTTGAGTTGCCCCCGGTGATGGAGGAAGCCAAGCTTCCCACCCGCCCTGGTGGGCCCTGGCCTCTGCTCAAGGCTACAAAGTTTCAATTATAGAAGATAAATAAATCCCAGATACCTGCTTCCAGCCAGCCCTGGCCTCCACTCAAGAAGGCGCTGAAAAAAAAAAGAAAAAAAGGAGGGGCTGGGAGCTTGGGTCGCCCGGGGCTGTGGCCAGCCTGCAAACAGCCATCAGCCCCTCACCCAGGCTGGCCAGGCACCCCAGCGGACTCCACCCTGAAGGGGGTGTGGCCAGCCTGAAAACGGCCCTCAGCCCCTCACCCAGGCTGGTCACAACCCCATGGGGTGAGGTTCCCTGCTGGGGGGCTTGGCCAGCCTGCAAACAGCCATCAGCCCCTCACCCAGGCTGGCCAGACACCCCAGCAGGACCCCCACCCTGAAGTGGATGTGGCCAGCCTGAAAATGGCCCTCAGCCCCTCACCCAGGCTGGCCAGGCACCCCAACGGGACCCCCACCCTGATCCGGGACACCCTTCAGGGCAAACCAGCTGGCCCCCACCCATGCACCAGGCCTGTATCTATACTAATAAAAGGGTAATATGCTAATTAGACTGGGAGACCTTCTGGATGTTCTTCTGGACAAAGCCATGGTGGCGGGGCCAAGGTAGAGGCGGTTAGAGGTCAAGAGGGGAGGGCAGTTGTGGGTGATCAGGCCAGGATGGGTCGGCAGTTGTGGGTGATCAGGCTGGTGGGGGGCGGGGCCGTTGGGAGTAAGCAGACCAGCAGGGGGACCAGTTGGGGGCGAGCAGGCTGTCAGTGGGGGTCAGTTGGAGGTGATCAGGACAGTGGGGGGGGCAGTTTGGAGTGAGCAGGCCAGCAGGGGGGGCAGTTGGAGGTGAGCAGGCCGGCGGGGGGGGGCAGTTGGGGATGATCAGGCTGGCAGGGGGGACATTTGAGGGCAAGCAGGCCGGCGGTGGGGGGCAGTTGGGGGTGAGCAGGCAGGCAGGCAGAGTGGTTACAGGCAATCAGGCAGGCAGGCAGGCTGGCAGGTGAGTGGTTAGGAGCCAGCAGTCCCGGATTGCGAGAGGGATGGCCGCCTGCCGGTTTAGGCCCGATCCCTGTAAACTGGCAGTAGGACATCCTTCGAGGGGTCCCAGATTGGAGAGGGTGCAGGCCAGGCTGAGGAACCACCCCCCCATGCCCCCCCCCACCCCCCGCGCACAAATTTCATGCACTGGGCCACTAGTGTTCATATAAATATAAATTTGGGAATCTGTTCCCTTTTTTTTCTTTTTTGAGTTCATGTCTCCTGATGATCTAGGGGCTCATTGAGATAAGAGATTTATATTCTGGTTTCTTAGCAGCAAGATAGCAAGTAGAGTTTTAATCAAGTTAATAAGTATTCTTGATTGGTTACAAATAATTCCTTACAGGTGGTGATGGAGGTGAGCAAACATTGGGCCAGGCCAAGGGCAAGGAGAATGGGAGAGGGAGCTCTAAACCATGTAGATACATTTCCTATTTCCCACAACTTGGTTCAGTTCTACTATCAAGGCTACATAAATTGATTCATTTTTCTTCCTGGGATGATTTATTTGACTGACAGCCATCTTGGCTACTAAATCCCACAGCCTAGCCCTTAGGTTGGGAAATTAAAGTTCACAACAGATGGGCATTTCCAACTCTTACTTGATTCTGTTATGCCCCATCCCCCTTTTATGCTTAGATAGTCATGGAAATGGAGAGGAAGAGCCAGAAGAAAGAATCAGATTTCTAGTTTAGATTTCATTGGTTTGGAATTAGGAACTGGCTTGATTAGATTTTACCTTAGTTTCTCTTAACTTGAGGAAAAACAGAGGGTGTGTGGGGAATTATAAACAATTAGTGTGACCTAAATTGTAGCAAGGGTATGTGACATCTATATGAGACTAGGTGTATTTTAGAAATACAATTTTTATACGAACACTTGTTATGCTAATTATATATTTTACTAGGCTAAAACTGTAAAAAATTTATTATGCCTTTCAAAGCAGTCCATTTAAAAAAAATTGTGGAATTGAAAGGGGCCTTCAAGGCAATTAATGTGAATTAGGTTATGTTGAACCTGCACTGAGAGATGTAAGATGACTTCAATTAGTGCCCAGGACGTGCCAACTCATTACTCATGTTAAAATAGGTGATGGGCAACATGTTATGACATTGGTCTTAGATGAATGATACCTAAACCTGGATTTTTTTTTTTTTTAAATGGTTAACTGAACTGTGACATCAACATCAATTCACCTTCTTTGGTTACAGTTCAGTCATTTGGGAAAGGTTTTAGGGACTTTGGAAAGCTCATATGCATGTACTGACTTCTTTAAGACTGAGCCATTTCATACCAAGGATGTAAGTCTTGAAGTTAAAAGACCATTCCACAGTAATTACAATCACCATGGCATTAAAAAGAATCAGTTTACCAAAAAGAACGAAAAAACCTTGAAGAAAAAAATAAAAAAAGGCGGGGGAGCAGCTGGGGACTGAGGAGCAATTTGGGGTTATGTTGATCCTCTGGGGGCTGGCAGAGTGTCTGGGCAGCAGAGTTCTCACAGCTGGACGAAGGCTGCACCCTGTAGTTCCTCTTTCCACTTGGACAGAAATGGAGGTGTTGGGTTGTAATCTGGGCCTTGCCCGTAGCCAAGTTAGGGCTGTGCAGTATTTCTGTTTTGAACACATTTGTCCTCATTTTCCCTTTGCTCTGCTTGCCCACTAGGAGGGAAAAAAAAGAATCTGAGGTAGTGCTTGGGTGGAGCCACTCTTAGATCTCAAAGCCCCAGGGTTTTCTAGGTTAACAAATTAGAGCTTTCCAGCCTGCTGAGGAGGGGCGGACCGCAGCCGCTCTGCCTGCGTCTCAGGTTCCCTTCCTCTCCCCGCTCCAGAAGAGCAAGGAGCCCAACTGCTGAGCTCGGAGGAAGCTAGTTGCAGAGCACAGGGGCTGGTTGACAGCAGCTGTGTCTCTTTGTGGGAAGGAGTTCCAGCATATTTCCGGAAGGGACTAAAAATTCCCACCTTTTAGCTTGCCGCTTTTGTCACCGTGCCCACGTGTGCCTCGGGCATGCCGGGGTGTGGATGGAGATTTGGGTGGGGATGGATGGGAGGGAGGCTGAAGCCTCTGGGGCTCCCTCAGCATGGGAGTCAACAAGGGAGGAAGCAGAGACAAAACGTTAGCCTTGTGACCTGATGCTCCCGGGTGAATGACAAAGGACCTCCGGCAAGTGTGGGGGCGTTGAGGAAGCTGGGGAGCCAGCTTGATCCTCCTTGGAGAAATGGGATTTCTCATGCTGCCTCCTGCCGCCTCTTTGCTGGGGGTGTGGAAGAAGCAGTGGGGGAAGTGGGAGGTTTTCTGCAGGAGTTTATTGAAAAAACAGCTGTCCTGCTCCATTTCCCCTTTCCCCCGCCCATCCTTCTTTCTGAGGCAGGATATAACTCTGCTGTAAACTTTGGCAGAAGTGAAGCATGTAAATGATTCTTGAAACGGGAATTTTTTATTTTTATTTTTGGCACAGAGCTGTTAGGTTAAAGCTGGAAAAAAAGCATAAGTGAAATTGGATACAGTCATTCTAGAAATGATTTGTATGCACATTCTAGAAATGATCTTTATGCATCCAGAAAAGGGTCAGAGTTCAGTGCTTTGACTCAAAAAGAGCCTAAGTAAGATAAGGTAGCAGGCAGTATTCCTAGCCGCCCGTGCATGCCAGGACTCGAAGCCCGTTTGCTGCTCTTCCTTTATTATCATAACCTCTTGAACAGAGCACACCATTTGAAATGACGGTAAATGCTTCTCGGTGGATAAATCTATGACCTAGTTTTTGACCAAGAGCACTTATGGGATCGAACGGTGCAGGGAAGAGCAAAGGAGCTTGGACTCCATTGGCCAGAAGTTCTGTGCAAATCAGGAGCTCGGGGCAAATTAGAACCCTAAACATTAAGCAGCAGCTGTTTTATGGTGTGAACTTTTGCACAGAGGATTTCAAGAGGCTAATTCTCCTTGGAAGTCTGTTTGCAAAGTGGTTCTTTCCTGGCTGTTGCTTCATTCTTCTTCGGAGGCCTATGTTCACTGAGGGTGAGCATTTTGTGCCAAACCTGGCAATGACCTTATGATGCCTGGAGCTGCAGCACAGCCTGGCCCAGGGGGCTCCGGCGGGGTGCCCGGCAGGGCTGAATGAGTTCTGATGGCTCTGGGCGGGTCCCACACCTCAGAACTGGAGTTGAAGAACTGAAAAGGAGGTGAATGTCACAGGAAAATAATGTTTCTTCTGCCTTTCCCTCTCATTAACTGCACTTGGCCCACTCCTGGCTCTGCTCTGAACTCTTGGACCCACGCTCACCCTTCGCCTTTGCACTCTGTGAAATGTGAACTCGCTTTCTTGTTTCACTTAACATGCCAGAATAGAGTTTTCGCGGGTAAATCCTGAAATGAATTATAATGTACGTAAAATTCACTAATGGTATAGGCCTTGGGGTGTGGTTAAGAAATTGTTCTGCCCCTCCTCCCTCCGCCCCTCCCCTCTCCCCCAGTTGTTTTCTGTCTATCCTCCCATTTGCATTTGCTTTTACATACAGTGGAACTGCTAAACAAAACATACTTAGACATGTTGTAGAAAGTAAAATCTCTCTCTAAAAAGAGCACAGTGGAGTCTGGGATCCATGAGAAACTGCAGGATTAAAAGGGCCAAAGCTAACCTCAATGATTAATTATCATTAATAAAAGTTACTTAAATGATTAAGATGACAGAATACACTAAATATTCAGATTACACATTTCTTTTCCAGGAATGCATGTCTTACATACCTCAAGATGTGCATGCTTTTTCTTTTATCATTCAGAGACACAATAAATCTATGCAAAAAGCTTTTTAAAAGGGAAAAATGTGATAACCAATCCTATCTAATAAAAGAGAAACATGCAAATTGACCTTACCTCTGCTACACCCACAAGCCATGCCCACCAGCCAATCAGGAGCAAGTATGCAAATTAACCCAACAAAAATGGTGGCAGCCATGGAGCTGTAGAGAGCAGGAGCCTTGGGTTGCCCTGGCGATGGAGGAAGCCAAGCTTCCCGCCCCCGCCCCTGGCTGGCCCTGGCCTCCTCTCAAGGCTACAAAGTCTCAATTATAGAAGATAAATAAATCCCAGATACTAGGGCCTCTGCTTGGGTTGCCAGGGGGGCTTGGCTGGCCTGCAAACCACCACAGGCCCCTCTCCCAGGCCGCCCCACGCCCCAAGGGAACCCCCATCCTGATCTGGAACACCCTTCAGTGCAAACCAGCCGGGCCCCACCTGTGCACCAGGCCTCTATCCTATCTAATAAAAGAGTAATATGCAAATTGACCCTCACTCCAACACACAAGATGGCTGCTCCCATGTGGTCAAAGATGACTGCCCCCATGTGGATACAAGATGGCCGCCACAAGATGGCAAGGGTGGTTGGGAGGGACCAGGCCTGCAAGGGAGGGCAGTTAGGGGTGACCAGGCTAACATAGGAGGAAAGTTGGGGGCAATTGGGCCTGCAGGGAAGGACAGTTGGGGGGGACCCAGGCCTGTAGGGGAGAGCAGTTGGGGGGGACCAGGCCTGCTGCGGAGGGAAGTTAGGGGTGACCAGGCCTGCTGCGGAGGGCAGTTAGGGGTGACCAGGCCTTCAGGGGAGGGCAGTTAGGGGTGACCAGGCCTGCAGGGGAGGACAGTTAGGGGTGACCAGGCCTTCAGGGGAGGGCAGTTAGGGGTGACCAGGCCTGCAGGGGAGGACAGTTAGGGGCAATCAGGCTGGCAGGGGAGTGGTTAGGGAGTGATCAGGCTGGCAGGAAGAAGTGGTTAGGGGCAATCAGGAAGGTAGGCAAGCAAACAGTTGGAACCCAGCAGTCCTGGATTATGAGAGGGATGTCCGACTGCCCAGTAGGATCGGGCCTAAACGGGCAGTCGGACATCCCTCGAGGGGTCCCAGGTTGGAGAGGGTGCAGGCTGGGCTGAGGGTCACACACTCCCGTGCACGAATTTCATGCACCGGGCCTCTAGTAGAGAAATAATTACATAAGTGAAAGTACAGGGAAAAAATATGAAACACTAAAACTATTTAGGCATTATTTATAAATTACATTAAAAATATAAGATTGCATATACAATATTATCTATGTAAAAATGTACTTTCAAATGTTTAGAAGGAACTACAGCAAAATATTAACAGTATACTTGCATAGGGATTATGAACATTTAAAATGATCTTCCACATTCTCTCTACTCAGTTTTTTATGATGAGTAAGCAAGTCTTATAAGTAGAACATCCAACATATACTAGCATAATTTTTTAAAAAAATGTATTTTTATTGATTTCAGAGAGGAAAGTAGAGGGAGAGAAACATCAATGATGAGAGAGAATCATTGTTTAGCTGCCTCCTGTATGTTCCCTACTGGGGATCAAGCCCACAACCTGGCATGTGCTCTTGACCAGAATCGAACTTGGGATTCTTTAGTTCACAGGCTGATGCTCTATCCACTGAGCCAAACTGGCTAGGGCTTGTTAGCGTACTTTAATGAATAACCATGAGAATGGCTTTCTCTGTGTTTACTTTATTTTTCTTCTAGGGTTTAGATGAGTCTATGAATGGTAAAACTTGAAAAAAGTTATTGCTTTAAGTCTATTCATATTTGCAAGGCTTTCAATCTTTTTTAATCCTCACCTGAGGATATTTTTCCATTACTTTTAGATAGAGTGGAAGGGAAATGGGGGTGGGGGGAGGAGGGACAGACAGACAGAGAGACAGACAGAGAGGGAGAGAGACAGACAGACAGAGAGGGAGAGAAACAGAGAGGGAGAGATGTGAGAGAGACACATTGATTGGTTGCCTCCTGCTCACATCCCTACTGGGTTGGGGATTTAGCCTGCAGCCCAGGTACATGCCCTTGATAGAAAATCAAACCCACCACCCTTTGGTGCATGGGATGTTCTTCTTCTAACCACTGAGTCAAATTGGCCAGGGCAAGGCTTTCAATCTTCTGTGCCAATCACCACTTCGGGGCAATCCTGGGGCGGGCGATTTATCTCCAGGTCTCTAGGAAGGGACTAGGACACATCTTCCCTGGTAGGCTGCCATCTTGCCGCTCAATGTGTGTGTGATTCTTTTTCTTTGATGTCAAGGACGCGTTCTTCTTCCCAGTTCATATTATGTTTCTGCTTTTTCTTCTGGGCTCTTGCTCCCGCTCCTTTTTGTTGTTGGTGGAGTACATTCCCTTCTCACCCGTGTGGAGATGATCCCTGTATCTCTTTATTGGGGATGACTCATAATTGGGGAGCAACAAGTCGCCATTAAAGTTAATAGTGCTTCTTAGGGACCCCGTTTGTGGCAATAAAATTTGCAACTAGGCATGAGCAATTTCAGTTTGCAACACAGTGTCTTAATTGTTCAGAGATGTCTATAAAAATATAGTGTGGCAAATTAAAATTGCTTATGAGCTGCTGAGATTTTTTTCTTAACCAAAAAGGTACTCCCTAGAAAATGCTTTTCTGTTCAACAGTGAAACGTGACTGTTGGCTTGAGCATCTGCAGTCTGAAGTGATCAGGCTGTACTTGACATGCGGTGCAGAGGTGCATGCTTCTCAGACTGCCAGCTTTCCATAGCTGGTCTGAGAGAACATGTGAAGTAGAAGTAGCACCACCTAGGCTGGTGAACTGAATAAAGCCTTTTGCTATTGATGTGTTTTAGCCCTGGACTTGACCTACCTAAAAAAATACATACCACCTTTACATACTACCTAAAGAAAATGAAATGCAAACTATTTAAATGAATTCTCCCTAGTTTCTCCCTGTGACTCTTTTTTTATCTTAAAAGGGCACATAATGGAAATTAGAATCTTATGATGAAAATCTCTCCTCCTTTTTTGTTTTCCTAATTTCCAAAGTTTAAGGGGGAAAACGTCTCCAGGTGTCATGTTTCCACTAATGGGCCCATATGGTACATTTTGGGTGTATGTTTTTTATTGCCAATACTAGAGGCCTGCAGGATCCAGCTGAAACCACTTCTCTGACATCCCCTGAGGGGTCTTGGATTGCGAGAGGGCACAGGCCAGACTGAGGGACCCCACCAGTGCACGATCAAGGCAGGGGAGGGATGTGGGAGGTTGGCAGAGGGGGAGGGACCTCAAGAGGGCTCCAGGGAGTGTCTGGCCCATCTTGCTCAGTCCCGATCAGTTGGACCCCAGCAACAAGCTAACCTACTGGTCGGAGCGCCTGCTCCCTGGTCAGTGCATGTCATAGTGACTGGTTGATCAGTCAACTGTCTGCCCCCTGGTGGTCAGTGCATGTTATAGTGAGCGGTTGAGCGGCCTAGCATATCATTAGCATATTACGCTTTGATTGGTAGAACGGACAACTGGACACTTAGCATATTAGGCTTTTATCATATAGGATCTGCACTTTTAGCTTCTTCCTCATATTTCTAGGTGTCCCCTACAACCTGCCCTATCCCCACATCTCATGGGTGAATATCAGTAAATATCTGAGATTATTGATAAGGCTAAATATTTGTAATAGAGGCCATCTGTAGCTAGCCTTGGACATATCAAAGTATTCTTTCTTAGTGCATGCGTAATCAGTGGTGTTTCAGGCCGAATAAAGACATCCTGGGTAGGACCTCCAGTACTCCGAACCTAGAAGGGAACTTAAGAAACACTGCATTGTTCATCCAATTAATTGCATAGGTAACCATCCTCTGAAACCTAACAAATTCAGCTGATTTGGGGAGTGGGTTTTGGAGTCCCTCTGCCTTATTCGGTAGATTGTTTGTGGCATGTAAACACAATATAAAGTGTTGGGCAAAAGCAGGTTTACAGTTGTTTGTATGGACAACAATACAATAACTAATAAATAATAATACAAGAATAAACTCTGTGTTTTGCATACTCACAACTGTAAACCTACTTTTGACCCACCCTGTAGTGTACAGTCATGCACCTCTTAACACCAAGGATGCGTTCTGAGAATGTAGACGATTTCCCCTTTGTGTGAACATTGTAGAGTGCCTTTACAGAAGCCCAGATGCTGTAGCCCACTGCACACGTAGGCTGTGTGGCATAGCATTGTCCTGTATGCAGTTCATTGTTGACCATCTGGCTATGTGGCACATGGATGCATTTTTTTTCTGAAATGAAAATGTAAATGGGCATGAAACTTTCAAGGCCAACAGGGAAACTCAGAGAATCTATGGTGAGAACATTGTGACTTCCCATTAACAGAAAGTAGATTCCTAGAGGAGGCAGAAAAGTACACACACTGAAACCGCACTTGCTGAGTCACCTTTCTGCGCTTTAGTTGCCTTTATCCCACAGGGTTGTTGTGAATCTCTCCTCCTAAGGTGAGTCAGGCAACCCATGCCAGCTCACACTCATGGCTCTCCCAGCTGGTCTGCAGACACCAGCCCTTAGTCTGGCCACCACCTGTCTTGAGCCAGTCACTTTAGCCTCTCTGACTTCAGTGACTTCCCGGGTGGAATGAGATGATGGTGGTGTTGTGTGATCCTTTCTCTTAAACCTCTTTGATCCAAACCTTGGGTCTAACAGTCTGATTCTGGGAGGGTAAAGGGTTCCTTGTAATGAAGGCCATATCTGGAGATTGGGCAGTGCCATTTCTCCAAGTCCAAGTCCCTCTTTCTATACTATCAGCCCTATTGAAGGGGTGAGAGTGGTGACAGGGACACATGGCATCTTCCCTGTGTTGGCTGTATGGCGTTAACTGCCACCCTTAACAGCCTAAACAGAAGAGGACAATAAACTAACTTCCTTGGTTCCAAATCACCTTCTTCCTTCTTACTCCCTACCTGTGTGATTTTATCACTTGTGAAAAGCGGGGGAAGTCGCTCTTCCTCAGCACACAGAAAAGAGACTTATTTTGAGCCTACCAAGTTTGTCTTGCTCTTCCCGTTCACACCAATCTCATGTAGTATCTTAACTTGTCAGTGTCAAGATAAAGGAATAAGAGGGGGAGGATTTCTTCAATCCACCTAAACTCTATCCATGTCTGTCAGGTCATACTTTCTAACTTAAAGAATGGAAAAACTCTATGCATTGTTTGGGGAAGGACTTAACAGTGACATAGTTGACGTTTAGAATCTCATTTGAATCTATTCTGTACCTGAGTATGGTTTCTCTTTAAAAAGAAAGGTCTTATATTTTGTGCTCCAATACCTTAGAATAGTGACTTGTGTATACTTAATGCACAGTAAACCTGTGTTGAATGAATTAATGAATAAAGGAATGCCTGCCCTAAATGTTGTCTCATCCTCTGCTTTGCACCCTTTGCCATCACCACAGTTCTTGAAAACCTGCAGAAGCCACGTGAATCCCTTTGCTATTTTTTGCACACGTTTTCATTGTCCCTGTGCATGCATTCTTCCCTCTGCCTAGACTGCCCTCCTCTCCCTCTCCAGTTTATAGTTGCGATTACTGACAAAAGTCTAGCTCAAAACCTAAACTTTCTCATACACCTTCAGTGAGTGGTCCATCCACCTAGGTCAGTGGTCGGCAAACTCATTAGTCAACAGAGCCAAATATCAACAGTACAACGATTGAAATTTCTTTTGAGAGCCAAATTTTTTAAACTTAAACTTCTTCTAACGCCACTTCTTCAAAATAGACTCGCCCGGGCCATGGTATTTTGTGGAAGAGCCATACTCAAGGGGCCAAAGAGCCGCATGTGGCTCGCGAGCCGCAGTTTGCCGACTGCTGACCTAGGTCGTCTTTTCTACTTCTTACCGCCATCACTGATGGACCCTGGACTGACTTGCTCTGTTTGAAACCCCCAGAAGTCCAGGTTTATGCTTAGATAATGAGTGTGCTTTTATATGATGGAAGATTGGGGGGCGGGGGTGTGGACCATGAGAGTGTGTTAGAAGGGACAGCTCCTCATCTCTGCACGGAACACCTTGGATGGACAGAGTAAGTAAATCGACACCATGTTTGGTGGCAGTCCTGACTCTCTGCTAGCGTTGATGGGCTCGCATGCACCTGCGATGAGGCTTATTTCAAGATGACTCTTTCAGAGTCCTTCTCTCTTCTCTGACAACAGTCATTAAGAGATTAGATTTCTTGAAATATCAGCATTTGTTGCCCCCCTGGCTGCATAAAGCTCTGTGGCCTAACGAGGAAGGGATTTCTGAATAGATTTTCAGCAGTGAAGAAATGCTGAGTTTTAAAAATAAGCATTCATAGTGCAAGGCACTTCTTTACGCACTGTGAATGGGCATATGCCTTCCAAAAATTTAATTGCTGTCAAGGGCAGTTAGAGGTGTTTGTAGAGAGAAAGGAGGTGGGTCTTATTCTAACTGGTAACCGTAACATAATATTTGAACATGCCAATTCTTATCATATTTACACCTCTTATTTGGAAGGAATTGCTCGCTTGGTTTCAAGATACTAGTGTATACAGTTCTTGGATCAACCATTTTAGGATGAGATTGCAGGATTCTTCATGAATAAAGCTATTCTCTGGCCTGTTCTGTTATTCAGCAGCAAAAAGTGCTAGATCTTACTGAACAGGGTTTGTGGTACTGAAGAGCCTACTTAATACCAGGGCAAGGAATGGAATGAAGCTGAAGATTCAAGCTAGTAGTAACATTCTGAAACAAATTGTGTGAAAAAACTGTACTTTAAAAAGGGAAGAATGTGACCATTTAATATTGCCCAGGTGAATTCTAGGGTTGTTAGAACCTAAAAATGGCAGATTCAGTTTTGTGTGGCAAATAGAATAACATCCTGCCTTTCTGGTATTTTATGCCCTTTTGATTTAATAAATCTTAGTATGGAAGCCTCTTTGATGGACAGGAATAAAGAGGGCAAAATTGTGTATCTGATGGTCCTCGTCAAATCCATCTGCCAGATTAGAGGTTTGGGTACTCTTTCATGCACCTGGGTGGTTCTGCATTAAGTCCGACAATTTGGCTAGTTCCTATAACTAGAGATAGAGGAAGACTTTCTGTTTGACCCTATTGCAACCTACTGGGTCTTGCACCTTGCAACTAGTTGTGGAAACCCAGGAAAATTGGTGGTCAGGTTTAATGAAAGATGAAAGAGCAGTTCCTCACAGTTTGAGCAGGGAAGTAGAGAAGCACCACTTGGCTTTGAATGGACATTGTGCATGCCTGGATCCCATGTGCAGAAGCCTTCTGCTCATCTTCTGCGTCTTGCTAATTCACATGTGTTCACAACAGACCATTATCTCCTTCCTCTTCCTGCCTCTTCCTTGACCCTCACCTGGGAACCTGCTCTTCTAGGTCCAACTTCTTGTCTTCCTTTACCTTTACTTTCTCCAATTTTGCTGCTTATCTCCACTTATTTCCCTAGAGATGAAACGAAAATCTTGCATATTATCATATTTTGTTATTATTTTAATTTTTTAAGCAAGTAGTGTGAAACAAGCCAAAATTTATGGCTGACCTATTTTGAGAATTGTGTATGTTTCCGAAATTTTTTGCTTCATTTCATGAAAAAATTAAAAATGTACCTTCATATCTTTTGGTAGATAGGCTCATGGCTACAAATTGGCAATTATGTATATGCCACCAATCTGAGAGTAATTTGACCTAAAATGGAGTAGTGATGGAGCCTGGATCACTCCAAAGTTTAAGACCAAAATGAATAGTAGGCACTAGATGTTTCTCACATTATCTTCTCTATGAATCGCTGGTAGGGTCAGGGAATAATTTTCATCAGCGTCTTGACTTGTCTGGCCAATTAAGCAGGCATGTCTTTGCAGTGTAAACCTATTAAGTGAAAAGGGTTGGGTCCTATTGCATATAATTGTAAGGAAGGATAGCCCACCATCCCTCTTGTAATTTTACCTAACTAAATAAGAAAATCATGGTGAAGCAAAGCAAAACCTGTAACTGTTCCTTCTCTATTGCAGGCCAAATGATGTTACATCTATATCAATGTGTGGATTTCATAGAATTTCACTACCACCCCCCGCCCCCCGTCGCCGCTGCCCTGTGGGATCTGAGACTCATTTAAAATAACCTTGGCAGAAGAATATTAGCTACTTAGACCTGTAAAGGATATTTTTATGTATAATATATAAAGCACATGTAATAATTAATATAAAAGCAGCTGAAAGTGCCTGAGGTCAGCAGTTGCTGCATCAATAGTGCATGTAAACAAAGTACTAGCCAAAATTGCTTTCAGGAGGCCCTAATCACATCTGTTTTTATTTAATTTAGTCTGACTTAATGATATTTTTTATATGAATTTGCTTCATGGTTATTCTGTTGATTGCAATTTTCTTTGCCTGAGAAGAATGTATTCAAGACGGGACAGTTATAAACTTCTTTTTCACCATTTAAAGGCATGACCCTGTGTCTATTTAAAGGCATGGTATCTTATTGTAAAGATAATCGATGTAAAGCCAGTAATTTAAACCTAATTCACTTTCTTTACAGGTTTTAATGTAAAAGTCACCTACAATGAAGTATACAAATCTTGCTGATATGTTTGAGTTTTGAGAAGGGCATACACTGGTGTAACTACCAAGATATAGAACATTGTTAAAACTCCAGCTAATTCTTGCTTGCTCCTTCCCCTACTACTCCCTGCCTGTATCAGCAGGCAGCCTCTGTTCTGTTTTTTTTTTTTTTCTTTCTTTCTTCATAAATTAGATTTGCCTATCTTAAAGCTTTATGCAAATGAATCTCACAATATATACTCAAGGCTTCTTTCACTCATGAGCTTAATTAAAAAAAAAAGATATTTTTATTGCTTTCAGAGAGGGAGAGAGAGAATGATGAGAGAGAATCATGGATTGGCTGCCTCCCGCATGCCCCACCCAGGAATGTGCCCTGACAGGGAATGGAACCCTAACCTCCTGGTTCATAGGTCAATGCTCAACCACTGAGCCATGCCCGCTAAGCAGTAATTGCATGTTTAGTTTTAAAAGAAACTGCCAAACCATTTTCCAGAGTAGCCGTACCATTTCATTCTACTAGCAATGTATGTGTGGCCTAGTTTCCGTGTCCTCACCAGCATTTGGTGTGTCCTTATTTTTTTGTTTTCGCCATTCTGATAGGTATGAAGTGATATCTCATTATAGATTTAATTTGCATTTCTATGATAGCTAATGATGGTGAACACTTTTTCATGTGCTTATTTGCCATTCACATATTCTCTGTTTTTTAAAATTATTATTTTTTTTCTTTATTGATTAAGGTATTGCATGTGTCCTTATCCCCCCATTGCCTTCCCAACCACATATTCTCTTTGATGAAATGTCTGCTCATGCCTTTCCCCATTTTTTAATTTATTTTTAAAAATATATGCTTAAGTAGATGAAACAAAAGACAACCCAACTAGCTTTCAAGAAATTTAAGAAAAATATCCCAAGAAATACCTCATTTGGCTTGAGAGATGCTATTAGAAGCTGAATAAGTAGATGCAGTGAATCACCTGATGCATATAAATGGATGTTTTGCTACAAATGTGTGAAAAGAATTGTCGACTTTCTGTGCTTCCCATGATTTTCATGTGAGTAGCTTGGGCTTCCAATCCCTCCCGTATTTTTAGGTTCTGGGCTTTTCTGCTGCTCTGCCCCAGGCCTTATATTCTCTTTTCCTTTTCTTTATGACAAGCTTGGGTGACAGATTCACACCTTTGAATACAATTCTGAAGCATATTGATAGATTCCTGAAACAGGGCTTGTGGACCAAATTATTCTGTGTTTTTTGTTCTCCCGATAGGACTTGGTCATTTGAGATGGTCTCTGTTTGCACATTTCTGTAGTGTCTGCCTCTGTTGGGCGGAGGAAGATGTAACAGTTATCTTGATGGGAGGATAAGAAAGAAGCAAGCTAGACACAGAACAGGAAAGCTTTCTAGTGTGTGTGGTAATGAATTTACTGTAGAGAGACGTATACGGGTCATCAGAACATTTTCTTAGATGATGCATTTCTGACCAAGTAATAAGGTAGAAAAGAGCCGAAGGCTTGCAGATAAAAGGACCTGGATTGTGACCTTGCTGTGCTCTGATTTAGTGACATTGATCAGATTACTTAACCTCTCTGAGCCTCCACTTAATTATTTGTATAAATGGGTAATAATTCCCATACTACTTCCACAGTGAGTTGTAAGTATCAAATAGGATAATGTAATGCATTTGTAAGCAATAAAGTGCTATATAAATGTAAGCTGCTATTATGTTTCTAATAATTATACTACTCCTCCCCACCAGTAACGCAAACAGAAACACAACCTGGGAGAGAAACAGTCATTTTCAACAGAATGTGGTCAAATGATCACTGTAAGTTTCCTAATGGGAGGGGGGGGCGGGGGGAGCTCCAAGGTTTATTGTTGTCTTAAATGTGATCTTAATTTTGTTTGGTAGGCAAGAAAATGCTGAAAGAATCAATCAATCAGCAATAATTGCACTTCACGTAGGCCACTGAGCCAAGCTGCTATGGGAATGAAAATGGAGTTACTTTAGGGGTATTCTGATCTTACCCATTTTAGTTTTAAAGATGGGTTATTCATCAACTTGCCAGTCAAAGCCTTACCTGGGGTCCTGTTTCCCTCCAATCTTGTCCTTAATCATCACCTTGTGGTGAAGAAGCCAGGCAGATCCAGGTTTGTTCAAGGAGTGTTATTAACTGTGTATGACCTTGGATGAAAGATTAGATTCCTCTATTCATCCATAATATAGATTCAGATGAAATTGTTAACTGATGGGGTAGGTGGAAAATTATCTGGACATCTGCCTTTAAATAATAATTTTGAATACTGTTAGGTAAAATAGACACAGTGTAGTTGGTAACCCTGTCTATAAATCGAAATTCAGAGAAAAGGTCACCGAAAGTTCCCAAATGATTTCATCTACAAAAGGTGATCAGTGACAACCAGTTTAGGAATGGAGGAAACAAGCCAGTTTGCACGCATTGCAACTCGTTACCCCAGATCTCAATTTGGGCCAGTTACTTTTGTGATGTAGGCTAATTGAAAGGTCTCAAGGTGATGGTGAGGATCAGCGAGGCCACTGTATGTGAAAGCGCTTTGGGGAATGTCATATGCTAGGCACTTTGTTGTCAGTTGTGGAGGCCACAGAGGAGGGGGTGGTAGTAATAGAGAGGGGTGTGAGCAAGCGATAAGGTTCATCAAGCTTGAAAACTTAGTCTAAGGATATTTCCAGTCATTGGGTGGTATTGGAAAAAAAACCTTAAACTTCATTCTAGACTCCGTGTGTATCTCTACCCTTCTCTTGGAATACATAGCCATGTACTGAATCACTGTCTGCATTGTAACAATTCATTTGTAGGTGATGACATTTAAAAAATCGTCCCTTAAATCTGGAGAACCAGTGCAATGAGTTCAGAGAGCACAACAGGGAGAATTTTAATTTAATGGAAACCCAGCCAGTGATTAGATTAGGTGACAGGAAGGAGGTCAAATGGATATGGAAAGATGAGGAAGGAAGTGAATGGAGTCATTATGCTTTTAGTTACAGTATATTTTTGCAGTTGATTCTGGGGGTGGTATATTGTTTAGTTCATTACAGCATTTAAGGACCAATTTCAGCTTAAAAGCATGAATAACTGAAGCTCTAACCAAACTCTAATCCCAGCTACTCGAAAGTCATGACTTTTTAATGTCCTTTAATCTGAAATTATTTTTTTTCTGTAGTATCACACTTCAAATACTTATTTTCTTTCAAATACAAGGGTATATTTCACTCTCTTTAAAAATTTCTGAGGCAGTTGCTTCCTGTCTTTTAATATAGGTTTTTGTATTTTTGAAAATGTGCATGGCTTGCAATAGCTGGTTTGGCTCAGTGGATAGAGTGTCGCCCTGCAGACTGAAGGGTCCCGGGTTTGATTCTGGTCAAGGGCACATGCCTGGGTTGTGGGCTCAATCCTCAGTAGGGAGCATGCAGGAGGCAGCCGTAGCTCCCTTTTCATTCTTCTCTGAAATCAATAAAAAATATTTTTAAAAAGTGCATATCTTAAATGAGTATTGCATCAGGAATTCGTTTGCACATGTCTCTCCTTTGTTAAGAATAAAAAATTGTGTCTGGTCATAAATGCAATGATCTAACCTTTGCAAAACCTTATTACTGATATTTATTTTACTTACTAGAGGCCCGGTGCATGAAAATTCATGCACTGGAGGGGGGGGTCCCCCAGCCCGGCCTGCCCCCTCTCACAGTCCCGGAGCCCTCAGGGGCGGAAGGCAACCGGGTGATCAAGGAAAGGCGACACCCCCAAAACACCTCTGCTGCTGCCACTGCTGGCAGCACAAGCCTCGGTCAGCCCTGGTTACCTTAGCCTTGGGCGGCCCTGGGTGGCTGGGCAGCTGCCATCCAAGGCTTGCCTGCGCCTTGGGCCGGCCCTGGGCAGCTGGGGGGCTGAGGGGACTGGGGGACTCAGGAGGCAGGCGCGGAGCAGCCAGACCCGCCTGGGGGCTGAGGGGACTAGGTACCACCATCTTGTGGCTGTGGGTGCCGCCATCTTTGAGAGCGTGGCAGACAATTAGCATATTCCCTCCTTATTGGCTATGGGCGCTGGCATCTTTGTGAGGGTGTGACGATCAATTAGCATATTCCCTCTTTATTAGATAGGATATCTTATGCTATGAGCAATATTATGTTCAGTTCTTGCTCCCAAGAAGAGAACTCTAAGGAATTTTTTCAACAATGGCTTTGCAGGGATTTCTCACTTTTCCATTTGTGGCTGATTGCATGCTACCCTTTATAGGAACATCAGACTTGTGAATGATCTCCTTCAGCTCACGTGAGTAGGGCCAGATGAAGAGTAGGCCTGTTTCTTCCCTTTATTTGCTTGGTTGCTGTTGGAGCAATTTAGCCTCACACATATTGTCCTTTCCTTCTCTAAAATTCCTAAATGTTTGTTAATTCATATGCCTACAAGCATCCTTCAGCTTTCCATACTGACCAATGATGATTGGTGACTCTTGGGAGTAGAGTTAATATTGTTCATGGTGTTGGATGTAGCCAGTATTTGACTTACAGGCTTCAGGGAAGCTTTCTCTGTCCACCCTATTCAAAATAGGAATATTCTCCTCCCTGACTCCCCCATCCCCCGGCAATACTTTGTCACTTCCTGCCCTGCTTCCTACTAGCTGACACTTTCGGCTCTGCTTCCTACTAGCTGACATTATAGTAAATGGATATTTGCTGACTGTTTGATTGCCCATCTTTCTACTAGAACTAAGCACTATATGGCAAGCACTTTGACTCTGTCCATTCAGATTAGGACACTGCAGGGCACACATACACACAAGTATTTGTTAAATCAATTAGTATAATAATCCCATGAACCACAACAAACTCATGAGATAGATTCTCCTAATGTTTACATTATTTCAGGTTCAAAACTTGCTATCTTTAGAACTGTGTTTCTCCCCTTGGCTTCTAACACTATGTTTTTTTGGGCTGGAGAACTTCCTAATAAACATTATTTTGGGAGAAAGGAAGCCAAATGAGTATGGGTGTCAGGTTATCAAGTAAATATTGGAACAATTTTAGCCTCTGATTGGGAATGTTTATTTTGTTCAGATGTGTATTTGGTCTGACCTTGGAGTTAAAGTCACTTATGAAGTTGCATACATGTTAATGAATGTTTATAATGTGGACTATAAGCTGAAGGCAGTTAAAATATAAATATTTAAGCCATATGTTAGAAAATAACCAGAGCATTGCAGCTATTTCGGATTGTGGTGGGAAATTGCCTGATTTATTGACGAGAGCTGGACGTTTCAGAGTCCTGGGTTCTGTTTCCATTCCCGCTCTTGCCAGCGCTTCACAAAATGTCTCTGTTGAATAAGATGTTCAATGGACGGTATTACCTCCTTTAAGAATAATACTTTCATAGTACTTAGACATTTTGTGCTTCACTGGCTCTGGCTTTATTGAAGTTCTGCTAGTCTGTTCTTCAGGGTTTTTTTTTAAAACCTGCAAAGGCCCCCACCCTTGCATGTGTGTGTATTTGTGGGGGGAGCCTGATTCCATCTTATCAGTCCCTCATTAGTATATTTTTTACCTCACTTTTGTTTAAGGCTCACCTGAAGAAAACACAAGCTGTGCTATTTATCAAAGACTTGTAAATACAAAATCGTATGTCTGTGCCCAATGTAGCAAATGGTAATTTACCAGTTAAGAACAACACTAAAGATAAACTGGACAGAGTTTGATGGGGATGGGAGGCGGGGGATGTTGTTGCAAATGAAAATAACCAAAGATGAGAGAGCCTCCTTCTCCAAAGCAAAGAGGCTGGATCTCGATCCATCTTGAAAGAAGGCAGCTAACTAGGCACAAACCAGGTGCCCTTATTTAAATAAGCAACCTCATTTAACACCATTAGTGTTATCAGAGCTTTTATGGCAGGCTTCTTTCTGTCTGGTGTGTTTGGTGAATTTTTAACTGAGCAGGCTATACAATGGGAGCAATGGACTAGGCCATAAACAAAAGCTACAACCACTTCAGAATTCCAGAGGCCTGACTCAGCTCCCTCTCCCACTGACTCTCCCCTGCACTCACCCCCTCTTGCTGGGGATCCTGGAGGGGCGGGGCCCCTGGCGGTCCATCCTTGTGGCACTTGATAAAAGTACTAATTCCTGGCTTCAACTGGAGACCTGCTGAATCAGAAACCACTGGGGAAGAATTCATTTTGAAGTCCTTTTAACAAGCACCTTTCAGGTGATTCTCGGGCACATTCTAGTTTGAGCTCCACCAATCTACTCTTAGTCCTGCCCCATTAATTTATTTAAGGAGGCAGTTGGTTTTCTATCTTCTTCTGGATCATGTTATGCTGTAGATGGAGGGGAGAAAACTGAGATACAAAGAAAGACCAACTTTTTCTTCTGGATTTATATATTAATTTGTAGGAGGAACTGAGAACCCATATTCTCATTTCTTTAAGAGGCCTGCTCTTTAGTCGTATATCCTATAATCTACTAGATTTTCATAGATAGATGTATATTCACAAGGAAAACATCTGCAGGCATAAATGAGAAACTATTAACTCAGCAAGATCATACCCATTGGTCCATATGACCACTTGAATCAGGATACCATCACTAGGACCAGGCCAGGTGCATTCAATGTTTAGGGTGAGTTGGGGCTGAACTTTCAATTCTGGATGACGTTGAGGACTTATCGCATGTGATTGGCATAGCAGCACAGAGTAGGTCTGAGAGAGGATCTGAGTAGAAGTCATGCTAGAGGTTCTACATTGGAATATGTGTGGTCACATGCTTTGTGATGTTTGTGTTGTGTAGAATCTCTATAAGAGATTTTCGGCTTTCTAACATGTGAAACACAGCCCATCTAGTGAAAGAATACAGTCTCCCTGAGACTTTCGGCAGGGGATCACACTTTTCAAACACATCAGGAAGGAATTCTATAATTTTCAACTAGTCATGGGAAAACGGAGCTTCCTTGTCTTACATTGGGCATCTTTGCAGAAAAGAGAAAAAAGTTTCCTGGGTTTATTTAAGTCAGAAATGTGCTCATCCTCCATGACATCATTCATATAGAGAGTTGGTGTGAGAACTCTGCAACTCAGGTTTCCTGTGTGCTGTGATGCAGAGAATGATTAAGATACTGAGCATTCTCAGTGTTCCTCCTAACCATCACCAATTTGGGGGAGATTGAGAAGTCAGAGCACAGTATGGAGAGTACACTTGATACAGGCAGATGGCTAGTTCATGAAAATGTGTTGAAATGCTTTAATGAACTACATTAGATTAAGTGTTGTGTGTATGTGTTTAAATAAATTAAAGGCCCTGAAGAGACCTGGGAAGAGACAGGTATGCTTTTTCTATTGACGTGACAAGATGTATAACATTAAAACTGTAGGGCAAATGAAGAGCATGGCTGGGTTGTTTGAAGAGTTGTGAAGTGGATTCAAACTGGGCTTGCACATTGGGCAGATGGATGCTGGTGGCCACATTCATTTCTCATTTCAGAACTCATCCAAGACGTGGGGATTTGGAAAAGTCACGCTTTTAGGCAAGATTCACAGACTTTCATGAGATCCCATGCTGACTTAAATTCCTGCAGCTGCATTTGGAATGCACTTTACTGAGTTCCAGCTCAACTTAGAATCTTCCCTCTTCTGCAAGATTGTGGGAAGGATTACACTGGACAATATTTAGAAAGTTTCCATCCAGTTCCTGGTGTACAATAAATACTTGGCAAATTGAGGTTCCCTCAGGCACCACCCGCCCCTCCCCACTATGAAAAAAATATATTAATGGAGGAAAAAGAATTATTCCATAGATGATAAAGCATTGTTGCTGCCAGTGGCCTTCTAACATTTTTTTTTCTTTCTAACAGTTTTTACTGGAAACAGTACTAAAATGAACTTGTCCCTTTTAACAATAACTGCAATTGTGTAGGAAAGCTAGATTTTCCTCCTTTGTAGGAGTTTTTTAAACCATAGATGGTACCATTGAGCATATTGATCCGGGAATATTCTAGCCCTCAGAGTTTGGAAGTGGGGATAATGAGACAGAAAAGAGAAAAAGTCACTAAGTGACAGAACTTATGTCCGTTCTACCCAGGACAGTGTAAGAATAAGCACAGTCAGGATGTGATGAGAGTCTATTTGGGGCCAGTAAACCAAGAACCAAAAAGCCACCTATAACCTCAGGCATTTCAACAGAGCAGGCTCATTGTTTGGTTTAGTTTTTCACCCTCTTACTTTTTTTTTTTTTTAATATATTCTCCCCCCCTTTTTAAAAAATATATTTTATTGATTTTTTACAGAGAGGAAGGGAGAGAGATAGAGAGTTAGAAACATCGATCAGCCGCCTCCTTGGATATGCCCGCACCAAGGTACATGCCCTTGACCAGAATCGAACCTGGGACCTTTCAGTCCGCAGGCTGACGCTCTATCCACTGAGCCAAACCGGTTTCGGCTCACCCTTTTACTTTGTGTTGGCTTTAAAAAAGTTACAGAATGGATGAAGCAGCAGTTATGCAGATGTTATGGAACACCTGTTTCTTGAGGATTTGCCTGGGTGCTAGGTGTGGAGAGCTGGATCTGGTGGTGAAGGATGAACAGACAATTGCACATTGATAGGAACTGTGCAGGCCCTAGGAAATGCAGAGGGCTCGTTAGGAAACACAGTGATTCAGCGGTAGTTGTTTTGACTTCTGCTTTTATTGCTTGGACTTTTTAGAGGCACAGCTTGACTTAAGATTAGCCAAAGCAGCATCTTAATTGAACGAGTAACAGCTATTGGGACAACCAAATATAATTAACTTTGATGTTTTCAAATTCCTTCTTCCATTCTTTGGTTTGCCTGTGCTTTGATCCTTAATGATGTGTGCACAATGAATTACACTCGAAGAGAAATGTCTGTGTTCATATTAAATATTACCAGACCATTCTTTTCATTGAGTGCTGGGCATTTTCAACTCAGGGCAAGATGGATTGGTAAGGAACACTCGGTACTCTGGTAAGTATGTTTTCAGTTGAAATAACAGCCAATAACATCACAAAATCAGGGTCAGAATAAACTCTCTACCATAGCCTAGACAAATATTTGTGATGTTAGGAAATGGAGTAGGGACTGGAGATAGATTCAAAAGAAAATTAAGTGAAAATAAATTTACATCAATCTTTAAGCAAGTTTGGCATCTACTTATCTGGATATATTTTTGCCTGGCATAGTCCTGATTTGGGAAATAGTTGGAAATCCACTATAGATGTTCATTTTCCTTTTATTCCCCTTATTATTGTCAATTTGAAGTTAATAATATAAAAATATGGTCTATTACTAAGGAATCAGAAGATATGTATTGTGGCTCTCTGGTCACTTGTTATTTGAATCACTTTGGGAAAGTCCCTTAACTTTCCTGAACCACACCTTTCTCATCTATAAAATGGGCATGTAAGTCAGGAACACGCACCTCTATACTTGATGGATTGCTGTGGGATCAAATGAGATATATGTATGTGGAAATGCTTTGGAGACTTCAAATTCTTTATAAATAGGATTTTCTTATGCATAGAGAAAGGCAGCACAGACTATGCAGACTAGCATGCATGCTGCTTTTCTCCAAGATTAAATCATTTATTTCATAAATATATACTTACTAAGAAAAGTTCCCTCTCCTAGATCTCTGCCTTGTATATTAGGGGCTCCATTTACCTGTCTTATCATTACCTCTTATTTTGGAACTTGTAGCCATTACGTGAAAGACTCACTGTTTTATGGAGTACACTGACAAATTGTTTGAAAATTATTGCTGGTTCAGATAAGCCATGGTCAGTTGAGAAAGCAAATCCAAATTCTTATATTTTTCCCTTTTACTTTTTCCTTCTTTCCTCTCCCTTGCAACTTTTTGGAACATATGTACTAAAATTTTGACATAATTACCCAGATTTTTAGATCAAATTGTGATTACAGGAATTTGGACCAATCTTATCTAGAATATGATATTTTATTTTCAAGATAGATGAGCTGAATTATAAACATGTGTCTAAATTTTTTTTGCATTTGAAACTTAAGAACTTGAATAAATATCACTGTTTATTTTGACCTTGTACCCATTAAGGTATAGGTTCTCCTGCAATTTTGTTTGCATTTGTATGTTGTGTTTTTTATTTTTATTTTTTATCATCACCTCACTGGATGTTAGTTTAGGAAGGTCATTGGAAGCAATTGCTTCTGTCAAATTTGCTTGATAGCTTCATTATGTACATGTCCACTTATTTCTCAGGTAAAAATGATTAACCCATCACAAATGTGACACAATCCTTGCAGTAGGCGTGTGGTTAAGTATTCGATTATCATGCTGGCATTTAGAAATGCTCATCCTCTTCTTGTTGCCTTAGATGTATTTTGTTGTTTTGTTCTGTGTGGCATCAAATTTACACTTGTCCTTTTCTCTTAGAGACAAGTTGTGGGAAGGAAAAGACAAGATCATAACATTAAGATTGAATGCGTTTCTCAATCTTCACATCCTTAACTGGTTTCTTTGATGCATTTGAGTTTGTTATAAAATGTTGGGGGAGGAAGGAAGGCAACCAGTGATAATCAAAGGGGGAGAAAGATCAGGGTAGGACTTGGTGACATTTGAGGCTAAGTTTTGGAGCTGTTGCAAGAGTTATTGCTGCCTGCAACTGTTTGGCCTGGCTGCATGTCAGAGCCATTAACTTCAGAATAACAGAGCCTTTAAGAGAATGTACTCTTTTAGAAAACTCCTCATTAATTTAATTTATGGAAGGGGAGAGGAGTTAGGGAGCAAAGAGGAATCATGAGGTTTCAGGAGTGCCTGGAGTTTAGGTTAGGGGGAACATACACACACACACACACACACACACACACACAATGCTGGATTACATGAAAAAGTTAAAAAATCCCCAGTGCTGCCTTTGGTGGTCTCAGAGGCCTGTACTACTTGAGATGGAATTGCCTCCTCGGTGATGGCTTTTGGAACTCAGTCCCTAACATGGATCCCAGCTGGGAAATCTTCAGCTCTAATTAAGCTTTGGCTTGTTTTGATCATCTTCCAGCCTTGTGGTCGAAGAGCTTTGTGTACACAGTCTTTTGCTAACAACTTTTCCCACAGTCAGGAACACGCACCTCTGCAATGGTGATCCTTACCTGAAAGGCTCTGGCCACCAACTCAGAGGAAATGGCAGACCTGTGTACATACACGCCTCTTCCTCAGGTCCCCAACATGGCCTTCACCACATTTGGAGAATGAAGGAACAAAAACTGTTATTACTAATAGAAGAATGAAAAAGACAGTGGTGTCTAGGTCCATGTAGCCATGAGAACATGCCAGAGTTGGCCATTCCTCTTTCTCTTAACTGTGTTTTGCCCTGCCCTCCCTTGCCAGGATAGGAGAGGGTAGGGTAAGCCAGATGGAGACAGTTTTAAATGTTAATTAAATCTTTCAATATATTTGCTGAGCCTACCTACTATTTGTCATGTGTTAATATCCAAAGGAAGGAAGAATGTCCTCATGCCAAGTCATTGCAAGGCAGTGATGTTGTTGCCATGGTGCTGTATATACAGAGCCATAACAGCAGAGGGAAAACATACTGATAGCCCAGTGTGTGTCCTGGGGAGGCCAAGGGAAACTGTTGAGGAAGTGGTATTTTGGCTGAGAATTACAGAGTGAATATATGTTTGCAAGATTTTGGGGTGGAAGTAGGACCTTTATGTAGAAGGAATATCATGGAAAATGGTATGGGGGGGATGAAGGGATATGTCTATAAGTAGCTCACTATTTCTGTGGTCATTCACTTGTTCATCCTATCTAATAAAGAGAGAATATGCTAATTGACCCTCATGCTGTCACAAAGATGGCAGCACCCACAGCCAATAAGGAGGGAATATGCTAATTGACTGCCCCACCCTCAACGATGGTGGCACCCACAGCCAATAAGGAGGGAATATGCTAATTGACTGCTACGACCTCAAAGATGGCAGCACCCACAGCCACAAGATGGTGGTGCCCAGTCCCCTCTGCCCCGCTAGGGCACCTGCTTCCAGAGTCCCCCAGTCCCCTCAGCCCCCCAGTCGCCCAGGGCCGGCCCAAGGTGCAGGTAACCAGGGCCAGCTGAGGCTTGTGCTGCTGGCAGTGGCAGCAGCAGAGGTGTGATGGGGGTGTTGCCTTCCCCTGATTGCCGGGTTGCCTCCCACCCCTGAGGGCTCCCAGACTGTGAAAGGGGGCAGGCCGGGCTGAGGGATCCCCCCTCCAATGCATGAATTTTTATGCACTGGGCCTCTAGTTTAATACATATTTGTGTATTATCTTTGTAGCAAATGCTGTGCTAGGTACAGTTTTGTGATGGATTGGATGTGGAAGAGGTCTTAAGGTGCCTGACATGAACAACTAGATTAATAGTGGTCCATTTACTGAGCAAGGAGAAGGACTAAGCTTTGAGGAGGAACAAGGGTGGGTGGCAAATGATGAAGCAATTTGGCTAAGCTCCTTTGACATATCTAAGGTAGATGTTAAGTGGGCGGTTGGGATTATAGCTGTGGATTTCAGAGAAGGAGTCTAGGTGGGAAATAGAAACTTGTGGAGATAAAAGGATGTAGATGATAAGGGATATGTTGATGAGATTGACTAGTGAAAGAGCAGAGAATAAGAAAGGAAGAAGTTCTATGGGCCAGGGTCACTGAACCACAACATTTCATGGCCATGTGGAGGGATGAGCACATAAAGGCTACTAAGAATAAGGAATGGAAGACATGATAAAAAAAATCAGGAGAGTGTGTTACTACAAGTCAAAGGAAGATAGTATTAAGGAGAAGAGACCAACTGCAGCTAGAAGATGAGGAAAGCCAATGTCTACTGGATTGAGAGACATGAAGGTCACTGTTGCTTTTATTAGGGTTGTTTCTGTGGAGTGACTGGGGTGGAAGCAAGGCTGAGAGATAAGGCTTTTGCGCTGGGGGTGTTTTGGACATTCGTGTGATAATTTTTTGGTCATCCATGATTGGAGGACACTGCTGACATGTAGTGCGTGAGCCTAGGATGCTGGTGTCTTGCAATGCACACAATAGTCCTGCACGTGAAGAACTGTTCAGTGTGTAACATGGTCCTCATATGTCTCTACAGACCTTTATGTGACATTAAAAACAAAACTTTCAAGTATTTGACTGGAACCTAGTCTTTGCTTTTCATATAGGCATAAAGTATTCGTGGTTAGGTTTATATGCACACTGGATTTTCCAGGAATAAAATTAATTTGTTAAAGGGGGTGAAGAGTATATCCTGTTCTATGTGGATCTTTACTAAGTGTTGTTCACAATTTAGGAAAATTGTGTCATCAGAGTCCATACTCACTTGTGGAATCTGAGTTATCAGTAAAAACACTGCCAATCAGTATCAGTGTTCGTAGCTGTTGTGTTCATGGTGATTTTGTGTATAGATGCAAGCACTTTTGTATACTTCATTATATGCTCTAGTATAGTTCTGCACAAATATTTAAATTAAATAAGCAAAATTAACTTAAAGTATCTACCTTTCTTCCCCTTCTATCATTTTACACTTAAGAAATTATAGTGATTTTCTTTTTGGAAATTCTTATGCAGGTAGGTTATACTACTTAGATTTGTATTTCAGGATAGAAAAGTGTGATGTAGAAGAGACTTAGGATTTTCCAGCCTACCAAACCCTAGTTAGATCTTGAAGCACCTTGTACACCATTGAAAGAGGCTGTGTATCTTGTAGTCTATTGTTCCTTAAAGCATGATCCACACACCCTCGGAATCAGAATCACCTGGATGGCATATACAGTGCAGGTACCTGGGCCCACTCTAGAACTACTGAATTCCTGTGGAAGACTCTGGAATCTGTGTTTTAATTCTCCCCTCTTTACATGGATATGATTCTTATTCCACAAACGTTGAGAACTCACTCCTGTAGGCAGGGGCAATCATTTAAGAATTGAAAGACACAGGCACAGAAGCAGGTTTTGGGGTTAAAATAATAGTCCCAAGGGACTTTAGTAGTTGGTTGAAGGAGCTTGGGAATATCGACCATGAACAAATGAGGTGTACTATATTTTAATGACTAGATGAAAAATGTTGATGGAGAAAAGTGGTAGACATGGAAGAGAGGAGTTATTGAAAAGTAAAATGATCCTGAGTAGTGACTGCATATGGGGAATAAAAGAATAAAAAGGGGTAAAGAATGATTAGAAATGCTTTCCCTCTGGGTAGATGGTAGGATCATTGATCAAGCGGAGGAATTCAGGAAGGTGGGTTGCTAGGCTGTGAGTTCCGGGTCAGGCATGCTGACACAGTTTCCTGTCTCACCTGTGAGTGCAGACATGAGAACATACAGATGTGCTTCAGTCTAGGAGCGCAGTCAGAGATGAGAATGAGGGAATCATTCATACACAGGTGGTAGCTGAAGCTGATCGTTGGTAGAGATAGTTTCCTGGGGAGTTGGTAGTGATTGTTTCCATGTATATATACTTTAATGGAACTTTCTAACTAAAGTTCCTTTAGTTAGAAGTCCGAGAACTCTAGCCCTTACTACGGCTTTCACTGCTGGTGAGCTCCACTTTACAGTTTAAAGTCACAGAGTTGTGGGCTCTGGGGACTGACTTCATAGGGGAGAGGAGAATCAACATACTTCAGAGCGTTTTGCAGTGCCAGCTGTGGCTAATGTTGTGTCAGCATTTCCATCATCATAATTCCCAACATTCGAGGGTTTATAAGGAGACTGTTAAGTTTCACCACAAACTGAAGTTTGGTATGCAGGAGTTGAGCCTGAAGCAAACTTTTCCTTTAAAAAAAAATGCAGCTTCTCTATAAAGCCACTTATAAGAAAGCAAAGCTAGTGATTATTGGTATTACAGTATCCAAATTGAGTGGTTTATTTAATACTGCAGCTACTTTAGTCTGTAATATAAACCAATCACTACAGGAGTTTGGGGAAAAGACCATGGATGTGGGTCATATTTAATTTTGAAGGGTGTCTCTTTGAACAATTGAAACCAATTTTTCTCTCAATTTTAGCATAATTTTCAAGGCTTGTTTATCTAATTATCTTCTGGGGAAATAAAATTGCTTGGGGCTCATAATGATAAACTCGATAGTAATACACAGATGCTTGGGACCTCAGGCCAAACCTAGGAGGAAAGCTATGACACACTGATGACGGCGCGGTACCACTTGGGTCTGCCATAGAGTTGGGGCTGTCTTGATTCAGTAATGTGCTTTCATTTCCAGGTAAGCTTGACTCTGAAGGACCTTGCAGGGAGAGCAGATGCCTTGAGGTTTTTTTTTTTTCCTTTTCAGTAATGATGATGGATTTGTGTGAATATACCCCCATGCTCTGACCTCCCCTGTGACTAGTTGGAGGCATATGCAAGATGCTAATTTGAGTTAAGCACAAAATCTATGGCCCTGGAACACAAACAGTATAATTCACATATGGATGAACTCATGACTCTGGCCCCTCTAACTCCCCATGCTTAAATCACCTAAATTATTTAGCCCACGGGTTAATGGAATGAAAGCTAAAGATTACCTTGTGGTGGGGGTCAAGTCCTGCCAGCCTTGTCCTCTCTCCATGTTGCTGATAGACATTCATTCTGCTTTTCTTCTTTTTACCTTGTATTGACTCATCTCCTCATTTTCTTCATCTCCTCTTGGTAGATCTTATCTTCCCTCTTCCTTACTGCAAATAATATAGATTTTGGGAACTATTTGTAGAGATACTACTAAGTACTGTACTAGGTGATGAGCCCAATGTTTTTATATATATTCATTACAAAATGCAACTGATGGACTCAAATTTATTGATATTGAAATGATATGCATATATATTTATATGTATACATATATACACACATATAATGTGTGTATGTATATGTGGTTACAAGATAAACTGAGGCATGTTAAAGTTTTAAATGAGTTTATTTGAACAAAAATTGATTTGCATCAGGCAGCATCCCATCTAGCAGATGGAAATGAACTCCGGGGATCTGTACAAAATGAAAGACTTTTGTAGGCAGAAGGGAGCAGGAACAAGGAAGTTAAACTGGGCAAAAAAGTGGGTTGGTTGTTGTAAGGTGGCTCTCCTTTAGGGGCTGGGAGGGGCCTGTCAGGCAGATTACCTAACTAGTGCTGATCAGGTGACTTCTGATTGACTGGCTTAAGATTCCTATTGTGGAAGAGCTGGAACTAACTTAAGTCTCATTTAAGTAATGTGGGGCTTAGCATAAGTGACTCCAGTTTGGGCCTGCTATCTTTTATTTGGTTTTTTAAATAGTGTAAGTATTTGTAATCTGACTCCAGATATCTCTGCAATTAAATTACATATGAAGTTATGCTATTTAGATTACATGGTTGCAAAAAAAACCTTTAATGGATTAGAAAAAGATGTCCCTTCTGACTCTAGAGCATGTGGTTGGCCAGCAGGTGAGGGCTTGGCTGCGTGTTCCCCACTCACCCTCTTTGTAGGGTACAATCAGGTAGGGCAGAGCTTGGGGTGGTTCAGAGCATGTCATTAATTGGTATTAATCCTCTTTCCAATGTGAGTTCTTTCTGTTATTCAAAGTATGACCCCAATTTTAAGAAAAATTCACATAACTACTCAAGGGATAACAAAGTATTGTTAATGTAATGTAAAATTCTTTCATTACATATAGGAGGATGTATCAGAACTTTTGGATTATTCATATAGGCAAATGGTCTAACAAATTATTTCTGTAGATCCGGCTGTTCATACTTTGTATAGTGTGATGCCTTGCAGGCAAGGAGTAGTCAGTCTACTTGGTATAACCTGTAGTTATCGCCCCCCCCCCCCCCCCCCCCCGCCCACCCCCCAGTAATTTAGAAGATACGTTTCAAGCATAGGCATTTTGTTTTGTACTGAACAGTTAAGTACTATGAAGGCTAGGGTTAGGCCCCTTAGATCCCTAAAGTGTCATGGTTGTCAATAGGAATTATATGCCTGGATAAATAAGTATCTTGGTAATTGTTTTGTTTTTTATGAAATTCATATCCTGGTCTTCTCTTCAAATCCAGTGGCTTAACTATAATTAGATAAAAGGTAAGAACTAAAGGACCCAGTAAATAGAGAAACCAAGAGGACTGCTTTAGGATCACTGAGTGCATCTTAAAAAATGGGCTTATTAACTCCACCTTCACCATGCCTGGGCCTTTTCATACTCACTCATTTTCTACCTTTCTCCTATTTATGGAAAACATGACCCATAATGCTGATGTAACTATGTTCTCCTTTAATCTCAACTCTGTTGATGTTGCACTCTATGCTGACACAACCTGTTACCTGGGAATGTCACTATGAATCTGCTGCTACCACTATGAGACCTTATTTTTACACAGAAATCAAATCATATGAAGGGAGATGCAAACCATCAGGATGAAATGTTTATAAGAACCGACTTAGGGCATTATAAACAAAACTAGAGGCCCAGTGCACGAAATTCGTGCACGGGGGTGTGTGTCTCTCAGCCCAGCCTGCACCCTCTTCAATCTGGGACCGCTCTAGGGATGTCGGACTGCCCGTTTAGGCCCGATCCTACTTGGATCGGACCTGAATGGGCAGTCCGACATCCCTCTCACAAACCAGAAGTGCTGGCTCCCAACTGCTCATCTGCCTGCCTTCCTGATTGCCCCTAACCGCTTCTGCCTGCCAGCCTGATCATCCCCTAACCACTCCCTTGTCAGCCTGTTTGCCCCTAACTGCCCTCCCCTGCAGGCCTGGTCACCCCTAACTGCCCTCCCCTGCAGGCCTGGTCACCCCTAACTGCCCTCCCCTGCAGAACTGGTCCTCCCCAACTGCTCTCCCCTGCAGGCCTGGTCCTCCCCAACTGCCCTCCCCTTCTGGCCTGATCGCCCACAACTGCCCTCCCTTGCAGGTCTGGTCTCTCCCAACTGCCCTCCCCTGCTGGCCATCTTGTGGTGGCCATCTTGTGTTCACATGGGGGCAGTCATCTTTGACCACATGGGGTCAGCCATCTTGTGTGTTGGAGTGATGGTCAATTTGCATATTATCCTTTTATTAGATAGGATAGAGGCCTGGTGCATGGGTGGGGGCTGGCTGGTTTGCCCTGAAGGGTGTCCCGGATCAGGGTGGGGGTTCCCTTGGGGTGTGGGGCGGCCTGGGCAAGGGGCCTGTGGTGGTTTGCAGGCTGGCCACGTCCCCCCGGCGACCCAAGTGGAGGCCCTGGTATCTGGGATTTATTTATTTTCTATAATTGAAACTTTGTAGCCTTGAGCGGAGCCAAGCCTCCTGCTTGCTTCATGGTCACAGCCATTTTTGTTGGGATTTATTTACTTTTATAATTGAAACTTTGTAGCCTTGAGTGGAGGCCTGGGCCCACCAGGGTGTGCAGAAAGCTTGGCTTCCTCCATTGCCGGGGGCAACTCAAGCCTCCTGCTCTCTCCAGCTCCATGCCTGCCGCCATTTTTGTTGGGATTTATTTATCTTCTATAATTGAAACTTTGTAGCCTTGAGGGGAGGCCTGGGCCTGCCAGGGCAGGCGGAAAGCTTGGCTTCCTCCATTGCCAGGGAAACCCAAGCCTCCTGCTCTCTCTGTGGCCACAGCCATCTTGGTTGGGTTAATTTGCATACTCGCTACTGATTGGCTGGTGGGTGTGGCTTTGGGTGTAGCGGAGGTATGGTCAATTTGCATATTACTCTTTTATTAGATAGTATAAACAATTTGGCTGTCTTGGTCAAATTGCTTCAGAATATAAAGTTAACTCTGGAGTTCTGTCTTTTTCCTTTGATAATGAGAGGATAGTTTCTCAGCTCTGTGGTTCACTTCCTGTTTTGGGTGACAGGATGTTGGATAAATGGTAAGGCCCATTTATGTCCCTCTACTAGCTTTGCAAATGGACATTGTGTATCTAAAGGAGTAGCTTTGCCTCTTGTGAAATTGGAAGAATCTTCTTAGAAACAGAAGGCGATGCTTTAGTGGTGTTTTTATCCGTATAATCTTTTCATTCTGTGACCTTGGCTTTTACTTGTTATAAAATTGGCTTTTGGTTTGTCTTGTCTACTAGTATATGTGAAAATGATTAACCACTGCGTCTGTGTTGTGTATAAGAAGAGGAGTGTGATTCATGGCACCTGAAATGTATATATATCCCTTACTCCCCACCACCCAAATTCCCAAGGCATCTCAAAATGCCTTTAAATGAGGTTAACATTTTTCTTTACTAAGCTCTCAAACCCTTATTTATTTTTGTTGTCCATTTCAAATATATAACAAAAATAATGCCCATACTTGATTTGATCATTAATTTATCCCTAGCAGTATTCTTTTCCCATTGGTGGGACTACAGGAAATTTTACTTTGGGTGGAGGAGGGCCGGGAAAAGAAAGATGGTTGTTTTTATGATATTTTTCTCATCTTTTGGGAATACCCTTCCCACATGCCTGCATTCCTTTCCTAAACTTTCTCTCATGAATTTCAGAAGCAGACACAATACTTCTGCATTCCACAAAGGGATTACACAAAAAGAAAACACAATTTGATTGATTTTGAATGAAAAGGCAAAAGTCTAAAATGAGATGAAAAAGATAACTCATGAGATAGCTTACATTCCAACTGCTGGGTAATAGTGATGAAAGGGAATTCATAATAAAGATGGCAGAGGAAGCAAATACTGTGACACATAAAAAGACATGAAGCTTTTTGTACTTTATTAAAAAATAAATAATAGGAATCTTGGCCTGAGTTTACCTGTGTCTACTGGATCAGATCATTGGGCAGTTATTCTCCAAATATTCTTATGCCATGTGATGTAGTCAAAACGTGTAACTTCTGGAGTCAGAAGCAGGGTCCAATTCAGCATGTCATTTCTGACTTTAATAAGTATATGTGTTATGAATATGTATGTTGGATTGTAACTAGGGATCCTAAGAAAGATGAGCAACAGCCTTACCTATGAATAACTGGGGGAAGAATCAGGGTTATGGGAACCTTGAGTACAAGGGAGTGATTATAATGATTAAAATACATATTTTTGGTGGGTCTTACCAAGTGCCTGTCATACTGGCCATATCTGGTCACACCTTTGCTTGTATATACATGATGTCAGTGGCAAATCTAGGTCTCTGGATGCCTTTCCAGCATGTGCACCCTGAGCCGAGGCTATTTCTGTCACCACGGTCAGCTACATGTGGATTACTTACCTATTTGAATTAAAAAGCAACAACAAAAAACCATAACTGGCCTCTTCCTTTTGCCAGGCAACTGCTGTCTGCAGTTGTTAGTTGGCTTGTGCTGAGGGAGTATAAAATCTAAAATTGTTCTAAACTAAACTTAATTAGGAAGGGACATTTGTTGCCAACTTGCTACCCCCATATAATACAACTAAAACCAAATGTAAATGCTTTTCGGATGATACAAATTAGTTTTCCCTTCTGCCAACCAGCATGGAGCACCAAGATTAGAGGGTACTAGCAGGGCCTTCTAATAGGTGGGTTTGGGAAAGGATTCCATGGGCCTTAGGAAAGGGCAAAGGAAGAAATGCCCTTCAGAAATATTTATTTTTGGATTTATGATTCCAGTGTGCTGCCTTTTCATTCCTTTTTGGTCGAGTGCTTAGATTTTTGTGCCTTGCTTTTGACTTTTCTTTGTGAGTTTTTATAACTTGGAAAATGCCAACACCCATTGTTTAGCACGGACCAACCCCCTTGCGTTTTATTTTTAATAAGTCATCTAAAACATTTATGTTTTCATTTGTCCCCCTTCCCCTGGCCCCAGATGACCTAACAATTTAGCGGTTGTACATCAGATCTTTTCTTCTTTGCTTCACACACAACTCTTTTCCTTTTATCGAGACCCTTCTGATTTGTATGGGGACTCTGCAAGTAGAGGAGTGTATGTGAGTTGTGTATAAATACATAAGCTTTTCGATACAGCAGGATGAACCTTTTATAAAAAAATGTATTTTTTTTTTTTTTTTTTTTTTTTACTGATTTCAGAAAGGAAGGGAGAGGGAGAGAGAGATAGAAACATCAACAATGAGAGAGAATAATTGATCAGCTGCTTCCTACACACCCCAGACTGGGGATCAATTCTGAAACCCCGGCATGTGCTCTGACCGGGAATCAAACTGTGACCTCCTGGCTCATTGGGAGACGCTCAGCCACTGAGCCACACCGACCGGGCAGGCAGGATGCATATTTATGATTTGTCTTAGATGGGTGCATGTCAGAGAAATGAATGATTCTGATTACATAACCCCGATAGTGAGGACCCAATTCCTCTTCTTTTCCCTTTGAATCTACCTAGTAGTTTGCCTTTGAACCAAGTTAAATATGAAAAGGGACAGGCTACCGTGACTTTCTTTGCGTGCTTTTGGCATCCAGGGAGGTACTGGAGGTGTGTGGTGAAAGGGGGGCTTGTCAGAACTAAAGCTAAAGAAGCTTGTAGACATTGAATTTGCTTCGAGCAGATGATTAAATTTGTTTCTCCGTGTACATTGTTATATCTGTAGGAAAGGAACATCAGTTCAAGATCTGTCACTCTGGCTGCAGGCCAGCATGCCAAATTCTGTCATCTTCGCTGCATGGCCAAGCATTTTTATTACATGTTATAATTCTGGTTTTGGAATTGATCCAGCAATTCTGATCTAACATCAGATGGTTAGGGGTGTGGAAGAGGAAAAGGGCGTGTCCATCGCTAGACAAGGTTTGGGCAGAAGTGTGAGAGCAGGATGCGTGTTGCAGTTGTCCAGGGCAGGGATTTTTCAGGGATGCCATGAACATCACTGTGCTGCTCAAAATTTGAATTGCAGTGTCTATTTCTATTCATACATACTGTTGATTTTAGACTGAAGACAAATGCTCTGGCCACATCACCACCCAGGAGCGCAGCAGTTAGCATCAGCCTTGAGAACAGGGTCACCTTCATAGATGTGCAGGGTTTGTCCCCTTGCCCTGTTCCTGGGGTCCACTGGCGACGCTTGGCCTCCATCAGCCTGGGCGAGTGGGAAGCTGAACTCCTGAACTCTTCTGTCTGCACTGCTTTAGGATGAACCGTTTCTGGGTTAACTCGTCTCACTCCTTTCTTCACAGTTACCTTAGAGGGGGAGGTAGTGGTGGGAATAGATAATAGTTAAAAAAAAAAAAATAGGAGGGGAGAAGTGATTGCATTCATTTCTTGAGTAGAGAGCCTTGACCCCATCTTTTGCAATAGTGTCTCCTTCCTGCTCTGAGGGGTTTTGCAGATGGAGCCGTGGCTTTGGCTTGTCAGTGAAGGACTGTTCGAAGCTGCAGAGTGCTTTACAGGAAGCAGTGACACAGGTTCCAGCCACTCTCCCCCGCCTTCCCCTTATTGTTTAAGGATTGTCACAAAACAGGCTGGGATGAGGCGGGAGAGAGACAGGGAGGGTTTTTTCTCCCCGAGTGTGGCTGCTGAATGAAAGCAGGCACTTTATTTAGAAGTGAGTAGGGAGGGAAATGCAGCTTAGGGTTGACACCCTTCTGGTGCTTATCCATAAATATGAAATGGTGTTAGAACACCAGACACCAGAGAGCTTTCTGATTGGCTGTTGGTGACGTCATCTTGTCATTAATACTGTGCTCAGAAAATAAACTGATCGGCCTGTTTTCTTTTTCTTTAAATAAAGCTGAAATGTATAAAATCCATTTTGTAATCTAAAACAAGGCACTGAAGTCAGAGCATTTTGAAAGAATTATTCTATTTCTCAGGTGTTCAGAGTTATTTGGGCCTCCAGTTGGGCGCTGCAATAATCAACCACAAGTATTCAGCCTGTCTGGTCTCATTGCTGAAAAGCAAGGCGGACACTTTTCAACACCCGGACATCCAGCAGTTGACATTTACCCACATTAAGCACTAATACAGTCGATGGGAACTTCCTGTCAGCCTTTAACTGTCCTGGTATGCTTGGAGCCCAGGTTGGCTCAGGGAGGGAAGTGAATGGGTAATGAAAAGGACTTTCTTTCTCTTCTTAAATTCTACTTTTATTTCTTTACCTCTGATAACTCTGTAGTCAAATCTAAACTGACCTGCTTTTCCACTTAATTTGCACTCATCTAAGCTCATGATTGTGTTTGAGCAGGAGGATCACACTTGTGGCATGTCCAGGCTGTGTGTGTGTGTGTGTGTGTGTGTGTGTGTGTGTGTGTGAGTGAATGTAAGATTCAATAGCTTGCTTTGCTACACAGGACTTGAAATTCTTAGGAGAAAGCCACTGCCCAGCAACTCTGACCCCTGCCTTGATTCTCAACCCCTGGGGGTCTCTGAAGGCTTGACAGTCCCCCCTCCCTACTGGTCCACTCTGAATGAAGGTGGGGAACTGAGTTTCCATTAACCATTGGAAGTATTAAATGTAAACATAGCTCATGCCTTTTTTTTTTTTTAATGAAATACAGAACTGCCCTTTTAGGGAAAGCCATGATTCTTTAGCATGAGAAATACTGGCTAGAATAATCTTATCCTTTCTTACCATACTTAATGTTCCTTGTGAATAACTATTAATAGTGTACTCTTTGTTTGTCAGTGTACTCTGCAGTGGGATCTCCTAATAATCATTTAGGGATGGTAGGTAAACTCACCCCTCCTTTCCCGAAGCTGTTACTTATATAGTGGATGTGTTTCTGAGCGTTTATCCCACGACTGATGGAATGGCTGTCCGAGGATATTGTATGCATGCTGTGGACATATTATTTGGATTAGCAAAATGCCTAACAAGCAGGTGTAACTGATTTCTGCCATGCAACTGTCTGTCCTTCCAGGGAGACACCGCATTACTTTTCAAAGTTTCCCTTGTTTTCAGCAAGGTTAGAAACCTTAGATTTAGCAGCCTTTGGGGTCAGATAGAAAAGAGAAAGACAATGAGGCTCATTCATTCTTAAGAGCTCTAATGAGTCATAGATGGAGATAGTCTATTTTCCAGGTTGGAGCTCTGTCTCTGACAGGCTTTAATTATCTGTGAGCTGAAACAAGAAGTGATATAAACATGCAAAAGTCTTTCAGGAATAGGTTTTTCAAGGCGATGAATCACCCAAGTTGGTGTCCTGTTCGGCCCTTTAGCATGGGGCCGGCTCCCTCTCCTCCCTCTGCTCAGTTGCCACTTGATCACGTGGCAGCTGTTTGCAGACGAAAGGAAAGAAACAATCATTCACTAGCAGGAAACTTAATCCTGGGCAGGTGCAGTTTGAGTAACGACTCGGCCTGAAGGTCAGCCTGGTTGCTAAGGCCTAAGCTTTTGCAGATGGTCTGAGTGGGAGGAGCAAGATCCAGTAACTCTTCTCCCATCTGCAGCCCCCAGACCGTCCTCTCTTCCCGGTTGTGCTGCCATTTCTCCAGATACTGCTGAACTTTTGAACTCAAGTACAGTGCAGTATTAGGATGTTTGTTTATAGGTTTCAGATAAAGCAGCAGCGGGTTTTAAGGAAACAGTAGACAGATCCATTTTCCTTTTCCTCCATAATGTTAGCGATCTAATTAGAAGTCAGTGTTTTAGCAGCTTCCTCTGTATGTGCTTTGGGCTCTTTTTTTTCTAAAGGCGCTTGTGGACATGAACAAAAGCCGGATGTTTCACTGGAGCTTCTGAACAAGTGCTCAGCGTTAGATACGTCTGGAGTTTACAGACCACACTTTCCTCTGCACAGAACAAATGAGAGAGATTACGTCCGGTGTTAGGATTCCTTATTTTCACCATCGGCATTGTTATTTTCACTCTATAGAAACTGCTCCTCTGCCGTTGTTTCATCTCACATCCATTACTAATGGCCACTTTATTCTATTTATATTGCTTGCAACAAATCGAAATTCCAGGTGCACAAGCTTGTCACACCCAAGGGCTTGGAAAACTATAACAATAGTTCAGTAAAAGATAATCCCCTTCTGGGGGCAGGAGGGGAACCAAAAAACCCAAGCAATAGTTCAGTATGGACTGCAGAAAGTATCAAATATATAAATCTGTAGAGGTTAAGAGTAACATTTTGAAAACTGTGACTTGGGGGCAGTCTGGGATATTTGCTAAACTAATCCACTTCTCTGAAAAGCTCCCTGATTTCTTGTGGCTTGGCGACTGAAACGTAGAAATCCACAATTATACTGTATAGATGAGCCTTGTTCTATATTTAGTGTATAATCTCCACTCAGGGGCTACATATGGCCATGAGCACCCACTTAAGAGCTATAAATGTAAGTTGCCTCCCACTTTGTCCTGAATTGGAATCAGACACAACTGCTCTTTGCCTTAAGGAAAGAATTCAAGATCAAGTTGTTAGGGAACCACCCTTTAAATGAATCAGTTGTCACTTAGCCCTTGGAAGAGGCTAAGTAAATTCAGTCGTGTCGATTAATGACAGGGATATGTTCTGAGAAATGTGTTGTTAGGCAATTTCATCATTGTGTGAATGCTTAGAGGGTATGATAAGCAAAACGAGACCAAATCAAGCACAAGAGAAGTGATGCAATCAAGAGAGTCGGGATGCATGAGGCTGCTGCTGACGTAGCACAACATACTGTTACAGAAAATTTTTTTATAAACAAAAAGAGTGCACTGTAAAGTAATGATAAAGTATAGTATATTAAGTTCGTAAGCCAGTAACATAGTCGCTTATTATCATTATCAAGTATTAGGTAGTATACGTGATTGTATGTGCTATACTTTTATATGACTGGCAGCACAGTAGGTTTACACCAGCATCACCACAAACACATGAGAAATGTGTTACCATGACTGTGACATCACTAGGCGATAAGAATTTTTCAGCTCCATTATAATAATGGAGCCATCGTATATGTGGTCTGTCACTTACCAAAAAGTTGTTTTGCAGCGCATGACTGCACTTGTTGAACAAATAAAATAAAGGAATGACATTCCTGGAAGAATCCACACCTCTCATTGCCTAATGAGAAAGTAACAGGTTGAGTCCGGAAGCTCTAGACTCATCCTGGAAGTAAAACACTTATCACGAAGTGAGCACAGAATATCTAGACGCAGTAACGGATGGGCAAGGTTACTAGAACTGGTAAACATGTAAAGTATGGAAAGTTCCAGTGGTTTCCAAATCTGGCTGCTCATCAGAGTCTTCTCTTAAAAAACAAACCAACCAATTTCTGCACCCTTCAGAATCTCTCATGCCCAGCGAGGGATCCACCACCTTTGCCCGCAGAGCAGAAATGGCAGGGATGACAAATGGACCTGCAGAGGGAGGTCATCATGGGAGAGCATGAACCAGCGATGGCGAGGCTCTGTCACCACACAGCAAAGGAATGACACCGTTTTTTTTGAGTTAGGTTTTAAATTGATTCAGCAAACATTTATTGAGCATAACACATTGTATCACATATTGTCTTAGAAATACACAAACAAAACTGATTTCTCCTTCACAGACTTATCTTGCACAGAATCTCCATGTCACTTGTCTCCTGTGTCATGGCCCTCGGCACAGTTACTGCAGGAACCCAGAGGAGGTATAAATAACAGCTGGGTTTGAAGAAGGCTTCAGTGGAGGTGATATTTAAACTGGCAGTCTGCAAGATGATAGGGTTTTGCTAGGTGTAGGAAAGCCAAAGGAGAGATGAGGAAGATAACAGGTGAAAGAGCAAGTGCAAAGTCCAGGGAGTAAGAATGAGCATAGGGTGTTCTGGAAAGGTGGAGAAGGCAAAGGGTGACTAGAGGCGAAAACTATGCCTGTTGTCCCTGTTGGAGCCCCCCGCTTATCTATGGGGGTACATTCCAAGACCCCGAGTAAATGCCTGAAACTGCAGTAGTACAAAACCCTGTATATAGTATGTTTTTTCCTACTCATACATATGTACAGTAAAGTTTAATGTATAAATTAGACACAGTAAGACGGGAGCGATGGTAGAACAATTATAACTATATACTGTAATAAAAGTTAAGTGAATGTAGTCTCTATCTCTTTCAAAATGTCTTAGTATGCTGTACTCACCTACTCACCTTTTCACTTAAAGGAAGCACTTTACGGCTTCTCTTTGGCATGTACAAATTGCCTGCATCACTACTCTTGCGCTTTGGGGCCATTAAGTAAAAAAAAAAAAAGAGTTATTTGAGCACAAGCACTAGGATATAGCTACTCAGTGAATAACCAGCAGGGAGTGTCTACAGTGTGGAGACGGTGGACAAAGAGATGATTCGCGTACCAGCTGGAGGGATTAAGGACCATGAGATTTCATCATGATACTCAGAAAGGTGCACAATTGAAAACTTATGAATTATTTCTGGAATTTTCCGTTTAATATTTCAGACCGTGGGTAGGTGAAACCATGGCAAGGGAAACCACAGATCAGAGTGGGGAGGCTACTGTGCCATTGTTTGCTAGACTAAGACTTTCGGGATTTTACACTGTAAACAACATGTTTCTTCCCATACGGAGAGGGAGAGGTATGTGGATTTTGTCTTTAACAGACTGTAAGCCCTCTGAGGGAGGGAAACTTATCATCCAAAGGCTTCATGCACATGTAGTAGGCAGGAATGACTTCCTTTTGGTTATTTAAAAGGTGTTTAATATTTGCCTTATTAAGCAGAATAATGAGTTTCTCTGATACTTGTGTGCTTTATTTTTCTCCTTTTAATAAAAATAAATAAAATAATTAAGGGCAATCTGCTAGCTCTCCCTTTTTACCCTTGATAATTCTTTCATTCTTTTCATATCTCACTGTTGGGGTGACTTTCTCCCTGGACCCCAGCCTCCTCTGATAACCTTAATGTGAGCATAACCCATAGAACCAAGAAAGCTTAGAACTAGCCTGATTTTCTTCACACAGCTCCCAACTTGGAGCCACACGGATATGGGAATGGGAGGATTTAAACACTTGTGTTCCCTGCCCACTCCATCTGTATCACTGAGAGGCCTTCACAGACTACATAAGATGTTAAATGGCCCATATCCACAGGCTAGAGGTGCTGTTTCTAAGAGCTTTCTTTGTGCTTCTTTTTACTGCTGGTTTGTTTGCATCTCTGCAGAATATTCATGAGATAGAAGAGGAATGTGTTTTGTTCTACTTTAAGGATGCCAAATCCAGGTGGGAAGTAATGATCTTGATGGATTCTAGCACTTGTCAATTTGAAGATGTTCAGGGAAAACAAACGAAAGAGAGGATAGATATGTTTATATGCTATTATTCAATGGTGTGGAGCTGCAGACATTTCTTTCTTACTCCACTTTTGAAGGTAGGGATTGGAAATGAATAATAGACAACTCTTCCACATGAAACATTTTCAAGCTTGAGGGATTTTATTGTGTGTGTGTGTGCGTTTACTTTATTTTATTGTTTTCTAGTTTGCCTTTGTCTTTGATCACTCATTCCTCTAACAAAAATTTGGTCGTGCTTTCCTCTTTCCCTTTTCTGATGGGAATTATTTTTTCCTTTTTTTCTTTCTCTTATTGATTTAATTAGTTTCAAATAAAGTAGTTTAAATATATGAGTCAGTTATAAATCTGCTTTTGTTTTTTCCTTCAAATGTTTTCAGTTTTATGTTTAATTTTTGTCTGTCTGTCTATCTATCTATCCATTTACTTATTTATTTGAGGTCTTTCTCTCTTTTTTTCTTTTTTGCTCAATCTGCCTACCACCTACCAGAACTGTATGCCTGCTCTCTGAGTCTGTCTCTATTTTGCTTGTTAGTTCAGTTTGTTCATTAGATTACACATATGAGTGAATCATATGGTACTTGTCTTTTTTCTGATTGGTTTATTTCATTTAGCATAATGTTCTCCAGGTCCACCCAGTTTTCTTTTAAAATTTGTTCATAGTAAAGAATTTTCATTGTAAATTTATATGTAATAAAACCTGTTAATCTCAAATGTTGGGCTAAGGTTTATCTTTGCCTGCTAAACTTTCATCTGTGCTTTAAATTAATAGCTAAGTGATATTGTCTTAGATGTGATTGTGGTGGTGTGTTTAAAAATCCTAGAGTATAAATTGTTTTCAAGTGTCTTCAAGTACTTTAGAAGCCCCTGTTTCCACTGAAGCACTTGATATGGTAATTATATATGGTTCTCCTGTGTTCATTAAAATATGAGCCTAAGGCTCCACTGACAATTTGTTAGCTTCCCATAGGTTGAAAGTAATAAAATTGCTTTGCTTTAAAAAATCCAATTCAGCACTTTCACTAATTCAGATGAGCTTTCTCTCCATTCTTCTCCTAGGTAGGTAATGAGAAGAAACATATATTTTTAAATACCTCTGAGAAAATGAGGGTGGTCCAGCTATGTTAGGGGAAGAAAATGTGGGCTATCTTAGTAGGTGAATGTGATTGTTTTTATTGCCTTGGTCCTCAAAGACCTTCTAGTTTCAAAGGCATGGCAATCCTTTCCCTCTTAGTTCCTGCAGTCAAGCTCTAGTCCAATGTTTCTGCAAAGGATATGTATGCTTTTCCCTAAAATTTAAAGTTTCCATAATCTCAAAAAGACAGAGTTGTGTTGTTTTTTTTAAAATAGATGGGAAAGAGTTTAAAAATATGTTCACACAATAGCCCCAAAGTGGAAGCAAACCAAATGCCCATTGACAAAATGTGCTACATACATATAGTGGCATGTTATTCAGCTTTAAAGTGAGGTAATTCTGACACATGCTACAACATGGTGGGATTCTGAGGCCGTTATACCCAGTGAAATAAGCCAGTCACAAAAGAACACATGTTGTATGATTCCATTTACATGTAGTACCTGGAATAGTCAAACTCAGAGACTGTAGAGTGGTTGGTGGTTGCCAGGGGTTGGGGTGGGGGGTGGGGAAGTTAATGCTAAATGGGTACAGTTTCAATTTTGTAAAATGAAAGAATTTTGTGATTGGATGGCGGTGGTGGTAGCACAACAGTGTGAATGAATGTAATGCTACTGAACTATACACTTAAAAATGGCCCTAACCGGTTTGGCTCAGTGGATAGAGCATTAGCCTGGGGACTGAAGGGTCCCAAGTTTGATTCCGGTCAAGGGCATGTACCTTGGTTTCGGGCACATCCCTAGTAGGGGTGTGTGTAGGAGGCAGCTGCTCGATGTTTCTCTCTCATCAATGTTTCTAACTCTCCATCCTTCTCCCTTCCTCTCTGTAAAATAATCAATAAAATATATTAAAAAATGGTTAAAGTGGTAAGTTTTATGTTATATATTTTACAACAATTAAAAAATTTTTAATGACAACAAAAGTGAAAAACTATTGCTTTAAAAATTTCTGAGTTATAATAATGTAAAACAAGTGTCATTTTTGGTAATATTCAATGTTTACACATGCAGTATAAATTACAAATTTGTTTAACATTACCATTTAAAAAAATAAAGATGTACAAAATCCTTACTAAATAAAATCATTACATTTTATGTAAAAACCAAACAAAAAAATAAAAACAACAAACAAACTCAAGTCCAATTAGACTTTCTAATTTGTGGTGTTTGGGTGTCTCCTGCACAGACATTTTTCTCATATTTGGATTCCCGACATAAGATAAATAAATTAGCTACTATTGTTCTCTTCTGATTTTTGCATTTGGAATTCCTGGAACAGTTGAAATTACATACATATTGAAAAACACAGGATTGAACTAAATGAATTCTACTTAAAATTAATATGCATTTGAGGCACCTGAGGATTGTTAACGGGCATATTCTGAGTTATGGATCTGGGTTGGGACCTGAGATTCTACTTTTCTAAAGAACTCCACCTCCAAAGGTACTTGGAAGCCTTTGGATGGTCCGCTGTTCCCAAGGCTAATTGAGGGCCCTGCCTTCTAAGGTGCGCTGGTCATTCCCTTACCGCAGCTCAATCTGCTTTCTAGTTTACACAACATCCTTGCTGTTGTCATCCCACTCTTAGTCCTGTGGATTTCTGCATTCTGAACTCATTTACTTTTATTTTAGTGGATCCTTAAGTGAAAGGAAGTTCTTTAACAGGAAGTTCCCAATTCCCTTTCCATTGTTTGTGGCTCTGTGCTTGGTGTTGGGAGACAGTTGTTTAATTTAGTAGGATCTGCAGAATATATCAACATTCTCCTCTTACCTAAAGTTGATTTGCATAAATACTTATTAAGCGCCAATTATGTAATGAGTGTTGTGCGTAACCTCAGAGTTAATAGACATGGCTCCTGCCGTAAGGAAACTAGTTGGACATGTATTAACTCAAAGCTGGAGGGAGGGGAGCTCAGGTGACAATTCTGAATTGGGCTTGTTCTTACCGTCTGTCTTACATCATAAGTGATGAAGATTTTCTTTTTAAATATATATTTTTTATGGATTTCAGAGAGGAAGGGAGAGAGAGATAGAAACATCAATGATGAGAGAGAACCACTGATTGGCTGCCTCCTGCAGGCTCCCTACTGGGGATTAAGCCTGCAACCCTGGCATGTGCCCTTGACTGAAATCGAACCCGGGATCCTTCAGTCTGCAGGCTGTCGTAATATCCACTGAGCCAAACCGGTTAGGGCAGGAGTTTCTTCTTTAGAGTTAACTTCATCACTGCCTCTCTGCTTTAATCTCATCCTCACATTACCCTCCTTTCCACTATTTTAAAGTAGGAAAAATATGCTTGTTTTCGTGAAAGGTCTTTCTAATTTCAGATAATTATTTTTGTAATTAGACAGTGTTGAGGGGAAATGGCCTTATAGCGTTATGTGTAAGGCAGAATTCGAATATGGTCCCCCAGATCCCCTCCCTGACCCCTACTGCACATGTGCCCTGAATAATCCCTGGGACTGTGAATTTGGTGGATTTGAAGTTATGCTACATGGCATGGTTGACTTTAAGATAGGGACATTATTCAGGTGAGCCTGACCTAATCAAGTCAGCTCTTTAAAAGCAGAGCTTTGGCCGGAACCGGTTTGGCTCAGTGGATAGAGCATCGGCCTGCGGACTCAAGGGTCCCGGGTTCGATTCCGGTCGGGGGCGTGTGCCTTGGTTGCGGGCACGTCCCCGGTGGGGGGTGTGCGGGGGGCGGCTGATCGATGTTTCTCTCTCATCGATGTTTCTAGCTCTCTATCCCTCTCTCTTCTTCTCTGTAAAAAAAATCAATAAAATATATTTAAAAAAAATAAATAAATAAAAGCAGAGCTTTGTCTTGCTGGCTGAAGAGAGCATGGCTTGGAGATGGAAGAGCTGTGTGGCAAGGATTGCAGTGTTTGGAAAGTGCCTACTATGAAGGAAATAGTACCTCAGTCCAAGAACAAGGAACTGGATTTTACCAATGATGAGAATCAGCTTGGAAGTGGATTTCCTCCCCCTTCCCCTCCCCCCCGGCCTTGAGCCTCTAGATGAGAATTTAGTCCAACCAACACCTAGATTTCAGCCTTGCAGTATGCTGAACACAGAACCTGGCCATAATGTCCTGGGTTTTTTACCAAAAGAACTGTGAACTAATTTATGCTTGTTATTTAAGGTACTAAGTTTGTGATAGTTTGTTATGCAGGAACAGAAAACTAATATATATTACATATGAGTGCAAATGCATTTGAAGGAGAGTGTACAAGCTGCAGCAGTGAAAATAAGCTAATAGAAATTAAAAATTTCACTGATAACATAGGAAATACCTTATAGTGGAAAGAACATATATTTGGAGAGAGGAAACCTGAGCAAGCTTTGGCTCTTTTGCTTTTTAGCTGAGGCAAGTCTCTGGGCCTCATCTATAAAATGAAGAGGTTGACCAGATGGCATATCATTACAATGTAACCACTACTTTTATTTATCAAGCATTTCCACAACTTCCCTTAACCCAGCCTGGCCCTGACCCCACTAGGTATAGAAGGAGGGTGTCTTCTGCATGTCTTTTTTGGTAGTATTTTCTTTAAAGCTGAAGATTTTTTTTTTTTTTTTTTTTTAGGGCCAGTCAAAAAATGTTCCCATGTCAGAATAACAATAATCTGATGTTTCTGCCAAAAAGCTTCAGCAGGGAAAAAAATAATGCCTAAGGTCTGTTCTAGTTCTAAATACACTAATGTCCATGAACAGTTTCCATATTCTTAACATTCTGAGGTTCCCTTTTTGTATGTTTAAAATGTACAACTAGAAATTGATTTTTAAAATCTAGTTTTGAAACCTAGGGTGATACTGATTAGAAGTTTCTCTGCCTGGAACACCTGCTCATCAGAATTCATTCTTGGTGTGTTTCCACAGCCTTTGGGGTGGGCTCACAGCCCTTTTTGTGCATCCTGGGCCTGGTCCCTTGAACTTAGTCATGTGTGTACCTGTCTGAGTGTCTAAATGCTGGGCTCTTAAAGGAAGTGGCAGCCTGGAGCTCTCTGAGTTGCCCACATTTCTTCTATGAGATGACTCTTCCCTGAGCTTAAGGATCTTGTTCACATGGAGAAATACAAACCTGCAGAAAATTAAGGATGCTTGGGTTATAATATTCTTGGAATTTGATGATATTTCAAAGGGAAAATGCTAATTGGAGAGTTTTCTTTTCCTCCAACACCTGCAGCTTCTTTCCCTGCTATCAACTAGCTGCTGATTTTCATAAATAGGACTCTAATAGGGAAAAAATACCTAACAGCTCAACCACCATGAAGATGATGGAAAGTGTCTGAGAGTCATTAGAAAGGGAGAAAGGGACCTCCTTTTCAGCCACGTCCCAGCAAGTGGGGAGCCTATAGGCGTGTCTTCCAGCATGGAAACAAAAGCAGCCTACATGCCTGTACTTAGTGAAAACACGACCTTGTGAGCCGCTCTCCTACCAATTTAAAAACACAGGATAAACAGGCCAGAGATGGAAATGCCTCGGTCGTATTATTCATGGCTCCATCATAGACATTAAGGAAGCCCTCCCTTCCCCACAAGGGGCACCTTCTCCACCCTCACAGAGCCCTCAGCAGATCTGTCTTGTGAGGCATGACCCTCCATCACTTTCAATTTTGCTCTAGACTTGCCAGTCCTCATTTGACATTTGGCTTGTGAAAATAGCTGTTGAGGAACTATTGTCTCTTCTATCATTTTTAAACAATACCAGAGGACAGTGGGGAGGGGGAAGGGAGTCACCCCTTTCCCCTCGTGTGAGCAGATGCTTGTCTGAGAGTGTACAAACAGTGGTTGGTACTCTGGGAACAGCAGTCTCGTTTTTCTTCCTGTCCATTCTTCACCTTAGGAGAAGTGACATATTTTCTGAGCGGTTCAGGGACCACACCTCAGGCTTCTCATGGCCGGCCTCATTTTGTGAAGATGCTGTCTCGCTAGTATGCGCCATGCCACCCATTGACCATGCTGTCATTCCATCCTAGCCAGAACTGTACAAAGAGTTAAGTGCTATGCAAATTAAGCTTCAACCATTCTTTCAGCAATTTTATTGAACATTTAAAGCTTACCTTTAATTTTCTCATCCTTCATATCGCTGTCTTATAAAGTTGAGGGGACCAGAGATCAATAAAAGTGATTTGGTCTTAGATACTTATGTATTGAACTCTGTGCAAAATTTCTGGTGACCCATTGTAAATAAATGCACCAATCTTCTTTTACAGCTTGCCTAGCCTTCCACGTTTCCAAATTCCAGAGTTCTACAACTATAGCTGATATCTTCCACGCGGTGACCATGTAGCAGTGTACCCTCTTCAGAGGCTCTGGCCCTTCAAAACGTTGCCTTTGGGAGGACTCCTCCTGTCTCCCTGACATAATGGGAAGGCTTCCCACCTGGGCCATTTATTGTTTGCTTAGTGGAACTGGGATTTCACCTGAGGTTTTAGGTTTGAATACTATTTCCCTAACTCTAGGCAAATTATTTTACTTCGGGGGCCTTGGTTTCCTTGGTGGAAAATGGGTATAAAAATAGCTGCCTCACAGTGTCCTGTGGACATTGAATTGTAAAATTAACTGTCAAGTACCTGACACTCAGCCAGTTACTTAGTGGGCAGCATCTGATAGGAGTTAGCTGTTTTTTTGTTTTTTTTTTTTTCCAGGTTTGCTTTTTTAAATAAAAAACATTATTTGTCAATAATAACTTACTCTCTTGTGGACAACAATATACATTAGTTAGGGAAGCGATCATGGCTGATCGTGTAGCAGGCATCCTCAAACTACGGCCCACGGGCCACATGCGGGTATTTTTGCCGTTTTGTTTTTTTACTTCAAAATAAGATATGTGCAGTGTGCATAGGAATTTGTTCATAGTTTTTTTAAAACTATAGTCCGGCCCTCCAACGGTCGGAGGGACAGTGAACTGACCCCCTGTTTAAAAAAAGTTTGAGGACCCCTGGTGTAGGGAGACGTCTGCCTTTCTCTCCCTACTGGCTGTTTGAGGAGAAGGATGAACTGGAGCCTGGAGGGTGGATCAGGGGAAGAATAAAATAATAGATCCAGCTATCCTTGTTTATAGTCGAGGCTGCCACTTTGCCTATGTCAAGGTGGGGGCTTAAACTTGAGAATAAAAATTTTAATTGCATTAGAGTTTTAATAACCAAAATTGTGAGATTGGCCCAGGATGCCATTAAATATGGGAAAGGGGTTTTAAAAAATAGCAACTGAAAGTTCTGATGTGAATAAAGCCATTTCCTGTTAATTGCCTGCTGAGATGGCAACACACAATAAATTCAGTTTCACAAATTCTTCCTCCTTGTGTCATTATGATATCAAATATTCATTCCAATCTATAATAATAAAAGTGTAATATGCTAATTAGACTGGATGTCCTTCTGGACAAAGCTGCAGCATGCGGAGGCCGAGAAAGAGGCGGCAGGCGTGGGGGGGGGGGGGCGGGGCCAAGGCCCTTGTGCGAATTTCGTGCATCGGTCCTCTAGTATCCAAATAATATTCTAGAAGAGCTAGTATTAAATGATTAGCTTCCAGGAGTTTTGTTGTTATTAAGCTTATAGCCCTTCTTCATATTGAATATGATGTGATGTATATATAAAGATTAAAAGATGATCCAATACACTAGTTGTATATGGTGTGATGTGTATCATACATAATAAAAGCCCAATATGCAAATGGTCCCCTTGGGAGTTCAACCAGGAGTTCAACCACTCGCTATGACATGCGCTGACCACCAGGGGGCAGCGGGTGGCAGTAGAGGTGCTGCCAGGCCCCGATGGACCCCAACGAGAGCGGGACCAGGGCGGGATGGTGGAGCACGTGAGCAGACAGCACCAGGCCAAGGCATGTGAGAGCGGAGGCCCGATCGCTCTGCAGATGGCGACTAGTGGTGGCAGTGTGAGGCCCAGCCCCGATTGATCGTCCCACAGGTGGGATGGTGGAGCAGGTGATGGGTGACACCAGGCCAAGGCGGGGTGTCAGGTGGGGCTGTGGGGCTGCAAGGCTGGGGGCACAAGCTGGGTCCAATCTCTGCAGGCCACCCCAAGGGACCCCACTCGTGCACGAATTTGTGCACCGGGCCTTTAGTATGAAGATAAAAAGATGATCTAAGGCACTAGTTGTATATGGTTTGATGTGTATATGACCCAAGGCACTGGTTTGCTCAAGTAAATAATTAAAAAAAAATTATTGATTGATTTTAGAGGGAGAGAGGAAAAAAACACATTGATTTGTTCTTCCACTTATTTATGCATTCATTGGTTGCTTCTTATATGTTTAGGCTCTGACCAGAATTCGAACCTAAAATTTTGTGTATCAGGACAACGCTCTAACCAACTGAGTTGCCTGGCCAGGGCCGAGTAAATTATTTGTGATGATTTGATGGTCTCTTTGCATATGAATGGAAATGTCTTCCTATTAAGAATTGGGTTTTTGTTGTCAATAGTGTGTAGGGCAGATCCCTGAGACATATAAAAGGCAGGTACTAGACAGAATAATACAGAGTTGTACCTAACTGTTGAGTTGAAGTTGCCTCCTACTCCTTATTTGCTTAAGGAAGACTAAGCATTATATATGTCAGCACAGCTTACTAAAAAACTACCTCATAAAGAGAGAAACGGATACAACATGTCTTTCCTAATGTCTTCCAGGGTCCCTCAATGAATGGAGAGGCAGATCCAGGATTTCATGTATCAGCACCATTACCTTTATCATGTATATAATCCCTTCTTTCTGATACTGTCAAGATTTTAAAGGGGGCTTATGGTTTGAGTTAGAGAGAGCAGGCAGCTCAGGCATACCACACAGAGTTGTTAAATCTCAGAGGCTTCAGATTGCTGGGCTCCCTTTAAGTTTTGGAAGCAGATCACTCCTAGGGAATGCTATTAGGAATCGGCTTCATGGAGGAAATGTACCTTTGGGGCAGTCGCTTTTGAAGCTGAGAGAGGATAATAGGTTGGTGAACTGGAGGGGAAGTTGCTCCAGGGTTAGAAAATAACGGCAGTGAGGAGGTGGCAGGCCTGTGCAGACTCTGACTATAATGGTTCTGTAGTCGGACCAAGTGGTTCTCCAGATCCAGCTCAATTTTCCCTTGAGTGCATTTTCCTGAGTTTGGACAAAGCCTGGGGACCCTCTTGTGGAGTATCTATCTCTCTGTGCCCTGATGGTGAGGGCTGCACTATTATCTCGGTCAACTGCCCATTTCTTTTGGGTCTGAAAGGAATAGTTTAATTTTCATCAGATTTTAGAGAGTTGGGGCTTGCAAACAAACAAAAAAAAGTATTTGTAAAAAAAAGTGGTTCTTTTCTCTTTTCACACAATTCGAGGTCCCATATCTGGTGGATAAATCAGAATAGAAGTTACCCCTGGAAGTAAAGATAGCAGGTGTGAGGGTAGAAAGGGAGGAATGAATAGCTGTCCCATCTGTGCTTTGCCGAGTGGGAAGTTGGAATGTAGGTATTGGCAGAACAAGACTTAGGTAAGAGAGAGCAGAAAGAGGGGCAGTCTGACTGAGGGTTATTTTAGGAAGAGCATATCAGAGCAGCTTTCACCCACTTGGGAGATGAGAGGCCTCCGTGGGAGAACTGGCACAGCTCAGCAGGCCCACCTCAGGCTCCGTGCAGACGAATGTTTTTATTGCTTAACAACATTGAGTCACCTTGTTAAACGTCATCCCTAATATGGAGGTGGACTTACTCCTTGCCCCCAAGCTACTGAGAGCCTTAGTTAGGAAGACACTGACACACACACAGGTACCTATAGCACAGAAGAACAGTGTTGCTGTCATTCAATTAAGTGGCTTTGCAGCTGGAATGATGTTATCTTCCTGGGAGTCCCCTGCCAAAGAGTTAAACCAGGTGAGAAGAAACTTGAACTTCCATGTGGCTGTAGTACTCATAGTACTACATTTTGAGGGAGACTCGCTTCTCAACATAGGTTTCTCAACATAGACGAGAGATAATGGTTCTCCCCCTCCATGTACTTTAATGTGTTTTTTCTTCCCTCCCTTCATCCCTCCCCCTCCCTTTCTCCCTTCTCCCTCCCCTCGCTCCCTCCTCCTCTTTCTCCTTCCTTCCTCCCTCCCTTCCTTCCTTCCTTCCTTCCTTCCTTCCTTCCTTCCTTCCTTCCTTCCTTCCTCCCTCCCTTCCTTCCTTCCTTCCTTCCTTCTTCCCTCCCTCCTCCCTTCCTTCCCTCTCGGCTCTCCCCTCCCCCTCCCCTCCCTCCTACATCCTTTCTTCCCTTCCTCCCTTCCTTTCTCCCTCCCTTCCTTTCTTACTCCCTTCTTCCCTCCCCCCCCCATCTCTCTCTCATACTTTGTTGAGATCATAAGAGTGCTTAAGTAGGTGCATTTCTAATGCCACTGATTAAGTCTTAGAAGCCCGTGAATGTGCTGACTAAAAAGTCCAGAATGCTTCCCGCACCAGGCAGAGGGGGACAAATAAATGGCTCCAGTTTCAGTTTCCGTGTCAGCTCGAATTCTGTGCTAAAAGAGCGCATCTGCTCTTTATTTTACAGATGAGGAAATTTAGTCCCAGAGAGGGAGCGATTTGCCCCTTCCCCTGAGAGCAGCCGGCAGAGTCGACAGGAAAATCTGGGTCTTCTGATGCAGCCCAGTGCCTTTGCCGGGATGTCACACTGCTTCCCTCATTATCTTGAGATTTGCTGGAGCCACAGGACTGCATCATGCTTGTGCATATGTGGATTTGAGGGCCACAGCTGAATTAACTCATCATGTCAGTCTCAACCGTGAGCCTGTTTCTGCCCCACGCGGTAAATCGTCACTCCTGTGGCCTCGGAACTGGGTGCCTGGAGGGTGCGATCACCTGGACCGGAGCTCCTTGCCCAGCCGTGTGCGCCGCTCTGCCTGCACTTGTCCCGAGGCGGGGGCTGCGGGGTGGAGCCCGGCGCACACGGGTACAGGCACGCAGCCCGAGCCAGGCCAGCCGGTGTGAGCCCGTTGAGCGCTATTCATGTGGACTCCACACAGTTTTTGACAATCCGGGATGTAGTTGGAAGGCAGACTCAATTCCGTTTTAAGAACTCTTGTTTGACCTGCTCTGAGAGCGAGAAGGAGGGGCATGCCCAGGCCTCCCGTGATGAGATGAGGATTTCCGGGGGTTTTCTCCCGTCAGATGGGCGCGACCCTTCAAATTCATGACACCGCTTACCTGACTGGCTGGCAGATTTACTGTGATGGATTTTATTGATAAGCAGCCGAATTTAAATCTTTCAGTGATGTCATGTGATTGCTTCAGGGGACCCACACCATTTCAGGCCCGAACTGCATCAAGTAATTTCCCAGGCTCTGCGGGATGTGGAGTTGTTCGGTTGCGGTGGGTCACCCTCCATATGTTCTCATTCTAATACCAATGCAGATGTATCAACAGAATTAACTGCCTTTACGGCTCCAAATAGCAGCCATGGAAAATAATCGCTTTTCGAGTGAAGTGCCCTAGCCCCTCTCACTCCGGTTACGCAGGCCTCATTCACAGCCCGCCCTGATTTTATGCCCTGGCCCATCCTTAGGAAAGAAAGCCCCCATTACCTTAGCAGTGATCCCTAATTTTTCAAGGGGCCAACCAAGGTTTGCTTCGGTTGCTTTGCTATAGATGCCTGATCTCTCAAAGCCCTGTGAGGGGAACAACACACTCTGTTTGGCTGCCCGAGGCATGTTAGCCCCAGGAGTTGGTGCTGTTGATTTGCCTGCACTGGCCCTTCCTGTCCAGCCTCTGGGGTTACTCATTTCCTTCTCTGCTCCCACCGGTCCCAGGTACCGGTTGCTCATTTGGGTTTATTGCCTAGGAGAGGTATGGGCAGGTGGGAATTACAACACATTTGCCTCTGGTACTTTCTTCTCCCACTGGAGGGCGGGCATTAAAGAGGAGGAGGGGAAGATGGAGAGCTAGCTGTGTGTAGAGCCAGAGGGAGAGGGGGCAGAGCAGGCAAGGGTGACGATTACCCGTTCGTTTAGCCGGATGTTAAAAAGCACTAGGAGCAGGTAACTGAAAGCAGGCTTCCTCTCCATCCCTACAAGGCCCTTTCCTCCTCCTCACTGCCTCGGGCCCTTAGAGTTTCTCTTTCCTGCCTGGTTTCTATAAATTACTAGCAGTTATTACCTCAGGTATATATTGAATTAAAAATATGTTTTCTGTAGGCTGGTCTGGAAACCTAATCACCATTTATGATATTGTTTCTATGGGAAGCTGTATTCTGAGTTCCAAATAAATTATGAACATTCCTTAGGAATATGAAACATCTGCACGGTTAGGTAAGTAAATAAACCCTTTGTTTCGAGGTCTTGTTAAGTTTGTACTTCCTTTTAGAATGTAGAGTTGTGGCAGATAGATTTGAAGATATCAGAAGGGTAAAGAGCATATTTTTTTCTGGCATTACATCTCATTTGCTACCTCCGCATGCTTCTAAGATCTCTACATTTTCCTTCTGGTGTCTTTCAGACCATGTTTTGGTCTTTGGCTAATTGCACTTTCAGAATATAATGTATAACTGGGAACTTGCTTTTAAAGTGCTATACAGAGTTTTCTCATTTTAGGAAACATTTATTTTTTTCTTGGCTGACTTCACTAAATACTGTAAACTCAAGAAAAGCTCTATAGTTGCAGATCTGGTATCGATTATCATTAATTCTTCCCTTTATGACTTTTCCACTTAAATACACATTTAGAAACAAACCAAATAAACATTAAATAGCATAACTAGATTCTTGACTTGGGTGGTCCAGTTAGTTTTAACATGTGCTTAGCTTTCAAAGGTGGTTCTAAAAACATTACATTTGACCAACCCATGAAATGATTCCAATAGATTTTTTTATTTTTAAATTTTAAAATGTATTAATTCATATATCTTAAAAAAAACATTGGATTATTTATAATTTTAGTGCTATGCAAAATAAGTGAAAAGGTACCTTTTTTTTCCTCTCCCAGTTTGTCCCGTAAAACCTGCTTGACTGCGTTTGCAACTGTGTGACTTTGGGCAAGTCACTTAACTCTGAGCTTCGTGATGGGGAAGATACACTAGTTTCTGAAATGCTAGGATTGTGCAATTCTGTGAATTGAAAAGTTGGTATTTAAGAGAATCACATGAAGCAGAAAGTATACTATTTATTCTGCAATAGAAGTGGGGAGGTGGCAAGTTCTGGAATGATCAGTAAAGGTCTAAAAATAGCATACAATCCCGAGCCTCTTTTCCAAAGCCAGTCCTTATTTATTGCCCTGTTTATTGGACTGTGCATGTGGTTGGGAAAATAGATGGGGCATCTGGAAAATATTTTTAAAATTTATGGGCAGAGACTATGCCTCAGCACCTTAAATATAGGGTGTCCCAAACAAATGTATACACACACTTTGAATAATTGTAAAGGCAGTGCTTATTAAAGTACATTTCATTTTCAAAATTGAGCTATCAGCTGTTAGAGTGTACAGATATTTTGGGGGACACCGTGTATTATATACAAAGATTGGCGATACTGCCATTAAATGCAATGCTAACTACTTGAATTAGCCCCATTAGGACCGTTTTGGACTTGGATTCGGCCCAATTGTGTTTTGGTGGTTTCTGGATTGCGTGTTAGAAATCAGCTTCTAAGAGAATCTTTTACTCCTACAGGTTGACATTTTGCTTCTAACTCCCCAGTTCAGAGAGAAGTCCTTTCCATTTTTGTTTTTGTTTCTCTTTCACATCTTTTGGTGATTGTCTCTGCTCTCCCTTTCTAGTGACCCATTGCCCCACATACAGTGAGAGCTTCTTTGGGGGTAATTAGTTGTCCTGAGTTACCTCCATTCAGGGTGCTTAACTGGTTTCGTTGAGTGAGAATTGGGGATTAGACGGTGATCTCGTATAACCATTGTAGAGAAGGTGGTTATCTAGAGAACAAAATATATTACATGTTAAGAAATGATTGGCACTTTAACTTACCTGTTTTCAAAATCAGACATGGACTGTGACTGAAATCTGGTTCCTGCAAGCAGGGCCTGGGGCAAGCCATTCTGAATTGTCACAGGGGCAGCTCCTCAGCAAATGCTAATGGCACATGAAAGAGAAGCGACTGCAGGGTTTCATTTAGGTTGCTTTGATTACTCCTAACAGGTTTTTAATATTACACCAACACTTCATCGGAAACCAACAATGTTTCTCAGCACTCTCTAGAATGGAAGGTTGTCTGTTTTGTCAATATCTCCTGTAAGTAGGTAGCTCTTTGCTAAGAAAAACTTTAGCAGGAGGGAGTTAGGAGCTTTTCTTCCTATTTGTCCCAGGATGACGAGGGCGGGCAGACATCCTATTTTTAGCATTCCAGGACCCTACGCAGTGCTTGGAATATAGTGGGGACTTCCTGTTGTTGGGCTTCCTGTTGGATTGGATTCCTGAGGACCCTGCAGGAATCTTCATCTGGAACTTTTATAAAATCTCCTTGGTTAGGGAAGGCAGAGAATAAAATGAAACTTGTCCCTTTTGTCCTGTTATAGCTTCAGAAATGAGGGTCCCCTGCCCCTTACAACAAGTAATAATGTGTTTTTTTTTAAACTGTAAATTCTGAGTAAGTGTTAAAAAGTTTATGATTTAATATTCACACTTAGTAATAGTTGATGAGAGAATTAAAAATACTATTAAATCCTACCTTTCAGTACAGGCTAGTGAAGGCTGGTTAAATCTTTAGAATTCAAAGAAAAAGGCAAAATTCAAGACGCTGTAGCTGCCTTGTTAGGACCACAAGTTGCTTAAAGCAGATGAGAGTTTGGCCACATCTATTCTGTCTTTTTGGAGGTGATTGGATGGTTTTAAAAAACAAAACAAAACAGAATTTGTTCTTACCTCCACTGAGAACTTCATTGCTTGGGTCTTTTTCTGCAAGTTCTATGGCGGTATTGTGGCCATTACTTTGCCACCCTCTTGCTTGACTTGGTATTTTTAGGCTTCTCAAGGGTTTATCGTTCTACCACCTAGGCATCTTCCCTTCTCGTCATTCCACTAGCTGCTTCTATACTGGAACTGATGTTAGAGACACAGATCTGTGTAGTTATTTCTATGCCTTGGATACCTTTGGTGCTTAGAGGCAAAGCCTGTGTTTGTCAGTTGGTGGTTTAGACAAGTTACAGGTAAAACACTATGAAAGCCTCTGTCTAGATTCTTATCTCTCGTTCCTGCAGCAGCAGACGGAGAGAAATGAAGTCGAGCAGCCTTTGTTTAAAGAGGGGGAGATGCTGGTGTCTAGAGCAACTCAAGCCACTGAAGCAGAATAGAGGCTGGCGGTGGGGAAAGACATCATAAAGCTTTGCATGAACAGCTAACATGTGAATATAGGTTTAGTGAAATCTTACTATTTCTGAAAGACCAAAACACGCCATCCTGGAATGTGAAGGTGTGGGTTTCATAAATTAAATAGAATTAAATCTTCAGTGCACCTGAGGTCCAGGATGGGTTGGTCAAGACAGAATAGATGTGAAACATGATCTCACTTTAAATGTTTCCATTTGTTGTATGTGCTCGGTTTGTTTTATAATATCCAGATGTGAAGTCTAAAGGCTGACAAAAGGTCTGTTGTGAGACAGCAGTGTTTCCTTGCTATGGACTAGTTTAAGGGCATCTAACTGATTGGGTGACTTATTTTCAGACAACACAAAGCCACCTTGTGAGGGGAGAGTTGGGAAGGGTACATGTGTTCCGAGCCAGGTTAGCCTGGAGCCATCTGTAGTTGCCTGAAGCTTGGAAAAACTGGAAGAAGCCATTGCTCAATATAAACTTATGCAAACCTGTTCCTCAAATTATGCTGAAGTGGCTTTGTCAGCTCGCTGCTTAACAATCCTGCAGTTTTACAAGGAAAATGATCTGGGTTAGAGAAATTATTCATTGTATTTTAGTCCGTTTAGCTCAATTTTAACTGTTAGTGGAGAAATTGATAGCTAAGCAGGAGTAAGAACATGAAGTCACTTATCTAGAAATTTCTGTAAATCATTATTGCAAACAAAAGAGCTAGTTACTTTGGGGCTTGTCATGAAGTATTAGTTTTGACTCTATCATCTTGAGTCATCCTTTCGAATTGAAGATCTAGAGTAAACACCACCTACAAGGATTTGACTACAGTAGTTGGTTTTGACCCACAAATAATTGTGTTAACAAAATTATGTGAAAGCTTTTCTATGACTTACTGCAGCAAGCCTGAAATACTCACTGTGCTACCCACTGGCACTTTGAAGACAAGATTGGCATCCTCCTGCTTTTGGGGGGCTCTTGGTCTCTTCCTACCACTACTCGACTAACACCCCCTTCCTCAGTGAAACACACTATGGAAATGCAAGAGGGCATAAAGCTCCTGGCACACAGTAGGCACTTAGTAGACACTTGATAGGCAGCTGGTAGTATGTGGCAGCACGCATGGATGAGTTCTGAAGTAGATGGTGAGTGATGCTAAATGTTTTATTCACCAGCCCAAGTTACAGCGCGCAGCTCAGGCTCGCACAATATGATCCTGGTAGGATAGCTGCAAGCATTTACTGTTCTTTTGCAGACTCGGCTTGGGCGGGGGAAGGCATTGCAGTAGAGTTTGAATCTTGATCCTTGTTGTCCTTCCCCCAGTATCACCACTTTGAAGGCTTTTGTTGTCTGAGGAAAGTTGTCCTCTTGGCCTTCTTACCCAATTTTGGCAAGGGATCAACGGATAAGGCTAGTGCCCCGAAGAGCTCATACAACTTCACTGGTATCAGGGCACTGATTACATGCAAGCAATCCCCGCACTAAGAGCTTTAAAAATGAGATTTTTCTTTGAAATTTAAAAGAAAGTGGAATAAAAATGTGCTTGCTTTTCAACATAGATTGATTAGCTGGCATGGAGGGAAGACTGGCCTTTGAAATCTATAGGCATCACGTTGCAGGCCTGACCCCGCTGACCCTGGTAGATTAGTAATGGTCTACGCAGCCTGCTCTGTCAGCACGTCTGGCAGGGCATGCACAGATGGTGCCAGTTGGAGAAAATCACTGCTGATCGCCGCACTGCAGCCTTGCCTTGGCCGGGCAGCCTGGGGAGGAGGAGCTGAGACGGGGCTGTTTACAGACTTGTTCCTGCCCGGTGCTGCTGGAACAGAGCGCTGGGGATGCCAGCCCGGTTTAGGATGCCTTTGCTGATTGTGACTTCAGTAAAGCTTCCTTGTCGGTGTTGAGGCCTTCCTGCACCATTGAGCAGCTGGGATTTTTACAGGGTCTGTGGCCTTGGGGTTGCTCTGAAAGAGAATTTGAAACTAGAACTGATCTCATTCCAAGGAGTCAAGCATAATGCAACACTTGTTTTCCTAGAGTCAGTCAGCCTAAGGAAAATGGGAGTAGCCTGGAAAGAGGTTTGGGGAGCGGGGGGAGTCGTCTTTAGCGTTTGAGTAATCAACTTAACCCAGGGCTAAAAAGAATTTTATTATAGAAAGCAGCATCCGTGACCTCTGTCCTTCCAGCCGCCACCGGTTTCTGGTTGTCAAGTGGCGCCCTGAGAGTTTATAATCAACACTCCTTGTGTGGCTCAGCTCAAGGAATGGTGACCGCTCCCCTAAGATAGGGAAGGAAAGGCCCTCATTAACATAGAGCCCTCGTCTGAAACATTGGCTCGGCAACATTGAACTGAGCTGAAACTGTAAGCCTGCTCTTCCGAACTAGACATTTTATTCTTTGAAAATTCTACTTGCAGTTGCATTGCAAGCTCATTGTTAAGGAAACGTTCCCTCCTGAGATGCCTCCATCTGAGCTGTACTGGAGCAGGTTGAGGAAAGGGGGAAAGAAGACTGATGTTGAACGGAAGATGGAAGACATGCAGGTGTCTGTGACTGCGGAGGGTCCCTCCCTCCACTGGTGGACTGTCACCATTTGCAACTTTATTTTGTATGCTTCCCGGGCACAGCCGTGCTATTTAAGTATTCTCTGCAACTTGTTACTATTTGACTGACTTTTGGGGTTCCTTTTGGGTTGTTTTATGAAAAGACGATGTTTTCCTTCTTGAAGAACTTCCCTTGGAGATGCTGCTGTCGTGAAGTGAAGCTGCTTTTTTAAAGCCGTCACTTTGGAAAGGTTTGCAGCGGGTTCATAAAGGAAACGAGTTGTTTCTCTCTAAAGATAGGAGGGAACAGATCCTGTTCAATACTTGCTAGTGCTTTTGGGAGACAGAGGCACAGCCCAGAGGAAGAGCTGAGAGAGCAACAAGCACACTGGCTAACCTCACAGGGCGGGCACACTGACATGCAGCATTGCGCGCTGGAGTTGGGAAGACAGGCGCTCAGAAAGCACATGTAACTCCGAGAGAAGCACACCTCTTCCCGGTCAGTAGAGCACAGCTTTGGCGGGATGGCTGGCCTCATTGACAGGTGTGAGGAGGAAGAAGACAGACCTCAGGATGTCTCCCCAGGGTGAGGTGGGAGAAATCGGTAGATGATGAAATGCGTTGGCAAGAGGAAGATGAGGGGTTCAACTGTGAGCAGTTTGTACTCGAAACATCCATTCAGTCTTTGGATATCTGGGTCAGGTTTTGAGCAGGGCGGTCTCGGGTAGAGAGAGAAATTGAGGATTTTCTTTTCTAACTTATACAAGAGTTTATTTGAGCCAAATTGATGACATATGCTGGGGAGCAAGCTCTCAAATGCTCTCAGAAATTGGGGAGTTGTTGACCCATAGCTGGTAAGGAAGCCTCAGACGTGAGTCAGGTTGTACAGAGAGCTAGGAGAAATGGGAGTGACCGAAATTCAGGGGAGAATGAAGGGCAAACTAGGATTCTCCTCCCACTGGTATTTGAACAGTGCTGTGTATTTGCCTAGAGAAGATGAATAACAAAAATTACTTAGTGATTGATTGTATCAGGATCATTCTTAGGGTTTAGGAAAATTTATAACAGTCTTTGGAAATGAAGAAATAAATGTTCGAAAATAACCCTGGAGTAGAATTTTGGAGGGCTTTGGTCTACTTCACAGATGCTCTGTCATTTGAAGTGGATGCCAAAACTAACTAGAAGACGGATAGCTGAGGGTCTGTAGTTCACGAAGCCAGCATCTTCTAGTTTCTTTAGTAGCAGGAGCAGGAAGAGCAGGGGGACGAGAGGGCAGCAGAAGCCGAGAATAAAGCCTGGTCAAGCGGCCACATCAACCCAGCTTGGCAGACAGGCCTACTGGTTTGGGTAATTATACTGGTGCCTGCTGTATGTATGCCTTTTCCACTGAGTTTAAAAAAGGCTTTCCTCTAACTACCGGGTCTCCGCGAAGTTGGGCCACTTTTGCCCTTGGTGGTTTTCTCCTGTGGAATCTTTGCTGTGTCTGTGCTCTCTGTGGTGTCTGCTGACTCCACGCGAACACCCTCAGCCCTGCTCTTTCACAGCTCCTGCCCGGCTCCTCCTCCTGCCCCAGCTCAGAGAAGGTTCCTGAGGACATGCCCTTTTGAAAGAGCCCAGCAGAAAGCATGTGACTGCATGGCTAGGCTGGCACACGCACACGTGGACTTGACCAAAGCCTTGTCTTTTTCTATTTTTTCCCCTCTCTTTTCTCCTCCTTTTCTCCCTCTTAGTACTTTTGGTATAAATAATTTGTAACAAACCAAAATCAATAGGAATTTTGTGGCCAGGCTCATAGCTAGTGGCGAGGGCTTATTAACCCTGGGACTGCCATTGGGTTAGTACTTTTATTTTGAATAGAACTCCCTTTTTACACTCACATTGGCCACCAATTCTATTGTAAGTATTCTAATTCTGAGAATGACATAGAAAGAAGATACACCTGAAGACTTTAGGGAAATGGATCCCAAAAAGAATTTTGTACTTTTTACTATGTATATCCCTCCTGTACATAATCCCAGAATAAATATCCAAGAGACTTTTCATTTTCATCCATAGATGGGGCTTTGCTAATGTTGTTTTCTGGGAGAAGGTATTTATAGGCCCAGGTTAATAATGCACTTTGGCCCTCTGATATTTATATTATCCCTTAGAAGGGGAAACAGTGCATTGAGAATAGGCTATCCTAAATATTTGCAGTTGGAAATACTTCTGGCATTTATTTAAGTTTTCGTTGCCTTAAAACTCCATTCTGTTCTTCATAAATTTTTTCTCTTTTTGCTTCAGAGAGTGTTTAAAAAAATACTCATCACCCTAGCCAGTTGGGCTCAGTGGATTGAGAGTCCATCCAAGAAATGAAGGGTACCAGGTTTGATTCTGGTCAAGAATAACCTCGGTTGCAGGCTTGATCCATGGCCCCTAGCTGGGGGCGTGCAGGAGGCAACCAATTGATGTGTCTCTCTCACATCAGTGTTTCTTTCTGTCTCTTCCCCTCCCTCCCATTCTCTCTAAAAATCAATGGAAAAATATCCTCGGGTGAGGATTAACAACAACAATACAATATTCATCCACAGCCTTCTCTCTTTTTTTATATTTCAATTGATTTCAGAGAGAAAGGGAGAGGGAGAGATAGATAGAAACATCAATGATGAAAGAGAATCATCTATCGGCTGCCTCCTGCATGCCTCCTAACCTCCTAATGGGCATATGCCCTGACTGGGAATCTAACTATGACCTCCTTGTTCTTAGGTTGATGCTCAACCACTGAGCCACACTGGCTGGGCCACAGTCTTCTTTATATAAATATTAGGTAATGATAAAAGTTAAGTTCGGCCTTTTTTTTTTTTCTTCTGCTTACCAGGTACTGGGTATTATGCTAACTTCTGGAATGCAAAGTTGAGAAAGAAATGGCCTGTATCCTCAAGGAGCTTAGAGTCTAGTGGTGGTGAGTGCTGACGTAAATAGATGTTTTTAGTACAGTGGGGGAAGAGCTGTGGGAGTATAACTAATCCATTCTTGGGGGCTGCTAGCAGGGGCAATTTTGGGGAAATACTCTCATTGGATCTTATAGAATGAGGTGGAGTTCATCTAATCTATGAAGAGTGGCATGTTTTCTCGTCAGAGGGGTGATCTGAGTTTTAAATATCATGGGATAGGCAGATAACTACAATCGTCCTGTATTGTTCAGTGTTGGTGAGTTCTAAGAGGGGGAAGGGAACCCGAGGGAAGGCAAGGCTTGAGAGCAAAACCAAGGTCAGGTCTTTTAAGTAGGGTCCATATTTAAGCAGATGATATGTGTGTAATAGTAGATTACTCTTCCAGTGGTATAGAGAATGGATGGAATTGGGAAATGGGAAGAGACTTGCAGTCGGGAATTTAGTTAGGTGCTTAATGCAAAACAGGATGACCTGAAATAAGTCAGGGACATTAAGGATAGTCAGGAGGGGAGGGAAGGGTGTGAGAAATACTTGGAGATGAAATTGTAGGACTTCGTGTTCCTTGTGATTGGTGGTTATGGTGTGGTGCTTGTGTGTGTGTGGAGGGGGTGGGGGTGGGGGGGTGGTGATAGCAGGTGATGGTGGGGCTCTCCTTTCTCCAGCTGAAAGGACTGGGTGCATATCACCAGCTGTAATTGAGAACAAAGAGGAAGAGCAGTTAAGTGGGGATATCAATTGTGAGTTTGTATCATTAACATATTTTCTAAACATTCTCAAACTGCATCTAGCTAGGGTCAGTTTTACTTCTCCTTCATGTGTACGTTCAAACCAGGCCGTGGAGACTTTGAAAACTCAGGACTGTGAGAGTTACTGTATGTATTGGGCCTTTATTCTAGAGACGTGAATTTAGGAGAATTGGAGCTGCCTTGTTCTCATGAATTTGAGGACTTTCCACATATAATGCACTATAAAGCCTGTCAGCTCTATCTTTGCAATATATTCAGTTTTTGATTGCTCCTTAGTGTTCTATTGTATAACCTGCTCACTCCCTTGATAGTCTGTTCTCTACAAAGCATCTAAGACGGGCCTTTTGTTACATACATCCGATGATAATACTCTCTGCTTCAATCTCCAATGACTTCTCATTTCACTGAAAGTAAAAACAAACCAACAACCCCTAGAACTGTAGTTTGGGTTCCCTAGGACATGGACTTTGAGTCTGAGATTTGTTTGCAGGAGTTCATTGAGGAGTGCTCTAGGGCAGCGGTCGCCAACCTTTCGGACCTCATGGACCACCAGTGACCCGCGGACCACCGGTTGGCAACCACTGCTCTAGGGAACAACACTTGTGAGGGGGGAGGGAAGCAGGGTTGGTTAGAGGGAGAGGTTGAGCTGTGAGGCAGTTACAAGAGAAGCCGCAGTTGACACTACAGTGATTGCTAAGCTTGGATGACTCTTCAGACATATCCCTGTTACCCTTCATTGACCAGTCACTGGATGTATCCAAGGAGGGTTATAAACTCCCATAAGGCAGTTTCCTTTGTCATGCAGGGCCTTGAGAAGGACTCAGCTGGAGCTCTCAGCAAGCAGCATTTCCAGCAATTGGGGGAATAAGTGTCTTGGTCCTCAAGGAGCATCTGGATGGGAGGTCATAGTACCCATGATACGTGACCTGCGAGACTTTGCATGGTCTGAATACTTACTCCTACCACTTCTGTAACCTCAATTACTACCATTTTCTTTGTTCACTTTGCTATAGCCACTTTGTCAAGATATCTTATGATATTATACACATTCAGTTAGACTTTGCCTGTGTTTCTCATGGGAATATAATCTATGTGAGGATAGGGCCTACTTAGCATTTGTGTGTCCTTTGATTATGTATCTTCAAGTGTTTTGAAAGTTGTTTTTGGAGAAGATATTCCATAAAGTGGTGCTTTTCTTTAGGAAAAGTAAACATTCAAAGATTTAGAAGTGTGAATGGAATATAATTTAGGTGGCAGTTAATATTTTGATCTTATTATCATAGAACTTTTTAAAATAGGTGAATTCATCCAGGGCATTTTACAAGTAATGAGATTTAGAAAAAGTCTTTATACAGGTCCTGGTTTTCAGGACTAGATCTATTGTATAAAATAATGTCAACCTATTGTACCTTTTAAGGGTGTAGTAGTTTTTCATTGCAGTATAACCTTACTTTGGACAAACTTCAGTTGAAATAGATATGCATTCATCTGAAGGCAGAAATTATGCTATTATTAATAATTCAGAAGAGTTTTCAGTTAAGCATTAACAACAACATTTCCTTTGGCTGTGATCTGACTGCTTGAGCTCATAATAATATTGAATTATTTTTTTAAGATAAAATTAAACCCCAGATAATTAGAATGCAACAATTTCAACTCTTTAATCAACATATGCTGTCTTTGACCATCTCTCTTAGGAGAAAGATATATGATAGTAAAATATATCAAAGAGTCCAATTTTTGTGTGTCCTTTCCCAGGCATATCCTGGGATCTGTATACAATTGGCCCAGTGTTCTGTGACAACATCATCACAGTTCACTACATTAAACATTCTGATTCAAAAACATAATCTTGCACTACTTGAAAGCTCTTTATTATCAAGGACAGATGAAATTTAGTTCATTACATGGAAATATGGACTAATGACTACATTTCCTAAAGATCTTGGTGATAACTACAGAAAGGCTTCCTTTTATTAGGTGGGAGATTAATTAGGTAATGTGTACTATCCCTCCTAACTCTGATCCCTCCCCCCAACCAGAAGGCCTGAACCATAAATAGTTTTCTGCTTAATCTTTAGTGAATCAGAAACTCAGTTTATTAAAATACTTCATTCAACCTATGAGTCTAATAATACATTTAGTGCATGTACTTTTGGTTAGAGGGATCTTTAACATTTAGTGATTGTAGAAAGGGGAATGAGGCATTTTTATTTCCTGGAGCAATTGTTGATGCTTCCGCATTGCAGGCAAATAGAGTGATTCCTCAGGCTCCCAGAGATGTTGAAGGTATGTGTACTACCTGCTTCCTTCATTTTGCATGTTATTATATGTAAAAAACAACAAATGTGGTGTTACTCTGAGAGATTTTATCTACTTGTATTTTTCATTTTATTTATTTATTTGCTAGGGAAATATATTTGCATCCAGCATACTTCAAAGTAGACCAGTCTCACTCTCGATACTTCACATTCACCCCTAATTTTTTTTTTAAAATAAAAAGGCAATTTCCCACTTCAGACTCTATTTATTAAAATCACATGACTTGCCAGACACACACTACTCAGTGGTGGTATTTGAGCCTCAAATCAATGAGCAAATATTGATGCAACACACATGCCACATGAACATGACACCATCTGGGGTTCTGTACAAGATTTATACAGGAAGACAGAGCATCTCTGCCTTTACATGCCTCAAAAGCTAATTAATAAAAGACTGGGAAGAAAAAGCAGAAAAAATATGAACCATAGCCCTTCAACCAACGTTCACAGTTGCTAGTGCAGTAGTATCATCATTCATTGATTCATTGAGTATTTGCTGAGTGCTCTGCTACTTGTCAAGAGATGTGCTGAGGGCAGGGGATAAAGGGGGAATGTGATACAATCCTGGTCCTCTCAGAGCTTCCAGATGGGCTTTACTGTCTTTGACCATATACTTAGTAAGAGGAAAGGTTCATCTTTAGTGATTTCGAAATGAGTGAAGTAATTATATAGACTACATATGAGTAAATTATCTGGAAGGTTTAATATCTGACTATTGCAGGAGAGTACTCTTTATCAGTAGTAACTGGTGGATTTGCCTATGGGTTTCTGGATTGTGGGAATATTTCTCTGTATGTGTGTGTTTGTAAATAAGGAAGGCAGTCTTGAGAAGAGAGAATCATATTTATAAAACTCCCAAACCCAATATGATTCTCTCTTCTCAAGACTGCCTTCCTTATTTATCAAAGCACACCAAAAAAAAATTATATATATATATATATATATATATATTAAAGATATATATATAAATTAAATATATATTAAAATATATATATAAAAATTAAAAAATTAAGACAAAGCACGCAAAAAAATATATATTTTTGCGTGCTTTGTCTTTATTTTTTAATTTTTTGTTTGTTAATTTAATTTAATTTATTTTTTCACAACATACAAATTAAATATATTACAAGGTTGTAGATACAAAATAATTAGCCATTTACATGCAATAAACATTAATATTTCAAGAAAAAAGATTTTAAATACAAAATTACCAAAACTGTACAAACATAGTATAATATCACAAAAGTTGTAGAAAGAGACATGAGTTGCAGTTGTGAAAACATAATACAATATACAAACGATGTATTATAGAATTGTACACCTTAACCCTATATAATTTTACTAGAGGCCCAGTGGATGAAAATTCATGCACTGGAGGGGGGTGGTCCCTCAGCCCGGCCTGTCCCCTCTCACAGTCTGGGAGTCCTCAGGGGCGGGAGGCGACCTGGCGATCAGGGGAAGGCGATGTCTCCATCACACCTCTGCTGCTGCCACTGCTGGTAGCACAAGCCTCGGCCAGCCCTGGTTACCTGAGCCTCGGGTGGCCCTGGGCAGCTAGGCAGCTGCCATCTGAGGCTTGCCTGCACCTTGGGCCAGCTCTGGGCAGCTGGGGGGCTGAAGGGACTGGGGGACTCCGGAGGCAGGCGTGTGGAGTGGACTGGGGGACTGGGCACCGCCATCTTTGAGGGTGTGGCAGTCAATTAGCATATTCCCTCCTTATTGGCTGTGGGTGCCAACATCTTTGCGATGATGTGAGGGTCAATTAGCATATTCCCTCTTTATTAGATAGGATTAACCAACTAGAGGCCCGGTGCACAAATTTGTGCATGGGTGGGGTCCCTCTGCCTGGCCTGCGATTGGGGCCAGGGGGGCCGACTGGAGGGAGGGACTGTGGGAGGTTGGCTGGCCGCCCCCCTCTCCCCCCACCCAGTGATCGGGGCTGATGGAGGGTGTAGCCGGCTGCAGAGAGGGACCATGGGAAGTTGGCCAGCTGGGGGGAAGGACCATGGGAGGTTGGCTGTGGGAGTGCACTGACCACCACGGTGCAGCTCCTGCATTGAGTGTCTGCCCGTGGTGGTCAGTGCACATCATAATGACCAGTTGGTCAGTCATTCAGTCGCTTAAGCTTTTATATATATATATAGATGTAATCCCAACAAAGTCAATAAAAAAGATATAAGCCTTATTCTTTCTATATCAGTATATTGTAGCATGGAGGATGTATATTCAGTTTGATTCATGATGATTGCTGATGAACTTGTGGGGGATTTCCATTATTTCACAAATAGTGCAGTGACTGCAGCATACATTCTTGGACATGCCTACTTTCATAGGTTTGCCAATGTATTGTTGGGATGGGTTCTCAGAAGTGGAAATTCTACATCAAAATGTTAATATATATGGAATTTTTCTAGAGAATGCTAACTTATTCATTGGAATTGTGTCATATTGCAATTCTGCCAGCAATGAAGAGAGTAACTGTACCCTACAGCCTTGACAAATATTATGTCTTCAAATTTAAAATTTTTTCCCAATCTGATGATTGTGAAATAGTATCTCAATGTGGTTTTAATTGAATTCTCTTATTATGAATAAAATTGATTTAAAAGACTCTATTGAGGGCCAGTTGTACGTTTGTTTGTTTTTGTTAATCCAAACCTGAGGATATTTTTCCAGTGATTTTTTTAGGGAGAGAGGAAGGGAGAGGGGAAGAAAGAGAGAGAAACATTGATGTGAGAGAAACACATTGATTGGCTGCCTCCTGCCCACGCTCCAACCTTGCCTGGGAATTGAACCCATGACCCTTGGGTTCTTGGGTCAACACTCTAGCTACTGAGCCACATGGGCCAGGACAGGGTCATTTGTGTTTCCTTTAGGCATTCTGAAAGACATTTGGAAATATTGAAAAAGCAAATCCAGAGTCAGTGACCTTAGAGAGCTTATCATGTAGCAGGGAGAAAGAAAAATAAACATGAAATGATATTGTGTAAGAAGTGCTCCAGTGGAGTTGGGTGAAGGTATTGTTCAAGAGGACTTCATGGGGGTGGTGGTGATAATTACATTCCATATAGTGTGTTCTTCTTTAACAATGTTGGCCAGGAGGAGTGCTCAGCAACCTGTACAACCTATACAATCAACAGTGGGGCCAAGGGGAGTGCCAGCAACTTATGCATGTAATGAAAGGGTTGATTGTCTGTAGAGAATTTTAAGAACAGTTTTTATTTTATTACTCTGTAGTGGGCTATTCTGAAGTAAGACGGGTAAACTACTCGTTCCCACACGGCAGCTTCAGGCCTGCCCCCACCCTCCCCAAGTGTGCCTCAGCTTTCTCTGGGTGGGGTTTGTCCCTTGGAGATACTTGAGCTTCTGAGACAATTGTCTTTCTGAGAGTAGAGCCTTCTGACTCAGTAATGATAATTTTACACATGTGTTCTATAAAATATATATATACTTTTTTGAAAAAGTCTTAACTTTGAATACACATATAATTCAAGACAACCCAGTAAAAAAGAATACATGTTTTCTATAACTCTCAGAAGTCTAAGAAGGCTTTTCTTCATTTGTTCAAAGCCAACATGATCTTTTAAAAAATCTGCTTGATCTTAAAATTTGATACTTTCTTGGGTCAACCTCATGTTCCATCACACTTCTGTTATCAAAGAATGACCTTTCATTTGTTGAAAATTAATTTTTATCAAAAATTGATCTTAGAATTCTACCATTTTTGTATTGAATGTTCTATTTTATTCCACCAGTTGGTTATAGTTATATGCTGGGTTTCATTATATATTTTTAGACTAAAAAAAAAATTTGACCTCTCTCTCTACCAGCCATCTGCCTCCCAGAATTCAAACTCAGTGATCATCATTCTCTGTTGAATTTTTATCAATATTTTGCCATATTTGGGACTATGGTAATTTTTACAGGCTAATAAGGATCTGTTACCTCGCTCTGCTTTTTGGGCATATGGAATGAGATAGGAAATGAGTTTCAATATCTAACACAAGCAAACAAAATCAGTTTAAGAATGCTCTGAATTCCCTAGGATAGATTTTCACTCCTTGGAGGCAATCACTTTTCAAATGGTACCTAATGTTGTGTGGATAGTCATACCCACCAGAGTAGCTTATTTACCCGACAGGATCTACACCACACCATTGATTTTTGTGGAGTAAATCATAACAGCCTATTAACATTCCATTATGCTGAGCATAGAACTAATAGGGGAGTGTCTGTGAAGTCAGACATCAGAAGTAGACTTCAGAAAGTACTGTTCAAAAAAGGATGAGATGGAAAACATCCACAGAGGCCAGTTGGTGCAACAGAGACTTTAAGGGAAGGTAACAAAGAAAACGGGCCACTTTCTAGTTAGGGGAATATTAATGGCAAATTTAATATATTGCTCACCTAATTTACTCTTCACCCAAAATCTAGCTGACTGGGACATGCTCACACCTTTTGAGCTTCCTCTAATTTTCTCTTATTAGGGTTTCAAGTATTTAGCTTAATTAATTGAACTAGAAAATGCAGGGAAATCATTTGAATGTGGTAACCTCATTTAATGCATTTATATTGGTGTGAGACCTGCTGAGGGCAGAAATGGGGGTGGAGACACAACAGTTAGGGACCAGAGACAGCATCCTGTGGAAATTCCTACAAAATAGGTTGGAGTTGCTCTGAGACTGTGAGGCACAGTAGAGCTCTGAGAACTACATGGAGGCATTTTCCTACTGCTTTAACAATTGTCTGTAGCCCATGTTGGATCTTTAACTGGCCTTGGAACGAAGGGGACAGGTGAGTTGTTTAGGAACTTTTCTCAATAAAAACTGGCATAGAAGGGAAAGCAGTTTTGAATGTGAGGATTTAGTTATATTTAGATTAGCTTGAACAAGTCTCTGTTAAGGTTTATTATGTACCAAATATTGTGCTAGACCTTGAGAGGTTTAAGACAAGTAAAATAGAATCTTTGGATTTTTACAACTCTGAAGGACCTGCATCCTGAAGGCTCTAGAACCTATTAGAAGCCTCAAAAGAACCCTGTGGATGTGTTAAATTAGTTTAAGGTAAATCTTACTTAACTCCTCATTCAGTCACCCATTAACCATTGTTTTGAAGGAATTGGAGAAGAAAATCAATTTCTTAAGAATATGATAAGGAAGGAGTGGTCAGACACGGAGGAGGATTCACTGGAGAAAAAAGGCGTCCAGAAAACTGAAAAGGGAAGGTTAATTTCCAGAAGGAAATGGTACGTCTAGCATATCACTTGCTACTCAGAATCCAAGTAAGATAAGCTCACAAACTGAGCAGCAGGGTGTGGAGGTAATTGGCAGCCTTCAGAAGAGCTGCTGAGGGGAGTGGTGTGGAGAAAGCCTGCTTGTAGAGGGTTGATGAGGGAAATTCAGAAGTAGAGGCCCTGGCCCGGTAGCTCAGTTAGTGTTGTCCCCATATGCCAAGGTTTCAGGTTTGGCTTTTGGTCACGGTACATAGAAGAAGCAACCAATGAATGCATAAATATGTGGAACAACAAATCGATGTTTCTCTCTCCCTTCTCTTTTTCTATATCAGTAAAAAATATGAAAATAAAGGCAGTTTCTTATAAGAGGAGTCTTTTGAAAGAGAAGGGGTGTGGGTGTGAGAGGTAAAGAACAGGACATAAGAATCAGACACCTCCCATACCATCAATTTGTAATTGTGATTTTGGACTAGTTATTTAAGCACTCTGGGCCTCAGTTTCCTTGTCTGTAAAACAAAGGCTGATACTACAAGTTACTACTTGAGTACTAAGTAGATTCCCAGTAGATCAATACCAGAGATACAGTGAAAATGTAGTAGTAATTTAGAAGAGAGAGCAGTTGCTTACAGAGTATGGACTAGTCCTACAGGGGGGCAAAAAGTAGGTGTATAGTTGTGAGTACTTGAAACACAGTTTATTCTTATATTCTTACTTATTAATTATTGTATTATTTTTCATATGAACAACTGTAAACCTTTTGCCTACCCTGTATTTCCTGCTCCATATTTTCAACTGTGGTTAAAAGGTAAAATTTACCATCTAATTTTTTTTCTAAGTGAACAGTTTAGTAGTGTTAAGTATATTCACATTACTGTACAACAAATATCCATAATCTTTTCATCTTGCAAAAGTGAAATGCTTACCCATTAAAGAATATTCCTCATTTCCCCTCTCTCCAGCTTTTGGAAACGACCATTTACTTTGTGTTTCTACGAGGTTGATGGTTCCAGGTACCTCCTGTGAGTGTAATCCTGCAGGATTTATCTTTGTGTGATGGGCTTACTTCCCTTATTTCAAACTCATTTTGAGGGCTGACTAACATCCCATTGTGTGGATATATCAGTTTTTACTTATCAGTTCATCTGTAGATCGTTATTTGTGTTTCTTTCACCTCTTGGCTATTGTGAATAATGCTGCGATGAACCTGGGTATATAGGTATCTCTTTTAAAAAACAGAAAAACAAAAAATAAGTGATATCCACCCTTCTTTTCCTGTGTGTGTGAGTCAAGGCTTTCCAAGGCCATGTACACGCATGGGCCCGGCAGGGGAGGTGGAATGGCTATCGTTAGACCTCTGATGGAAGAGAGCAGAGCTCAGAGACAGAAAGGCGTTTTCCCCTTAGAACTCACCAAGTGCGATTCCTGAGTGCCGTGCTTGTTGTATCGCTTTCCAGGCAAGAAGGGAAGGGCCCATCTTCAATCCCTCTTTTAAACTTCAGTTGCTAGAGAGCCTCAAGTGTGTCTGCCAGTGCAATGGGCTGTAAAAACATTTTTCTTTACTGTACAATTTATTGCTGCTTGTGTTACGAAGAACAATGATACTAAAGTATGTTCCAGATAGGTGGACCCTAGACAGGTGAAGACATCAGAGAATTCTTGCTGTGAATTAATTGCAAAATTGTGCTTCTCTACAAACTGGGAGTGGGGAGTGCAGTCCCCACTGTGCCTGGTCACTTGCTGGTGTTCTCTGGCCTCTGTGCTGTTGGTCTCCTCCTTCCCCCCTAAGTAATGGCAGAAGAATTGATGCTGTGTCTTTTTTTTGTTGTTGTTAATCCTCACCTGGGGATATTTTTCCATTGATTTTTAAAGAGAGTGGAAGGGATGGGGAGAGACAGATAGAAACATCAATGTGAGAGAGACACATTGAACGGTTGCCTCTTGCACGCTTGAGGACAGGGATCAAGCCTGCAATGAGGTACAAAGTGCCCTTGACTGGAATCGAACACATGACCCTTCAGTCTGCAGGCCGATGCTCTATCCATTGAGCCAAACCTGCTAGGGCAATGCTGGCTTTTTTAGTTGTCTTTACTGGACATTAAAATATGTGGCTGTTTTAAGCCTATAGGAAAAGAAACTATATGTGTCCTGACCTTCTCCAGAGAAGGTAGTTCTTTGCCTAACCAAAGGTGGAACCCTATTAGCAAGAGTTGATATTCCAGGAAGTGCTTCAGACCAGAATCTAGCTCATCTACCAAGCAGTATAGTAATCCCAGAAATAGTCATATCACAATTTCTTCAACTTTGTCAAAGTTTTATGAGCAAATTATCTTGAAATTTTAAGTGACTTGATGTTGAGAAAGTTAATGCAGAGCTGTGAAGGAAGTAGATTGGGGCTGTTGTTTGGAGTAAAAAGGAAGAAAAGGGGAAAATGTGAAAAAATGTAAACTTTTTTATTGATTATTTAAAAAATAGATTATCCCCTAACTTGATGCTAGCTTTATTACCTGCTGCCTCCCCACCTCCCTCTCCCATTTAAATTTGTCTGGAACACCCCCATGTTCTCCTGCCTCCACCTTAGTTTCTGAGGGTCTCCTGCCATACCTGTGGATCCCCTTCCCAGTTGTCTTCTGCCCTATGCCATGTCCCAACTCCTTTCAACTTTTATTTTACTTGGCTCTTGCTTCCTTTAGATGAAGCCACTAGATGCATAAAGAAGTGACAATCTGCGGAATTATGTCCAGGATGTTGGGCATTTTTGGTCCAATGTCACTGGAGTTGGACATCAGAGCCTTGGTCCTATTCTCTGGGAAACTAGGGCTCTTGGTGCTGGAGGGAAGTTGCTTCCTGTGAGAACCATGGACTCCTTTTAGGAAAGCTTGCTTTGTTTACTACTGAACACGGAAGTATAACCTTCAGGACATAGGAATCTGCTGCTTCATTGCCAAGGGTTTTGTAATTTTAAAAAATATACATTTTTATTAATTTTAGAGAGGAAGGGGGGGGCGGGAGAGAGATATACATCAATCAATGATTGGCTTCCTGCTAAACACCCCCTCCTAGGGATTGAGCCCACAGCGCAGGCTTATGCCCTGACTGGGAATCAAATCATGACCTCCTGGTTCATAGGTCGATGCTCAACTACTGCGCCCCATCAGCTGGGTGGCTTTTGTAATTTTAATATCAAAAGGTTAAATGCTATTTGATATGTCATAGGATCTAGGTCTGCTCCACGAGAATGTATGCTCAACCTAATCTCCCAGTTCTGATTGGATGTCATTCCCCCCAAAAGCTAGTATCTTAATGTTTTGGTAGGCTTTGAAATGTTGGTCTGCAAACTAAACAGAAGTGACTTTTTCAGAATAATAACTGTGAGAAACAACAGATCCTGGGGGATTAAGCCTAGACACAGAATCAATAGACCGGGAATTTTTCCTTCCTCAAATACCTCTGTGCTCTCTGAGTAAACAGAGCAACACTTTGGTGGATGGAGTTTTAAAAGGATTGTGCCTGCCCTTACTGAGGTAGAGAATTTTAATTCTTAGTCTTGGCATTTTATGAAAGAATGGGAGAAAAGAAAGCGAGAAAGCAGAGCAAGGAGGAAGAAGGAGGTATCAGTGTTTACAGGGAAAGTGCTGGCAGGTACCCAGGCCTGGGGGAGAGAGAACGGCAGGATTCCAAGCAAGACAAGAAAGCAAGACTTTGCTCTCTTCTCCAGCGAATATGGTTTTACCTGAGTGACAGTGAAGATTATGAGAAAATAAATTTTGAGATACCTCTGCTATGGGAAGCCAATTCTCAACATTTTTTACTTCAAAATGGACTAAAATGTTGTTGGTCTGTAGGAACTTCTTCTACTTCCTCAATCTTTCTGCCACCTTTGATGGCCCAGTCCACACTAAGTGGTAAGCCTTTCTCCCTAAATAAAACTTTTCCTCACTCCCCACTTCTACTGTGGTTTACCTGTTCAACAGATGACGTTCTTTGGGTCTTGGTCATTAGGTCCTGATATTAAGCACATTTATGCTAAGGAGTTAGTACCCAGGTATCTCATTAATGGTATTTGATGTCTAAGACACTAAGCACTGGTGGGGATGTGGGAATTCTGAGAAGCAGCCTTGGAAGAGATTGTGTTGGAGTAGTAGGGCCTCTTGGTGCTCTTGAAGTTTGGGGCTCTGGCCATACTTAAATGCACTCGATGTGGTAAGAATATTTTTTAAAAATGCAGTGTCTTCTATTACTCTGCCTTAGAGGTTTACAGTATATATTAGGGCTGGAAAAGTACAACAGCAATCTCATTCTAAAGATCTTTTTCATGAATTGATAAATGTATGATCTGTTGTCGTTGCTTGGGGTCAGAGAAGGTTGAAAGAAAGAAAGAAAGAAAGAAAGAAAGAAAGAAAGAAAGGGAAAGAGAGAAAGAGGGAGGGAGAAAGGGAAAGAAAGAGAAAAAAATTCCTGAAGATGTGCATCTCACTAGCAAAAATGCCTGGCACACTGACTTGCTAGGATGAATGAGATTGGCCATGTGTTTGTGTTCTCAGGTTAATTGTTTATTTAGCTGGCATTCATTTGGGCTACATACCTAAAGCCATTTTACCTAAAGTGCCTGATTTTTTAGTAGTAGTGACTATTTATTGAAACATGCTGGGAATAAATCTAGCTTTTATAGGAAGAAAAGATAAATAAAAGGGTCATTAAGATTATTAGAAAATTATATCTAATTTTTGACTTTTTTCCAGAGAAAATTGAGACAAGACTTAGTGTGTTTTCTTCATCAAGTACTTGGTCTCATCCCAGCTGGTCAAGTTCTTTTTAGGTGGCATTTAGGCCTTGAGTTTGTGTGAGTCAACAAATGGACAACAGCAAATGTTCAGCCATCTTACTGGTGTCAAGCCTAGCAAATTGGCAAGTTATATGAATGCACCAAATGCATAAACACGTTTGCATGAGCCAAGTATTCCAAATGAGGACAGCAGCTGCCAGTCAGATCCTTAAGAATAGAATTGCCTCTCCTGATCTTACTACCTCAGGTTGGGAGATGTCAGCTTTGAGATTTATAGATTTAGGGTTCTGGGATAACAAGTTGCCTCTTTGAACTATCAGCTCCAAGAACTTCTTGTTATCCAACCAAAGATATAAAGTCATTTATACTTCCCTGTGTAATTCTTGAGTCATTGGTGACATCAGTGATGGGCTTAAGAAAGCTTTGTTTTTTGGACATTGGTACAAAATACTCATCAATAACTATGAATATTTTCAAAAGAGGTTCCCATCAGCTAGTAAAGTCTTCATATTGGTAACTGGAGTATAAATTCTTAGACGTGCACTTGTTTTTCAATCGGAGTTTAATTGAACCTAAACAACACATTTAGGGTAATGGGAAAAACTCAGTCTCTCCTCTGCTTCTCCATAAGTTATTTTTTTGTATTTCTGTAATTCCCCCCTCCCCCCCAAACTCTCTCTTGAAAATGTTGATGTTAGAAATATGGTTTTATGCTTTGGAAGGTTGTTACTATCTAACTGAAATCAAATGTCTGTGGTTTATTATTTAGCACTGAACTTGATATGGGAACATTTGCTGGTAAATCAATAAAAGCATCTTTAGGCATTATTTATAACTAGAGGCCTGGTGCACGGATTCGTGCACCGGTGGGGTCCCTCAGCCTGGCCTGCACCATCTCACAATCTGGGACCCGTAAGGGGATGTAGTAGTGCATGAAGCTGCAGGCTGCCAGGGAAGACCCTGAGCCTGGGCCGGTTCCCGTGCCACTCCTGCTCATCTTGGCCCCGCTGTGCCTGCTGCTGCTGCCGCTTGGTAGCGCTGCCATTGAGGTGGGAGAGGCTAGCACCGCAGCAGCTCATAGTGAGCCTGGCTTCTGGCTGAGCTGTGCTCCCGCTATGGGAATGCACTGACCACCAGGGAGCATCTGCCCCCAGGTGGTCAGTGTACATCACAGTGACTAGTCGACCAGTTGTTTGGTTGCTTAGTCTTTTATATATATAGATAGGCGAGATATTGAAACTACATATGTTCATTGACAGATGAATGGATAAAGAAGATATGTTGTGTATATATGTGTACACATACACACACACACACACACACTAAATGGAATACTACTTGGCCATAAAAAATATGAAATATCGCCTTTTGCAACAACATGGATGGACCTTGAGGCTATAACATTAAAAATAAGTTAGAGAAAGACAAATACTATATAATTTCACTCATATTTAGGAGTAAAAACAAATGGACAAACAAAAACTCATAGAGCCCAGCCAATGTGGCTCAGTGGTTGAGTGTTAACCTATGAACCAGGAAGTCATGGTTCAATTCCTGGTCAGGGCCCAGGCTTTGGGCTCGATCCCCAATGGAAGATGTGCAGGAGGCAGCCAATTAATGGTTCTGTCTCATCATTGATGTTTCTATCTCTTTCTCCCTTTCCCTTCCTCTCTGAAATCAATAAAATTATGTTTTAAGAAAATACACAAAAACAACCAGACAGACTCATAGATGCAGACAACAGCTTGGTGGTTACTAGAGAGGAAGAGGGTGGGCAGTGTGCAAAATGGGTAAACAGGGTGAGATGTAGGTGATGGATGGAAACTAAATCTTTGATGTTGAGAACACTGTATTGTGTACATGTCAAATTTTAATGTTGTACATCTGGAACTTACATAATGTTATAAATCAGTGTTACCTCAATAAAAAAGAGCTTTATATCTCGCTACAATTAATCAAGTGGAATGTAGAAGAAACTACTGATCTAGATGGTCCTCTAACTGCTTTGATCAAAAGAAATTGGTTAAACCACTTGGTTTATGAATCTTCTTTTCTTTGATTCCATAGTGTCAGGAGAATATTTCCATGGATATTTTATTTATATAGAGAAACAAAACCTAAATCTCAAACCACCACTTAAAAAACCCACAAACTCCTGGGCTGTTATTTTGGTTACGGACTCTGAACTCCTTTCTGGTTTTGTTCTGTGTGGTGGATGAATGTGTCTGGTGGGGGTGCATTTTAAAGGCAAGATGAGTTTAAGGATATAATTTAGTGATGTTTTGCTGAGTGCACTCCTTGCTATACATGTCTCTTCAGATATTTTACTATTTTAACAATATTCAGTTATCTCTTAGCCTACTTGAGACCGACCTAACAATTTTGTGATTATTTCAAACATACATAATTGCTCAATATATGTGTCTGGTTATGATATTAGCCATTTTTGGTTAACTTTAGTATTATTTTTGACTGTGTGTATGAATCAGTGTATATTTAACAAGTGAGCTGACTAAATGCCATTAAATGAGTTGTCCTTATTTTGGCTTATGCCCTGCCCAAAGTTTAAGTTTTCATATTGAAATCTACATTTAACTACTACTTTTAAATCTCTGCCTTTTAATTTTGGATACCAAATTTGGCAGATTTATTCAGGTGGCCAAGTAGACTTTTTCTGACCTTGAATGTGGTTTACTGGCATTACATTTTTTTAAGAAAAAGGAGTCAGTATTTGCCATTTTAGGGATAGCATAAGCCCATGAGATTTTCCAAAGATCATTTTTAAAATCTGACTTGCAGCTGCCTGACATCTACATTTTTAGCTAAAAGGCATCTTCCTTGCATTCATATTTAAGTGACCCTGGAATGCAGTGCAGGGCTAGTTTGCTGTGGGTTAATCTTTGGACACTTCATAGCTGACAGGCACCAGCATCTGTGGTTTATGTTGCATTGTTCTTCAGGTCTACAAATAACATTCTCTTAAATCTGATGATAGTTAGGGGAATGTTTACTAAGACTGGTTTTCTTTTCCATTTGCACAGTTTTAAAGCTGGAGGTAAAATATAACACAAGTGTAGTTTAAAAAAAAGCTGTCACTCAAAAAGTAATTCATTGCAGTAGTGAGGTTGAAGGAATACCAGGAACTCATGCTTTGTGCTGGACTGTTCAGCAAGATGCATTCCTTTTGTCTAGTAACATTGTACTCTGTACTTCAATCTGGAGGCCAGGTGTTAGTTCACAGGGGTTATTGAGGAAAGGATTTTTATATGTATGCATTCAGGCTAAGGCATTATTATTAGTGTTTTCCACAGCACAACCAAAATGTCAAAGGAGATACTTTCGTTTTATTATAATTTTAATGGAGTCTGGATAAGAGTCATTTGAAAGTTGAACAGACCACAATTCATTTATATGCAGTCAAAGAGCTTTGGGTCCTCAATGTTGGGTATATAATCCTATTAAAAAGCCCTTTAAAATCAATAAAAAAATAAAACAACCTTAAAAGTGTGGTAGCATTGAGTTCATGCTTTTTTAAAAAAAAATCTATTTTCAATTACATTATTTTTCTTTAAATGTACCACAATGGATTTTAAGAAATGCTTTTATCCTATGTATATATTCACTGCAGTCCAAAATATGTCATTTTTTTGTTGTTTTATTCTAAAGAATCCCTCTTCTCGGTCATTTCAGAGCCTGAGCCTTGAGGTGGCCATTTTGCTGAAAAGCAGCTAAGGCAGCAGCCTGACAGCCTGGTCTTGTTCTGCTGAAAGAGTGTCATAATGCATTTCTTTGCCCAACATGGGCCTTATTTCCAAAATTTTGAATGAAATCAAATTAAGGTCAGCGAGTTAAGTGTAAAAGATAAATCTTGCAGATAGAGCACTCATTAGCATCCACTCATCAATTTCAAATCGGGGGCGGGGAGACCATTGTACTGCTGTGCTGATATTGAGCTGATAACAGATTTGATGAAACTCTGGCCCTTGTGAAGGGCAGCTGATAATAATGGTGCAAACTCAACAAAAAAGTTCGAGTGAAATCTGCAGGAGGTATTTCTATCATTTGGCCTGTCCTGTTGGCTTTTGTTTGGCAAGAGGGAGGTGTGGCACTTATCTCCCCAGCTAGGGAGATTGTAATGTGCTTAAAAGTATTGAGTATGCACTGCTGTTATTGACTGTCCCTGACAAGACAGATAAATGGAAGCAGTGTAGTTGTGTATTGAGTAGGAAAACTCACCCAAACATATACCATGCACATAAACCTGAAAACAATTTGCATTTTCGTAATCAAAATAAAAGGAAGCTCTTTGACTATTGAAAAATCTCTTTTCCTCTTTCTCTTTAAAATGTAATAAATCAATGGGCACATAATCTTAGAAAATGGGGTAACCTCCAATGTTTTTCTTTAGGATTGATAGTATATTTTGCTTCTTCCCCACCTCTATGTAAAGTTAAATGAAGTCTTTTATATAATTAGATGGCATAACACATATGACAGGTCATGTTTCTGCCCTGCAGAGTTGAAGAAGAAAGTCGGCCTAACAAAGAGCCAATTCCACTAATGAAATTCATGCCCAAGTGGGTGAACATGATGTAGATGTTTGGTTTTAATAGAGCTTAGAAAGGGTACCGAGTCCTGAAATGCTCTGTTTGCAAAGCTGTGCTCTATAAAAGTTGTCTTTAACATGGCTGAGGACTCTTAATTAGAATGGTAGACTTGCTGGTGTGATGTTGATTTGAGAAAACAACACTGTGGTGCTTACATATTATTATTTTTAATGTATTAAGATACTTTTCTTTGGGAATGGCATTTCTGAGTACCTGTCTTCTCTGCTCTGTTTCAGGTGTGAATCATGGTGACACATTGAAAGGCGGTGATTTACTGCTTTGGGGGGCATGCGTGTGTATGATTAAGGGATGTAAGTGCAGGACTCCAAGATTTACTTCCTTCCTGTTCCAGCGGGGATCGCCAAGGAGAGTGAGTAATGGGATAATTTATAACACCGCAGGCCCTTCGTCAAGAGACCTCTAGTCAAAACAGGAAGATAAAACTCAGATTTCAACTGGGAGCATACAACTTTTGATCCTCTCTGGACACTTCTTATTTGCAAGCAGTAGAGTCTTCAGAATTTTTGTTTTACTTTCTCAAGGAGATTTCCATTAAAAAGGTTAGTGTGTCAATACTGGTTAAATCATGTAGGTACTCTTTAAATTTTCTATATCTTTCCTCCATGCTTTTTGTTTCTTGACATTATAGTGTTGGTACATCAAAGAAACTTAGTGGTCCAATTATAGTCCTCAGGTTCTTTTTATAAGGTCAAAAGGTATTACCACATGTGAGGAGTGTAATGACAAATTCAGCAACATTTTTTTTTTTTTTTGTGGGGTTGGGGAAGTGTTTCAAAAACTATTAGTTTAAGATTCTTAGACTGTTTCATTTTCATTTATATGGACTTCTATCCAGTTTTGAGGTAATGAGATGGGTGATTGGGTGGATAAAGAGTTTTTTCTCCAACTCTGTTGAGTGTGTGTGTGTGTGTGTGTGTGTGTGTGTGTGTGTGTGTGTGTGTATAAAAAGGGTTTACCAGGTTATGGAGAGAGCTTTATTTAGGGATTTTAAAAAATATTACAAGCAAACGTAGGAAAAGTTGAACGGGGCATTTGGTTATGTTCAAATGGTTTGTTTCATTGCCAGTAGCTCTAGATACTGGCTTCTTTGCTTTTATTTTCATGAATTTTGAAAATATCAGATATAGCCTTTAGAAGAAAAATCCTTCTAAAATTAGGATATATCATCACTTTGGATTTGCTTATTGTTCAGAGGTTTCAGGCACTATTTAATGTGATGGGATCTTGTAACTTCTTATTGTAGGTGATATTAGGTTTATGAAAAGTGAATACCATGTGATATTTAAAAAATACTGGTTTTTACCTTTCACTGTGGAATGTCTTAGCAGTTGGCAGTAGACTTCTTATATTAGAGATCATTAAGATAAAATGGGAACAGTTCCAAACTCTTCCTTTTCTCCCATCTGCCCTAGGTGACTAAAAGGTTCCCATAAATAACCGGTACCCTTTTGAACTGACCTTCAGGCTCGTGTAATGTAAATATTGATGGCCTTGACATTTCTGGGTATATGCATAGTTCAGGAGACACAATATCTCCAGATAACTCAAAGCAGGTGGATGAGTGGGTAGATAGCCCTGGTCCTCACCCATCCCCATAATTCAGAGGGGCCCTAGCCATAATCCTATTTCTGGACTTTGGGCCAGGAGAATGTCAAAGGCAAAATAATCTAGAAATTCATGTCCTCTAGGCATTTCTATAGTCAAATCTCTCTGGATTGGACCCAAGTTAATCTGGCTTTATAAGATGTTTTCTAGGAGAAATAATATGTAAGTGACTTGATTTTTTTCCCCTTTAAAATTGAGGACTTCAGTATTATGGCCAGGGTGATTGTATAGGTAGCTAATTGTTTGGGCTCCGGAGACATAGTTTTCCAGGTTCAAATCCTGGTTCTACAACTTACTAGCAATGTTACATTAGGCAAATGATTTAACTCTCTCAGCCTTTCTTCTCTCAGCTATAAAATGGGGATAGTAATTTATTAGAATTACATAAGAGCTATCCAATTGTGATGAGCACTTTAGTAAAGATTTCTTAAATGTTAGTCATTAATAAGCTTTCAGGTATTCTGTGCCTATAGAGACTAACCTACAAAGCTGATATAACCTACAGCTTAAGAAAATCTTCTATTTGGAGGCCCACACTCCTGGAGTACATATTCAGTTACATGAAAATTATATATTGGGAAAAAATGAGAATATAGCACTGCCTTTGCAAAAATGGTCTAACAAGCTGTATATTTCGCTACGGTTTTAAAGTAATTTTTCTGGCTTTATGGACATGGGAATATTAGAATACTTGCTTCATTGTATTGTCAAGCATTATTGGTAGCCTTAATTTATACATCCATTGTGCTGCAGTTTTAGTTGCAGAACAACCCCCTGCAGCGATTATTATAGCACTTGAGAGGATGGAATTACTACATTCTGTTTTGGGTATTTTTTTTTTTTTCACTAAGCAACACAGGCACCATGAGATGGTGCTTACCCATCTGTCTCTCAGAGCATTTGTATGTATATTACCTGAGCACTTAGGCACATGGAGAAAGAGGGTTAAAGATGGAGAAGAAAAAGGAAAAATTGAAAATAAAATAACATGATGGAAATTACAGAAGCCTCTTTGCAAAGAATGCCTAAACTGCTCTTAAAAGCAGATTTAACAGCCAGTTGCAACACCATTCTCTATTGTCTTTAGGAAACCAAGCTCAATCTTGGTTGAAACTGAAGTGCAAATCTGGAAAATGTCCAGGGAAGCCAAGCAGTGCAAGTTTCTAATTCTCAAATTCAAGGGGGAAAAATCCAATTTACAAAGTAACTTCTTCCATTGATTGTGAGCTGTCCATGTTTGGGTAGAAACATTAACTGATTAAGTTCTTCAATGCTACTCGGTCGTAATTGTGGCCTCCACTGTTTTAACCTTCTAAACTTGGGTGACTCATGGGCCATTCACTAAATGAGGAATAGAGAGCAGAGTGGAACGTTGTGTCATCAGCTTGAACTTTCCTAAAGAGAACCACTAGAAAGATGTTGAATCCGATTGAAATATTGTTTATAGATTGCCTGTGTGTCCTAGCACCCAGTACCCTGCTCTATTGCTGATAAAACATGCCATCTACTTAATTCTCCTTTTCCAATTACACCAGATACAAAAATGCTCTGCACTGGTAGAAAGGGAAGATTTGGGTGTACTTCACACCACTGGGCTCCTGGCCAGCTTTTCTCCTTTGTATTTATGAGTGCTCACCCTTTTTAATTTTACTTGGGGGATAAGATGAGGTGTCCCCTCTCTCCCATATTTGATTGTCTTAATTTTCCCCCCAGGTGGCCACACCCCCCAAGGGCATGAGTTTCTACAGAGTTCTTTCACCCAGTTAGGAAGAGTGGGGTCTGGCTTCCCATGATTCTTTGTTTCTCTGTACACTTGAAAGCCTGTGGGAGTTTGTGAGGGTTTTGGTGGTGACAGGGCTGCAGAGATCAACTTCATTTTATATGTGAAGAAATTTCAAGATCCTTAGCCATGACCATGCCAGGACAATGCCTAAAATCAGTGCATTTCTGGCTTTTCCACTAAGGCATACTGGTGGGGGAGTAGGTGGGGATTAATAATAGGGTTCTGGATTCTATTGTGGTTAATGGATGGAAGGGTACCAACTGGGGAGTGAAAGAAAAAGGGTTTGAAGATAGAACAAGGAAATAGGGTTTGTTGGAGGTTGTGTTAAAGGGTTCCTCTTTGGTCAGGAAGCGTGAATATTCTTTCTCTGGTGTACTAGTAAGAGAAAAGGAAGAGATTGAAAGCATGGTTGCAGCTCATATATTTTTTAGTTGTAGTTTACCTTCTATTGAAATCATGGAACAAGTACTGTTGATTCATCATCAGGTAATTTAGGGTAATAAAGTCTGGAGGATTTCTGGTTCTACCTTCTTGCCTCCTTCTGTCCCTGTTACCTTTTGTTTTGCTAAAAGAAAAAGCAAGTGAAACACTCTCCAGATCTGATAACTGCAGAGATCTCCAGTGAAACCTCTGGCTCCCATCCCGGGATGAGGTCACACAGTCTGATATTATTTGGGTTTATGTCGGTGTGTCAATCAGAATGCAAGGCACACGGTTTTATTCCTTTCCAGCCATTTATCAGGAGCGGCTCTTTGGCCAGTTGTATACTTTGGATAATCATAATCATTCAGAAGCATGTCCCATCCATGGGCACGTGTGTGTCTTTTCTTTTTCAGCAGATAGTTTTAAATTCATGTGGAAAACATGATGTTTAGTTGTAACTGGTATAATGGCTCTGGCCTTATCTGTGTTCATTCACCCTTACATTCAAACTTGTCTGGGCAAGTCGAGGGGTCTGATGTTCTTTTCTGGTTTCCTGGAGTCACTTTTCATCAATGTTTGAGGAGCCCCTGGGAAAGACCTTGTTCTGTGGGAAGATGCAGTTGAATTGGACAAGAGATAGCCACAGGACAGGCAGCCCTTGCGGGTGTCTCATACGTCTATGTTAATGTGTGTATCTCATACGTCTATGTTAATGTGTATATCTCATACGTCTATGTTAATATGTGTATCTCATACATCTATGTTAATATGTGTATCTCAGAATAATGTTCATGATAAACTAATGGTTATTGAATGTTTACATCATTGTAAGTGCTTTACACATCTTCACAGAATCCTTTTGGAGTTTGTGCTATTATTAACTTATTTCACAGACAAGGAAGTAAAGCACAGAGGAGAACAGACAAGAGACATGTACATTCTCAAGGAGCTTCTGGTAGAATTGGAAAATTAATGCTGCACATTCATTCAGCAAGTTCAATGCCTACTACATATAAGCTGAGTTATAAAAATTTATGTACCTCCTCTGTTTGAGCAAATGTGCTTGCAATCAAATGGAGACGTGTTTATGTAAACCAAACGTCCAAATGTGTCAGTAGAGGGGAGGAGGAGTCCAAGGAGAGCATGCTGACAATCACTTGGATTACCTTTCATTTGAACTCCTTCTGGAATCCTGTTAGAAACCTAGGGAGATCTGACTGTTAAAAGTGAAAGGGGTGTGGGAGGCTTAGGAAGAGATTAACCAAAGAATTTATATGCATATATGCATAATCCATGGACACAGACAATAGGGTGGTGAAGGCCTTGGGGGACAGAGTGGAGTGGTTCAAGTGGGGGTGGGGAAGGAGAACATCTGCAATACTTTTCAACAATAAAGATGAGTTTTTAAAAAAAGTGAAAGCAGAGAAATGATTTACCAAAATCTGTGTGCCACATTGAGTATGTGATGTGACACCAGGGACTCCGTTAGGCATAGGGTTGGCAGCAATGACATTAAGTGGCTTAGGCAACCTTGGTAGATGCATTCCTCGTGTCTCAGCAGCTAAATTAGTACTTTGGGCATTAGCACCTGTGACCTTGGTTCTCATTTGCAGACATCACTGGATGGCACCCAGCAGGAGAGGGGGACAGTGGCAGATACTATGTGATGGCGAAGACAGTGTTCATGAGCTTGTCAGTCAGTCATCTCCTGGGGAGTCCGTGGCATTTACTTACGGTGATGAGGATGCATAGGTAGGAGGGCAGAGTATTGGCAATCACAGAGAAAGGAAATCCCTAGTAACAAATCGTCACTTCTGTTTGGGGTGTGCTTTGGGGACATGAATTCCATAAAGTGCTATTTAGCAGGTGTTTGTTCTGGTTGCACTACTACACCTCAGTTCTCTGTTTCGAAAATGGTGAAAGTAATAGAATTTATCTCATTGGGTTGGTAAAAGGCTTAAATAAGCTAATATAAGCAAAGTGCTAATAGTGATGCTTATAAGCCATTATCTAAGTGATGGTGATAAAGAAATAACAACACTTTCAAAAAGTATCTATTTAGGCCCTTTGCCCATTTTTTGATTGGATTGTTTATCTTTTGTTAAGTTGTATGAGTTCCTTATAAATTTTGGAGATTAAACCCTTATTTTATGTAACATTGGCAAGTATGTACTCCCATGCAGTGGGCTTTCTTATTGTTTTGTTGATGGTTTCTCTTGCTGTGCAGAAGTTTTTTATTTTGATGTAGTCCCATTTGTTTATTTTCTCCTTAGTTTCCATTGTCCTAGGAGATGTAATGATAAAGATATTGCTACGACATATGTCTGATATTTTGCTGCCTATGGATTCTTCTAAGATTTTTATGGTTTCCCATCTTACATTTAAGTCTTTTATCCATTTTGAGTTTATTTTTGTGTATGGTGTAAGTTGGTGGTCTAGTTTCATTTTTTTTGCATGTATCTGTTCAACTTTCCCAACACCATTTATTTATTTATTTATTTGTTTGTTTGTTTGTTTGTTTGTTTATTTATTTGTTACTCCTCACCCGAGGATATATTTTTTTTGTTTAAATTTCTTTATTGATTAAGGTATCACATATTTGTCCTCATCCCCCCATTCTCATCCCACACCCCTCCCCACGCATACCCCACCCCCCTGTTGTCCTTAACCACTGGTTAGGCTCATATGCATGCACACAAGTCCTTTGGTTGATCTCTCCCCTTTATCCCCACCCTCCCCTACTCTCCCTCTGAGGCCCGACAGTCTGATCCATGCCTCCTTGTTTCTGGGTCTGTTCTTGTTCATCAGTCTATGTTGTTTATCATTTCCCCTAGATGAGTGAGATCATGTGCTACTAGAAATACACTTATAAGAACCGAAAATGAGACAAGCAATAATGGTTATGCTGAAAGGCAAATGAATCAGTCTGTAGTGAGTTTCTTTCTGGGCCAACAATTCTTTTGAGACCCAATTTCAATGTCAAACAGTTCCTTATGTGTACATGTCAGCAATGATATTTCAGTTCTGGATGGTGTACAAATGGTGGTAATGCAGGTCCGACCCTCTCTGGTTTGGTCCTGGATGTGTTTTTGTTCATCAGTTTATGTTGTTCACTATATTCCACAAATGAGTGAGATCATGTGATATATATCTTTCTCTGTCTGGCTTATTTCACTAAGCATAATGTTCTCCATCTCCATCCATGTTGTTGCAAATGGTATGTTTATTGAAGAGATTGTTTTGACTCCATTGTATGCTCTTGCCTCCTTTGTCAAATATTAATTGAGCATAATGGCTTGGGTTGATTTCTGGGTTTTCTGTTCTTTTCCATTGGACTATACATCTGTTCTTGTGTCAGTGGACATACAGAAGGCCAAGAGACATATGAAAAAAATGCTCAAAGTCACTAATCATGTGAGAGATACAAATCAAAACAACAATGAGGTACCATCTCACACCTGTCAGAATGGCTATTATCAACAATGACAAGTGCTGGTGAGGATGCGGAGAAAAAGGAACCCTCGTGCACTGCTGGTGGTAATGCAGACTGGTGCAGCCACTGTTGAGAACAGTATGGAGTTTCCTCAAAAAACTAAAAATGGAACTCCCATTTGACTCACTAATCCCACTTCTAGGAATATATCCCAAGAAATCAGAAACACCAATCAGAAAGGATATATGCACCCCTATGTTTATAGCAGCACAATTCATAATGGCTAAAATTTGGAAAGTGCCCATCAGCAGATGAGTGGATTAAAAAACAGTGGTACATCTACCCAATGGAATACTGTGCTGCTGTAAAAAAGGAAGAACTCTTACCATTTGTAACAGCATGGATGGACCTGGTTAGTATTATCCTAAGTGCAATAAGCCAGTTGGAGAATGATAAATGTCACATGATCTCACTCATTTGTGGAACATAATGAATAACGTAAACTGATGAACTAAAATAGATCAGAGACATAGAAGCACTGAACAGAGCATAGAGCCTCGGAGGGAAGTGGGGGAGGGGTGTGTGGTAAGAGATCAATCAAAGGATTTGTATGTATATAAGCATAACCAAAGGACAGGGACAGTAGGGGGGCGGGGACTTGTGCTGGGGGGGGGGGGAAGGGCAGCCAGGGAGCCCTCAATGGGGGAAAAAGGAGACTTTCAACAATAAAGAATTTAAATAAATAAATAAAAGAAATAATCCTTTAGATTCAACATCAGGCATAAACCATTCTGCTAGAATCTAGAGGAGGTTTTTCCCCCCAGAAGGAGACTTATATCTTGATGGAGGAGCTGAGATACACAATTGTAAAAGTAATTAACTCTTTGTATCCAATTTTTATCTATTCGTAACTGTCCAGCCTAAGATTTCCTTTTCCTAGCTCATCTCGCGCATCTTCGTTCTCTCCAGCCATACCAGACAGCCCAGAGTGACCCAGCTTAGGTTCTCCTATGGCTTGGTGCATTTGCATAAGCCACTTCCATCAGCCTAAAATTCCTTTCTTCTTTGATCTGCCTGTTGAAATGGACATCCTCTCTGCAAAAGCCTTTATTTTCTGACCCAGCTTCGCAGTCAGCTTTCATTGCATTGCTCTTGTTTTACCTGTGCATTCCTCCATTAGGTGGTGAACTACCTACGAGAAAGTTATATAAATGTCCATATTTCAGAGTTTATGTATTTCGGCTTATTGAATGAACAAATGATACTTTTTCTAACTTCACTGTAAGCTCTTTGAGACTATATGTATCTTAAAAGTACCTCATCTATAAAATGGGTACTTATAAGCACGAAGAACAGTTATTAGCATGCAGTAAGCACCATGTGTTGACTATTGTTCTGAACATATTGTCAGATATATATTACCAACACAGACTTTGTGTTTTGATTATAGTTTTATTCTTCCTGATTTATATGTTTTAATTTTCCTTGTTTATGAAAGGACTATGCCTCCACTACTCTCAAGACAGTTCCCTGGGGCCGTTTACCTCCCACTAAAAAGCAAATGAAGCTAATCTCTTTGGCTTAAAATCAATTCCATCTAGACTAGAGAGGATATGCTAATTACCTTTGCTAAATGCTTTTTGGCCAAAGGTGTAAAAGCCTAATTCTATTTGGGGGGGTGGGGAAGATTTAAATTTCTGTCTTAAAATTTTCATTTTGAAAGGCAGTGCTAGTCAAATTTAATGATTAACTATTTGCAGTGGACTGAGCATAAATTTTGGATGGCCCTTATGGTTGAGAGAACTGAAGCAAGGCATAGATTTCTGTAACATGGTATTCAATTTCACTGCAGTCAATCTAATTTCTAGAAAAATAATGCAAAATAAATTCCCACCCTATATCGGTAGCATGTATTTGTGGATGCTTGAGGTCATTCATTTTCCAAAGTTAAGACTGTTTTAAAGAAGGGTTCTTAGGCTGTCAGCGTGCCTCAGTTTCTTCATCAATAAGTATAACCCGGGCCACCTGCATACCTCCCTGGAGTGTTTGGGTGAATGGCTCCGGACTTGTAAAGTGCTTTGAATTTCTTGGATGAAAGGATCTTTGTAAGCACAAGTCTTACGAAGGTATTATATGTGGGCTTTGTAAACGGTCGCACAGCCTGTTTTGCAAGAACACTAATGCACTTTTGGGTTTAGAGTTGTAAAAGCTGTACGTTCAGAAGCCTCGGGCTGCATCTTGTGAGGTTCCTGAGGCATGTGTCACTGCTTGCTTACCTCTAGCAGAGATTCTCTCTACACTGCAGGTAGCTACATGCCTGCACACGTGGAGCAACCACTTGGACTTACACTCACCTGCATTTGGCTTCTACGGTTTTGAGAGGAAAGCCCAGGATGTTAGGAGAGAGGATGGGCTGTGGGTTCCTGGACCTGTGGCCTCACTTCTTAGGAGCCTCTGGGTTGCTGTAATCATGACAGGAGAGAGCACGCACAAAAGTGCTCTGAAGCGGTCGAGTTGGAGGAGGGGGTTTGCTCTGGGCACTGACATGGAGATTGTGAAGAACTGGATTTGAGTTCTGGCTCTTCCAGTTGCTGGCCCTCTGCCCTTAGGCAAGTTGGGAACTGACCCTCGGTTTCCCTTATAGGGACCTTTATTTACTGTAATGCCCAGGGCTAGAATGGAAATGCAGGCCCACAAACTGTGCATGTAAATATTTACGAGTTATAAATCAAACTAAAAAAAAAAAAGGTCAAAATGTGTTCAGAAATTCTTCTACTCTGACAAAAATCAGACCTTCATAACAACTTTGAAAGCCAGGTTTGCATTTTGAGGTTCCAAATTCTTCATCGAGTTCTCTGCCTGGCCAGGCAGCATGTGCAGAGCATGGACCTAGTGTGCATGCCTGTGGGCGTCTGAGTCCACCTGTCCATGCTGAGCCGCACCTCACCCTCTGGGCCTCGGGGTTGCTGATTAAAGATCGGGCCACCCTTGTGAGAGTCTCTGGAAAATTCTGCACAAGCCCCATCAGTGAGCTTGGGCTGTGTGAACAGGGAACGTCAGGGTCTTAGGACCTGGAGCATGATTCAGAGGGGATTTTGGGCTCCTGGTGGGCATGTTTTTGTGACCATGGGCTGCTGGGCATTTTGTCTGGGACTAAGGATGGCACTGTATACGGGACTGGAATCAGCACTCAATGCAAAATACATGTGATTGGGTATTTATAATGTGTTCAGATCATATTTATATGAAAAGACATTGTTTTTCTAGCAGAAAATTTTCAGCCTGCTGTTCAGCCTGAGTCTCTCCATGTTTAGCAATGATGGGAGTGAGAGCTGTTATCTACCAGATAGGATGATACATTACATGCCTTTTATCTCCAAGACCTACACAGTATTCTGTTTTTACTTAGCATTTAATTCACTCATTTGATAACACCAATTAAGTAAATACCGGCTGCCTCTTTTTTTCCTAAGCATTATCCCAGACATGTTAGTAATAGTAGTGGGCAGACACACTTCCTGTCTTCACAGAACGGATATATTAGGAAACAGACAATAAAAAGGATACATATGTAAAACATGTAGTTTCCTTGAAGATGGTTTATGCTCCGTTCATTCATATGCATATATATGTAAATGTGCCCAAGTACTAGACACTCTGCCTCCCTGGGAGATATGCATAGGAAAGGAAGAGTGGTCCTGGAACAAGAGTATGGTGTTAATATGTGTGAAGCACTGTTAACTGCAGGAAATCCTCGTGCCCTTTCGAGCCCATATTCTGAAATTCTTTCTTTTTCATTTCAATGCATGTTTATTCATTCTCCATTGTATTTAAGGGATCATCCTAGGCTCTATGAGAAGTTAAAACATGATGAGACTTTAGTCCTTAGGAATTTATAATCTCCTGGAGGTAATATATAAGAACGTGAGAGCTGTTCTTGGTGTCCGATAAGCACCTGAATGTCAACAATTTTTACTTATCTGCCTGGGTCCCTGTCAACAAAGTGAACTCTGCTCCTCTCCTTTGCTTTCTACTCTGCCTCCTTCAGCGGGGCAGGGAGAAAGCCTGCCTGAACCAAGCCACACAGTGGGCGTGTACTGAAAGAATTCTTCCAGTCACCCTGGAATGCTGTCCTTGGGATTCAGTGGACTTCTCTCAACAGGGATTCATCCATCAAGAGGGCAGCAGTGTAATTATCTCAGCTACTGTGAAGCCACTGAAAAGCCCTTGCTGAATCTGGCTGTAAATTTATTGTGAAATTTAACAAAGCTCAAGTCACCTCCCTTTCCCCCTTTCTTTCCTCCAACTTGAATTGCATTTTAAACATTTTTCTGTTAGGATAAATACATGTTATTTGATCTACTGTTGAAGGGCCTATTATTCCTGGGTTGGGATATGGAAGTACCTTCCAGAAGCAAAGGAGATGCCTTGGCTGTTGACACCCCCTTTTGTGGCGACAGTCATGCTCTAGTCCTTAGTCTTGATAATTAAAAATAGAGTAAAACAGCTAGAAAGAGAAGCATAAGAAATTATGGCTAAGCCATAATTCAGACAATCAGGAACTTCTCACCCAGGTGATGAAAGAAAGGGTCAGGTAACCTTCATCGTGTATTTATCATAATCACTTACCCACTGTGGTGTACCCCTATAAATATAATTCTTCTATTAGAGTTTGTATGATTTTTATGCAGAGGTGCATTAATTTCTGCATATGAGCTATAGAAAATGGTGAACCATTTCTGTTAAAGAAGAAATTCAGAAGGAGACTTTTAGGAGATGGAGTAGGAAGAAGATTGCTAAATCCAATTTTATGATTTTTCTTATAAAAAAAGTGAATGTGATTTTAAAAAATCGAAAGTAGTGCATTTGAGTTAAGAGTCCAGATCCAGAAGCCGCTTCTAGGATTATGTTTTTATGAACTCCTACTAACCAAATATATAATGCCATATACGATGGTATTACAGTGACTGGTAGGAAATAACATTGAGAACCAGAGACACAGGAATATATGCTGAAACTAGGGAATAGTGGAAATAGGGTGATTAAAACAATGTTTTCCCCTGTGGCCTTTTTTTACTGAGATCTGACCTTTCTGATAGGCTTCATGACATCGTTGGAATGCAAAGTTGGGGATACTAATATTTGCCACCAGGCAATATTTACTCAGTGATGTGAGAACCTAGGCCAGTAGTTGACTGCAAGTGTGATTATTAACAGGACCCAGGAAAATGCTAACAGAAATAATGGTACCTTTGTTATCACAGTGATTTTTTTTTGGCCAGTGGCACTGAAGGAAAAGTTATATTAGTTATCGAATCAGGCAGGGAATTTACAAATGATAACGAATTAGAGTGGTTGCATTCTTCCTAGTATCTCACTCTTGTATTCGCAAATATCTTTCTCCCATGGAAAGATAAAAAACAGTTGACCAGGGTTTTAAACTCCCTCTGTCTTCCAAGTCTGTGAGCAGCCTTGACCTCCTGCTGCTGTTGTTGGATTGAAATACTTATTATGTGGTGATAGTTTTAGGAAGGCAGAGGAGAAACAGTAAATACACCAGCGAAATTTCCCAAGAAAAAAATATTGTGGCCTTTTGGAGGGCAGAAATGTACACTTTTGTTGTTGTGGTGGTGGTGATGGTGCCCTCCGCCCCCACAAACATACACACACAACATCACACACAAGAGCTTTGTGCACAGAAGTAGATGTGAATTGGATTGGCTCGGAGTAAGCATTAAAACAAAACAAAAAGCCCAAACCCCAGCTTTCCAATGTCTTCTAATCACATTGCTGCCTTTTCCTGCTGGCTCATGATTCACGCAGTGGTACAGTCATTTCTGGCCTCAGTCTTTATAATCTGAGAATTGGGGTTAGTGTTGATGGAAATGGAATGGTTGAGAAGAATTTAACTTCTTTATTTTGACGTGTTTAAGTGATGTTTTATGGCACCTTCTGAACTATAGAATGCTTTGCGGACTATTTCCATGTATATTCTGGGCTTAGTTCTTGAAATGCCAGAATTGGAAACACAAATTACTATCTCACTATCCAGAGTGGAAAGTGTTATTTCTGTAGGCCATTAGAAGTCTGTAGATTGGTCCAGGGGAGGATACAATGGGCTGGGTCCTGCTTGTCTCCAGTCCCAAGCTTCCTGTTGCACTGTAATTGACCTGAAGCTAGCAACTGATATGACATCATCTTGGGTGTTGCTGGCACATTTTTCTTTTTTTTTTCAGGAGATATGCACTAAATTATTTTCCCTTTCCAAAACACAAAAGAAAGAGACTTGGCTTTGCTTTGCATACTCTAGAGGTATATCTGGTTGTTGCTGATGAGTGAAGTACTGTCCTCCCATGCATTTCCTTCCAAGGAGGTATCTGTTGAAACAATGTACATTTCAATCATCTTTATTATGGAACGGTCTGAAAAAACCTTTAGGGCAAGTCAGGAAAGCCCCCCAAAGCAACGTCTCAGCCCCTGAAAGACAGGCCTAACCAGATACCAGCAGTTCGTGTTTCTGTAGTTTTAGAGATTTCTCTAGTGATAATGAGAGATCTCACAGAATATTAAAGCATTAGAACTGTATGTTAGAAGAAGTGAGCGAAATCCTCCAGGTATTTATTGTCTTCCTTCTCCGAGTACATCTGTCTTAGCAGGGCGGCGGCATGGTGCAGGATCCCTTTGCTTAATGAGAAATGAAGTTGCAAAACTCAGGTCAGCCTGGGAATTTGGGGCTCCCAGACCCTTTGTTCTTTGCCATTTCCTGGCCCCTCAGAATCTTTTTCAATATTTTGCCATCAAAGATTGTTGCTAAGAAGACTATTAATAATTTGCATTTCAGATGCTTTAGTAACGTTGTTTTTTTTTTCTGGACTCTGGCAGTGGGATTGAGTACTTTTTTAGAATGTTGGCCAGGTGCCTCTCATACCTTGCATTGACTCATGAGCTGCTAAAATTTGCCAGTCCTCCCATACGCTCCTTCTCCACCCCTGCCAGGAGTTTTGTCCACTTAGAGGTAAGCCATTTGGACTTAAATGCCCCCAAATAATCATAAGCAACGAAACCTTCATTTTGCTTGGAATTTTGAAATTCATGCCCCTTTTCTAGTTCTGATTCTTCAGCTGCTTCCTCACAGATATTGAAAGCAAAATGATTTTTCGTTACCATATTTATTTCTTAAGTAATATACTATATTTTATCCTTATATCACCTGCTCCAAGAGGAGTTAATAGCCTATTTGTGGCATTCAGATATAGTAACAAAAAGGACAGGGGAGAAAAAAAGGCGTTTTTTTTTTTTTTTTTTTTTGGGGGGGGGGTTGGTTGGGGATAGAGGAGAGGAATGCTCAGTAGGAGTGAGGTTTTGGGGTTTTGATTAGAACCTTGGTAGGAGAGTGTCTGCTGACTTTGACTTCTAGTTCATCCGCTGTTGGCATCCTATCCAGGCTGGAGTGGGCAGGAGGCAGGCCTGTTTCTAATTCCCCTTTCAGAAGTGCAGTTTATTGCTGATGGAAGAACACTGCATAATTATTGGCTTTTATGATGGTCATTTTAAAACAGTGGTTTGCAAACTTTTTTAAACAGAGGAAATTTTATGTACGGTAAAACTTTAAAATCAGTTTTCAATCAGTGCTCTTTTGCCAAGGAAGCATTTACATAATATGATAACGATGATAAGAATATACTTTCCATGTTTGATTGCTTCTATCCCCAGGGGCTTCAACAGCTCATATAAATCACCGACTTCTAACCCTTTGCCTCCAACCCCTGGACTCTTCTAACACGGACACTCCTGTTTTCACAGCACTGCTTCACGTCTCCATCTAGCTGTCCAAGAGGTACATCACATTAAACACGAACATGTTCAAAACGAATCTGTTATCTCCTTTTTCCTAATTCTTCCTCTTGTATTTTCTGTCCTTAGTATATGTCCAGATTGGATGCTGATATTTACCCTGACTCCTTCTTCACACTCAATTGGGACACTAAGTCTTTTTGGTTTTATCTGCTAAATACTCCAGTACTCTGTCCTCCCCTCTCTATTTCCATGGCTAACGTGCTAGTTCATTTTCATCCTTTCTTGCTAGATAATGGCAATGAATGCTACCTGTCTCCAGCGTTAAACTTTTATAAGGAAACTTGTAATCCCTTCTGTTTCCTGCCTCAAATCCTCCACGGTGTACAAGACCCTTCCCAAATTGGCCTTTCCAAATCCGTCTCCCACCTTTTCCTTCCTCATCCTATGTTTCAGGTGCCCTGCGTTCTAGTGTTATTAGGAAATAATGTTCCTTCATATTCTGTCTGTGCATGGATCCATCATCCTTTTATTGGTTCCTCCCCTTCTCACTTCCTCCTGGAAACCGTCCTACTTACGGAAAAAGGTAGCCCAACTGTCTTCTCTGTGAAGCCTCTGTCAATATCCCTTTGTCTTTGGCCTCTTTGTTATAGCAGATGTCATCTTAAATTGTAATTGTTCTTATGTCTTTCTTTCCACTGAACTAGGTATTTCTCAAGAACAATGACTATGTAATGTTTGGCACTCAATAGATAGTGAAATATTTGTTGAATGAATATAAGCTGAGGACGGAAGCTATGGGTGTTAAACTTTTATTTCTTTTCATGTGGATCATTGTGAAAATGCTTATTTTATGTGTATTAATAATACACTATCTACTTATTGGCATATTTTTCTTTAAAATAACCAAATTAATATCTTGTTGGAAATGAGAGCATGATTTGGAATTAGAAAATTCATCAACACTGACATAATACACTTTAAATATGCCATACTCAATCCCTTCATTTGACAGAATATGTCAGCCCTACCCTCTGTTCTTATTGTGTCAAATTTTATTTCCTTGAGGATTGAAATTCTCCTAAATGTCTCAAGTGTGTAAAAGTCATTCACATTTCAGGAACTGCGATCCTTTCAATCATAGAATGTCTGAACTTATTTGAGAGTAAGAGGACCCTGGACAAACTGGATCAGATCAAGACATATAGGATTACAACATTGATTTAATTATGTTTTTTAGCAAGGAATCTTTAAATGAATATTGCTGTTAAATAATAAATTACAAGATTATTAAGGGAAAGCTAGAGTGAAAGGAATCCTATTAACAATATTAATACCGTTTTAGTGACTTATGAGCAACTATTTAAGGAGTAGTCATTTCTTTGGAATGGGCTTATAGTTTCAGAGTATGGCCCAAGTGGTTTCTTAATGCCCCATACCAGTACTGGGAATAATGCAGTGGTCATAGTCTAGGTCTAACTTGTGATTCCTAATAACTGAGTAATTCTAGAGACTTAACTCTCTCCTGATTTTAATGTACAAGAGACTTTATTATAGATCATTTAAAAATTTTCAAATATTATAAAATATATATACATGATCTAGTTTAAGAGTATATATATATTTAATTTTACTTTCCAAACATTTGAAGATAATTCCTGTTACTGATTTTTAGTTTAGTTGCATTATAATATGAGAATATACATAGTATGATTGCAATCTTTTAAAATTGAGTTATTGTATTTTTTATGGCCTAAGGTATGGTCTCTCTTGTTGAATATTTAATTTACTCCCAAGAATGTGTGTTTTGCTGGTGTTGGACGGAGTGTTCTTTATATGTCAGCTAGATCCAGTCGCCTGACATGTTATTCAGTAATTTGCTATCCTTATTGATTTTCTGTCTACCAGCTTGACCGGTTACTGAGAGGGGGAAGTATTGGTGTCTCCAACTATAATTACCAAGTTATCTACTGCCTTTACATTTGTCTCTTTGCTTTGTGTGTTTTAAATTCTGTTGTTAGGTGCATATACATGCATGATTTTTATGTCTTCTTGATGAATTAATTATATTATTATTATGCGGTATTTCATCTTTATTTCTGATAATTTTCTTTGTTCTGAAGTCTACTTTGCCTAATAGTAATGTAGTCATTCACTCCATTTTTTAAAAACTTTTTATTTTGAGGTACTTGTAGATTCACATGAAGTTGTATCTAAACTCTTTACCTAATTTCTCTTTTTAAAAAAAATATATATTTTATTGATTTTTTTACAGAGAGGAAGGGAGAGGATAGAGAGTTAGAAACATCAATGAGAGAGAAACATTGATTCAGCTGCCTCCTGCACACTCCCTACTGGGGATGTGCCCGCAACCAAGGTACATGCCCTTGACCGGAATCGAACCTGGGACCTTTCAGTCCGCAGGCTGACACTCTATCCACTGAGCCAAACCAGTTAGGGCTACCTAATTTCTCTTGATGGTACCTTTTACAGACTATAACACAACCAGGAAATTGACATTGATACAAATAACTGGTTTTATTCAGATTTCTTAAGTTTTATATGTTACTTGTGTGTATATTTAGTTAAATGTGGTTGTATGTCATATGTAAGTTTGTGTATTTACCACCACAGTTAAGATACAGAGCAGTTTCATGATCACAAAGTATCCCTCGTGTTGGCCTTTTATAACCACACTTCTTCCCCTCCCCCAAGTCCTGAACCCTAGGAACCACTACTCTGTTTCCCATTTCTAAAATCCTCACTTCAAGAATGTTATATAAATTGCATCATAGAGCATATAACTTTTGGGGATTAGCTCCCCCCCTCCCCCACTCCCCCATTCAGCATAATTCCCTGGAGATTCATTCAGCTTGTTGTTTTTATCAACAGTTTATTCAGTTTTATTGCTGAGTAGTATTTATACTAATAAAAGGGTAATATGCTAATTAGACTGGGTTGACTGGCCATCTTCCGGACAAAGCCATGGTGGTGGGGGCCGAGACAGAGGCAGTTAGGGGCAATCAGGCTGGCAAGGGAGGGCAGTTGGGGGCGACCAGGCTGGCAGGGGAAGGCAGTTAGGGGTGATCAGGCAGGCAGGGGAGAGCAGTTAGGGGCAATCAGGCTGGCAGGGGAGCAGTTAGGGGGCAATCAGGCAGGCAGGCAGAGGGGTTAGGGGCAATCAGACAGGCAGGCAGAGGGGTTAGGGGCGATCAGGCAGGCAGGCAGGTGAGCAGTTAGGAGCCAGCAGTCCCAGATTGTGAGAGGGATATCCGACTGCCAGTTTAGGCCCGATCCCCCAAGGGGTCCCTGATTGGAGAGGGTGCAGGCTGGGCTGAGGGAACCCCCCCCCCCCCAACATGCATGAATTTCGTGCACCGGACCTCTAGTTTCAATGCATAATTTTATAAGAAACTAAACGTTGTTTAGTGTTTTCCAAAGTGGCTGTATCATTCCATATTCCCATCAACAACATACAAATAATTCATTGTCTCTACATTTTTTTCAGAATTTGATGTTATCACTATGTTTTACCTTAACCATTGTGATAAGTATGTTGTAATATCTCATTGTGGTTTTAGTTTGGATTTCCCTGATGGCTAACGACAGTGAAGATCTTTGCATGTACTTATTTGCTGTCTGCATATCCTCTTTAGTGAAATGTGTCTTCATGTCTTTTGCTTATTATATGATTGGTTTTGTTTGCTTTTCCAGTTTTCTTTTTTGTTTGCATTATTATTTTTTTAGCCTTTTACTTATATAAATATAGTAGAAGTGAATCTCTCATAGATAGCATATAGTTGAGCCATGTTAAATATCTAATCTGACAATCTCTGACTTTTAAATGTACAGTGTTTAGACCCTGTACATTTAATGTAATTATTGATGTATTTACATTTAGGCTTACACTTTCATTCTTTCATTTTTTTGTTGTTGTTTATTAATCCTCACCTGAGGATATTTTTTTACATTGCTTTTCAGAGAGAGTGGAAAGGTGGGAGGGAGGAGGAGAGAGGGAGGAGAAACAGCGATGTGAGAGACCCATCGATTGGTTCCCTCCCACACTTACCCCAACTGACCAGGTGTGGGGAGCAAAACTACAACCCTAAGTACATGCCCTTGACTGGGAATCAAACCCGTGACCCTTTGGTGTGCAGTATGATGCTCTAACCCCACTGGCCAGGGTTCCATTATTTCTTTTTTGTTTGCTCCCTATTTTTGTTTTGTTTCTTTTCTTATTTTATTTATTTTTACTTTTCCTGTTATATTTTGGATTATTTGAACATTTTTAGTATTCCATGTTAATTAATTGTAGTTTTTTTGTGCAGCTTTTTTGGTGGTTGCTCTATGGATTACAAAAAACACATATTTAACTTTTTAACATATGCTTATCACTTCATTTGCAATGTAGAACCCTTATCCTATAGGTCCCTTTCCACTTTCTCCTTGATGCCATTGTTGTCTTATGTGTGAGATCTACATGCATTGAAATCCCATCAGGGACATTTTGTTTTCAACCAAATTGCTCAAGAGGGGAATAGTCCATTATATTTATCCAAATATTTACAATTTGTGGTGTTTTTCCTTTGTTCTTTCTTTTTTTAACCTTCACCTGAGGGTATTTTTTCCATTGATTTTTAGGGAGATTGAAAGAGAGGGTGAGGGAGATTGAAAGAGAGGGTGAGGGAGATTAAGAGAGAGAGAGAAGCATTGAGGTGAGAGAGACACCTTGATTGGTTGCCTCTAGCACCTGCCCCGGCTGGGGCTGGGGATGAACCTATAAGCCAGGTATGTGCCCTTGGCTGTGAATTGAACTCATGACCCTTTGTTCATGGCTGACACTCTAACCACTGAACAAAACAAGCCAGGCCCTTTGTTCTTATTAGTCATGTTTCCTTCTAGTATCTTTTCTTTCTTTAGTATTTCTTTTAGAGCAGGTCTGCTGTGGAGTTTTAAAGTTTCCCTTCATGTGAGAATATCTTGATTTTACTTTTATTACTTATAGATGTTTTTACTAGATATAAAATCTGACTTTACAGTTGTCTTACTTAAAAACTTTTGTGCTACTTTCTTCTTTCTCCCATTGATGAGTTGTATGAGATATCTAGTCATTGTTTCCCTATATATAACCTATCATTTTATAGTGGCAAATTTGAAGGTTATTTCTTTGTGTTTTTTTTTATAATAGTGATAAAATAGACATAACATAAACTTACCATTTTAACCATTTTGAAGTATACAGTTCAGTGGCATTGGTTACAGCTACAAACTTGTGCAGTCGTCACTACTCTCTTATTCCACAGCTTTTTCGACATCCCAAATGGAATCTCTTTAGTCTTTAACAGTTTGTCTTAGCATGAATTTTTTGGATTTACTTTGTTTAAAGTTTGCTCAATTCTTGAATCTGTATGTTTATTGTTTTTCCAAGAGTTGGAACATTTTTCACTCTTGTTTCTTCAAATATATTTGCAGCACACATTTTTTTTTTTACCCCCTATATTCTTCAGGGACTTCGATGACATGAATATTTGACCTTCTGTTATTGAATCACATGTATCTGATTCTTCATTCGTTTGTCAAACTTTTTTCCCTATGTTTTGTTCAGATTAGATCATTTCTTTTTATTTATCTGCAAGTCCACTGATACTTTCATCTGCCATCTCCAAGTTGCTCTTGAATTTATCCAGTGAACTTTTAATTTTGATTATTGTAATTTCCAGTTCTAGTATTTCCACTTTACTTTGTATTTCTTTGTTTGGACTTTTATTTTAACATTTTTTTCAATAATGTTCATGATTGGCCATTTCAACATTTATATACTAACAGTCTTAAAGTATTTGTCACATAATTTCAACAGCTGTATTATGTCAGCATTGGTGTCTGTTGACTATCTTCATGTGTGAATTGAATTTCTCATGGTTCTTGGTATGTTGAGTAATTTTGGAATCTATTCTGGATATTTTGAGGATTACATTAGGAGACTTGGGTTGTGTTTAAATCGTATGAAAAGAATTTTTTAAAAGTAGGCAATTGAACTGGTTAGGTTAAGGCTGCAAGTTCCAGCCTCCCTTCAGTATCAATTGTTTCAACATCAGTCTACTTTTCAAAGTCATTGTGGCAGTCCGGTTCGGTTCTGGGTGTGCGTCACACACAGTGGTCAGTCCCTGGTTTGTCCAGTGGCCCATCTGCCAGTGCTGTTCTCAACCTCTTCGGTATGCTAGTTACAATCTGACCCACACATTTTTAGCTTGGTGAGGACCCCTGGAATTCATAAACAATGTTACAGAGTCACTTTCCTGAGCATCTGCCGCTCTGCGCTCTCCCTGGCACATTTCAGGTCCTTCGGGTTTATCTTGTCAGTGCTATAGGCTCTGCCTTGCACTTCTCTGGGCCCAAGCAGCAGGAGGACAGGGAGAGGGAAAGAAGCCACAGGGGTTGGCCTCCGCCTCTTGTAGTCACACTTCCACCAAATGGGTGGAAAGAGTTCCCTCCCTCAGAGTGTTCCCTCTTGCTGACCTCCCTTAGGGTCATTGCCATTTCTGCCATGGAATTGCGTGGGGGTGAGGGCATGAGAAAAATGGCAAAAGAGGGAAGAAAGAAAAAACAAAGTTGGGGGACTTCCACATCCTCAGGGATGTTAGAAGTACTAGCTTTTGTTCCATGAGCCAGTATTTGAAGGCTTCCAGAGATTTGTCCTTCATCTCAGTGCTCATTTCTAGGTTTCCAACCATATTAAGTTCAGGCTAGAGGAAACTTCTGAAAAATAAATGGTGTAAACCCGCTGCCACTTCAGATTCCAGTGGTCTCCTGTGATTTGCCTGCTGCTCTTTACTTTGCAGAGTTTTCCAATGTCTGCTTTCTGTCATTTATGCCTAAGTTTTATAGTTTTATTCAACGGAAGAGGTGGGTGAAACAGGCTTGATGCTTGCTGCATCTTACCCAGAACCAGAAGTTTCACCTTAAACCCATAATGACTTTTGAAAAAGATAGGGGATGGCATCTATTTCCTCCCACAATAAAGCAATCATGCATGTAAGCTGTGAGGACTGTATACGTTTCTGTACCGTTCATTGGTCTTATTATGGTTTTATAATCTGAATGATCATGAACTATAGCTAGGTTTTTTATGTATTTATAGGAATATGATTATGTAGATAAGGGCATAAAATTTTAAAGGAATATGACATATACGAGTGTATAAAGACATACACTCACATCTACACACATAATGATAATTTTGATGAGCTTAATTTTAAATCAGGCTAATCCTTCAGTTATTATTTAATTGTGTTCAACTCAAGGAGCGGCATGATGTACTTAATATGTCATTCTATTCTAAAGGATTAAACATCAGTAATCCAAAAATGAATCTCTGTCAAATGTTTGAGACATAAACTTTAATTTTTCCACTTCACCATGTTCCATCTTCTTGACAGCAGAGAGGAAACTCATAATAATGGTAAAAGACTAGCAAAGAGGAGTTAGTGGAAGAGTTAGAAAACTATGTTGTGAATAGTAAACTTCAGCCTATTTCCAGAAGTGGTCAGAAAAGGAGATTCTGCTGCTTTGAAACTCACAGTCATGGGTCAGCCAAGGAAATGGAACTTACTTATGCATTTCAAGCAGAGAAGGATTTCATACAGGGAATTGGGTTACAATTGGTAAAAGGCCCGGAGGAGCAAATCCAGATCAGGGGCTACAGGAAAGATGATGGCCACAGCCCGAGTGTGTGCTCATCTGCCCCATTGCTGTGCATTCAGTCACCACAGGGCAGCTGGCTGGCTGCTGCTGTCACTGCGGGGGCCCGTGTTCTAGCACTCTGCAGGAATCCGCTGCTGTTATTGCAGCCAAAGGCAAATGGATTCTGCCATCCAATTTTAGCTAAGTGTCCCTCATTAAAAGAATCTAAACCTAAAATCTTGCTGGCAAAAGAGTCTGAGAAATGTTGTTTCCAGGCTTCAAGCCCCTATGGTAGGGTTAGAGCTTTAGAAAAATAGGGGTGGTACTAGTGAACATAAATGCTTAGTTGATTTGCATTTTAAAGTTTCTCTTTAATGTATAACGTGTTGTCTGGTAAACAAGATTCTATGCTGCTTGAGGGTAGGAATTGGGTTCACATTCTTTACAACTCCACAAAGCATAGCATAGAACCTGTGCTTGCTTAGTGTTCTTTTCACCTTCAAATGAAAGAGTGATGTTATTTACCTCTGGTTGGTTCCAGAGCCGTCAACTAAAGAATGTGGGCACCCTCTTTAATCCCTGGTGCAAAAGCCAGAGAAATTTAAGATTATGTTCCATGGAGTCCTGGGATAGGTATTCAGTGTAAATCACATTTATCTACTTTTTAAAGAACAAAATTATCTGTCTTACAAGATGAAGATTTTGGAGGCAAAAGTATGTACAGGTAGGTCAATTAGTAGTTACCCAAGTGACTTCACATCTGTTTAGGGGTCTGTTTTGTGCATTTTCTATTTAGTCAGAGGGGAGATTTCTCACCCTCCGGAAGTAGTAAAAAAATCATTCTGCAGTTAAAAAAACAAAATGAAACAAAAAAAAAATCTCTCTTATTTCTAAGTATATAAATAGTTTTAAAAAATGTAAACCAAAGAAGTCACATAAAACCTGACACTTAAATACTGTAGATATTTTGCATATTTCCAGCTGGCCTGTTTTCAGTCTTTTCCTGTTATGGTTTGTTTGCATAGATTAGTGAATCTTCATGAAACTTTTTATTGCTGTGTAATATTTTACTAATTAGATATACCATGATTTACATTCCCTTATTGTGATCAGTTCTTTTTTGCTATTATAAATAATACTATATGACATATTGTGCCTAAAAAATTTCACATTGGTCATTATTTCCTTAAGACAAAGTTCTAGAAGCAGAGCTACTGGGGTCAAGTAAAAGAAGCAAGTGTGCAGTTCAATGAGTATTATAATTCTCTCATAGGCAGCACCTGAATCATTGCCAGGATGTTGGAAACCACCCTCATGCCTTCCCTAAAGCTAGTTTTGCCAGATGTTGAAGTGTAATAAATAGAATATCCCACCACACACACACTCAATACCATATTTGAGAGGTCTAAAGATGTGGGATCACATTTATTTTAGTCACTACATAAAGTTCCATGATATGAATATAGACTCTCCTCTCTACTGTTAATGGGCATAGGTGGTTTCTAGCTTTTGGTATTATGAGTAATGATGTTGTGAACATTTTTACACAAATCTTTTGTTAGATATGCATGTACAGTTTGGTTAGATATGTACACATTCACACAAACATACATGCCCTATGAGTGAAATTGCTGGGTTATGACGTTTTCATCTATTCAATTTTTATAGGCATTACCAAACAGATTTGGAAGCTAGTTGTGCCTTTTTATTAGCACTAAAAAGTGCTTGACGTTTCCTATTGCTCTACATCCTCGTAAGCATTTGGCGTTATCAGGCTTGTTCATCTTAGTCATTCTGGTGGGTGTGTAGTAATATCTCATCATTGATTTAATTTACATTTCCTTCTAATAGCTAATGAAGTTGACAGCCTTTTCTTATGCTTAGTAGACATTTCATTATCCTTTCTCTGAAGAACTTATTCAAATTTCTTGCCAATTTTTTACTGAATTTAATTTTATTTTTTTTTACTTGTAAGAGTTCTTTGTCTACTTTGAAAGTGAGCCCTTTGATAGTTATGTGTTTTACAAATATCTTTGCCCACCCCAGTTTGCCTTTTTGCTCTCATAATGGTGCTGTTTGATGAACGGGAGATATTAATATTAATGTCCTCAAATTTCATCAGTCTTTTTCTTTGTGATTAATGCCATTCGTGTGCTGTTTAAGCAATTTTTTCTACTCCCAAATCCTAGAGCTATTCTCTTATGTTTTCTGGAGACTTTATTGTTTTATTTTTCACATGTAGATGTACAATCCACTCAGAATTGACTTTTATGTATGCTGGGAAATAAAGGACTGTCCCCAGATGGGTATAAAAATCGAACCAGACGCTTGTTGAAAATACCATTCTTT